>NW_026562394.1:7108333-8396666 GCF_027474105.1 Poeciliopsis prolifica
ACAGCATTAAGAGGCTCATAACATCCCCGATACAGAATACCTAATACTCTGATGTTAAATGTAAATATACAGAAATGAAAATGTTTTGGAAACGTTTTGTTGCAAACCATAACCATAAAGAAATAAAGCAAATGCATAAATTACACACTGAGTCTAACTTATTTGCTTTATTAGATGGAATATAGTCGTACCTATGTGCTGTGATTGGGTGTTTTGACAAGATATTCTAGTATTAACACAGTTTACAGTGCAAGAAGGTATAATGAGGTCACATAAAGACAAAATCCCATGAATACATACAAACATACATATATGTACATGCAAACAAGATGGTGTGTACGGTTTCATACAGCATAGAGAACAAAAATTTAGAAAGCCGTCCTGAAACATTTTAATTTTTCGACAAAATATTCTGCAAGTAATTAGCCGGTGGCTGAATCCAAGCTGCACCGCAGTGGTTCAGTGTTTACACCGTTTTATCTCACTCCTGCAACTGTTAGCCATTTCAAATCCGTTGATCATACATTATTTAATTGACAACTCTAGATGCTGGGTAAAGAGCTATGATGCTACACTGTAATAAATATCAAAGGTATGTTTATGAAAGAAGAGGAAAAAAAATCTGCTTCATAGCTAGTATTGTGATCAGTTCAGCAACGTGTTAGTGACGAAGGGAGTGGACTGCTTGTCATGAAACACAATGAAAAGAAAATTAGATACAATTAGAAGTTAGCTGGCAACATACCTACTGATTTACAGTCTATTATAAAGCATAAATACAGTTACTGTATTCAGCAGCTTTTTGTGTGTCTTGTTTTGTTTGTTCCCCCACAGTGTACAGTCAGAGCTGAGTTCGCTCCCCTTTCAGAACCTCCTCTGGAATCCCCGCGGTCCAACCGTGCATCTCAAACCCGGCCGGCTCTCTTCCTTCACCCGACGTCGGGTCGCATATGAAGTGATTGAGCAGCTGTTCCGCTGACTGCAGGCTGGCCAGGATGCCGCCTTCCTCGGGCGCTCTGCTCTTTATCAGCCTCCTGATGACTGTGTCCCTATCACTGCTCATTCGCCAGTGATGAATGATCTGATTATCGAGATCCTCGACGGCTTCGTCAGCTGAATGGTGAAGGCTCCGCGCGGCCTCCGTTCCTCTGAGCTCTTCGTCGTGGCGTATCAGAGGTATTTCTTCCAGGCTCGCAGACCGGATGAGGATGGTAGACTTTACATTTGGACTTGTGGTGATCCTGTAACTCTCCTCCTTACGCATTCCCTCAGACAGGTTCTTGAAGCCGGAGGGTAAAGTGTTGGCGTGGGACAACGGGACAAACTCGTTGTGAATGGTGAACTGAAGATGGGGTATCTGCAGGGGGCGCAGAGAGTGTCTTCTCACCAGGTCCTCGCTTCCCGACTCGCTGTCTTTGTCCATGTCTGCTTCTTCTGGCCTCCATGTCTGGCCTCTGTTTGATCCCGTCAGTAAGAGGCGTGGGGTCTCCTCTCCCACCTCGGACCAGTCAGACTCTTCCTCCTCTGGAACCGACCCCAAAGCCTGCTCCGGCGCAGACGTTGCTTCTTTCCCATAGTTATGGCTGTCCATGAACTGAGCCGGTGGGGGAGCGATTGGAGGAATCATCTGCGGGAGCGCATCACCAGAATGAGAGTGTGGGTTGACTTCATGCAGCCCAGATGTTGCCTAAAGTGAACAGAGGTGGTTGAAACTTAATCAGCTATAGTGCCTTGATAAGTAATTACACCACATGGCTAACATTCATCTGCTGATGGATTGTTAAGGTACTGTTATAAAGTTAAACAAAAATCAAAGACTGAAATCCATCACAAGTCATTAATATTTTATTGTATTGTGCCCAGTATTAATAAATGCATGTCTGCCTTGAACGTGATGATAAAGGTCAGCCTCTCACTTTTATTTCCTCCATGGTGCTGGCATACTGAGCGTCACTCAGTTGCTCGGTCAATTCTGAGATGCGCAGATTCAACCTTTCTCGCTCTCCTTCCATATTCTGAAGCTGGTGGAGAAGACAGGGGAAACACAGATCTTCAGTAAGTAAGAGAACTGGCTCACAGAGCAGCGCCCCAAAACATTTAGGAATATGTTAACTGAGGGAGAATTGAGGCCTCACCACTGAGTGAAGCTTTAACTCTAGGAGGCTATTGGTCTGTTGTGTGGAGGAACAATCATCACGGAGCCTTAAGAAAAGAGACAGAACCAGAGTAAACAACATATATGTGCAACATAATACAATCACCACTTTCTCAGTCACACTTTTTCAGTCAGTGTTTCACAACTGTGGTAATTATTTGTATCAGTCAGTTTAAAAAATGTGTCAAATTATTCATTGAAGATTTGAATCCATTTTGGGAAAATCACATCAGATTGATATGGACTTGCTGTCAGTCCATGACTCTATTTTATTGTACAATTTATTATGTGCTTTTGTAAATTGCAACCTTGTTTCTTGTTTTGTGGGAAACGGAACAGGAAACAACAGGAAACACATTCTATAGCCCATCTGCTTTATTACTTTTGGCTTTCTGTCATCCGAACATGTTCATCCGAACATGTTTTTCATTCTGGAGGCACCTGTTAAACCTGCCCATGAGGTTGCTGAGCTCCATGCGAGTCCTCTGAAGTTCAGTTTCCAGGATCTTCTGGCTACTGATAAACTCTTCTCCCAAACACTCCATCCTCACTGCTGTCTTCAGTAAACTCTGCTGCAGACCTTCATTTTGGTTCTGCAGTATCCTAGACAAACAAAAATTTAAAAAAAAATAAAAAATGCCTTAAATAAGTTACTACCATCACTTCATCCATAACTTTTTCAGTTAGCAAAACCCTGAAGCGGTGTTCTCAAAGTCCAGTCCTCAACGGCCACAGTCCTGAAACTTTCAGAGGCGTCTCTGCTTCATCACACCTGGCTCCAATATTAGCATAAATCAGTATAGCTAAACTGCATGCTAGTGAGGAAGTTTCGCCTTTTAATTCAAGTCTCTAAGATATGAAACATGTCTAAAAGTTGCTGACTCTGTCCCTTGAGGACTGCCCTAAAGGAAAACATTAAACTCACATGGTCCTGCCAAAGTCATGCGTTTTTTCCTGCATGGGAAAAGAAAGAAATATGCTGGTGAGTTGAAAAACATTCAAATGGAAGAACTGCTGTACTGCTAAAGTCTAAACACTAAAGAGGTTTAAAAAGGACACAAGAATAAAAACCAATAGTTAGGATGGTGAATTGATTTCCTTTACTTTTGTGCATAGTGTCTAATCTATTGTTCTGCCGCAAATAATCTACTTTCCACCATGATGTGCACGCAGTTGCCAGAATCAATAGAAAAACAAATGAGAAAAATATTGTTACATAACTTCTGATTTTTTTTTTGTGACTCTTCCCTAAAGGTGAACAAACTCTAAAGATAGATTGCATGCAAAAGTTTAGACTTGAAAAGTGAGGTCATACTTTAACATGGAATGGCCTGGAGAAACTTGTCCGTTCTTCATCCAAACCAGAGGGGTTATTTGTGTTGCTGGGGGAATCAGTGCTGATCAGACATTCTGGCTTTCTGTGCGAAGGTGAACTAATAGCAGAATCCTCCTTTAAATTTGTATGATGATCATCAAGAGTGTTGTGTTGGAGATCACTGTGAAGACTAAGATCTCCTGGAGATTCAAGGTGATGGTCATGAAGAAGATTTGTTTGGTGGTATTCAACATGATGACGCTGAACATCTGGATTGTGATGGCCTCTATGTTGATGACCTGGGGTATGGTAGCTTTCATGGTGAGGACTTGGACTGTGACAGTCATCTTCATGATGGCCAGCTGGACTATAATGAACACTGCCTGGACTATGGTGGACTGTCTGTTCATGACCCGGACTGCTGTGACTTTCATAATGATGGTGAGAATGGTGGAGATCTTCGTGATGGTCACCTACACTGTGCTGAACTTCATAAGCATGGCTTGGGCTGTGGTGGTCTCCATGATGACAGCTTTGATTGTGGTCATCTCCCTGAAGACAGCGTGGAGAGTCCTGATCCCCAAAATCTGAAAGGTCTGGATTTTGGTGTTCTTTATGATGATGGCCTGGACTGTGGTCATGTTCATGATTATGACCGGGAATGTTCTGGTCTCTATAATTACAATGGTCTAGATTATGCTGGTCCCCATGATTCTGGCCTTCACTGTGATGATGGCTTGGACTGTGACGGTCTCCATGTTCATGGTGGACTGGACCATGGTGGTCTGCATGATGCTGGCCTGAACCTGGGTAGTCCCTGTGATGGTGGTCTGGACTGTGGTGGATTTTATGATGAGAATGATGACCTGGAGTGTGGCTGTGGTCAGAACTGTTAGGGTGTTTGGGGTGATGATGATGGTCTGGACTATGGTGAGCTCCATGGTGATGGTGGTCTGAATTGTGGACCCTTGTGTCATGATGATGGCCTGGACTGTCGTGGTCTTGATGATGATGACGATGATGATGATGGCTTGGACTGTGGTGGTCTTTGTGATGATGATGGCTTGGACTGTGATGGCCACCATGATAATGGTGGCCCAGATTGTGGTGGTCAACATCGTGATGATGACCTGGACTGTGGTGGTCACCATGATGATGATGGCTTGTACTGTGGTGGTCAACGTCATGATCATGGTGGGCTGGACTGTGGTGTTCTGTGTCATGTTGGTGGCCTGGACTGTGGTCATCTCCATGGTGGTGGCGTTCTGCATCTTGATGGTGGCTTGAACTGTGGTGGTCGCCCTGATGGTGATTACGATGGTCAACATCATGATGATGGCCTGAACTGTGGTGGCTACCATGATGATGATGATCCAGATTGTGGTGGTCAACATCATGGTCACGATGGGCTGGACTGTGGTGGTCACCATGATGATGGTCGCCATGATGATGGTGACCTGGACTGTGGTGGTCGTCATGGTGATGGTGACTTGAGCCTTGGTGATCCCCATGATGATGATGGCCAGGACTGTGGTGGTCACCATGATGATGGTCGCCATGATGATGGTCGCCATGATGATGGTCGTCATGATGATGGTGACCTGGCCTATGGTGGTCTCCATGGTGATGGTGGCCTGGTCTATGGTGGTCTCCGTGGTGATGGTGGCCTGGGCTATGGTGGTCGTCATGGTGATGGTGACCTGGGCTATGGTGGTCCCCATGGTGATGATGACCAGGACTGTGGTGGTCGTCATGGTGATGGTGACCTGGGCTATGGTGGTCGTCATGATGATGATGATGATGATGGCCAGGACTTCGGTGCCTTCCATGGTGATGGTGGCCTGGTTTGTGGTGGTCTCCATGATGATGCGGATTAGATTCTTTGTGGAAGTCCACATGGTGGTGCTGGTGGGTTTCACATGGATGAGGCCTATCCTTGTGCTCACTATGGTGATGTGGACGTGTTGGACTGTGAGGATCTCTAATGTCACTGGCTGAACTGTGACGTCTATGCAGATGTGGAGTGGTAGGCCGTGAGCTTGAATGGCTCTGATAGTGATGACTTGAACTATGATGGTCTTCATGATGACGAGTTGGGCTACAATTATCTTCACGATTCTTGTCTCCAGACTGATGGCAATGTGGTGCATTGTGGCGTCTATGATGGTGGTGATGACTAGCGGTATGGCCATATCTTTCGTGTTGGTGATGACCTGGGCTGGTGCAATCTTCATTTTTATAGTGATTGGAACGATGGCGGTGGTTGTGCTTTCGAGAAGGCAGTCGAGATTGATGCTCATGAGCTGGAGATCTTGAGCGACAACTTCTACGTCTGTGCTTTGGATGACGAGACGGATTGTCAGAGCAGACACCGGGATGCTGGGAAGCTTTAGAGTGAGACACATGAGAAGACTTTGAATGTTTGCTAGCACGGGAATGTCTGCTTGAGCTAATTGAGTCTGCACTTGCAGCTCGACTTCTCTGCTGCCTGGGTTTGTCAATGCTGCTGTCTGTCTCCCTGGATCTGGTGGAGACCTGTCCTGGGCTCCAGGGTCTTTGAGCATCTGTGACCCCAAGAGAGGTAAGTCTCATTGGGCTGAGCACTTGCCTTGTAATCTCATTAAGGAAGGCAGAAAACTTCATTTTTTCTTTCATTAAATTCTTCTTAGCTTCAGTTTTGCTCCTCTCCAGCTCATCTCCTTCATTGCTTCCATTTCCGCTTTTATCTTTTGGTGCTTTGAGATCCTCCATTGACTTTGCCTTGCGGAAGCTTCCATCATTTCCTAAGCCTCTTGTGCTCGTTTGCTGGTTTTTGAATCCTGCTCTAGTAGGACAGCTGCAGGAGGACTTCTCAATGCCTTTCTTCTGCTTGGCAGATGTCCTGTGCAAACTCCCTCTTTTGATTATTAAAGGGGCGGTGTCGTCTTCTTCTTCTTCAAAGTACCGATGTTTAGTAGAAATGTCAGTAAAAGACTGGGAATATTGAGGCTTCCTGTGAGTGTATGTATCTGAGGAGTCACTGGTGTTTCCAGAAGAGAGGCTGGAGGTGGAAGAAGATGTTGTGGATGTGAAGGAAGATGAAGAAGAGGAGCAGGAGGAAGAAGATGACGAGGAAGAGGACGAAGAGGAGGAGGATGTGGATGAGGAAGACGTTGAAGATGAGGAGTCAAAGGAGGTTTCTGAAACAGAAAAATTGCGATGCTTTTGCCTATGATGACCCTGGTGAGGGTGTGAAGAGTGACTCTTCTCATGATTTTGGTTGTGTGGAGGATGATCGCCGCTGTCCACTGTTGACAGAGTGCTGTTGAGAAAAACATTTTACAGTTAGAATATTTGAATCGCACTAACAAGAAGATGTTTTTTTTTTGGGGGGGTGCATATTTTATGTAATAGCACATAATTGCAAAGTGGAAGAAAAACATGATTTTTGAAAGATTTTACTGCTGGTAGTCAGAAAAAAATGTGTTTCTAAGTCCATACTTCATAAAACCACCTTTCACTGGAGCTGCAGTAGGAAATCTCTTGTGGTTGCACAATTGGAGTTGGGAATTTTGTCAATTCCTCTTTGCAAAATCCCACAAACTCCGTTAGAATCAATGGAACGTATTAACAGCGGTTTTTAAGTCTTGCCACAAAGTCTCAATTTAATTTACGTTCTAATTTGAATAATGAAGCCCAAATCTCTCTAATACAGAACTGCCTGTATGGATCCTCTACCTACCAGAATGTGTGCCACTCTTATTTCCTTCGCAGTCTCTAACAAATTTTGTTTAATTAGCTCTATCCACCATCTACCCTGACCAGTTTCCCTGTGCCTAGTGAAGAAAAGCATTTTCACACCACTGGTTTTCTGACCAGTTCTCAGTTAAATTTGTCTTTCCACCATCAATTCTGACTGGTTTCCTGTTCTTCCTCAAAAGAAGCATGAGATGCTCCCATGTCTGTGTTTCATTTTGGACATACTGTTTTTACGCCTAACTTGTTTTCAAATTTACACAACATTATCTCTGACCATTTTGCCGCATTCCTTGTTCTTTATGAACTTGTAGGAGAACAGCTGCATGTAGTGATGGACTATTTTTGCAAGTTAGGTGACTTCTGAAGGACGTTTTATTTTTCTTGGACTGTCTTGATGTGTGTCAGTTTAAAAGGGGCTCAATCCAGATGCATTTTTTTAGTATATGTATCTACTTTTTCTTCTTTTTTTCCCACTATGCACTATTACTATATTTCTAAATGTGACATAAAATGCAATAAAGTTTATAGTTGTAATGGGATAAACATGAAAAAGTTGGTAACACATTAATTGACGGGGTATTCATAAGACTGACTGTCTACTGTAATGTGACATTTTTATGACTCTTGTCATGAAGTCTCATTTGGTGAAAAATGCCACTTTTAATGCAAAGTTGCTTTAAAAGTCAATGAAAACTTTGCAGTTAAGTGTCATTATTTACCAAATAATGTAAAGTTTGTACATTTAATAGACCTTTAATTCTACTTTTACTGCAACTTTGCATTAAAAGTGAAATTATTTATCGAATGACACTTCATGACAACAATCATAAACCTTCGTAGGGACTCATTCATGCTCATAAAAGGTGTCATGACAGGGTTATGTCAGTCTTATGAACACCGTTTCAAATAAAGTTTTACCAAAAAAGTTCAAGTGAAATGAAGACGTTTGCAAGGAGAAAAAGCCACAGACTTACTCTTGACTGGTGTTGTCATCGGCCTGGTGACGGTGGTGACGGTGGTGATGGACTTGGTGGTGGCGATGCTGCATCACTTGTTTGGCCTTTCTGTGCTTCAGTTCTTTTTCTTGATGGTCACACATTTCAGACGTCCTGCATCGGTCTAAAACAATTTCTTCATCCAGCGAGTCAGCAGCAGAGGACTGTAATAAAACATTCAATCGGTTTAAATTATACTGTTTTCACGTTGTTCTCATTGAACTCAAAAAATTATAATAAAATTGTGCGTTTAATATTCTATATGAATCTAATGGTTAATGTAAGCTTGTCATACAATGAAACAGCATGACACGAAGCATAAATGAGGCTTACTTTGTAGGAAACCAATGATTAAATGTTATATGTTTTTTTTAAATACAACAGAATACTCCAATAAATGTTTAAATTGATAAACTGTCTAAAAGATAAAGCTATTTCAGCCGTTTATTGTTAAATCAGTATCTGTACTTACGTTGAGAGCAGGGGTGTTCACACTGACGTTCCCTCTGAAGGCCCCTATAACTGACAACCAGAGCCCATCCTGACATATCAATATATATCTCTGTGCCAACCAATGACAGAAGGGCTTTGATCTGAGCTGGACTCCACCAAAAACAGTACAGAGTGTGATTGCTTTTGCAGGAGTCAATAAAAGAAAGTATGAATGAGTCCAACATATTAGCAGCAGTATGAACTGCAATCACAAGCTGTTCGTGCAGACGTGTCTAGGTTTATTGACACGTCATCAATCAAATTTTAAGAAAAAAGCTGTTTTAGTTTGCAAGGGAAAAAACAGCACAAATGAAACAGGACCAATGGGAAAAGCCGCTTTCCACCAGCTGGTTTGCAGTTCAGTTATTATTACATCATTCTACTAAATGAGAAAAATATCTGCAAGCAATATTTTTATTTATTTATTTTTATTTTTTTTGCTTTTGGAAAGCTGGGTTTAATTTCACCAGCCACACTTGTAGAATCAAGAAATCTTAAAGCCTGCCAAGATAAAGGAGGCAAAAATAAAATAAACTAAAATCTGTTCTTAGATGCACCAATCCAACAAGAAAATAAAGATCAGGTTAGAAATGCTGTTGACATCTATTATTCTGTTCTGTGGGTCTCATTTTCCTCATTCAAGGTCAACATTCATGATTCACCAAAAGGAAAGCTTTCGGCGAGCAGCGGAATCGACGATCAAGTTTTAAGGCCATGATCAAAAAAAACATTGTGATGATCACCAAGATATTGGGAAAAATATTCTGTCAACTTACACGACAGAAGAGAAGTTTTGGGAAAATGAACATCTTAACACAGAATAAAAAAATAAATAAAGCACAAAAAATATACTGATAGTCAAACATGGTGGGGGTAGTGTGATGATCTGGATCTGCTTTGTTATTTCCTGACGTGAACATCAAGATGGATTGATGGAACCAGGAGTTGACGGGTAAAATCCTCAAGAAGGGGCTTCGGCTAGCCGCTAGCGGTTGCTAATCAAAAGATCAAGTGCAGCAGAACAATAAACTGAAGCATGCCATAAAGATCACCTTTCAGTGGTAAAAAAAAAATTAAAATGAAGGTTTTGAATTGGTCTATTCAAAGTCTGAACTTAAATCAATTTAAGACGCTGAATATTGACCTTAAACAGTGCTTCCTTCTACTAAATCTTCCAGTGTGGCTGAATTAAAACAGTTCTGCTGAGAAATATATATATAAAAAAATTCTTTGAGGAAGCAAAGTGTGTTTTATAGACAATTTTCTGATAAGTTCTTGAACTTGTCACGTTATCCTAATTCTCTGTCTGCATCCTCTTGTGTGTACCTTTGTTCACGCCGAACAGCAACAGAAGAAATAAAAAACGTTAAACTGTTTCGTTATGGAGTCTGACCTAATTATATAACACCAAATGTATCAAATACTGTTTATTACAGCAAACATGAAGAGATGGAAAGTAAGAAAGCAGAAAGAAAAAATGCAATTTAAATGTGGTTCCTTTTAAAGAGTTTTGTATTTATTCATTTTGCAAAAAATTATTCAACATGCTATTTTCACACTGTTACTCTAGAAGTTTCTATTTTCTATACTTGAAATGTATTAAAATATATTTAAGTCTAAGCTCATCCTTGCATTAATTTGCGCTGAAGCTTTCATATCAATAAATACGCTCTGTAACAGACGTGCAAATAACAGCGGCATGTTGACAACAAAGTCACATTATTGATAAGTATGTCCCTATTATGTCAATGCAATGGACAAGCTAATAACTCAGTTACCGAGAGCCGCATTGAACTCCAATAATGTGACAAAGGGCTCTGCACTCCACACGTTTTAATAAATCCAGTTTGCTGCTTATGTCTATCTATACATACATGTAGATATAATCAGAATGAAAAAAAGAGGACATTTGAACCACCCTAAATAAATTGTCAAAGTTAACAAACTTAATCAATGAACTTGATTCAGTTACTTGTTATCGGTATAATATTTTCTTTTTTCAGTTCATATAGACGTAAACAAAAATAAAAAAGCATTCTGATGATAGCAGAATGCTATCATCAGATAGCATTCTGATGATAGCAGAATGCTATCATCGAGTAAAGACCTTCGTTTCAATCCAATTTATATAGTGTTTTACAAAACTATTCATTCTGCTTAGACCTTTGCACACTATGTGAAGCTACACCTGGGCATCAATGTCTTTTTAATTTGATCTAACGTCTAAACATTTTATTGGTGCCCTCTGTGTTTGTTTACAATCACTGTTCTGCTGGAAGATGAACCTGTGGCGTCTTCTCCAGTTTTTTTGGGCTTTTTTAAACAAATTTTCTTGACTTTAGGTCAGTCCGTCTTCCCTGTATCTGCTGAAGACAAGCATACCCACAGCATGGTGCTGCCACCACCATGTCTCACGCTGAGGTCGGTACGTTCAAGGTGATGTTTACGTCTAAAATCATGAATATTTTCCTTTCATAATATATCCTGCTTTAAGAACCCAACGAAACTGACAAAATGCGTAAAATAAATTCTGGGGGTGTGGATACTTTTTCAAGGCGCTGTATGTATGAAATAGCCAGTAGCTTTCTCTGCAGTTGTGACTCAAATCTTCTAACAGTCAATGCGTCACCAACACGATGGAAAGTTGGGAGAGTCAGATAACAGTCATGTGCAAACGCAGTGTGTGCTGGAAGGCTTTTATGAACTCCAACATCTGCACATCAATTATTATGGTGGCAGAGGTGAGATGCAAGAAGTAGCAGATATAAATGTGGAACCATTGCAACTGGGTTTGTTCAAGAAACGTAAATAATACACTTTATTAATGATTAAAACAGGGAATTACCCCATTAAATAAATTAAAACTTGGTGTTGCTAAATTTCCTGACATACATGAAAAGATTTGTAAATAAAAGGTCAGAAATTATTTGTAACTACATCCAGTTTTTATGTATCACTTTTAAATGTAAAATACAGTCTACAGTCGATCTAAATTTCTCTAAGTGATATTTTTGATTTCAGTATCTGAGGACAAGTCTGAGCATTTTCTACAAAATTTAAAGAGAGATGGGAAGATTTCTCTGTTAAAAGCCATAAAGAAGCACATTGTGCAATTAAAACTTTGTTTTTGTTTTGTTTTACGTTTAGCAACCAAGTCATATCTTTTGGTTTGCAGGTAAATTATACAGAATAAATGGCACATCATTTCTGTAAGTTTTCTTTATAGTCTAATTTTTGATGACAAAAATCTAAAATTTTAGTATCTGTCCACTTTTATACATTTTTTTTACTTAATCAAGGGAAATGAAGAACAATCAAGTGGTATAACGCCACAATTCTCCCGATTTAATGCAGCTGCCAAATGTTTGCGAAATCCATTTAACCTTTAAAAATCACATTTAGACACGTCGAAAAAACCAACATCAGTGTATTTTGAAATTATGAGAGAAGCTGCAGCTGTGAAGAAGCAAAAAAGTAGTTCTCTAAGCTACTGACTAATGTCTGTTACTCTATCATATATTACGGTGTGCGTTTGTAACAACACATTAAAGCTTTTGAAAGGCAGAATATTTCATAATAAGTCATTGTTTCCTCCAGCTTACCACAGAAAGCAGCAAAATAGATAAATAGTTAAAACAATCTTTAAACATGTTCCGTCCTGCTGCAATCCCTGCAGCTTTAATGGAAAAAAAACAAAACATGATCATCTCTAAATGTAATTTTGGCCGCAGCATTAATAGAAGAGCAGAACAGAATGACCATTATGTGGAACCTTATCGACTTCCGCGCTTCCCCTCCAGTGTTAGCGTCAATATGCTGCTTACAGGCAAGAACTTTGCATAATCTGTAGTCACGACAATGTGCCCGACATATTTCCACACCAGCGCGTAACGAAGGTGATGGATGAAGGGAATGGACTTCTAAAAGGGGAGCCAGAAGAAAGTCAAAACATTCAGCGGTAAAACGTGTCATTTTTGGGGGATTCCAATTTAATGGACACTCAAAAAAAAAAAAAACAACCAGAAATATACATACAGTGTGTGAATGGCAAATCTAAAAGCAAAACACTCAATTTGCAGAGGAAATGCAGATTATTACAGTCGTAGGAACGTAGGATGTGTCGGGTAGGTTTGACTCCAGGACCCATGGCAACAGAGTCAATCGGTTCGTAATGCAGACAGTTGAAGCTTCTTCAACATCAGCAATGCTTCCAAATGAAATCTAAACAGAAATGAACTTACAAAGATCACAGGGAAATGTTAGCTGAATAAAGTATTGCCCCTCGTCACCAAAAACAACAACATTTGGATAAATTGTGTAACTGCGCCGAGCCCCGGGGTCGCCTTTATAGGTTGTGTGTCTCATGTGGATCAACAGAACCGGCCGAACAGTGCGAGAACTGCTTCTTTACAGTCTGAGGGACGTCCTCTTAGGAGTTAGGTAGAGAGCTCCCTCTGGTGGGCAGTCTGTGCATCAGTTTCTTTTCAGACCAAACAACAAATCGCTGCTGCTCCTCAGTTTTTCCCCACCCGGATGTTGGGGTTAAGAAGAGGATCTAGGTTTGGGTCTGAGCCGGCCGAGGCGCGTCCGAGTTTCGCCATGATGATGATCAGCGTGAAGAATCCCAGAACTCCCACCAAAAGGAGCACAAAGACACGCTGCTTCCAGGACAGAGCTGTCTTCTTTCCCCCGGTACGGTTTCTGGAAAGAATGCATGAAATAAGACAAAACCGGAGCAAACAAAATTCTCATTTGTTGTTTTCTCTAGCCTCTCAGCGCCACAGCGGAGTTTGAAGGGACTGACTTTAGAATTCGTGCGAACCAGCTGAGCGCCGGTCGCCGCCGGTACTTGTCGTCGTCAAAGTCGATCTGCGTGACAGAGCTGTGAACGTCCCGTGTGTCGTAGACCTTTCTTGGCGATGACGCTGAAGAAGGACAACACGCACATGTTAGTGAGTCACAGAAGCTGGAACCAAAAGGCTTTCTGGGGACCTACCTGTGTGTATTGTGATAGTGTCAGTGGTGGAAGCAGCAGGAAAGTTGACCACAGAATGCTCTGGCATATTTGGATCCCCATTTTTATGAAGTCCGCCAACATTTTCTGGTGTCGGAGGTGAGGCAGCAGGCGGGCCGAGGCTAGTGTTATAGGAGTGACTGGAATAAACGCCACTTTTATCTTGTCCTGTGAGAAACAAAAATACAATTTGACTAATAAATCACAAAAGCAGAACTTTGTGAAAGTATTACAATTTTGTCAGATTACAACTACAAAATAAAAGTTTTTTTTGTTGTTTTTTTCATTTTATGAAACAAACCAACACAAAGTAAGGTGTGATACACAATAAAAGAAAATCTTAAATTGGAGAAGAATACAGTGAATTTCCATTGAGCTCCTCTGAGTCTATAGCAGCTCGACCTGTTACTATCACACTATAAAGTCTTTTGGGTTATTTATCTGTCAGTTTCAAACATCTGGACACTACATAAGGATAGAGAGCATCTGTGAACATAAATTTCCAACTCCTGAAGATTCTTAAATAGAGTTAGGTCTGGTCTTTGACTGGGCCATCCCTAAGTCATTCCATCACAGTGCTGGCTGAATGTTTACAGTATTTTACGCTGATGGGAGGAAAACTCTAAAGATTTTTTGAAGCCTCATTGCAACAACTATGTGATGAAATTCACGGGGAAGGAATGGTTTTCTGACGCTCTGTGTGTCTGAACAATTGACTCACCATCGAAGGTTGACCAGTCCGAGTAGTCAGAAACATCAGCTGGTGTTTCTTCAAGAACCCCAACGGGCTCTTCAATCTGCAGGGGACAGGATTTGATCATCATCACACATGAATGCAAAGGTAGAAAGAAAGACAAAAAGAAAGAAAAGAGAGAGAGAGGAAGAAAGAAAGAAAGAAAGAAATACAAAAAGAAAGAAAAGAGAGAGAGAAGAAGAAAGAAAGAAAAAAATAAATACAAAAAGAAAGAAAAGAGAGAGAGAAGAAAGAAAGAAGGAAAGAAAGAAAGAAAGACAAAAAGAAAGAAAAGAGAGAGAGAAGAAGAAAGAAAGAAATAAAGACAAAAAGAAAGAAAAGAGAGAGAGGAAGAAAGAAAGAAAGAAAGAAGAGAGAGAGAGAGAGAATGCAAAAGAAAGGAAGAAAGAGAAAGAAAGAAACTGAGAAAGGAAAAACAAAAAAATGAGAACCATGAAGACAAAAAAACAACAAAGAAGAATGAAAAACAAGACAGAAAAGAAAGGACACTACAAAGAAGATAAGAAAGAAAAAAAAACGCAAGACAAAACAAGAAGGAAAGAAACATCAACAGGTCGTTACCAATGGCAACCCTAAACCAGCCCGAGCCCAGTTGACAGATGAGAGCTGCTCTCTCAGCACATCAGCCACTGGGCTGGCCAGATTAGAGGGTGGGAACACTGGGCCCTGGCAGGAGGGGCACTGGTACCCCGCTGGGGCCGTGTGGAGCGGCAGCCGAGACGCCAAATTATTCAGACACGCCCAGTGGAAAACATCTACGGGTCGACAAAAAGACACCCGGGGTTGGTATTTTCTTCTCGCCAAACTCACCCACTTCGGCTGTTTTAGGTTTATAAAGATCCAACGGCACAAAAAGAGCTCATCTCACCATAGCAGATCAGTCTGACTGTGTCGCGTGTGGCCAGCGGATTATTGCACAGAGCACAGTTCGGGTTGTAATCGCTGTCCTGAAGCCACTGCAGATAAGACTGGACAATGCACTGCGGAGCAGCAGACGGAAGCAGAGGATGTCAATGCAAATGACAGATGAACAAACATAAGACAGAGACGAGACGCTCTCCACCCCCCAACATTTACCTTGTTGTGGTTGGAAACAAGGCAATGTTCACACACGTTCACACGATGCTCGAAGCAGAACAGGTTGGTCACCTTCCTCTTCGGACACTTGCACAGACCCATAGCCGCATGCGCTGTGTTGGGAAAAAATAAACCACCAAAAAGAAAATAAAAATATTGTTTTTTTTGCCAATAACCGCTCAGAAATATCTGAGAGGATCAAACAAAGATTTTCCCAATACCTTATTTTTTCTTTCTATACTTATTCAGACCTCATATGGAATATAAACAGGTTTTCTACACATTTTCAGAATCACTGGAAATAAAAAAATTCCAATAATTTACAGAGAAATTTATAAAGGCAAGTTTTATAAAATTGCCCTTCAAAAAATATCATCGGAATGGAAATTATTGAGCCTAAATTATAGATTACTTATTGCAACAAATTTAATCAGAGATTACAACAATATGCAAAATTAATCTTTAATCATTAAGAAATCCTGCAGTTCTTAAAGAAATTCTGTCTTTAATTCTGTTAAAAAAGAAAATCTCAGTTATTGTTTCCCGTAAGTTAGTCTTGAAATGCAGCAGATTTCAAAAACTACATTTTTAAATAGAAACCATGTCTTGGTTCAATACAGACATATTTATTGAGATAATGTTTTCCTGTCCATACCACATAGCTCTGTGTAGGAGCCCCATTTAAACCATTTTATAAATTATAAAGATCGAAACATCCTCCTAGATGGGAGCGGTGTCTTGTCTTTCCCATTTTGAAGACTTTCAAGGAGAAACTGTCCTTTATTAACACTAATTGTGCTTCACTTACAATTCAATTGCTCTAAATTAATTGTTAGGGGTGCAAACAGATATATTGCAAATAACGAGGTAGAACACTCCACAGCAATAAAATAAATGTAATTATTTATATTTTAAAGACATCTTTACAACGTGTATCAAAAAAAGAATATGGTAAAGCTGTAAGTTGAAATGTGTTGACGCTGTCCTGGTATTATCTGTTACTGAAGGAAAGTTGTCTAAAAACGTATCTTTTTCATCAAAGATGATCATCTGAAGACAGATGTAGATTTATGGTGACGACCCGTAAACAGAGCCCCATTAGTGAATGTGTAAACTATCCCTCTGAAACAATGCAGCTGTGAAAACCTGACCAGCAAGAATTTCTAGCTTACAAGTGAAAACTGTATTTTTTCACCTACATCACAGTGAAAGAGGTGTAATAATCCAACATAACAGTTTTTTTTACATCAAACTTCCCCAGAATCAAATTTCTAGACTTCTCAATCCTACTTAAAGTAACATTAATGTTCTACTGAAAATTCTTGACTATTTAATTAAGACAAGTCAGTGGGAAGACCTTTAAAACAGAGCCTGCAAAAACCACAAACTGCAAGAAAGAGGAAGGATGGATGGACCTTTTAGAAAATGGGAAAGTTTTAATGTTTGTTACCCAAAGTTCAAAGGCTTCACAGGTGAAGAAAAACCTACATTCAATAAACCTCAATTTAGTAGTTTTGCAGCTGATTGTATTCCCCAATGTGTCGTTTTCTTGTTTATACATGCTTTAAAAGTGACAAGCTGAAGATGGAGGACGTTAAAAGAAGAATATTGATAAGAGCACCAAAAACATATCTTACTTCCAGCCCATGTTACCAACAGTTACAAACACCACGCAGTAATGCTACACGTTGACCAAAGTTCAACCTCACCACCCGCTATCACAAACTCTGAGGCTTTTTAATAAGCTACCCTTTAAAAAACATGTTTAGATATCAGTACCACATCTTTTCAGCAACACAAAAACATCTTCTGACAGCTTCACTCCCACATTTTACGACTCTCACATTGGTTAGCTGCTAGCTCAGCGAGCTAATGCGGCTAGCTGCAGGAGCTACGGAAGTAACAAAGTAAAAACTCACCTCGTCAGCCGTCACGCTGACATTAAAGAAGAGTCGTTTGTTTCAAGTACTTCTGCAATGCTGTCATTTAAGGTGTCTCCCTAAATTCCCAATGAAAGTTGCTACAGGGGATGTCATCATAAACCTGGGCTGTCTGCTTCCTCTATGTGTTTATGTGCCACGTCTCTTCCGGACTTCGACTTCCTGCTCGTGGGTTTTCATTACAAACACATGCTGCCACCTACCGAGCCGGCGGAGAAACATTTAATGAGTTTCTGAGAAACATCTCGTGTTTCTCAGAAATGATAAGGTTTGTGATTGAAGTCTAACTCCAATATGTAACAATTTGTCAAGTTTGTATTTATTTATGTGGTAATTTAGATGGCTTACCTGCACAGCAATATAAATCCAACCAATCACATTTTCTTACAGCCTAGCCACTTTCATTGACTGGTATACAGGTAAAATAATGGAAGCTAGGGGATTTTGTTGGTTGAAAAGAAAGACGATATTTAGTCCCAGATTTTTATGTCTAAGTAAATAATAACTGAGATATCAAAAAGTAGTTTGGTTTTTGATCTTAAGTCTTTTTGTAGCTGTACTTTTTCAACATTTTTTTTTCTCTGTTTTGAAAGTATATTAAAAAAAATATGTTGACTTTGAGTTTATCAGCTCTGCAGGTGAACGGCTTTCATCCGGCTCCTTTAAAAAGCAGAAATTTCAAAAAGCCTGCACGCAAGCTTGCGTGTGTCAGTGACCGTGGCTGAATATGAGAACAAATTGTTTCCTTCACACTTCACTGCCCCCCTAAATTGCCTGTAGAGGGAGACATTGAGGGCAAAATGAGAAAATGAAAAATTAAAGGAACAAACCAAGAGCAAAATAGGGAGACAGAACCGTGCTGCATATTTATCATTCGGTGTTATGTCAAATTTGGCTTAAAACATGACACAGCAAAAAGTCAAAGGGAAAAAAAAGCAACCTCGCTGTTTCACAAACGACGGCTGAACGGGGGTGGGGAGGGTTGTTTGTTCCCCTCACACAGCCTCCACCTGCTCATTAGACGGGAACATGTTTCAGCAACACGGATACCTGTGTCAACCCTCTGTGAGAAAAACAGAGAGCGAGACTAAAGGAGTGTGTGCCAAGGAGCGTGCGTGGACCTGGAGTGTCCCACGGTGACAAGCGGGGGGACGAGCATAAATCACTGACAGTGGGGTGGGGGGAACGGAGAGGGAACTCGGCTTTCAGATGAAGGCAGATCTAAAGACAAATGACAGAGACGCTGGAGGACGTATCAGCCCCCGGGGTGCCGCAGCTCGGTCTGAACACGGCAACGGAGAGCCGAGTCGGGTTAGGCTGCAGGACGTTATTGGCTGATTGAGTCTGGCAGGTATTGATCAGCTATCAGCTCCATCTGTGAGGGAGAGTGTTAAGATTCAGGCATGGCTCGTTTAATTATTCTCCTCCCTGATGCTGCAGTCAGAGCACAGCCTCTACGTGTTCACATGTGTTTCTTTGACGTGTTGCGCTTTGATCACTGTACGTTAAGAGGGAAAAAACAAAAGAGGGGTGGATTTTATGGTCAAATGAGCTGCGATGTATCGGTAAAGCTATTAGAAAAATGCTAATTTATAGGAGAGGTGTGAATGTGGAATCAGATTTTATAGGTGAACTCATCAGAACAGAATAAATATGTGCCTGGAGAAAAGAAATGTTTTCATTTTGAGTTATGGAAACACATTTCCTGCATTACAATTTGTTATATGAGACAAACAATCAATACCAGGATGAAACAAATCCTTTCAGCGATCCATGTTCTTTTGTTAATTGTGCTCAGACGGCCTTTTAACAAAGATTGGATGTGGTTCTTGTTCTCATCAGAAAGGCCCTCAAGTACTCTTGCATTCACTCCAAAATAATTCGTTGCCATCCAACAGGAAATAAAACCCAGAAACAATTAAATATGCATAAAAATACCAATAACTATTCATCCAAATTAATGAATTCAAGTGTTCCTATCAATCCAAATGTGCTAAAAAGCAACAACAACCAAACAAAATGCATAGTCAGTATGAGGTTTCTGGATTCCTGTTTGATGAATGTTGTCACACCTGATGGTCTGGTAGATTTGGTTCAAACGGGGACCAAAGCTGCACTATTTGTTACATTTTCAGCTGGTGCTGTTCGCTTTCACACTGCACTGCGTCAAATGAAGCAAACCCTTTGAAAAACCTGTTCACCTCCTCGCCTGCGGTGGCGCTGCATCAAGAACCACTGGCGGGAACGGCACAAAGAGCTCTGAAGAAGACATGAACGCAACTTCCCTCCTCACACTATGAAAAGAAAACGTTAGCAGTCGTCTTTAGTAAGAGACCATGAGCCTTACAATTGTTTTTGGCCGTATTTACCCAGAATGCCCCGTGATACAGTCTGTCTTGGGGTGGTCTTGCTTGCATTCACATATGCATTCGAACCCGCACCAGAATTCATTTCAACCGAACAGACACTGAACAGGGCTGGTGTGAATCAGGTCCTCCACCTTGTCAACTCCTAACAGCTGCCCTCAAACCAAAGGGTGACATGAAAATAAGTATTTAACTCTTTCCAGTCAACAAATAAATAGTTAACAAGCGGAAAGAGCTAAAAGAAAAAAAAGCTCCAAGTCTCAGTTTTTTTTTTAACACCATTATTGCAGGATTGCATATTATCTCTGTATGTGTGTGGTTGTGTGTATGAGAGAGATAGCTGAAAATTAAGCTAAATCAAATCCATGGTCACATAGCCACATCATCTAATTCAAAGGGTAATTACACTCTGGATGCCGTTACTTTATCAGGACGGTGGCTCCGAAGCAAATCCATCAGGCTTTGTTCTGGATGAAATTGGTCTGATTGATTTATGGATGTCAAGTGAAGGGCAAAGAGACGGAGACAAAGAAACTCCGGCGTGTGAGCGAGGGTCAGGGAAAGGGAGTCGCAGATGTACGGCTGAGACACGGCCCCCTGATGGGGGGGGAGGAGAGTATTGAATCAGACAGAGACAAATGGAGTGTGAGCGACACAGAGAAAGAAATTTAGACATATGCCTGCTGACCTCAACTCTTTTTATGGACAGATCAATACAGGGAAATGCTTGTGTGTGTGTGTGTGTGTGTGTGCCGCTCCCAATAAACATTGAAACAGCAGTGACATTACCTCGGTCCTGACTGGCTCCTCCCTGGCCTTCAAACCTTTGCTCATGTCTCTATTTCATCTGAGACCTTGTAATCTTATCAACGACTGAGAGGTCTGGAGATCCTGGATTATCCTCACCGTAGAGTTTGCTGGGAGAAAAAAAGAAAAATCACCATTACACTGCAGTCTGTGGCAGTCAGAGAAGCAGCACATGTGGTTCCACAAATAAATCCCTTTTGTTTCTAACTGTAACAGTGAGATTAAGCTGATTTCTATCCAAATTAGACACAAATTAGAAACAAGGAGATTATTTCCAGGCAAGGGTTATAGTCAGGGTTAATCAAAAACCAGTGTAAGCATAAAAAGTGAGGAAGTTTGTGTTGACAATAACTTTTGCACCACTGGACAGCTTATTTAGTCCCTTCATTGCACTTTTATACGGAAAAGTCATTTGTGGGTTCTGCAGCAGTTGCACCCCAAATCATCTCCTTTTGTCAAACAAGTTATGTCGCAATTAAGTCTTAGGTTTGAAATAAAAACAACACATGTAACGTAACGGACGAGGTAGTCTGTGGAAGAACTACTCACAACCACAACAGGTTGGAACCTCCCTGTGGTCACCACAGGCTGGCACCTCATTCCTCAACCAGCATTTGGTCATTCTGACGCATCCAGTTCGATTGAGGTCAACAATTCAGGGAATCATTCTCTCCAACCCCAAATACCCCAAAGTATTGACATTGTGGTCTTACAGGGTATTTCCAAGACCCTCTAAGACTGCTAAAGAGTGGAAAAGTGGGTCTGCCACTGGTTGCAGTGGCTCTTTTTC
The DNA here is from genome assembly GCF_027474105.1 of Poeciliopsis prolifica. Lineage (NCBI taxonomy): Eukaryota > Metazoa > Chordata > Actinopteri > Cyprinodontiformes > Poeciliidae > Poeciliopsis > Poeciliopsis prolifica. The sequence continues at coordinate 7,129,777 of NW_026562394.1, forward strand.
TTAATTGAGGAAAAATAATGACTTGTGTATGGGTTCTTTCTATAGCAGAGGCTGCAGCTGAGGACTATGGCTTCTGCATAGCAGCTGCATCCCAACTCTAACAGTTTGTCTTTCTGCATCTAACATGACTTTGGCTTACTGTTTTGTTTTTTTTTTAAGTAAAACAAGCTGAAATAGCCTCTGACTTTTTTGTGTCTTGCCAAATTAGTGTCATTACGAAGACACTTCTGTTCATTTATTCTCCCAAACTGAGCCTCACTCTTTGCTAATTTCCTGATTACCGTTTATGTCCCGAGTACTGATTAGACCAGACAAAAGGTTTTAAACGCTGATTTAGATCAAGGTTTCCTCATAATCTTGCAAATCTTCCTAATCAGGGAAAGGAGAAAAAGGAACAGATCTTTAAAGCAAGAGAACTTCCATCACACGTTCTGTGAACCGCTTCTTAAAAGTACAGGTCAATGTATCTAATTCATTGTTTTTGGAATCAGAACAGTCTATTGAAAAGTTGAGTTTAACATTAAAAAAAAAAGATAAAAATGTTAAATATGAACTTGCTGAATTAGTTTGAAAGGTCAATCATTGAATTTACACCCTATATTTTATATCATGCATCCTGCATGGAAATGTTAATGTCAGTCATTTCACGCTTGACTTGGAAAACGTGGTTTGCGAACAACGTTGTTCCAAACACAATAACACGCGCTTCCAAAAAATAAAATAACCCTAAGAGTTTTAACAGTGACAACTGTGCAGTTGCTCAGACTCTTAGAATATGTAAACGCTCCTCGTCTTGGAGTGAGTCCCAACACAACAAAAACATCTGCCCTGTGAAACCAGGTGCTGAAACAGCAGCCAGGATTCGTTTTGTGGAGGGTCACCTGAAAGGACATCAGGCAAGCAGTCAAAGACTAAGTGCCCTGGATGACAGGGAGTGTAGGTGTGCAGACCCTCCCCGTCCCAGCTCTCGGCTGTTATTGGTTCTCAGGGTGGTCTGTAATCACCATTAAAGTCTCAAAGGGTCCTGCTTTATGAGACAGTAAATTACGTTGACACTGCACAGCATGAGATCGGGGCGCGTTTGCAAAAGAGATGGACGCCCTTGTGATGGATAAAGAAACTGTAGAGACCTTGAGTGGTGTGTCACAGGCTGGGAGGTGGGGGTGGGGGGTCCACCACTCCAGGTGCTAATAGATAAGAGCATAAATATAAGATGATAAGAGACACTTTGTTACAGTGCAGGTTATCTTTGGGGAATCTCTGACTGTCATTGTGTCATAGAGATTATGAAATTAATCTCTGCTGTTGGTGGGGAAATAAAACTCCTATTAATTTTTTAAAGCACCTTTTTATAACACATGGCTTGTTTAGAATAAAAACAATAACGAAACCAAAGATAAGACCGTTTAATGAAAGAAGACAGACGGCTATCTGTTCTCAGTACTGTAAAAATAATTGTACTGCAAAAGAAATGCAACAAAACAAGCAAACGTGCACAAAAGAGATGTTTAAGATGAGAAAAGTTGAATTTAAGGGCATTATTGTCAACAATAATTTCCACACCTGCATATGGAACGTGATATTGCCGTGGGTTTGAGGAAGGCTAACAGCCAGACGGACAAACATATTTTTAGTCGTTTGTAGCCGTTTAAAATAACCTAAAACAAAAACATGTTCAGAGCTCTGAGATTAATTTCCATGTCATCTTTCACCGGTGGTCAAAAAAGATTATAATAATTCAGCTGTGCTGCAGTTGTCTGAAGCTAAGTTAGCTAAACCTAAAGCTAGCATGCTAACATGCTAACACCTGTTTCTCTTCCTTCTTGTGTCCGTGGAGGCAGACGCAGAGTCCGCCTGTCTGCTTTTGCTGCCACGGACTTAGTCAGAGGTGTTTCATGCTGCTGCTGTTTGGAGGCTGAGTCATCCTCTGCCAACCCGTGAATCTGACCTGATAACATCCCTGGTTTCACTGCTAGTTGACTAACTGCTCCAGCCACGTCAAGCCTGGGTTTCTGTTTGGCACTAGGAGAGTTTTTGGCCTTTTGGAGGCCTGATGACAGAAAGTCAGCGAAGGAAAGGGCAACGCAAAAATAAATGAAATAGTGTCTGAGCAGAGGAAGATGAACCATTAGAGATGTGGCTTTCTGACCTACTTTACAGAGCTACAAACATATTGAGTATTTCTCAAGTCAGTCAAGTATTTTAGTTGCTTCTAGGACAGAATAGTTCTTCACAAAGCAAAGATGAGTGATTGACAAAGGCTAATCTGATTTTTAACAGATGCCCCTGTTGGCCGTGAACATCACATATTGTTGGATCAGACTGGCTAAAATGTTTTTACAGCCAGAAATAGATGTTGAAAAACATTTTTTGAACAGTTAAAATGGTGCATTTATCTCCATAGCCTTTTCACTCCTGCTAACAGAAAATCCCTCTGCTTAGAAGAATCATCATTTTCCATTGTTGGACTTGTGTTCGCAAAGTTTGACGGTTAAGTTTAGACGGTTTATAGGTAAAATAGAACAAATCGGTGTTTCTAAGTAATACAGCAATGCCCGTATCGGTATTACATTGCACGTTATCATTTCATTTTAGCTCATCGAAGTCTAATCTGGAATCTTTCTGACTACAGGAACAATTTTTTCCTCTTTACCTCCAAATAAAATCTGTCTAAACCTGCAAAATGTTATCCTTCCATGAAATACTACTACTAAATTAGAGCTATACATATTATACTATTTTTGCTGAGAGTGTGTAAACTGCATTAGGAAACCAATTTCTTTTGTCACAAGCACACAAATAATTTCTGCGCTTGTTGAAATTATTTAGAGATTTTAAACAAAAAAAAAATAAAATAACCACACACATCTATGAATCGTATTCGAGGAGCAAAACTACACTTTCTGTTTTCCCTTTAGAGCAAAACAGAAATCTCTCCCTTTAGAGATTTTTTACGAGTGAGGGGACTTTTAAGATTAGAAAATGTCGTCTTTTGCAAAAAGGGAGTTGTGCATAATATTAAGAGCAGGGGACTCACTAATTGTGGAATGGGTAACTTAATTAAAACTTATTTTACAACATTGGATTTTTATTGCTCCTACTGAATACAGTTAAACTAAAGGGTAGCATCTTTTGGGTGAGACTATGCTACTGCAATTAAAATGAATTTATTGGAAGGTGTTTTACACATTTTAATATGTGAAGACTGCTGCTAGTGAGTGAGATGATTTATAGTTGGGTGACAAATATGCACATATGAAATAGGAGAGGGATTTATTTTTAAAGGGATGCATCATTATATGATGGGGGAAAATATATGTTTGGGTGAGAAAAAAACAGTTTATGTGTGAGAAGAATATATGCATGTGAAAGTGACAGAACAAGGCTTAAATGAGCCTTTCGTCGTCATGTCAGCAATGACACACACAGGCATGTGTCATTCTAAACACTATGGATTTATTACCTAACATAAAAGAATAATAATTCCATTGCTATTGAAATATAAACATTTATTCGTAAGGTTTTTATTATTATTTTTTTTGTTTTACAGTTAAAGTGGTGGAGACCAGCATGTGGCTCCAGAGTTGCAGACCTCAGCTCTAGTCTATATCATTTCAGGACAGCAAAATATGGATCCAACATCTGTTTTTAGCATCACCTCTGTGAAACACTATAAATCTTGCTAAGAATATCAAGAAACTCTATCCAGAAGAGGATACAATGTGTTATTTAAGGATCGACACAGTCAATGCTAAAACTCACTTGGACACATTTCAGTGTTTCAAGCAAACTTTTTTAGCTTATAAAGTTGCTTTTGTCAATAATTATTTAAAAGTAAATATATTTTAGGTAAATCTTGCATGTATTTTTACATTTGTTTGTGATTAATAATGAATCAATTTACTGTTTCTGCTAGTCTTGTGTCTCAATTATGATTCAGTTATTTTCATGCCATAATCCAAGAGCATACGTTTTCAGTCTGAAATCAGATTTCATGTCTTTTGTTCTCAAAACTTTTAAGACTTTTGCTTACATTTTCATTTTGAAAGCAGCACTTCCTGTATTTCTTCTCAAGGCGTCTCTGCTCGGACTCTCTGCTCGCTTACGAAACATTTTCTGTTTGCTTCTGGAACAAAAAAAAATAATGCACCGTCGCCTAGCAACCTCTCAGCCAATAGAATGAAAGTGTCGTACTGGGTGCGTTTGTTTCCTTCTAGCAGGTGTGCCTGTGTGGAGACCATCAATTGTATCAATCTGATAAATGATGCTGATGAAAACCAGAAGTACATGGACTACAAACCGCTTGTTGAATGTAGCACTAAATGTATTAATATTATGAATTTCCACATATAGAAAATTTTGTCTTACAAAAGATAAAATTGACTTTAAACGGCATGAACTTTGCTGAAGTATCTAAAAAGAGAAATACGATCAGAAATGTTTCCTATGACTGTTTTTTTGTAAAACAAAAAAAAAAAAAAGAAAAAAGTTACACTGAGTTTCGTCAAGGAACAAACTAACAGGAACAAAAGTCATTTATAAATGCTGAACTTGATCGGTGTTGAACATTTGAGTGCAGATTTTTTGGAAAATGACTACAATGTTTTGCAACAGAGACCATCTTTTTTTTTTAATGAATCAGTTTTATTAACTTTTCCGCTCCACAGTTTCCACATTTAACCACACGGTGAAGCAACAAACATATCCTCTCAGTGAAACATTTATTTTGTCATCTGTGTTAAACGGAGGGCAAAGTTGACCTGAGGCAGTCATTTATAAAAAGAAAACAAAAATATCAAAAAGGGGTTCAAAAGATTTTGTCATGTGGGATTAAGTTTGTTGTATTATAATCACTTTCCTGCAACTTCTGGAAATGTCAAGATAATGCTAATGAAATATCTTGTAAATTAAAATAGTAAAAAATCCAGAATTAACCTTTGCATTTAGTGTGATTACTGTAGAAACAAAGCTACTTTTCTTAACCGAAAGTGTTTAAGTTGCACAAATTCTGGATATAAGCTTTTTCTTAATGGTATTACTTTTAGTCAGCGACCTCCGCAGAACAAATGTGCTTTATTCCCTTTCAAACAAATGCATCGGCGACATTCCCCTGATTTAATTGAGAAAAAAGGGCTAGAGCTAAATTGATTTGCAAAACGTAATTTTATACCAGTCTGGAGCAGCACCTCTGCAATGTGAGCCACATCGCAATGATTACCACCACTTCAGAATAAATAGCCCTCTTCAAACAGATGTTTGGCTACCTACAGCAAATCTGCTCGGCGGCAAATTTGCTTTCGATAATACTGTGAGTAAATTTAGGCCCTGGATGTAATATCGCCGCCCCACGCACGTGTACTACGTCTTCATTTAGCCTCCTCTATTAAACTAATTAGGCAAAAACACAAAACGCAGGCTTTGGAGCGCGTCGGGGAAACAATGCGGCCCACCTGCAGAGTGCACTTCTGGGAACCTGCCACAGATAGTCTGTTAGACCTTGAGAGTAACAGGATTAGACTGGTATACGGTTACCGTATGGATCATTGTACAGTAATAAAATGTCACAGGGCAAATCATCCTGCCCTATGAACATCAGGGTATCATTTAACAGACATAAAGTCAGAGGCTGAAGATGAATATTTTCACTTCAAGCTGGATAATTGATGTATTTTCCAAATGTGTTTACTTTCATCGAGCCTTTACTCGTTATGATCCACAAGCATGGATGAATTTCATTTTATTCATTTATTTTTTTTATGATAGATAAATCCACAATAAGGCATAATTGTGAAGGTGAAGAACACAGAAAGTCATGCAAAGGACCCGGTGGGGATCAAACTGCAGCGTATTTTGAAATGCAACTTGAACGAAGTCCATGTTCACTCATCAGGACCAGAGGCGCTTGCTCCCTCTCCCACGACCGTAAAAAAACAAAATGACACAATTCTGTTCCTGTAGCCTCGGTTTAAGTTTGGCTCCTGGCACATCGTCTGAGCATGACCCCTCATTTCTCTGTGCGTGGTTTTCTTTCAAAGCGAACATGTTTAGTACACTAACTACAGTTCTGCATTCACATTTTGGCAGAGTATGAAATGGCCTGGGTGGAAATAACTTTGTTTTTGTAGCTTTCAGGGGAAGAACTTAATGAGTCTTTTCTCACAGAGAGTGTTAAAACCTGAGACCAGCGAGGTTCACCCTCCAGCAGCAGAGGGAGCGTTAAACACCACGATGGTCGAGATGCGTCGGACTCGAATCCAAAATGAAAATATCGACTTTGAAACCCCTTCTCCGTTTAATCTGACCGAGCTTGACCCGTTTTTCAAAGAAAAATGGGAGGGGAAAAAAAAAAGCAAAGAAGCACATAACTGTGACATGGAAAGGAAATCCACCACCAGGTGGGTGTGGATATATTTCTGTGTTTGTAAAATGATGTGATCTGTAAAAGGAGTCTTACGTTCGACACACAGTTTACAGCAAACAGCTGAAACAAGAAAATGTTGAAGCTTTCAAGGGGTTTGAGTACCTATTCAATGTACTCTGATTATAAAATCAGTTTCATGTACTCTGATTATAAAATCAGTTTCATGTACTCTGATTATAAAATCAGTTTCATGTACTCTGATTATAAAATCAGTTTCATGCAAAATCTCACGTCTCAGCTGAAGTCGAAACAAATTCAATGCTACATGTTGTGATATCTAACAATAAGGTCCACTGCATTCCTCTGTCCCACCAGCTCCGCTGCATCCCACAGGGATTAAGGTCGACTCCTAATCTGCGGCTGTATTTGTTGACACCCCTGCTGCCTGATCCGTGTTTGCAAGGAAGCGGCAGTCAAGGAGTATAATTCACTTCCAATTAATGAAGCGTGATGTTCAGATGTCGTGATTTTCTTTTCCATCTCTTGTGTTTCTACCTCCACTGCGGCGCCGAGGGAATTTTCCAGCTTCGTCTGATTTCTCTTCCTCTACTGAACGTATCTATATGTTCTTCCAAGACTTTGGAGGACAGCGCATCGACAAGACAGGTTGCTTGTGATCTTTACACTGGACTCTATCCATTTTTGTTTTTCACCGAGTTCTCATCCTTGCTGGTCACTTTCCAGAAAGTCGTAGATGGAGTGCGTCTCTGCACTGGGATTTCTGTGCAGCCGAAGGAGTTCTTCCTCCAAATCCCAAAGGCTCAGATCAAGTATTACTTCCAAAATCCATTCAGTGTGGAAAGACTCCCAACCAAGATGATCCGACTGCAGGCTTATTCACTGTTAGCTTTTGAAAAAAAAAAGAAGGGAAAAAAAAAAAACCCACACAAACCCCTCTGAGAGTTAAAAGCCAGGAAACCCATCTGCTTTTCTATTCGTCAAGGACTCATCAAGTCTGTGTGTCCGTGCAGAAACTCTCGTGCATGTCCCCGGTTTGTCCTCTGTCCTACTTGGTGTTTTGGCTCACTCGGTGCTGTGTAGTCTGTAATTGTGGCAGCACAATGAGATTTGCAGGAGAAATTGTGCAGTAATGAGACAAGAAATGACTGCCTCACATCCAATTTGTCTCATCTTCCAGCTTATTTTTCATCTGCGTGAGCACAAAAGGTGTTTGAGGAGAAGAAAGAGAAGCGGAAAGTCCAACATCAGCAGGAAAGACGGTCATGTACTGTATATATATATATATATATATATATATATATATATATATATATATATATATATATATATATATATATATATATATATATATAGTGCCAAAGACTTTTACAATACAGGATAGTGTATAATCAGTTTGTTTTCAAAATGAGCACATTTTCGATGATTTATGAGCTGCTATCTCCAATGTTTGGAAATGGTTCACAGCAGAGTTACTCTGAGTTCATCAGATATTTCACTTTCACGGGACGTCAGTCGGATGTCCCACATTTGTTTTTTTCTCTTCCTTTTGCAGGATGAGGAGAGGAAACAAGTATAAGCTGAATGTAGGTTTTCTGTAATCAACATTTGGTCTGAACTGCACATTGTGGCTGAAACTTAAATATGCTCTCCTAGAAATATATAAATTAATGTCATTCAGTGGTGCTCATGGTGAAAATGGACTTCATTTCTTAGACAAAGAACAATAAACTGATGAGCTTTATTAGTAGTTTGGGAGTTTTATGAATACAAACAATGCTCATTGTTATATAGGGCTACCTGTTACTGCTCTGGGATTTTTATCAGCAAAATGTTTTTTCTGCGGTGGATAAAGCACCAAAACCGGGCCCAGTCCGGGGGGCCCACATTCTCATAAACCTGGCCCTGTTGATGCGTCAAGTTTTGACCTTTTACCTTCTGATTTCATGGTAAATTCAAAGAAATTAAAGGTAGTAATCTTTCATTACTTCACTCACTATGTGCAAAGCACCACCACCACTTGCAGAAAAACACTCCCTTAGCACGATGCTACCTCTGCACGACTCAGACACCGATTTAGACTTGAACGCCTCACCTTGAGCGCTCCAGACATTGTTACCTGTGATGGGGTGCAACTCGTTCAGCCTTCTCCAGAAGGCAGAAGGCGTCCGTGTGGGGATGTCAGTCGAGCGCCGGTGTTACATTTTCCAGTTTTATCTCAGGTTTGAGTCTTTCATGTAGTTCATGAAGATCATATCCAGTTTTATTTCATCCGAGCCTAAAGATTTGGCTCAGGTTGGAAATACTAAAACATTCTTTTCATACTATAAATCATTTCTTGTTCTTTATCTTAAAAGCTGATACCAAGGTAAGTAATTAAGATGTTGTTGTTCCTGCTATAGCAGCGTCATGCTATTAGAGTCAGTCTGCAACGTTCACTTCTCTCTCTAACCTCTGCTATCAGTAATCTTCTTTGCTGCTCTGTGCAGAACTTTATTGTCTTAACAATGTCTATTGGCAGCCCTAGGGCTTGAGCTGCCAGTAGAAATTGCAATTTAACAGCGGACTACACTAGCATGGTTAGAAATAAATGAAATAGCGGCACACTGCATTTCTGTGGCAATCAGCTGTGTGACAGGCAGAACCTGAAGTTGTATTAAAGAGGAATAAAGAGCCACGGATTCATCTTCTCTCTGTTGTCATCTGGAATGAAACTATAGAATGCATTAACGTTACTTTGCTTTTTTATTGCAGTAGCAACACAGTGTCAATTTTTGAAAAAAAACAAAACAACCAAAAACCCAAATGATCCAATCACACGAAAGCCAATCAATAAATTTAGGCAATGAGACAATGACAATGAGCTCACTGCACTCCAGTCACCGTGTCAATCCAATCGAGCAGCTTTCGGGCGCACATTATGCTAGTGCAGCGGACGAAGCTGCAGACACTGTGTGACATGGATTTCAAGCACCTTATGAAATCCAAACTCTGAATAATAAAGAACCTCTGAATGCAAAATGGATCCCAACCAAGACGTACCTTTAGAAAGCAGACAGTTGCTTCACGTGAAATGACTAAAACATGTGGTTAGAAAGAATTATTTTCTTCTTCTTTTTTACAAAACAACACTTTAATCGTGTGTGAAATAGGAATCTATTTTGGCGTTCCTTTGTCAGCGCCATGGAGACACGGTAAGAGAGTCCAGCTGCATGCGACGCGGCCTCAGTGCTTCCTCGCTGCCTCTCGGGTGCATTCGCACATCTGTACCGAGTGCCGTCTATACATGTTAACGTCAGGCTTGAGCGAGGCCATAAGGTCACGTCTAGGCAGCGGCCTGTTAAGAGGCTCGCGCGCTCCGTCTCGTTCTCAGCCAGTTTCGTCTGGCTGCGGGCTGCGGTGCGTTTTACACGAGGCCTTCCTTCAAACTGAAACAATATGTGGGTCATGTTTATGCGTGAAGACAGTTCATTCAAATATGAGTCTTTGCTGCTCCGATGCCTCCTGAGCTTCTAAAAGATTATCTCCACAGGGGGTGAGGTGAAATGACTGGTTGGAGTGATAACAAGATTATAAAACTTTTATTAATCCCCTCTGAAGATGAATTCATAAAGCAAATTCCACACACATCTCAGGTTTACATCTTTTCCTTTTTCCTTCTTTTTTTCTTTCAAACGCAAAATTATGGCACTATTATTTTCTATAATTTTCACCAGGAAAAAAAATATATATATTCATGTGGCTGTGGCCAAGATTTTATTTATACAAATGAAGACGAAGTATGCATCTTTAACAGACCCACTAGGAAAATTAAAAGAAAAAGGAAAAAAAAAAAGAAAGAAAGTCACAATTACACTATATCAACATTCTCCGAAACAAAATTAGCCAAGCCAGTAATTTTGGGTGCAAGGTAAATTTTACATTCCACTGACGTTTTGTCTGACACCAGTACGAAACTCTGCCGGACGGAATAGTCAAAGGAAGCACAAACGGTTTCCCCTTTGGAAGCAACACAGTGATAAACAACTGATAGACGATAATAAACCCGGGATCGGGGGAGGGGATGGGTCGCATCCAGGTATGACAAACGGATTTATGCAGCGCTGAACCCCGCTGTGCAGCAGCCATCAATTCTGTATCCTTCTCAATTCACAGGTTTGTGTCTTTACCCCCCGTTACTCTTATTCCTCCTACCTGCTAAGTGCTAACACATTTACATTTTTAGTGCTGCTCAGTAATAAAAGAGGTGGAATGAGCGGAGGCCTTTCTCCGGTGGCGAAAACAAACATCAGTGAACCGCTTTCACTGATGAGCCTCCCCCCCCTGTTCCCCACCTGTCCACCAGCCCACACAACTTGGCCGCCGCCCCACAGTGTAGGTCAACAGTGTTGCGGTTGGAGTCTCCTCAAATGCACTCACAGTTCTTGGCCTCATCTTCTAGGTCACTCACAAGAGTTCTTCCTCCAGCAGGAGGCTCCGCTTTATTAGCTTGTTCGCTCAGTCAGAGCGGCGGTGGGGAGGGAAACGGTTTACAAACCCTTAAAGTCAGCAACTGAGGTCAAGGGGTGAAGCACACGTTGGAAAAGAGCAGCTGAGGTCGTCGCCTAAGGGGATCTGTGGGCTTACGTGCCAAACTTTGGGTGGTTTGATAAAAAAACAACAAACAAAAAAAAACAGAATGAAATCAAATAAAATGACATGACAGTACAAACAGACTCAAGCCATAATCCACATCAATGTTTAAAGTGAAAAACAGAAATCTGAAAACAGCTGAAATTCATTAACTGTGACAAACATGAGGAACAAACCATATCATAAAGGACAATATAAATAAAGATATCTGTGCAGAGCTTCGTCATGGAACAAACCACTGAGAAAGAAACAGCAAAGCATTATCCAAACACAGCCTGGTCGGTGATGATAGTGGTAAATAATCTACACACGTGCTGCAGCACTACCTTACTGATCTCAGGTGAATGATCTGAAGAGGTAAAACCGAAGCTGATCAGCCCTCATACTGTCGTAACCCTGCCATCTACTGAATAAGGAAATAGCAAGCCTACTTTAAGACAAGTGGTTATTGGGTTGTTTAAAATAGAACAATTCACAGCTTTACAAAGCCCTTTGCTTGGGTAGCTGATAGGGCACATCAATATACTTGAGGCATTTGGATCAATGAGTCAATAAGACTACATACTGTGTGTGACTGGTGAGAAGGAAAAGGGGGCGGGGGGAAAGTACCAAAAATGTCTGTTTTTCATCATTAATGAATCCATTTTGCGCTGACCGCTGCGGCTCCCATGTGTGAAAAAAAAAAAACTCCGCCTTCGCCCACGCCAGGTTTGACCTTTCCACTAAAGATACATTCTTACATGTCACAGGGAAAGAGCAATAAGAAGAAAAAAAAAGGGGAGAGAGAGAATCATACACAGGCCATTACTAAGACGGTGAAGAAACACTCAGATGTGCATTTACACCTGGGGCACTGGCTGCTGCTTCCTGCAGTGAATTGTTCCCACACAGTTCAGTTAATTGTATTCAGTCCTCTCAGTAATGAACAGTAGGTCATTTGGAATGGGAGACCAGAAGAAGAAGAAGGCACAGAGGGGTGCTTCAGAAATGTCCATGCCAAGGGAAATTGTGCATCTATACAGTTTTACCAATTACACTATGAACAGCATCTGGTACAATACATCATGTGTAGCAGTAGTCTATATCTGGGATTCCTCCTTCTCTATAGCCACGGTTGGTGCCATGCCCAGCATTAGAAACATGATTGGAACCTTTGTATAAGCCGGTGCCATTGGAGGGGAATATGGTGTGAATGATGTAATCCTCTCGAAGGGGTTTCGGCTGCATCGGCGGACAAGCTGGCATTGGTGTCATCTGGAAACCTGGGCCGCGAATTTCCAGGATCGTGTTATCCTTCTTCGTGCCAGATTCAATGTAATCATCATAGGTTTTGCTTTTTCTCGAGCTACTGCGAGTGTAGTGGTCACGGGAACATAAATGCCCAGTTCTATGCCCGTACCAACAGAAGACACCAAATATTAGAGCCAAAGATACAGTGGCGGTCGCCCCGCCAATAATCCCTGCTAGGGGCAGTGATGTAATCTGATGTGAATCCTCATCCTGCTCCTCTTCCGATGAGCTAAGGTCTGACGTTTCTGCTTTTGCACAAACTAAGGCTTCATCAGAGTCAGCATCTCCAGAAACTGTGGCTTTGCTTTCTGAACTGACAGCCAGCGGCACCATGCAAATGATATAGCTAGAACGTGGCTGCAGGGAAGTTAGCAGATACTCTTGGCGATCACCCCGCACAAGCGTCTCTGTGATCGATTCCATGGCATTCCCAGTACCTTGTCGGAGCCAGCTTAACCTAAAAGAGGAGCTTGGCTGAGCTGCACTCCAGGTAACACGAATACTGTTGTGAGACAGAGGTTTTACATTTAGCGCCAAGCTCTTCCCCACACCACTGCTGCTAAGAGTGTAGTCTAAGCCTGAGTCAGGAAACCCAAAGCCAGGCCTCTTTGAGCGCAGAGTAAAGAGTGAACCCTGTGGAGGTGCATTGGTGGTGGAGCTCTCAACCCCACTAGCAGCCCCTTTGTCCTTAGTCCCTGTCAGTCTCACTACTTCACATTCCTCCATTTCACTGCCCAGGTCAATCAAAGCCAGATCTCGCACCCTGTCCGGCCCATGGCAAGTGAGACCCCTGACGGTGATGGTGTTCCCGCGGGCACGCAACCAGTCAAAAAGCCATCGGAGGTTGCAGCCACAGTGCCATGGATTCCCACGTACCAGCAGCTGGCCGAGACTGTCCAGGTCTTTGAACAGCCCCCTTGGTAACGTAGTTAGGTTATTTCCTGATAAGTCCAATCTCTGCAACCTGTGCATGCCGTCCAAGGAACCACGTGGCATGTGAGTCAGGGCATTGTCTTGTAGAGACAGTCGCTGTAGATGAGCACTGGGCAGATTGACAGGTGGGGTTTGAAGGGAATTGCGCACGAGGGACAGTTCTGTCAAGTTAGAGAGGCGGGAGAATGTGTCATCTGCAATGCGTTGGTTTGCCAAAAGGTTCCCATCCAAAACAAGACACCGTAACGAATTGAGGCCTCGGAAAGCATGCGTCGGGATAGTAGAGATCCGGTTGTCATCCAGACGCAGTTCCTCTAAAGAAGCTGGCAGTCCCGAGGGAATACTAGAAAGGTGGTTCCGTGAAAGAAAAAGCAAACGTAACCGTGGGTTGTCGGCGAAGGCCTGATCTTCAATGGACACAGTGGAGATGGAGTTGTCGTCCAAGTGGAGTTTTTCTAACAAGGGCATTCGAGCCAGCGTGGTGCGAGGGATGGTGCGTATGTTGTTGTCCTGCAAATGCAGCTCTCGCACAGACGGAGGAAGGTGCATGGGAAATTCATCCAGCTCATTATCATAGAGGTATACGACGCGTACAGACAGATGACGCTCCAAGGAGGTGGGGAGGCCTGGGTTGTTTATGTGGTTGTTCTGAAGGTAGAGGACAGATGCAGAAGGGGGCAGTGATGGGATGGAGCTCAGCCCACGATCATTACAGTAGATAAAGTCTTCATCGCACCTGCATACAGATGGGCACGTCATGTCTATGTCCCCAAAGTATCCTTGTATAGAAGCAGCAGCAAACCGAAGCATGCCGGCATGTATAGTCAGGGAAAGGAACAGCACAAAGAGCCGGGCACCCAGTTTGGCCATGCAAACAGGTGACATTATTAGGAACATGAAGACTGTCATTGTTTTTTTTTTGTCCCTCCCCAAGTATGTTGTTGCTTCCTAATAAGCCGCACTGAGCAGGAATCCTGCGACCTCCACCCTGAGAGAGAAAGAGAAAAAAAGGCAGCAGTTAGCATTGATCCAGGCACAAATTAGATGATTGTTGTACATGGAAACGGAGATGATTTCAATCAAGCTTAATGAGCTCATTTATGCTCAACATCATATTTCACTGTGGTTTTGCCAACCCCTTTAATAGAAAAAAACACCAAGATTACAACACAGGAACATATTCCTGCATGTCGCACCAAGAAACAAGACTGAGTTTTTCTTTTCACCAGTGAATAATCGGACCATCAGGGGGTCGTGCATGCATGGGTGGACCTGCGTGGATTCTCAATCTCTCAACACATTCTGCCTTCACTTCAAAACTAAAAAAACATACACACCGTCAAAAATTGTGCCAAACGTAGAGATAGAAGTTATGAAAGATAAATTCTCAACCTTATAATCAAAGCCTGTCTTAAAATGCACAAATAAGTTTTAAAATAAGCAGAAATGATTAACAAGAGCTTAGGAAGCTCTATAGTTATATAGAGTATGACTGTAATCTGCACAAAGATTGTCATGAGGAAAATTTAATAAGACAGTTACACAAAGATATTATCTGCAGCCAAATCAGGAGGTATTGGTACCTCATTAACAGGTTGTGCAGGGGGAATTTACATAAACTGCACCGAGGCCGTGATTGGTGTCCTGATTTGCTGTTGTTGCTGATTAAATGAGAGACATCACAACAGTAAAGCGCAGAATTGATTGCAGGGATTCGGAAACTGGTAAACTGCGACACTATCGGTGACAACTTGAGCCCATCGCGGTGCTCAATAGGCAGCGTCTTCGGTCCGAGTCGTTCAAGTTCACACGGCAGCCAAGCACAGCCCAGCACGAGTATTGATTTTCCCACAAATCCGAGGTGATCTGCCAGAGTGAGTCGCCTCTTATAGAGATTACAGGATTCCCAGGAGTGCAAGTCAAACAGCGCGATAATTAACCAAATGAATGACAAACTCTGCTGGGAGTCAAATTTGGTAAATGCACATCAGCAAACATCGCGCTGAACGCGCCTCTGCAAAGGCTGTCAGAGTCACCTCGAAATTTTACGAGTGTCGTGAATCAGCGTTTCAGTAAACAAACATAAGCAAACGCCCCGAGAGCCGTGGCACTGAAGCAGATCAGGGATCATTAAAAGGAAAAAAAAGTGCTGCATGTCATTTGTCGATCTGAATGTTTGCGCAGGATTACGTTTAATCTTCATGGAGATTGGGGCCGTTACTGTGGGGGCATGTTAATGCAAAAAGGGCATCTCAGGGTCTCACATCATGTCTTTTTTTTAACACTTAAAAATGAAGAAATTGCAAAGGTAATTTAGTTGCATTTATTTAATTAAAATAATTTAGAATTCATCGCATAAAGCTTCAAACTTGGTTTTCTACTCTGTTAAAAATTTTGAACGTGAAACTGCTTTTGGCAAATCAGGAAGCAACATGTCAGTAAAGCATCGGGCCAAAGCTTGACAGAAAACTACTGGACCTGCTTATATTAGCTTGGCAAAAACTGTAAAGATTTGAAAACGACTGCTAAATATTAACATGTATTAAAGTAAGAACAGATCGCCATTCGAGGTAACACTATTATGACTGCAATAATATATTTTCAGAGGTGGGACTATTATGTGTTGTTTTAATGTTTTAAATAACATCAGTTGAATGGAATCTCACAGTGGCCCCCCTGCATTGTTAAAACTAATTTTATGCATCAGAAATTGAAAAATGGCTATCATAGTATAAAAGAGAGCGTTTTCAAAATCTCCTCTTTCAGTCACTTAATAACGATGCATTTGTTTTTCCTCTAAAATGACATTTTAGGACATTATTCTTGGTGTCGGTTTTTTTATGTACTTTGCTCGGTTTTACACCACAAGAAACAGACGCTGGTCACCGACATCTGCGCTGCTTCCTCCCCTCTCCCACCCCGCCAACTCCACAAAATATTCAAATTGACTTGCAACCCACTAATCCCTTTTCATGCCTACTTCCACTCCAGTCCCCTCGACGCAGCAGAGTGGAGTCGGTGCTCTTTAAAGTGGGACCTGAAGAGAGAAATAAAAAATTTAAAAAGCAGAGATTGTTACTTTGCGCAGTTTGATATTGACTCGGTTTACGAGCAGAAAGGCGGATGTACGCTGCGTTCTGCTGTAAATGTTCATAGGGGGCATTTGTTTGCGCTAGTGTGTGTGTGTGTGTGTGTGTGTGTGTGTGTGTGTGTGTGTGTGTGTGTGTGTGTGTGTGTGTGTGTGTGCGTGCGCGTGCGTGTGTGTGGGAGCGGCAGTCGGGGTACTGCTAAAGAATGGATGACTTTTGAATCCCAAGAGGTTCGGCTGCAAGTCTGCTGAACACTAGAGTATTTGGGTCAGCGCTTTAAAAACAAGATAGATGTGGTGTGAGATTGAAGAGGCACAGAGAGCCAGAGGGATTAAAAGAGCATATTGAGCTGTGATTCTCTGGATTAAGCAGGTGCTACACGGAATAACAGCCAAACATTCTGAGCTTTTCTTTCTTTCAGGGTCTTGTGCTTGCTCATTTTGTTTTTCGTCGAGCCAAAGAAACATTACAGCTCTTTGTGTTTGTGAATACCTAAAGAGACCTTTTTGTTCGCCTGTCCACGGACGATCAAATTGAAAGCATTAACCCACATGTGGAGCGTGATCTGTGGCGGGGAGTAAAGTCGGGATGTGGGGTAATGTGTGAGCTAGACAGGCGGACGCCTCAGGCCGAGTACTGTACACCCAGCTACACCCGATCCAATACTGGGACTGGATCAATTTGCATACAAAACAGACAGGGACTGAGAGAGAGAGTGACCGAAAGCAGCTTTTAGCTGGACCACTGAACCTCCTCTCCTCACTGAGACTCTACTAGTGGCACAGAACAGGGGAAATCTGGAAAACCAGGTTTTGGATGGCTAGAGAAAAGCCTGATGTATCATAAAATCCACTTCACTTATGGGAAAAAAGAAGAAGAAGAAAAAAAAAGATAATTGTGGTCCACAGCTTATCTTCCATGACATGGCCGTGCTCTAGATTTTAGATTTAGGGGCTTGACACGGGAAATGGATGATGCAAAACATGGAAGAAGGGATCACAAAGAAAAGAAAAAGAAAGAGGAAAATGATAATTTTGCTTCACCACAGAAGTTGTAGGATTGTATTTGTCAAATGGGTTTGTTATCTTTTAGCGACTATAATATGGAACAAGGAATATGAAAGGAAAACAATAAAAAATCTAATCTTACAAGAAAGTCTCTATTTCTATTAAATAAGAAACACAATAAAAATCATGGAGAAGTTTATTGACGCAATAAGTCATTAAAAAACATGCTGCTTCATCATCCTCCTCCCACTTCCTCTCGTCTTTGTCTTTTCTTCCAGTAGTAACAAACCGTTTCCATTGCAGTTTTGCAAAATACACAAATTTCCATACAACCCTAAAACCTCCTCCTGGTAGTGCAAAACATTTGATCAGAAAATTGCATATTTTTCCTAAATTGCAGAGTTTCTGTGAATTTATTTTCAGACTTTCAATGCGGTGAATGGAAACTGCAGCGAATGTCTTTAAAAACTATTCATCGCCTTTAAGCTTCACTTTACGCCACAACCCCATGTGTAAAGTATTTTATCTGGATTTTAGGAGATGCAGCAGACGCCTGTAATGTGCCACTGTTTCCTGCAACTATTGAACGCATCTCTGCTCCAACACACCTGAATCAAATGAATGGTTACTGACCGGGCCTTTGCCAAACTGGGGGACATGCAAATGAGGCAATTCCAGAGCAGAAACACCAGACGCCTGTGACAGATCAGCACAAAGTAGCTCAACACATAGTTTTAAAAATGATTTTACAAGTTAAAAAACGCAAAAGAACCGCGATATGCGTTTGTGTCCAGCCTCTTTTAAACTCCGATTCGACTGCATGTAATCCGGAGCCTGAAGTAATTCTCCAACTAGTAAAAAGCCGCTCGGTGAAGAGGTTTGATGAAGAACAGTATCGCACAGTCAGCGAGTCAAACGTAAACACTTTGACAAGGAGAACATTTATTAGAGAGGCAGAAAAGAGACCCGGGGTAACTCTGAAGGAGCTGAAGAGAGAACCTGATCAGATGAAAATCACCCTGAACACACCGGCATCTACTCAGTAAAACATATTGTGAAGTAGCTTTCATTCACAAAAACAAAAAACAAAAGCAAAACCAACAACAACAACAAAAAAAAAAAAAGATAGGGAAGCTGGTTAGTGTTAAGGTAGAGAGAGCTAAATAAAGCTTAAAGCTTTGGTCGCCTCCCAGCAGGACGACGCCAAACACAGTCAGATCTACTATGGGTGGGTTTAGAAAACGGATGTTTGTGTTTGAATGATCCAGTTCAGACCTAAATATAATGGAAAATCTGACAAGACCTGAAAATGACTCTTCAGAGACGCTCTCCCCCCAAACCGACTGAGCTATAGATGTTTTCCAAAGCAAAACTCAAATGTGAGTCTCTGCATAAAGCCCGTAGATAAATACCCCCAAAGCAGCTGTAACATGTTGACAGGTCTAACATGTTTGTCAACAGTTACTCTGCATTTAAACGTACCAGAACATTTAAAATGTATTAAACATCTTGTCTTCAGTCTATTTCAAATACTAAATAACAGGAAGTGACAGAGATTCTTCTTTTCTTTATTCTATTTGTGATTTAGCAATGTGATGTCACATTGCTAAATCATTGCTCTTGTTTCAAACACAAACAACTAAATCAACTTATTAGTAAAAATATATGCATCTCAGCATCGATTCCACACAAATTAACTTGATCAAACAGCACAGAAACGGTTCATGAGAGGTTGGATCCCGAGCCAAGAAATGAGACTAAAAATAGTCCTTTCATTACGCAGCTGCCTGTTCGTAACGTCGGCAGCACTTTGACACACTCTGGATGTTTACGTCTAATTGCCTTAAAATGCAAAGGCCGCAATGACACATTTCGCCGTGAAATGTGTCATTTCCTCACAGGCAGGATTTGTCGTTGGTCTCTGCAAGGCGAGAGGAACCCCACAGTCGACTCCCGAGAGCCCGACAACATCCACACTTGGGAGATTCACCTTTTGGAGGGTCGTGTGTGTTTGTTGGTGGCTACGCAGCTCAAAGGACCCTAAAGCTACTTGATGTATAGCTTTACAGCGCTGCGTCGTGTTTCATTTCCACAACACCATAATAAGTTCTGCTGTGCCACCAGTCCAACTCCCTCTAAACTCCTTAAGCTCACCGTTCCCGCTTCAGGATAGATGGATTGCAGCTAAATCCTTTCGGCATTAACATGAGGGTGGCATCCTGCTTGCGGCAATATGCTCCGGCGCTGTGACCAAAGCTGGGGCCAGATCCATCATGAGTCGGCGGGATTTTTTGGGGCGGGGGGGGAGATTGAGTGTTTGCGACGTCGCGCCGAATGCGGGCCTTGATCGATGGTGTAATCCAGCGGGTTTCTTGAGGGTGTTACAAGAGAGTTAGTTATCTTAGCTGAACTGGATCTGACCTCAGGTTCATCAATAAAAGTCTCGTTTGGAAAGTTTTTTTTTTTCTTTTTCCTCCAATGCAACAAACACTTTGGGGTCATGGTGACATAAACAAGCAGTTTCATGACTTCCTCTCAATATCATGTGTCATAATTTGAATTTAAGGTGCTTTGCACTTCACCCAAATACGTTGAATTTCCCTTAATTGAAATGTGAACATTTTCCTCCATATGTACCAAGACACACATGATGATTTTTCTCAAGTGCTATTACTGTCTTTGTCATTTAATGAACAGCAGGGCTGGTGTGAGAATAAACTGTTGGTGAATTATTGTGAGAAAATTTGTCTCCAACAATTTGGTACATAATAGAATACGGTAAATATAAATGTAAATATTCATAATGCAAATTAGATCAATCAGTCTATATTCAAAATGATTGTGACCACCAGGGGACGCTGAAGTGCTTCTAATAAGATCCTTTGGTGGGACGAAAACGCATCAACAAAAAAATGGACCTTAAATATTTGCAGTTCACCTTTTTACTGATTTTTCTGTTGAACATAACTAAAGGATCAAGTGATAATTTGAGTTTTCAAAGATTTAAATCGACTGAAGCGTATCCATGCAGCTTAAAACTTAATAAATATCAGAAATTCAAAACTGTTGGATGATCTCAGATAAAAATTGTATTTTCCCGAAAAATGCCTCACTTTCTTACCTTACTGTGTTTGTGTTTATAAGCTATCGAGTCATCTGTCATTATACGGAAGACAATATTGCTGAGGAATGAAAGCTTTTCAAGAGCTTCATCTTGTTGCTCTTTTGAAATGTTTTCATCATAAGTATGTTTGAGCTCCGCAAATTCTCCCTGACCTTTTCTCACTGCTGTTCCTACAGGACGAGTCGTCCAAAGCAACAACCTTTTCAAACGTCAATATCATTAGCCGCTGCACAGCTGATCAGAGGAAATACATAGATTTAATGTTCAGGCAGAAGTGTGATATTTTTCACACTTTGAGGGACAAAGTGCAAAGCGATGCTTTTACTTCCCAGGAGGCAGATGTCACGGTTTTTGCCCCATGATCAAGGTGTGCAGACATGGCGTGGGGCAGGATTATTGTTTATGTTGTGACTGCTGCTGCCTTTAAAAAAAACTAAATTTAATAGTTGTAAGACTAAAATATGGGGTAAGCTTCAAAAATCTAGAACAAAATAAATAAATAAAAATGCATAATTTGTTACATTTTAGTTAGGATATCTTCCTGCTATTCCATGTTATTTGAATGTAAAAAACTTAAAATAAACACATTTTTTATTGTTACCGCTCAGTGTTCCTCTTTCTCTGTCTGTCAAACACACAAAAATAAATAAATGCATTCATAAAAATTCCAATTAGCAAATACACAGCATGAGAAAATAATCCCCAAAGATAATATAGAGATTTTTGTTATTTAAATCACCAGTGTACACCACAACTGGCTAATAACAAGCTAATAATTTTGATAAAATACATTTTCCTGACACATTTTTGAATGTAAAAAAAAATTGAGCTTCCTTCAAGCTTTTATTTGAGGAACCTTGACGTCCTGTTTCACTCTTCAAAATGGGAAAGACGAGGATAAATTCAAGGATAAGTTCTTCTTTATCACTTAAACAACGGCCATAAAGAAAACAGCTACTTGCTTGAATCTAAATATCTAAATTCAGAGCAAACGATTTGAAACAGAACAACAGCGAGTTGTTTGAGTAAATTTTCTCTGAACAGCAGCGCCGTTGGGCTTCTCTGTTTCAGCCGGGGATCAAAGAAAGAAACAAAATCTCTCACTGTTGGACAAATGCAGAAAGAGTTTCAGCATGAAATCAGGCTGTTGCAATAAAAATAAATAAATAAATTATTGCATTTTAAGGCTTTTTACACATCATTTGCCAGGAGGAGTAATAAGTGTGCAGGGGCTCTCTGCATGTATTTTCCAGCTTTTGGCTGCGGTTGAGATCCAGTTTCTTGCCACCGCAAGCGAAATTTGGTCTGACCACAGGTAGAAATAAGCAAGTCAGACATCTGCCACTTTGGAGCTCGATACAGTGGGACCAGCGGCCAGAACGGGCCTGGCAGAGCAGACGGTAAATAAAGCTCAGAGGATGTCGAGCTGAGACTGTGGTCACACCCAAGGCTTTAATCAAGGCTTCATGGGCTTCTAGATTAACCAGGCCTGGTTTTAATGTTGTCCCGACATTACATAGTACACACGACTTCATCTCAGGAAGAGCTAGCTTCTGGATATTATGAAAATGTACTTTATGGTTTTAAATTGCGCCTGTAAAAGGCAAATTTATCTCCTCCCTCCTTGGAGTCAAAGAGTCAGCCTGTGGTTGTCACGCATCAGCAACAACTCTGATTGGATTTTTTTTTTTTCTTTCTTCTTTTATTTGCGAGAGACACTGACACTGAGAGGGAGGTTGGTTAGCTTAATTGGTTAGATTTGAATTCAACCCTGACGAGTTGCGATTTAAATGCGAGGCTGTGGGAGGGCCGGTCACACAACGACGCCCTTCCTTCAGGGTGAAAATGGATCTGAGAAAAAGAAATGAAAAGCATTTTTCTAAACCTTTGGTGTTAAGTTGTGGACTTTTGTCATGTGTAAAGAAGTTGGCTTGTAACCACAAATAATATCCTCAGCTATTGCAGTAGCATATAAATATCATGTGAGACGTACAAAAAATAATTCTGACAGTGTTTAGGTAGATATTTTAATGTTTTGTCCTGGTTCTGGTCAGTGTTGCTACTCCGATGCACACAGGTACCAATTAGCCTTTTTCTGTCAAAGGAACTTGTAACAATGGTTGCAGGAAAATGGCAGAAGTGAATGGAAACAGCTAAAAATCTCACACAGATGATTTATGTTTATAATGCATTCCATTTAATGCATTTACTTCTTGTGTTAGTAAATGAGGTGACAAAATATTATATTATAATATTCTTAAGATATCAACTGTTATGCCTTACCATCTATGAGTCAGGATACAGAGAGCAGAAGGTTGTTTGATTGGTTTGATGGCTTAAAAGGAAGTCAAACTTCTGATTTATTATTACGGGTTAATTTGTCTCAAACACTGAAAAAAAAAAAAACGAGTCGCTATTGCAGGTCATTATCGTGCAGAACGTGGAGGGAACTCCAGTCCTCAAGGGCCGCTGTCCTGCAACTTTTAGATGTGCCTCTGCTGCACAACCTGAATAGATTAATTACAGCATTAGCAAGACTCTGGAGAACTTATCTGCACAAGGAGGAGGTAATTAAGCCATTTCACTCCAGTGTTTTGTACCTGTGGCACATCTAAAAGCTACAGGACAGCGGCCCTTGAGGAATGGAGTTTGACACTTGTGGTTTAGAGAGATGAACTGTTGACTTGCTAATATGATTCATGGAAATCAGCAGGTGTTTTTATACCTAGAGAAGGCAAAAGACGAGAAAATCCCAGAGTTAAACACATTGGCTGACATGGGAAACTTCATGCTCACAAACAGCAGCTCCTCTTGCCTCACTGATCTGACCTTTGACTCTGAAGACCAATCGGTTATCACAATGAGACATGAGCTGTGTAGTGTCCTTGAAATCAACAGTTCAGTTGTTTTGTAATTCCAGGACAAAATGGATTGGGATCAAGAGATTTTTGAGGAAAAATGTGAGGAGAAAACTGCCACCTTTCACATCACTCAAGTATTTTTAAACAGGAACAACGGGGCTCTTTGTTGAAGGTATGAACTAACCAAAATGCAGAGTAAATGGAATGCATTAAAAAAACATAATGAAAACTTACACTGAAACCACAGAGAGCAAGTCGTGAAGCATGGCTAGTAAATGGACGAATCCACCATTAAACAATGAGAGGATGAAAGGAGGGAGAGTGGAAAACGACTAAGAAACCAAAAGAGGTAATCAGATGAAATGTGGAACAGGTGAGGCAGAAGGAGAGCAGGGAAAAGGAAGGAAGGGACAGAAATCAACTCAAAGGAAGCTAAAATACTACTGGAAGAAACTTCAAACCGAGGGAATCGACTGACACGGCATGCGAAACAGAACGCCGTAAGACTCTCCTCACAATAACAAACACATGAACTGAATGTAAAAAGACACCAAACATAAATGAACAGAAAAAAATAATCGAAAAGAAAGACAGAGAAAAAGAAATTCAAGGTGAATAAAAGTGTTTTTATCTCACTGGATGTGCAGAAGCAGGGAACACATGAACAACAATCTGGTGATGTGGAAATGAATTCAATGGCGTGAAAATCATCTGAGTAGCTGAGATTTCCATACTTTATTGTACATAAACTGAACTTTTCTGAGGATGTCAAAGTTAAAGTGAAAGCAGAAAGTGTGATTTCCACAATATGATAAATATAAAGAAAAAAATAACACACACACACATTGGTGTCATATGACGCACAGCAAAGTCACCCCACAATTAGCCTCAGTGATTACAACCCACACCAGCAGTGTGTGGCCCTCGAACGCAGCACCGTGCCCCGATGTATTTCAGTGCAATGTTAATGTTGCTTTTTAATAACTATGATTTATGTCCTTCTTTTGTCCCAACATGAGGTCAATCTTTTTCATGTGCCGTCAGGACGACGTCTTCATGTTTCTCCCCGGTTCAACGGATGCCTTGGCGTCTCTGAGACGTGGATTAGCTTCGCTCTCTCCGAATTCCAGTTCAAACGTTAAGCTCTCAGCGCTCCACAAACCAACACCCTGTGAACGTCGCACGCAGCCGGGACGTCTGGGGACCGACTCTTAGTCTGCAGGGGGTTTAAAAAAAGGAAGCCCTGAGTTTCACTTCGGAGACATTTGTCCTTGTCCTTGCTCTCCCGTTTGCATATGTCATCCACATGCGTATGGGACTTGTGGGAACAATAAAGCAGCTGAGTAAGACTCAGTTTTCTTTCGCTTCATCACCGAGCTTCAGAATCATGTGGGAGTTTATTTTATTTCACTTTTTTGCCTATCCCGTCAGCTGACATGAACAGACTTTTTTCTACTCTGCATCTGCGTTTCAAAATGTTTTCATCTTTTTCATTTATTTATTTATTTTTGCTTTGCAGCCACTTCCCCCTGTGTGTTTGTCTCTTTGTCTTTGAGCAGCTTTTGTTGAGCTTCTTGTTGAAAGTGAAAACGCACAGCAGCAATTCCTGGGACTGACAGAAGTAATAAATGCTGGCAAAATGCCATCCAGTTAAAATCCACTTTGGCTAATAATGTATTTCTCAAAGGAAATTACGGCAGCAATGCAACACAGAAAATCACTTACATGAAGTAATTTCTGCTTGAATTGCTTTCCAGTTGTCTTTAAAATACGGCAAATTGCTGGGTTGGAAAGCGGCTTAAGAAAGTCTTAATTTTTCACACATTTTGTCATGTTACCATCATCAGGCTTAATTCACTGAGATTTCACCAACACAACATAGTAAAAAATTGTTAGGTGGAAGAAAAATTATGAAATGTGAATTAGTAATTACCCCCTTCTCTCTGATGTCCCTAAATAAAATCCCTTTTTTCTTTTCTTTTGTTTTTTTAAATCTGTTTTTTTTTTTATCACCATGTCATGATAGCATGCTACGAAACAGATAATCTGTGAAAAGGTCTCCTTCACCTCCTGCCTGAGCTACTGTCTGAAGAAATGCACCACTGCCAACCAAAAACAACCAGTCAGATCCAGGAGGCGGGTCACAGCGCTGCCAATCAACTCAATGTACTCGTTGCTAAATGCGCCAACGGTGGAGAAACATCTTACCGTTACAGGAAAACTGTTGACAGCCGTGATAACTCGCCTGTCTCTGCTAGCTGGAGCACAGCAGAGAGCAAGAGGGTGAAGGAGGAAGTAGCAGGGGTACACGCAGGATTATTGACAGCGCTAAGACCCACCTCCTGTCTCTGACTGGTTGTCGTCAGTTAGCACTGGGAGCTTTGGGAGAAGGCAGACGAACTAGACATTTTCCGCAGATTGTCTGTCTCATTCCATACTGTCACAAGACGATCACCTTTTCAACAAATATGTAAAAGAATAAAACATTTTTATAAAAGCTACCTAATGTAGCTTTAATATTACAGTTGTTGAATGTTGACTGTGAAAACCTCGAAGGGGTATAAACTCTTTAGCAAATAATTGGAACGTCATGAAGTCATAAGACGGTTTTTTTTTTCGTAATAGAAATATCTGGAGAAATAAATCCAAACTTCAAGATCCTATGTAATCCACACTTCTCAGGATGAGTGGGGCTCTCATGCATGAGGCATCGGATGTGGGAGAGATCCGGTCCAAAGACGCTGGGTGGAGAGTTTCTTCACTCAGACTTTCCGATCAAAACTCCTCCAATATAAACGCTCTCATTGTCACCGTGTCATAATTAGAAAAAATTTGGAGACCAAGGATTAGAGCATCCCTGATTTAGGAGGACTCAAACTTACTTAAGTTCAGATTTTAACAGCTCATCAAAACCAAAGAGATGTTCCAGAGCAAAGCTGGTCTAAAAGGAAGAAAAACCTTTGAGTCGTTCTGTTCTTCTAATGGCTGCTAGCTTTTAGAGAAACCTTTGCTGATCGCTTTCTTTGGCCTCCTGCCCACAAAGCGAAAGGGACAATCATGCTTTACGGCTCGCTATTTAACTGTTGTTAGTTTGTTTTTAATGGCTTCATTTAGGTTGGATTCTAATTGCCATCACAAATCGGGAAAGAGTGACAGTGCAAGGTGCCGCTCTGGTTGGGTTCTGTTCAGCTTTTCAATCAAATTATACGGCCGTGAGGATGACGGAAAACTTTAAGTCGGCATTCTGAGCAAGCGATTTAAATTTGTCAAAATCTAACCGAATATATCCTAACAAGTAACCTAATGTAGGGAGTAACAAGTAAAAATAAGTAACCTAATTAGAACCTAATAACTTTACACTCATAACTAAAACTGAGTATTAAAGTCGCACCAATCAATCAGCCGCGTTTCAAACACTTTGATTGGCTGTGAGTTGATCAGAAGTTGCAAAAAGTGGCTGAGCACTGAGAGTGGACATGCAAAGAGTTGCAAAGAAAAGACAAAAGATGTGTACATTTTAAGAAAAGCAGCAAAATAATGGTGCAACAATATTGATTTAGAGACTGACAAAAATCAGACTCGCACATTTTATACAATATGACTGATATTAAGTCTGACTGAAGATGCTATTATTCTCCCGTTTAAGAAAAATATTGTACTGGGGATATCTTGTCCTGTATGGAGATGCTCATACTCACTTTTTGAAGTGGGGTTGACAGGGAAAGAGATGATGCCACACCATCTGCCCTATTCTTCCCAACACAACTCCTTCAAAGTCTCCAGACACCGCCGTCCTCCCGGGCTCCTGCTTACGCAGGAACTCCAGGAAGCCGAGGCGGATGGCGGCGTGTAGGAGCGCTTTCTCTCTCTCTCTCTGTGTTTTATAGGAGCTGTTCTTTCCTCTGCGTTTTCAGCTTTTGGGACTCTGATGTAGATTAGTTGTCGCTTCTGATTCCGGATCGGCTCCCTGTGGGGAGAGAGAGACGGAGACATCATAAAAGATCGCTTGTGAATATCGGCGTCAGTCAAGTGTCACCATGGCGCATTCCTGATGAAACTGTAACCGGATTACGACGCTGCGCTGGTCTCATGTCGTTACCGTACGTCTATTTTCATGACTCTTTCATCCAGACTTGGTTGGAAATGATTACTGTAATTAAATCAGATGCGCATTTGTAATTAATGGGACTTTAGTTTAACAGGAAAGAGGCTTAAATTGTTTGATTCTCAAGTCACTCAGGGATTGTTCAGAGTTTTGGATGTGAAGTTTTGTTAAAAGGTTTTTGGAGCATTCAAACTACTAATCCAAGAGGGGATCGAACCAAACCGCCCCTCAATCTCAAAAACATCACAGCGGTTTACACTAAAGGATTTAATCTGATATAAAAGTAAAGCAGCATATGAAGTGAATGCTGATTGTACAGCTTTATATTTATAAAGCTTTAAATGTTCTCAGGTGATTGGTGGAGCATCGTCTCCTACATCAATTTCCAGAGTAATTACCAAACGTAATCCATGTTCAGTGCAAACATTGTGGCATTTCTGCGTGATAAATCGACTTTAATGCTTAATCACATTTTTGGCTTTCGGAGATTTTATTTTTTCAAAGTCTTGATTTTTTTTTTTACCAATGCACTCCTTGTGTTTTTTCAAAGTGATGCCAGCACACCCGGGGCGGCCATTTTGTTTGACAAGCGTGTTTTTCAGCTTCTCTTCATTTGGACTTTGAATTCTGGTGAAATAGGCCCAGGCTGATTACATTATTTATTTATTTTTTAATTATGAGAATAAATTCGTAAGGATATAGTCCAACAACAATCAAGTCAAAATAAAATCAGAATAAAGTTGTAATATTACCAGAATAAACTCAGAATATTAGGAGCATGAGGTAACATTTTTGAGAACTCCACAAAAAAATCCCAAAAATAATTTAAACGAGGAATCTTGAGCATCTTGTAATTATACTTTAGTGTTGATTAAACAATTGTGGAAATACATCGTCTCTTAGCATATTAGCATAAAAATTACCTTTTAAACGGTTGATTGAAATGTGTATTGTGAAGAAAGAACCACAGACTGAGCTGGTCATGTCAGTTCTTGATAACTACAGAAGCTTTTTCTCATTAAAACAACTCATTGTTGTAGTTTTAAGACCACCTGTCATAATACGATGGCTGCATTATTGGAACTAAAAACTAAAAAAACATAGCATAAACGACTATGAAGGTCACTCCAACAAACTAAGGCCAGACTAAGAGATTCATCCAGTTTAGTTAAGAGAGCCTCACGTTAAAACAACTGATTTATCCTTTCAGGTTTAGCAACACCGAGGCTGGATTTCACACACCCTCCAACAAAGCTGATTAAAAATAAACAATATGCAGCACCTGAAGTTTACAAATTACAAAATGAGATTTTTCCCCCATAGAAAATGCAGTGAAACATAACACAGCACCCCTGAACGTCGCCCCGTCTCTGACTGTCAGTCTCCAAACTGACGTTGTTATGGCATGAGACAGCATGCCGTCTTCCTGTCAGTCACAGTGAGGAATTCCACTTGTCTCATCAGATCATATGATTTAAGCTAAGAAAAAAAAACAACAACTCAGAAGTAATGCCTTCCCTTTCTTCCTCATAAATTCTCCGTCAAACAGTTGATCTTATGTCTTTTACACCCGAGTTTGCCTGCTACAAAGTGAACATGTTGAGGTTTTGACAAAACCCTGATGGAGTGCAGTTAAGGCAGACATTATTGAAGAACACATCAGACTGGTTGCTTTTGATCAGTTTGATAGCACTTCACGACTGTTAGAAATTATTCACTGCACAGACAGCCGGATAACATGGAGTCTGATGATAACCACTAAACAGAAAGTTTCCAATTTGACCAATTCCCATCCTCTTTGGGATTCAGCACTGAATGGCCGAGTGGAAACTCAAAAACCGGACCATTTTCTGATCAGTAAATGCCCCATGCCGAGCTCTACGAGGTTGTGATGACAACTCTTCAGTACAGAAGCCACTGCTGAGTACAGTAAACCCAAACTCAGCTGATTCAGGGGCATTTAAAATCAAGTGGGATTAAACAAACAGCTGTAAGAAGCTATTTAAAGAAACTATTGTACATCATCCCAAAAAAAAGAAAAAGCGCGAGGTTCTTTTGGGCTGTTTGGAGAGCATGAGAGGCACAGCAGATAACAGGAAGGCTTAAAGGGAGAGAGGTTGGGGTAGCATTGTATGTTTTCCAAGCCATTTTATAGCACAATCAAATAACTATGTTACCTTCAGCTGATATGAAAATGCTCTATATATCAAAATAACTGTATGTATGTATATATAAATAACTATCTGATGCCTTGAAAATTGGCCTGTCTCTTTAAGAACCTCCTCCTTTAACAAGTGACACAACATGCCATCCTTAGAAGTGTAGTTTATGAGCTCAAGCTAACTGTGCTAACGTAGGATGTGAAAGTCATTGTCTGTGTTTCAAAACTATAAATCCCTGTTGTGCTGCTCCATTAATCTCCTCATCGTGCAAATACATGAGTCCTTATGGCAGGATGGCTAGACAAAATACTTTAAGTGCTGTTCTTGCAAAGCTCGACTTTGTTCTGAGCCTGTGAATTTGTCTTTTCAAGACAGTCGGAATCAATTTTCTGCGCAAAGTGCCATCCCATCTTAATTTATACCTGGAAATAAAAATATATTACAACACGTTGACAAAAAAAACCCCAACAACAATGCAGAATGAAGTGATTTAGAGATTGTTTTTGCAGGTTTCCAGCCCAACAGCTACAATCTGAGCATTGATATGCAATGCTATTGGAGGATAGAGGAGTAGAGTACAAATCACATCAGATATTGGTGGATTAATAGCAGAAATGCCTGAAAAAAACACAACCTACTAAAAAAAAAAAAGCACCAAATGTCAGAAGCTCAGACTTATTAAAGGACTTTAGCTGGCATATCAAAATATGTCTTTCCTTGTTAACAGCTGCAGGGGAATTCAGAATCCCTTCAGACCTGAGAGGCCAGGATGAATCTTAAAGTATTTCTACATTTAAATGTGAGTCAGGAGGTAAGTAGGGGGAGAAGAGTCTTGTGTATTTGTGTGGAGATTCACCGATAGCTGCAGGTGAAATGGAAACCTTTGGGGGTCTGTCTCTACCTGCTTTGCACATCAAGCTCCAGCTCAGTCAGAATGGCTGGAAATGTTTTGTAAGTCTTACGGCGTATTCTCAATTTGATTTAGGTATGGACTTTGACTGGACCATTGCAGCACATAAATATGCTTTATATGAACCGTTCCATTTCAGCTCTGGTTGTATGTTTAGGGTCGTTATCCCGCTGGAAGGGGAACCTCTATCCCTATTTTCCACCCACAAACAAAATACCATCATTGCTCTGCATCAATCTCTATTCATTCATCCATGTTTCTCTAAAATCTGCCTGGCTTCCTTGCAAGTAGCTAAAAAAAAAAAAAGACCCTGTTTTGACTTGGGAAGATGTGTCCTGTTACTTTTTCAAGCAACACAATCATGTTTGTTCTCATGTGACCAGAGCAGGAGATTATTTATTTATTGCCAAGATTGCTTGTTGTACTCTTTCACAATCGCTTTCTTCTTGCTAATCTTTCAAAAAACACCAACTTTTGTGAGTGAATGACTAAATGCAACAAATTCTTACGTGGATTCTGAAAATAAAGAGAATGTCCAGGGTGAAGACGGGTAAAAAAAAATAAAAAATGTACACCGCACTTTTCAGTTTGTCTGGGTGACAAAAATCTTCACGTCACAGTTATGACCCTCCACTCAGACCACACGAGAGCTTCGTTCATGAGGAGCTCGCGTTGATCTTGCGCCGGGCGTGACCTCTGGACAACAACTGCTCGATTCCCACGGCCGGCGTGGCAGCAGCAGAGGCCTCCAATCAGAACAAGACGGCGAGATTCGGTTTATTCGCTTAATTTCTCTATGCAGGGTTTCTCTGATTGAATAAGAAGCTTATTGAAACCCGTTACGATGAACGGGGAAAAAAAAGAAGAAACATTTGACATCTTCCCCTCCAAGGACGTCTGAGATGTCTGGCCTCGTCCCCACGTCCCATAATTCCTCCCATCATGGCGGTGAAATTTAACTGACCTTTGGATCCCCAGCTCTGACACTCAGGTTGGGCCGCATATCGTCAATTTTCCGAGTTGATATCTCCAATTGGACACCTGCCAAACACCTCTGGATTGACCTTGACAAGACCGAACTGCTGTCTCCCCCCCATCCCACCCCCTCAGGAACCTGCCCCCTTAACAAGGAGCCGTCAATCACGGCGACGCGGGCGCACTTCCTCCCCTTCCTGGAGCCGCGCTCGGGTTGATCTCCGACAGCCAGCTGCTTCTGCTGCTGTTGCAGATCTGCCGCGCGTGGAAATCTGCTGACTCAGGTCCACAAATACTCTTTGTCTCCCATCTGGACTGCCGCAACTCCGATGTGGCTGAGCAACCTGAAATAACTGCAACACAGCGGCTGAGATCAGCTGAAACGCGCGGCTACTTTGCATGTTTTCAGAGTGGGAGTGGAAAAGGCGCGATCTCGCTTGAAGGGGATTTTTGATTTAAAGACCCAAAATTTTGCATCAATGGTAATTATTCCCGCTTTTTGATTTTGGCTACAGAAATGAATGAAATGACATAAATTCACCGCATTTTAAGGTCAGTGAACAAAATATGCTTTATTTATCCCAAAGCTTATTTGAAATATTAACCTAAATATGGTCCTAAGCGATGTAAAATTGATCAAAAAGAAAAATGTATGACATTATAAGTAATGTAAATATGATATGTCAAAATCTAAACAAACCTATGGACTTAAAAGGCAGAGGAGGCAGAGGTTTCCTAAAGTGGAGTCATTGTGAAAGAACTGATTCTTTTAAACAAGAAAATGAATCGGTTTCTTCAGAAAAAACGTTCTCATAAAAGTTTTTTCTGCTAGTTACTGGCATGGGGAGAGACAAAAAAAAGCAAGTTGAGTTTTCTGAGGAAAACTTAAGTTATACCCTTCGTCAAACAATTTCTTTTTTTTTTGAGTGTCTGAGCCAAATAAATGAGAAAGTGGATATCCGGCTGTTTTACTTCAAATCCGCCCAGCACGTCAGCTTGAATCAAGTTTTTTAGAGCCAAACAACAGACATGATGGTGTTCTTGGAGAACGAGTTTACTTAGTGCACTTGAACTTCCAGTGGTAAAACCTGCTGCTTCCATTCACTTTCACTGAGTTTCAGACAATCTCTGCATGTCTGGTTGATGGGAAGTCATCTGTTACTGCAGCTTGGAGAAGAGCTGTTCAGAACAAAAGCGCCTTAATAAAAACACAAACTCATTCAGATTTTTCCAAGTCTCAATATTAGTCCCTCTACACCTCTACTGTTAGTTACTGGCACATTTATTTGAACTACAGCAACAAGGTAGTTCAAACTTTCCTAAAAAGGTGTAGAAGTGGTGATAGATTCCCTCCCAAACTGGCATGTCCAGATTTTCAGCTACAAAACTCAAACTTTTTCTCGACTGTGGACATGGAAATAACATTCTGGCAGTCGAGAGAGAGCAGAGTGAATCCAGCAGCTCGTCTTTTTCTTACAAACAATTAGAGCACAGAGGTGCATGTTTAGCTTAGCATGTAAGGTGAAACAGTTGGCTTTGCTCGCTCTCCGACTAAACATTCAAATATTTGACGTCCAGGTAAAACACGACCTTTAGAGCAATGAGAAAAGGCTTTTTGGTCAAAGAATATGATTTAATCCACCGGAGAAAAAAATACTTGAACCTCACTGATTATTTTTGTTACTGCTTGCCATAGAAGCAAACAGTGACACGTATGCACTGGTTCTGTTCACTGAACATCATTAAGATGATGTACCTTGACATGAAAACCCTTAATTCCTGCTGCAGAAAGCCACACTGACGCTTCAAATTAGAACAGCGCACTCGCCACACAATCCTGCGCAATAATTGTGGGACAAAAATTCAGCATATAATTCAACATTCGACTCGCCGTTGGAAGCGTGGACGAGAAGTTAATGAATGTTTTCGGAATAGTAAAGAAGCCAATTAATGCAGGAGCTCATGTCACGCTCTGGAAACTTACGTCCTGTCATATAGGAGCTAAAATTATCCACAGAGTGCCTGGAAATGTTTGTTGTTGTTGGGTTTTTTTTTTTTTTTTGGTTATAATTTATAGTTTTTTTTTTTATAAAGATGCACATAACTGTGAAGCAAAAGGAAACTTTTCAAAATGATTTTACACAAGAAAACCTCAAAATGTGGTGTAAACTTGACACCCTGAAATATAGTCCAGTGTGAGTAATGTCTACTACTCAAGCCTTTTATAACAATACAAAATCAGTATTGTTATAAAATGAGTATTTTATAACAATAAAATCTTATTGGGTTAATATTGGTGTTGGCCAAAAACTCAAAGCTGCAATAACTGTATTTAATCGAAAGTGAAAAAGATCCCCCTAATTAAAATATACGAAATATATTAAAGCAGGCGATCACAATGTGACAAAATGTGTGGAAGAGCCACTGCGCGTCAAACTCAAGGCCCGGGGACCAAACGTGGCCCGCCGTAGCTTTTCATGTGGCCCCCGCAGACTCCAGCTTTTCAACAAATCTGCAAAACTCACTCAAAGTTCACACAAAATCTACAGATTCCCACATCTTTGTCAGGTTTTCACTGCAAATTTGTCTCAAAATTGGCCAGAAACATTGAGTTTAAGTGACTGCTGTTAGAGTCCGTGATTGACAGAGCGATTTATAAAAAGTCACTTTTAACATGGTACAAATATCAGAAAAATTCCTTACAAATATTTTGAAATTGGCATCATAAAAATCTACAATTTTGATTGCAAAAAAAATAAAAATCACAAAATCCTAGATGAACTGATCAGTGTGACAAGATGTTCCAATATCAGAAACACTTTCCTGAATGCTGAAACAAACATTTATTGATATGCTTAGCAAGCTTTATCAATACATACTGGCACAACCGGCCCTTTAAGAACAATCAGATTTCTGACATGGCCCCAAATGAAAATGAGTTCGACATTCCTGACCCCTGACCCAGAGGTAGGAACAAGTTTTATACTCCAGTTGTTCAGATCCGTCTCTCCGTACTATCCGCATGGACATCGCTGCAAGACTCAAACCAGCTCATCTTCGCCTTTACAGATGGCTTCCACCTAACAGTGGCTCACTATGCGTGGACAACCAAGGTGCAGGACTTGAAGCTGAAGTGATCCGACGCTCCCACACACACACACACACACACACACACACTGCTCTCACACAGACAGATACGCTGCGATGTGATCAGACTCTCAACGCGGCCGCACATTATGCCAATTCACTGACGGGCAGGTGGTGGAGAGCCGCGCCGCCGGGGGCGACAGAGATGAGACAAAACGCGCCGTGGCAGATCATCTCCCACAAACAGTCGGCTCGGACCTTGAAGTCGTCCCCACTCTTTGCCAGTCGCTACGCGCCTTTCCTGCTTCAGCCCTCTCACTGACATCTGAGAGAGCGTTCTGGTCTTCCTTGTTAACCGAGGCCAGGCTCAGACCTAATAAGAAAGCTTTTACACGCTTAATTAGGAGACACTGTAATGCGGTGTGTAATGCTCAATTTACTCTATATGATTCTCCTTCTTGTCCTCTTTAATTTCATTCTGAATCAATCCATCAAACTCATTTTTTTCCTCCCCATTAAGCAGACTTTTTTTTTTCCCCCACCCACATTAAAAGCCCACAATGACGGTCCAGTTCGCTCATGTCGACTCCATTTTGAGCCCTTCTAATAGCACCGCTGCCCCTCTCTCTTCTCTCCTGTTCCCTTTAAAGTGTCCGTCTGGTATTTGTCAAAGCAAGGCGGCGGATGTAGCAGAAATGGAGTCAAAAAACGTGTGGCTGGAATAAAACGATAAAACACAGGCTGCAGCTTTCACCGAGACTGGCAGCGACGAGGACTTGCCGCTGGAAACTAATGTAAACATGGAGGGACTATAGAGTGGAGAGGAAAACAGAAGCTGTGAAAATAGAGTCTGGTAGGCTCAAGTGGATGAGTAAACAGACCGACCCCACTTTTCAGAGCGCCAAGGGAAGCTGGAGGCAGAGGGAAGGAAGGCGCAGAGAGAGTCGGCGCTCGGGAGAGGTCAGCAGGCGGAGGCTGCCGGTTTAAACATCCGCACGCTTGGACGTTAATTAAAAGTGATCCGCGGATGAATTTCACAGCGATGAATTGTTTCTCTTACTGTAGGAAACCTGCACGGATCCCCCCAGGGCCGGAGCCGGGTCGCTAAATCTGCCGCGCATGTTTTTCATGCTCTCTGCTTTTGACAGTAATGAGCCGAGCCGCCATGGTCGGCTGTTCGGCAGCTGATTAGAAGCAGGTTCCCCTAATACGTGGATTAACTTTGACATTTTCGCAGAGATTCTTTAAAGTGTAGCAACACTTGGTGAATGTCAGTTTATTGTCAGTATTTATTTCAGCCAGACGTTCTGCTCGGCCCCAGAAGCCTTTGAGAGGCAATAGCAGCAGGACATTCTGCTGTTTTTTTTTTTTTTAATCAACATCATTTCTATATTTAAATCATTTCTAAACATCTTGTACAGACTTTAGTGTCGCAGGATGCATGGCTTGCTAAAGTAGTTCAAGCAGAAGCACAATGCGTCTATGAATCCAGTTAAAATCTTGTGTGAGTTAAGATTTCAAATAACTCAGCACATTGCCTTCTCGACTCCCACAAGACGGTCACGGCATGACGCTGCCTCACCACGTCTCTCTGTCACGATCCTCTAAACGCTGGAGGTTTCTGAGCCTCCACCATCAGTTTCAGCCCCGCTGAAAAACGTGATTCGTACTTTCACAGACAAGCTGTAAGATGTCATGCAGGCAGCACTTCAGTGCCAGACAATTCAAATTCACGCATTTTCGGTATCAGCGAGGAGTACGAAGCTCACAGAAAGGAAACTACTGTCTACTGAGGCATGTCAGCAGTTGGTTCAGGCCTCTTTGTCTTAGAGAGAAAGCTTTTAACACAAGTGGAAATTAAGACTCTGTTTTATAGAGTCTTATGCACACAGTGTGGCATCCTCACTGTGACGGCACGACACCGTCAGAGTAAGTTGTCGAAGGCATTCCTTAGTTTTTCCAAGTCATGGTTTCGAAACCATGTGCATGTTTGGTCTTACTGTTCCTGCGGTTTGAACTGTCGCTATAGACAGACGTACAAACAGTAATGATGGCTGAGGTCTCATGCAGAGGGACGCTGCTGCTCGGTTGGTGCAAAGTGTCAACCTGTCATACTTGGCTTTTTGTTATTTTTCCTCTTTATTTACACTGCAGCAAAATGAAACTTGCAGAAAAAAAGACAGTTTGCAAAGAATGGAAATTGTTTAGCCCCCTCAGCTCCCCTGAAGTTGTGATTTCTTGCAAATCTTCACAAGAGATTAATTTTGTTTTCTTTATATATCTATTTTTATATATCTATTCAGAATGATTAGATATATTCATGTTTTTTTTTAAATACCAAAACTCTTAAATTGTTTTGTTTTTTTACTTTCCTGGTTGTAAAGAATCACAATAATCCCATCTTGAAGTAACAAATCAAAGGACTAGTTTATGTTTAATGTTATCACATCTGTGCAGGTGAAAAACATAGAAATCTGTTTAATGTTGGATTTAAATGACTTTAGCTGGTTAAAGACGACACCGAAGCTCTGGTATGTTATTAGTGTACTGCACAGAAACATGACTGAAATAATAATACAACCTACCAGAAGGAGCTTTTAAGAGTTATTTTTAGTTTGATGAGGGATTAGAATCAATCATATTTCATAACTTGGGATGAGAAAGAAAACAACAGGATATAGGATGTGTGAAAAACAACAAATTGAATAATACATCAAATTTGAGCAGCTACATGATACATCGAATTGAATAACTACAAAGATGAATACACTGATATGAAAGAGTACAAAATGAATGTCGTTCGGAGAAAACAGAAGCTATTGTAATACTGAAGTGTTATTTAGCTGCAGAAGTTGTAGTACTTGTAGAAGAAGCAGAAATATTTGCATTTTTTAGGAGACGCGGTATATTTTGTTCTGTAAGTACCGCAGTGCTGGGCTTGCTGAAGGTTTTCAAGCCACTCAAGTTTCAGACTGTCCCACGCTGAGTCAGCAGTGCAAGCGGAGAGAGACAGCAGGGGGGGGGTGAATCGTTATAAGTGCAGTTTATGTCTACACATCTTTTATTTTGATATTTTGTCTCTTAAAATAAAACAATTCTAATTAGCAAAGTCTGTGAGTTGTTCCAGTCGCATCCCGCTGAGTCACATGTGGAATCAAATCACGTCCGAATGATTCCGTCATCGTTTCTGCAGCCGCTTCATGAGGGTTTCCAAAGCGCGCGACGGCCGGCGGCGCATCAGTCGACACCATCAACCCTGAGCCTGCAGGTGGATGCAGATGCACGTCGCTGCTTAAAGCTCAAAAGGCTTCAAAACAAGCATCCACGCCCTTTAACCTTTTCACTCTGATGCTTTTAAGACACAAACTTTTGACTAAACTCGTCCAGCTTTTCACTTCTTTCTCACAGCGTGCGTTTTAGACGGAATTACAAACATATGTGGTCTTTGCAGTAATTAGATGACTTGCCGTGACGGATTTTATTCGGGAGTGGGAAAAGAGTCAAGGGAGCGAAATATTAAATATTATTGGCGGTTAACTTGAAAACCACCAGCAATTTTACTCCCACTTCAGAAATATGTTCCTTTCCTGTTTCTCTTTTCCATGAAATCGTAATAAAATACAAAGGAAAACATAAGTACTCCAGAGTGGAATTAAAAAGCAATTAAAACAGCGAGTCAACAAAAGTGATGATAGTGCTGCTCCGAGTCTGATGAATGTGCGTATCCGAAGGTTCACGCCGCTTTTCTTTCCTCTTGGTATTTTCCACATTGTGTCTACCAGGTGCAGCGGCTGGAATGAGCAGCAAGAAATAACAATTTAGTTTATGGTGGCATAACGCAATGTAATTTGTTGGGTAATATTTAAGGAATAACTGAACGCACTGATTGGTTTACACAAATAGCATTCCCAGAGGCAGCATCTTAGCAAACTGAAGTGACATTTGCAGGTTCATTAGCATATTGCTTTATGTGCTCCCGCAGCCATAAACGACAGGAGCGGCACGCGGTTTTCCCAGGCAGGTTTGAGCGGCTGCTCATCATCAGAAGGCGTTGGGACACGTTACACAGAAACAGATCAGCGCCGACGCGCTCAGATAACGCGCTGAAAAAGTGTAAGGAATGTGTTGATTTATTTATTTTGTTTCCCCACATTTTTAATCGGTGGAAAACAATGTTGTATGTTATTGGAATTTCACGTGGACAAAAAGAAGAAGATAGAGTCATTTTTAAAAACAGAAATCTAAAAAGTGCGGCGCGCATTGGTTTTCACGCCTCTTCAGCTAATATTTATAAAACCTGCACGGTTTTAAATGTCTCACATCTCTTCCAGCTGTTACGTTCTGCCCATTTTTCTTGGCTGTATGGCTGAAGCTCAGTTAGAGTTTGTGAACACCATTGGTGGTTTTGTGATTAATTCCAGATTGGTTTTAAGTATGGGCTTTGACTAGGCCATTCCAACATCTAAACTGTTCCATTGTAACTGGTTGTGTTTAGCATCCTGTTCCAGTTGAATGGTGAACCTTCCTTGTGCAACCTCTAACCAGTTTTGTGATTTTTTTTGTGAAACTTCCCAGCTCTTGGATAAACCCACTGTATCACTGTAAAAGCCCACTCCCACTCCCACAGCACGATGCTGCTGCTGCTGGTGTGTTTCACTGCAGGGTGTGGAGCATTAGCCAACATGGATATGCTGTTTTTCACCACACATGGGACAAGAAAATTCATACTTTGTCTAATTTGACCAGAGCAACTTCCTTCTCTCCGTCCCAGGCACAGATCCCACCTGGACAGTGGGTTCTCTGCGACTCAACGGGCCCCCTGGCTGCTGCTCTGATTAATGCGCTCCCCGCCTGGTGTGACATTAAGCGGCAATGTCTTTGTAGGTTTGAGTTTGCCTCGCGCTCCTTTCATTTTCAGACAACAGATTTAACCGTTCAAAGCTTTTTATAGCCTAACCCTGCATTAAACCTCTCCACATTAGGGCTGCAGCTAACGGTTATTCTAGTAATTGATTGATCTATTGATTATTCTGATCGACTAATCGGATTTTTTTAAAAAGGCGCATTCGGCAGATTTTTTATTCAGCCACCTAATCTTTTGTCTTTTCACTACTAGAAATAAATTAAAAGATAAACAAATAATTCAATTACTTTTTTGAAATGAGAAAATAAATAACATTATTACTTTAGTGAATCTGAGCCAGTGTTGCTTAAACTACGGCATTTGTTGAGTTAAGAATGAATCTATTACTAAATTAGATGGCGATTCAGTAATCGATTCATCACGATTAATCCGATCAATCATTTCAGTCCTACTTCACGTCGTCGTGTTTGACCGCTGTTATGCTCTTCATGATGCTGTTTGCTCACTAATCTACTTACCCTTTTGGTCACAGTTGCCTACAACATCAAATCTTAAGAAGGGGAAAGAATTGAGGCAAGCGAGCACAAGTCTGGTTAAGAACGAGTAAAAGGGAATTTAGATTTACACGCATTACAAATCATTAAATTAAACTAAAAACTTGAAATCTGACATTTTTTTCCCCCGTCCAAAGCAAAAACCGGAGACATGAACCAACAATAAGCGTGCAGTATATGATTCCCTTCATCCAACAGAGTAAAACCCCACAGCTGATTATTAAATGAGTATTCATTTCAGGGCTTTTGCTGCAGGGGATGGATTTCCAGAGAAGTCTCCTTCCATCTAACAACCTTTCAACATGCATTTGTCTCAGACGCAGGCTGTAACCGTATCACAATCGCGGCGTTACATTTCCTTCCTGCAAGAGGCCGAGCCACGCAAATGCGCGAGTCGCTCCAGCCTCTCGGCAATCAGGGGATTCACACGCACCTCGCCACGGGAGGCACTGTGAGGCGGCCGCGTGCGCGCGCCGGCCACATCCAGGCCGCTGTCCGTGACGTGGAGTGGGAGACAAATTGCAGCGTTTGCAGGCCGACGTGGTTCACAGCCTCAGCTGAGTCTGATGGATTCCGCCCGCCGAGCCCCACTGATCGCCACAGCCTGCCACAGACACGCCCACCTCCCCCAGGAGAGCCGACAATCACGCCGCAGATCTCGGGGCAGCCGCTGGTAGACCCCGTGTAATGCACGCTTCAGGACACACCCATACGGTGCCCCTCCACATATCCACAAGGAGGTGTGGGACGGATCGCAGATGAATCTTTCCCTTCCTTCTTTTCTGCCTGGCAACAGAAAGAAAAAAATGCATTGTTTTTTTTCTGCTTACTGCTTTTTTACAACTACCCTGCAGCCATAAATCACTCACCACATCGTTAATATTTAACATCTGACTCTTAATTGTTTTTCCTTTTCTTCCCCAGCATAGACACCAACGCACCCAGCGCGTTCATTTGTAAGCTGGATCAGTGTAATTGATGCAACGGCTGGAAACAAACAGGCAATTTAAGTGCCGGACACCTCACTGCCTCCCATTGCTCTTTCTCCTCCCCTCTTAGCCCTTTGTTTCCTCTTTGTCCTTTCACACACACACCTACACTCTTTTGCACGAACATCATGGACCACCTCACAATTGAAAAAAGGTGGAATAAGTGACAAGGTCAGCGTTGATAGGGGGGAAAAAAACAAAACGACAACAAACAAACGAAAACACGTAAAATGGAAAGGAAATTAGGCTGGGTAAGAGTAACGAGGGCAAAACAAAAACTAATCCGGTGAACGACCCACGACTGGACGGTCTGTTTAT
This sequence comes from Poeciliopsis prolifica, assembly GCF_027474105.1. NCBI lineage: Eukaryota > Metazoa > Chordata > Actinopteri > Cyprinodontiformes > Poeciliidae > Poeciliopsis > Poeciliopsis prolifica. The sequence continues at coordinate 7,171,056 of NW_026562394.1, forward strand.
AATGGTGAACTTGCAGCTCGGAAAGAGAGAAACAGATCCCATTATCGCTAACGGAGCTACTTTTCCATCCGTTTCAGTTTGGCGACATCGACCGCTCGCTCCTGTTCATTTTCATCCACGGTAACCTGCAGCTTCCACGAGCTTTAATCCACTGAGCCATTTCCCCTTTCGAAACGATGAGACCTGCAAGGCATCACGGCATGTGACGTCAAACAAAAAACAATTTCACAATTGTGGGGGCTCCAATAAATGAGAAAGCCATTTTTTCCATAAAAACTCCAAGTAGTAATACAAAAAAATACAAAAAACCTTTTGTTGGACTTGTATGCTAAACACTACATACAGTGAAAAACAAACACAAGACCCTGAACACAACATCCCTAATGTGAATCACGGTGGGGGAAGTATCATGCTGTGGGGACGCTTTTATAACAAAACGGGTTTCTGCAGATGATTGATTGGTTGAATATCAGTCCATGTCACTTGCATTGTCCTTCCACTTCACCTACTACTTTAAGGTGATATTTTACTTAAACTCAAAATAAATTAAAGTATATTAAGATTAGTAGCTCAAACATGAGAGAATGTCAAATGTCTAAGGAGTGAAATTTCCTTTTTTACACAACATCCCTGTGTTTCCAGATGAGAAACTTTGTGGGGTTTTTTTTGCACAAGCCCATCTCTGATAAACTCCAAAGCAAACCGTCTAATGGGAGAGATGCAATAAAACGCACGGCGAGGCGGCCATGGGAGCAGCGCAGCAATCAAACCGTGTCCAAAGATTGGCTCCAGGGAAATTTTTCAATCACTAACAAGATATTTTCCTCTCACTTTTCAGTAGCAGTCAGAAAAAATTACCGCAACTGTCTTCGGCAGCCGTCTCGTTGCCCACTCCTTCAGTTGCTTCACCAATGACAAAATTACACCCTGCATATTTTATCATCCAAAAAGGAGAAAAGAGAAACAGGAAAACGTCAACTCCGTTTAAAATGTCCCACGCTGCTGCGCCTGTAAACATTTTTGATGCGAACATTTTGCAGTTCATGCGTGAGTGTGATTGGTCTGCTTGTCATGTTGCCGCCCTGCGTGCACACTCCCGCCCAGTCACTTGTCGTTGAAAAATTGATTTGATTTTAGCTGCTGTTGTGATCCTTGGTCTGCACGGTTCACCCTGTGTACACATCCAACCTGCAGCAATGTTTATGTTGTAATGCACACCTGGAGTTATGTGTACGGATGCATCAATCTGATTCCTCTTGTCCTGTGAGCAGCAGTTAGAAACAGTCAAGGCTGCCTGAATATTGAAGGGCAGCTTCCAGTTGTGGACGCTAAACAGTTAATAATGAATGAACAAAGTCTAATTATTTCGTTGATCTCCATTTTGACATGTTCGATACGTTGTTGTGACGTCTGCAAGAGGCAATGGGAAGCATAAAAGGACCTGATCTGCTCTGAATCCCCAGAAACAGAACTCGATACGGAGAACCAGCAATCAGTTTGGAACAAACGCCCAGAAAACCGAAAAACTGTCGAAACACTGAGTTTCTTTAAATCGAACCTAAAAACCCATTTGCTTAGAAAATCTATTAATATATTTGATATATATTTGCTTGATGGCATTTGACAAAATGTTTCATAATTGGTGACTGACGTTTAAACGGTGTAAATTACAGTCAACTGCCTTATTGCTGAAACGCACTGTACAAATAAACTTAACTGTTTCTTCTTCAGTCTCTGTTGCAGGTGAAATCCTACAGTAACTTGTTCTGTAACCAATTATTTAGACTGTAGATTTCTATCCACTCACATGCTGATGACCCTTCAGCTGAAGCTTATACTAGTAACTTTGTTCATGTGTAATTTTTGTAAAAGACAAACTGAATAAAAGGTGCAACGAAAATAAATTAATTGCCATCGGATGTCAAAAATTGAAGTGTTTGCACCGGCAACTCATTAGTGCTTTTTGCTTAGCAAAAGAAGATTTTACAAGCATGTGCAGCTGAGAGGATTCTCAATTCACTGATCAATCAAAATAAAATAAAGATTGCTCCAGAAGGATACAGTCCTGTTGTAGAAAGAAATAATACCTACTTCAGCTTATGGAGTTGGTCACTGACAGAAAAATCACATGCACCACAAACATCGCTCATTTTTGCAAATTGCAACGTGCCATAGGCTTCAATGTCAGCCACAGCCTGAGTCAAACATTTGCTCTGACAGTTCAGAGAGGTTTGTGCGTGGAGGCTGCTGGCCTCCAAGAATATCATTATATTTTGGGGAAAAGGAGAGAGAACGCCGCGCTGGGTTTCCCCCGAAAACTTGCTAAGCCCGGTGATAGGCCGGTCAGCCATCCGGCGGCCATGTTTTTGAGTTAAAAACACGTTTAAAGTTGACAGGAAATTTGAAAATATCAGTTGATAGTTATATGTTATTGGGAGACTGGAAGATTAATACCTGGACACCAACTACAAAGTCTTAAAAATAGGCAACAATCAAACAAAACTGGAATAAATAAACAATGCTTAGCCTGGTGGGGGAACAAGTAAAGTCTGGTGGCCCGCCAGGCTTATGTGGGAAACACTGGCTCATCGCACCGTTTTATCGCAGCTCAGTTAACAGCGATCACATGATCATCTCTGACTAAATAAAATATAGACACTGCTACAGTATAATAAGGCCTTAAACCATCAGAGAAAGCTTTCATAATTCTTTCTCCATAAATTTTAAGCCATAAGGATAAAAATATGGTAAGAACATTTTCTTTGCTTTCCAAACTGTGATTTTTTTTTTTCTTTAAACTTTCACATACCTTAAAAAGAGTAAATCAAACCAAGCCTGGCTGCCATCTTTGACGTGGTTTGGCATTGACTCAAAGCTAAAGACTGCCTGCAGCTAAAAATGAGACTCTTATGAGTAACAAGCAGGCTGCATTATCTATTTTAGAGCAGGTACGATAACCAGCTCAGACACAAATCCATTTGATTCACACTCCCTCATATAAACACGTTTGCTTAACCAGATTCGTCATGAATTATTCTAACTTTTATATCACACGTCAAGACAGAAGATCACAGTTAAAATGATTAAATGTGTTCGGTTTTGACATTTCTAATCATAAACCTGAAAGTACACTGACCCTGCGCGGCGCATCCGAGGCGTCGCTGCCGGGTTCAAGCATTCAGAAGTGCAGCGTCTATTTGTCACGCTGGCGTTCGCCCACTTGTTGAGAAAACGTTGAAGAATGACTCACCGGGCCGCATCCCTTTATTCTACATCTGTGTCGATATGAACTTATGGTTTCTGGCCTAATGAACTCCAGATTTCATATCCATCTTTGTAATAAGGGGTTTAGTACATTGAAACTGTAATAACTCTCGGTGTGTATTTCTCCACGGAGCGTTCTTATGACAGTCTGATCTCAGCCTACATTCACTTTCTTAGTCATCTTCGGATCATGCTTCTTCTTTTATTTTCCATCTACGGAGCAGAAATGCAGGTATCGTGCGCATGAAGGGAAGGCGCCGTTTCTTAATCAGCGCCAACTCGAAGTGTGCTCGCTCAGTTACTCGTCGTCTTTAAATCGGTTAACCAGTTTTATACTTTGTCGTGTGTGTTCTTATTTTCTGTCTTTCTGCTTTTCTCTCTCTCTCTCTTTCTCATTTTCGTCACTTCAAAGTTTCACTTCAAGTGTCTGAATTTTCGTGCTTTTCCAACCCTCTCCCACTCACTTCCTGATGTTGCTCATTCTCCCTTGAAAGACTTCACTTCTTGATGGCGGCATCATCACAACAACCTCTTGACAAACAAACCCCCCCACTTACGCAACAGAAACACACACACACACACACTGCGTAGGCTCTCCGCAGTGCCTCTACCTCATTGACCACAGTATATTACTTCATTAGCTATAGAGCAGATTTTACCGTTTTAAGTGAGATTAGCTTTCTTTGTCTCCTCCTGGCCTCCAAAAAGCCGCGTGCCATAAACATTCACTTCAGACGCAGAGCCAATAACCTCAATGTCAAGTAATTTTATGTTTTCCTGGCATTTTTCTATCCGCAATTCATTCCTTTATTCCCTGCGAGAGCGCGTGCTGGATGGGGTCCACGACCATCTGACAAATTGTGACTCTGATGCTGAAACTATGGCCGTAAAAAAAAAAAAAACACAATACCAGAAGTCAAAAGCTTCTGTTTCATGAAAACTGTATGACGCAATTGACTAAAACGCTCATGTATAATCAAAGAGTATGCTGCCGTGTTTTTGTATATTTAACAACACTATTGAGTAATATATATTGGAAAAAAACAAAACAAAAAAACTAACTGCGATATTAGCAATCAGACTGCTTCAGGGAAGTTTCTATAAAGGGCAGCCATTTGTCTTTCTGTACGGAGGCAAGTTAAAAAATTTAAGAGGTAGACCGGCTCCACCAGAACTCCATTTTAAACCTTCCGAGAAATTTCCAGCCCAATTGATCATCGCAGTTCATTGCACGAAGCCGGGAGCCTGTGCAGGCTCAGAGGGAAGAGGAGGGGGGAATCAGAAACACTAAACCTGTCCAGCTGGGCGCTGTCTGACTGGGCCGCCGGTTCGCTGCACCCTGACCGCGCGGCGAGAGGCTGATGTGTCGCCGTAATCCGACCCAGTGATGATGGTGCAACAAGCTCTTGTTTGTTTCCACATGCTGGTGTTGTGAAATGAATACGCCCGCAGCTGGTAAAATATGCGTTGCTTTACTTGGTCGCCATTGCATTTTTCACAGCTGGCCGCGTACGACCGGAGAGCATTAATCTGAAAACGTAAACTGTGAACAAACACAAGGCCATGGGAATTTCATTCTCAGGAGCACAAGATGGCTTGCCCATTCGGCAAAGAGTGACGTAGATGCCTCTTAACGTACAGAGGTTACAAAAAGTCCATGATTTGTGATGCAACAGACGATCTGACCAAAATAAACCATTTTAAAACTTTTTCTACCTTTAGTATAAAATATATTAGGCATATTTCAACTAAGAAACAGACAATTCTGTATGCACAGCCCTAAACGTACGACTCCTCTTATCATTTTAGTGTTGTACCTACTTTTAGTAAAGAGTAATTTGTTTTTTTTTTTTGGTGCTGTCTCTTAAACGTGCTTCTTGCTCGCTTATCTTCATTATTTCCTGAACAGGTTAAACGATCGGCTCCACTGTTTGCACCACAGCAAGTAGAATCGCACAACTTCATAATTGTGGACTCTTGTTTGACTTTCTATGTGCTGCATCTGTTACAGGACTATCAAAAGCGGCGCAGAAGCCCGAGCCCAACTTGACCAGCAAGGATGTAAATTTGGCCCGACCCGGGTCGGGTTCGGGTCAGGCTCGTAAATCTCCACTGTGCAATCATGAGCTGTGGAAAAGAAATGTCCTCACAATCTGATGCAAGTTCTGCAAGGGAGAGCCGGTGAACGTGGCCAACATACGGTGAGGGATGATGATTTTGGAACTTTTTTTTATTCATATTTGTGCTTTAATTAATTCCTCTGAATATACCGCACACTAATTAATTTATTTTTGACAGTAGTGTGAAGACTTCCCTTGTATGCGTCTTATTAATCAGTCAAACTATTCTGCTAAATGTCACACTGAGACTTCATTACAGCAGATGATATATACCAATATCCAACGCAACATAATTTCAATCTGTACAGTCATGAAACTGTAACGTATACGGAGGTTTTTTTAATATCGTGCCTTGAGATCTTGTTAAAGCACGACAATTAAAATCCCACTTGTATAAAATCGGATAAGAGGAATGGGGTCCTTATAGTAGCACAGAGTAGCAATCAGACCAAGCAGCAGTCATTTAAGCTTGGAGAAGCATTTTGTTCGTGAGCTAAAAGGAGGAGAGGAAAAAAGTGAATGAAAAGAAAGGAAGGAAGGAGTCCTGCTAGCAAAACTAATAGAGTTTGAAATCAAAGCGCGATGTAAATATGTGCACTTGCCTGAATGAGTCGGTTTGATTTGGACATTTTAACACAAACGTCCACATTTCTCTGAGGCATTTTTCTTGTCCTCTGGTTTTGGGCTGACTCCATTCAGCTCTCCTTGCAGCTAAAGGGCAGTGCCCTGTCTGCGAGCCAATTCCCAGAGCTTTCTGCGATGGTTTGTGAATTATTCATTCAAACATGATTGACTGCAGGATTGAATTACGGGATTGATTGATCGGTGGGCTCGTAAAATGGGATCCCAGTGCCCGCTGAAACCTAAGTGTGACTTGAACGACTTGAGGGGAGAGCAGCATCTCTGGTTATGGTTGACCATCAGAGTCACTGACAGTTTGCAGCAAGGAGTCAGTAAAGTTTTGATCCTGGAGGATCTTTTGTCTCAGCACGCAAAATAAAACAATTCTTGAGTTTTGGTTTGACTACACACATATAAGATATAGAAAGAGAAAAGTAGCGTGAGCAGTTGCTTTCTTTTGTTTTACCATTTAATGTTTTTTCTTTATTAAATAGATTTAACTGCGATTGCATATGTCTATGTTTTTAGTTTTGTGGCTCTGACAACGTTAGGATATTTATCCCTGGCAGTGATTCTGTCATGGTTGTATATTTAGTAACACTCATTAAAAACTGCAACAAATTTAAATTAGGATAATGAGCGTGTAAGTGTTACATTTCTTTTTCTTTTTTTGTGCTTCCTGTCGCGTCTTCTTCTGCAGCCATTTCTGCTGGACTACTGTATTTTTTGCTCAACAGTGACACCTTGTGGTGAGGTAACAAAAAGGAAGTGGCACTCAGAATGTCAAATTGAAGCCACAATGAGCAAGTATTAAGATGATTTGAAGTGAACATTTTAAAAAAATTAAAAGTGCCTTTTGATAACGCTTTACACAGGGGCAAAGGCCAAACTGGGCCAAAGAAGAAGAAGCCACTGCGTTGAGGAAGCATGCAAACACCAATTGGCTATTAGAAACAGTCAGCATCTATGCACCACAAATCTGGAACAAACTTCCAGAAAACTGTAAAACAGCTGAAACACTGACTGCCTTTAAATCTCGACTTTAAACGCACCTGTTCAGAGTTGGATTTGACACGTAATCAATTATAGATTTAAGGATTATTGGCTGAAAGTGCTGCAATTGTTTTATTTGAATCGTTATGGCACTTGACTTACTGTAGTTTTTGATTATTGATTCTATGTTGCATGACTTTGTGTTTATTATGTAAAGCACTTTGAAATGCCCTGCTGCTGAAATGTGCTATACAAATAAAATTTGATTGATTGATTAAAGAGAAGACGGAAACATCCTTGGACCTGAAAAACAGTCAACTTGTAGCAATAAAAGCACAAATGCAACAAATGCTGACTGGATATTGGACTTTTGTCCAATGGGAAACAAACAGCTAACATGTGTATGTTCATAATCTGTTGGGATTTTGAACAGTTTCTTATTCAATGGGCTTCGGTTCTCATTCACCTCTTGTATGAGATCAGCTGGTATTGAAAAAAACTATTTAAGTTGTGCAACAAATCCAAGAACCATTAAGGTCCTAATTTGTACAATTCCTACAAATAATATAAATGTTGCCATTTAGTAACCCACTCATGATCCATCCTTATTCTCCCCTTCCAACATGAACGGTTCACATGCCTATATGTTCATTTATTGCTTAGATTACCTTAAAAGTTGTGGCGTCGTCAAGAAAATATGATTTAAAAAATTAGTAGAAAGCCTTGAATCTACTGCAGTAATCATGCAATATCAAAACCTTATTACATTTATGTTTAAAAATAATAAAGATGAAATTCTGCCTAACCTTTCAACTTCTAGAAATGTGCATTAAATCTTGTACAAGAACATCTTTTCTCTTAGCTTATATTCTGATACTGATTATTAGACACATCTTGCATCTCTCAACAAATGACACAAAAATCAGAGAACAAGCCTTTTCTTCCCCAGCTGAACTGAACTTCTACCAAAAAGCAAATTGTCAACAGTTTTTCAGAGTAATGCAGTGTTATAATGTCACAGGGAATGTAAAAAAAACACTTTCTTGGTGGTTTGCAATCACATACATATCCACTGTTACTGTGGTAACTGCTAGAGCCGCTGCCTGCTGAATTGACGCTAAATGCAAGAACAATATTCAGCCAAACATCCGATTTGTGCAGAAATGTCTTTGAATTGATTCCAGCAGATTACTGCAGCAGTGGTTTCAGTCTCAGGCTCTGGTTTGATCCTCGACTGTCTGTCCTGTCAAAGCAAAACAAATCTCTGCATTCCTTGGCTTTCATTAATGTCTTGCTTTATCCCTCAAGGTTCAACTTTCAGCCTCGTTTTTTAAGTCTCTTTTTCCTGTCTGTGTATTTTATTTTCTTTTTTTCTGTCTTACATCTCCCTGTGGAAGTAGCACAATCCCAGATTACACAGAAATATTCGCTACTTGTTCACATGCGTGCGTCTGTGTACAGCCTCTTATGGTTTTATTTTTCTTTTTACACTCCATCCATGTTCCGCCTAATCCGGTGTCCCGTTATTTCCTGTTTGCAGTTGATGACCTCCAAACCTCCAATCGCTGTAACACTGAGCAATCGGGTTTCCAGGAAACACTAATCAGATCCTAGATATCCCGGACTGCTTTTTCATCCTCCATCATCAAAGAACCTGACCCAATTGTCAATTCCAATTTGGTGGAGAAAATAAAGCCGACTGCCTTTGGGAGTTTTCTTAAAATGTGGAAATTAAAGAAAGTAGCTTCAAAGCCTCCGTTTCTGAAGCCATTTAAGACTCAGTGAAATAAATATGATCGTCCAAGTCATGAATAGCAAAACTGTTTATTCAGAATCACCTTGTGGACCTGATTCCAAGCCTGTCGGTGGAAGCGGCTGCAGATTCAGACATTGGTACTCTCCACCCGGGGCGTAATTCAATTAGGGGTTGGCTCCAGTGCAACGGAAAACAAAAAATGACTTTGATGGACCTTCCAAGCAGGTTGGACTGTCTAGTTGCAGAAATGTGCTACTCAAATAAACTCGATCGATTGATTCGATCAGCAATCATTCCCGTTACGGAAAAAAAAAAAGAAAAGATAAACAGACCTCACACAAATCCAATAAACAGAAGCTAAAAAAAATCCTCTTGATAAGAAGGTAATTAGCTTTTACCTACTTAAGTAAGTTTTGTATTTATGATGATGTTCTTTCCACAAATTATCAGAGAAAGCAAGATGTCTAAGAATTGGAAAGGTGCTTTTTCATCACATGTAATAAATAAATCAACTTTATCCAAACATTTTGGGAAAATGTCTGTTGCCATTGTGTGTGTACGTTTGTTTGCTTTTGTTCAAGTTTGTGGGGAAAAAAAACAACAACAGTAAAGAAAGCCACAGCACGGATTGAACTCCATAGATTTATATTCAGTTAAGACCTCCCTCTACTGTGTGTGTTTCAGCTGACATCACAACACGCAGTGTGGACTACGGTGGTCCGCACTATAAATCCTAACACCGCATGTGAGACCCAGTAAGATTACCCTCGCAGAACGCTACAGCAAAGCCCCGGGGTGCTCGGATTAATGGAAAGCGGCGCATGGCTGAAAGAGTCTAAACAAACAGGCAGAGTCTGGACGGCTTTCCTTCTCGCGCTCGCAGAACAGTTTGTCCATCTGCCAAGATTTTAATATCCAGCAAGCACAAAATTATCATTGCAAGATCCCGCAAGATAACTTGGACATCAGTCGTCTCATCCTAACTAAACACCCTTCAAATTGTTAATTGAAAGCGATTTCAGCAGATTAAAATATATTTCAAGATGAGACTATAAAACTTGGAATACTTTATATATGTCAATATTAGTCAATTTAATAAATGTGAGAAAATGTGAAAAGCTACTCTGACATAAAGCAACTTGAAGAATTTTGCTATTGCTTTGACTAAAAGCAATAACTAAAGGCTTCAAAACAAATATAGACAGCAACATTTGTTTATTCAAACTGCAAGATACTTGATCACTGAAGTTTTTAAGAATATAATCTTAAATTTGGAGGTTAAAAAAAATCACATTGATGGAGAAGAACGGAGAAATCATCTGTCAACTTTCAGCTCGGTCAGCCGCAACGCATCGCTCAGATCATTTTCGACTGATGGAAGCACAATGCTGCCCGCCACAAAATCACCATGACGACAACACTCTTCCTTGTGGAAGTTGTTACAAGAGAAAGACGACCGAATGTTAGCTTTTCTTCAGCATCTGTGAGGTCAAGGGAAGTACAAACATGAAAGAAGCTTTTGTAGAGCAAACTATGTTTTCTATAACAGTGACATGTGAAAAAGAAAGAGAGAGAGCAAAACTTAGAACAGATAACAGGAAGGATAAAGTCATTATAGCTCAGTGGCTCTATTTCCTTAGCCTTCAGATGGATTTGGACAGCAGTCTATTGTAATCTCCAAGCAGAAGTAAGAATCTATATTATCTAGGAAAAACACACAGAGACAGCGGTTGTCGAGGTGTTAGCCATGCTAACTGTGCAAATTTCTACTGTAAGATGCAGAAATACTAGACTTTTCTGGTGTGGATGGCAAAAAGCCAGAGCACATATCTTTTCTGACAAAGAAACACAAGTTTGCAACAATGCCAATTCAATGCCTTACAAAAATCAGAGATCAGCACGCAGATAAAAATTCATTAAGAATTTCATTTAGGATTACTTCTGAGGTATTTTTCCATTTAACCTTTATATCTAGTTTTCCAGAAAGAAAATGACACTAAAAACAGACCCGTTTTCCATAGACGCCTAAACGTAGGAAAGACAAGAGAACATGTCATTCCGGTTAGGCAGATGTGTGTCATCGACAGCGAGGTCATTGCTACAAATGAGCTCATCCCCTAAAATCACCCATATCTACAGTCAGACAGATTAAAGCTGCGACATGAGGATCTATGTTATAGTCTTACGATCATGCACAATGAGGAAGACATTTACTTTATCCTCACTGTTACTACAAGTGTGTGGCATCTTGGGGTCACCCGGTCTCCAGAATAATTTTTTTGAACACACTGGTTCCGATAATTGCGGAGAGAAGCTTTGGCATCCTCCAACCCAGTTTTCATCTCGACATGTTGTTGCTGGTAATGTTTCATATTACGCGAGGCCTCTGTCGCCAGACGGCTTCATTCGGGACTCAGTTAGAGGCTTTTTGTAAATGTGTTCCTCGCATGTTTTGGTGACCACAAGCGCTTGTGGGTAGCGGGGAGGGTAATATGTTCCCTGCATATGTATCCAGAAAAACTAGAGAGGGAGAATAAAGGAAAGCATCATTTGGAGACACGGAGCTGCAGCGTGCATGAGTCATTCACGTTCAAATGTGTATTTTCTCAAGTCAGTTGGCAAATATATGCGTTTGGGCTGGCACGCCGGCTGTACCCTACTGGCTGCCAGCTGTCACTCAGGAAGACGGAGAGATGGCGGATTGAGAGGGAGAGCGGGGAGAGATAAAGGGGGTGGCGATGATGTGAGGACACGAGCCCCGAGGCTTTCTCCCTCTCTCGTTTCTCATTTGTCTCTGCGATGATAACAAAAAAACATGGCAGCTCGAAAGGAGCGAGGTCGACATCAGAAGGCAAACGGCACAGAAGAGAAGAAGGAAGGCGAGGAGGACGGGGGTGAAACGGGAGAGGCGTGACATATTTCAGAGTTGTTAGCAAAGCGCGCCGGCCACAACATTGAGATTCTTAATGCATTAGCCCAAATGAGCAAACCTCAGGGTTCTCCTCAGCATTCGCTACAAACGTGATTTTTTATGCAGACGTCCAATTGCTTTGTTTGCAGAGGGCCGTACGCTTTACTCACGGCCCTCTTGCAGTATTTATTACAGTTCTCTTCTGACTAATTAGGATGGGCTGCGGGGGAAATAAAGCTCCTCTGCAGAAAGAAAAGCTCCTCGCAAGGAACAAAAATTCATTTTAGCCTGAACAAAAAACAGGCATCCTTTTGGGTCCAGATTCTCTCTCTCTTTTTTTCCTTTTTTCTCTCTCTCTCTCCAATTAGGAAGAAAACGGGCCCCTGCTTCTCATGCCAGCGATGACAGGCAGGTTTCAAAACGCAATGAAAGAACAAATTCATCACCGCCAGTGAAAGAGGGCGACGTGAGAGGTCTCTTTTCTGTGCCACGCTTGGCAGTGAACACTTGGAGAGCGTGTAGAGTCAAGCGCCGAGGCAAACTCTGTGTACTGTACCTGTTAGAACGTGACGACAAGCCAACTACGGCTACTGCGAAACCCCAACATCTTGGAGAAAATACTGCTTCCTGCCTGAACGTGACAAATGATGGAGCGGTGGGAGAAGTTGTGCACCTCTAATGGCGCTGGCGGGACGAACAGCACGCCGCCCAGAATCTGATGCCATGGCTCTGACTTTTACGGCATCAATCAACCTGCGGCATCGGAGCTGGATTTTCATAGTTGCTCTGAGAAAAGTGCGAAGAGCTTATTTGAAAATGCCTCATATGTCTAAAACAAGCCGTACATTGTATTTGACGGGAGGAAAGCTGATATTCTGTGCTTCGCCGCAGAACGCTTATTGATTCACAGCCTTCCATATCGGACACGCAACAAGCTAGCAGCTCATGTTCCGCTTTATAGGAAATATAAATATTTTATACATTGAGCTTCCGAGGTTGCAGCCGATTTATCCCGTTTTATTTGGGTATTTTGGCAGCAGACTAATTACGCAAAGTGGCGCGAACTAACCTAGCCAAAGAGACTCATCTAGAGATTTCAGAATACCAATATCCCATGATTATCTGTTTTATGATTATGTTTATTCATTTTATGTGCACGTCAGAGAGATATATCAAATAATGTTGAATTTTTGTCATATCAACATCTTGAGTTTTATTTTTATTTCCTAGACCCGCCCTTCAGGAATAACTCTTGTGATTGGTTGAGATCAGTTTCCCCCTTTCTCATTGGCTGGCAAAAATTCTGTTTTTGATTGACTGATTGATCCCTGTTAGTGTAAATCTTGTCTGCACCAAATTATGCAGGGAGCTTTGATCCAGTGAAGAAACTTGACCTGATTGATTCAACCTGGACTGATCATCCTGTCAACCTGTGATGACTGTTTAACACAGTGTGTTCACAAAGATGTTTAAACCCATTATGCTTTCTTGAACAGGTTAGAAAAGGCCTGTGGGCCATGCAAACATGTTCAGTAGACATTTTTGCACAAAATTCTTCTTAAATGAGATGTTAGCTCTTTTTTTAACTAAAATTAGCTGTTTCAGTCACTTTAAATCCATCTATTTTGCTGCTGGCCATGGCCCTCCATCAGTCCCAGTGCTTGTGAAAACAGCTGCAATTATACAACTATACATCTCTGAAAAGCAGAAGTAGAGCCTTCTGCACAGCCAACAACAATGCAGCAAGTGGTTTCTGAATGATAAATCAACAGCAAAACACCTGTCTTTTCCAGCGGCCATTGTACAGAGCTTCCAGCGAAAAAAAACAGCTGACCAAAATGTGCTGGAGCTCATTTTTCATAAAACATATGAACTTATTTCCAAAAAATGTCCGGGTGGTGGTATGTTTTTTTTTGTTGTTTTTTTTTAATAACTGCTGTTTTTAGGGTGTGGGGTTTCAGCCCAAACAAAAATATAAACATGCGAATGGCAGATTATACGTATTAGGTCCATATTTAATAAACACTGCAAGATGCCTTTTTTGTGTTTTTTTTCCCTCACCTCAGACCTGTTTAGTAATTTTTTTATTGTTTTTTCTTTAGCATTAATAAATTTGCTTCAAATCCAAAGTGAGAAAACTAATTTCATTCCAAAGCCAAAGCAACAATCCCCTTAGTTGGAGTCCCTTCATTTCCTTTTACAGTTAGTTCATAAACTCCTACATAAGCATCAAAATAATACCTTGATATCAGAAAGTGGGAGTGAATTAACTTTTAGGGTCGTTAATCAGCTCGATGCCTGTGGAAATATATTAATTTCTTAAAATCTAAGAAGTCTTTCCCCCTTCCTTTAAAACTGTGAAAACCTTAATGGAGAAATGTGATTTATGCTGATCTGATTTGGATAACCATTAAGTAATCTGAGTAATGGACATTAAAGTTGTTTAATGTACCTCGTACATTGTGCTGCATTACAAATAAAACTAATGATGTGCACACAGTCTGTTCATAAGAGACTGGATTCTTTGAGACACTGGCTTAGCAGATGATTAAACAGCACTTACTGAATTCTGCTGGATTTATTTGCTTTAATGTCAACAAATGTCAGTCCTTTTGGGCTGGAAAAAGCTTCCTCCGTCTCTTATTTAGTTCATATTTTAAAGCAAGCCCCATCAGCTACTTCTGGTTTTTGTACCAACAGCTAAAGGTCACAGCATTTTAAATGCCTCTGCTTTTAAATAAACTGATTTTGTTGAAATTGGTCAGACAAGTGTTAGTCAGTATGAGCTTCACCTCAGACCACAATATCATTTTTTTCTTTTATTACACATGTAGATGATTAATAAACTGCCAGGGACAAAAATGATATCTCACAATGTTTCAGCACGTATATGTCCAGATTAAAACTCTGCATTTCTATCAAGGCTGAGATTGTTAGATTAAAGAAATATGCAAAGTGATTCGTATACCAGTCTTATGCAGCAATGTGTTGTGAGATTTATATATACATATATAAAAAAGATACTCGTGTCTTCTAATTCAGCTAACTTGTTTTTAAAACTGCACGTTTTATAATATATTTCCTTCCTATCTGTAGCCTCAGCCTGTTACTGAAAGGAAGATGGGATGAATATTAAAACTGTTTCAGTCTCCCAACACAGCAATCTCATGTACGAACAAGAAAATATTGCCGAAGGCAAAAAAAAATAAAATAAAATAAAGAACAGACTCTTTTGAGACAGACAAATTGCGATTCTGCTCCAGCTGAGTTTGCTCTCACAAGTAGCTTTAAACTATTGGTGTCTGTTCCTGCAAGGGGTGGACGTTCAACATTAAGCTGCAGGAACATTTGGACGTACGAGAAGCAAAGTCGTGTATTTCGAAGCGTCGCTGCATCGTAATAGAGCTTTCACCAACACTCATCGTTTATCTGCCAGGGATTGAGTTCCCGTTATCACGGCATGTGATTTTCCCACTTTACTTATGACAAGTATCAACCATGGCTCAATTTCAGTTAGCTTATAAAAGCTAACAAATAGCTCTCTTTTTTTAAAAAAAACGTACATTTCAGTGTTTCAGTATGTCACATACTGAGACTTTTTTTTAAACTTTATGCAGCCTTACGGCAAGACTTTTCTCCCAGTTGATTCATATCACTCATTATCAAAAGTTACATCCATCACTTGTAAGACAGTTTTTGAATGATTCAGTTGCAGTTAGCTAATTATTTATGTAGTAAATAGCTCTTATTTAAGTGGTTGTACATCATTTTTAGATAACTATTTAATATTTTAACCACACATTTAATATGTTTCTGTAGTAGTGGTTGATTTTTTTAAACTAATTTTCTACCAAACTGACTAAAACACCATAAACCTAAACGCAGGATGCTAACAGAGTCGATTAGCTTGCTGGAAGCTAAGTGAATATGTTAGCATGATGTCTTTTGGTCAAACGTCTCTAAATTTGTAAATGGTTTGTCAATGCTGTTAACTTAACATTTTAAAAATGTCATTGATCTAGTCACAATATAAGCTAAAACAAAAAAAAAAACATTCGATATTATCAAAGCAACGCTTCTCTTTTTGCTAATCATTTTAATGGTTCAGTTTCACTTTCTGTGCCTTTTTAAACGCAGCATTCAGCAGTAGGATTTACAGTTTTCACTCAAACACACAGGCAGAAAAAGTGTGTTTTTCAAACGTGTAAAACTAGCTTTTTAATGTCCAAATCAAAGAAAAAGCATAAAATTACTTTCTGGAACGGAGAAGACGCACCTGCTAACATCTGGTTGAAACTAAGCAGCAACGTCTTTCCTTTAATTGTCCTCCTCTTTCCACAGAGCCCTAACAGAGACGCGCTCCAGCTGACTGCTGGTGGACGGCTAACCGAGCTTGGAAATGGAGGCCTAAATTGAATGATGTGCCACCCCACTCCAATGTCACCATCGATCTTCACAAACAGCTGCCTTGGCCGCTTCAAACAGACAAAATTGCATCTGCCAACAATATAAGCAACACAGACAGCATTTTCCAAATATAAAACTCAAAAATAGAGCCAAGCCTGTCCTTCATTAAAGGGATGTGTAAATGTATATTATATCTACTAATAAGCTAATTATCAGTCAATACATTACCCACTACTCACACCATTTCTTTCAGTTGAACAAAATGAATGAGCTGGATGAAGGATATTTTTGTTTTACATATTTATGCTAAAAGTGAAAGTATTTACAACTCCCTGGTGGGTTGTAATGCCTCACTACTAAATCAAATATGATGCATTTTTTGCAGTCAGCGTAGCAAGAATCAGCAGCAATTACAAGACAACTGGAAATGTTTTCATCTCCCTTCATGTTTTATTTGCCTTGGAAGCGTTTCGGTTTGAGGAGCATGTGCTGATCCTGTCATTCCCGCCCCGCCAGATAAACAGCAACTCGTAAAACCCGGGCTTCTGCCGCGCAGGGTGGCGGGGAAGTTTACAATAAATGTCTGGATAAATCCACAAAACACGGCGTTGCCAACTCTCCTCCAGTGAAATACGCTAATAACCGCTCGAGAAGTCGCACAGCGAAGCCGAGGCGACGCCCTAATTTACATGTGGATTAGGTTAATGGCTGTTTATTAGCAGAATGAAAGAACTTACAACACGATTACGGGGGGAATGAATTTTGCGACTTGGAAACGGGTTGCAACCGGGTTGTGGAGACGTGGGAAGAGAGCCGCCTTCTGTCGCTCAAACCAAAGTCCTACGAAGAAACCGATCCGGTGGAATTTGAAGTTTTAAGCAGCAGCTTAATGTGTGGTTACCCTGCAAATGTTCCAACTAATGAATTGTCAGTCATGCACCAACAAAAGCCACAATGGCTCTTCCACCACTTCAAAATGCTATAAATAAACAAAACCAGGGAGCTTATTAAAATACCTGACACAGGCACATGAAAAAATACATATTATAATATACATCTTCAGTGGCTCTAAAACATGGCGTTCCACTGGGTTCTGTTCTTAGCCTTGTTTCATTTTCTTCCTTTACGCCATCTTTTCTCATCATATAGGCATATTTTCTGTCACAGCCATTCCCATAGATGTTCAGCTTCCTGCTACATCAGCACAGCGGTTAATCATTGTTTTATTCCCTCCCACATATATGAATGTAATTCTGTTTCTACGCCTCGCTAAAAGGCATTTTCAACTTCCTTTAAACCGAAATGCACTTCAGCGTGAAGATCCCCATAATTTTTTTCTTGAAGCTCAGTTCTTAACCTGCCGTTTAAATATGCTAGTCCATTTTCTGTTTCAATTACATCTTCCACATTTTATGTGGCTTGTCTTGTTTTGCCACTCTGCAAAAAATACAGCAGGAATTACAAATTTTGTTCTAACTCCAAATCAATATTGAGTACAGATGCTTCATGGCAAAATCGCTTTCATTTTAGCGCTAATATCTGTTTTAAGATGGATTCTTTGTTCTCACAGATTCCCACCTGCTGCCCAACACACACACATGCACACACACAGTTGTCAAAATTCTTTCACCTCCAGTAGCAACAATGGATGCAGGCGAAGGCTGTCACTCCTCTAATGACTGTGCTGTCGTGAATATAATGGCGGTGCCGTTGCGTTTTATAGACAGGAAGTCCTCACAGTCCCCATGCGAGCAGAAAGCGCCGACACTCAGAGCCACTAGCAGCCCCTCGCCGATCTCAAACGGCGTCACGTCCATCCAATTCTGCGAAGCTGCTCTGCAGCCACGTAGAGGAGCATGTGATGGGGAAAACAAAGACATAAGGTGGAGCTGTGATGTTGCAGATATGCATTTCTCATTTGCCTGCTGCGATTATCTTCCACGCATCGTCTCCTCGGCCTGTTTCAAAAAGCTAAGCCGCGGCTGCTTCGTGATGTGTTTGGCGGCTAATCTGTCAGAGATCAGGACGAAATGATCTGTCCATCAGTCAATAACATCAATACGTCAAACGTCAGCCGGTAATGCAGCCTCGCTTTCACGGCCGACTGAAACGAGCACTTATGATTTAAGACGAGCTTATCACTGGCAGCAAACAACGCGGCCCTCTGATCTGCTACAGGTTGCCAAGTGAGGTACTCTTGCAGCTCTGGTCATTACTGAAAGTAAGCCTGAAGGCCAAATGCAATTATAAACGGCTCCCTACACATTACCCTGCTTATTGCATAAGCTGCAGACCTAAAACATTGTGTGCCTGCCAGCGTACACCGTTTCTAAAATATTTGTTGAGCAACGTAGGCGTTATTAGCAAGCACCTTGGTATTGCATCCTTGAAAACTTTTGTAGCTGGAATTGATTGTGAAACACAAACCCAATTTGGAGTATTTCTTTGGCCTATATGGCTTTTCTTGCCGCTTCTACCAGGAGACTCAACGTTGTTCAAACAACGTCATTTTGTACCATGTAATTTCTCCTGATCAGGAACCTTCTCATTTCACAGGTTGAAATAAGAAATGCAAAGATGGGACAATCATGCACCTAATTATTAGGTGTAAGAAGTATTTACACTTAAAAACTTAATATTGTGTTTTTAGGCATAAAAAACTGGCGAAGTACTCGGCACAAGCTAGTGCAAGTTTTTTTTCTTTTACTTAACTAAAAATCAATCACATTGAACTAATTTTGTTCACTATTGTAGCAATGATGTAAATCAGTAAGACAATAATAAACATCTCCACTCCAAAATATATAATGTTTACAAAAACTACCCAATAATCATTTAGGGAGTGGGAGTATCTCAACATAGCTGCCTCTCACAACATGGTGGCGATGATGTAAAATACTGACCCCAACGTGGCAGCCATCGCTTTTTCCCCAGAGGGCAAAGCTGGGAGTGATGTCAAACCCCAGGTTCTCTTTGGGTGTCAGACACTATAACCCGATAGACCCAAATGTTATTTTGGGACAAACAACCATCAGATATCCATCAGATAACAAATAGTCGCTTTCAGAACATTTTAAAATGTTGGGATCGGTCGGTGAGCTTCGACTTTTTCTGTTGGATCGCCGAATCCAGTGTTTTAAGGGGATTTCTCCGATTGAAGAAATCCAACTTCCGACTTCAATTAATTTGTCGTCCGGTCATTAGAGTGAGGATGAGAAGCCAATATTTATTTTTGATTTAAGTTTTCTTGAACGCGTCTTTCAGTTATATTGTCTTTTCAAATGGAACGGATTGGTCCATATTTAATGAGTCAGCATAATAACCTGAACTGGGTTGTGGATGGTGAAGGGGGCGAACAGTAATAGTGTGAACAGTAAAATATGGAATAACATAAAACCGAACAGGCAATCAGAAGTTTTGTTCTCCTGTAATAAATCAATGTCCTCGGCGGCGTAAACAGCGTTTGGCAATAACTTTAAATCAAACATCAAACGCAACACATCACACAAAGACTCGTAGCACTACAAAGACTCCGCCTGCAACACTTTGGGTCTGGTCTGTCTGCAAATGAACAAGACACAGCCGTGCCATTCAATAACTGTGTTAATATCAAAACATCTAATAGCAGTGGAAGAGGCTGCATTGTGCCCAGGCGGCTCATGCATTTGCAAATCTCAATAGCTCGCGTCTATTGATGTGCGATGGAGAAATGCAAATCAGTTCAGCAACCCAGAGCAGCATCAGCGGCAGAGCTGCTGGAAGGATTTTGCTGTATTTATTTTATTTATTTATTTTTTTAAAAAGGTGAGTGGAAGTCGTATGACTGTGCAATGTAATCAGCGAGGCCATTCAGCACTGCTGCCATGATTACTGCCAGACGGAGGCCTCGCTGCCAGCGAGTCAGAGGCCATCCCGTCCAAGAATACCTCTTCCAGCATCCACGAGATGAATTCCTTTGGAGAAGCCATCTGTTTGTCTATCGCCCGAGTGCTACGAGCACAGGTTAGATAGATCGAGCCATTACATCAGGTGTGTCTCTAGCCTCTCCTCTTCCATGGGAGCCCTGGTTTTGTTTTCCTCTGTCCCCTTTCAGTGCAGGGGATTGTTTGGAAAGCTGCGATATGGAGGAAAGCCGGCGGCGTTGATCATCCACGTTGTTCCTCTTCCATGATCAGTCAGTCCTACTTAAATTTTGGTCTTGTTGGAGGCGTTTAAGAAGCAGCAGTTCAAGCCAACCCACTGGGTGTTTGTTTGTTGTACCTTTGCAGTTTTAGGTTATTTTGTACCCCGACTTTGTGTCAATGGGTATCTCTATGATAAACCCTTAGAAAACTGAGAATTTAACTGTTTTTTTTTTGTATTTGACTCATCGTCTAAAGAAAGAAAACCTGCTTTTATGACTTCAACATATATTATCAATCAGCAGGGGTTCCATCTCGAGTTATTTAGAAGAGCGAAGGTCTTCTAATGTGTCGTATTTATACAACTCAGAATGCCAAAGCAGGGATCAAAACTCAAATAAATGGGAAATTTTGAAGAGGCAACACAGAGAAATAAATTATACACAGTCTGTGAGCATATATATATAAGTAATAACCCCCATAACCCATGAAAACATTAAGCTACAAAGAAAACTAAATGGCTACTTAACAGTCTTAAGTCAGCAATAGTGTGCAATGAGATTTTCACAGAACAACCTTGAATCAAAACACTGCGGCCTCATGGTCCGCCTCATCCGCTGCTCTCCCTTGTAGGAAGGAGGGAGTACTGCACCACACACACACACACACACACCTAAGGATTCGACGTAGAGGGACCTACGAACCTAAATGTGGAGTTTTGCGGCTGTGGGAGGAACTCCCTGAAATACGCAAACTTCATGTCAAAAGACCCAAGGATGCGACTCGAACCCACTGCCTTCTCGCTGCCAAGTCACTGCCCCACCCTGCAAAACTAGAAATGCCAACAGTTGTGCTGCTTGAGTGTCAAACCATCGCCATCCATGTGCTACAAGGCTGGAAATTTCTTCCAACAACCAAACGCATTTACTCTTTTTTTTTTAAAGCGAGGAAAAAATGTGTTCGGCGAGCTGACCACCGCCATCCAAAGGGCGTGAAGTGTGATGAAAATCTTTTTGTAGTCCTTGAGCTAAACTCCAGCATAGGTACAGTTCACTCAGGCCCAGTTTGCTGACAAAGATCCCAAATTATTTGCGTACAAGTGCAAAAAAGAAGTGGGAAGGGAACAAAAAACCGGCAACATAGATACACAAAGCGAACGGTGCAAGCTGAGCCCAAATTGTTCAAATAGGACGGCAAACAATGCAAAAAGAAAAATTGGCTGCATTGTTGTCCATCATCTTTTCTGCTCACCCTCTGATTTTGTAAAGCAAAAAATATTTCTCAGTTTCATGTTTAGATCTGCATCGTGGTGTGTTGGTTTCAGCTGTTTAACAACCCTAATGACAATTTAATGGGCATAAATGGTGGTAATGTGTGTGTGTGTGTGTGTGTGTGTGTGTGTGTGTGTGTGTGTGTGTGTGTGTGTGTGTGTGTGTGTGTGTGTGTGTGTGTGATGCTGTCACAGGCTTTATAAACGCAGTAATTCTGTCCACAAGTCCACATCAGATAAAGTCAATGGGAATCCAGCAGGGCGGGCCTTCTGAAACTCACCTGATCAAGTTGTTGATCAGTCAACACCAGAGGGAAAGGAAGGAGATAAAAGTCTGCACTAACAATAGAGAGCACGACATCAACAGCTCTGCTCAACTATATCTAGAAATAAATCACTCGATTCAAAGCATCTGAGAGATTTGGGAAAAAATAAAGATAACAACAACCGCCTCACTGTGATGTTTCTTTGGCGCTTTTCGCATGAAGCTAATCAATCAGTGCAAAATCCCCGAAGCTCTCCCCTCTTTTGTTCCGTTTTTTTTTTTCCTGTCTTTTCTTTTCACGCCCACTGGGCCTCGGAACCAGGACCCGGTCCTCACGTCGGGCTGCCAGCTTCTTCCCCTCCGCTGACAGCCGCATCCTCAATCATCCGCCTTGGCATTTGCGGAGAGCGGCGCGCATTGTCTCACAGACGGACCTGATTGTTTCCTGAGCCGTGCCGCGAATATCGGCCGAGTAAGAAAGGTTAGGAAAAATAAAACTAAAACAAAAAACCGGAGATACTTGTTGGGGAGGGGGGGGGATACAGCTCCTGAGGTGACTTTTCTCCTTCGCGCAGATTGGGAGGATGGAAAGCATATCGACAGTCCGGGCGCATCAATCAACGCTCACCTACCGGATGGTGTTTGGGGCTGCCGCTCTTTTCTCTTCTCTTCTCTCTCTCTCTGTTTTTTCCCCCTCGGCTGGTTCAGGCAAAGTCTCCCCCCTCGGATTCGGCCACCTTTTCTCCGCCCCCCCACCCGGCGCGCTGTCCTCCGGAATCAGGCGCGATCTCGCCGCCGTTGTATTCCCATGCGTGGACGCCACCGCAGTTATGAACGCTCCAGTAGATGAGTGACTGGATGCAGCCCGTCTGATCATGTGCTGCCAGCCCCTTCCCCTCTCGGTCTTTCTCTCTCTCTCTCTCTCTCTTCCTCTCTCTCTCTCCGTCTACTCTCCCTCCGCCCGATTATCTCCCCGCTGCGGCACTGGCTGCACGGTGATACGGAGGCATATGAAAACGAGCCGGACTCGCCCGCAGAACTTGTGCGAGGAAAAACCCGTCCACTGTTCCAGCTGAGACTGGTGACGGACAGAAAAGGGGGAAAGGTGCAAAACTGTCGAAAGCCTCTGTGCACGCTTTGAACAGTGATCTATCTGTGATGCACGGTTTCATTTTTATTATTATTATTTAAATAAATACATAAGTTTATATAAAAAGCGCAGGGTGCATCTTTAAATGTGCCCCTTTCACTTTGATGCCCCTAAAACGCAGTTTTTAGATGTGGCACAGGTACAAAAACGCTGGAATGAAATGGCTTAATTACCTCCTGCTGTTGTGTCGATCAGATCTCCAGAGCCTTGCTAATGACCTAATTATTCTATTCAGGTGTGGTGCAGCAGATGCAGGTCTAAAAGTTGCAGGACCACCCATGCTCTAAAAGAAGTAAAACAATAATAATCATCAAAAATGACCCTTATTTTTGGTCTCTTTCCGCCTGCGAACACCGTGACCCTCTAGCAGAGCTGGGACTTTGGTGTGTCTCAGTTTCGGGTCACCTTTCTGTAGTCCACAGTGTTTCTAGCAGAGTTCACAGGCCGCTGAGTGACACCGTTTCCTTTTCCGTCATCAAAACATCCGTGGAAAATCAGATTTCAGGGCAGAACATCAGCGCATCAAATCAGTCATTTAGGAAATACCTGTAAAAAAAAAAGAATGGGTTGGCCATTCGGTGGTTGCCTTGTTTCCTTCTCGGTCAGTTGGTTAAACACTGCTGTGATCTGTCCTCCACATGCAGGCCGAAGTCCATTTTGTGGCTTGTAGTGAACTTTCTTCCAGCCCCCCTAAATACTCCTGCAGTTTGGTGTTGATCCAAACCACAAACTCAAAAATCATCACATCCCTTCGATTCCCTCAGAGGACACAGACAGCCTCATGTTGCTGTCAGGATGCCTATTAATGGAGCACGCTGCTGGCACACAGTGTCACAGCTTCAAGTCTCCCCCTTTAGACAGAGCAAATATCATAAGATAGGAGTAGATGCAGATTCTTGTAAGTCACCGTTGGAGCTCAAACCCCGAGTTTCCACTGCCTGCCACTTTATATATATATATATATATATATATATATATATATATATATATATATATATATATATATATATATATATATATGTACATAAAGCCTTGCCCTCATTAATGTTGCAGCCCGGGTAGCAGAGAGCACAGCTACCAGTGGTTGTGTTGTACTGGCTAATGTCAACAACCTTGTTTGAGTTCATGACTCAGTGTCAGCAGCTGATGTTGGTTTACAGTCGCTCGCACATTTTCAGACGTGTTAATTAAATGTGCCTGCCTGGTGATATAATATGGACTCGCCTCGTAATGCTGTGTGCTCAGAGTGATAGCGTCGCCGTCCTTGAGGACCGGGTCTGTCTGGCTCTGGGCTGGGCCGGCTGCTGGCGTTGACCATCAGAACGGGCGAGCACGCAGCTGCGAAACGCAAACACAAGACAACGCTGGCCTGTCATTTTTTTTGCTAGTAGCTTAAGCTAACCTGAATATTTTCGAGCCTCCTCCTGGTCGACGGACAAATGTCGACCATTTTGAAAAGCTCATTTTGTACCTCTTCTGTTTATTTATGTATTTTTTTTCAAAAAAAATATCTCACAACAATATATATACATAGATATATATGCAATATTTTAATGAACCAGAGTGGGAACTTTTTGTCATAATAAAAGGTGGACAGTTTCCTAACCCTTTGGTTTATTTGCTCTATAAAATCTTTTAGTCTGCAACAAAAAGGAAACCTTTCTTCAAAAATGGAGTAAATGTGATCTAGTTTTTTATGTTGTTGTTTTTTTAAGTAAAAAGCTGCTGGCTTTTCTTGTGTTAAGAAAAGATTAAAAATTCCCACTGGAGGGTGAAATTTGTACCACTGCACACACAAAATTGCTCCAAGGTAGACAAATGGCCCCCGAGCCGCACTTTGTACCCCCCTGCAGCACGGCCTCTGAATCTGAAGTTCCAACCTCGTTTGTTTCCTGGACTGAGGACCGGATGCCACTATAGATGAATATTTGAGTGTCTTACCTTCTGTCATAAAATGGTGGTGGTGAGGTGGTGAGGCTGACGCTGGAGACCCAGGTAGGTGTATGGTGAGTAATTTAATGAAAATAAGTCCACAAAAACACAGAGTCAATAAACAATAGTCCGCGGCCAGGCAGCACGGCTGAGCAGAAGCCAGGGCTCACACCGGTAGCAACTGGTCTTAAGGGCGGCACAAAAAAACAACGACAATCTGACAAACAACGACAAGGACCCGACGAGGAACAAAGGACACAGGAGGGACTAAATACACTGAGGGTAATCAGGAGAACAAGACACACCTGGGAACAATCAAGGGGAAGACAGGACAACGAGGAGAACTCAGGACACAGAAACTCAGAATTAAACACAGAACCTGACAGTACCCCCCCCTTAAAGGGCGGCTACCAGACGCCCAAAAACAAAATCCAAAACCCAAAAACCAGGGTGGGCGGAGGGGCGACGGAAGGAGGGCCAGAGTCCAGAAAACAAAAAACTACCCACAAAAGGTGGGCGGAAACACAAGGAGGGGCCAAGAGTCCAAAACTAAACAGAAAGAGGGCAGAGGCGTCGAGGGGGGTCCGGAGGGCGTCCTCGGCCCCGCGGCAGACCCACGGGGGAGGTCCGGAGGGCGTCCTCGGCGCCCGCGGCAGACCCCACGGGGGAGGTCCGGAGGGCGTCCTCGGCGCCCGCGGCAGACCCCACGGGGGAGGTCCGGAGGGCGTCCTCGGCGCCAAGGAGCACTAGGGAACTCGGGAGGAGCACTAGGGGACTCGGGAGGAGCACTAGGGGACTCGGGAGGAGCACTAGGGGACTCGGGAGGAGCACTAGGGGACTCGGGAGGAGCACTAGGGGACTCGGGAGGAGCACTGGGAGACTCGGAAGGAGCACTAGGGGACTCGGGAGGAGCACTAGGGGACTCGGGAGGAGCACTAGGGATCTCGGGAGCACTAGGATCTCGAAGGAGCACTAGGGATCTCGGAAGGAGCACTAGGGATCTCGGAAGGAGCACTAGGGATCTCGAAGGAGCACTCTCGGAAGGAGCACTAGGGATAGAGGCTGCCGGAGCAGCGGCACGAGGAGCAGAGTCCACGGAGGCCGGAGCGGAATCCGGCGGAGCAGGAGCAGGAGCCGGAGCGGAATCCGGCGGAGCAGGAGCAGGAGCCGGAGCGGAATCCGGCGGAGCAGGAGCAGGAGCCGGAGCGGAATCCGGCGGAGCAGGAGCAGGAGCCGGAGCGGAATCCGGCGGAGCAGGAGCAGGAGCCGGAGCGGAATCCGGCGGAGCAGGAGCAGGAGCCGGAGCGGAATCCGGCGGAGCAGGAGCAGGAGCCGGAGCGGAATCCGGCGGAGCAGGAGCAGGAGCCGGAGCGGAATCCGGCGGAGCAGGAGCAGGAGCCGGAGCGGAATCCGGCGGAGCAGGAGCAGGAGCCGGAGCGGGGTCCGGCGGAGCAGGAGCCGGAGCCGGAGCGGGGTCCGGCGGAGCAGCAGCCGAAGCCGGAGCGGGGTCCGGCGGAGCAGGAGCGGCAGCCGGAGCGGGGTCCGGCGGAGCAGGAGCGGCAGCCGGAGCGGGGTCCGGCGGAGCAGGAACGGCAGCCGGAGCGGGGTCCGGCGGAGCAGGAGCGGCAGCCGGAGCGGGGTCCGGCGGAGCAGGAGCCAGCCGGAGCGGGTCCGGCGGAGCAGGAGCGGCAGCCGGAGCGGGGTCCGGCGGAGCAGGAGCGGCAGCCGGAGCGGGGTCCGGCGGAGCAGCGCAGCCGGAGCGGGGTCCGGCGGAGCAGGAGCGGCAGCCGGAGCGGGGTCCGGCGGAGCAGGAGCGGCAGCCGGAGCGGGGTCCGGCGGAGCAGGAACGGCAGCTGGAGCGGGGCTGGCGGAGCAGCCGGGCAGCGGAGCGGGGTCCGGCGCTCCCGCTGCAACTCCACCAGGACTGGGTGCTGGAGACGTGGTACCCAATAGTCCAGCAAAAGCCCCAGGCGTATGGCGAACCCAGGCCGTCTCAGGGCGAAAGTGGACGTACTCCTTGACTCTTCATACTCGCGGATTGTTCGGAGTAGCTCCTCTAAACCCTCTGGGTCCATGATCTGATTCTGCGAGCCTCACCGTATTTCTGGTCGGGTCCTTCTGTCATAAAATGGTGGTGGTGAGGTGGTGAGGCTGACGCTGGAGACCCAGGTAGGTGTATGGTGAGTAATTTAATGAAAATAAGTCCACAAAAACACAGAGTCAATAAACAATAGTCCGCGGGCAGCAGGCAGCACTGAGCAGAAGCCAGGGCTCACACCGGTAGCAACTGGTCTTAAGGGCGGCACAAAAAAACAACGACAATCTGACAAACAACGACAAGGACCCGACGAGGAACAAAGGACACAGGAGGGACTAAATACACTGAGGGTAATCAGGAGAACAAGACACACCTGGGAACAATCAAGGGGAAGACAGGACAACGAGGAGAACTCAGGACACAGAAACTCAGAATTAAACACAGAACCTGACACCTTCATACCATCACCATGTGTTTAACCGTACGCTAATTGAGATCGTGATGTTCAACGTGACCTTTGCCCCCTCCCCGCCTCATTCTCTCTCTCTCACAGCGCCCAGCTCACATCCAGGACTCGGTGAGGAAGCAGCTAACATCTGACCCCTCTGCGAAATTTACTGCATCCTTCCTCCCCCGTCCTACCCTGCCCCTCACGCGCTGCTTTCCGTCTCCGCCGCACTCCCTCTCCATGGCGTCTCAGCGGGAGTGGGAGTGTAATTACGCAGTCAGACGGTGTTTACAGACGCAAAAGCGCCTTAATTTATTCCAACAGTTAGCAGTAATTTCCCAGTTTAATTTATAGCTCCTCCACCCAGTGGGAAAGTGAGAGAAGCAGATAGTGAGAAAGGGAGTGAAGGGGGGGAGAAGGAGAAGCATATGGACCTTATACTGCTAAACACGGCCGCCGCTGCAACTTCTACAAGACGCGTTCACACGTAAAAGGCTTCATTATTGGTTTAGCTGCACATTTAAGTTGTTTTCCCCTGATCGGTGGCTTAGGTTTTGATTGCATTCACAGGGGAAGGAATGCAAAGCGGGAATGTTCGTCGACGGCGCCTCGCAGAAGTATTCCCACTGTCATGGCGTCATAGGAGAGTTTCTATCAACTTCAGTAACATTTTTTTAGATGACGGACCAATTCAAAACAGATCACAAATGCAAAGTGGAATGGAATCGTTTCGAAAACATTTTCAAGATAAATATCTGAAAAGTGTGGCATGCATTTGTTTTTAGCTTCCCTAACTCTGAGACCCCACAGTGACATTTAGAACAAATTATCTTTGGACCATATCAAGATATAAGAAAATTCATAATCATTAAGAAATAATTGCCTTAAAGCATATTGTGAAATATATCTCATTAAAAAGTGACTTGAAAGTTAATTTGTCTTATTTCAAGTGTGCTAAGATGTTCACTTCAGGAACTAGACCCAAAACAAAAAACAAAAATTACAAGATTTTGTGTTTTTTCAGTGAATGAAACTGCACTTTAGATCTTTTAAAATGAATTTTCCTTCCATTTCACAATAAGCTCTACCGCATGTGTCGTCATGTCGCATAACATCCCAACGAAACGTCTGATGCTTGTGGTCGTAATGTGACAAAATGTGGAAAAAGTTCATGGAGCATGGATACATCCGCAAGTCACTGGATGAGTTACTTGTGACGAAAAAAAAAACAAACCCTCCTGTCATCCTGTCCCTTCACGATCTGCTCAGGCAGACAGCAGACTGACAATCACGTCACGTCAGGCTGCAAACTGTGTAAAGAAGACGACTGAGGGCTGGATTAGTTTGTCCTGGCCGTCATTAAATCATCGCTGCGACCAGGCAGCGTGTCACTCTTTGGCAAAGTGTGACACTTTCTTGCACACTTTTTTTTTCCAGCTCATTTTTCTGCGAGCGTGGAGGGGTCCTTGCACGCTCAGGGAGCATTTTGACCTCAACGATTTCTGCACACTTCTTCACCGGGCATTGATTACGTTCGCGCCACAACAGCTACAGTGGCGTTTATTGACTTTTTTGGGGCGGCCGTGTAAGGCCAGGTACAAAACCTTAATGACCGCACCGAAAGACTTATGTCAAGATACCCGGGGAAAAAAAACAGCCTGCTGAACTGAAACGGCTGCTGCGGGAACACGACTTTTCCGCCATCAGCTGGAAAGCAAGATATTGATGGAGCACTTTGGTTCCATTTGAACAAGCAAGAAAAAAACAAGACAAAAAAAACAAGGACAATTGAGCAAGGACTGGAAAGCATGGAACCAGTCTTTGTCAAATCTCAGAGCAGGCCCAGATCCTTAAAAACATGTTTGTTTGGGTTTTTTTTAAGAAAAAGAAAAAGCTGAACAAATCTGCTTTATTGCAGAGTTTGGCAACAATATCAGTGCCTGATATTATCACTGACGGCGATCTTTACATTCTCCGTTCTCTCTGTCATTGTGCACAAACGAACGCCACGACTCGATCCGAGGGCTCCGCGCTCATCCACCAGGCTTTGCTTTTCCTCCAGAAGATAAATTGCATTGAATGTAATGCTAGAGTGAGCATAGGTTCCTGGACATCCAGCAGTACAGCTGAGCAGTAATAAGATAATTAGCAGGAGTACAAAAGTCAAAGCCACTGGGGCCTGTGAGCACTTTTAATGGAGAAACACTAATTAGAGAAAGCAGGGGGTTCGGGAAGAAGGAGGGAAGATGAAATGTGGCGCACGACGAAGGGAGGGTGGTCAAGACTTACATGAAGGAAGCAGGAAAATTTAAAAGCGGACACATCCTGACTCTCTGTTGACAGGGACGCTGTGGCTAACTTTGTCCGTTTTGCACCAGATAATCAATTTATCTCTTCCAAATAAACTGACGAGTGAAACACCCGTGACTGAACATGCAAAGACCTTACTTCATGCAGACAGAAGGACAATAACACATTTACTATGCGCTTGCGTTATTTTCCAGGGCTTTTCAAGAGATGCAGCTTCATTGACTTTTTTTTTTAATTATTTTTAAACAGGAATCACAAGTTACAATTTCCTCCAATCCACAGAGTTCAAATTATTCACACAGAGATAGATGTACAGCATTGATATTATATATATATATATATATATATATTCTGGCCCTTTCCTATTTTGTTGTTTTTATCCATCATGATCAGCAAAATGTAGCTGTAATGACTGAAAAAACAAAACTGTCAATGTCAAGTTCAAGTGATGCTTCTTGACTATCTTGGTAAGAAAAAAACTGGTGCTCCACTCAACTCAAAATCCTTCCTTTCTTTCAGGAGCAACTGCATATTATGTGAGAGAAACACCAAAGACAAAAAAAAAATGTCTGACCCATAAAAACAGGCCAGCCTCAACAGTCAAATTCAGTTTAAGTAGAAGTACTTGCACCTCAACACCGGGAGCTAAAGGCTTCCTGACTCCTCCTCTTTCAAAGCCATCCGCCATTTTTATATCAGTGATTTTACCCCACAGTTCACAGGAGTCGTCCGTCTTTCTTCACCATGGTCCGTTAATGTGTTTCCAGGCTGGGCTGTGAACTGCAGCCGGAGCGGCGTGAAAGACTTCAGGCGGCGCTGGACCGGCAGCTGTTCTGTGAGGTAAACTCGCTGCTCCAGTCAAAGGGAACCCGTGGCTTTGAAGAAAACCATACATGGCTGTGATCGCTTCAGTTCCGTGCCATGAAAGGCCTGACTGAAGGCATCATTCAGAGCCCAAACTATGCTAAATATAGCGTGTAGCTCCACGGGGAGCGGCACAAAGGGCTTTTATGCAATTTCTGCTCACAGTAGTTCTCCTCAACACCTGTAAACACACTCTGATGTTTCAAATCAATGGCGTTTCCTGTTAATGGAGCAGTGCTGTGGTGCTGTACCGGTGAAAATAATAAAACACAGAAATACGGAATGGATTTAAGCAACATTATATTTACTACTTCAGCGGCTGCTACTCGTTCAACAGTCTGCAAAAACGCCAACATTTTACTCATTGTCACACGACTCATGTATGATGAACCCCTCTGTGCGGCCTTGTTTCGTTTCAGGGTTTAATAGCGAAACAAACAAGATACCGTTGCCGTTTTATGTGCGAGTGAGCTGTAATACCGGGCCTGCTGTGTCAGAATGAGCCGGGACAGTGAAAAATCCCTGAGCGTGTTTCCTGAGCGCTCCTGCCTTCCTCTTTTCAAATCATTTTCGGCAAACGAAACTTCAAATCTCAAAGACGCAAACGTGAAATTGTCACGGACGTTCCTGAATGCCCGACAAAAGGTACTCAGTGTGCTGCAATAATCTGTTGAAGATGAATTTTGATTTTACGATTTGATTTTACGTAAAACCCCACTGAAATTTTACGTCTAAAACATGTTTTGTAAAAGTACTTCTTTGGGATTTTTTGAGCATTTTGTCACAACTGCAAATATTAACGTATTTTATTGGATTATAGGTGAAAATCCAAAAACAAAGCACCAGATAGCTGTAAAGTGGAAGGATATATTATTCTTAAATTGGAAATATAAGCGAACATTTCAAATCTGTAGTTCTTTAACTACGTGCCGTACGTCGTTCTCAACATTTTACTTTCTGCATCAGAGTCAACATATTCCTGAAGTCAGGCAGAAGATCACCCAGTATTGATTTTATTGTGGACATGCAGCTGTCTTTGTTGGGTTTTGCAGAATGAATTCACGCCAGTCCTGTTTAGTCAGCTTTAGTCGAAGTCTGGTCTCATCTGGAGAGTTGTGAATCCGTCACTGGACCCTAATCCGTCCAGAAACCAGGCCTTGGTTCGGTCCAAGTGAACTCTGGTGCTAGAGACCGCGCCAAAAAGCAGGAAGCGGACTATAACGCAGGGCATTTTGGGTAAATGCAACCTAAACAAATGCGAGAGCCTAGCGTTAGCAGAAGAAATGACTTGTGGCCTTTTACCAAAGACAAAGGTTCTTGGTGTAGCGCCTCCACAGGTGAGGAGGTGAACAGCTTTTTTAACCGGCTTGTTTCATTTGACACAGTGGAGTGTGAATGTGAACTGGCTCGATTTTATTTATGAGTATTACAGCAGTGGGGACTGAATGCAAATTGGCCAGTGCATAATTTCCATATTTTATTTGCCAATTATGTCAGATTACACAAATTCCCCAATATAAATTGCATAAATTAACTTGTGAAACTGCGCAAGCCTCCGTTTGACAACCGATCTGCACATCTTCCTCATTCAACATCTACAACTCGCGAGATAAAAGCGAGGAAAAGGTGTCACAGTCAAAGCACTGCCATAACCGGCGGAGACTTCTCTTTCATTTGAAAGTAAATGGGTTCTGAGCAGAACCATAACAGAGTCCGCTTCCCGACCATTTCACTTCTCAATGGGCCCTCAAACTATGAAAACGATCGCACTTTCACCCGCTCTGTCGCTTACATTTTAATGTCCGGGCTCCACTTAAAGCCTTCGCCTGGCTGCGGCTTCACTTAAGAAACGCATAAAATGGGCACTGGGCGGGTTCGGCGTGTCATTAGGCCTTGGACGGGAGGGGGGGAAGGAGTGACCGGGCTGCGGAAGAAGAACAGAACCAAAAACACGGCAGTGAAAGAGGGAAGGAAGCGAGGAGGAGGAGAAGGTTCCCATTTTCAGCCTTTCATGCAAGTCCCACAATGCCGAAGCCATCTAACCGTACTGATATGTTTAGTGATCCATTATAACATGATAACAGTCACATTGGCAAAATGAACTGAGCCAGACCACTCAACTAAACACAAAGCAGCTGTCAAATTCAACTTAAATGTCACGAGCTGGCAGCTGCTGCACCCAAATTGCTGCACACATTTATTTATTTATTTAGTTTGTTTTTTTTTTTCGTTCGTCCTTGTGGGCAGCTTGATTATATTTATAAAAGTCATGTCGGCCTCATCTGCTGCGTCCGACCTTGTTTCCCCTCGCCCGCTAAATACTCCCGAGACCTTTTCCTCTCCCCGCCGCCACGAGGGAGGCGGCCATCACAGTCCGACTGGACTCTATCTAACTGAGGCCCGGAGACGCTCCTCCATTTTGCCGTTAAATGTTGGGGAGGATTTTCTCCCCCCGTCTCCAAAACTCAGTCGGGCAAAACCATCCATAGACAGAGTCGACGGCTCACAGAGGTATCGCCCAGTGGTGTGTGGTGTTTCACCAACAAATGCAAAAATGATTAATGCAAAAAATATATACACAGCTGGTTATTGAAGTGGGGATTTGTGCAGCAAATTTGGATTTATTTATTGATTGATTTCTATTTATTTCTTGCCAGTTTACAACAACAATTCGGTAAGTTGCATCACAATCCGGTTTGATTATTGAAAACCACAGTCAGATTTTTGTTTCGAATGATTTAATCTTTCATTCGTGCAGAAATAATTACAGACAAGTTGAGATACTCTTAAAATGCGAAATGCTCATAACAGCGTTTGGTATTTTTTGGAATAACAATAATTTTCGATTTGCCTGTCAAATTTATCCAGGTTTTTCTGAGTAGCTTATAAACAGACGTTTGTACTTTATTTTTTAAATGAATTTGCAAATTTCTAAGACAAAAAAAACCACAATGATCTTTTTATAAATATAAAAGTAGCTTTAGCACAATTTACTTTTAATAAGTGTTTTTAAGTTGTCAAAATACAGCAAATGTCTTAAAGAACATTTGCTGTCGAGAATTGACTGAATATGTTCCTGTTTTTTCAGTCGAGCCCAGATGAACCTGCAAACTGGACTCCTTTCTTCTCATGAGGCAAAAACATGGAGAACAACGACCTAAACTTGGCTTTCATGCAAAAATCTGGCTTCTTCATTTGTTTAATTAATATTACTGTATGCTAAGTTTATTGTTGAGGAGTAAAATAAAACTGACACAACTGTAATTTTTTATGATCTCAATGTTTTTAAAAGTGACCGGGTTTTTGGCTCGCGGGTCTGTGTGACTCAATGATTTTGGCCCACGTTACTAGAGGTTCCGGAACCACCGATCCGAGGAAACCCGGCAGATCCGCTCCTCGTGAAAGAGAGTGGGACAGCCGCCTCTACTGTGCTGTTGACTTTGCAGCGATAATCATGAGGATTTGGGCAGCAGAGAGGAAGAAATGGTGCAGCAGAGCCTGGGACAGCGTGAGCAGCAATCTGCCACTGCTCACTCACAAAACACAAACGGTCTGTGTCAGTGAACCCGGTTTCAAAAAGTGAACCGTGGAAGAAAAAAAAACAATCTAATTAGTTTTGTGTGTGTTGGATTTGATGACTTCATAAAAGTCACAAGAACACATAAGAGCAAGGACAAAAACACTGTGATGGAAGAGGGACAAATGACTTTTTCCCAACTATCTGACTTTAAATCTGATTCAATTTTACCTGTTCAGGTCAGGTCGGATTATTTAACCTATGTTAACTTTTAGCATTACTGAGTTCACATTTACTTTGTATTTTTGTAATGTTGCCTTTTAAACCGTCTGATTTGGGTCAAATATTTTAGGTCTCCTTCCTCGGGTTCGTAGGTCGCTTCCTGCAACTTCAAGCTCTGCTGACAGATTTTCAGTGGCACAGAGGAATCACTGTTCATTTGACATCACTGATATTATTCAGTTGTTTCCGCTTCACAATCTTTCCTTGTGATCTACTTTGTGACGTGCACCAATTCTTTTTTCCTCTATTGTGTCACACAAGGAAGCTGTGTGTTTCAGGTTTTGCCTTAACAAATACATCCAAAGCTCTGTTCGCCTTAAATGTCATTAATTAACCTACGAAACGCTTAACAAGCCGTGTAGAGATATAATGACCCCAGTATCATCTTCTGATCGCTTTAGCGGGTTTTATTTTTGCCTAATATTTCTGGAATCCATGGCCGGTATCACATGCAAGTTATACAGAATGAAAGAGACAAATAAAAGATACAAACAGCTGTACTCTTATAAGTTATTTCCAGCCGTACGTGATGTCACAAAGAGGCGCGTGTACATAAGTGAAGTTAATCTTGACGAGTTATAGCGACTGGAATAAAATAAAAATAAAAATAAAAAACAATGACCGCAGCATGTGGTTTCATATGCAGTAAACTGTTTCAAACAAGGTTTGAAGAATGTCAAATGAAAAGAGGACCGGTTGGCTTTAAAGTGAGGCAGATGTGAAGCATCCCTGGCACTGAGCAGTTTGGCACGGACAGGCTGAGTGGGTTGTTCAGGAAGGAAGGAAGCGTGGGGCTCAGCAACAGTTGTAATACCGACATGCAGCATCTCATATGCAACCATTCCGCAAGGCATGACGCCAACGGGGTACTGGAGAAAATCCCCTCAGAAAAAAACCAAGTATTCTAATCATGAAAGTGTCTGATGACCAGTGGGGGCTGGTCAGGGCCTTCACTGGACGTCAACCACACCCGAGCAGCGATCACCTCAATAACACCAATAAGCAACTCGTTTGTAGAACAAAAAATTCAATGTGACTTTTTTTCTTTTCGGTTTTCTAGGACTAGCAGGCTGCTGGCTCTGACGGCCCACCACTGGAAGTTGCTTTTTTTCAAGCGTCTGCGTCGGTGACAATGATGGAGCGTCATCAGTGGACGCTCTGTGACAGACCTGACGTCGTTTGTTGCCCATACTGACGAAGATATCCTCCTTTCATTTCATCGTTTCGAGCACGAAGCTCGGCCAACAGCTGAGGCTAAATTACTTATCAAAGATTCCTTGTTGATGGTTTCCAATTAATGATCTAATTTTCCGCCCCGCTGGGCCGCCGCGCTCCGTCCCGCAGCATACGGGACTGAAATACCGCAGGCAGAGGAGAGGCAGACATGCAGGCAGATTGTCGGGGTGTGGGCGAGTGTGAAGAGGAAATCCTCTCACCTCTCACACAGAGTGGCGCTCACACATACTACTGGGGTTTTTTTGTTGTTGTTGTTTTTCTGTATTTTTGAAAAGACTGGTCACAGCAGTCAGAGGAGAGCATACTTTAAACAGTCTGAACAATAGAGGAGGAGAAAAATAGAAAAAAACAAAGTGTTTCAAGGATATAAACTTCCTCATTGTCTATTGTTATTAGTTATGAAGCTCAAATAATGAAAAATAAATGTATTCATTCATTTTCTGCACTAAAAATAAGACAGAAAAAAGGGACATTTGTCACAATTGCATAATTTATTTAATCTCACTTTACAAGTTGGGATTTTTTTTTCTTACCATTTCTTGTTTTACACTTATTCTGTTTACTACATCTGAAGCACCAAAAATGTAACAACCACCAATAACATGATCAAATTTGATCATTTTAATTGTTATAAAGCCAAAGAAATGCAAAAATGTTCCATGAAAAACAAAACTTTGTCGGGATTGGCATAATAACAGTTGCCAAAAATTCGATGAATTGTTTTTAAAAGAAAAATCTTTGTAACGCTAACAAAATAACTGCCTTTCTTAGGAATAAAAGACTTTTTACTGGTCTTCTGTTAAAAATAAGGTGCAATTGAAGCTATAGTTGTCATATACCTAGATCAAGGATAAGGCGACTAAATCCAGCTAAACTAATTAAAGTTTGGATTAATTTGATGCTTTAATCACTTCTCTGCTGTAACTGAGAGAGAGACTGTAAGTTTTTAGTTGATCTCATCTCCAAATACTTCTGCCGTGGATCATGACTCTTTAACCTGGATGAAAGGAACTTGTTGTCACATAAGGGGCGCTTACGACACTTCTTAGAAATTTCTGCCGCTGACTAACTCCTATTTTGTCGTCAGTAACGTATGAGAAGTGTCCAGTTTGTGTAACTTGCTACGTGGAGTCATTGATCACTTTCGATATTGTGCTGTTGTGCACAATATCGTGTCCTTATCATCATGTGTGATGATAAGGAAATGTCATCCAGCTGAACTTGAGCTCTTATTAAGCAGAGCCAAACGAACTGATGGGAGTTTTGGACCCAAGAAGTCTGAATCCTGCCACCGCAAGCATTAGCTTGATGGTTAGCTCAAGTTATTGCCCCTTTTGTTTTCCTTTAACAGTTTTTTTAAATTTAATGATTGTCACAGCATATGGAAAGTATTTTAAAATGATTTATTTTCTTGTCTCATTTTTTTGTTTTTTTACTTGCTACATCTGAAGTAGTCGGGAGATCGTGGTTGCATCTCGAAAGGCTGGCTGAAATGCAACTAAGAGGTCAAAGGACATTTTATTTGGCTTCTGGTTTTCATAGGAATGTCAAAACATTTTATTTTCGACAATTTTGTTTTAAGATTTTGTTTCTGTCCAAAGACTCAGAGTGTTTTTTTTGTTTGTTTTTTTTTTTTTACTGCTTGCTCGTTTGGTTCCAATAATAAGCCGTAATGCTTTGTTTGCATTAGGGCTAAAAGAGAAGAAAATAACTCTTGACTGGAAAACCGGATTCGGCCTCGGAGGGAGAAAACGTTTCACAGGTTAGCCGGAGAGAAATTAGTCCGCTTCGGAAATCTGCCACAGAGGAAAATGTTCCGCTGCTGCATCTTCTGTGTGGAGAGAAAAAAAAAAAAACCTTCAGCAGAAAATCTGAAGGTGAAATCAATCAATGCAGGTGTTTGTGTTTGGGCTGTGGGAGACAGAAATATTTGGACGTCTCTAAAAGCGGCGCCGGTGCTCCTGACGGTGCCCGACTCTCCCCTCCTGTCCATCGATCCGCCGGTCACCTCCTCACCCCCCCTGCATGTGGGCGGGGAGTCACAAGTGCACTGCAGCCTTTTATTTCTACTAAGCTACACAAAATGGCTTATGTGGAGCGAGCGAGCAGAGGAGGCCTCGGAGTTCGCCGGGAGGTCAGAGCAGCAGTCCAGCTCCCTGGAGCCGCACAAAAAAAAAAAATAGATAAATAAAAAATGGCTCCGTGCCAAACAGTGAACCGGAGCTGCTGCTACACTTTCCCCCCCATCGGTCCGGCCCGGTGCAGCAGCGTCTGCTGGACCTCCAACAGGGCCAGGAAGTGTTCAGGGAGAGCACTTCCTGTTTATACCTGAGCATTTGCAATGAATGACCTCAATCTCCAGCTGGGTCAACTGGATATTTAAAACACAACGCCCTGCTGAAGCTTGGTAGCAGAGAACGCCAGCTTCCAAACAGGATTTCTGATCACTTTTTTGGGGGGGGGATTATTTTTGCCGTCAAAGCGTAGCAGACAAGTGAAAGCAGTAGGGCTGAGATGATTAATCAAATTAATTGTGATTAATACATTCTTCCAATCAAACTCAGCTAATTTAGAAATCAATCGCTAACCGGATTCTGAAGGTGCAGTTGAACTAAAACTGTGCGAAAATAAATATATTCTATATTTAAGAGATGAAACATTCTTTGTCTGTAAATATATTCAACCCAAAGCTCCTGAGGTGGAAGTTTCATCTTCACCTGGTTCAAATTCTGTTGATAAAAAAAAATCCAGTTTGCTATGCAATTATTAACTGAAGAACAAAAAAATCGACAGATTAGTATGTTATTGCATTTTAGGCAGTAATGTTTTATTGAATTATTCTGTGTGTTTATCATGTCGTATGAGTGTTGGATGAAACACCTTCAACATGTGCCAGTTGCTTTATTCGTTTTCAAAGAATTTACTCGCGAGGCTGAAAAACAAAGGCACTCCACACTTTTCATTAAAAAAAAAACTTTAAAAACTACTTTAAGACCATTCGCTGAACGTGGTCCTCTGCAGTTTTCCTGTTGTTTTACTTCTTCATCAGGAATCACTCAAACGGGATTAACTTGCGCATTTCTTGCGGAGTTTTTTCAGAGGCGGATTACTAAAACATTTTGTATCCAAAAGAAGAAGAAAAAAACACTTTCTGGTAGCTGGGTGGGATTATATCAAATAAAATAAACTGCAGAGCTCATATTCATTGTGATCGGGTAGAAAAAGCGATAGAGAAATATCATAATAATAGCGAGGGAGCAAAAACACAGATTTCCACCATTATTGTGCTTTACTATTAAACCTCCATCTCTTACCCTCACTCTCCCCCTCCATCAACCAGTGGGGGAGGGGCCAGCAGGCTGGTAATTACTCCGCTTTGCTGTTTGTGCACAAGGGCAAAGGACGCATTTCACGTCTCCTTCCTCCTGCTGCGTGCGCCACTTCCAGCTCATGTGTTGTCCCGTGAACGCGCCGCAGCGCCTGCAGGCCGGGAGGCTGCAGCCGCTGCGGGGCAGAAAGCGCGTTTCTCTCCACAATAGACTCGATTGTGTTTCATCTGGAGCGGTCATCCCGTGTGTGCGCGTCGGTCTCGTGTCTGCCCAATAAAAAAGCGCTCATGCATTACAAGGGCCTGACCCAGATCACAGGGAGACGTAATAGCGCGTGACAGGTTGTCCTTTTGAGAGCCGCGTGTCCTGAGAGGCAGACCGGGCCACGCGCAGCCTCTGCGTCTGATACCCTGAGCTGCTGGCTTTTAATTTGAAATGCAGAAGCATTCATATATATATTTATATGCGTGTGTATTACATTTTTGTCACATCACATCAGAAACTTGAGACAATGATGTGGGAACTGTTATTTCCAAGAACAGGGAAGATGCCCAGACTTAATAGAAAGACAAATGGAGGAAAATCTTGGAAGAAAACCTGCAGAAGATTTGATTTCATGTGTTTTCATTTATTCATTTCCATTTGGGATCAATAGAGTATTTTTTTTAAATTGAGATTGGTGTACAGGTTCGCCCTGCAGCAAGACAACATAATTATACAGCTGCAAGTCTGACTTGTTGGTTTCAGTCAAGGCGTAATCATGTGTTGAATGGCCCAGTCAAAGTCCGAAGGTAAATTCAACTGAGAGCCTTTGTCGATTTGCATCTTTTGAGGTTTATTGGTTACAAGTTTTGACTCAAGTGAAGAAGAATGTAGTTTTATTCTACTGCAAAATGATGTATTGCCCGTAACATCCCAATAAAACAAATTCAAATTTGTGGTTGTTGCATGAAAACGCTTGAAAAAGCTCAAGAAGTATAAATGTATTTACATTTCATTATTAATAAACATGTGGTTTGCTATGGGCTTTGAGTTTGTTTTTTTTATCTCAGTTCTTGGTTCTGCTGCCACTAATCACATCCCCTGCAGTCAGAAGCCTTTCAACTGCTGTCACTCCTTGCCAGATTCCTCTATTTCCCTCTCTGATCTGCTGCCATGCTGGTTTCCAAACCTGATGTTTTTTCTTTTGTCTTCGTTGTCTTTGGATTTTCTATTAACTTTTGTTTTTGTGTTTTTTGTTTTTTTTACTTCTAACATCCACAATTCTGCCGCCATCTCGTCTGCGTTCAGGTAATCCGCACACAAAGCTAAAGTCTTACTACAATTTTCTCTGAAAAGTTGAAGAGGTCATTCAAAAAGCCATTGTGCATCATTGTAAAAGCGGGATGCACGGCTTTGACCCTCAACATGTAAACTGCACAAGGCCAGCGAGCCGAGATCTCATTCCTGTCACAAGAAGCTCTAAAAATATTCTCAAGATGTGCTCATGCACCAGGATGTCAACTTAAGCACAGTTTCCATGGCATCTGTGAGAACACTCAGATTATATTTTTCCATTATACATGGGGACGTGTGAGTGCGATATTAATGATGCATGCGAACAGCTTACCGCAGACTTTTAACAGCGCTTCTCGCCAAACAAACTCGGATTATGTATTATTCAGACAATCTCACGTTGTGAAACTCCGGCAGGGCTAAATGTCTCCGCTTTGACGTCTTTGGACTTAACGAGGTGAGACTCGCTCTCGGAGTGTGGAGTCATCTGAAGGACCCACGCTTCCCGTGGAGAGGCTGATCGTGCCCGGCAGGCCCTTTGCGTTTTTTTGTAGACCGGAAGCGAACGTGAACATGTGATCACGACTTCCTCGTTTAAATCCCATGGTTGGAACAAAGCTCAGTTTTCCGCTCGTTTCGTTATGTTGATATGTTGATTTTCTCATTCTTACTCGAGTAATAACTCGGATCTTCTTACCTTCACCCGGTTGAAATTGCAGTGCTGCTCTTCCTTGAGCACGAGTTTTTGCCGAGAAGGCCCAGTCGAGACTCTACTTCCTGCTGCCACTCCAGAGGTGCAACCTTCCACTTCAGAGCGCGACTTGCTAACACCAGCCGTCACTGCGACAGCTTCTTCCCCCAGACTGTCACCCTGATGAACACGAGGAACGCCTTGCAGCCGGAGTCGTCAGCTCCTCTGCTTTCATCACAATGAGTGTGCATATGTAAAGTGTTTATGTCTGCACACTGTGAGTTGCGAAGCTACAATTTAAACCGCTTGCACGTAGCACACAGAGTGGTTCTGATTCTGCACGTGGCACAAGAACATATTTCATTGAAATCACGCAGAAACCGGGTCGTCCATGTGTTCCTCCTGATCTGACGTTCAGCCTCACAAAGTGGAAACGTGATTGCAGAGTTAAGCTGATGTCGGAGGCGAACGGCACTGGCAGCGTTAATTTAGAAAGATACATAGATTTTCCTTTTTTTTTATATATTCTGGTAAGATGCAGCGTTCTCATCTTAGTCTCTCTCCCAGGGAAGAGACACCATGCATTTTTAAACAAGACAATGTAACATCACATGCTGTACACATCACAACGACAGAGCTGCTGAAGAATGGAGTACTGAACAAGTCAATGCTAAAAGCCTAGCTGTTGCTGCTGCTGTGTCCTAAAATGCCTGGATTAATACGGATGAACACCTAAAATTAGGTCAAGAAGGCCAAGTCGTAAAATGTGTCCTGTTCACTGTAATTGTGATAATATATGATTCTGTTCGCAGTGGGAGCTTCAAATAGTGCCGAAAATGCAGCTTGATTTGTAGAGTTGGTAAAGCAAAGCTCACAGGCTAGCATTAGCCCTGCGGTACAGCCTGTTGTGACAGAAAGTGAGAAAAGTAGCAACCAAACCCCTTCACAAATGAGACCTTCTTCCTGGTCCTGCTTATGGAGACATCAGTGTGAATGGTGTAGTACAGCTCATTTTTACAGTAAGTTAGAAATGTAGCAGTTCAAAAACTTACGTGGGTTTTAGTTTTGGGAGTCAAGTTGATCGTTTGTTGTCATTTGTGATTCATGATTGTGAGTTTTGTGAGTGAGTGGCTGCTTATGTTCCCAATGCACAGCTGAATATCCCTATGAGCCCTAATTAACTAATGACATATCAATTCATCGCAGTCCAATACGTTCACATCAAAATCCTGTTTGGGCTAGTAGTATAGAATGAAAGACTGATTATTAAAACCAGAAGAAAGGGGGAAGAACACCTCCAAAATAATATTTTATCCGGCCCTAAAGCCACACACTTAATTTTGCCTTTAAATCCTCGATTTGTCTCTTCTCATCAAGTTACAGCGAGAGATAAAAACATTGCAGGCAGCGGTCTTCAGCCAACAGATCGGTGGAAGAATGTTCCCCG
Source organism: Poeciliopsis prolifica (assembly GCF_027474105.1). Lineage (NCBI taxonomy): Eukaryota > Metazoa > Chordata > Actinopteri > Cyprinodontiformes > Poeciliidae > Poeciliopsis > Poeciliopsis prolifica. Next base: position 7,213,303 of record NW_026562394.1, read on the forward strand.
ATCTGAATCTGCAGCCCGCGCCGGTCAGCATTCATCTCCCCCAATAATCTGGTCTGTTAACGTCCCCCGGCCGTCTCCTCCAGCGTTTAACCTTGTCAGAGATAGGCTGGGATCCATTAAGGTTTCCTGAAAAGGGTTGAGCATTACAGGCTCACTCGGAGCGGCTTCCATTTTTTAATAAACCGCTCGCTGCCCCGCAGATCAAAATGCCAAGGAGGTGCAGTTAACAATGGCAGGGAGAGATAGATACGGCTCATAATTTCCACCGCACAAAAGCTCAAGAAATCTCTCCGGCGCGCCCCGGATGATTCCTCCCCTCCCGTTTGGCTTTTGTTCTCCTTCCTCCTCTTTGTGGCGGCACCTTTCACTGCAGCGCGCCGCCATCAGCTGGGAGCATTCAACATGTTTCAAAGCTGCTCAGTCATCTTTTCAGGTTTGTAATCCCTCCCGTCGAAACCCCCCGGTGTGGTTCTTCTTTCTCCGTAGCGTTGCCGCCGCCGCCGCGATGTTGACATTGTTCCTCCACAGACTTGGAGGATTGATTGGGACGTGGCATCACCGAATCTCTGACATGTCGCCGCTGTGGAAAAGAACCCCGGCTAATGGACGCGCGTGAAAAGCCAATGGCGGCGAGTGAGAGATGAGAAAGGTCAAAGGTGAATGTTAGAAAGCTTTCTAAGATAAACACTTTTTTGGTTGTTTTTGCCAGATAAATCACCAAACAGCCTCCAAGACGAAAAAAGACGGCGGTGAAAAGCTTCGTATTGTTGCCGTCCAAATAGCTGGAATATATCCATCGCACACACACCAGGCCTCATTCTCTCCCACTCAGGTTAGCACTGACATCCACTATGTAGCCGTAGCATATAAGTTACCTCCCCTCTGATATTTCTTAGAACAAGGTATATCATTAAGAGAAAGCGGGGCCCTGATCCACGCGCACGCTGCTGCAAAATTAAAATCGCTCTCCAAATGCCACGGCAGCGTGAGGTGAAGAAAGAGGAAGCGATGCATAAGAAAAGAAAATACAGACGCAAGCAGTCACCGTTTTCATCTGAAGGACTGACAGGAAGACATTCATCTGACAGAAGTGCCTCCTTTGAACATTCCTCTTTCGGAGCCATGTTAGATTTTAGGAATGAGGCCAAAAACGAAGGAAAGGGTTTCAAAGTGGCGCATTTGATCAGGGCTTTCGACTTGCCCTGAGAAGATACCAGAGGCGGCGAATTACAGCCTCAACAAGTTTAAGGGGCTCGGAACTTTATTTTTTGTCTTTATTTTATTAGGTGCAGTAACGTTTTAAGTTCACGCTGTCACAAAAGCTTCCCCCAGGTGACGGCGATCATCCTGAGGGCAGAGAGGAGAGAGAGGAGAGCAGAGAGTATTAGTGCAAAAGCACTAATGCTAGTCGTTCCTCAAACTGTTCCACGTTTTGTCGCAAAGTATAAACGCAACACGACTCTTGGAAGTAAAATAGCCTATTTAGACTCATTAAAGAACTTTTGTTTAGTTTCTAAAATGAAAAAACTATTCATTGGGCTTTTTTTTCCTTTTTTTTAGGTTTAATACATTTTATTTGATGAGAAATGCAATCTTTAGAGATTGTGGTGTCAAAACTGTAGAAAAAAAATGTCATCAGTTTGCAACCTATGAACAAATAAAACAGCACTTACAGTATTAACGTCATTCTTTGGGAACGTTTTTTTTTTCTTTGCAAGAAAACACCTAGAAAATAAAAACTGTCACAATTACCTTTGATTTTGAAAACGTGGGCATGCCAGTAAAACACACAGTGTGCAGGAATCTGCTGCTCGAGATCCTCCTTGATCATTTTTGAAGCTTCAGCCGCTGCACAGATGGCCTCAACATTTGACTCTTACACACCAAACAGAGGACTCCGTTTCCAGCTGATGTGGTTCTGATGGCTTTCTAAACTCGCCTCGGAGACGTTTGATCCAGAGTGGGCACACCTGCTTTTCCAATGCGTGGAACGGGTGAAAACTCACACACTCCAAAGGCGCAATCAGGAACCTCTACGCAGCACTCATGACATAGAATCGGTCAACTAATGAATGAAGGACACATCTGTGTTTGTGATCTCCAAAGGAAAAAAGCCCTGAACTTCTGAATCAAGGTGTTTCGGTGCAACACAACCTCTTGTCGTGGGCCGCTGCTGGAGGGAAGTGCTCTCTGCTCTTGGGTCGCTTCCAAGCTGCGCGGATTGTAATCGACGGTTCCACCCCGATCCGTCTTTGTCGCGCTCAATAAATCACATTTATTCCATGCAAATCATCCGTCCGGAGGGGAGAAGGGGAGGGTGATTTAATTAACGGCTTGGCGACATGTTCTATTCGCCTCCTCCATTCCCTCTCCATTGCTCACTGCGCGTCTCTCCGCCGCGGTCGGCGCTCTGCTGACCCCTGGCGGCGGCGAGCGGCGAAACGCGGTTCCTGGTGCGTCCAGCACCACGGACAGCGTCGGAGTTCGTCGAACCTATTGCTCAAATTAATGAACCGGTAAATGTTTAATTCATCTTTTTTATGTTCATTTGCAGCCGCATTAGTTGGCGTTTTATAGACTTGGGTGTCGTGAGCATGCGGGTTGAGGTGCCTGCGCTGCGGGTTCAGGTGCCTTCGGGTGCGTGGTGTCGGAGGCCTGACCCGAAGCGCGCAAGAGTGCATGTGACGCAGGGAACCTGATGAGCTCCGAAGCTCTGGGATCCATCCGCAGACAGCGATCAATGAGCGGGCTGGCAAACCACGCCAGTCAGCTTTATTGGGGCCTGCCCATAGCAATGCATGGAGGCACCTATTAATCTACACCCAATAGAACGTCTCTTTATTTCTTTCTTTCTTTATTTTTCTTCCGTCAACCGGAATGCGGCTCGCACCGCTGCGAGCCCACCCACAAAAGTGGTATCAAAACTTGCGGCTCGGCGCCGGGACGGGAGCTATTACTTTTATTGGGAATCGGACTTACGACGGCGACGTAAAAAGCGAAAAACGAGCGAAATTTCCAACTGCCGAAACGCAGAGCATAACTGCCACCAACTGCCGCTCCGCTAGAGTGGAGAATGAAGTGGATTTTTGACCCCAAATAAATTTTGAAATCGCCGCCACGCCCACAAATATCGTGCTACCGGTATGAAACTCGGACATGACATCAATACGAATGTCTGCTCCGGTAAAATGTTTTCAAAATTTTTCTAGGGCTTACGGTTTTCTGTCAAGGTGCTTTAGAGCAAAATCAAGTTCCAGCCTAACTGACGCTCTCCACCATGTATTTTCATACTTTTCTGGAAAATTTCAGACCTCAGCGCATACGTATCACGGTTTGCGAACGGCAAGGAGTTGTTCGGGCTGCTTTTTCCATTATAACTGACTGAGCTGTCTCACAAAGATAGAAATCTGTCTCTGCCTCACACACATGACAGTTGACCTCTTTAGAACTACAATGACTGCAGGTTAGAACTACAACATGGCGGAACACTCAGTGCCTACAAAAGAGGTCAGAGCTGATTGTCTGAACTACAACATGGCGGAACTGTCAGTTACTACTGAGGAGGAATGAGCTGGCCTTTAGAATTACATTGTGTTTGGGCTTTTTATAACTGATTTTAAGCAACCATTGTGTAACCTGTGTGTAAACACAGGATTAGTGTGGATCTGTAACAATAGCCGTTTCAGTAAAATACTTCATATAATAACTTTATTCTACTTGTGTTGCAGCATCTTTAGCTTCTCTCCTGCAATAATGGCTTCTTCTGAATGTACATGTTCCTGGTTAAATCAAGGTATTTTGTAAATGAAAAAATATTGTATTTGGTGTTTGTTTTACTAAAAATTCGGTAATTCACTCTGATGCAATCTATTACAGTCTGTTCCTCTTTGACCCTTCTGTTTGAGAAGCATATTGAAATTACATGCAATTAAAAGAATAAAAAATAATTACATGCAATTAAAAGAAATAAAATAATTTCATGTAATTAAAAGAACGATTTTAATTACATGTAATTTAAAGAACGATTTTAATTACTTGTAATTAAAAGAACGATTTTAATTACATTTTAATTACATGTAATTAAAAGAACGATTTTAATTACATGTAATTAAAAGAACGATTTTAATGACATGTAATTAAAAGAACGATTTTAATTACATTTTAATTACATGTAATTAAAAGAACGATTTTAATGACATGTAATTAAAAGAACGATTTTAATTACATTTTAATTACATGTAATTAAAAGAACGATTTTAATTACATTTTAATTACATGTAATTAAAAGGACGATTTTAATTACATGTAATTAAAAGAACGACTTTAATTACATTTTAATTACATGTAATTAAAATAACGATTTTAATTACATGTAATTAATGCACGATTTTAATTACATGTAATTAAAATGTAATTAAAATCGTGTTTTTAATTACATGTAATTAAAATCGTGCTTTTAATTACATGTAATTAAAATCGTGCTTTTAATTACATGTAATTAAAATCGTGCTTTTAATTACATGTAATTAAAATCGTCATTTTAATTACATGAATTAAAATCGTGCTTTTAATTACATGTAAATAAAATCGTTATTTTAATTACATTTTAATTACATGTAATTAAAATCGTTCCTTTAATTACATTTTAATTACATGTAATTACATGTAATTAAAATCGTGCTTTCAATTACATGTAATTAAAAGCACGATTTTAATTACATGTAATTAAAATGTAATTAAAATCGTGCTTTTAATTACAAGTAATTAAAAGCACGATTTTAATTACATGTAATTAAAAGCACGATTTTAATTACATGTAATTAAATGTAATTAAAAGAACGACTTTAATTACATGTAATTAAAATCGTTCTTTTAATTACATGTAATTAAAATCGTGCTTCTAATTACATGTAATTAAAATCATTCTTTTAATTACGTGTAATTAAAAGAACGATTTTAATTACATGTAATTAAAAGCACGATTTTAATTACATGTAATTAAAATGTAATTAAAATAACGTTTTTAATTACACGTAATTAAAAGCACGATTTTAATTACATGTAATTAAAAGAACGATTTTAATTACATTTTAATTACATGTGATTAAAATAACGATTTTAATTACATTGTAATTACATGTAATTAAAAGAACGATTTTAATTACATTTTAATTACATGTAATTAAAAGAACGATTTTAATGACATGTAATTAAAAGAACGATTTTAATTACATTTTAATTACATGTAATTAAAAGAACGATTTTAATTACATTTTAATTACATGTAATTAAAAGGACGATTTTAATTACATGTAATTAAAAGAACGACTTTAATTACATTTTAATTACATGTAATTAAAATAACGATTTTAATTACATGTAATTAATGCACAATTTTAATTACATGTAATTAAAATGTAATTAAAATCGTGTTTTTTAATTACATGTAATTAAAATCGTGCTTTTAATTACATGTAATTAAAATCGTGCTTTTAATTACATGTAATTAAAATCGTGCTTTTAATTACATGTAATTAAAATCGTCATTTTAATTACATGAATTAAAATCGTGCTTTTAATTACATGTAAATAAAATCGTTATTTTAATTACATTTTAATTACATGTAATTAAAATCGTTCCTTTAATTACATTTTAATTACATGTAATTACATGTAATTAAAATCGTGCTTTCAATTACATGTAATTAAAAGCACGATTTTAATTACATGTAATTAAAATGTAATTAAAATCGTGCTTTTAATTACAAGTAATTAAAAGCACGATTTTAATTACATGTAATTAAAAGCACGATTTTAATTACATGTAATTAAAATGTAATTAAAAGAACGACTTTAATTACATGTAATTAAATCGTTCTTTTAATTACATGTAATTAAAATCGTGCTTCTAATTACATGTAATTAAAATCATTCTTTTAATTACGTGTAATTAAAAGAACGATTTTAATTACATGTAATTAAAAGCACGATTTTAATTACATGTAATTAAAATGTAATTAAAATAACGTTTTTAATTACACGTAATTAAAAGCACGATTTTAATTACATGTAATTAAAGAACGATTTTAATTACATTTTAATTACATGTGATTAAAATAACGATTTTAATTACATTGTAATTACATGTAATTAAAAGAACGATTTTAATTACATTTTAATTACATGTAATTAAAAGAACGATTTTAATGACATGTAATTAAAAGAACGATTTTATTACATTTTAATTACATGTAATTAAAAGAACGATTTTAATTACATTTTAATTACATGTAATTAAAAGAACGATTTTAATTACGTTTTAATTACATGTAATTAAAAGGACGATTTTAATTACATGTAATTAAAAGAACGACTTTAATTACATTTTAATTACATGTAATTAAAATAACGATTTTAATTACATGTAATTAATGCACGATTTTAATTACATGTAATTAAAATGTAATTAAAATCGTACTTTTAATTACATGTAATTAAAATCGTGCTTTTAATTACATGTAATTAAAATAACGATTTTAATTACATGTAATTAATGCACGATTTTAATTACATGTAATTAAAATGTAATTAAAATCGTGCTTTTAATTACATGTAATTAAAATCGTCATTTTAATTACATGAATTAAAATCGTGCTTTTAATTACATGTAAATAAAATCGTTATTTTAATTACATTTTAATTACATGTAATTAAAATCGTTCCTTTAATTACATTTTAATTACATGTAATTACATGTAATTAAAATCGTGCTTTCAATTACATGTAATTAAAAGCACGATTTTAATTACATGTAATTAAAATGTAATTAAAATCGTGCTTTTAATTACATGTAATTAAAATCGTCATTTTAATTACATGAATTAAAATCGTGCTTTTAATTACATGTAATTAAAATAACGATTTTAATTACATGTAATTAATGCACGATTTTAATTACATGTAATTAAAATGTAATTAAAATCGTGCTTTTAATTACATGTAATTAAAATCGTCATTTTAATTACATGAATTAAAATCGTGCTTTTAATTACATGTAAATAAAATCGTTATTTTAATTACATTTTAATTACATGTAATTAAAATCGTTCCTTTAATTACATTTTAATTACATGTAATTACATGTAATTAAAATCGTGCTTTCAATTACATGTAATTAAAAGCACGATTTTAATTACATGTAATTAAAATGTAATTAAAATCGTGCTTTTAATTACATGTAATTAAAATCGTCATTTTAATTACATGAATTAAAATCGTGCTTTTAATTACATGTAAATAAAATCGTTTTTAATTACATTTTAATTACATGTAATTAAAATCGTTCCTTTAATTACATTTTAATTACATGTAATTACATGTAATTAAAATCGTGCTTTCAATTACATGTAATTAAAAGCACGATTTTAATTACATGTAATTAAAATGTAATTAAAATCGTGCTTTTAATTACAAGTAATTAAAAGCACGATTTTAATTACATGTAATTAAAAGCACGATTTTAATTACATGTAATTAAAATGTAATTAAAAGAACGACTTTAATTACATGTAATTAAAATCGTTCTTTTAATTACATGTAATTAAAATCGTGCTTTAATTACATGTAATTAAAATCATTCTTTTAATTACGTGTAATTAAAAGAACGATTTTAATTACATGTAATTAAAAGCACGATTTTAATTACATGTAATTAAAATGTAATTAAAATAACGTTTTAATTACATGTAATTAAAAGCACGATTTTAATTACATGTAATTAAAAGAACGATTTTAATTACATTTTAATTACATGTGATTAAAATAACGATTTTAATTACATTGTAATTACATGTAATTAAAAGAACGATTTTAATTACATTTTAATTACATGTAATTAAAAGAACGATTTTAATTACATTTTAATTACATGTAATTAAAATCGTGCTTTTAATTACATGTAATTAAAAGCACGATTTTAATTACATGTAATTAAAATGTAATTAAAATATCAATTTTATTTACATGTAATTAAAAGCACGATTTTAATTACATGTAATTAAAAGAACGATTTTAATTACATGTAATTAAAAGAACGATTTTAATTACATGTAATTAAAATGTAATTAAAAGAACGATTTTAATTACATGTAATTAAAAGCACGATTTTAATTACATGTAATTAAAAGAACGATTTTAATTACATGTAATTAAAAGCACGATTTTAATTACATGTAATTAAAAGAACGATTTTAATTACATGTAATTAAAAGAACGATTTTAATTACATGTAATTAAAATGTAATTAAAAGAACGATTTTAATTACATGTAATTAAAAGCACGATTTTAATTACATGTAATTAAAAGAACGATTTTAATTACATGTAATTAAAAGCACGATTTTAGTTACATGTAATTAAAAGCACGATTTTAATTACATGTAATTAAAATGTAATTAAAAGCACGATTTTAATTACATGTAATTAAAAGAACGATTTTAATTACATGTAATTAAAATGTAATTAAAAGAACGATTTTAATTACATGTAATTAAAATGTAATTAAAAGAACGATTTTAATTACATGTAATTAAAAGCACGATTTTAATTACATGTAATTAAAAGAACGATTTTAATTACATGTAATTAAAAGCACGATTTTAGTTACATGTAATTGAAAGCACGATTTTAATTACATGTAATTAAAAGAACAATTTTAATTACATGTAATTAAAAGAACGATTTTAATTACATGTAATTCTCCACATGATACTTTGTCATTTTTAGCAAAGCTTATCATGGATGCTAACGTTTAGCATCAGAACGCTGGGTCCAAACCGATGGGCACACTTTGGCAGGCCCCGGTTAAATTTCGTCAGGAATTTTCTAGTTGGCTTCTCTTGTGCAGGTGATTGCACATCACCCACGTGGGTGAGGCCCCCGTGGAGGCCCGTGATCATCCTGCGGTTCCACTCCATGGAGAGAAAAAAAAATACATATATAAAATCTCCACAATTCGACAAATAAATTATCTTTCTTTTCTTCCCTTTTAATCCTCCAGTTTTGCTCTCTTTTCAACAATTGTGTTTATTTGAAGCTTGCATCTTTCTGCAGCATCTTCTGCCTCGAAAGGCAGGAGGCAAAAAAACCGAACGCGGCAAAGCTCAGAGACATCCTGGAGGACAGTGTACTTCGATCTGGAAGAGACCCCTGGCCTCAGTGGGTCATGTGTGTCCTGGCACGAAAACGACCCGAAGCGTGCGGCCAAAGATGCACAGAAACGGTTAGAGGTCAATGAGGTGGATGTTTCTGGAGTGGCACCGCAAGTCACAAACACGTCCACAGTTAATCCCATCCAAATCCAGCTGCACGTCATTTCGCTGCAGTCAGTTTGGAATCCAATTATATACCATTTCCACTCAGTGCAATCCAACTGGGGTATAAAACAATCAGGCTCTGTTTGTTGTAAACATGTCAATTAGCAAGAACCTGCTTATGGCAGGGTGGGTGGGTGGGTTGCATCATGACTTTTACTTCAATCCGATAAAAGCTTGATTTACTCCAAAGAGATGTTTCCACGTCATTCAAGTGTCCTCAACGAGATTCTGTGGAATATATAGGCGAGCTACAAAACCAGTTCGTACCTCTGACAGATTTCAAGTTTAAATAATTTCCAAGAAGTTTCTTGAGGGAGGTGAGTCTGCCGTCTTTTACAAGATTCGATAATCGAGCAAACAAATGTAAATATCAGCCAAAAATACCGTGAATTAGTTGCAAGTGGTAGTTTTCATCATTAAAGGCCAAAAGGTTATTCAAACCTTTTGCTACCAAAACTAATATCTGATGGCGGCAGCGTCTCGCATGCTTATGACTCAGTAGTTTTACATCACTCTGAAGGAATTTCAAAATGCTTTAGAAATGATTTTTGAGTCTCCAGAAAGTCCTATAACCTTTTTTTCTCATTAGTTCCTTCATCTTTTGCTGTTTGAAGACTTTTTGCCAACTTCATGTTGTCAGATTTGCTAAAGGGTCACGTGTTTCCAGTAATATGCAGTCACTTCATGTCACCTTCCCTTGTCAGAAAAATGCTGCAGAAATAAAACATGACTAAAGAAATTTGGCTTCGTAACTTCACTCTCTGGAATTAGACTCCCGTCTCTTTAAGGAAGCCCTGATCTTTCCAACACTCATCACAGCATCACTCCTCTAATAACACTCAGCGGACCCGCAGCTCCGCCAGGTGTTTGCTAATCGCTGCTGGCTAGTCTGAAGGAGCCGAGCGGGGGAGTCACGGGGAGGCAGGAGCTCAGCAGAGGAGCTGCACCCTGTCGACAGCGCTTGGTCCCCCCTCGGCATTTCACACAGCTGAATGGTTGCCACGGGAGATTCAAAGATTTAGCGTGAATGACAGACTCAAGGCGAACACCTTCAGGTTTGTTTTGGATGAAGAGAAATGAATTCTTAAGGAAATCATGTATGAAAACCACCCTGCCTCTCTTTGTGCAAATGAGACGCTCGTCTGGTGCAGTGAACGCCTTGCATCATTAACTGGATGCCGGGTCTTTTTACTGCCCACTCTGTCAGCAGTGGTACAATGAGTGCACCTGTGCTCCCAGCCTCCATTATTTATTTATTTCTTTATTTATTTGCTCGATATTTTAAATAGCCGCTTGTCCGGATGGAGCAATCCAGCCCAGCAGCGGACTGCAGCCGGAGAACATCATATGCATTGCATTACACAAGATGAGTATTGAGCAGAGCCGCCATGCAAAACAGCAAACGCGACGAGAGTCATCCCAACAGGGGAGGAAGCGGCAAACACAGAAGCTCACAGCAGCCCCCTAACGGTGCAGTAAAGTCATTACAGGTGGATCAGCTCAAAAAGCAGGAGCCTCGTTACGTCGCGATAGCTTGAAAAAAAAAAGCATCTTCGGCTGAGCGGCAGTTTTAAAAAAAAAGGGACACGGTGTAAAACGAGCACTAATGCAGTGATGAATGTAATTCCTGGATCATCGCCGTTAAGCTTCTCAGCCGCAGCTGAGGATCAGCAGCGGGACGAGAGAGAAAGCCAAGTGTGGAGGGAAGGAAACAGCTGGGATTTAAAAAGGCGGAATATTTTTGGACACGCCCCCTGCTTACGTCACTGGTGTCCAAAGTCGCTTTGGTATCATTTTGAAAAGCCACATTTATATCTTTTCTTTTCTTTTTTTTTTTTTTTTACATGGAATGTATTTGGTATTATATGTTTTTATTGTGCCTTTCTTTGTGTACTTTTTACCCCAAACACCCTACTATTGTTTTTTAACTCAAAAACAGATAAATTATTCAATTTGAATATTGTGGAGAGTACGATATATTTTTCCATATTCAATTTGTAAGCAAACAAGCTTTTTAATGACTTCCTGCTAAAACGGAACATGTGTTCTAACCATCTGTGCTACCGTGCTTACTGTGCGGTAACGCGCATGCGCACATCGGCACTACGTCACCTACTGCTAGAGGCAGATTTCTGTGATCGCTTTTCATTTTAAACGGATATTCTGAGGAAGGAAGTGCTATTTTTGTGTGTGTTTTTTTGTTTTTTTTTTCGTCGTGTATATAAATTGTTCCAGTGCTATGCTAAGGCTAACTCCCAATGTTATCCAGTGATAATAATTAGCATTAGCACAGCCTGCTGTAGTTTTCGGTTTGTATGAATAGTTGTAGGTTAGCAGCTAATAACATTTTAGAGGCCCAGATAGATGCCTGATTGAATCTGACAGTGTCAATGTTCAAAGTCCCAAAGGAAACAGTAATAATAATAATAATAAATGCAGTAATTGAAGACATTGAATGTTTCCAATATTAAGGATACAAAAAAACTGACTACCTTTTTAAAAATTAAAATATCAACATTTTCTCTCTGAAAATGCATACCATGACTCATAGTTTTCATCAAATAGGACACATCATCAGAAATAAACTTCTGAGTTGAGTGAAAATCGTTTTAAATTTAAATCTGACAGGGTAATAAATTCACTATGCATAGCAAGAAAGGTACAATGCAGTCATATTCCATAAATCAGTTCTGCTGAGGCTCATTAGAAAATTGACACCACTTAGCAACAGGTTTGTATGAAAAAATAAAATTTTTCAATCGGTCTGACATAATATCCTATTTTTAAATGTCACGCTTTGATTAACTGTGAATAAAAAAATTGTGATTAACAGATTTCATTCATCCATCCGAGTATTTAACCTCTTTGTGTGTCATTTAGTCACGAAGCTCCTGAAATAAATGGACTGTTCAATAAGATTTGAATTTATTGAATGGGTCTGTACATGTTAGGTTGCACCGAAGAAGCCGCAAAGCCAGTGATTTACAAAATAATGCATTAAGGCATTTTAATTCACAAGAGAAAAAATCTATATAATCAAATCTTTTTTCTTTTAACTGAAAGTCAGAAAACCCCTTTCCCTCCATGAAAATGTATAAATATAAACATCTTACCGTCATATTTCCTCTAGTTTGATCACTTAAGTTCAATTAACCCTCTCAGGCTCAAATTACTTGCAGACTAGCTAAGTAGCATTTAGCAACATCTGCTTGGAGAGGGTTAAATACCACTGAAACATTCAAAAGACAAAAAAAAAAAATCAACAAGATATTTCAATGTAATATTTATTTTTGCACCAACCAAAAAAACAAAACAAAAATACAAATCTTGGTGCAAAAGATAAATTCCCATTTAGGACACTGACAGCAAAAGAGCAATGCTAAAACCAAAAAGAAACGTCACCTACAACAGCAAAGGACTATAAACACCAATAAAAGCAATTCTTGAGTAAAAACAACAACAAACAACCAGTTCATTTCAAAAACAACATCAGTGGGGAACCAACACGACAGCAAAGATGCAATAATGTTTCATCTGGCACAGAAATATCAGCAAAACCGATTCGCAAACATACATAAAAACACACACTCTCTCTCGCTCTCTCTCACACACACAGGGCTGGAATTCAACAAGAGCTAAAATCATGATAAACCCACAACCACAGCATTAAAAAAAGAATCAAGGATGTAATAAATATCAGCAAAAATCACTGTTAAAGCTGAAATGTGTTTAATCGCTCAACTGACAACATTTAAGAAGTCCACTAAAACAAAGATATACCTTTGAGACTCCTGTCAAACCATAACTCATTACATGATCAGTTTCGGTTTAAAAAAAAATATCATTACTTTCATCAAAAAGTTGTGTTTGGAGTTCCGAAGCGTTTTAAAACCACCTCAGAAAGAAAAAGTCATCAGATGACAGGTCTCAACATCGCCGTGGCGCTGGGAAAAGCAGAAAGACGAAGGCATTGTGTGCGGCTGAAGATACCATCTTCTATCAGTCGGGTACGAAAATATAGAAAACCGCATGCTAGACTGAAATAAACGTGAGATTCAATTCGACCAGCTTGTTTGTGTTTTGACAGCTGCAACTCCTGAACACCTAAAAAATAAAAATTCAACTCCGCGGATCAAAACTCCCAGAGTTGAATAATTTGAGACAAGAGCCCTGCCCGGAGCTGGTAGTGTACCGGAAGTGCAGCACCTTTAGCATGAAAACCGACTCCGACTACGTCCCGACACTCACTCTGTACATATTCAAACGACACATAAACATCACAGAATAAATCCCTCTGTGTGAAATCCCTGCAGCCACTCTATGCGTTTGCGATAATTTGATCATCGACATTCTCTGCTGATAGTGCAAACGGCTCAAATCTGCCCTCAAACGTAACCTGTAAAGTTCATTTCTTTTGTGATCGTGCGGTGGAGAACATGTGAAGGAGCGTTTGACTGATTACAGATAAATCAACGACTGAAAGGCTGGTTCGCTTGCAGCGCCTTCTTATTCACAGAGTCGCTGGAATTATGGCTTCTCCTCATTAATGGCTCGTTTTTTTGCCTCCCTTTCCTCCTCCGACCAGGCGCTGCTTTGTTGCCTCAGTGAGGATAAACTGATTGTGCTGAGAAGAAAAATACTGAACAGGAATTCAAATCCTCAAGGGCACATCCTCTCTTTTCAACAAAATACACGTTTGGTTTGAGTGGAGTGCAGCAGGAGGAACCAAGATTATTTTCCACTAAAACTGCCGTTGTACCCGCAACCACTGCTTCTATCCGTCAGTGTGGGTTTGTTTGTGTTTTTGACTTTTTTGTTTTTTTTGTTTAGCTAGCACTGACCCCACCGGCAGACACCATGTCCTCAGTGTTAGGATACGCCTCTTGTTTTTTGTTTTTCTTTGTTTTCTCAGCGTTGCGCCAGCCGCATCATTTGGGCTTGGTGTGCTTCGGGGTAACAGTCTGCTTGTTCTGCTCTTTGGATGCCGAGGAGGAGGTGGAGGAGGAGGACGAGGAAGAGGAGGAGCTCCATCGGGTCTCCACGCCCGTGCTCGTCATCTTGAGCTTGCGTCGCTTTGCCAGGGGGGCGTTGTCGACGCTTTTCAGGAAAAAGCCTTCCCTCTTGCAACGGTTAAAAGCCTGTTGTACCAAAAAGAAGAAGAAAAAATAGTACTCACATTTTTCTTGCCAAAAATGTGTCCATTTTTTTTTTGCAAATGTTTTCTGTTGGTTTTTATTGTAATTTAAAATCCAAGTATAGAAATAAAAAGGTGGATTTTTAAAACTTTCTTAATGTAGCTATTCCTCAAAATGAGAAGTTGTCTCATATATAAATGACTCTTTGGACTGTGAAGGTTGCAGAATCCTGGTCCAACATAAAATCATCACAATACACTTAACAGTTTAGAATTACAATGTTTAAGTAGTATACATACTTTTTATTTGCTTCATTTAAAGTAAAGTCCAACATTATTTTAGTCATTTATCATCCTAGCAATTATTCTGACAATGAGATACAAAAAAAAACCCAAAAAATAAATAAATAACGTTTCATTCTGCAGATTTTTTTAAATGTAGTATTAAAAATACATGATATAAAGCAAATAATTTATTTCCTTTTTTAAATAAACATTTCAAGGCTTAAAATGCAAAAACAGCATTCCTTTAGTATGTGTTCCATCATTTGTATCTTTTTGAGTAACTGATTAATAATTGGATGAAAAGTGGAAGATCTTATTGATTTATTTTTATAGAATTTGAACCAGGTGAAGCTAACACTTCATAAACTAAGACTTTATAAGCTCTGTGTAGAAAATATGGTAACACTTTATTTGACGGGTTGTGAATAAGACGGTCATGACGCCGTCATAAACATGACATAACACCTGTCATGAACATGAGGAAGTCTTCATGAATATATATGACTTGTCATAAAGTCTCATTCGGTAAATCACTTTAGCTTTATTAATACAAAGCTACATAATTTTTAAAGTTTAATCAGCAATACTTTTATAACAAATTTATGTCAGATTATGATTTGTCATAGAGAGATTTTGAATGTCAACTTTGTATTAAAAGTGTCATTATTTACCGAATGACACTTTATGACAACAGTCATAAATATTCATAAAGACTTCCTCATGTTCATGACAGGTGTTATGTCACGTTTATGACTGTGTCATAACAGTCTTATGCACAACCCGTCAAATAAAGTGTTACCTAAAATATTTACAGAAAAAAAGTTTTTCATATTTAAGGCAAAATTTATATTTTTTTTGTACAGTTTTTGGCCTAATTACTGCTACAATTACGTTGTTCTTTCAGCAATTGGAATGTTGCTTTTTTTATCTATATACTAGTTAATGATTAATCAATTAGTAAATAATGAATTTCAGCCCAACATAAAAAGCAGTTACCTTGTATGTAGCGTTCACATAGGTACGGACTGTTGGCCCGCTGGATTCCAACACATCAGGAGTGCACAGCGGAGTGGTGGACATGGACGCTCCGCCTTGCAGCCAGCTGTTCTCCTTCAGATCGGAGAGTTTCAGGCGTCTCTCTGGATCCACAGTCAAAAGTCCTGAAGATAAAACGCATCACAACAGGCTTAAAGGATACAATCACATGCCATTTATGCTCCCTTATTACTGGACTGGCATCACCACCACCACTAGAAATGCGTCACTGACAGCGCTAACCTTTAACAAGCTCTTTGGCGTCCTCTGACACACCCTTCCACGCCTCCCCGTCCAACGAGAAATCTCCCTCCTTTATCTTCTGCATGATGTCGACGGCGTACGATGAGGTCATCCCACGCTGCTCGCTCTGAAACGGCACCTGGCCCGACAGCATGGTGTACTGCAGGACGCACACAGGCTCATTAGCGCTAACTGCTGTTACTTAGCCGCGACACATGTCGCATAACCAGGCTGTGCCGGCTCAATTACCAAGATGACCCCTACACTCCAGAGGTCGCAGGACTTGTCGTATCCCGCGCTCTCAAAAAGCTCCGGAGCGGCATACTGCAGCGTGAAGCAGGGCGTCTGCAGAGGGGCGCTGCCCGCAGGACACAGGCGGGCGAAGCCGAAGTCGATGACTTTCAGCACAGAGTCCTCGCCCTCGTCGGTAAACAGCACGTTCTGAAAGGTCAACAAGAAAGGTCAACCCACGTCGCGCGCTGTTGGGTGGGAGCATTCTGCTACCTGCGTTCCTGCAGGTTGAACCAACTCAAATTTAAGACTCTTTTCTGACCATTTTCAATGACAATTACGACCTCCATCAAGACAGAAATGTACAAAAGACAACAGCATATTTTATATGTGTATAAAGACACAACAATGTAAAATTATTGAGGAAAAAATTGTAATTCTAGTCAGATCCAACTATGTACTGCGTTGTGTTTTTTCATTATAGCTGTGTCTGTGCGCGAACACCTGCTCTCTGTTCGGTTTTCCTTTTCTTCTCCTTCTCGGACGTCATTCTCTTTATACTAACAACTTGGTCGAAATAAAGCTCTTCAGATGTTTGACCACCGTGCTTAAAATCCACTAAACCTCCGACTTCAGAGTTTGTGTCGCACCAAAATGCTGCTCTTTTATCAGTGCCAGTAGCAGCAGTGCTGACCGATTTCTCGGGAACGATAGCCACACCTGGGGATCAAAACGGTGACATGTTTGTAGGTCTCGACAGTCACTCTGTGCTGCTCAGACATGGTTCTCTATAGTGTATACTGCCAACCTTTAGCAATACAGGTTTGTAAGGTTCACAACAAATCACCTAGTGCATTTTTTAGCTCAGAGGATAACAAGTCAAGAAGACCCGAGTAGAAAAAAGATGAACGCAATCAAGATCTCTGAGGTTGACTCGAGCCGTAGCCTCACAGAAAAGTCCCGCAAGAAAAAATAAAAACAACATGGACGTTAAATGGTCCAGCCAAGACAAAATTTAAGACCTGTGATTAACGTATTGAAGGCCAAGGTGTATTTTTTCAGTAATGTAAGACTTTTTAAGGATACGCAGACACCCTGTGCTGGAATAATTGAAATAAATAGGCTAAACAAATAAAAACTGAAAAGCCACACCTCAGGTTTTAGGTCTCTGTGCACCACTCCAGCGTCGTGCATGAAGCTGACCGCTGAGACCAGGCTCTGCAGCAGCTGACTGGCCTCTGCCTCCCCAAACAGCTTCTTCTTCTTGATCCTCTCCAGTAACTCTCCGCCTCGCAGGAGCTCCATCACTAAATACGTGTGATACTGACAGAGCAGAAGATGTGCAGCAGAAAAAATATATAGATAAGTCGTTCTGTTGTACAATATTGTACAATATTATCACAATATATGTAGCGCAAAATACAAATAAAATTTAATTGAAGTTGGGCTTGTTTCTGACCCCAATTCTTTCAAAATAAAACCAAAGTAAAAAGCAACCGTTCTGGGCAGGTGAATCTGCCACCTTCTTGCTGAAAAAGATATTAATTATTGATGCAATTTATTTATAATTCCAAGTTAGGATTTGAAACATTTTAGGAAGCCAAAGAAGGATACAAAATCTAATTGAAATGTTGCACAGTAAAAATATGCAGCATCCAGGGTTAGAAATTGTGGAAGGTTCCTGAAATGAAGAAATGCTGAAAAGAAAAGTGATCAAATCTAAGAATTGAATACATTGTCATGTATTTGATTCTGAGATCTAAGGTGTTGGTCCCTTTAAGGTAGTGAAGGCAGAGCAACGTACGAGGAAGGAAAAGGTAGAGAGGAGGCTCAGCTGTTTTACTGTTAGTGTGATAAAGTTCTACCCTGCAAAGTTTCCATAAAATTTTTCCTTACAAACTTCCAACACTTTTCTGTACTCTAAATCCTAAGAGTCCTCAACTCTCTTACGACTCTTTTTTTTTTTAATATCCAAATACAAAAGTTTACTGCTGATATTTTCTACACTTGTAGAATTGTAGAAATAGGCTTTAAAATCAATCCAGTAAAAAACAGAAACAGTAAAAAAAGATGTTGGTGGATAGATTCATCACCGAAAACATTCACGCACTCTTACGGGGAAACCAAGACGCTGCGGATTAAGAGGTGTACTAAGGTGTTGGCAACAAGAGAATACTCAAACTACAAAAACTGATAAGCTAAACAAATAAGAACTGGAAAACCACACCTCAGGTTTAAGGCCTCTGTGCACCACTCGGGCGTTGTGTTGTCGTTAGGTTTCCCGGAATTACGTGAAAATACAATAAAATGTGTATTTATCTTCTGATAGTTTGGTGTTTGGAGTTGTTTGTACCCGCACATATATGAATGTGAAAACAAAAAGTCTGTGATCCAAAAGAATTTATTGTATTTATATGTCAGTGACCAACAGAAACGTCACATAACTATTAAACTTTTCTGCGGTGAAAAGCACTTTTGTTCCGTTATAGTTTTTGTTTTTCTTGCACCAGAGAAGTTCTGTTGACTCCTGCTGAAATAATTACGTCTACTTTTCTCAAAACAGAGGCATAAATTTTAAGTAACATCTCATTTCATTGGATAAAAAGACATTTTTACAGAGATAAAGTATGTGGTCTGAAAAATGTATTTAAAGTCTTTTCCTATTTATTTTTCTATTAAATTCCAGACTTTGTAGGAACCCTGAATTTAAAAAGGCGTTTTGTTTTCTTGTCTCAGCTGGCAGTGGTTTTTTTAGGCCTGTCCCGTTTGATGTTTTGTCTGTCCATTGGCTGTCGACATGGTGGTTTCCGTACCTGATCTGTGAAGACGTCATACAGCTTGACGATGTTGGGGTGAGCTTCACACTGCCTCAGGGCAGCAATCTCCCTCTGAGTATTCGCCTCCATTCTGACAAATAGGAAAACAAGACGAGTGTGAAAAACGCTTGCACGTGAAACAGCTGAGTGCATCTCAAATAGCGACATACTAAGGGCGCAGACTGTCCTCTCACCTGCGGCTGACGATCTTAACGGCGTAGTCGTGGCCGCTCTGCTTGTGTCTGCATTTCCTGCACACGGAGAAACTCCCCTCGCCCAGTGGAGGACCATGGAGATCCAGCTCATAGTGCTGGAAGAACTGGGATTCCTGAACAAACATTAGTGACGAGGACAAGCTTTTGGTATCCAGCGATCACGATGCAAGAAGGTATGTTACCACATTAAGCTCAAGATTATTCATTATTTACAGGTAAAAGCTTAAAGCTGCAGCTTTTGTAAACGTTATATTGTTCACATATTTGTCAAGACTGTTGCACTTTCCTGACCATATGAGAGATAATCTGTGCGTGTACAGTGCCTGATTGACAACTCTAAGACCCTCCCCCTGGCTCTGATTGGTTGTTTCTAACTGGGAGTGGTGCATTTCTGCACATGGCTGTAGGACCACAGAGGGGAGGCAGGCCTAATTCAATTTTTTCACAGATCATCTGTTTCATGTCGAGAAGTAGTGACAGTTTTATGAATTATGTAGAATTTTATATATATATATATATATATATATATATATATATATATATATATATATATATATATATATATATATATATATATATATATATATATATATATATATATATATATAAGTTACATACTGCAGCTGTCATTCAAACACTAAATTTGTTTCTGAAAGGAAATTAGATAAAATAGGAAAAAAGCAGTGTCACCTTCAAGTTTATTTAAATTAAAGTCTATTTAAAAACATACATGTTGAAAATTATTAATACCCTTCTCAATAATAAATGAATCTTGATTATTTGCATTACATCAAACATAACAACTGAGAAGCCTCGCAACTGGCTTTAGTTCATCCAATACATTTTCTTAATTTCTATAAGCTTGATATTTTATTGTTTTTATACATGAGGGCAGGAAATCAACCAGCCAAAACTGACTTATGTGGTAAAAAGTTAAATTAGAAGAAATATTTTCCACTGCAACTGATTTCTTGATAAAATATATTTCTCTTTTGCAGAAGGCAACACCTACTTCTGCTTTAACTATTTCCAAACGTGGACCCAGATGAGCCTCCACCCATACCTTTAACATTGCACTTTGCTGGACAGAAGCAGAAGCTGGTCGCTCTGCTCCAATCTGACATTCGACAAAGTCTCCCATCACGGCGTTCTTGTTGAACAAAATGGAAGGAGCAATAAATGAGTAGCCCTAGAAACAAAGATGAAGAGTTGGGTGTCAGAGACAATATGAGACACGAACGTGTCTGATAAGAGTGTTATCTAACTTTTCAGACTTCCTATTTCCCAGACAGCAGCTGAAGATGAGGACTTACCTGGAAGAGGCGGTCTGTGCTGGGGGGCGTACTCGCCGGGGAGTAGACAGGGTCCATTCCGGTGAACTCTTCAGCAAAGTTGCCCACATCGAGCTCACTTTTCAGCTCCGGTTTGAATGGACTTGGCACCTTCTTCTGTGCTAAGTCAGACCAGTTCAGTCCCTGTGAGGGAGCAGTGAACATGTTTCATAAAAAAAATTCTCAGACCTTCTAGATAATTTCTTAAGTTTACAAAAGTTCACAATGAATTCACAGCAGTAACACAGAAGTAAGGCTTATAAAACAAACTGGATGGATGGGAAGAAAAATTAGGGAATGTCAGCAAAGGGTAAGTATGAAGGAAGGACCTTGAAGAAGGGATGAGCTTTGATATCCTCGGCTCCTCTGGGCCCAGAGCCAAGTCTCTTATGTGGATCCTTCACCAATAGCTTCCTCAGCAGGTCCTTGGCAACTGGTCCAATCATGGAGGGGAACGGTGGATCGCAGCGCAGGATACGTCTGACAGGAAAAAGGTAAACGGGTTTTAAAATGACTTTTTCCTAGATCCCACTCTGTTGTCCTCTGAAACAAGAAACAACACAATTTTCCAAACTTTTTGCTACAGAAGCAATTTGGGTGACTTCAGAATGGAACGAGGTGACCTAATCCGTGAGCGTTCATTTAGGAGCAGCACTTACTTCGACACTTCACTCTGGGAGTTCCTTTCTCCCTCCAAGGTGAAAGGAGAAGCTCCTGTCAGCAGCTCGAACATCAGGATCCCCAGGCTCCACCAATCTACAGACTATAGAACAGAAGAGGGAGAAAGCAAGCTTAAAGACAGGCATGGAAAGGCCCAGACCGGAACTGAACTGGGACTGCTGCAGAATGAATGAATCTTGATGCCCAGTGAAGATGTCACCTTGCCGTGGCCCGTCTTCCCCCGAATGATTTCTGGAGCCATGTATTCGATGGTGCCGCAGAAAGAGTAAGTCCTTCCTTTCTGCAACAAGACGAAGCCACAAAAAAAAAGGGATTTACTTCACGCAGGAAGAGGATAGTAATCTGCCATCGTGGGTTTGGGTTACGCACGTCTTCTTCCAGAAACTCTTTGCTGAGCCCGAAGTCGGTCAAAACCACGTGGCCGTCGCTGTCTAGAAGGATGTTTTCCAGCTTGATGTCTCGGTACACGATCCCAAGCTGCACAAAACCATTTACATTAAGTGAGTAAAAATAACATGCACAAAAAGTATTGAGTAGAGGTGAGAAAACTGCATTGCTAGCATCTTTTCTAAGTAAGAATCAGTTTTATTTACTGGGGGAGAAAAAGATAAAATCAACAATCTCAACAATTTCTACTGGTTTTCAGAAAGTATTTGTTCTTATTTGAACATGTTTCGCATTTGCGATATTTTGATAATATTCACCCCTGTGCCCCTCCCTCACCTGTTGCCCTCGAGATTTCTCATAATTGTATTTTAACGATTATGAGAAAGACAAAGTCAATTGTGAAAACGGATGTGAAAAAAAGCTTTTTGGATTTCACACATCATTCTTGTGAAAGGGCCTCTGCTTTTTTTTCACAGTATAGCACAATTTTGACATTTGCTGAACAAAAAAAAAAAAAAAGCAAAACTATAAAATAAATACTGAAATAGCTGAACATGCAGCTGATGTTCCCCAGAAAGACCAGCCAGCCACAAAAAAACGATACAACAGCCGTCGGTGGAAAGGATCTGTGTTGGTTGTAATTTTGGTTCTGTGACGGGATGTTGTAGGGAAATGTTTCTGTTCACTGTTCAGGCTGAATTTTAATTAATTACCTCCTGGATTTATTGATGCGTGTTAATGTAAACAAATGGCATGGAGTCTCAGAGGAGCAGTCAAAGCTGTGGCATTTATAGAATCATTGTAAACTCTCATAAATGAGGATGAGAATGATTACCCTCCACAGTTGTTTGTTAGCTGAATGTAAGTGGAGGGGTGCTATTTGGGCATCAGAGAATGTGACGAATACTGCTTGATAATATTTTTACATTCAATGCACAATGCTTTGTCCTATTGCCAATAAAACAAACAAAAATAAACAAGCAAACTGACATAAACATGTTTTTGGAAGATGTCAACCCTGTCCACATTCCATGAGCGTTTAGCCATCCTGTCCTAAAGGAAGTTACCTTTTAAGTACATACTTTGCCTAAGTTGATCAAAATCTAAATATGTGGTGCAGGAGTTGGTGCTGTTGCCTAGCAGCATGAAGCTCCCAGGTTTGCACCTTTGCAGAGGCTCTTTCTGCTTGTTCCACCTGTGCCTCTCTGGGTTCACGCTGGCTTCCTCCCACGCCTCAGAAACACGACTGTTCACTTAATCGGTCTCTCTACATTGTGATGTGACAGACTGGCGTGTCTCCTTGGCCACAGGCTGGTGGAGCATCCGCCCTCAACCCCGCGCGGTCGGTCGGGTACGGGTGATAGACGGAGCCATCGTGTTACTGACTGTTGCTTTAAAGTTTAGAGAAAATACCGTAGCACCTTTGGTATTACTACTCAAGGTTATGAAAGCAATGGATTTTAATACCTGCTTGTGCTTTGTGTCTACTGTTATGTCACAGGCAAATCGACAGAGATTCCATTAGCAGAGGAGAAATACTGGAAGCAACACAGATCAGTCAGTTATTCTTAGCTTGCTGTGACTACTTTCTTCAGCTTATAGCATTCAGGTATTGTAAAATGTGCTTGTGGGATGGTAAATTGCTTTATTTTGCTATTGGAATCATCTTTTTTTTCTGATTAGCAAGAATTAGCTCTTCCCTTGTATATCAACCCTGAAAATAGGGAGAAAAATGAGAGGCGGATCTAATTTGTTTCTCTTGCAGCTTTACAGTTTCATCAAATCCTAAAGATTGGCTTCACCTCCTGGAGGGCTACACCCTAAAAAAAATAGAATTCACTATTGCTATGCCACAAAAGCCAGCAGCGATAAACTGAGGAATGCTTTTAAAAAGAAATCTGACTTCCGGCTTCCCACCAACATTTAACAATCAGTTATCAAAAGAACATGCAAGATGGTGACTAAATTCAACAGTGCAGCTGCCACCCTGGGATATGAGCACAACTAACAGCTATGGGAGTTGCGTAACACTATTAGGTAATCACTTCCTCGAGCCAGAGTGTGTTTCACACAATGAACACCAAAGGAGACTTCTCTCCTTGAAGAATAAAGTCAACAGCTGCAGAAAAAAAAAGCTGCAAGTCAAGCAAAGTCCAGTCAGCTCACTTGTGTTGTGAGTTCAACAAAAGTGTATGTAAATCAAAGTTAACGATAAAAGAGAACGATATATAAAAACCACCGAGGAATAGAGAGTGAATGTATGGATTTAACCAACTTTTGAATGTGGTGGGGGAAATAAAGAACGGCTCCGTTCAGGCGTTAAAGTCACCCACACTCACCTTGTGCAGATGCTCCAGAGCGAGAATTATTTCCCCGATATAAATCCGCACCGCTTCCTCAGAAAAGTGATCTCGCTGGTACAGGTGAGTAAACATTTCACCACCGCTCACATAGTCTGTAGTCGCACACAAGAACAAATGAAGAGGGGGCGTGAAAGGGATATGGTGCAAAGAAATAAACAAGCTGCAAAAAATGTAAATAAAAATGTAGGCAAGAAAAATAAAAACGCAGAGTCAGACAGAAAGACGAATCTGTTTTGACAGATTCGGTGTTTTGACAGCTGATCTTTGATTGTCTCACCCAAGATGAGGTGCAGCTTGCTCTGAGTTTGAAAGGCGTAGTGAAGGGTGACCAGGAAGGGAGACTGGCGGATGTGCTCCAGCACCTGCCGCTCGGTGCGAGTGTGTTCTGTCGTCTTCGCTTTCTGAACGATCGCCGCTTTCTTTAAAACCTGAGACAAGTAACAGAAGCAGAAGACACATGAGAACATGAATATGGTCTGTTAGTATTCTATCGTAGCTCTTACTGTGAAATTAAGGTTTTTGTTGCTCTACTGAAAATTGAACCTTTCCTTCCGTCTCAGGTCTTTCCAAACCTCTAACAGGTTTTCTCTAATTTGATCTGCTTATCAAATCTGACCAGTTTTCCTCTTCCAGCTAAAGAAAAGCTTCCTCACAGCATGACGCTGCCCACATCATGTAATGTCAGCATGTCGGCCAAAAACTTTTCCCAATTCTGGCCTCATTTACCCAAAGTACCTTCTTCTAGTTAGCTTGTGAAGAACTGCAAACACACTTCTTAACACACCACATATTTGAGATTTTTTAATAAAATTCCATTGACTCTTAAGTCATATCCTTCAGCTGATCCTGCAACTTAACAGTCCAGAGCGACATATGCGCTGTTTTCTTTCTTTTTCTAGTCCGGAGAATACGGTAATTTTAACATTTGAAAATGTGGGAAAATTCTATATTCTTGTAATGTGTTAAAAAAAAAAACAAGACAAGCACAAACTCTTTACATCATATGAGGAATTTTACCTTCATTGCATACAGCTGACCCTCGTCGTGGCCGGTGTTCTTCCGAACCAAAAACACCTTTCCATAAGCTAGAAGGACACAAAATTCATAGCTATTTAAATTTCAGCTTGTTAAAACAAAAACAAAACAAAAAAAATGGTGAATTTTCATGGTTTTATCATTTCTGGAGATACATAGTCGTCAAAAATGCTCAAATCTGACAGTTTAGTGTATTTTCTGTAGATTTTATTTTGCACTTTGATTCCACTGATTGAGGATCTGACTCCTGCGAAGATTTTTAGTTTTCATGAAACATGACGGAAGATTTACGGAATAAAACCGAGGAGAGATCTCCTCGTCTAATAGTTGTTGGTATCACATAAGCACATAAATGAGGAAAAAACAAAAAACAGCTTTAAATGGACAGTTTACAAAGTGGTAACAAAATGCTCCAGAGGCAGATATGATCAGACACATGGCTGGGCTCAAAATTTTAAAACTTAAGCTAAACATATGCAAAATCCTTTAGGTACAACATAATTATGAAGGTGTTTTTTTGTTTGTTTGTTTTTTTACAGACAGAGCATGTGAAGTCAGAAATAGCACAATTTGGTTTGATAATTTAACATTAAACTATTTTTACTGCTATCTTAACGATGCACTTTTTAAAAAAAGAAACATGTTAGCGCTGTATCGCCCAGATAATGTTGAATTATTCTTGTTCTCTATGTTTTCTTTACCATCTGTAAAGTTGGACAAAAGGTTCTACCACAAGTTCACAGCAAGATTAGATTGTGGCTTCTTTGAGAAAACATCCCAGTTTTCTCAAAGAAGCCACTTCTTATAATTTCTTATAATTGTCTTTCTTATAATTTGGCAACTTTGTCAGTCAAAACAAAAAGTATGTGGGTGGAGAAAACATTACTTATTTAATAATAATAAAAAAAGGTTAAAATTGATCAGCATTTTATTATTTTCTGAGGAAGGAGTTATTTTTACTTATAGTTTGTGATCATCATCTTTTTGCATGATCCGGTTTGGACAGATATAGTCCCATTGTATTTGAAAAACTCTCCATAAACTGAGGGACTGCAAGAGATCCTGTGGCTGCAAAACAACCTTTAGCTTATTATGGGAGTCCTTGCTGGTCAAAATGAGACTTTTGCACAGTGTGTCTTATCTAGTATTTAACAAACATCCCTATTTAGGTCTGATTTGAGCAAAAATGTCTCTTCAGAAGCTTACCTCCGGTGCCCAAAACCTTGAGAAGCTCAAAGTTCTCCATGCCAACCCTTTCAGTGTGACCTGTGAGGTTAGCTAGGAGGAAAAAGCAAAAAAAAAAAAAAAGTTTTTAAAATGCATTTTGAAAAGGTGAATACAAACTGTTTTTAACAAATCTGAGTGTAAAACAATTTACGCATCACTTTGTTCTTGAAACATTAGCATTGCAATTCAATACTGAGGATAGCTAATAAAAAAACAAAAATCATGTTGGCTGATTATGATTAGATCAGACTACGGTCCAGTTTAATACTGTGATATTAGGAGTGAGCAATGTAGACTTATAATTTTATCATGATATTTTGTGGTACTACTGAGTTGACCATAACACTTTTTGCTAAAAATACAACTTAATACTTCTTATTTAAGTGACTGTGTGGCTGTGACTGCATGCTTGTGGTGTTAATAGTGCCACAAACCCTGTTCCTGAAAGCCATTCCCACCCCAAATGCATTTTTAACTGTATTAATATTCATTCTCTCGTAGAGTAAATGGTGACAAAAATAGTAATAAAATAAAATACACATTTTAGTCATTGTCTATAACATTAATAATCAAAAATTGATTTGAGATTGATAAAAAAAATTAAGACATTTTTCGCAATAAATAAACAAATAAATGCCCACCCCTCTGTGATATATGCATGATTATATGAGGCGCGCATACTAAATAGTACCAACAACACAACACACACATATACACTGCTCAAAAAAATAAAGGGAGCACTCAAATAACACATCCTAGATCTGAATGAATGAAATAAATATGAAAATAATTTCAACCTGTTGTTTGTTCCATTTGCACAACGGCAGGTGATATTGTCAATCAGTGTTGCTTTCTAAGCAGTTTGATTTCACAGAAGTTTGATTTACTTGGAGTTATAGTGTTATTTGAGTGTTCCCTTTATTTTTTTGAGCAGTATATATATTAAAAAAGAAAACCCTTGAAAACAAGAGATTTTTTTCAAGAGCTCATTTAATTTGCATGCAGTGCCTTTCAAGTGGAATATTCCATCTCATTGAGGTTATGTGATAGACCAATACAACAAAGTGCATAACTGTGAAGTGGAAGAAACAGGACATATGTTTTTAAAAATAAATCTGAAAAGTGTGGCCTGCATTTGCATTTAGAGGTATTGCATAAACACTGAATAAAATCCAGCGCAATCAAATAAAACCCATACAAAATCCAGGTCAAAATCTGCCTGAGAACAGGTGGAAAGACTTAAACACCTATGTTCACAGATGTTCTTCGTGGTTGATTTAACACCTTTATCAAGAGGAGGAAAAAATTATAATCTTTTCTAATTTTTATTAACAATAACATTTGGAAACACATTTATCATTTTCATTCCACTTCACAATAATGTTGTAATTATTTAATTTGTAAATTAAAATCCTAATAATGTACTCACCGTCCTTTAAGGGAAGCAAAATAGAGACGCCTACTATAATCTGGTTCCTTCTAATAATCATTTCATTCCAAAGTACAATTTTGTACAATTTTTCTTTATTTAAGATAAGTTACCTAGTGCAGTTTAGTGATACAAATCACTTCTTTATGCAACAGGTGTCCTGAAGAAACAAATTGCAAATGTAAATGTTTTTTTTTTCTTCACAATATCACAATAATAAATCCGTATCGCCCATCCCTTGCTTCATAGTCGTCTCTTCACCAGTGATTTTAGCTTAAGCAATACTTGTTCATCAGCATTTCTTCATTTTAAGAAAAAGAAAATATGTGTGAACAGTGTTGGTCCATTTCTCATACGTAAATCTGACTTACCATTGGTAATTTGATGCTTGACAGTGCAGGCCTTCTCATTAGATTTCCCATCGGAGTCGTCACTGCTGTCAGATGTGTCCCCAGACATAATTTTAACGGGGAAAACAGCCTGTGTGAACTGATTTAATGAACCCAGATGCTAACTGACTGCCGACTACAAGCTCTGTAAGTAAAAAAAAAAAAAAAAAATCTCTACTGTTGATGCATTGCGAGGAACGCGGGGATTATCGAAATGACAGGACCAGTGTGTTTTCGAGGCAGCTGGGTTGAGGTTAATCCCCATGCGTTTGACATCCTGGTGTTTAGCATTGTTTGTTACTCATGTGATTGGCCGAAATCGGAGGGGGGAGAGAAAAAAAAACAAAACAAAAACAAAAAAACAAGGACGTGTTGCTTCTGCGGTTCTTCAAGCTTTGTTACGGCTGTCTAATCTTCACCAACATTTAGAGGAAACAACAGCGGCGCTTTCAATTTCTGCCACCGAATACGTTTGTGCTACTTTTAATTTGAACGCACTGCAGTTAGCGTTAGCCGCGCGACAGCAGTTATTATTCAAAAGGGGGCTAATAGTTACTTTGTAATAACCTAAACATTAGTTTTGAATGAACTGCCCGGCTACAGAGGCCCCGTTCCCGACATTTTTGGTAGCATTATTGCTCCGACAAGAAGGACGGGTTCCCACCCAGATGCGGTAGAAGCTGTACAGATGTAAAACAGCTTCAGTAGCTAGCTGTCCGTCAAAGTTTGAACGACTAGCTAAGCTAAGTGTTTGCTAGCCTTTTCAACTGGCCTGCTCAGGTAAGTGCAGTCGGTCCGTGTCGGAAAACACCGCAGTAGCTCCCCGTCTTCTTCCCGTTCGCGCCAACTAGATACATAGTTCATCCATTGTCAGTAAAAGTACGTCTTACTTTATTTCCCTTGCCACAGCCAGTAAACTGCTAACACCAGGATGCTTTCGAGACAACCTGGGCGACGGCCGGGCCACGTGACCACTACTGGTGGGCGGTGCCGTTTTACTAGAGAAGTCAGCGAAGGTATTAACTCTCTTATTATCACATAGACATTGTAATGACCTTAATAAGGACCATTTATGCGAGTGGACGTGATCAGAACCACGAGTTTGGGAGATCACCTTAAAGAAACGAGCCAGAGTTTGTATTTCTTTTAACTACAAACAGACTGCGGGTGACTGACGACGTTGCGAAATGCAGAGTTTTGTTGTACTCCAACTGATGATTTCTAATTCATTTTCCATTTCCTGTTTGGAAATGTATTTACATAAAATGGGGGAAGTGGATTTATATATGACAGTAACAATGGCATTTTTTTATTAGTAACTTATGTAATAAAAAAAAGAAGACAAAATCTGGCTTTTACCAAAAATGCTGGTCATGTTATGTACATAAACATGCTTTAAAAAGCACAGAAAAAGTAGATGGAAACCCCTAATTGTACATTTCTATGTATTGTAAGACAGACTTTGAACGATACTGAGGTTTTTCATGCGAGATTTAACAAAAAAAAAAGAAAAGAAAAAAAAAGCCACAACTGCCAGTTATTTATACATTCAGATAATCTGTATTTCAGTTTACAGCTAATTTCCAATAGTTCATGACTCTTCTGGGACTAATACAATTGTTGCATGTGGTTTATTACAAAATAAGGACCAGACGGGGAGCGGGTGGGGGAATAAACAAACCCTGATATCTGCAGTCCACAATAACAGAAAACTGCAGAGAAATGCCCCTAGAGTGACAATGTAAAGACAAAACATACGAATCGCACTCCGACACGGTGGCACAATCAGGCAGCGAAACTTGAGATGTTGAGGTATCCAAAGCCACACGTGGCAAACTCGTCCCATTGCAATATAAACATGTATTTATGCTTCAGCGGTCGAAGTCAAGCCGACTGAACCATGAAGAAACTGGTCGCTAACATCTGCGAAGCGTTAAGAACAGATCAGGCAAACTTCAAGAACTACTTAGCCTGGTGTAATTCTCTCTCCAACTACCAGCAGGTTGTGCCAAAACTCGAAACATTTAAAACGCACCGAGGCTACAATACAGAATCAACGAATAGATGTTTCCAGCAGGTGAGTCTTTGTGATAAACCGTTTAGTCAACGTAAAAACAAAAAGAAAGAAAAAACATTCTAAAAGTCTGCAGGTCAAGTATTTTTGGGGAAAAAAAATATCTTAAACCCGTTTAAAAAAAATGTAATGATACATTAGCAAGCTCTCTGAAGACCTTTGTTGTGGGTTTAATATAACTGAAAAGATGAGAAACAAATGTTTCTATGAAGAAATGTAGAGAATCCTTTCATTTCCTGTTGGAATTAGAAATACCATCTTGTCAATTAAACTCCAGCAACTACGTTAAAACATTTTCTTCCATTTGTCACATTTAAAAGCTCAAATAATACGAGGTTAACTAATGAGACTAAGCTTTGATCCTGCAGGAAGATCCATTCCTAAAATGTTCCCAGTATGCTCAGATATGAGTCAGTGCAGCAGAAAACAAAACAAAAAAAAAAGAAAAATTGTCAGACAGGAAGAGCTACAAATTTAAAGTCCAAGGTTACTTGCCAAACTGCAGTAGCTGACATTTCAATGCGTTTTAAGCAGATTTACACTTTGAATGAGGAACGGGGTGAATTCAGAGTTTCATAATATCTGTCGAAGCAAGACAGAAAGAGGAAACAGAGGAAAATAAAGCTAATGAATCAGGATTACTCCACTCTTCATGGACTTGCATGTCACATCAATAAGAAATGTTTCAAACTTACATTTCAAGCATGAACCAGCATGAACACAGTAAAAACAGCTTCTGTTTTTACACCTTTAAACACCGAGCATAATGTCGTACTGCATTGTGATGTTTATTAATGTTTCACAGCATCTTTACATGTGAATTTGCGGTTTGATTTTTTTTTCCTTTTTAAGTTGACGTTGTCTGGAGTGCTGAAGTTTTCCAGAGGATATTACTAGATGCTTTTTTCTCCGCTTCCCAACACAAAGTCAAAGTCGTGAACACGAATAAAAAAAAGAAAAATAATAATAATACAGACAAATGTCCCAGTCAGGCCGAGGGGACTATAATCTTGAATTTAAAAGGCAAGAAAGATCAGTTGGATCATTTTTAGAAGAATCTGCGTTCGGTTCCACTGATGTCTTAGAACTTCTTTACATACATGGATACTGGTTCCACATCAGCGGATGGCTATCAGTCCAACATCGATGAGTTTCTGTATCTTCTGAGCGATGACCGGGTTCTTTAAGTGGCTGCGAGAAACAGAGGAAACATTAATCAGATCAAGTATTTCTGGAGGTGTGCGGGTCGTGCGCCGTTAGCCTGCGGACGTACTCGCTGAGTGCCTGCGGATCCTTCTGCATCTGTTCGAGGATCATGCGCATGGCTGGGTCGGACATGATCTGCTGGACCTCCGGGTCGGCCATGGCTCTTTTCTTCACCTCCTCTGGGCTGTCGTTCCTCATGGTTTGGCTGACCATGCAGCGCTGCATGCCTTCTGTGGCTTCCTGCACGTCAACAGAGCAGGGAACGGTCAAAGGGACTCCCCTCGACTTATTATGAACAGACATGAACTTATTTTATACAGCAAATGGAAAAAATTCCAACAAATCCTGTAGTGAATATTGTGTTATATATGAACCCAGTCATTGCCGTTTGGTTTTAAATATTCAGTCTGATCAAGTTTGAACATTTGTAGATTAATTTATTTGCTTTATAATAAACAGACATGCTGAGCAGAAGAGGTTAAGGCCTTGTCCACATGTATCTGGGGTCTTTATAAAAACAAATATCTCCGTCACATCATTTAAATTTTTTTTATTTTTTCTGAAACCACAGAATTGGTTTCAGAAACATTTTCATCCACATAAACCTGTATAAATCTGCCCCTGACTTTTGTGTCAAAGATGCCTGACCCATAGGGGGCAGTGGAGCGCAAAGCTTAAACCTGTCAGCAAATTAGAATCCTTCAAAAACAACCATGACTTTCTATTATGGATTAAATATGGCACCAGGAGGTTTATTTGTGTGGACAGTACTAGCTGAGAAACTACCAGAGCTATCCTACTGGGAGGAGAAATAATATGGAGTAATATAATCTGGGAAGCAGTGTGGAGCTTGAGGAGGAATATTTTGACTTCAAACTGTTTCAATAACCCTTCAGAAAGTTATCGGCAATGTTAGATATAATTATTCTCTCGCAACAGACAATGGGTTTTAAAAACACCTGAATACCCCAAACTTCACTTTAACGGTTGTTCATACACTTGGTGTTTTTAAGAAACCACTTTAATCACTCACAGCTTTTAAGGTGCATGGAAAATACCTTTGAGGATGAATCCAGCTCCAATGCCTTCTGGTACGCATCCATAGCTTTGGAAAAGTCTTTCATGGCCTCCAATGCAGCTCCCTTACGTGTGTAGCCTTTAACTATGAGCAAATTCAGTTTAGTGGTTAGAAAAATCCCTGCTTACACGTTACACAGACATTATTTTTAGCTCATCACTCAAAATACTTACTGAAACTGGGCTCAAGATTGATGCATTCTTCACAATCCTGATAGGAACAAAAAAAAAAAAAAAGATCAAATGGAAGCTCCGAGTGGAATAAACCAAATTGTGTTCAGATGTGCGTTTAGCGAAGTGGCATACCTTTAGGGCGAGCTGGAACTCCAGCAGCTTCGTGTAGCAGGCAGCTCTGTTACTGTACAGTTTGGCATCATTGGGGTTTCTCTTAATGGCCTCAGTGTAATGTTTCATGGCTAAGGGGTAGTCTCCTGATAGAAAGGAAACAAACGGCACCCGTAGTCAAGAAAACATACACAAACCGTGTTCTGCGGGTTTCACAAGCTCAAAATTAAGACAGTTATGAATTAAATTTAAGACTTGTATCATAGCAGAAATGTGCAAAAGAGCCCACATAGTGCCAGGCTTGCTAACTAGCAAGGGTATATAAGCAGTTAGGCGCCAGCAGCCTCAAGCGACTCAAATGTTTTTTCCTGACTGAAAACTCCCATGAGAAAAAACAAAAAAGAAAAACTACATAGAACTTAAGAGACTGAATGGTTCTATCACCACAACATCAAAGACTTGACATAACATATTTAAGGCCAACTTACATTCTTTTTAACTTAACTCAAGACATGTCAAGGCCTTCATTTTAGATATATGAAATTTTAAGCGTGCTCAGACATTCTGATGCAGAGCATTTTACAAACCTTTCTGGAAAGCATCGTTGCCCTTGTTCTTCTCTTCAAGTGCCAGCTCTGGGTTGATATAGGCTAGTTTTTCTTGCTCCTTTAAAATCTTCTCTGCCTGCATTGAGTGAAGTGAAAGTAAGTGAAATTTTAAGGCAGTGCTTACTAAAAATTGCCCACTTCTCCTATGGTTAATTTAGATTTTTAAAGCTTCCCCACAATCAACTGCACCTGTTGACATTTCTTCAACACATCAGGAGTCCGGTGCTCAGTCAAACTCTTGTTAAAGTATTGGATAGCTTCTTTGTATTTCTCTTGTTTAAAGTACGAGTTGCCGATTCGAGCCAGGGCCCTGCAAACCGAAGGAAGGATGTGAACTGATGGATCAGAAAACTACAAGTGCATCCCAAAGTTACAATATTGTGAACAGGTTTAATATTTGTTCACTGGTTTCAGAGAGTAAAATCCATCCCACATAGCTTCATCACACAGAGTAAAATATTTCACCGTTACGGTTTACAGATAAAGGAAATTCAGCGCCACACCCGAGTGAGCCAATTATGATGCATGGTTCCTACCAAACTTCATCCCTCCACTCAACTTTCTATCACTATCCAGCACTCTGAACAGTAGTTAAATTTTGTGCATTTGACTGGTTAGATGTCTCCAGTCCAGCTAACAAGAGTTATTTGGTTCTTGCTAGCTGGATGTCCAGTCAGGTATCTTTATAGACCATTTAGAGACTTGGGAAACCTTTGCTGGTGTTTTCAGATAATGAACTCATTAGGGTTTGTCAACATGGGACTCCAATATATTTTTTTCACAAAATACATTCAAACCTTCAGACACACCAATTTTCTTTGTCTTTTCTTTTTTCCATTTTTAAGCCATAATAATCTAAATTAAAAAAATGAAAGGCTTGAAATGTTTCACTATGTGTAATGAAGCAATTGAAAGTATGAGTTTCCCTTTCTGAATCATACAACAATTTTTTTTTTTTCCACAACATTAATTTTCTTTTAAATGAACTCGGGTAAAAAAAAAAAAAAAAACACTAATGACATGCATTGAAATTTGTTGTTGAAATGTAACATGACAACTCTAGAAGTCTATACTTATGCAAAACATTAACAAAGTTCAAATTACTCATGCATTTCTATTAAGACTTTGATGCAGTTATTTTTTTCATGTTTACTTACTTTGCTATTTGTCTGTAATCTTCTCTGTTTTCTCGGCCGACATCAATGGCCTTCTCACACAGATCTCTACACTTTTCAAACTCTCCCTTCTCAAAATAGACAGCTGGGAAGAAAATGTTTGAGACAAGCTTTAAAAACAAGCTTACAATGTCTGTAAGCTTGTTTTTACTTTTTTGCATCAGGAAACAGATATTTTTAGTTTGGTCAAACGTGAGGACATTAAGAATCAACATGTCTGAGTGTACAAACCTGCTTGATTGGACATATACGTCATGTTGGTCGGGTCGTGCTGAAGTGCCTGATCGTAATGTTTCAGTGCCTTTCCAAAGTCTTTATTCTTGTATGCTGCATTTCCCAGTTCCTTTTCCTTCAAAGCCTGGAGAGCAGAAGAATAACAAACGTCACAACCGAGAATCATCAGGAGGAAAAATGGAAGAGGGATTCACTTTTAGTTCATTTACCATCTTTTTGTTTTCAGGGAGATCTTCCTCCTTGGGAGGAGGTGCTGGGGCCTCTTTGGGTTTGGGAGGAGAGGGGACAGGCTCCTCTTCCTCCTCCATCTCTGATAGGTTCAACCCCAGGAGCACAGAGAGAGTCGTCATTACTCTTGGATCCTGCAGCTTCCTGCAAGAGCATTGAGAAACAGATTTATTAGATTTCCTAAACTTACACAGTGCTGGGCTGCCTTTCAGACAAAGAGATCGGCAAAGCTTTTAGCCTAAAGTCACGTACGTGCCAAGCTCTGACGGTTTGTTCCTGAGCTGCTCCAGCAGTTCTTTGTAGCTGGGATCCGTTAGAAGCTCACGGGTCCGAGGATCGTTCTCAAGCTTCTGGTACAGGTTGGGCATGGCAAACGGGTTCATCATTGATTTCTCTGGTGAAGGACAAGATTACAACAAATAAGGAATCCTCCACAGATGGTAAAGAGTTAAGCTCGTAAGCTGGATCCGCTACATCAACATTTATAATGACCATTTTGTGAATTACTTTTTAAAATAAGACACGTATGCAAATATATAAATCGTTATTGCATTTTTTAAAGACAAGGTATGAAAATATTAAATATTTAACGAAAACTGAAGCATAAAGAAATTTGTGGCTGATTCAGAAAAAAGATGGGTTTGTACAGATAAAGGCATAATGAGGAAGGTTTCTGTTAGACAAATTCATCAGATTAAGAGAGCAGCTGTTAAAATGCCCTTACAAAGCAAAAACACTTATTTCAAGCTGCTGGTGTCTCTGGAACCTCAAGGTGGAGGATCCTCCAGAGGCTTGTGTTGCATACTATTGGGCCCCCTAACCAGAAACAGTCGCCATGGGCCCAGCTGTACATAAAGATTAACTTTCAAACAGACTTGTTCACTGATGACTACTGTGCAACCGTGGATGGTCCAGATGGACGCAGTAGTGGAATGCATAATAATTTGGAACAGTGTATATTAATGAATCTTTTTGTACAACTGAACTAAACAGACATGCTTTTGTACCTGCAAGGCGAGCCTCGATATTCTGCAAACCCTCCTTCAGCTGCTGGTTGTTGGGCTCTTTGCGGAGCCCCTCATGGTACGTCACTCTGGCCTCCTCTATCCGGCCGAGAAACTCCAGAGCGGCAGCTTTGCGGGAGTATCCCTGCAGGGAAAGTTGGAAGGTTTGAAATCAATTTTTGTTCTTCCGATTCCTCAAATCGTAGCAAGACACAAGAACGCTCACCTTGCCCCAGTCGGGCTTGATCTTGATGGTCTGAACAGCGTCCTGGAGAGCGTTCTCATAGTTGCCCTTTTTGGCGAAGGCAGCAGAGCGGTTGCTGAACAGCACATGGTTTGATGGATCCAGAGCCAAGGCCTCAGTGTAGCAACGGACAGCTTCGTCGATGTTTCCCGCACTCAGCGCCTTGTTGCCCTGGTCTTTCAATGCTGACACCTAGAATTCACACGTTTACTAAATGTTAGCACATACAGAAAGCCCAGTAGAAGCCAAATGCAACCCTTGACAGCTGCTACCGACAGATCTGAAAAAATAACAGCTGTTCGTGCAGAGTTGCTGCTACGGAAATGTATTCATTGTATTTAATACACAATCTACAGGAGAATAATAATAATATTAATAAAGGAGATTGCAACAAGACTTTAATGTAATCTGGAGGGAATATAAATGTGATAAATAGCTTAAAAACTGCATGTAGATGTCTTTAAAAAGAACTGGCATACATTATAAAGATTTGATGGATTTGTTTTGATGTTTAACCAACAACTTATCCCATCTTAACAGTAATAACACTAAAGAACATGAGAAAGTGATAAAGAAGTATTTATCCACACTACTTCGACCAGAGCAGTCCAGCTCCAGACCCTCTGAGGTCTGATTTTGA
This sequence comes from Poeciliopsis prolifica, assembly GCF_027474105.1. Lineage (NCBI taxonomy): Eukaryota > Metazoa > Chordata > Actinopteri > Cyprinodontiformes > Poeciliidae > Poeciliopsis > Poeciliopsis prolifica. Next base: position 7,250,253 of record NW_026562394.1, read on the forward strand.
TCAATATTACCTTAAACTCACTAAATGGAACCAAGCATCTAAATCTTCAAAATAACTCATAAACATCACTACTCATTATAGGCGTGGCTATTTGTTGTTGTTTTTTATCCCCCACAAGCATCGTCTGAACAATAGTTTCCTGAGCTTTGTGTTGATGCTTTAATTGTTCTGAGAACAAAAAAACACCTTGAAAAAAGGACAGAACAGAAGTTTGTTTTTAACTATAACCAAGGCAATACTATAACTATGGCAATACTCTGAACAATAGATCAGTAAAGGTATTGAAAACCAAACGTGTGTTTTTCCAAGTACCTACAGTTGAAAGAACAATTGCACTAAAAGGATAACTTTTATTTTCTTCAGATTCAGAAGTTTGCATCCACTATATTTGTACGCTATTGTACTATTACGATGATAATAATAATAATTGCACAAAGCAAAAGAAATAAGCAGGGCTGTCAGTAAAAGCATCCACAAGTCTGGGTCACAATTTCAATACACCTCAAGGTGCCATGTTAATCCATTCAAACATTTATATGCAAGTACAACAGAATGTCCAGCCCTCATACTGGAAGGAGATGAGTTCAATATCCTGAAGGTCTTTTGGTGAGAAATGTCTGAATCGACCTCAGAACAAAAGCAAATGACTGTGTGAAGATGTTAGCCGAAGCTTGCAAGAGATAATGTAACAAGTCCTGTGGGCTAAAAGGCCACTTAGCCACAAAGAAGATATGATTACAAGAGAAGCACTAAGAGATTACAGTAGGCAAATGCACTAAAGGACAAATGCCTTAGTGTTGGGAGACATGCTCTGCTGTCTGATGATAATAACATTTAAGTGTTTGGCTGTAATGTCCTTTGTTATATTAGACAGGAAAAGGGGAACGCTATGAGCTGTAGCATCATGTTGTAAAGGTGCTATGATGTAGGAGGAACAGGTGAACTTCACTGATAGATTGTATCAAGAAGGAAGATCAATATTTATAAATATTGGGACATTTAAAATCCTTCGTATCTTTCAGCTTTGTCTCTAACCACACTTGTTTTATATGTATAAAAAAAAACTGTTACAACTGGCTAGATCTGGTGTTCAGGCAAAGAAGCAACTTGGGCTATATGCTTAATGTCTTTACTAAAACATTATAATGCCCTTCTAATACAAGCATTATTACATATATTGCTGACATAGAAGGCTTGAATGCCTGGAACGTATAATTAGAAGTCCAAATACCGCAATCCATGAAGTTCTTGCACACCTAATACTATGACCACATTAAATCTCGAATCCAACGCTCAGAAAATTTGTAGGCCGAGTTGAAACTAATTGTGTAAGCAAGGCACCCTACAAATGTCAGATGTTAAAATAGAAATGGACAAAAACTACAGCAAATTACTGTGAGACGTCTATGGGACGGTATCCAACTGATCTAAAACAAAGAAGAAGAAAAACCGATTGAAGAAAACTTGGACTGAATTACTGTGAGGAAAAAAGAAAACGTATTTCATAAAATGTTTATAAAGCTCAACTGTACCTCACCTTGTGTAATCTACTTTGAGTCAAAGCAAAATATATATAAAAAAATAATATTTTATCTTAATTTCCCAAACTACTTAGTTTAAAAAGAAATACAAGCCCAATGCATGTTATGGCCTAAAGTACAACACACATATTTCGAGTAATAATAATAATAGACTTCTATGTGTACAGTGCGACTGTCTCAAGCTGTGTGTACACCATGTTCCGTTACATAAATCGAATAGTAATTACAGAGCAACTCAATGCTTTACGAATTATGGAGTCCGTTCAAAACATGAACCATCATCTGGAAACCTTTCGATTGAAAACTGGAAAGTTCGAGAGGTCACGACAGTCTTCGTCGGCGTGCGGCTGTAGCCGTGTGCATCTAGAATGATCCTCCGGTCTGAGTGTGAGCTCGTGCTGAAGCAAGTCCCCCAAAAAAAACCCAGTACAGCACGTGCCGCCAGAGAAAACTTTAAACAGACAGCGCCACTCTTCCTCAACAAACAAATGAATGAAACGAGTCCAATAAAATCCATGTGGTTCAATGAACTAAAGCCCTCGCGGTGTGAGCTCTATTAGCTGTCGCGCAAAGGTTAGCTAACTCGAGTTTCACTGAGACGTTTTACCGTCAAGGATATTGAAGTAATTGAAGCGCTACTTTGATACTATAAAGTAATAGCCCCGAAATTAGAAGCAGTTTTATTGGGGCATCCTGCTACACTGCGAACTACTGTAACGAGCTAACGTAACGTTTAGCCAAGACTGATTTATCTCCACGGGGTTAGCTGCAAACAGAAGACTTATCAGTTTTTGGTTGACCGATCAGCCTTCTGTTTGTATTTACCAATTGTAAATACATGATGTAATTTCACTGTTAGCGGTTTCCAACACATTTCGTATTTCCTAACGGCTCAGAAAAGCCCACTCTCATCTAAATGACTGCAGTGAATGACGCTAAGCTAACAAGCTAAGAAACACTGAAATCTCTCAACGCTGAAGCTAACTGACGACGCTAAGCTACAACATTTTGCTGGTAAATATTGCAGATTCGGCTTAAACAAAATGCGCCAAAAGACTTGGTTTAAACACAGAAGTTAACAACAGACAAGGAAATAAGTTAAGGGACACTTACTTTCTCCATGGTGCACGCACGCGATTCTTTCCAGAAACTACTTCGGACCAGCGCCTCCCACTGACAATGTGTGCAAGTTGCCAGTTTGGGATGTTGAAAATCTGCATTCAGTGCGTGGGGCAAAACCACAGCGCCAATATATACTCTACTGTCTGAAACTTCCAGAAGAAAGGGGGGGAAACAATACCTAAAGCTCAAGATATGTTTGTTTGTTTGTTTTTCAGATTCTCCATGTTGTGTAATTCATTACAAGTCATAATATTCATAATATTGCAGATCATCCTTCTTAGAAACTTTCATGCTGTAAAATAAACATAAACTTGTGATTTTGTGTATCAAATAATCGTCTAATAATGTCATTAAATAAACTTGTACACATTAATAAAATAATAACTGATGCGTTTTTGTTTTTTTTTTACAATTGGAAAAAGGTTGCCCTTTTTAAATAAGTTGTTGTTTTACGTGGCTAAAGGTTGACACCTCTAACATCCTTAAAAAATATATACATGGTATGTTTCTACACACAATGTTTTAAAGGAAAAAATAACAACATGAACTGATTCATTGTAATTCAATTCAGAAATACTTTTCTTTATCCTAAAGTAAAATTAAATGTTTAAGTTATTCTGGTATTCTGGTAGTTTTGGATGGTGATCCATTTCTCTATGTGCTCCAGGAAACAAATGAATATCTCAAATATCTCACCTAATTTAAACTTAACCAATATCATTTGTATAAACATTTATAGAAAGCTTTCTCTTAAAAGTACATTTTGTTAATCGACACAGTGAAAAGTAATACTGGTTTGTTTGAAGGGATCGCATAAAAGAAAGGATAATTCACAATTAATAAATACCTTTGCATCAAAACATTTTACAATGTCATTTGAACCAATAGTTTCCCCGGTGGAGCCCATCTGTAATAGATATGAAAGGTGACAAAGTGCACAAATATGCTTCTGAAATCGCCAGGATCCTAATTAGCTGTAGTAAGAAACCCCGAACTTACTTGCGGATCGTGAACGCACCATGACAGGTGGCGCGTGAACCTGCGGATCTTTCCTCTTTCCGATGTACGGAACTGAAAAATAAGCTGCGACATTATCTCCTCGGTTATCTTGGAAACTTTAGGTAAGAAGAACAAGTGATATATTGACTAATTTTTTAAAACGATAAAGGATAAGAAAAGTAAACAGTTGCTACATTTCACACCTGTTGCTAAGCTAAACTCGCCAATGCAATTTGCTAGCATAACGTATAGCTCACGGTAATTATGTTACTGTACATATTTGATGAAATTGTCGAAAAGAAAGCTTTAAAGCTACTTAAAAACTTGGTCACTGGGTACTTTTCCCATCGTGTTTGTAACAGTAATGACCAACACACACTAGAACTACTGTCTTTGAATTAGTTTTTTCTGTATATTCCTTCTTGTTCTGCTAATATTGTTAGCATCTGCAAGCGGAAAGAACTGCGGGACTTTGTGACCAAACATGAGGAGACAGGAACAGCAGCTGGACCGACCAGCAACAGGTTTGTTACAAAATATTTTATTAAAAATAATTTTAAAATATGTCGTAGTTATTGGTCCAGTATAGGTGGTATGTGGCATCTTTTTTTAAGTATTGTACCAAATGTGAAGAGATATCATTTCACAAATGTACCGGCATGTATTCTATAGGTTTGCTTTCTTATTCTGGAAAAAAGAAATAGTGCAACTCCCTCCAACCCCATCCAACAGGTTTTTTTTTTAAAAAAGTGTTTCGTTTGCTTTCTCTGTTAGGCTACCTCCCTGTGTCACTCTTTAACCAGAGGAAGAGAAACAGAATTCCTCTGAAATCTGTTCCTGGTGAAAATGAGTTCTTTCCCCCAAGTGAATACATGGCCAGCACCAGTTCAGCTGCTAGTGAAGCCCCCTCAGGTAATCACGCTTCTGTCACTAGGTGGCAGCACATTCACAGAAAACGTTAACAATACCAGGCTATCTTTGAGACGTTTAGTATCCTGGGATGTATTGTGTGTCTTTTCAGCTGCGTATGAATGTTACCAGGCTTCAGATTCTTCTAGTGCTCCTCAAAGCCATCAGTGGAGCAGAAAAGGTGTCCCAGAGTCTGCTAAATCCCAGCAGTACGGCAACAGACCTGCTCCTGGACCGTCTACAATGAGGACCTTTGCACCCATTGCGCATCCATACAAAGCCGGGGCCAAGAGGTGCTTTTCAGTGACTCACTGACCACCAGAGTGTCTTGTGGAAACTTTTATGACACAGAAACAATCAAACTAATTTGGTTTAGCTGCATGGCTTTCATAGGAAAAGAATCCCAAAAACTCATGTGGTTGTGAACAGTTCAAGTGTTTGAATAAAAGTGCGAAAGTTCACAGACTGTTCGATGCAATAACTTATGACATGTACATGAAGGCAAACCCTTTTATTCAAAATAAGAAAACTTGCTTGTTTTTTAATCTTTAATTAAAATATCTTTATTGTGTTGCTTCAGCTCCACGACGGGCCAGTCCAGCAATCCAGCCGGACAATGGGTTTTGAGCTCCGGTGTTAGTCCGAGACACAGCCAAATTCAACATCCCTATGGCAACAAGAACCCCCAGAGCAAGCCGGCACAGCATGCAGGTTTCTCTCAGACGGCTCAGCAGTCGTCCGACAAACAAACCCTCCCTGCACGTCAGTTTTCCCAGCAGTCCAGATCTCTTCCTCCTCCTGAAGCTCCTCCACCCAGCATGCCGCTTGCCCAAGCCGCACAGCAACCTAACAAGTCCTGGAAGTTTACTAACAGCTTTGAGCATCAAAAATCACATTTTGCTTCAAAAAAGAGTTTGAATCAACCTCCAACAGCTAAACCAACCAAAAATGAGGTAGAAAGTTACACGGTCTGCATGTAACTTTCTTAAAATGATCATTCACAGTGCGCTGTTTTGATTGTTTTGCTGTTTTCAGAAGGAGAATGTTCCAGCGAAGCAGCCAATGGAAAACTCCCTGAGGATCTTGACCACAGTTATTAATGGCATGAGACACTGGAGCCAGTTTAAAGATAAAATTCCTTACTTATTCGAGATATTTGGTTAGGGAGTATGAAATTCCTTCAGCTTGCTGCTCATTTGTGATATTTCTAAACAACTTTAAATAGACAAGTTGTGACTTTTCCCCACAGCCACTCTGGACTCTGCAGTCACTCTGGGGCGCTACGGAGCCAAGAGCTTTCTGCTGAGAGACGGGAAGGATGTGCTGCAGTGTGTCTTCTACGAAAATGTGAGTTTGAAAGCAAATGTAACCAAGTGCATCTGAGTCACAGTAGGTTGTGTCTGTTCAAATATATATTTAGTTAGTTAAGCTGCATTTATTATGATGGTTGTGGTGCCAAATGATGTAAAAAAAAAAAACATTGGCTTGCAGATATATTCATAGCTTTTGCTTTTTTAAAAAACTGTTCATGTGACGAGTACAAAACTCAGTTTAGTAGTTATACAGATGTGTTTTGCAACTTTTTTAAAAGTTTAACATTTTCCTTGTAATTTCACAATTACACTGTAGTATGTCCATCTCACAGAATCCCATTGAAATGTACTGAGGTTTGTGGCTATGAAGCGTCAATATGACCATTATAATCATTTTTATTAACATCTTCTCCCATCACAACAAACTCAAAAACCTTCAGACATAATAAACAGCACAATGAAATACCCTTACTGGGGTTTGTTTTGTTTTTTTTTCCCTCCATTTGATGTCCTTCAGGAGCAGCTGCTGCCGCGCCTCATTCGAGGTCAGGTCCATCGCTGCGTCGGCAACTACGACCGCAGCAAAGACGTCCTGATATGCGTGTCTGTTCGAGCCGGTCAGCCGTCAGAGCAGAGGAACGCTCTGGAAGCTGTCAAAGTGTCGGATGCAGAAATGAGAGCGCTGGTCAAGATACTCAGCGAAGTTTGAGCACAAAATACTTTTTGTCCAGCTTCTTGTGCAGATATCTTTCTACATTTGAAGTAAGATAAAACTTACAAGTGACTTTTCAGCAAGACATAGGAGCTTGTTTTAAGGCAATTATTCTTTAATATTGATTCAAAAGAGAGTATTGGTTTCACTGGCAGATTTTTTTTCACTCCTAAGATATTTTTCTTCCTACTAGTAGCATTTTATCAACATCAAAGTTAATAAGGTATTATTAACTTTTCTAACTTTTCTTCATCTTGCTGAAAAGTTACTTGTAAGTCAGTTTAGTAGTTTAAAATACTTAAGAGGGAGATTAACTAAGATTGTGTGTTTTGGCAGTGCAGCGGCTGTTGTCATCGGTCAACATTTGAGTTTTAAAAGAACATTTCTATATGTTTGGTTTGTCGGAGAAAAAAAGGTAGCTTTAACAAAAATGTTGTTTTTGTCATTTTCCCATCAAGGTTGCAGCTGCCATACTTGTATTGTGTTAACGTTTACATGTTCTCCTTTCCCGTTTCTATAGTTTTCTGTGAACAAATATAACAGAAAGTAAAGCATCTGGTTTTTAGAAGTTATGAAATTCTTTTTATTACAAAGAAATGCCACAAAAACAACACACAACTTAATTCTGTTAAAAACCTAAAACCAATCAGTCACCTGAAATTGAAAAATGGGGCAGTTAGGAATAAAGTGATATCAACAACAGTTAGTTTATTTACAGTCAAATTCCACAATAAAAAAAAAGTCAACATATTTTCTCTACAAATCACTTTTTTCTTTTTTCACCAGTGCTGAGACTTTACACATAAATGTCCAACAAATAAGGGAATGAGTCCAACGTCGTTACCCCAGTCAAGCACAGTAAGAGGTCCAGTACACTACTTACATTTCTAATTCCTATTAGCTTTGAAATATGGCAACAAAGTCACATTAAATTTTCAATCTCTGTCAGTATTGAAGCCCAAATTGGGAGTTATTTTAAGGTTTAGTCTGTTAGTAAAACTGATCAATAACTGAATATGAATCTTCTTAAACACGTTGAAAATGGAGGTTGGGTTGGAAGAAGTTGGCAGTGAACAGGAAGCGGAAACTGGATCATATTTCACACATCATTTCGATCGTGTGCTGGCTTAAAAATGTAGAATCCTCCTCTAGTCTTTTCACTCAATTCATAAAAAAAGATGGATTCCGAGACTAAATGTTTGCTGCACTCCGTGAAGCATTTTGAGTGATTCACCTCTTCAGTAATTTGCAGAAGCATTTCAGGGGATAATTTAAAACGAGTGCGTCGCTTTCTTCGCGGCTGTCATCCTCAAGGGTTCAAACACATCTTTTCTCTTTTCAGCATTTCTCCAAACTATAATCACACACTGCATGAAGTACATAAAAACACCTAACCACCGAGAGGAAAAACCAGAAGAGAAAAAACACATCACGTGACACAACAGAATCCTCAGTTTTCAGCAGAGAGAGATCAATACCTGATAACTGTATGAAACTTGTCTTTGTTACGTCAAAAGGCACAAGTTGGTCAGATCACATTGAAAATCTAGATCAGCTGTTCTACCATTAACAAAGCCCATCTTTTCATGCAGTTTTAGACACAATCCCTACATCTCCTGGCATTTTGCAACATTTTCTTTCCTGAATTAAAGTTAGCATCGCGTGTCGGAGGCAGAGAAAAGAAGCACATCACACAAACAAATCTGGGGAAGAGGGTGACAAAAACACGCAGCGTTTTCAACATTTTTTTTAATTATTATTATCTTTCTTTGTCTTTGTCCTTTATCTTATGACGACACCCCACGGAAACAACTACCTGTCGTGATTTTCCTCCTTTTAGGACGGGAATCTGATCCTTAAGTTGTCCGTTCAGAGGTTTTGATGCTGCGTCTGTGATCCTTTGCGTTCAAAGTTTTCTTGAACGCGTGAGGAACTCAGTCTTTGACAGCTGAACGTCGTTTTGACTCCCCAGCTGGTTAATGCAAGTTCCAAGAGAAGAGGGGGGAAAAAGTCCTTCCAAATATCAAAGTTCTTATTTTAAAGAGTCATTTAGAACTTCAGAGTTCCCGTGGATTTATTTACGATCAATTCATTTTAGAGAGAACTAATTGAAGATTCAAATGCCTCTGTCTGTACAATTTCCTTTAAATCCTTGAACTGTCCTTATTGCCTCTTCGTCAAGCTTTCTCAGTGAAAAAAAAACTTGCACTGAAATATTAATGTGGCTGAAACCACAGAGCATCATGCTTCCATTTGGAATGTTTTATGTTTTCATTCAACAAAAACAAAACAGAAAGTTCACTGTTTAAAAAGAAATTTAAATGACTTCAATTTGAGTTCATAACATTACAGAAGCAGGAAGACAGCGTTTGTTTGGTTTTTTTTTTTTTTATATATGTGTGTTTTCAGCTTCAGCTGTCTCTGGGCAGAGCTTCTCCCAGGAACGGGGACATCATGTCCCGGGACATATAAAGTGGTCAACAGTAAAAGAGGAAAAAGAAGACGGAACTATAACAGAGTGGGCAATGGGGTGGGGGACAGCTGCTCCTTCGGTGCATATTTGGCAAAAAAGGGCAAGAAGACGGTGAGCATGACTCCAACGATAGCCAGCATGTAGCCCCAGCCGATCTGGCACTCGCCGGCGTAGTAGATGTCAGCATCTCCGCAGAAAGATCGGACCAGTGAGGAGTTAAGGCCAAAAGGGTACACCAGCAGACCAGTGGCCATGATGAACACTGCAAAGAGAACAGAGGGGGAACGGGAATGTTAGAATGAACTATAAAAGAGAGGACGGGCTTCACACAAAATGTGTTTCAAGGATAATAGATGTTGCTCTGTGGGAAATATTTTGGATCTACTTCTCTGTACCTCGCTGAAGTCCATGTGTTTTAAGTAGTTCACATATGTAAATACAGCTAGATTTTACATATTTAGTCTTAAATTAGGTTTGGTTAAGTGTTAAACTTGTACATTTCCTTAAACTTACTGCTTCTTTTTAACAAATAAGCCACTTTCAACCAAATTTTGAAGCCCAACATTATTCATACTCTTAGTAGATTGACAGGAAATGTGCGATTAACCACATTAAGAAATGCAACATAAAACAATGTAAAAGTTGTATCAAATTTTAAGAAAATGATTTATTTTCTTCTGAGAAATCAGTTGAAAAAATCTTTTGTCAGCTGCTGAGGAGCTTTTTTGAAAGTTTCCACTGATAAAATTCATCTTTTGTGCTTGGAAGGCCTCTATGCCATTACATTAATCTATCTCCATGGGCAGATTCTCTGTTAGATATAATCCATGGTATGGATAATTTTGGTCTTAACTGTATGTTTAACAAATATAACTTATTAAGATACTAAGTTAACTTACTTGTGATAGCTCATGTTGGGTCTTACATTTTAAGAAATAATTACCTCCATGTCTGTTTTAACTTTGTTAATGTACAAGAACTTTTATTCCCAAATGACTGCATGCAATATGACTACCTGTTATATCCACTAATGCCCACTTGGTGGCAGTAGATAGCTTGCTCAATTTGCCAGTAGCAGACAGATCTTTGGTGTTTTAACAGCCAAAACCCAAATTTCCCCTGTTACTTAGATAAAATATAAATCTCAACCTACATTTTTTTAATGTTTAAAAAAGTTTAAATGTTTAAAAATCTGGTATTTAATTATATTGTGGATTTTTAGGGTTTCTTTTTGTAAGTTAGTGAAGAAATTAACCCAGCTGTTGAATAAATGAAGCCTTTTTAACCAGTGCTTCCTCAGACATTATCATCTGCACCCGTAGAGCCTGAGAGCAACTCACTTTTTACAAACCGAGCCAAGTCTCCTGCTCCAAGGTGCCAAACATTTATCGACTGTGCTACAGACTGTCATGGATGCTCTTGGTCAGCCTGTTGACAGTCTGACCAACAGGCTGGGTTTCCATTACATTTCTAAGTAATTTCAGAACTGGAGAGCTAACATTACTGAAAAACCGTGAACTTATGTTAGTGAGGAACTTAAAAAGAAATACTATAGAGATTTCTTTCATCACTCTATATTGATTTTGTCAGAGTTCCTTCGTTCATAGGCAGCAGGTTTAAGCTCTGGGAGACTGTATTCATGCAATAGCTGTAACAGCATAGATGTATGAAGATTGAATCAATGGCTGCTGAGGACAGTAAACAGCTAGAGGTGATGCTCAAGGTACACTACAGAACCATAGGTGGAGAAAAACGCGGGGAAGAACAAAAGTGGTATAAATTGATTAAGTAAAGTTATCTGTTGGGTGAGCTTTCAGTCTGTTGCAATATCTGCAATTTTTTTTTGTTTTATGTTTTTAAAGGGCAGCAGCTTGGTGGATGTTGTTTTTCAAGCACCACTGTATTGGTGTACATTTTAAAACATTAGTGCAACAATTTGGACTTTTTCATTTGTACCGTCAAGTCATAAAAATGGAAAAAAGTAATTTAAAAAATCCATTGTCACTACCCGGTTGGTTGAATAGTGAGGTGTAATTATGCAAACAAACACAACCCTAGAAATTGGAATCTCAGGAAGGTTTGGGGTTTCTCAAAATCCAATATGGCCGACAAGCACATAAAACACAGTTTTCTCGAATTTTTGACTTATTGTTTCTCAATAAATCTGGTGCTTAACTATATAGCATGTAGTAAAAATGTTTCTACAGAATCTGAAAGTACAACATGCACAGAAATACATTGTTGCTATTTTTGCTAGTCGTCACAACACATTAGTTTGAATACACCATGAAAAATAATAAACAACATTTCTTTTGAAAACAAAGGAAGTACAACAAGTAGGGCTTGTGTTAGTCACAGGAATGTGCGGACCATGGCTCCTTAGACTTAGAATTTTTCCTTTTAACTCGGTGTATCAACCAAAACCAGTATCTCACTGCTGTCCCGCCAGCTCTCCACGTTTCATCTTTATTGTGTAACAAAACAAATCAGGAATGTAAGAAAAATCAACAGAGGAATGAAATCACAACAGCCGTCTCAAAGAAGCAGCAGCCGAGCAGAATCATGGTCAGATCTTATCATACAGACCTGGACGGAGTTCAAGATGTTGTCTTGATCAGATAAAAAGAAAAGTTCTGAAGGTTAAAAGTAGCTCTGCAAGCCTTTAACAAGAGAGTAAGGCTTAAAAAAAACTGGTAAAGTTCACCACAAATCAAATGCATCAAAGAACTCCCTAAAATTGCTTTGACTGATATTAAAAGAAGCAAACTGGTTGACGGCATGAATTTATCCGAAACCGAATGGGTAAAACAGAACAGTGTGACATGTATTTTATGACAATCCTTCAATTAAGGCCAGTGAAACTGAAGGATCTGCGTAGCTGCCACCGCTGGGCGTACAAGCCTAATTTCTAAAGGGTCTTAAATGGCCCAGTGGCCTAATCTTAAGAGGAACGGCCAGCGCGCTTGAAGAGGCTGACATGACACGAAGACGCCACGCAGGGGGTCTGAAGCCTGAACAGGCTCATTGCTCGTCCCTGCAGGGCTTCTACTTTAACATGGCAAAATGAATAACAAACCTCAGAGTCCGCTGACATCGTTGGCCGACACCACAAAGGACCGACTGGGTTTGTGTTAGTCACGGGAAGAATATGACTAACTGTAGCTGGGGAAAAGAAAATTCACGCCGTTACGAGGCCCAGAAAGACTCAACAATTTATCATCAAAGATGGGAAAACTTCCTCATTTAAACCCAAATGTGGGTCTGTGAAAGAAGCTAGCACTGCAGCAAACAACCAGAAAGGAAGCAGTGAGCTGCTTAATCATTTGCTTTTTAATAGCTGACTGTACAAATCCCCAAATTAACAGCCTGCGTTACATAAGAAAAGAAGAGAGCGATAAGTAAAATACGTTGGAAAAGCACTCATGACGATCAGATCAGCAAATTGTTTTATTCATGGCTGCATAAGAAGGTAAGATTAATGTCTCGTAAGGCAGTGAATAATGTAGACGTTTCAAAGTTAAATGGGGATCCACGCAGGTTTCACCCAACTCAAATGATTTTTTTTAAAGATGCATTTCCCCCATTGATAGCTGGAGACGGTTCCAGTCAGAAGCACACATACATTTGGGGTCTTTATACGAATTTAAACCATTTTTTTAATCAGGGTGGACTCTCAACATCAGATAAAAGAGAAATGTTTACACTTTTAAAAAACATATGCATGCAAAATTTTGCTTTTGGTCATAATCATAGGAAGTATTTGCAGAAGAGCCTTCAAACCTAAGAACACCTTAGAAACTGCTAAGCACTGTGGTAGCTGTATCATCCTCTAGGCTTCTTACCACCACTACTACTGGTCGCATTGGACGAAGTTTATGGAAAAGGTTATGTAATTGGACAATTTCCAAATTCTTTACCTTCACTTCAGCTAGATGTTTGAAATATTGGCACATCATGATCTCAAGCATCAAAACTGGTTTTAGAATTGATGAAAAAGTCTAATAGTTTCTTCTTTTTTTCAATAGTCTTGACTTTAACAGGATTCAGATTTTGGGGACTATCCTTACATGAGTATCCGGTGTCAGTGAGGGTCTGTTTCACTCCCAGTGACAGATACAGCAAAGACCTTCTGGAGAAAAGTTTTGTGGTCAAACAAGACAAAGATTGAGCTGTTTGGGGATAAAAAAGGAAGGTTTAAGGATTTTAACCCAAGGAGATTCTACCAACTGTCCAGCATGGTGGTGGTAGCATCATTCTGAGGGTCTTCAGCTGAACCCACTATCTGCTACAGCTGATAGTGGGTTGGACGTTCCAGTTTGTCAATGATACCCAAACACGTCCAAACTGGTTTTGGAGTGGATATAGCACGCTAACTTTAGAGCCCGTTTCAAAATGTTAATTCAATTAGCTCCACCCATTTAAGATAAAAGAAAAAGAGCTGACAAATAAAGCTAGAGTAATACAAGAAATTTAAAATATGTGGCTCAAGTTGACCTTGCTACATCCAAGTGGATTTAATAGTTTCTCGGTTGTGGCCTTTTTTCCCACATGTACCTCAAAGGCTGGTTTTTATTGCTTCTCCTTGGGTAAATATGGTTTTATGGGCGTGTCCCGGACAAAGACAGCACAAAAGGAAAACAAAATCAAATAAAACAAGAAGAAACACAGAACCACTTTACAAAGAGTCGCTCTTACCAGCTTAATAAGCCGAATTAACCTTGAATCTTGTTCTCAGCAGTGCAGCAAGAAATGGAAAGCAGCTCGCCGACATGGTAAAATAGGCTCGCAGCAGTGAAAATGAGAGAAAGAGATTGAATGGGATTGTGGAGCAAGAAGGTGTGTGATAACCTGGCATCCAAGTGTGACAGCGAATCACTTTCATCCCAGGCCTCTAACACAGAAATCACTGACTCAGTTTATTACAAAAACTAAGATGATCACAGGAGTACTCACATGCTGCATTTTCGTGAGTTCGGCCGTAGAAATCTGCGATCTGCAACTGTCGAAAATGTCTGAAATCCAGCATAGCGCAATCTCATTCCTTCAGTCGTCTTCAGTTTTATTCTCCTCGGCGAATAAAAATCTATTGTGCGAGCATCAAAGAACCATTCAGCGACTCTGATTCTGCTTTGGATCAAACTGTGGCTCCTCTGCTGCCGTCGTTATCGGCCCCTTCAGCTATAGGGACGGTTGAATTGTGCTCGGAATACGTTTGGTGACTTTCCCAAAGCGAAAGCAGGACGTTTTTAAGTTAGGCTCTGCTGCTGATTTTGTCTGTTAGTTTTCTCCTTTGGTGGGGAAAAAGAGCACGGAGAGAGCAGAGAGGTTTCAAAACAGGTGAAAATGTTTTAAATCGTATTGTGTCACACACCGACACAAAGTGTGTGACACATAAAGTGAATGGAAGTGCTCCTGTTTTCACTATTTTCATATAAACTCTGATGCACCATAATAAAATTTTGCACAGCTAGTTACATACAAGTAGAGATTAGATGTGGATTGGACTTTTTAGATCTGGTCTAAAATGTACATCTGCGTACACTGGGCAACTGTTAGTCCTGCTTTTTATAAACAACAAACAGCAGGTTTAAGCAAATACATGGAAGGCAGGTTGCCCAATGAGGCTGGACCAAAATTGAATGATAGAAAATGAACACTATATTATCCTGAAAACGCAATCAACAGCGTCAAACATGGTGCAATGTGTTTTCAATGTGTCTTTTTCACCAGGGCCAGAAAAGCTAGTCAGGTCTTATCTGAATCGGGACTAAACACAAAATCATACGACATTGTCATTGTCCTTCCACTTTCATATGTCCGACTTTCTTTTGGTGATTTCACAAAAAAATGAAAAATGTAAAACCGGAAAGATATTTGATGTCACATTATCTCGCACTGCAGAGACATCGACACAAACCGGCAGAAAAAAAACACATTATTAGTCACTGTAGTGCCTCTTCCACACAAAAACAACTAAGTGATGCTAACAAGTATCGATTTTTCCAGACAAAGCGTTTTTTTATGTGTGTTTGGCAGGAGCTGTGCTGTACTATATGTAAGGCGGTAGAGAAATGCAGCCTGATTACATATGCAGGTCTGAACCGCTGCTCATGTCTCCATCTTGCTCTTCTTCGTCGTCTCGTCGCTTCTCTTTTGACATGAGTCAGCACTTCCCAGGGACAGAACAGGTGGACTTTGCGGTCCCAAATGTAGATAATAATATCCCAGATAGGTCCAAGCCTGGCGATGTAAGTTTAGAGGTGATTTATGACAACAGCCTGGGGGCAATAAACCCAGACTGACCCAGATACGCACACCTTCACAATTCTCACACAATTCTATGACGATGTCCTCATATGGAGAAATATGCACTTGAAACCAGATATTTACGTACACTGCATGGAAAGACAATCTTGTTTTCTGCTGTTTGAATGTTTTAGCTCATTTTGGATCACAAATAATTATTGCTATTTGCTAAATTGCAGAGCAGGGAGTGACATACTTTTCTTTTACTTACTTCAGAATTAGTTTGTAGACATCTTGTGAGTTTTTAATCAAGTTGCATTTTAAATACTATGTTTTGGGCCAAGAATTAAGGGTATTTTTCTTCCTTCCTTTTGTGATTTACTGAGTGAAGTGCACCAGATCCCCTTTCAGGAAAAACATGATGCTGCCACCCCCGTACTTTACCTTCAGGTCATTATGGTCGAACACAGACGTTTTTGTTTTGTAAGACCGCAGGACTTGTCTCCAAACATAAACATTGTTGCTGCTGGTTGCTTTTGCAAACTGAGACCTGGCTTTCAAGGACTAATAGCTTCTTCATCTCAGAATGGTCTTCCAGTGCAGGACTAATTTCTCTTGTTGATAAGGACACTATCTCACCAGTTTCAAAATCTTTTAGTTTTGTATGGGAAATTCCTGATTTCCATTGGTGTGTTGGAGATGTTGCCTTAAAATATATCCATAGATGTGGAAGACGCATACTGAGCTATAACAATCAATGGAATCGTTGTACTTTTAGCTAATTGTGTCGATTCATAAAGTAATCCAACATTTCTCTTTCTGCATTCTGGCATTTAATATTTAGACATGAACTTAACTGTCCCGGATAAGAAAAGGGTTTTGTCTGATTCGATGTCAGAAAATGACAAAAATAGGCCACATGTCTTTTTATACACTGTATGTAAATATCTGGTTTCAAATACAGTCTCAAAAGGCCTTAATTAGTCGCGGAGTACATTCACGAGAGACGTGTCACTGTTCCCACAATAAAAGCAAAACAAAGGACAGCAAATTACGATGACGGGCCTCTGGGAGACTATCTTTTCCCTGTCCGCAGGCAGGGAGTATTTCCATTTTCCTCTCAATCTACAGGAAAATGGAAACGGACCTCTACAACGCGCCGTGCCAGGGGTTTATCTTGACCCCTTCGATGCACTCACTGAGGAATTGCGGCGCGGAGGATGAAAGTTTTCGGGAGCGCCGAACTTTGGCGGCAATGAATCTCGGCTGGGAGCTGGCGGAGCGTGGACACAAACGGCGGGGACGCCATCCCAACGCGATGAGCCGTGCTCCAGTCTGCACACAGGCATGTTGATAATTAAGCTCGATGCGCCTCTGGGAAATTATGCTAATGACGTTCCTGAAACAGCCTACATATCGGGAAACATTTGGCTTAAGGTGCTCTCGACTGCATAGCACATGTTGAAGTCCAGGAAGGGAAGACGGATTGCAAATGAAGGCATTGGGTACTTTTATAATATTATATACCAAATTCACTTGTTTGTATCCTTCAGGCACAGTACAGGCAGTCACACTTATAATAATCATCCTATAAAAATTTCCCTATTTAATTCTATTGTTAGTTTTTTTTTCCAGGGTGAAATTATTAAGATTATGATTTTAAAAAGCGATTTTAATAATTCAAAGTAAATAAATTCTCTAATCCACATAAGGTCAGAGTTATAAATTCAGGCTCAACTAGATGCAAACACCCCCAATAACAATCAGATAAATGTCAAAAACAACAGTTACAGACGATGGTTTCTTGGGTCTTGGAAAGTGCAATATAGAAGTTTAACGGTTGCTCGAGTTATCCAATCCAAGGATCATCATCCTTTTTGCAGATTTTTCAGAAAGCATACCTAAAATACTGGAAAGAAAACGTAGGTTGGGAAGCCGACATTTCCAGGAGCAATGTTACTTGATGCGCCATTAGCAGCCAATCCAGAAGCGCCATTCATTTTCCTTGGCACTGATTGGCTGTTCTCCGAAGAGCGAAGCAAAAGAAGACAGTAGATATTTGCTTCTGCAGTCGTGCTAAGACCGTTTCTACTGTGCATCTGAAGGTTTATTTGGATTTTGAACTATTAAAAAGAAGCACAGACGTGTTTTTCAAGGGGTCTGAAGTATTCATGGAATCCAGCTTTTCGTGGGCGAATCCCCACATTATGGAAAGGGTTTAAATCAGGGCTTTGGTTTGTTGTGTGACCTTACTAAATGTTAGTTTTTACTCATGTCTGGGGCCATTGTCCCGCTGGAGCATTTAAAACCTTTTAAACTTTGTATTTTACTTGTCAGCCGAAGCTGCAGGCTTTGGAAATGGTTACAGTTTTATTATCATTCCATCATTTTTGTTTTAAATCCGGCACACGGCGTATGATTTCAAGAATCACATTTGATGGGAGATGCAGGACGACACGACTTGCATAACACCAGACACTTCCAATAAACGTATAATTCAATCAGTAAACAAACATAATTTACATCTGATGATGAATTTATTAAAACCACGTGACACTGACTGAAGCTCACAACCAGAGATTTTCTTTCGCAATAGAAGATTTGTGCAAAGATGGCCGACAATCACAGAGTGTGGCTTTAAGTACCGGTGCCTCTCTCAATAAAATAACCCCACACCATGACACAGCCACCACCGATCTTCACAGCAGAAACTGTTCTGCAGTTTTAATATTGATTCACAATATGGTGTTTCACCCGATTAACTTATTCTTCTATAATTGTTTAAAATGGTGAGTTTAAATGCCTCCATTTCTCCTTCTTACTGGGATCTAGATGAACTCTAATTGGAGACATTAGTAAAAGTTTAAAAAAGACAAAGGCTAAAAAAGACGACAAACCAATCTTATATAAAACATTTTAGTCCTTTAAGCAAATTAAAAATCAATTTACTCAGTCCATCTTGCATTTAGCCACGAAGCGAGAAATAAAAATAGTCGGTTCGCTTCGCGCGTCAGGACAGCACGTTTGAAGCCCTGAGGGTTTTACTTATTAGGGTCCACTTGAGAATGACTTGCTAAAGAGGAGATTAAAGCAATTTCAGGGGAAATGGCCGACTACTGTCTGCAGAGGCAAGGACCTGTTGACCTTGAGAGATTCGCAAAAAGAGATAAGGAGGGAGAGAGTGGCGCGGAGAGACGACGCCGATGAGGAAATAAAATACAGGGAGTTGGGAGAGATTAGTGGGCCAATAAAATGGCTCCTGCTATCTTTGGAGCGAGCGGGCCTGGCTGTGTACTGGTCAATCAGAGCTCAGTAATGGGCCTCTTTATCATCGAGTCATTCAGGGTCCGATCATTCGGGCGGCTGCAGAGGCCGTCCCAGCCGCCCGACAACAATACGTTTAGGGATGGAAATGTCCAATTTAGTGTCCTAAAATGTTGATGGTTTTTAGCTCCGGCAAGCTTTTCGCATTGGTGGCGATCATCTCCTGTGATGGAGTGACAAAGCAAAGCAAAACTGCAGACAGAAGAGGAGACACACAATAGAAGACACATAATAGACGTACACCCTGAGCACCCTCTAATGTAACACAAAAGACAAATGCGACATTTCATTTCTGCCGTAAGAAGAAATAAATAAATAAGAATCCAAAATGGTTGCAAGTCATTGATCTTATCAATCATTATCATATGATATTTTGATGACATGATACTGCTACGATATTTCTGTGATGGGAGGAAGTAAAAGAATAAAAATCCACTAGGTCATATCAGTCGACTAACAATTAATTGATAAACCATTTTCTTGGAAACTGACTGTTCTTTTGTATCAAGAGGGATAAACATGTTTCCATAATGTAAATTAATATTATTGCCATGCTAAGAAAACACACAAAAAAAAACTAATTAAAATAATAACATTTAAATAATGCAATGAGGTCATAACATTGTGTCTTTTCTTGATATTTTGTGATTTTATTAGTAATATGACTTGATTCTTGTGTTATTTCGACTTTCGTAATATACTTCCACCGTTCTTCTTTTTGTATCTGACTCCTTCTTAACAGGACTCTGCTCTCCTAAGTGGTCCCCTCTGCTGGATGGTGGTCGAACTACAACATTAATAAAAGATCTATGCGGATGTTATTTAATCGATTGGAACTAATTTTAATCCAATAAACTATTAATCTACAACTAAGCATAAGTTGATTTATAGTTTACGTCCCTAAAATCCAGTAATGCAGAGCAGAGTATGAGTTTTTGCGGCCTCCAAACAAAGACCCCTAAGAGTGTGAAGCGCCGCTCCCTGTGCATGCTCAGCCATCTCGACTCTTATTTAAGTCGGTGAACGTGGATCCGCGGCGCGCTGCAGCAATCATACATGAATCTAACATGCTGGATCCAATCTATCATCCTAATTACTTCCTTTTCCATGTCCCAATCTATTTGGTTGTATGGCAAATTAATTTACACTTTAGAAAATGTGCTTGTCCTCCACCTTCCTTTCTGCGAGGATGCAACCCTCCGAGCGCCCGAGGCCGTGTTGGCTTACAGTCTAACCCAACCTAATCTCCACCTCGCAAATTAAATTAGGACGGCAGACAAAGTAGCTGAGGAGTCTACAAACTGGAAAATAAATATTAATATTACAAAAACAGAGAGCAGGTGCCAGGATTGAAGCTATCGATCAAATTTGAAGTGACGATGCATGACTGGAAAGGCGTAGAAAAAAATCAAGGTTTAACTGGTGAAACCTTTGGGTGTATTGCTGAAGAAGGGGATTTCTGTGTGTGTGTGTGTATGTGTGTGTTGTACAGCCATGTGTCTGACATTAACCCCACATCATCCGCTGACAACTCTTGGCCCCGAATCCAAGCCCTTAACCATCTCCTGGGTTCAGCAGCTGCCTCAGGCCCAGAAGCAAATGTCAGCAGCGAAATGCAGAGCAGCTCGGTGACTCTGGCGAATGGGTCGTAAATCCAGCTGAGCGGTGGAAAACCAAATCACATCTCTGCGCCGTGATGGCACAACGACAAGTAAGGCAGGACTCGCCACACCGAATGTGATTTCATGATTTAATTCAATTGAGTTGGACTTTGCTTGACCCACAGAAGACCATAAAGAGGATCATTTGAAACACAAAACAACCAGGACTCATAAAAGCGGCGCCAAACGACAGCAGATAAAAGTAAATCCCCACATGGCCCACGTGGCACAAAGCTGTCAGATCACAACCATCTAAGCAAAAAGGTAAACATGAAATGGTAACAAAAGGGATCCGTAAATGTGATATTTAACATCCTGGGCAGGAACAACCTATGACATCATGAAGACACAAACAAATCTAACTAAAATGGATACTGCTTTGTTCACATTGTGGCTAATTTAACAACCTTTCCAAATACAAAAAGCAGAATTGAAATATCAATCTGAAGCTACAATAAGCAATATCGACTAGCATTAGCTGTGATTTATTTCGATTTGACCGCAGGACATAAGAAATATGTTATGCAATACAAAGTTTTCAGGTAATCATCTTAATCAACAACGGCTTAGGTAAACGGGGATGCAGAATGCTTTGGGTAAAAGTACAAAGGGAGAAAAACGACAGCGCTTTGGCGAGGTGAAATGACACAGAGCCTAACAAAACGACCTAAAGTTGCAACAAATACAATAATAATGCCACAAAAATCCATGAGGAGAGAAAATAATTGCAAATGACTAAACAAATCCACCCAAGAAACAAAAAGATGAGCCCTGAGGAGCTTAAAAGCTCCGTTATTTCATAGAAGTTATTCTTCCTTTTTATAGAAGTGCACAAACAATACCACACTCGTGTAGTTAATTTGTTTATTTAGAAGACTATAGGGGACTACTTCCAATTATTGGATGCAAAGGTGATACTAAACAGCTCCTTGGGAGGTGCAATGGAGGAATGGTCAATATGAAATGGCTACTTAAGTAGAACAAAATAGTTATTGACCAAAAAGATCAAAATTACATCAGTTAAATTGGGCTAAAGGGCAAATGAGCACCACATGTCAGGATGCAAAACAGCAACAAAACGATTTAAAGGAAAGACCAAAGAGCAATAAGAAGAAATACAAAACAAGTGTAACACAAAATGTAGCAAAACAACAATGACAGAACAAAGAGTTGCAAAAACCATTACAAAAAGATGGAAAACACCAATTTGTAACTTTAAATAAAATCAATTAACATTAAAGAGACATCAAACAAATACAAAGTGATACAATTACTTCAAACACAATCTAAAAAAAAAGCAAAACAAAACAAGTAGGAAAAATTTTAATTGCCTGGATTTATTATAAAAATGGTTTATTTGATCATTCATGACGGCACTGAATAGAATCTATCATTATTGTCTCTGTAGCAGTGAGAGACTATTTGTTGCTATAATTTGTTTACCTAAAAAATGTCCTATTCAAAGTACATGCTGTCTCAGACTGCTGTTGTCATACTCAGTCTGGCAGAGACACACTTTTGTTAGCGCTTGGATAAAAAGAAGACGCAGGCGGTTTCACTGAATAAACATAATCCGGTCGTTTCATAATATATGGATGTAAAAATCACAACCCAGCACCAAACAACCCAAGTGCAGAAACTGTTCGACTGGGCGGTTTTAAAAAAAGAACAAACCACTTAATTCCTGTGTGACTGCAGCACATTCTTCAAATTAAAGAAAGTGATTTAAATTGGCTTCGCCGAGATCGCTCAGAACACAGACGGCCCTGTAACTCCAGGAGGAAAACGCGGAAAAGCTCCTCCACGCTCATTCACCTTCGCTGTTGTCGAAAATAAATTTTGCATCCACACTCATTTTTACTTTTTTGTTTATTTTTTTTTTAAGCGTTGCCTTGACAGCGTGGCTTTTCTAAAGCGATGGTAGAAAGAAGTCGGAGCTGCATGAGTGTGATGTGCACAAGGATGCTGCAGACAAAAGGAAAGCCTGAGCTCTGCACCTGCACGGTGCCCAGCGCAGTAAGTAGAAAATAGCTGCTATTAATCACTGAGAAAAAGTGTGTGGATAAAAATCTGACTTTTGGGTTTGCCTGTGTGCGCGCAGAATGGTTGGGGAGGGATTTTAAACTTCATATGCAGCTAACGTGAACAAAATTTGTTTTCGAAGAGGATTAAAGGCTGCTTCACAGAGCTTTTCATTCAGTAGAATCATCTAAGAGCAGCAATACATTCAAGCTTTCATTTCTGCTTTGTCTCTCTCGCAGGTGGCATGCCGGCTGTGGGAACGAATTGCAGCTGCACGGCAAAAAGCACAATCCATTACTGGCTCTAGACTCAGCAGTGTGCGCCGACCTGCTGAGTGAAATTTTCTGGACATCGTCCACTGCTGTTTGAAAATGCTTTTTAAAAAAGAAAAACAAGAACAATGGCGCTCACCTTTAGGAAAATGTCAAATTTGTACCTTATTTGTAGGAGCGCTAACTACTTTCACAAACAACTATTTTATTGTTCACAAACAAAAACAGGGCTGAATTTCTTTTCTTCCCAAACAAGAAAGGTGAGGCTTTGCAGCACAGAGGCCTTCTTGTCTCGTATTGTCACGCCAGCATGCAGGATTACCGCAGCGTCTTACAGAAATTCCTCACACATCCTGGACTTTTGTAATATAACAAAAAACTTTTTGTGTGTGCCCTTCTATATTCTTTGGAAAATAGCTTCCTGCTGAGTCAAACTGGGAGGGAAGAATCTGTAAATCAGTTTCCAAATCTTACCTACAATTCTCAATTGACTTTAAGCCTGGGCTTTGACTGGGCCGTTCTCTGATCTAAACCAATTTTGCAACTTTTAGCCCGTTTCCTTTGTCATTTTGCTTTGATTTATTTAGATCTCTTTTCTCTAGTTTCCCTACTGCTCTGCTTTCTCTTGGGACGGTGTGCTCAAAGAGGATTTGTTTTCATAAAATTGTGCATGAAGGCTAAGAGAGGCTTAAAACAGGAAGTCTTACAAGTTTCTCACACCGTTTACAAAGTTCTTTGTGTTGGTAAAACCCCAGTACAATACATCTAATGGTTTCAGGGTGACCAAATTAAGGAAAAAGTGCACGTTTTGGCGTTGAGCCTAGTAGTAAACAGTGCAGGCGCAATGTGATGCATTGCTGAAACATAATAAATCCTGACAGAGGACACAGGGAACCTGCTGGGCTTCTGTAATGAACTTCTGTCCCACAATCACTCTCTGACCCACTTGCATTAAAGAGAACCAGGAAGCCATTATGTTCACCTGTCTCCACCGCACACCAACAAGGAGAATGTGGAACACACAGGTGCACGTGTGTGTGCAGTAAGATTTCCTGCTGTACACGACCGAAGCGTCAAACGGGAGCCGCTGAGCTAGAGAAGACTGGACGCTTTCATACACTCACGTTCCAGCAGAGAGCTTCTTAAACTGCCCATGGGTTGCAGCTTTCTTTGTCTAAGAGCGTGTGTGTGCGCGCTCGTCGGCACGCTCCCATCAAACTCATCCTTGGTTGAACGCGTCTTATTAGACGTAGAATGTCTCTGTTGTGAGTTTCTAGTCAAGCAGACGTAGCTTGTGTTTCAGGGTTTTGTCACACTGCTCAGCTTCACCCACCAGGGATTTTCAATAGAAATAGGTATGAGATACGAGAACAAAAATGTATTCGTTCCCTGCGAGCGATAGGAACAGGCTGACATGTTGCCCCAGACGAGCCGACTTTACTATTTCCTCCATTTTCTTTTACTTTCTGAAAGGTTAAAGAAAATAAAAAGAAAAAAATCTTTTGGAAAAACTCCAAAAATGAAAACAGAAAAAAATCCAAACATCCACCGATCAGTGATGCTGGAATGGATCACGAACTAAATCTAATCAGGTTGGAAAATGTATATGCTACGTTTACATGTGGACACAGGCAGCAAATGTTTAAAATATTCAGCCAGAGTTATGCCAGAAGCTTGTTGACAGCCATAAAAATCACGTGAGATTGTTACGTTTATTCAAATAACAGCGGAAGTTTATTCATATACATACTGTGCATATGCTGATGATGAGTGAATGTATCCTTCTGAGCGGAGCAGGACTTCGAATAGAATTGAACTTTTCACATTTGAACAAATTCAAAATGAGAACTTCCTTATATCAAGATTCAGATCAAAAGGTAAAACTTCATAAAAATGGTCAAACTTTATGTAATCATCCCTTTGCTTAATTTGAAGAGGGGAATAAATGCATGCTGCTCTTCTGCACCAACCTGATCTCCACTCACCATGTTTCAGATTGAGCTTGTTTTTCTTTCTTGTTTGCTTCGGCCAGACTTTGACGTTTCAAATAACTAGTTTTCCGGGTAAGAGCTTTTGCAAGAGAACTCCTTCAACACTATACTTAGCCTCCTTTCAGACATGCATGGCCTTACATCTGAAGAGGCACTGATGCTGTTTCTATGACTGCTTTATTGCCAAACTCAGCGGTGAACCCGGTGGAGATGGAGAAACTTGTTTGTTTACATGAAAGAGATCAAATTAACCTCATCCGACCAAACGCTTAACCTGTGTGGCTCTGTATTATTTTATTTTTATTTCCTGACATTCACAAAGCAAACCTGGATCATTTTATATCTATATGGTAACTTGAACTCTCTATACCTTTTGTCACTTTACAGCTATAACCTTCAATGGGTTTTATAGCTGTATTAATGTACTGCAAGTTGTGCATATTGGCAGTGTAAAGTGGAAGAATAAATGTAAATCTAAAATGTCTACTCAGCCCCTGGAGTCAATACTTTGGACAATTATTTTTTGAAAATATGGCTGCAGGTCTTTCAGGTTATATTTTTACCGGTTTTGCACATCACTTTGTCTCAACACTGAAATGTTGAGAGAGAAACACAACATGATATAAAACTCAAAACGTCACAGCCCCTTGAATCCAATTCCTTGCTTTCGCATTCAGCTGTATCTGTGAGCATGCTAGCCCCCCAGCAATCTGCTAACGGTTTAACTGGAACCTCAGCCCACCTAGTCTGCACTTGCTTCTAAAATTTATTTCCAAGAGTAAAAGGAAACTCACTGTCTTTAATCATCTACAATCCTTACTTTTATCTGAGGAGCTAATCAGAAAAAAAAAAATCCATTCTGAGCCTCTGGATGCGGACAAATGGCTGGTGTCTCGCCTCCGATCGATCACATGCTTTCAGAACTGTAAATGAAGGGTTAGGTAACGAGGATGAACGGAGAGGTAATCAAGAAGACCACTCGAGATGCAAGGGAGACGGGCGCTAATGCGGCGAGAGCATTTCCCTGGTTACAGACGAGTGGCTTTTCTAGACCCTCAGACACAGAAACACATATGAGTGGCTGTGACATTTGACCCTTGTTGGGAACAGTGTCCTGGTCACAGCAGTCACCCTCAGTCTCTTTTATTTAAAGCTTCATCTCTCTTTCTATCACACACACGCACATTGAGGAGGTCGGGGTCAGGGGTCAATGGGATCGTCCAGGCTAGACTCCGAGGTTTAATCACACAAACTGATTGCTTGAAACCTTGAAACCAACTCGACACCTAGATTGAAGCCGGTGAGGCAGGGTACTGTAGACATGCTAACTGATACGTCCAACTGAGCACCATTGCTGTTTTCCACATCCTTTCGATTTTATTGCTGAAGAACAAACATCTGCATGAAACTGCCTGCGACGTTAGCTCACAAGTGACTTGGAGGCACATCAGTCTGCAGTTTGCAGATCGTTCAGGCCAGACTGCTGAACCATTTATCAAGAAGAGCGTTTCAGTGACTCATCGCACGAAGACGTAAACAGTGCGAGCAGTAAGCCTTGGAGAGAGTTTGCTAAGTGCGAGTACGTCAAGCCTGGATGGATTTTTAAGCTCTCAACATGACTGCAAAGATTCTCCAAGCCTGACTTTGGATTACTCTTTTTGTTGTTGTTGTTAACATAACAAGTTTTTCCCTCCAGGAAAAACCAGTCCTCTTTAGTCTGCTTTCGTCAAACTCTAGCTCGTCTGCATGTGTGCATGTGTAATCGAACTCTGATGTGGACCAACAAAGCGACCTCTGGTCCACCTACAAACCTGGGTGTGTTTAAGATAAAGTGAGTTCGGATGCACATGTAGATTTGCCAAGCGGACCAGAGACCGCTCTACAAGCTGTTATCATGAAGCAGGAGGGACTTGGACACCTCAGAGTTGAAGTACTAACTTTCTCTAATTTATACACAAAGAAAATACAGCTTTAATAATGTAGGATTCTCCTACGCTGCTTTAAAATAACAGAAACAGAGCTGCAGGAAAATCAAGTCAATGCTTGGATGTTTTATTTGACATGCCTTGCAATATATTTTACATTTCCATCAATGCAAAGGAATTTATTGACAAAAAGCACATTCCCTAGATGGTTTTAGTGGTTGATAGAAACCCTGCTTTTTGTTATTATTATTATTTGTCTGATGACTCGGCCTGCTTTTAAGCTGCACTCTCACTTTGTGTCCATTAAGGCGATGTTTCACATTCTATCATTTCAGCATCCCTTATTTTCATGCCAAACACTGAGCTTATCATCTAGGCTTTCTGCCTGTCAGCCACTATGCTGGAACCTGAAATATTCCTGTTGTCTTCAGAGAGATGGAAAGGAGGAAAAACAAAAAACAAAGCCAGGTGCACAACTGACGAGTCGTGCTTCAATAACACGGTGGCGTCCTTCTTATTACGATCTCAAATCAGCCCTTAATACTTCCTTGTGTTCTAACGCCGCCTCAGACCAAAGACGTCTCTAGCAGAAAACCCCTTTCCGCCTGAGCCTTGACCCAGGAGACGAAACATTGCAGGTTAGCTCACGCAACACCACACCCACTGCACCGACCTCTCCACCTTCCAGGAACACACACGCACACCCCCCCCACACACACACACACACACGCACACACACACACACAGCTGACGCAAACAGTGTGCTTTGGTCCCTCGTGTTCCCTGAGTAATTATTATTTCTTCATTATGCAGGACAG
Source organism: Poeciliopsis prolifica (assembly GCF_027474105.1). Taxonomy (NCBI): domain Eukaryota; kingdom Metazoa; phylum Chordata; class Actinopteri; order Cyprinodontiformes; family Poeciliidae; genus Poeciliopsis; species Poeciliopsis prolifica. Next base: position 7,277,581 of record NW_026562394.1, read on the forward strand.
GCTGGGTAGAATCATCAGGAGCTGAAATGTTAATGGTTTTATCACTTAGCAACAGGACCGAACCTCACAGCCTGTCCAATCTCCCTGACACACACACGCACACACACACACACACACACACGCGCGCACACACACACACACACGCACACGCGCACGCACGCACACACACACACACACACACACACACACACACACACACACACACACACGCACACGCGCACGCACACACACACACACACACACACACACACACACACATTGTATGTCTTCTTATCTTCACAAGGACTTTGCTTTGACTTCCATTCATTTTTCATTAATTCCTGTATCTTAACCCCAAACCTAACTTAAACTCAATTCATATCTTAAAACAACAGTTTCTGGGTTACATGTGGTCTTCTATATGCAGTACATAGACTTACACACACACACTTACTATGAGCTTCAATGAAATAGCCTAATTTTGAGTTTGCTTGACAGACAGGGCTCTAATGACCAAATGCCTGAGTGAGGACTCAGGCTGACAGAAATATCTATAGGCGCCTCTGTCACCAGATGCTTTGGCAGCCGACTAACCACGGTGTTATTATACCCACAACAGCCTTGCCACGTTTCTCATTAGGCTTTTTAAAAACATGAAAAGCGTACACCTTGAACTTGACATTAAACTCCATGTTTCAGAACTTCATCGGAGAAGCAGCCAAAGACTCAGGAGGAGCTTTAGAGCGCCACAGCTCAGGAGAGACTCTGCTTTGAGTGGAAGGCTATAAGTCATGAACACTGATCTGTTCTTTATGAAAGAGTGACACGAATAAAAAGTCATTTTCGAAAGGGAGGCATAATAAGGGCTGTCCGCAGTTTGCCTAATGCCAGGGGATAGAGCACATATTTAAAAGAAGGTTTTCTTCTATGCTGGTTGAAAGTCAGTGAATGTAGCAACCACATTCTGGATCATGGTGTCGGTAGCAGTAGAGATGGGTTCCTTCAGCTGACACACAAAAAAAAGTGGTCTAATTTGATAGGTTGATGGCTGAAAGCCCATGGTTAAACACAAGACAATCCAGGAAGAAGACCTGCTGGAGGCCAGAAAGGCAACAGCTTTAGATATACGCTCATGTGTTAGGGTGGCCTAGTCAAAGTCCAGATCCAAATACTGGAGGGAAAAAAAAACAGGTTTTATAAACTAATTGACTCATTGTCCTTCCACGCTGCGATTTCTGTGCATATAATCTGACCTGTGTCCATTTCTGTCGCATAAAATCCAACAAAGTCCAAAGACATTTAATTACAATGTGACAAAAAGGGAGAAAGTCCACCATCAGACGCTGAAAACCAAAGCAGACCCTCATCCTGTCTTCAGTCAGATGCGACAGCACTGGAAGCACTGAGTAGCATGTAATGAGAGCAACTCTACAGCTTCAGCTATGAAATGCCTAATTATCCACTAGCGTTTGCTGAAAAGTGGCTATGCGACGATTACTCAAACGATACGACTGCAGCTCAAAGGTTCCTCAGCACAGAGAGCTGTCAGCCTATCAGATGTCTCCCTCCACAGGTCAGGCTTTCGCTACCAGAGCGCGAAGGCTAAGGTTTCTCTTTCGTAACACCCACCCAGCACATCCACTCAGAGTGTGACCTCCCGCTCTTCTCATTTAGAAGGTTAATTAGAAAGTGACTGGTTGTTGTTTACAAGAGAGCAGCCATATGTTGTCCACATTTTGCTCATCAACTTTCTGTAAACCAAAAAAAAAAAAAAAGAGCTTTAACTAGATGCACAGACATGCAATCCCACTCATACGTGTGTGTGTGTGTGTGTGTGTGTGTGTGTGTGTGTGTGTGTGTGTGTGTGTGTGTGTGTGTGTGTGTGTGTGTGTGTGGGGGGTGTGTGTGTGTGTTTGGGTGTGCGCTCAGTGTTAATGTGGATAATGTTCCCTGCCATTAGCAATCTTCTTCTCTCTCTGTTTTGGGGGAATTAAGCAGCTCAATTTGGTGCCCGTCTTGGCTAATGAGAGGTGATGCGATGAGACTGTGTATGTGCAGACGAGAATGTGTATAATGAGAAAAGACAACACTAATCTACCGAGGCAAAAATGATACCGCCTTCCAAAAAGAAGGGCCTCTTTTTATTCTTTCTTGTCAGATTCACCAGAAGGTTAGACGCCGTTTGCTTTCCGATGCTTCGCCTTTCAGTGAAAAGGACCGTCTGCCTGATGTGCTCAACTGTACGCCGCAACTTCCAGCGTGTGCACATTTACGCTGAATGCATTTACATTCATCAGCTCTGACATTTGCGTTTGTGGTGCATTGATGTCCGTTTGGCTTGTAGTGAGCGTCTGATTAGTTTATCGAGTTTGAAAACTAGATTGTGTGTGTCTGGGTCTTAATGAGGCTGTGATTTTCCAGGGACAGACAAAGGTGTTGGAGGACTGATGGATCGGAGAGAAGAAGACCCCGTCAGAGCCGACATTGATTGAACAGCGACGGCGAACTGAATATGCAGACAGGCACTTGGGGAGCGGGACAGCAGAGGATGATAAATGTGCAAACAGTACATCACCAAGAAAACCATCTGTAGAAGGGATGTGACTGACTGAGCAAACATTGTCTGGCTTGGTCCCTCTGTTTTAGCTCAGTCACACTTTGGCCAACTCACGTCTGGATTCCCAGTTCTGGGCTTTTCACACCTGATAGTCTGGTAGATTCAGTTGAACTGAGGAGCAAAACTGCAACATTTGTTACATGTTCAGCTGGTGTGGTTCCCTTTCGCACTGCGCTGTGTTAAACAATTCGAACATTTAAAAAACCTCTTCCTCTCCCTTGTCCATGGTGACGCTGCACCAAGAACTGCAGAAGGAAATGACACAAAATTCTCAGAAGAAGACATAAGTGCAACATCCTTCGCAAAACGCAAAAAAATAAAATAAAATGCTTTTAGTGGTTGTAAGATTTTTCTTTTGCCTTTGGCTTTAGCGGTAGATACGCTAGTTTGTTGTTGTATTTACCCAGAATGCCCTGTGGTATAGTTTGCTTCTTCCTTTGGCGCGGTCTCCGGTCCAGTTGGTATTCACATGTGCAATTGAACCAAACCGGGACCTAGGTTTTAGGCGGAGCAGAGTTATTTTGGTTTGAGCAGTCACAGTCGTTTAAACAAACCTAACTTTCTAGTCAAACAGACTAGATCGATTAAACTGGACTGAACAGGGCTGGTGTGATTGGACCCTTTGATTTCAACTGCTTCATAGATTAACAATTATCTATACCTTCACAGATGCAAATGGGGAGTTCGAATGACTACATGACTGCGACTACAGAGTCTAGGAAAGTAGTAAATGTATGAGTTCATTCGTTTTCACTTGTTCTGGGATGGCAGATTTTTCTTTAACAGAGTCAAAACCACTGATGGAGACACAGTAGCTGGATGTTTGTCATTAAGCTGAGCCGTCGGCCAAGGAAAAAGTAACCATCTGTCAGGCAGACAAGACCACATGAAGAAAATTATCTGTGCAAAATAAATAAATAAATAAAGGTTAAAGGTTATTGCGGACCTTCGAATGTGAAGCAGCTAAACAATGTTCTGAAAAAACAATGTTCTGAAAAAAATTTCCATGCAGATTTACTCTATTTTTTTTTGCCTTTTATTCAATTTAAATGTTTCAGATCGTCCAACAAGATTTTGCCATCAGACAAAAATAACCTGAGGTTATTTTTTTACATTGAACTGTTTCGGTAAAATTAATAACCTACAAAAAGTAGGTTTCAAATGATGACTGTATGTAAAAAACTAATCATCCAACTTGCTAAATGATCAATTAGCTGATTAAAGACTGACTATTGTTTGACCTATAGGACTTGGAAATCCCTTAAATAGAAGCCACATGACAACATGACGTAGACAAAAAGTTCTGAAAAAGCAGACTCATGTTAATCAATCAGCATTGATGAGGCCCAGGCGTTTTTTTGGGGGGGGATGTAGTAATTTCTTGGTCCTTATGGAGAACCTCTGCAGGCCCCAGGTTGATGGACTGAACATGGTTCATGTCCTCTGTTACACTTTCTTGCTAAGTAAATACAACCAGCCAAAACCAAATTTTGTATGTACGCCTCGATTACTCACATCACCAGTCCACACACACGACATGCCAAGTTGTACTGACACGCATCATCTGCCATGGCCGCTCCGGAACGAGCAAAACCATGAGTCCAATGAACGATGATGGGCGGATTGTTCCAGATGCTCCTCAATCCAGCTGCAGCCTGTTGGCAGTGTCACAGCGTGACGACACGCTCCGATATTGATGACCCCGCTCCCTCCCTCTGTCTCCTTTGGGCTGCCGTCCCGCCACCTCGCGCGGCGCCTGCCAAGCCCATTATCCATGCACACTTTAAGTCAAAATGCCACAAGCTCACAAACTGATCGATGGGGTCTCAAACAGTGGGGGGCCATTTAAACAAAGGAGCAGAGGATGGTGTGGGGTGTGTTTTTGCATGTGTGTGGCTGACAGTCCTCTCGCAGTCGGCATTCCCAATGCCATCTCATCTTTTCCAGCCGTCTGTATGGATTTAGGCGGCTGGCCCGTGGGCCCGGCTCCATCGATCGCATGGGGCCAACCAATCACATTGACGGACAGCTCGGTTGAAGGCACACCTTGGCTTTTAATAGTCCTGTCCGCCAAACACATGCTCACGTGGAGGGAGCGTGAGGAGACACAGCGGAGTAGTGCAGCTAATGCACGCTGACACCCAGCAGGCAGCCACTGTAACCTTGTGTATCTGCATAATGAGGCAGACAAAGATGTAGACACAGAGAACCTCTAGCAGTCACAAGAACAAAACAATTTAAGCCAAAGCTTTGGTGATTTGCTCAGCCACATGTGTGTACACCTCCTCTCGTCTGCTAGGCTCAGCGGCAGCGGCTTTGAACGAGGCGATGCAAATGACCTCGTCTTATCTTGAAGCAAACACTGGCAAATTAAATTAAGACCTCCTGCAACGGTGAGAAGTGCTGTTTCCTCATCCTTGTTACTGTAGTGGTTAAGCAGCATCCCTGGGTGTAATCAGTGTTGGTAGTCTGACCGTCAGGACAGAGGCATTTCTCCAGCTCGTGTCAGAATTTGCCTCTGTTTTGCTTAGATTAAGAAGCATATGTATACATCTCTGGGGATTTTCTTGCAAGTGGGTATTATTTGTGTATTCAGCTTTTTCTCAGATTTGTGTCACTGTGACGACCATTAGCGCACGCCTCTCTTTAATATTTCCCCCTTAGGTAGGCGGCTACAGTAAACTGTCAACAACACGAGCTTCTACTGAAACCCCCATTAGCTGCTGATGAGTTATACCTGCGTTACATTTGTTAGAGCACAAACAAATGTAATGCACACGCAAACACACACCAGCGCTCCAAAAGAAATGAGCCCATATGTCAAAGTTCCTGACAATATTCCTAATGGCTCGACGTCTACGGAGTCTCTGAGGAACTCTCCATTATTAAAGTGGTGAAATGGAGACCCCATTGGCCTTTAGGATGGGGGGCTAAACCCAGGAACATTATGTTAATCAGGATCCTAAGGGAGAAGCTGCCTCACAATCTGATGAGTTGTCTGGGGATGCAACAAAGCCAATTTCCTTCCTCTATAGCAACTTCTCAGTGGATATTAACAAAGAGCAGATACACATCTGAAGAAGGTCCTTTTTTTTCCATACATTGAACTGTTTCGGTAAAATTAATTTCATATTTCTCAGCTCAAAATAGTCCAATTAATGTCAAATTACATAGATCCGTCCATCCACATCCACAGTGTCAGCCGAAACCTTACACTGGGAGATCCGAAGGTCTTCCTGAGACAAAATAAATATACAGTCCCTCTAGCAGGATTTGGGTCTGCTGTGGTGACCCCTGTTACACCTTCCTAAGGGAGGCATTCCCATACCCATACTTCATCCTTTCATACAGCCCCTCCTCATTCAGTACACGTCACCAGCCTGGGTTCCCCTCCGTCCCGGGATCCCCTGTTTTGCTTTTACAAAGCGGTTATAGAAAGAACGTCACAATTTTCTCCATGAACAACAACGTTACAATTTCCATCCAGGAGTTACCGTCTTATTAATATAATAGTTATTTAATGAAGAATCGTACATATGTATATAATTTCTCGAAATCTATTCCTGTCTCCTATGGATAAAAAAATGCAGACAGTGGAAGTGGACTCGTTGGAGATAAATATCAATACTGAAGCATGTTCGGGCTTCAATGCCGAGTCCAGTCACTACAAGGAGGAGATTTTCTTCAACTTCTTGTATCCTTGTTCTTTGATACTTATTTTATGACCAAAGGTAACGATTGGGACGTATGGAGACCTGCAGTAAGTCAAGAGTAATTTTTTGGCTGAGCTCTTTCTTCATAATGAAAGACCAAACACCACCAGCACTGCTGCATACGAGGCCCTAATCTTTCTCTTGCTCCTGCCCACCACCACTTGTAAAATAACACACTGACATACACTACTATTTCAGGCAGAGACTGATCCGCAACCCAGAGGGAGCACTCCACCCTTTTCCGGTTCTTCTGGAGCCTTAGAGGAGCTGACCCTCCTCTGTTTCACGCTGAGCTGTAAACCACTCCAGTCTCCCAAGGTTGTGGCTTTTAAATCTCAACAGAACCCCATCGTCTGCACAAAACAAAGTGCTTCCCAAGCGAGACGTGCTTGTCTCCATAACTCCACCTTGAGATCCTTCCAGGCCATGAAAACAACCAACGGAGTCTGAGTCAGTTGGCAGCCATGGCACAGTGTAACCAGCCCTGGAAAGAAACTCAACAATGTACCAATCTGGATAATAGGTAGTTGGATTCAGATGTAATTGCATACGGTCATATCCAATCCAAATTACAATAAGTGGACGTCCAGTATTAGTAGGGGTTAGAGATCACAATCGCCTGCAAATGCTGATATGAGACCTCCTCTAAAAACATTCGATCACCAAGTACACCTCAATACGTATTATAATACAATGTGTAAACCGTCATAGCACTACTGAAAAGCCGGTGTTCGTGGTTTCTCTTTACTCCGCTCTTGGGGGGAGTACATCAGTCTGAAGGTGCAAATGTCACTGTCAAAAAAAAATGCCTATCACTTCTGGACGAGCTGGTTTGCAAATAGCAGTCAGTAATGTGTCAACAAGCATTGCACTTCAGTATTCCAGTTTTTGAAATACAACTGGAAAAAATGAAGACCACTAAAAATGATCAGTTTCTCTGATTTTACTCTTTATAGGTAAATGTCTGAGTAAAACCAATATTGTCCTTTTACTCTATAAACTACTGACAAGTTGTTTCTGAAATTTCAAGCAAAAAATATTATTTATTTGCAGAAAATGAAGAGATAGATGCAGTGCTTTCAGACCTCAAACAATGCAAAGAAAACAAGTTCATCTTCTTTTAGAAACAACAAAACTAATGTTTTAACTCAGGAAGAGTTTCAGAAATCAATATTTGGTGGGAAAACCAGGAAGTTTTCAATGGGGTTCATTACAGTGAACTCTTCGTTTTTGTTTTCCAGAGCTGCATTTTAAATAAAAGAAATCAGCAAAAAAGTGATTTTTTCTCCAATAAATTGGAGTTACATCCTCACATGTGAATCTGCAAACAGGTGAAGATCCACTGCAGTTTATTTCACTGATTCCGACAAGTAGAAAATGATCTGTTTGTGAGCTAATTGCATTAAGTTGTCGAGTCTGTAGCTGTCCCTACTCTGTTCAAGCACTCTGCGACGTATTTCCACCAACAGACATCTATCCATTTGCTTTCATATGTCACCTGTCTGGTTAATTTTAGCATGCGTTATTGCTAGAGACTCCCAAAATTCAACTTTCTAGTTTGAGCCTCTGCTTTCTTATTTGGAAGAATCATTATAAGAAGTAATTCTTGACTCTGTCGCAGTGGCAACGTGTGTTTAAATCTTTTATGTGGCCGCATTTTTATTGCACGGTAGGAAAAACAACATTCCAACATCCTTTAACCTAACAACCATAACATGGACACATCCTAAATACTGCATGAACTTCACGTACGTCACAGACCGGGAGACGTGGCAAAATGTGTTTCCCATTCTCGATGTCTGTAAAGATTCACTTTCAGCTACACCAGATAAGCTGTGGCAGTGTCAGATCTGTCCTGGGGTCAGATAGGTTGTCATTTTAGCCTTTTCAAACTGGAGATGGGAGGTCATGCAGAACCAAGCATGGTAATTGATTGCATGCATGTTCTGACCCACAAGGTGTTCTCAAGTTAGTTTTATCATCACTATGCTAAACCTTTTCCAAAGTGGCTCACATTGTTATAAAACTATAAAGGCTGATGCGAAATAAAGCTAACAGGCCTCCTAAACCAGGGATCAGCTCTAGATTTATTTAGTCATGTTCAGCTGTAGTGCAAATAGGTGACAGTCACACCTTTTTGTGACTGTCAGCTACACAATATAGCATTTATTTATTTCATTTTTTTTTTGCCAGCGAAGTACGTTTGTTGGCTGGGTTAGACAAACTAATATCTTTTGGCGTATATTCTGCTGCAATACTCCTATCACTTGCAGGCGAGATCTGTACAATCTTGTAATTTGAGCTCTACAGCTCAGGATCGCAGTTCCTGATATTAAATAAAGTCCCGTGGCACAATATAAACTAAAACATGTCATATATCCAAATCCCAGGTGTTGTGGATTTATCATCTTTCTTTAAGGGGACATAGAGCAGAGGTGATACAAGAACGAGATGTTTTTTGGTTGCTGTTGCTGAGCAGGCCGGATGCCCAGGAAGCTGGGAATTACTGGGGCTTGCTTCTGAAGCTGGACAGCAACACTTGAAATCTCAAACTGGCCGCATGGAGCACTCTGGCCAGTTCCTTTTTCATTTCCAGTAATTGCTAATAAGGACGCAGCTATTAAGATGCCGCAGCTGAGCACTGAGCTGAAAGCATTTTATAACATAATCACCTGCTGCCGTAGCCAAGAATCTCCATGTTAATACTGTCCATTTACTGCAATCGAGTGCTGCAATTGAGATAATGGAGCAGACGTGGAGGGGTGCAGGGGGGGCACCATCACAGTTTCTGACTTAATTTTCCTGAAAAACCACTCAAAAAAATCTGTATCCACAGTTCTCTTTGAGGTACTTTTGCAGGTCATACTTTTGATGGTTATGAATGATTTTTTTTAGGTTATCAAATCACATAATATCTAGTCAGCAGTAGATAACTCTCTTGGTATCTTCATGTTCAGTGAGGCTGAAGCTAGTGTTGAGTCTGACAGGGGGCTCAGGCTCCTCAAAGAACTGCAATCCTAACTTTTCATTGAGCAAAATTATTAACGTGCCATAAATCATCACGCTTTGGATGGGCGGCTGTTGGCAAAGATGCTGAAAGGGAAGTGAGAGGTGAAGCAAGAACTGCGAATGGTACAAACACCTCTATTCAAAGCACATCATAGAAAACTAAGGCAAAGTAAGAATAAATAAAGTGTTCTCTTAAACATATGTCTGCATTTTACACCACATGTCTTTCCCACTAAACAACCACTCTGACTGAAAATGTTTGACAAGTTCTGTTGCGTTTCACTGAGGAAGAACACCCTTCATTTCCCACGTAAACAGTCTTTGGTTAAATAAACCAATAACTGATGGAAGCTAATAAAGTGGGAAAAAAACTGTTATCTTCAGGATGTTTTGCCATTTAATCCGGATTTGTACTAAATAAAGACGCAAACACAGCTATCTACTGTAGGGAGGAGATAAACTGCTTATGAGATTTATCAAAACCTCCTTTCAGAAATCTTGAAATGTCGTTTTAATCCTTAACCTGCTTTTTAATTTGAGAAACCTGAAGTCTGATTTAAAGGAGATACAGCATTCAAAATGAAGATGATTTCACTTATTCCCAAAAAAAAAAGAACTTATCCATAAAGCCTGTTTCTTTGTGGGAAAAAAAGTAACCGCTCTCACTTTCTAAATGATAAATTAATTGTTGTGGATAGCCGAGGAAAATTTCACTAGCAAAACCAACACATAAACTAAAAAATATCCGAAAATATTCAAGCACGCATCAAGGACTTGGAACCTGGCTCACATTTGCCAAAACGTTTTGACGGCATAAAATGTTCCCATCATCTAGAAACCGCATTTAAACCGTATATAGTCAGAGTTTCCTCCTCTGACATGAACATGTATTTGATGAACAGAAAATCTGCGCAACGCTTTGCTAAATAAACATGTTTGCGGATGTGACGCTTGAAATACGGTCAGTCAGCCATCCAGGGCAGTCGGACGTGGATGGAGGCCAACGTTGAGCTGATCCGCCTGGCTGCTCCGGGTAGCCGGAGGCTACTGGTGACCTGCTCACACTGTGACCTTTACCTCCATGCTACAGATCACCAACCCGCCTGCGCTCTATCCCCAGGGGCTGTTGGGCATTTGTCACTAATATTGCCGTGTTATGACAGGGCCTGCCTCGGAGCGAGCGCGATCCGCTGCCCCCGCGGGCTGCACAACATTAGCACCCCGCCTTTATTAGTGCTATTAGCAGCCATTTTCATATCCAGGCGGCGTCGGCGCGAGAGGCTGGATTGATGACGACGCTGATGATAACGATCACGGTGACGCTCGGAGTGGGGAGAACTCGCATCTGATTTGCAAAGGTTGCCGACGAGGCCTTCATTTCCATAATGAATCCTCAGCGGCTGTTTGATGAGCTGCTGACAAAGGCAAAAAAACAACAAGTGTCCCGACTCCCTCAGACGAAATGAAGACGAGCCTCGTTCACGAATGACCCGATCAACATTTTCTCTTTTTTTTTTTCTTTCTGAATTTAGATCCAATTTAACAATTGTCGCAAATCCTGAAAGTTACAAAGCAACAACTATCCAACCTTGAGTGTCATATCGAACAAGAAGAAGCGTAGTTATTTTATTTTCCTTTCATTCATCCGCCGGCCCTCCCCAGCTTCAAACAGCCTACCTTCAAGCTTTATTGCCATAGAGCAACTCTGGCTAGATGAGATCCCAGCACAGCTTAACATCTGGGCGCTTTGCCGCTGATGCCCTCATAAATAAAAGATAACTCCTGCCTACCGCGCACAGTCGCATTGATATAAAACATGTATATGGATTTTTGCTTGGCTTTCACTCTCTCTTTCTCTTATTGCCCACCCTCCCCAGCCCAGTCACAGTTTTCCTGTCTGCCCCCTTTTGCACAATTCTTCCTCTCTTCAGTCTTCGTCTCTTTTGTCTTTGTTGCCCAGCATGAAGTCCCAAGACTCGGCGAGTTGGCAGGTAATTAGGAGTGTCTCGATGGTGGGATGGAGAGCCACCTCGTCTTTGTTCTCTGCTAATTCGAAATGTCTGCAGTTTGCTCTCAGGGCTGAGAAGCAATATAATAGTTACTTCAGCTCCTAGGAGAAAGAAATGAAAGGTCTAGATGTCGTAAAATCAAATGTGAGTGAACGGTCTGATTGTACAGGATGATTTTCTGATATATGACTGATGTGTTTTTTTTCTTTATGTGGCCTTTCAGAGGTCATTCATAAATCTTAGTATCAAAACAAAACAATTAGACTAGAACAAAACCAATATGAAAACTTTAGATTTCAGGAAATAAGTGCATATTTAGAACCCCATTGAACAGCAGTGATTTTCTGCACAACTTCATCACTTTCCATGTCATAGGTGAGACATTTTGGCCCCCTCTTTGCTTTTTTGGGATTTGCTGTTGAACAGATAGACCCTCCTTTCGAAATCTGGGTGCACAACAAGGCCAAAGCACCACACCGCCACCACCGTGCGGATTGTGGTTCCTATCAAACATGGAAGTATAGATTATAGTCAGACTTCTCTACTTTGCTCCCCTCTGTCCACAAAATATTGTTACAGTTGTTACTTATCGGGATGAATTATTCATCCCACCCAATCCTTGTTCCATCTTTTTTTGAATTGTCTTGTCATGAACTGTAAAATAAATACACAGAAACATTTAACCATCATTCTCCAAGGTCACTGCATGACCCAGAGGAGAAAAAAAAATCCCCAGAAGCCTCTGCATTTATAGAGCTGCAGTTGGTCCACAGCACCTACATGATGCTGCCCCATTTAAAGGAAGATTTACTTGGATTTCTTTCCTTTTTTCCCCCCTTGAAGCTTTTCCAGATTTAATTTATTTCAGAAGAGAGCATTTTTTAGATGTCATGATGTCACATCATCTGTATATTTGCATCAAGATAACAACCAGAAAAAGATATATATATATATATATATATATATATATATATATATATATATATATATATATATATATATATATATATATATATATATATATATATATATATATATATATATATATATATATGATTCTCTCATGACAGAGTTTATCAAATGAACATTATTGTTCTGGAATATGTGATCAATTCTTCATTCCCTCTGGAAAATGTAAATGAAAAGAATGTCCTGAATGGATTCCACATAAAAGAACAAAACAAAAAATCCCACACACATTTCCACTGAAAATCACTTTCAGTGAGTTTCAGGACTCGTTCTCTCAGGAGCAGCACGCATCAGATGCCCATTTAAAATGGATTCCTGCTATTCAATTATTGTGAAACTAAGGGCCTGAGCAACGGGGCTTTGCCAATAATAACACGGCTTTATTAATGTACAGTGTGATACTTTAGTGATGCCGGAGGGGGAGATTCTTTTCCCCGGATCACATTACTGGGACTGCGGAGCCATTATGCGTCAACTTAACAGACGCAGACACATTATGACAAGCAGCCGAATTTGGAGATAAATGGCATAAACGAAGGCGGAACATGGATCATTATGGCGGATCAATAGAGGAGCAGGAGGACTAACTATCCCTGGTGAGCGGAGGAGAGGTCAGCGGTAATATTTAATCCCCAAGGACAGGAAGCCCAAATCAAATTCAAACAAAAGAAAAACTAATTATGTCAAGTCTCCTCTAGCTGATGATAAAGGATAATTACTTTTTTATTTCCCCGCGCTAAGGCTGAGTACATTCTTTCAGACGTGGCGACGTAACCTTTAACGAACGCTGCTTGATTGATGAGGCGCCTCATGTTCCCCCCCTCCACCCCTTCTCAAATGATTACCAATCACTGCGCACCCCCACCACCCGTGGAAACACGGGCAAACACAAATAAAATAATCTGTCCTCTTTAATGGCAACAAACAAGTTTGCACAAGACATGAGAAAGGCGAGGCCCTCATCTAAGGAGATTTACGCCCTTTATTATCTGATGCGTGTTTCACCAGTGCAGAGAGTGCAATTACAGGGGAACAAATATCTGTCCCGTCCAGAGCGACCCCTTCTGATGAGGGAGTCAGCCACAGACGTGTCCACCCGTCTGCGGCGGAGAGGCGCTCGCACAGATGGAGCTAATGATGAATGAGACATCTCCAGAGCCTGATACATACTTCTCATTTCTCCGAGCAAACAATGCAGAGATCTGAAATGAATCTCGCCAGCTGAACAGGCGCCACCTGGCAGGCAGGCGAGGCGAAGGCCGACGGTAGAGATCTGCACGAGGACCCGCGTCCTCTTGTCCCTCCGTACCGCAGATGCCAGGGATTGCAGGGAATAACACACCGCTGACGCGCTGCCAGTCAGTCGACGATGAAATAATTGCAACAGAAACTAATAAGTAGCACCGTTTCCTGTTTCCAAGTCTGTATGTCGATTGAAATTGTGATTTCGGCTCGTGAAACGACTGTAACTCATGTGATTGTCCTTGTTCTGACTGACGCTGTTTACTCATTAATGCTCCTAAAAATCTCAGAGGCCTTCACACAACAGCTGCAATTATACCAGGATTAAATTACACACAGGAGGACCTACTAATCAGATAACTTCAAGGTATGTAGGAATTTTGTTCTTGAGAATGTTGAAGAGATTTTCCTGAAGAAAAAAATGTTTACAAGTTATTTTCTGTTGTTCAGTTTACGAATGGAGCAAAACTTTTGCAGATGTAATATGTGATAAATAATCGGGAAACAGTGTAAAATATTCCAGAAGCTTGACAAGTTTATGCATGACAGATTATCTGATCTTAAAGGGGTCTTGTTATTAGAAAACCATAGAATCTGCATTTAGCAAATTTCATCAGAGGAAATGATGACAGCAGCTGGATGGAGCCCATGTCACAAGGAGAAACATTGTGATGTTTTAACATCCCAATATCTGCTATGAAACCTTGCAGCGCCCGTAGACAGTGGAGTAAGTATAAAAAATGTTTTCCCCTTCAAAATTCTAAAATTACTTTCTGTCGGTGGGTCACATAAACAGACCGCACTGGATCTTGTGGCTGTTAATGTGACAAAAAGTTCATGCGACATCAAAACTTCAGGAAGGTGCAGCACGTCCAGCCTGGCAGCACATTTGGTGAGACAGCTCAGCTCGTCCCGCGCTGACTCCTCGGAGCGGACGCGGCCGGCGTGCGGTACACCCGCGCCCCCCCTCCGCCCCCCCTCCTCCTCCCATCAGGCGTCTGTGCCTCAGCCGTGACACTTGACAAATGCCGCGCTCCCCTCCAAACCTGGTTACCAGCAAGTTGTCCACTGACAGAAGCTATTTGCTGTTTAATGCCACCGAAATCCGATTATGTCTTTTCGCGGGCCGCGGCTGTCAGCCGGCAGAGATGGATGGAGATAATAAAGTAAGGCTTGGAGGAGGAGAGTGTGTTCTTTAAGGTTATGAAAAACAAATAAATAGCAAGGTTCAAGGACGACTGCGGTTGAACGTCGCTCTGCTGGAGGTGAGGGAGTGAAGAGTGTTCTTGCTCACTGGGAAACTCAGGCACACGTTGATACAATGCTTTAATACGTTTTATTAGGATTTTATGCGACAGACCAACACAAGATAATGCACGACTGCAATTTGAAAGGGAAATATTTGATGCTGTTGCAAATAAAAACCCGAATGGTGTGAATCGTTTTCTGATTTTCTGACAAAAGTCTCCAAATTAGTACATAATGGCATCAATACGCTGGTTTTACGAAGGTCCCAGAACTTTAAGAGAACATTAATCATAAGCCTCTTCCGATATTGCACAGCAAAGAGTGTTTCTCATTTTGTATGTTTCACCTTGCTAACGTAATCATTTCCTGCTAATAAATCTGATTTAGATTTGATAACTGTAGTTTTTGTTTTTTAACTGTTGTTGTGCTGCAGCTCCTGTTCTCTCTCCAAAAAGACATTTTTAATCTCTCTGCTCAAATAAACGTTACACACAAACAATAAATACCAGTCCCGTCCTACTCGGTTCTACTCTTTTCATTGAGCTTCTATTCCATCAACACGCTGGAGAACATGGTGGTGGCAGCATCATGCTGTGGGGAAGCTGCTCAGAAAACGGACGGGGAAAAAGGGAAAGCATTCCGAGTCACGATTATGCTCTGCTTTGAGTTTTTCTATCCCATAAAGCAAACAAAATTAAAGGTTGTGGCGATAAAATGTGAAAATGTTTGGGTTCTTTTGCAAAGCTGTATAAATTTGTTCCTTCTGCATGTTTTCATGGTTTCTAAAAATAAAAAAAACAACAACAGACTCGTATCACAAAGAATGGGTGCGTACAGTAGTAGGAGTCCAACTGGTTTTTAAAATCGCCAAAGTTTTTACAACAGGTGATCCCAAGTGGCTAAATCCATTCAATCCAGTGAGTGTGGATTGATACAGGGTGATTAAAGGTCAACTCTGAGTGCGTCACCGCTGAGCCGTCCTCATCATCTTGGGACTGTGTCCATTCCACAAACGCACCGGCGGCGTCTTTCAGCCGCTGTTTGCCAACACAGCTTACTCCTTGGGGAGGAAAAGGAAAAGTCCAAACCAATAATCGCATTCCTCCTCTCGTTCTTTTCTTTTTTTTTTTGTCTTTCGGCCATTCTCCTTTTCTGGACAGGTCCATTCACAGACCGGGAACCATTCTGACCTCGTCGTGAAAGGCTGAGAACGAGGCGGCCCGGGCTTTCTCTCGGTAACACAATTAGCCATGGTGCGGGCGGGTCCGGCCTCCAGCTCATTCAGCGGCGTACTTGATGGCCAGCCAGAGCCATGACTTCATCCACACACACTATCAAGACTATTACTATGCAAAGCAGCACCACTTTCTCCAGCCCCGGCCCCACGCACACTCTAAAGCCTGGCTTTGTCCCATGGCTGCCAATGCGTGTAATTTTTGTGTGAACGAGGAGCCGAGGCTGCGAGCAAACACACCTCTTTAGGCTCGCAGTATTATGGGATTTAAGCCCATATGGCAGAGGGAAGATGTGCCGTTCTCTGGGAAAGGAAAGACGAGACGAAGCAGGACGAGAAAGTTTCAAAGTTTCTGGCACTTACCAACCTAAAAAAGACGATCAAAAGGAGAAAAGGCAAAGTTTGTGTTGTGATTCCCTGAGGCACCCGGGGGAATTATTTTATTTTGCGTTACCAGAATTTCCTTGCAATAAATTAGTAAATAGCCTACAACCTATTTTGTATACAAAATTAGTGATCACAAATGTTAATTTAAAATCACACATATGTACATCTTTAAGCATAATTAAGTAACTATGTTACCTTCAGTTGTTATAAAAGTGCTGCATATATCAGACATGTCTTAAAAGAAAATTGACTTCATAATTTGAGGAACTGAAATTGGGCCTCTGTCTCTTTAAGAAAGTCCTGCTCTTCCCAACACTCGGCCTTCAGAAAGTAATCACAACATGACTCCTCTATTAATCCTTTAACAACGTATTTAACAGCGATGCAGTGAGAAGCAGCTCGTATAATGAGCTCGGCAGATGTGCAGTCCCACCAGGTGTTTGCTAATTGCTGCTGGCTAGTCTGAAGGAGCTGATTTGGGGAGAGGAGCTCCGTCAGGCAGAAAATGGGAAGCTTGGAAACAGCTGAGCAAGGCTTTCTCAAACATGCATGAAAGAATCAAGGCAACACTCCAGGTATGTCTTTGATGAGGGAATAAAATTATAATATGATGTAAAGCAAGTAAAGTTGATGGTTTTCTATAATGCTGCCCCTTTAAGGAGCCTCTGTGAAAACATGTTTACACATTCTTAACTCTTTGGTACAGAAACTGGTTGAAAATCAATTTATGAACTGCATGTTCACGTTTGTTTGTGTGATGCAAAGATGGGAATAGTCCAAAAAGTTTGGATGTTTTTTTTAATTTTATTTTTTTGCTTTCCTTTTTACACCAGGTTTCTGTTTGCACCTCAGAAAAGGGATGGATATTAAACTATATAGAACGCCTTCCAAAAACTTTTGCATAAAATCCCCAAAAAATGTTTTGCGCAGCAGCCGAAAAAGAGACGAAGTCACAAGTTTCAACGTCCCAAAAGTTTTCGCAGCAACTGTTCAGATCGGCCTTTTGTTTTCCGAGAATTCGTCCTGACTCGATTCTCATCGGCATGTCAGTGGAATGCGCAAAGCCGGCATTCCTTCAACGCGGGTCGGAGGCAGGTCTATATAATTAAAATTGACTGGCACACGGTGGAGGGCTCCGCACCCGTCCATAACAGATATTGAAGACGCCCCTGGGAGGGCAGGCAGCCAGAGGCCTCCCTCCACAAATGAGACAGGTTTGTAGGAGAGCAGGCTGCCACCACAATCAATTTCCTTCTCCTCAGCCGGCGCACGCAGGTCGAGCCGAGCGTGTGCACATAAATTTTCCGTGCACGTTCACGCGTCTGCGCGCTCCGTCTTGGGTACAGTTGGGAAACTGGTCGCCAATCCCAAATCAGTTGGCTCTGTTAAAAGCTGCTCCCCAGCGTCCCCCGGGGTTACGGCTCTGAGTAGTTGATGGCGTGGAAGCGAATATTATCATGCTTCTGGGACAGAAAAGGAAATAAAAAAGACTGCAACACGTGTAACTACGATGGGAGGAGAGGAAAAAAAAAGCTGAAATTGGTTGGAATGTAGGAGAGCAAGAAAACAACAAGGTACAAGAGGGTGAAGGATGAAAATAGAAACACGTAAAGCCGCAGAAGGAGCCCCTTTGGGACGCGCGCCATGCTGGTCAGCTTGCCTTAAAGAAATCTGAGAAAAACAGCTTCGTGTTTGGCTGTTCTTAAAAAAGAAAATGAAAAAAAAAACATCCCACAAGCCCCTGTGTAATTTCACAACTCACACTGAACTCACATTTCCCCTTGAGGCAAGAGAGAAATTCAAATAGCTGGTTGCGGGAGGGCAATCGTGATACTTGCAGCTGTGTTTAATGGCACCTTTCCGAGGGCACGACGTAAAAACCGTGTGCACGCGATAGAGACGCTCAAGGTTATGGTCACTGTTGCTCTCAAAGAAAAGAAATCCACTTCGTTTCAAACGAACTCAAAAGACACATTTCCAACTTTTTTTTTTTCCTGAGAAAAAAAGCTGAAAGGGTCTGACAAAGAAAATACAGCAAAATCTGGGAAACATTTTGTCTTTAACTGCACAACTCATCTAAGTTGACAAGAGTGCTAATTCAGTCCTGATCATCTGATCCATGTCGCTTGGCTCCGCCCACTTTGCTGGAGGGTTTCGCTCTCAGAGGCGTGTTAGTTACGCGTTAAATGAAAATGTGTAACGTTAGATCACCACAAGCTATCTGACCTGTAATCAAAGCACCGATCATAGGGCTCAACAGTCTTGAAAAACACGACTTGTTGGAGTGCGTGGCTTGCAAAACTACATTACATACTTTGTGGCTTCATAAAGTAATGTGTGTTTCTCCATCTACAGCGATGGGTGACTGTTGATGTGTGTTTGCACGAAGCAGCCAGTCCGCTCCAAACAGCACACAGATGAACGTGCGGAAAAGAGAACGACAGCAGCTGAAACACCAATCATTAGAAATTATGACCATCGCAGCAAAGTTTGAAGTTTTATCTTCAATTATTGAACTGTTAATTGTGGACATTCTGTGTTTTAATAGGTTAATCTTTGTATTTTGATGTTATCAGGGTTTTTTTTTTGTTTTGTTTTTTTGTGTCATTTTAACAATCTTTCTTCACATCCTCCAGTCGTTGTTGCTCATTCAGTTTTACAGACTCACTTGTTCCTTGTTGTACTGTTCAACACCCACAATATTTAGGCTTCTCTTTTTGCAAGCAGACAACATCCAAGGCCAATGCTGGAAACCGTGGAGTACAGGAAGCAAAGTCGGGGTGGCACAATGCAAACTGTGCATGCTTTACAAGGATACTGCCATTAATTCTACTAGTTTAGCTGTTCATTGTGAAAGACATTGAAAACTTAATTTAAATCTCTCTCAGCAGTTGGTTACAGATGAACATAAACCTTAATTTGCATCTTTTAGTTTGTTTTTACGTCATTCTCAGGGGGAGCCA
Source organism: Poeciliopsis prolifica (assembly GCF_027474105.1). Taxonomy (NCBI): domain Eukaryota; kingdom Metazoa; phylum Chordata; class Actinopteri; order Cyprinodontiformes; family Poeciliidae; genus Poeciliopsis; species Poeciliopsis prolifica. The sequence continues at coordinate 7,296,951 of NW_026562394.1, forward strand.
GAGGATGAACGCTCGGCTTTTCCGATTTCTGGCTGACTTACTGGAACTAAGGGACGGCGCGGGGTGACAACGGTCCTTAGCTGGAAACTTGTTTAACCACACATGCACTCGCTAATTTATGGAAGCCATCATTTAACAATAAACGTCTGAAATCAGCATTTGGTTTGATGAATCTCTGCCATCGGTTCCGTCTGTCCCTCCGGGGCCCGAATCCACTTCTATGCTAATCGACATTCTTCCTTTTCTGCCCTTAATGGGGGAGCTTTAATAATGCAGGAACGCTCCATACGATTCTGTTTAATTCCATTGTGCAAATCATGGCCCGGGGCCTTTCCTCTTCTCTTCTGAACTTGTTTTCTCACTCCAGGTAGGCTGAAAAGGTCTCCATCAGTTGAATCCATAATTCTGCGGTGGCTGTAGATAAAGCTATTATCTCCTGCATTTGATCCACCTCTATCCGCGCTCAATATTATATTTCCCAATTAAGGAAGTTGTTGAAGGTGCAGAGTGTCCCCCTGAGTGCATTTCCCGCCTCGATTCCTTCACTTTGTCATGATTTTATCCGTATCCCCCGTCACACGCACCAGTTTCAGATTCCTCTCTCGGCTGTTTTGTCTTTTCTCTTCATCAGCCGTTCCAACATGCATCTGTCTTCTCCGTGTGTCTCCGGAGGGAGCGACGAAGCTCAAAAGAAAGCTGCAGAGGAGGAGGTGGCACGGGCGGCGGGTCCGGAGGGAGTGATTCATAGACGAGAAAGTAGCAGCTCAAGATAAATAAAAAACAAACAAAAAAACTGCAGTCCAATTTGCAGTAATTCTGTTATCTGAGGCAGTCAGGGCTGGACTACAGTGTCACATACAATGGGCCCCTCTGGTTCTGTATGCGCCAGGTCCAAGACTCTAACTCTGATTTACGCCTGAGCGTTGTCTGGATGCGGGAGTGCACACACGTCTGCAGTGTGTGAGCATCGCAGCCGCCCGTCAGGCGCAAAGATCCTGAGCGAGGAAGAGGAGTGATGTAACCGGCAGCCATTAGCAGTAACAAGACCTGTCCTCGGAAAGAAAAAACAGCTGAAAAGTGATATGTCCGATTGGAAAAGAGATTTCAGCAAACGTCAAAGTTGCTGCCGCAATATTTTTATGATGTAATCCTGTCAACATGAAGTTACAACGTCGTTTTTCATTTTGTTTCTTCAGTTTTTATTATATAAGTGCGAAAAACTTCACAAAAACCAGAGTTTGATCGGTAAAACGACTTTTTTCCAATTTGTATGTTTTTCACCTCAGTCTGTTTCATCGTTCAAAAGCGAACCAGAACTGACATGCAGATGCGAAGGCCTTTGAAAAGGCAGACCAGCTGAACATCAAATGTGATAAGTTGAAGCTCATGACTTCTTCAAAAACTGTACATCTGTAATGTATTTCTCACCTGTGCAGCTGGTGCTGGTCCGGTGACGTGGGTATGTTGTAGTGGAGGAACCCATTAAAAAAACACAAACCGTCGAGGTGATGGAGGCAGACTGAGCCACCAAACGTCTAAAGCTAAAGCTTGATTTAGCTGAAGAAGTGTAAATATCAGTTAAACATCTAAAACCACAATGACATTTCAGCTGTTTACAACAGAGTGAGCGCTCCAGCTATGCAAATATTGTTCCTCTTTCCAACCACTTACCTCATCACTTTCAACTCTTTCACACAAGCTTGTTTACAAGTGGAAGATGACCCTCCTGTTGGAGTTCAGCTCTCTGAAAGCTGAACCCCAACAAACTGGCAAGTTTTGAAAGATCCCAGCAGAGTGAATGCCTGAATAAGAGGATCAATAATCTCCTCTGATTATTGATAAATAGTGCTGGGGCAGTGGCTGAAATAGGAATATGTAGGACATAAGAGTCGCTGCCACGGGTTTTCATCAGGTTTATGAATCAGCAGGTTTTATTGCTGTGATAGTGGTAGGACAACATGCAGTTTTTCTGCTTAAAACGTAAGCAAACAGATCATCTTGTGCGTTTCTGCTTTAAAATTGTGTTGATACTTCAACTGTGGCTTTTTAACTCGAGGTTATCGCATAGTGAAAGTCTCACCCTAACCCACACCTACCGCAAAAAGCTTTTCATGCTCAGAATTCCTGAATAAATGAAACAGAAATAGTCGACTTTATGAAGAAGCAGAGAGGTCAAAGTGCACACTGATGGCTGTATGGTAATCATGGCTCTTCTTTGATTAACCTCATCGTAAAGAGACCATAAGAGGAGCGTCACATCACACTGGTACAGATTATGCTCGGGTGCTTTCCTCTGAAACTAGCAGGAGACAGAAACCGATCCAACCAATCGGCCCACAAATGGATAAAATCCAACACAAATCATTCTAATGCCTTAATAATTACCGTGGCTTTAATGAGCCCATAAGAAAACAGCTTATATATTAACCATCAGGCTGTAATTAGAATGGAGCCAGAGCTGTTAAGCAAACAAATTAATAATTAACGTGCAAACAAATAAGAGTTTTAAAAAATATGAGCATTGGATGTTGTTGTTTGTTTTGGTTTCTTTATTTAATGTGTGCGCCTCTGCAGTTTGGAGATACGCTGCAGGGGCAGCCATTAACAACATAATGTCCCCGGTATGTTTTGGATGGCGAGTGAGGAGAGGGGGCCGTTTGGGTGAAGGGCGAGCCTGGAGAGAAGGACAGATCCAGTCCATCGGCCTCCACCGCTCTGGCCAATGTGTCGGAAAAGCAGCCCGGCGTGGAAGGGGGGGATTATTAAAAATCTTCTCAGCCGGGGAGGTTTGAAATGGCGGCTCTTCCTCCCCCATCCCCATATGTCTGCAGGTGTCTCCGATAAGCATAAGAGCTATCTCCGTTGACACCTGAGCGAGTAAATCTGCCGCTCTCCTCTCCTCACACCACCGCCGTTACGGTCTTCACCAGGAAGCAGAGCCGGGACGGGGTGGCAGGGAAAAGCTGGAGACGAGGCGGCGCAAGCTGTGACGGCGAACGTTAATGGGGGACAGCAGATGTGGAATTAATGCGGCACATCTGGAGAGGACAGAGCAGGCGAGGAGGCGGCAGCAGCCCGGAGAGGCACTGATGAGGGAGAGGGGGTTCAGGAGAGAGACGAAAGACAGGAGGAACGATGCTTTGATTTGACTTTCAAGGAGCTTCTCACATTCACTCAATGCATCTCTCAGGCTGCACGGTGGCGCAGCGGGTAGCACTGTTGCCGTGCAGGGTCCGATTCCCGGGTCTTTATGCACGGAGTTTGCATGTTCTCCCTGTGCATGCGTGGGTTCTCTCCAGGTACTCCGGCTTCCTCCCACAGTCCAAAAACAAGACCTGTTAGGTTAATCTGTAATTTCTCCTGTGTGCCTGGCGACCAGGGTGTACTCTGCCTCTCGCCCGGAACGACCCCACTGTGGACAAGGGTGTTAGAAAATGGATGGCGTCTCTCAGGCTTCTTCAAGAAGTTCTTGTTCTTGAGGAGTAATGCATGTATTTTGAGGCAACACTTCAAACTCTCTGCTTCCTTCAAGAGATATCAGGCAACATGTCAGAAAGAGAATTATGAACCCCACAGGTCCGCCTCATCCTTGAGAACTTTTTGTTTTTGTTTTGTTTTGTTTGTAGTAGACACTTGAAGTTATTGCGTTCATCTGCGGGGTTCAGAAAATTAACGACTTTTTAACGCCATTTTACGTCAGGAAGGCAAATCTTTTGGGTCTTCTAAATGAACTATAAGCATACAGCCAGTTTGATCTATAATCATTTAAATTTCTACATGAAGCCTTAAACTTATTTAAATAACTACGTTTACATTTGCATTTATTATCTGTTAAATGCAAAAAAAAAAAAATTCCAAAAATTAATTTAACTGAAGTATTTAAGTAGTACATTATTCAAACATTTATTTATCTTAAGCCTTAGCTGACAAAGTGGGTGGGCGGAGCTAACATTCAACATGTGGATCAACCAATCAGATGCTAGGGTCTTTTTGGCGAACCACAGAGACAGATAGTTATTTGTTAAACGTAACATACGACATATTAAAGTATTATATATATAAAAAAACATTAATTGTATATGATTTGACATTCAATTTAAATCAGATTTCAATTTAAATTTGAGTTTTGACCCATTTATATATTAATAACATAAGTTTTATTTAGTGACTACATTTATACAGAGCTCAATATAACAAAACATTATTTCTTTTAGCTTGTGATCAATATTTTGTTTGGCCCTTGATATACAGACACCTACTGCAAAAGTCAGCATGTAATTAAAACCTAACTATCCAAACCCTTCAAAAAGAAACAAACAAAAAACTTTCCACCATGTGAAATGCTTCAAATTAAGTTATAAAGCTGTTAACACATCCACAGTTAATACCGCCTCGTCCTACACCAGCCTCAGCTACGGGGCCAGACCTCCCTCCACCCACCAATCCCAGCGCTATCTTGGGAACTCCATCAAACACGAAGCCAGAGGGCAACCTGGAAAGTCTTCCCTGCCTCCCACCACCTCTCTGCCTCACCGCTGCTCGTCTTGCAGACTTAACACCTTCATTTCGAGCGTCAGGGTGGAGAGTGAGCGGTCCCTGCGTGCCTGAAACAGACATATTCCCTGCAAGGTTTTTACTGTAAAAGACACACAAACTTCAGCTGCACAGTGAGTTTCGTGTCAAACACTTCTTCAGCATTTGGAGAACTCTATAATGAGCCATCGCTGTGTTGAGGATCTGCTTCGCCTTTATGGCACACTGGATGTAGACGCTACAGAACGAGGCGGTGAGGCTTGAAAATTCAACATTCTCCAAACAACATAAAGTGGAGATATGCCAGTCATCCCTCTGTATTCTGACTTAGTTTAGAGTTCGCAACAATCCAAAACACATTTTAAAGATTCTCTGGTTAGGGAGTTAAAAAAAAATGATATTATGACTTTGTTAAAAAGTGGTGATTCGATGGAAAACAAATGTTGCACATTGCAGCGAACATGTCATCCCCACCATGGTGAGAGTTGATGGCTGCAGGTTCAGCTTCCAGCAGAACAACAATAGACACTCAGTTACGACGGGATGGTTTAAACCTGACATCACTAAACTCCTTCCTCTTGACGGTTAATCAGCAAAATGATTGACGAAGCTGTTTCAACAGTTCCTGATAGTGACCAGCTGGTTTTTTGACTTTCAGCCACTGAGCCTGAAATCGAAACGTGTTCAATGTTCTCAAGTGATAGATGCACAGAGCAGCCATGTTTATTACAGTAAAAAGAACATCGGGATTCAAACTTGTCCCTCCCAGAAACCAAACTAGTTCAATTTCAAATCCAGTGTGCTGATTTTTTCCACATTTGGATATGCTTACCTTGCCTCCTTCGAATCTGGAGATCTTCACGCTGAAACGTGAAAGGCCCGCTAATGTTCTCACATTAGCAGCGGATCAAAGGGCCTAGTTTTCTAAACCTCGGAGCATGTCTTTAATGCCGAGAAAAGGGCGGCTGAGGCAGGCGAGCTGCAGATTCACTCAGATTAAGACTTTTTGACACTCTTATTTCCTGCTAGAGATACATTAACCGTCAAGTTATGCAAAAACCTGCAAGGCACAATTAAATCTCAGGTGATGACATAAACCAGTGATCCTGATATTCTTTGTCTTTAATTAGCAGATTAGTTGTACTACACAGACAACCTGGTAGGCAGTGGTCATGAAGAAAAAAGGAGAGGAAAGGTGAAACAACATTCACCCCTCAGACAGAGCGAAGGGTTTAAAACGGATGATCTTTCTCCTCCGTTGCACTCGCTCCCCCGGATATATTGCACCATCAGTCTCCCGGCTGTGGAAGATGAATAAATTAATCTGGAATGAATGGCCTCCTGCATGACACATAATCACAGATTACACTGGGAGACCTGGGAGTGATGCGTTGGGCTGGGCTTGGGGTGCGGAGACGGAGGACTGGGGCAAACAGAGGATGAGGGTGAGGACGGGTCAGTCGCATTAACCCCTGTCTGCAGCAGCGACCAGAGATGAAGAGCAGAGTCCAGGTTCGTCAGCCCAGGCTACAGGTTTGTCTCCAAAATATGATTCAGCTGGTCATGTTCCCTAATGAGACGTTCATTACCAGTTCAGAGTGAACTCTTCCCTCACATGAAGAACGTTTAAAAAAAAGGAATCAAACAAGCTGGCATCACCAGGACAGTATGTCCATTTTCACCATATACATCTTGATGAGAATTTGGATTTATGATGACAGTGATAAATTTTAATTAATGACGTTTAAAACCCCCAATATTGTAAAATACAGAAAACTGTGAAAAAAAGCAACTGAGTTCCTTCAGACAGACAAACTGAAAAGAAACTTCAGCAAATGTCAGCGTGCGGTTCTACATGGCAATAAGATAGAAGATAAGATGAAAAATATGATGTTGCATTTGTGGGCAACAGTGGAGTAAAGTTTAAAAGGCTTTCAGGATATTTTATTAATCCATACCTTAATGTTCCTAACTTTATAGGAAGTTATTCAGTGACTGAAATGAAGAACTGTTAAGAGAAAACAGAGAAAAAGAATATGGAGGAATCTGAGACAGCGCTACAGATGTATTCAGCTGCTGCTCCGAGAAAACCGTTTACTTTGCCACTTCAGGAAGCGTATCGTTTGCTTAGTTTTTAACAGTGACTTTGGATGACGTGCAGAAGAAAACAGATGACTTGGAGCAGTGGCCACATAAGCTGCTGCTAAGGCGGCAGCCAACAAATTGAGGGAAAAACTAAAACTATAAAAATGCAACATTGTGCATTACACAGTATATTGAACCAATTTTACATCCCTACTCAGGCTAGCTTTTCATGCTAGACTTATGCAGCGCAGCATCACAAGCATTGGGATGTTGCAGATGATGAACCAAAGGTTAGAGGTTAAGATGTTGCACTCGACCCAGAATCCCAGCTTTGAAGAGTGAAACCATCACTGAGTCCTGTGAAAACAGAGAGTAAACATGCTAGCATTAGCTGAGCACTAAGCTAACTGATGTACACAAGCAGCAGTTAGCTTGTGAAATGTAAAGGTTTTGTCCTCAATGAGAAAATCTTTAGAAACAAGTCATGCTGGGTTCAGTCGTCTCCGTGTTGGAGCGGCACAATGAGGCTGTACAACAGAAACCGCGATGAGTTTAAAATATAAATAACAATCGCTCTCAGAGACTGTTTTCTCCCTGTGGAGCGTATGGTACTGATGAAATGTTGATGTTTCACTGCACTTTGGAGCCACTGAGTTCTGAATATATGCTGCGCAAGTCATAGATTTTAATAAAATTAGTTTCTGTATTTTTAAGTGGTTCTGACTGGTGTCAGGAATCTGTTTAGACTGGACTAACCATACAGTCATTTTTGCCACACATTAAAAATCATATTATCCAACTGTAACGCAGTTTTCTGACATATCTTCTGCTGAATTCCACCAAACTTCGTTGGCTCCTTTACCCAGTCCAAACAAAAGTCTGGGTTTCCGCAAAGCAAAACGCAATTAAGGTGAGCAGAGAAATTCATCATGTTGATTCATCTCAGACCTCACGTAATGAAATTTTCTCACATTCTCTTTGGAGTAACTCAGTTTAAAGGAGAGATGGGGGTGAAAAAAAATTAAATAATAAAAACAAATTTAAAAAAATGAAGACGCAGCGACCCCTCCGTGACCCAGAGCACCTCTATTTAGACAAATGAACGTAACGCTGTCCGTTTCATTTTTCTCAATTAAATTGTTTGCCATTTGGAATGGTTCCCAGCTTCGTGATCATTAAAACCGCTGCATGTCGGAGGAGGCTGGGGGGGAGGAGAGGGTGGAGATGGCACTTAATTTAATTTCACAGCCGTCACTTCTACCTACGGTAATCGACAGACACCGAGAGTGAGAGAATGTGAGGGAGTGGCGGCTGCAACGCGGACAGATAAATAATGACAATAAACGCACCATTTGTCTGATGGGAGCTGTCGACATGAAAAACACTTATTGATCTTCTGGGGCAGATCGGTGCGACTCGTCTTGATTTTCATAAGAGAAAATCCACTGTTCTGGAATAAGGAAAAAGAAGTGGATGTTTTCTTTGCGACAATAAATAAAAAAAATCAGAATAAAATGACTTGGAGCAGTGGCCACATAAGCTGCTGCTAAGGCGGTAGCCAACAAATTGAGGGAAACTCAACAAGGTTTTGTTCGACAAAACCTTGTTGAGTTTTGTCAAACTCAACAAGGAGACTTTATTTTTTAAAGATTAAGGGGAACGCCTCATATCTGCCTTAGAGTTGAGTCTTTCCCCCCTGATGCTACACTGACCATAGCATAAACCCCTTGCCTTTGCACACCTTAACAGTAACTTTGATGTATTCGTCTGTCGATAACTGGCAGGCTCGGGAGAAAATTGCAGCTGATGTAGAGAAATCACATTAACATTGGACAGAACAGCAGAAAAAGTCATGTTATCCCAGTACTGGAGGAGGGGGAGGGAGCATCTTACATCCTCTGCATCAATCAATCAGACACAAAAGATATTAGATAACTCATCTGGAGCCAGATTCATTAGAAAATGAAAGTAAAAACTGTGCTGAACTTTTTTTTTTTTTCCCTCACTAGTTATGAGTGGAACCTGAGTGGAACAGTGGACGGCAAATCACTTTCTCGAAAAGGAGAATGCTAATTCTCATCGACCCTCCAGCCAAGTTGGGAAATAAGCGATGGTGGCCGAGTCATTCAGCATTCTCCAATCCATTACGGCCGAAAGTGGCGGGAGAGGAGGATGAGGGGAGAAAACACCTCTGGCTTAATCACTTTTATGGTTTCTCTACATCAGAGATTTACACCGGGATCCCCAGGGCCCCATAGCTGCAGGCACAAGATTTTTTTTCTTTGGGTTTTAACAGCGACATGCTAACCAAACCGTCACACTGCTTTGTGTCAAGTTTGTGTCATTTACCTTTTTTGTGCACAACTGTACACATTATTTTATTAATTTTGCGAGTCTGGGTCTAACCATTAAAGTGCTTTTCACACTTCACATATACAACCACGGCGGGAGAGATCAGCTTCAAGAGCAGCTGAAACACTGAGCCTTGCATTTTACGACGATCAAAGCAAAACACGGCGTTTAAGAAGCAGGAGGGCAACGTTTTCTGAATATCACGTCAGCTCATGATTAACAGGAACACCAAGTATCTTAAAAAATAAATTATTAGAGAGGCATAATACAACAGAGGGTAAACATGCTAATGTTAGGCTAGCACTTTAGCTAACTGCTTCACATGGAAACATCTGCAGAAGGTGTGAGTTTAAATATGCATGTCTCAAGCAATATAATTGAAAGAGATGATCAGGCTGGGAATAATTTGCATGTGAAAACCATGCAAATTATGGTTTTCACTCTAAATTGAGGTACATGACGGTCAAAGGTCAACATTCCCTGTGCAGATCCACAATCTAAAGTACTTGGTTGTTTTTTGAGAGAGGGTTTTGCTATTGCAACATTACAAAAAAATCACGAGTGATCCGCCTAGTAAACTTCTATAAAGGGAATAATTTAATTTCATTCTCTTATAGATTTTGGAGTATATTTCAATCTCGAACAAAATTTGCTGACTCTTTGTGCCACTGTAAGTCGCTGTGTTTAAAAATGAACCTTTGAGTCACTGACTAAAACTGTGAACAACTTCAGCGTTAGCCTGCAGCAGCAGTAGAACAACGTAGTTGAGATTTTATGTTTTTTTTAACATACCTTTCAAGGCGAAAAAAAGAGTTTCAGAGGTGACAACATGAAGGCGTTTTTCTCCTTATGCTAACCAGCCTCAGCTCTCATATAAAGGCCAGTCAACCTGCAGATGTCAGCTCACTGATTTATAGTTTCACTTCACTGCTCGCCGTCGCCCTCCCTCTCTCGTCCCTGAATGACTATATGTCAGTATTATGTTGTCCACGACGTGGATCGACTCCTAATAGACGCCATGTACACATCAACGCTCGACGGCCCCCCCCCAACCCAACAGGTTTGATTAATTTGGCCCGTAACGCATGTGAGCAGAGCTATCACAAGCATCCAGATGTTTCCTATCCCTTTTTGTCAGTACACCCTCGCCCTTCCCCCCCAACACCACACACACACACACACACACACACACACACACACACACACACACACACACACACACGCTAAGGTACACACCTGCTTTCAAACCCTTTCCCTCTGCTTCCAGCAGCCGGGGATGTTATTTGGTGTGTGGCGCATCGATGTTTAGGAGATTGCTTTTTGTAGCTTCCTGCGACTATCGCCTCTTGATCAGAAGCAGAAGTGTGTTTTCATAAAGGCTTACAGAGATTAGGCTGGGAACTCGGAGAAAGCCTTTGTGTTAACACAAACACACTCTAACACGAACGCACACTCCCTCCTCTCCACGGCTATCGCCACCAATCACTCACAGACACACTCGCCCACACCGGAGTGCGGTGTTGACCTTAACAACTTGAACGTAAAACATCTCCAGGAGCCAGAAGAGAGGCTTCGATTCGACTTCCCCATCTTTTTTTAAATTTATTTTTCTGTCTCTGTGAGGCCAAAACTCTGTCCACAGTGGAGTCCTTTAGTTATCATGAGGGTAATCCTCCTCCTTTCACACAACCTCCCGCATTTGTTCAGTCTACACTACGAGTTAGTCTGGAGACAGTAGCAGAGAAGGAGAGAAGAGCAGAAGAATAGGATGGGAGGATGAGGAGACAGACGATGTGAGGGGGAATGATAGATTGCAGCCACCGGGAATGCCGATTCAAGACCAGATAGTTTATGAAGTTGGGTGGCAAAGGACTGCCGGAGAGGAATCGTAATGTTTTTTTGCTTTATACCTACAATATAAAAAAATATTTACATCCAAAACGACTTTGTCTGGTAAGTTTAGGTCATTGTCATCAACCACAGGTAAGGTTCACAACATGGATCTATGTTTGAGACTCTTATTTTGACAGAAGAAAGGAAGTAGTTCTTGGGACTATGTGTTCTTTTTCACAGAATGTTACACCTGTCTTTATACAATTATGAAGGTGAACAACTTGCACATTCAAACAAATACAAAATCTGTTTCTAGAGAAACCTTTGCACAGCTCAGGACAATGAAAAGAGTTCTTAAATTAGTAAATGAGACAAATTGCAGAGTTTGGTTCAATGTGAGACGAAATAAAAGAGCTGTGATCCGGGATACTGAGCCTTAAACCTTTTCCTTTAGACCAACATTTAGCTTTATACGTTTAATATCGGAGCAGGAGCGAGAGAAACTCCTGTTAGTTTACAGATCTAGGACAAACTTAGATCTGTAAGATCAGACATGGAGAACCAACGTCTAACGTTAAATAGCACAAATCCGGAACTTGACCCAGAACCAACGTGTAGTTTTATCAGAACAAGCATCCAGAGAACCTTCTACGAGTTTATAAATTGTGGACCACTTATTCTTATTAAATGTGGGGAACCAAGACATAGTTTTATACTTTTACCTTCTTGTCTGTCCTTTTGTTTGTTGTATTTCCTTCTAACTCATGTAAATCACTTTGAAATGCCTCGTTGCTGAGAATGTGCTACATAAATAAAATTACCTTACCTTCAATTAAGTGGCATGACAGTTGGCAAATCAATGTGTGAATGTGTGTGCAAATGGATAAAGAGTTACTCACATAAAAACGCTGTGGACTGTAAATAAATAGGCTCCATTTACCGTCCGAATAAAGCGTCTCCTAGTTTATGCTGGAATTAAGAAGGTAATTAGTACCTGAATGCTGCCAACTTTAATTGATCAAAATACAGAAAAACCTCCTGACCAGAACGAAACATCTTCCTCCTAAAAACAACATGGCTGCTCGGTTTAAGTTCGCTGTATCTGAACAAACATCCTAGTTTCTGGGAAAACGTTGTATGCACAGTGTGGAGGTATCTGATGAAAAATACATCGTATCGACTGCCAGCAGAGCGCTGGAGGAGGAGGGATCGTTTGGGTGTGTTTTACAGACAGTATAAATAAGGAAAAAAAAAAAAAAAAAGCTTTTGGCCAGGACTGACCCGACCGTGAACTCCTCTGTACATAATAGTGTCATAAATCGAGTCATCTGTATGACAGATAAATAATCTAGAACTGGTCCATGCAACATTTAATATCACCAAATAGCTAAAATATTGTAATTAGGAAGGTGCTGTTTCTTTTCATTATGCCCGTACATCTCTTTGGCCGTGTCTTGTTCCCAGAAAACTGGTGTGTGTGTGTGTGTGTGTGTTGGTGTGTGTTTGTGATGGATTGATCTGTAAATGGCATGGAGTAAATAGGATGTTTTTGAAGGCTACGCCATGCTGAGCTGAGCTGGCGGGGGGGGGGGGAAACGGGGCCATCATTACAGAAGTGATCACTAAATGGCCACTGATATTCCTGTGCCTCCGAGTGTGTTTGTGCATCTCGAGCTTTCAGTTGATGGATTGTGTGCGGCCGACTCCGGGGGCCAAATGGAGGGTATCTGTGTGTCCGTCATCGCCCTATAGACCCTCTGCTGTTGAGCGATGATGAAACGATGGGAATTTCTATCACACGAACACGAGCAGAGGACGGAGCTCCCACCGACAAGCGGTGAGCGTAACGAGCTTTGACTGTACATGATGGGAGGAGGCAGCCGTCTGACTGCTGCCTGTTCGGTCAGGTGAATGTTTTTGTTTGCATGACTCCGACACCGCAAGGCGAAACATGGAGGTGGGCGAAAGAGTGCGTCTGGCGTGTGCTGAGGTTAACCAAAGTTCAGGTGGGAATAGTTTACTTTTGCTGTGTTTATTTAGATTGTGAACTTATTTATCATTTGATCAAAGTGCTTAAATAAAGTCATGATTAAATTTGAACATTTGAGCTTTTATTGCAGTTTTTTTTTTTTTTTTTTAATGAATAACCAACTGTAATATTTGTGAAAACAGGGAGAATGAGGAGTTGGTGTCATTTTGTTTTTTAGTCCAACAAAACGGGAGGTTGATTTCTAATACTTGGTACTTTGACACTTTTATCAGTTAAAAAAAATGATAAAGTTAATTCAGTTACAATCATTTAAAGAAATTGCCGGTAGGGCTGTTGAGTTTCCAAAAAAGATTAAATCTCTTTTCTGAACTCAGTTCTTATGTTTTTGAACTGAATTTATATGTAAATAGTTTCCTGTTTTCTTTTCTTAGTTGAGAATATTTCGCTAAATCAAGTTTAAAGTCCACACTTAAAGGTTTACTTTATTTAAAACTTTATTTTGATCTGCTTTCTAACCTCGGTGTTGTGTAAAAAAGTGAAACATGAAGCTGTTTTCAGGCCGATTTTGCGATTTGCCTGTTCAAAACAGCCGTCAGCTCTACACAGTACGATGTGAGGAAATCGAATCCGGGAGTCCGGCTGCTGCCTAATGTGTTAATTTGTCATGTCGTGTGGGCAAAGAAAAAAAAAAACACACAATATCAGCGACAGTCATTTATCACCACTTTTTCTCGACAATCCTCAAAAAGTCAGTCTTCCATCAATTTAGCTCTTGCCAGCTGTGTTTGTTTGGGACTAACCCTTCAATAAGACCCCGATACAAAGACGCTGCTCTCAAAACTTAATCTCTAAGTCATAGAAAAGCTTTTAGATATTTCTGGCGGAAGATAAAAATGTCCCATTCTTGCAGGATGACGTGCACTGAACTATCAACACGACTGGATGAGGAGCTGAATATCAGATTGTGAGGAAACAAAGATGTTAGTGGCATAAAATGACTTTGGTGTGTTTGAGTTGACGCACTCTATGAGCAGCTTAGTCCAGTTCAGGCTCACTGTAGTAACACAGCATGACCATCACATGTTCAAAAACACTGTTCTTGACAAACTATTCAGAAATAGAGACACATCAGACATACATTGCGATGAATATTTTCACATTTCGCCACGTTACAATTATAAACGCAGGTTTCTTCAAATGGATCTAATGTGACACAGCTACACAAAGTTCTTCATAAATATGGGGAGGGAGCAAAATTATATATATTCACATGCAAATCTGAAAAGTGTGGCGTGCATTTATATTCATAAAACCAGATTTTCGAAAGGCCAAAAACGGTTTGCATTGCACTCTCACCATAAGTGCAAGAAAACATGTTAGTGAGCGCATCATAAGGCTTCTAGCACAGCAACTTTAAACCTGCAGCCAGAACAACAATCAACTTACACCCAACAATGTACATGTATTAGAACGGCCCATTCAAAGTCCAAACCTAAATTAAAGTTAAGAATTTGTAACATTGCCGCACTTTTCATATTTTTGTTTATGTAAAACATTTGGAAAAAAACTTATTAGCTTCCGTCTATTTTAAGAAAAAAAAAAGTCAACAAAAGTTTGCAGTTGTTACGTGACTAATGTGATTTTTAGTTTGCAGGGGTTTGAATACTTTTTGAAACCATTATATTTTCAGAAAAGCACAATCTTGTGCAAGCGTTGACGAAGGATTCCTCACGCTGCCCCAAAGAACTCACCGACCGAACAGGAACGCGCAAATAAAAACGAGCCGAAGCTCCAAACCAAAGTGAAATGAAGCTTTTTGGCCAAATACCTCGGAGTGCGGCGCAGCCAGCAGAGAGCTTTGATTATCTGTGAGTTCAGAGGGATTACACCCGGTCCATCCACTGCAGTGAACTCTCTTCACCCGCACCAAGAAATAACAATAAAACTATCCAGCAGCGGTGGAAAATCTAACACGCACTTGTCTTGTTTTTTTTCCCCCTCTCTCCATCATGCAGCCTCTTGTCTGAATTTCTTTGTTCCCCTCCATTTTGTTTGTGCCGATCCCTCCGTATCTCCCTGCCCAGGCCTGTGTGGGCAGCAGGGAGGTTCAGATTTCAGATACGTCTGCCGTGACTGTGACAGTAAGTCTGCGATCGGGATTATCGGAGGAGGAGACGTAAACAAACACAGATATGCAAACAGAACCAGCTGTTTGAACTCTGTGCATTAATGCGTGTTTGGGATACATTTGCAGGAAACGTTGAAACAGATTTGGTGTTAGACACCGTTACCCGGGCACGGAGCCGACCTTGATTAACACGCTCCGTCCCATCAGAAGAGAGATTATATGTACATCAGGGCTGCAGGGCAGCAAGAAGCCAAAATAATCGCAAGAGACTAAAGAAAAAGAAACATGAAAAAAATTAGACTTTGAATGCAGAACTGATCACTGAAGTGACTTTATCACTCAGGATTCACTGAACGTACATCAACAGGAGGACAATCTGAGCCTGTGCGTCAAATCGAAGCGTATTTTAATAGATCAATATCAGTTCCTGAATAAGATCAACTTTTACGTCAATCTCTCTCTTTTTAAGGCATCTCAATATTTCTTCCTCTTAAAAGGAACCAATGACGCTTTAACATCATCGGTGACATGTCACTGCAGTGGGCGCATCGACCTGGGTCTTGTGAAATCTTTGCGCTATATCTTTGCATAAAACATCTATCAGAGGAATAAAATTCACACAGTTGATTTTCCTCAGATCTTCAAACTGTCCCATTATGTTATGATCCAAAAATACTTTTTATGATCACACATTGCAGCCTTGCTGCATTGAACAGCTACTTGTAAGCAGCAAAAAGTCCAAATAAACCATGAATAATTCATGGTCAGCCTTGTTGTTAAGCTCTGACTCCACGCTTGTCTTTCTGTTGAAATCTTGAGAACGGCGGCGCAGTTCTTTCAGCCTCACATGGTTCATCTAATGGTCTACATATCTGTCTCTCTGAAGTCAGAAGAAAGAAAAGCACTTCTAAAGAATACGAGCATTTTATTTTTCTTGTTGGTATTTTAGTGAGGCACGAGTCCAAACAGAACCACAGGGAACCAAGCAGAAGGAGCACGGCCAAAAATCAAAACCAATTCGATCACTTGTTACGTCTGAAATGCATAATAATCTGTGTAAACTTTTGTCATTTTTGGTCAAATGGGGGAAGAATGGACCAGTCAAGTTCTGGTCCATTCTTCCCCCACACCCACAATTTTCTCAATATCACAAAAGTATTTATTCTTCAGGGTGATTTTTCTTTTTCTGTCGTTTTATCCAAGTTAGAAAAGTGACAAAACATTTGATTTAGGACCAGAGTAAGGTCTCCTCTTATCCGCTTCCGGCTCGATGGCGGACGTGGATCAAAGTTGGCTTAAAGTCACTTCCTTCTTCCTTTTCTTTTCCTGAACTGTCAATAACGACTAAAAGCTGCTGGATTGTGAGCAAAATCACTTTCCTTAAGAGAAATCCCCAGACTCTTGATGATTAACCTTGTAATAAGCTAAAAATCATAAATATTCTGTTGAGCATAAAAATAAATAAATTCTGGCTTTGGTTCTGGTTTATTTAATTAGACGATTAAAATAGGTTGGCACATAAGCTCTTGATTCTAGTTGTGACTGCCTCCAATAATCAATACATTCGTGTGTGAAATCGCAATTCCCTCAATCTCACTCCTGCAGTAAAATATCTCAATAAATAAGCAACAAATCCATCCATCAGATTGATTTTGAACGCATAATACGACTTGTGTCTTTTATTTGTAAAAATCCTCAACGCATTAATGTGATTTAAAATATAATTTCTACAAACTTTTCTTTCTAATTCAAACCAACGTTGGTCAACAACACAAATCCAGTCGCCTTATTTGAAGAGCCGTTAAAGCTTCCAGGCGTTCGACGCTCCGACCGAGTCTCGGCCGACATCAATCTGATCTAGTGCTCAGAGTGCAGGATGAAGGAGGATGTGCTTAAACAAGCTTGACATGAAACTGATTTGGTTTGCAAAGACGAATGACACCGAAGCCGACGAGGAGGTAAATGTAGAAACGCAGAGGCACAAGTCGCTCCCCGGGGGGAAGCAGGAGTGCGAGATGTTCGCCGTCTCCGTCCGCGGCCAAACCGAGAGCGTTTTACGGGAGCGAAGCATCTGGGAGAAGAAAGGACAACACTAGCCCTGGTCGGATTCAGCCAGAGGTGATTCAGCAGAAAGCAGCTGCAGACAAGTCTGACACCCGATGAGTCTATTTGCTGAAGCAAAAACATGAAATTAAACACATGTAGGAAGATACAAACAAACGTCGGTGTGAGCTTCGCTCTCCCCAGCAAAGCAAAAAATAATTACATTACGGAAAGGCGAAGGATGCTTTTCTGACACGCCACGTTTCCTCCACGTCTAGCAAAAGACGGAAACTATCGATGTCGAACAAAACGGTCAGTTGCCAACAAAAGCTCCCAGAGAGAACATCCAGCTGGAGCCTGGATGCTTTATCATTCAAAAGTCTCGTCATTTGGCTCCTCTGGCCACAGCAGTAAAAACTGAGCCAGCGACTACAACGTGTTTTGGCCCAGAATACGACTTGAAAACCTGACACTTTGTATTCAGAGGTGGGGTTGTTTTCTGCATTCGGATCTGATATAAGACACATCCCAATGCAATCTTCAGTTTGAATGTCAGAATTAGTCTTGTTGATGGATGCTGTGCACGTCAGGTCAGTCGGTGATGATGTGCGCGTGGCGGCGTGCCTCCATTTTGTTCCTGCGATGGAACAGGAACATGTTCAAGGTGGACAACGCAACCCTGAAAGGTGAGAAAAAAATACAACACGAACGCTTTGAAAGGTCTCCTGATTGGTCTGATCACAGGCAGGGACAGTAATAGTAATTCAACTTATAGGCTCTAAACATGCTACTTTTCTGTCTTTTTCCTACTTTTTTTGAAACTCCAAATGTCTCGTTTTTTAATCTCCCAAGTGAGAAGTTTCGCCTTGATTTTGTCGTTTCCAATTTAAAGAAAAAAAAAAAACTCGAGTTGAATCCAACTTGACTCAACTACAATCATTCATGATGAAAAAAGGGGAGGAGAAACGACTTGGAGACGAAAATGAAAAACCACAGAGTACAGCAAAGCTTCTCTAAAGATGTCAAGCCTCAAGGTTTGACGCGTCAAGGTTAGATTCCTAAACTACAGACGACGTTAATTACTGTGGATCCTTCTAATAAAGTCACGCTGCGCCAATTAGGGACAACTGAGACACAGCATGGACGTCCAGAGCTCATTACTCACACAAACAACACAATCCTCACGGGGGAAAAGGAGATTAATGGCACTTCTCTTACGCCGCATATCCGTCCCGGCAAAATATTTGCAGTTAAGGACAATGCGAGCAAAGGGAAGAAGTCGGAAACGAAAAGAGACGCAGGAAGACGGAAACAAAGTGAAGTTGAAGGAAAAGAGGATGAGAGGAAAAGAGTCGCAGATGTAATTTCCTCTCTCGGAGGCGCGCGATAATGCATTGTTGTGATAATTTCATGCGCGCTTCTGCTGTCAGGGAAAGCGTGTGGTCTCTTCTCTTCTGGCTCTCTTTTTTGATTTTCCAAGCAGAGCGTCCACAGAGTGGGGGTGTGCTGTTGTAAAAAAAAAAAAAAAAAAAAAAAAGTCAGGGCACACAACAATCAGGTCCTCTGACAAAGAGCCCGTCAGTCGCTCCCCCCTCTCCTGCTTGAAGGCCTTTCTCCACTCAGAGCCTGACAGGCTGTAATTCTGCTCCAGAACAACACAAAAAAACCCTCAAAGTGCAGCAGTCAAACTTCTCTTTTCTTATTCCAGACGATATTTCTCTCAGGATTAGACGGATGCCGCTTTCTCTCCGCGGTCATAAAAAGAGCTGATTGTCCTGGCGACCCCTCGTGGGGGTCGTCCACTTCCTGCGGCCTCTGCGTGCTCAGACTGCGTTTAACTGCACGACTATAAAAGACAAAAGCAGAGATGATGGAGAAATTAGAGCCTCTCTGCGTTACTTCGGTTTCCCATTAAAGCTCTTTGCTCCCGTGTTAAAATAAAAACCCCGACAGCTCAGGACACACACATTTATATATATATCTATATATAGAGATATATAGATATCTATATACATATATATATATATATATATATATATATAGTTTTCTATATCAAACCTGTAAATCTGTCCAACTCCACTCAAGTTTCTTCTTAGATATTTTAAGTCTATCACATCGGTGCCCTAGATTTCAATCTATTTTATTTTTGCATTCTCTCTTTCGTGCTTGTATTATTCATGTACTTTATTAATAAAATAACTCCCGATATGAGTCTTCATTTCTTTCTCCCTCCAGGAATCACCAAAGCTTCTTTTATCTTGAAAAGCTCGCGGGGCTTTCTCGATTCAGGGGTGTTTTTTGTTTTTGTTCTTTTTTCTTCCTCTTCTTTGGAAATTTAGAAATCAAGAAAATCATAAAACATTGAATATTTTAATAAAACATAAAAAGCAGATTTTAAAAAAACCCCAAAAAAAGCTTTTTTTTTTTTTTTTACTGCAACTTAATTTTGTTTTCCACCTCTGGTTTCTGTGAATGTTTGATTTCTTTTGAAAACTGTAACAGAAATGCGGTAGCTGGGATGCTAGTCAGTTTAAATATCAACGTTCCTGGGTTATAAAAAGCAAACATGCTTATTGCATATCCACAGAGCCTTGTTGTCTTGCTCAATTTAGTATGAAACATGAAGTAGGAAACAGCATCTTATTTGACTTTTCTTCACTTTAAAAACGGCTGAATGTAAAGCAACATAATTTGGATTTTATTTGTCCAAGTGCTGAGTGAAATATGGCCTGTGACCAGATGGGAGTTTTAATTTTCATCTGATTAAGCAACTATTAAAGACAACCATCTTCACAATGTCTAACAGAGCTTTATAGTGGCCAACAATTGACTCTGGATGCTGTATTAGAGATGGATATTGTCGTTAATGTGAATAATTTCTTATTATGAAAAGAATTTGGACTTATAATATTAACTACAGAAGATTTTTACATCCAGATCTAAGAAATAAACTATGTCAGCAGTATTTCATTAGAAATACTATAACAAATAAATCATTTGTATTGACAAAAAAAAATAAATTATTTCAATTTTCTGTGTGTATTTAGGTTACTCACAATGCATTTCACCAGGAAGTAAGGAAACCATCTTTTATGTACGATACTTAATAAGCTTCAGCCAAGTTTCCATTTGATAAAGTGCGGGTCCGGTGCAGTCGTGTAGCGTTGAGGCTCCGTTGGCTAGTTGGACATTTTAGTGATGTCATCACCGCTTCGTCTGGGGACAGCAAATGGCACCGCTGCGGCCGAAGCGCTTCTTGTTTTTCAGACTCTCACCATATTCAGCATAAATGTTTGATGATAGCTGAAAGGAAAGCTAACGTCCAGGAGGAAAAGGAATTGATCGTTCGCCAAAAACAGCTCGGATGCTTCCTTAAGGTCGGGGTTTCTTAAAGTATAGAAAAGTCTGAGGTTTAATTTTCAAAATAAAGAGGGGAAAAAAAATATCTTAATCTCAAATCCTGGAATTGTGTCATGAAAACTATGAAAAAAACCCATTGAGTACAAAAATCTCCCTGCAGGGTTCAGTTCACCACAGATGTGTGTGTGTGTGTGTCTGCGTGCGTGCGTTTGTGTGTGTGTGTGTGTGTGTGTGTCTGCGTGCGTGCATTTGTGTGTGTGTGTGTGTGTGTCTGCGTGCGTGCATTTGTGTGTGTGTGTGTGTGTCTGCGTGCGTGCATTTGTGGGTGTGTGTGTGTGTGTGTGTGTGTGTGTGTGTGTGTGTTTGACTATGTGGTGACAGATTGAGGCTCGGGGGAGCAGTGACACCCTGCTCCCGCCTCTCATGTTGAACATAATCCGAGTGTCTGGTTACAGCTCGGAAATGTTACACTCACCTCCTTTTCTCTCATACTGTCTGCTTTCATTTAGTTCCTTTTTTGTCTTTCTCATTTCTCTGCACACACTAGATGCTTTGTGTCCCACACATGCCTCACGCCTGAAAAGCTTTGCTCACCGGAGTAAATAGCTTCTGTGTGACATAAAGAAATGGCAGCAATTTGGGGTCCACCTCCACAACTCATACTTTTCCACAAATGGTTTTATAGAATACCGGATCACAGCTGCTGATGTCGTCTAAAGATAAAGCACATTTTGTAAGAAATACCGAAGCAGCCACTTCTGTCAGTTTTTCTTCTAAAGAGGCTTGCAAAGAAGAAAACCATGAGACGATGACAGTTTCCCACAAGCTATAGGAGGCAGAGCAAACATGTGGAAAAGGTGCACCAGTCAGATGAGACCAAAAGGGAACTTTCTGGGCTGACTGCAGCCACGTGGAGAGAGCAACAGTAAAACACAGCGGTGGCAGCATGATGCAGTGAGAACGTCCCTTTATAGGTCAGCGGGTCAGACTTGACGGTGAAAACGACAAAAGATTGAAACTCATTTACACTTTATAGCAGGAAAATTTTCCTAAACTTGGTCCCAGAATTGCAATAAAATAGTTCAGATTAAAGGATATTCATGTATTGAAATGGTCCAGTCAAAGTTCAGGCCTAAAACCGATTGGGGGTCGGGGCTGAAAGACTCGAAAGTTGTTGTTCTTCACCAATACACTTGTAATGGATTACAAGTGTACAAAAATATCCGCTAACTAGGGGTGAGAATTTACCGTATTGTTTATCATTTACCGTGATAAGAATTTTGATTAATTATTGTTGCTTTAAATTCCAACAAATCCCCCCAAACTGTCCATATTGTCAACATTGTTAGTTCTCCACTGTGTATTCAATGACAGTATAATTACACATCAATGCATTTGTAGGTACTGCGAGCAGCTCAGTGATAAAAATCACAACTCTTTACATGATGTCATAAAGAGTCGCATTACAAATGGGAATGTGTCTCAAAAGCAAAATTTAGCATCGAAGCATTCACAGCTTTGATGATAACAATACAGTAAGTTAGTATCATCACAATAGTACCACAAATAAAAAAATACTTCACACAGTTTAGCAGCTACATGCTACTCTATCACATAAAATTTCAACAGATTCACTGACTTTATTATTATTATTATTATTGTTATTATTATTATATATTTTGCAAGGGTTTCAAATCTTTCAACAGATTTCTAAAAAAAAAAAATAATAAATCACCTAATTTCTCAAGGCCACTTTGCTTCCCATACTTCCTTGGTTACTTTGGTTATAAAGTGAGATTCCAGCGGCGATGAAAGAAGCGCAGTGAACTCCTGAGTAAACGGCGACGGAGCGAACCAAGAGAGCCGGGAGACAAGAGAAATCATTAACGCATCAGAGGCTGTCAGAGGAATACCGGCTGAAAGTCTGAAAGTGTAAACACAGCAGATGGTGGAGCATCTCATCCTCGGACGGGCGATTGCGCCCCGCTGATGTAGTATTAGCCCCTGCTGCGGTTGTTTGTATCTGCCTGTCAGTGAGAAGGGATAATAGTGAAAATAGCTGAGCGGATTATGAGCTTAGGCTGGCCGGTCTCCACAACGAGAACTGTGATTAACACACTTTCCGAGCTTCCAGCGAACACATCATCGCCAAAAAGGGATAATAATAATAATAAAAAAAAGAACCATTATCATTCTTATTACACACTCGCCCTCTTAAAAAGAAAACGTGCTTGAAAACAAATTAAGGCTTATTACTGTGCTTGTGGCAGTCTGCTCTGCGTTTGCCAGAGTCAGCACTAAAACGCAAACGCCGATGAAACGGGACGTAAATCAACGAATGCGTTTGTGGCAACGCGAGCGCAGCTATTAGTGCAAACAGCTATTTACAGGAAGCTTAAAAGATTTACTGTTAATAGTTTAGTGTTACACTGCAAAACAATTAAATTCACGCCAACGCCGGAAAGAACATTCGGATGATTAATGAAGAGCGTTTATTAATCGTCACGGCGAGGTTTGGTGTTTTGATGAGTTGTTGTAGTTTTCTAGAACGGCCGTCAACGCGGTTTGAAAGCAAAAAACTGGATCTGCATGTTTACATTTATTATGAATTTCGCCCGTTTGGTCAGAACTGTTCATATAGACTCACATGTCTATGTACATCATTGAAATGCGAACAAAATGTCTCTTATACAGAGAATCCATCAGGGTTTGTGGAACAGTGAGTATAAAAAGTATTCACTCTGGTTGTTTCACCCTTTTTACTGACTTTATCAATCAATTATGATTTTAAAAATTGATTTTTTTGGACCAAACAAATATACAAAAAGGTTGGCATTGTGGTTAAAAAGCACTTTTATCTCTGGAGAAGGCATTAGGTTTGTCTATAGTTGCAACACATCGAGTCAGTCTGCATCCTCTCCGTTCATATTGATGCTAAACTTGCTTCATCAGGGTTTCTACAGGTTTCACCAGCTCATGTCTAAGAGCTTTTTTAAGATTATCATTAATTTAATTTAATACTTGTATCTCCTCGGAAATGTAGGAACATCGTTCGGCCAATTGGCGATAAATTTACACTTGTACCAAACTAGCATGGCTATGTTAGCAGCTAGTTAGCGGTACCCTAAATCACCTGGAGTCGCAGAAGGCAGTGGAGACGTGAGTGAGAAGAAAAAGACATAAAAACATACAATATACAAGATTAAATAGACCTGCAAACATGTACCGGTAATTAATCTATCAAAGGCCAACTTACTTTTTAAAAATTTAATTTAAGACTCTTTAAGGCCTTAATTTTAGATGGATGAATTTAGGACTTTTTAAGGATGTGCAAACACCACCGGTCCCTGTGATCGGTGCAGCCAGTGAAAAGGTTCTGGACACAGAATCCCGCTGTGAAGACAACCCCGTCTTATTCATGCATCACTCCCTGCGCAGCCTCCCGCACGCCCGCCCCGCTTTAATCGCTCGGTTGAAGAAGGGAGGCTGGCGAATGAGACCGGGCTTTAATCTGCTCGGTCCCAGCCCGCTTGCTCGGCCCATCCGTCTTCCCCCGCCGTCTGCCTGGTCTTGTGAGGTGCCCTCCTTTAACTGTAATCACAGGGAGGCGAGCCAGGTGAGGGATGTGCTGGGACGGGGCGAGCGAGGAGGAGGAGAAGCACATCTCTCTCTTTCATTTCTCCTTTCACCTGTGTCGCCAGCGAGGATGTCTTCGCTGTAACAGATTGGGGCATAAACTGCGGCGCATCCATCCTATCAGCGGACCAATCAGTGTGAGTGTACTCAGCGCACACAGGACATATCAATTAGAAGGAGAAACGAGTGGCAGTGCAGAGTTGGCGTGTGTGTATAAGTGTAATCTATTATGGAGCAAACCCCCTATATCAAAATGCAGAGGCTGCTGTGATGCGTCTTCTTCGTGTGAGGTCAACTGAAAGTTCAGGAAGGAAGCAGCAAAAAGACACACAAAAGTTATTTTTTGCAAAACAACAGATCGACAACTATAAAGCCTTATCCGCTTTTGGTTATTTTCCTTTCAAACATCTTCCCATGCATCAAGAGTTATAAAAAACACGCCACATTACATTTTGTTGCAAAAAGTAATTAATAGAAATCAATAAAACATATGTGGGTGACTGAGTGAACCTGTAACAGTCCAGAATTTGGTGCCAGCGCGTGGGGTCCGTCTGTAACAAGCCAAAAGAGTATACGACTGATAACTTTAAAAAAAAAAAAACAAAAAAAATGTGTTCTAGTTCTGGTTTTACTAATGCTACTCATCAATGCTACCAAAACTCTTCACTAATCCGTTCTTATTCCATAAGGTTTAATATGATGTCAGCTTCAATTCTTCTGGGAAGACTTTCTCCCTTTTCTTTCTGCTTTCTTATGCTGACTTTTGAAGACACTATAAGCCTTAAATGCACATAGCTTGGTGGGCATTACAAAATAAAAGCAAACAACAACAAAATCAAATAGAAAAACAGGAGCGTTTTCTGACCATGTTCTCATCATTATTGCTTGGAACCAAAATCAGAAGTGAAATATAAAATGTTAACAAATATATTAACACAATATTTGTTTTTAGATATTGGTTACAGCCTGTTTTATAGAAACGTCTCTCTCACTTCTGCTCCAAATGCTAATGATTATTTTAATATACGGTTAAGAAACAAAATCAATAAATAATGTGGGTGGATAAGGGAACGTATGAGTCCAAAATGTTTTACCACTGTGTAGTAAAAGGAAACAACTCATTCATAAGTGAGCTGTGTTCTTTCTGGAGCCTTTATGAGAGCTGCCTTCATATATTGCAGCAACTTTCAAATAACCTCTGTGCACGAAGCTCAAATCATATTGTCTTCCCCCCAAAGAGTCAGACGGGGATGAGTGCATGTCTGCATGAGCGTACACGTGCTCGCAGGCGGAGAAAGAAAAGAAAAATGTGCGGCCGACTTAAGGAAGCCTGAAGCTGAGTGTACTGTACGTCGGCCCCGCGGGGTTTACGACAGACGTACAGGGCTTTCGGTTTGTGCATTTCAAGGGATGCACCTGTCGGCATCGTCTTCTTGGCAGAGACAGAGTGGTTTGTTCGAATGTGACTCCAGGACCTCACTGGTGTAATTTAATGTGGACTCCAGGCTGAGCGGACATGCAGGTGTAACTTCCTTTCACATGACAAGCATCAGAAGGCGGCGCATGCAGCTGTGTGCGCCAAACAACATAAATCACAGGTGCTACATTACGGCCTCTTTCCTGGCTCGACATCCAAGGAGCGATTGGTTTGAGCTGAAGATTAGCACAGATGTACAGAAGCTATGTCTGATCAAAAGATCTCAACAGCACAAAGCAGTGCATCGTTTTGAAGTGGAAGTGCCTTTTGGAGGATTTCGAAAATCTAGAGACTCAATATTTGTCCCCCCCCCCGATCCTCTGCAAGGTCAATCTGACCTGCTCCCTTTAGCTTAGAGAATAGGTTTTAAAATACTTTTGTCAGTTTATAAGCCACTCAACAAGTTAGTACATCAAAGACATGTTGTTGTGTCAGTCTTTCAGCTCGGTCTCCTGGTTCTGACCCGCTCTACATCCCCACAGCCAAAACACGGAGAAGCAGCATTCAGTTTTTATTCTCCACTAACCCGGAACAAACTTCCAGAAAACTCCAAAACAGTTTTGGAGTTTTTTGAAAGGAAGGCTAAAACCGCGCTTGTTTAGAGTTGCAGGTGACTAATAAAAAACGCAAGTGTCTCGTTTGCAGTTCTCAGCATAAATGGTCTTTGTGTTATGTTTTTAATTATAGAGAGAACTTCAAACCGCCTTATCGCCGAAACGTGGGATGCAAATTAACTTGACTCGTGTAAACAAAGGAAATTTCAAAACTCCAAAGGTTCACTGTGTTCACTACATGCTTTGTCGCAAACATGAAGAGGGATTCTTGCGGTTTTCTTCCTTTCTTGCAATTAATAGTTATCCCGTCAATAAATTCTCCCACCTGAGCTCATCCAGAGACGTCAGCGTTGTGGTAGTTTTGCAGTTGTGTCCTACTCTACTTTCGGAAAACGGATTGAAACATTCGAAGCTCACAATATTGTTTCATAGCCCTACATTAAACTTTCTCCCTGATCTGTCTGCTGTGCTCCTTTGCTTTTGAGACGCTGTTCATTCAGCCAAGTTCTCCAACAAACTTTTGGTTGCACTCTTCACTGGTACGAAAAACAACCCGGAGAGCATAAATCCCTTTCCCACCACTTCACTATCGTTCGCCATACCATGTTGGTGTATCGCACAAAATCCCCCAAATGTTGCAGTGTGGCAAAAAGTTTCTAAAAAGTGAGGACTTTTGCAATGCGGCTGAAGTCGAGCGTTATCCTGTCAGAGACAGAGTCAAAGACAGAAAAACAAACTCTGACCTCCTTTGCTGCCGCGCTTACCCTGCTGTACAGTCGGCTCCCAGGCGTCCTGCTGCCACTGATGTACATGTGAGAAAATATTCCCTTTGCTGCTCTCTCTGCTTTCACTGTGGTCGACTGAAAGCCCATTCATGTTCTGGATCACTGCACTTCTTTGTCATTTTCATCTGAGCAGCCTGGCTGGATGAGCAGAAGTTCAACTCAAAACACAACTTTTCTGTTTTGTTCTGTGTTTGTTTTGTCCGTTCAGCGAAGGAGAAAATCCTGAAACTTTCACCACGGCCCGTAGAAAAGAAAATATTATTTTGCTTAAGGCCATTTCTGCTTGTGGAGACATGAGCTATGCAGAAGTGAATAGAGGTCAGTCTGTAACAATGAACCCATGCAGTTTCTTTACTCATGGAATTTAAAGCCATTATAATAAATGTAAGTCGTTATAAATCAGACGAAAGCAGCCGTACCGTTTGGGGGAGCTGGTCCTGTTCCAAATGAACTCTAGTGTGGATCATTTATGGTGTGAATGTGACACCAGGTGTACGCTGCCAGCTTCAGCTAAACACCTTCCCTGCAGCCAACTTTGCATTGCATTGTGGGATGCCTTCAGAGTAAACAAACCAATAAACAATGTCGGTGCAGCTTTCCCGTTAAGCATAACGCCCAAATTCAACGTTGAAGACGTCTTCTCTAACTTTATCTCTATGCTTCTTGAATAATTAGCATTTTAGCAAACAGCATATCACAACAGAGCGTCTGCGTCCCGATTTTACATCTGGTATTTCCTCCTTGGACACATCTGGCCCGGCAGAATCCTCACCTAGCTTGTAGTGCTGGTTCGCTGGGAGTTTTCTCTGTGCATAAAGAAACCAAATCACTGGAGAAAGTTCATCAACTGACTGGGACTCAATTAAATGAACTCACTCAGGTTCACCTGGGATATTGTCAGTAAACCTGATGCAAGTGTAAAAATGTAACATACATTATAAAGAGAAATAGCTATGTTGCTGGTGAATCTGTAGGGAACATGTAAAAATATACATGTATACATGAATCAATTAATTGCATAATAAATTCAGATTAGCTCAATCATTTTCCCATTGGATGATTGTTTCTCTCTCTCTCTCTAAAGACTGGGTGACAAAAAGCTTCAGTCTGGTTCTTTGGTCTCAACCAGTCCATTTTGTGAAGGACAGTTTTGTTTACAGAAACTTCATAGTCAATTTTACTGGCTGTTTATTTATTTTGGGAACTGAAAATGTCTCCAGGTTCCAATGTTCAACATTCATTAGAGTTTCAGGTTTATTGACCTTTGTGAGGATCTACTTGCTTTCTTATTACATTATCAATATATGACTTGAAAATGTTCAAGAGAAACCATATCAATATTATATATGATAATTAGGACAATTAGTCGTCCAGCAAAATTTGTTACTGTAACGGTTTGTTTTTCGGATGCTGGAGGAAAAACCCTTTGATTAGGCCAAATGCTTTCTGGAAAAACGTTTTCTCACAACACAAGACAAAGCTAATCTTGTACGTAACAAATGTGTGTGACCTGGAAAAGCAGATGTTTTCATTATATTTTGGTAGGACGCGAACAAAACAATATTTTTTCAGCTAAATGGGTTAAAAAAAGTATTTCCACTGTTGCCCAAAGCTATTCCTTTCTATCTTTACTTTCTAGTCAGGAGCAGATCCAGGTGGAGCTCCGAGTCGATGAGTAATTCACCAGTAGGCATTTTGTTTAAAACCAACTTTTAATAACAATGAATGTATCAGCTATGCAGATGAGTTCACAATAGTGTTTTCATGTTTTTCTTTCCTAATTCACTTAGCGTAAGGATTTATTTATCTCATGCAAATGAGTGTCATAAACACGTGGAACTCAAAGGCAGCAGAGCCCAACCGGCTAATCAATCATAGTGTGGGTGTGACAGGTACCGGCATTCTCAACTTTCTGTTTATCGCCTACAAAAAACAAATTGTTAACAACACAGATGGCACAAACAAAAACACACACACACACACAACAAAGTGGCACAAGTTCTCACTCATCGCTGCACACTGAGGAGAAGATCAATCACTGCATGAGAGGGAAGGGGATAAAACGGCAGAGCAGAAATGAATCGGAAAGAGAAATAGGCATAAACATGCGCACACACTTTGCAAAGTTGGTGTGTGTGCCTGGGTGTGTGTGTGTGTGCAGGACCAACAGCGTGAGACACAACAATGAGTCATCCTGGCTCATTGTTCTCATCAAAGACAGACTGATGGGAATTCCTGAACACACACATCCACACACTGCAGTAGTATTACTCTGGCCTGATGTTGGCCCGTCACAACTGGAGCAACTTTCTACAATAGTTAAGTCTGTGAAGCCGTTAACTTTCAAGCAGAATTTAACTATTACTGGTACTGAGAAAAACTGTCTAAAGTCCAAATCCAGTTACCTGTTGCATTCAACCAGCCACACCCACAACGTGAGTCTTTCTAAGCAAAATGTGGGTCTCTACCTGAATGCGTATATGATGCATTCAGGTAACCAAATCTCCAGTTAGTTCTGTACATTTTTAAAGTTTAGAAAATTCTTAACACATCTGATTAATGTCAAAGTATTTCAAATTGTCTTGTTTAAAAGATTAAGAAACAAAGCAACAAAAAACACAGAGTTGTTCATTTTGGTGATTGTCATATACCAAAATGCATCTAATCTTTAAAACCGAGGTTCCACCAACAGAGGCAATCATAAATAACTGTGATTGCATGTAATTGGCTTTAATTTGTATTTAAGATTAGACTGAATTGACTGTATATTTCTGTGTATTCACACAATCTGTTTAGTGAAGTACCTTGAGATGGCATGAATCTAAATAAAGAAGTTAAATCATCTGATACAGCTACATTTGAGGAAAGATTGATGACTGAACATTTAAACAGCAATGCAAACCATCAGACATGTTATGGCAGCCACTAAAGTTGCTTTTAACTCATTACAACAAACAGATATAACATTATAACATCGTCTGCATAGCTGAAAATGCCATTATTTCTCTTCATTTATTTATAAAAAAATGCTTAGCAATGTGCAACAGGACTAATGAAAGCTAACTTTTTGTCGGGAATCATTTGCTTATCAGAGCTGAGTTCTTTACCATCTCTATACAACACTGGATATACTGTGTTGTAACATCTTTAGTTCCTGCAGAAACAAGGGAAGCTGCCTGAAGTGCAGAATCTGGCTTCCACCTCATCATCTTGGCTGCAAGTTGCAAAATGAAAAAAAGAAAAGAAAAAAAAAAAGCCGAGAGCCCTTCAGAGGTGGAGGACTCATGTAATATGCATAGCCACCAGCTCTTTGAGTGTGTTTGCCTGTGTGTGTCACTGTGTGGTTGTGTGTATTTGCTGGAACTTATGTGGCAGAATGACAGAGGAGCGGGAAGAAAAGGGAGACGGCAGAGGAATAAGAAACAGACACTCATGATTTTTGGACGGTTCTCCTTTATCTGATGGAGGCGAGAGGAGCGAAGAGGTCCGTCAGGGATGAACCACAGGCGGGAGAAAGACTCCCTTTCTTATCTTTCTGGTTCATCTTACATATCTTCTACTGTTATAGCGTATCATTTGAGTCTTGCCATTGTGAGACAGTTCAGAAGGACATAACAGGAAAAAGAGGCAGATTTAGGTGTCACTTTACAGCCACAAACTTCAGTGAGTTTTATTCGAGTTTGTAATGGACCGACATTAAACAGTGCTTAGCTTTAAATAAAAATGGAATGTGCATCTGTTTCCGGCCTCCTTTACTCGGTTCAAGGTGCTGCCATTAGCTTTCTTTAGTTGCCTGATAAAAGCAAACTGGTGTTTAATTTACTCTCAGTATAAATCCAGCTGCTTTGTGAAGGACTCTGAGGTTTGTTAGAGAAGAGTAGAGGAAAAAAAAGCATCATCATGGAGACCAAGAAACACAGCAGACGGGTTAGGGAGAAACTAAGCATCCATTCAGTCCATCAGCCAAAAACAGAAAGTGGTGGCTCAACCACAAACCTGCCAAGACATGACCATCCACCTCAACTAACATTTAAGGAAAACTAACAAGAAGAAAATTGTTGCTTAAAGAAAGCAGTAAAAACTCGGATTGTTGGGACGCGCGATTATGACACAGAACACACAATTATGGTTTTAGCACATCGTCGCTAACGACTGCAACGACTTACGACTCTATTTTCCAGACGCCTCTGCTTCGCTTCCTTCATCACAATGTCCACATTGTGTTTAATCGCTCTTTGCAATTATGATAGCGCGGTATAAAGGGGGAATAGCTAAAATCTGGGAACACTTGAGATCCCCTGTAAAAAACACGTATAACTTACTTTAGCTCACACACCAAAAATACCTTGATATCCATCAGTGAGTGAATTGGAAAACCATCTAAAGCAAAAAAAAAACATATCTACAGTTTTATTTCCAGTGTTGGGGGTTCAGTCAATCAGCACCAAGGAAAATAAATGGCACTTCTGGATTGGCTGCTCTGCAAATCCCAGCCATTAGCATATTAAGTAGTTTTGCACCA
Organism: Poeciliopsis prolifica; assembly: GCF_027474105.1. Taxonomy (NCBI): domain Eukaryota; kingdom Metazoa; phylum Chordata; class Actinopteri; order Cyprinodontiformes; family Poeciliidae; genus Poeciliopsis; species Poeciliopsis prolifica. The sequence continues at coordinate 7,328,249 of NW_026562394.1, forward strand.
ACGCGTTTCAGCTTCTTAAGCTGGGTTTTCTTACAAACATTTAGAAATGCTCTGTGAAAAAGTCTATTCATCTGCTGAATCCGATTCAAAGTGTACAGAAAACCTTTGAAAAATGATCTTGAGCCACTTTAGAAAAACGAATGGAGTAAAACCTCAGGGTCCAGATGAACAAGGCAATTGCAAAGATTTTCAACGTATGTTGTACTGAAAGTCTTTAATTACTGTTTTAAAAAGATAATAAACCCTGGAACATATTAAAGCACGCACTCATTTTTAATGAAGACATTAAAGATGAATTAAAAACCTGTTAATCTCTGAAGATTGCCTTTACAAAGAGCCTATAAGAGACCTTTCCAAGAAAACCGATGAACTGGATAGGACGATAGCTCAGTCCTAATTACACTCTGGCTCTAATTGACTGTTGGACCAATTAATGTGGTTTTTGTGGGTAATGTATCAGCGAGCGAGCGGAGCAAGGCGCTGCTGTAATCATAATTACAGTAGACAACAGATCAGACCAATGTGGGATCCCACAAAAATGCACCAACACACACGCCAGCTTTGATTCATAAGCACACATTAGACCTAGTCTATCCATTTGTGTACATTTGCATTTATGAAAGAAACAAAAAAAAAGAGAAAAACTATGAATCAAACACGTTTTTATTTTTCTAAATGCTTTGTCAAATTAGAAAACGAAGCGGCCGTGTAGTGCTTCACTAGTAAATATTAATCATTTCTGATTAAATCCGCTCCGTCTTGAGCAATCAACAAAACGTGAGATCACGAATGCAAAGCGGGCTGACTGTGTGTGTCTGTGTGTGTGTGTCTGTGTGTGCACGAAGAATACTGGTGACCAATCACATTACTGTCAGCAGCAGGTGAAAAAACAACTCTGATTATACGAAAAGAGACATTCACACGTATCCACACACTGACAAAACACATATCCACAGCTAATGTCCGGCGTCAGTCCACCTGCGTGTCGCAGGTGACGGCGGGGTCACCGTGTCGCATCCAAACTGGGTCACACAAACAAACAGAGAGCAAATGATGAAGTGTAAAAGCTTGATCGACCGCTCTGCCTCTCGTTGACTGCAGATCGGGGAGATTCAAAGGTGAGTGTGAAGCGTCCACGGGAAAGTAGAACAAAAAACACAGCATATTTGAGAGTTGTGTGAGAAGCCTCCGGCGAACCCACTGATGAAACGGAATAAAATATCAGCGATCGACAGACGAAAAAGAAAAACAACAAGAGTTCAGAGGTTCTGATTGTGATGAAGACGGGCTAACGGGGAGAACGCCGTGAAAAAGGCTGAAGCTGGAAAAGTTTGGAGGGAAACGGTAAACATGTCAGAGAACTGGTCATGGATTTAATCCACGCTCTTTTCTACAAACAGCATAATAGATGAAGAGGAAGCAGGCTGGAGGGCAGAGCAGAAATCTTCTGCACTGACTAGTCCAAAAGGACCGAGTTTGACCGGCAGATGCTCACAACACAATAAACCAGGAGATCCAGGAGGGATAGCAGGGATAACTAGGAGTTAGAAATAATTACTATCACTGAAATCATGATTTAATGCTCAGCGAACAGTGATTCACCTTTGAGTCTTTCTGGGTGAATCTTCTCTTAAAATATGTGTATTTACTTAAACGTAGGATATTATGTAACAAATAAACTAAAGATGTTCCTTGAACAGGTTATGATAGAGAGATGGCCTATACAAAACATGCTCATCTATCTTATTTATATGCACAAAATTGTCGATAACCAAACACCTGGGCCACATTCGATCCTCTCTGGTCCATAATCTTAATTTAAGATTCATGAAACCTTTATTCTATGTACAAAAACAGAGAACAAAGCCGTATTTCTTATACTTTTCAGGGAAATCCAAACCAACTCCGATTTAGACAGGCACTACAACTTCAATAAATGGACTGAATTACCAGTAAATACAGAATAATCTTCACGTTTGCTGATTTCACATAGTTGCTACGAGTTTAATTCTTTTTCTATTTGAGCTCGCCCGGTTTGTTCACAAATACATCTCTGAAAATTAGAAGCGATTATCCCTGATTGCTTTTAAGCTCAGCCAATTAATCTTGGCTCCTCTCCCAGATTCCAACAAATCATCAGTGCTGAGACGCCGTTCGTGGTGACTACGTTCCTAAAAAAATCTAATTCCCATACAACACGGGACAACCCTGGGCTTGTATTAAAACGCCTCATGATTCATAAAACTTTTCAATGTGAAAACAGAACGTATTGTGGGTCATTTAGAGCGACTGCCTCTGAAACCTCTTCTATTATTAGGGATGAACCGATATGAAAACTTGGGCCAGTGTCGATATCGTTATGCCGATATTTATTGGTATTGTGAGGATTTTATATATTTCACTATCTGTTCAACACCTTGAAAAAAATCGCTCTCACATGACCAAACGCCTCTGTTCTGCAACTCAATCTCCAGAAACAAATGAAATAAATAAGTATTGGTTGCTAATATTAGTTGTAGTTTCTATACCAATATGTTAGACAATGACTAACATCAGCTGATACCAATGTCAGTGTCAATATATTGTGCTTTTCTAGTTTCTATTTTACCCTTTATGTCCAAAATTTCAAATGTCTGCCTGGATATTTTTGCTTATTTTAACTGTTCAAATATCCTGTGAGTAAATGTGTATCTGCCCATTTATCTATAACAACAGAAATGTCAATATCTAGCAAGTTTCTTTCATAATTTGTCTATTAAAAGCGCCCCTCAGATTAATTTCATTTCCTGCCACGGCGGGAATGAAGTTACTGTATTGACTCGATATTGGCTGGAAAGCTCAACGTCTCCCTTTTCAGAAACCACTGGACTCTTTCAGAAAGCACAAAGAGTGGCAGAAAACTATTTCGATGCGCTTAATTACAGTTCATAAAGAGAAAATGGAGTTGGGTAAAATCATAGTTGACAGGTATAAAAATGAAAAGTCAGTGTTAAGTTTCCAATAAGTCCATTTCTACTATTAATTAGTATTATTTCAAGAACTCTCAGAATACTAACTGTGACAAAAGGGACGTTCCAATCATCTTTTTCTCCAACAGAGAGATGAAAGAGAAACTCTCTAAGTGCAAATTAATTGTCAGAGGAGCAGATTCTGTTAATAGAGTCTGCCTCACTAATCCAGCCCGATATGGAAAACCTGTTCAGCTGTATCAGAGAGATGACTGACGCGCTGTACAGGTACCATATGGGCTCCGGCGGCGACAGCAGCCCCCGTGTAACTCAGCAAGTGCTTTGATCAAAGCAACTTCCTATTTGCGTCGCCGTGCTTCGCAGGACATCTGCAGAGCAGCTTTGCCTCAAGGGAGCGCTGACACAGCAGGCAGGGCTTCCTCGGCATCAGCACAATAAAACTTAATGTGGGAGTTTGTACAGGCAGAACAGAGAACACAAACCGTCTCGCCTTTCCTTTCCCAAGGAGGTAAAAATGGAAGGGGCGGGGGGGTTCTCCTCGACGATGACGAAGATAAAAATAAGAAATCTCGCTCAGCCAGATGTTGGTCCACATGACGACCTCTCTTTCCTGGGTCCTCTTTCATTCGCTCTGCTGCAGCTGCAGAATTCGATGACTGGAAGGCAATTTCAGCCGACGTGTCAAACCCAGTAAAGCCCTGTAATATCTGTACTTAACAGTGGAATAGTGATTTTCACCGATTGTCAGTGCGGATATCTAACCCTGCCTCTGGAAAACGTGCAGATAAAACCCACCAAGTATCACATGATGGAAATAGGTCCTGAGCCTGCTGGAGAATTATGGAAATTAAAACAGGGGGAGAAAACCAGCAAGAGCATTTTGTATTCACAAATTATAAATACGCAAATATGAAATATAAGAAGCAAACATATCCATCTAACTTTTAGGACAATCTTATTGCTCTAAAAATCATCACTTTACGCAATATTAGCATGAATTGTTCTATTCCTCGATGATTTCAAATCTTACAAAGTGAAAAATAAAGATAAAATATCCGACTTGCATTTCAGTGGCGTACAGATACAACATTATATCAATAACCTTCTAGCAGATACAACGCCTCACTCCTAAGCCAGGCTGCCATTGATGTTTTTGACAAAATATACTGTGACTCACTCACTTCTGCATGGCAAATGCTTAAATGGGCTTCAGTGGGAGGGCAGTTCAACCTTTTCTTTCTAAATAATTCAGCTCATAACTACGTGACCACTAACTGATAGCCTATGTATAAGACACTAAATATGTACAGTTAGTAGTTACAGCAACATGGCAGCAAGAGTAATGTTTACACCATTAATCCAAATACACATGCACTAAGCAAAATACGCTTTATAAAGATCAGATGCTTTATAGATGTGAAAAGATTTTATGTTTGACTAAATGAACTTTTATCATGTTTATAATCTTGCTATGTATGTTAGATCCGCCAAAATACATCTCAAGATAAGAAAGAGTGCAGCAGCTTTATGTAGCCACATGCTAACACATGACAGAGTAAAATAAAAAAGAAACACCAACAATGAAAAGTGGAAACTCTTTTCCTTCCTGTTGCCTGCTGACCTAAATGGAAAGACGTAAAACGTGTTACAGCGCCGACTGCTACAACAACACACATAGTGGAATATAGCAGGAACACACTTTGTCGTGTTTTTGCAGAGCAAAAGGTTGTTTGCCAATTCCCGCTAAAGCATTTGGCTCAGTGTAAGACGTTTTCAAGAACGTAAAAAAAATAAAACCAGCAGAAAACATTACAACCAATTCATCACAGCGGATATTTTTAAATCGGTTTTTTATTCTATCATGGTTAAAATATATTTTCTCCCGACCAGAAGTGTTAACCGTTTGCTCAGGAATTAAAAGCCAGCGGGGGTTGCTAGTTAGAGCGCTGTGATTTTAGTCGCAGTTTCTCATTTAAGTCTCGAGTGCCATTTCTTTCCTCTTTCATATCTCAGAGCAATAATGAACCACAAGCCGCTGCTGTTCCGACTTTAATGGAGCTGCACAACACATTCTCAACTGCATGAATATGGAGGGGAAGAAGGAAACCGTGCTTCATGTTTTTTTTACAGAATAAAAGAAACAAGCCTGCAGGGAAACTCTTTTCAAGTCCTCAGCTCATGAATCTCCCAACGAAATATTTCAACAACAGTATATTTTTTTGAGCCGGGGAAACTATGTACTCACCTGGAGTCAGATCAATAAAGAGGAGGAAACTCAAGGCTTTTAGATAGAACCTTTACAATGCTCAACGCAAAATCATAATCTAAATGTCCCCGTTATGGTAATACGGCTATACCCCTGCAGGAAAACAGCTGAGATTAGGCCTGTGTGAGCACTCAGTGCTTGTATACGCAGTCGAGTGTGTCATGTCTTCAGCCCTGCACAGATAACTGTTCTCCCAGAATCTGCCCGAGCGCAGCAGCATGACGGAAAAAGAAAAGCTGCGCTCAGCGACTTCTACATCCGACTGGCTCAGTGGGTGTTACCCAGAGAAATTTACACAAAGTTTCTGTGCTCAGGACTTCTTCGCTGCATTGTAAATAAAATCTGTTCAACGTGTTTTAGGAGAAAAGCAAAACAAACAAAAGAAAAACACAGCCTCCAGCCAATGTGAAGGGCCCTGACCATCGAAAAGCAGAGCTCAGTGAAATATGCATGAGCATGGGGTGGGGGAGAAAAAGCTTCTTGCCGTAACACACACAAACGTGGGCCTACTTTGGTTCGGCGCATGAAACATTGATGGTGGCAGCCTTCATTGGGTGGTGCAGCAGCTCAGCCGGTGGATGGAGTTTACGTCTAATTTTGGACTGCGCCCAGGAGACCTGAGCTCTGCGCTCCCTTTACTTTAAAACTGAAGGGCTTTTTAGGTTCTTAAAAGCACAAAAGTGTTACAAAGTCATTAAGATGACAGAGCCATGGTTTAAAATCTAGGTGACAAACCTAGACATCTCCACACCTACAAGAACTGAGAGCTCTGCACTAAGCAGATGACGGTGTGTTGTAATAAATATCAAGATATTATCAAAGTATGTCAGCTCACCAAACAGTCGCTCAACATGCACAACGTTGTGTGAATATACAGTGAAGGCAAAATCAGTTGGACGATATATTCTTTCAGAAATGATTGCGATAAAAAAATAATAGTGTTGTTTTAAAGCCATTTCCACAAAATGACGCTTTATGTGGCTTCATCCAGCTGTCCCAAAGTTCATTTCTAAAGAGCATCAAGCACTGCGACTGAAAAACATTTTAAATACAAAACAAAACAAAAAAACAGAACAACAAAAAAGATGGACACTTAAAAGTCTGTAAGCAAAATTGCCCTTCGAAAAAAAATAGAAAAAAGCCTGGCTGAGATGCATGTGCCTTTTGTCAACCGGTCGTTGGTAGAAAGAGAGAGACACGAGAAAAACAATCATGCAAATGGAAGTTATCCAGCTCGTTTTAATTTATCACGCGATTAATTGATTTATTGCTTATTGTGACAGGCTTAAACGCAGTCACTATATACTAAGTACTCTGAGCTCATACTCAATCCAATGTGATGTAATAGCTTCACCCGAGATGCTAAATGTCTCAGAGACAGCTTGAATCACAGATGATAAGATGAAGAGGGAGGAAAATTACTTTTTTTTCTTTTTTGCAACAAATATGTCATGTTTTTAGATCAATCAGCCCAAAAATCATTGAATTCAGTGACATTTTGAGTCGTACATCCCTTCAGTAGAGAAGATAGATCTGACAGAGCAAGTAAAAATGTAATTTTTGACATTTTTAGTCAAAAAAAAAATTGTAATGGACGATACACAAACAAGTGTAACAGCACGACTGCAGAGCTCAACCAGGTCCGACCCTCAAAAAAAGACCCCAAACACAAATACAGCGTCTCTTCAAAACAAGAGGACTTGTAAAGTTTTGAAGTAGAAACAGAAGTGAAAATAGCTCCTCTGTACCACCGGCGGTGGGATGAGGACAAACAAACAGCGCACATCTTTTAATTTCTCATCAACTTTCACCCCCCGCAGGTGAGGAGCACAACGTGCAGACAGACGTCTCCTCTGCCTGTCAGAGGCCTGCTGTAATGAACACGACGATCACAAAAAAAAACAAAAAAAACAGACGTCACCGCGAGATTTAGAAGAAAAGCTGACAAGCAGTTCGCTTCCCCCAATCTGCCGGATAAAACACACACACCCCAGCAGACGATACACACACCACAAAGAAAACTATTGTTTTTAATCTCCTTGTCACAGTTTATCAGCTCACTTTGATAGCACACACACACAGCCGCAGAGCTGGGAAAACAAACACTCTTCTGGTCTGCGCTCCTCAGGAGGGCTTTGCCGGCTCTCTGTTAACCCTCCGCCTATCTACACAAGAGTCGACCTGGAAACGGAACAAAGGATCCTCGCTTCACGTCACACACGCGCAGAAAAAGTCTTGGTTTTTCTTGCTCTGCCGCTGATATGTTCCCATTTTTCCAAAGCCGCATTGATCCCGACCGTGGCGTCTGCCTGTAAGCCATTAACCGGAGGCTGCAAGAGCTCCACTCCTGTCAATAAGGATTTAACCTCGCCAATGAATTCAGGCGCTAATCATGCCCAGGAAAATGCCTCATGCTGAGATTCCAATTACCTGCTCGATACTCGCAAGGACAGAGGTTATGTAAACAGGAGTGGAGTTAAGAAAGAAAAGACAAAAGAAACAATTATTGGTGCTTCTAATTAACACAGAGGAGGTAGAGGAGGCAGGAGACTCGGCACTTAGGAGGAGAAAAACGACGCAAACTTCACCAAACCCGACGCACAAACACTTTTTTGTGTTGCTTTTCTTGTGGCTTAACGCCTGAACAGACCGTGCTGCATTCAGGGGCCCACTTCGCGGTTAGGAGTGAAAATGTCGGCCTGAAAAGTCACATGTAGCCGTGAACAAATGACCTGTGTTAAGGAGGGGTAATTGTCTTTATACAGCAGCCTCTAAATCTCCCTGGCTGACTCGCCCATGTCATGCAGACTCTGGTTGCCTAGCAGCAGATGTCCTCGACTCCATTGTTTTGTTTTTTTTTCACCGACGAGAAACAAAAGTCAGCTCTTTTTTATATATATATATATTTTATTTCATGGCTCTGGTAATAGGCAGCACTATCAGCGACTGTCACACCTGACGAGGGATGCTGGGGGAAAAAACATTCGTCCTAAACAAACATGGAGTTGAAACATTTGTCCCCCGGGGACCAGAACCGAGTCGTCCGTTTCAGCAGAGGGCGGGCGCATGTGCGCGTCTTTGCTCACCTGACGCCATCTGCATGTATCCGGCCAGGGTGCAGATCCTCCGCTCGCAGCCTCCGCCCGGCAGGAAGATGGTGATGATGGCCAACAGGGAGCTGACCGCCAGCAGGGCGCAGCCTCCCGAGCACAGCACCGCGCTGGTCTGAGGGACACAACGAGACGACTTCATGTCAGAGAGAGGAAATCCCACCACATGTTCACCTGCTTCCCTACTGGAGTACACTCACAGGGCCTTACACTGCAAAAACACAAAGTCTTCAAAAGTATTTTCATCTAGCTTCTAGTACACTTGAAATAAGACTAAACAGACTTGCAAGCAAGTTTTCAGCAGAGAACGTGGGTTTGTTTTAAGTTCCTCAATTTCAGTAAAATGTAGCAATTCCACTGGAGGATTAGTAACTTTTTCACCAACTTTAAGGGATTATTTACTTAAAACAAACTTGCATATCTTGCTGAAAGGTTAGTTTCAAGTTATTTAAGATAAAAATTAGACAAATTCATTTTTTTGGCAGTGCATCGAAGTGTTGACACACTTTTATTCGCATCCTAACTGCAAACATCGACGTACTGAAACTCGACGACAGACAAAAGAGTCCAGTGACCTTTCACCTCAGTCTCGAGTTGTTTACAGCCTCCAACAGGCTCCATCCTTCTCCCTACCAACACTTACCAGCTTCCCTGTTTGTTGGAGTACAAAAGCATTGTCACAGCATGACGCTGCCACCACCGTGTTTTACAGTTTACAGACAGATTCTCTCACCAGCAGCTGTGAGCTCCTGGTCTCAGCTGCAGCTCATTTAATTAGTAGTATTAACAAAGAAAACTGGATTTTTCTGAGTCTAATCAGATAAACAAACATTGAAACGTCGTAAAACGTCATTTTATGTCCTATTCCATACATTTTACAATCACACACTACTTTGTGTAAATTTACCACATCAAATCCTCGTAAAGTGCAGTACAGTTTGACTTTCGAATGACAAAATGTTGAAAGTTCAAGCGCTGTGAATACTTTTTCCCTTGCTGTCCGTGTATGACAGTGTAGGCCACACACACCACAGCCGAAACATGTTTGGTTTTTAGATTTGTCAGATCACACAACGTCGCAGTCAGTCCTCCTTCCAGCCGTTACTCATTTTATCTCAGCTGGAAATCAGCCCTGAAACACCAAACAAGAGCTGCCTGTCCCTGTTCATTACACATTCGCTTAATCACTCACACACACACAGGCACACACACGCATACACACGTACCAGATGCGTACGGATACACGTATTCCAGATTTATATATTTAAAAGTTTTAGACATACAGTGCCTTAAAGTATTAATGAAACCATTAAACTGTTAAACACAAAGGAAGCTGTGATATTTTAATGGGTACTTCTTAAAATTAAATAATTTTCAAAATTGGTGTGATTTGATTTCACTAAAAAAAAACATAATATTTATCTGTTATCTATTTATTGTAAAGTCTTTATTGTCACGCCGAGCCTTGAGTTCGACATGCAGTATCATTTTCTTCCTACTCTGCTCTACTTTGCGTTGGTCCAAGAAGTTGTGGGTGTTCAATACTTTTATTTCTATGCTTTTTGGGTCAGTATTTAATTGCAATGTTTCCTTTTTTTTCTGTCTCATTTCAAGCTCTCGTCCATCTCACAGGAGCATCCACACTGATGCCGTCGCAGGTTCGATTCCCGGCGTGGTGGCCTGTGCCGCATGTTTTCCCGTTCTCTCTCTTTACCAACTTTCCTATCTTAGCACTTTGAAGTACAGGCCGCTGGCGCCACACAAAAAAATAATCATTTTCATAACATTGTATGAAAACACAGGTGATTAGCAAAGCGACGCCGGTAGGGGCGATTGGAGGGGAATGTCTAACATGCACAGGGGAATAACAGGCCTAAAACACGAGTCATTACGTGTGCCTGTGATCTGACTGACGCGAACGGAGGGAGGATAGGGAAGCTGAGCGATTTCCTCGGCTGACGGATTTAATTAGCTTTCTCTGGGTGGCTGGGAGGAAAGACGGAAATATGAAAATAAAGAACTGGTGGGACGCTGACGGCGACGATGATGATTGTGTTTTTGACCTTCATTCGTTACAGGTTGATAAATAGGTGCGCTCATCATCCCAAACACGTAAACAGAGCGCTTGCCCGCGTTGCGCAGGAGCTCGGCGAGGCGCTGAGTGCCTCGCCCTGCGGCACCTTGACCCCAACAATTAAGTAAGAGAGGACGGCGAGCGGAAAGAGAGAAACTCAGCAAGTCGTTTTATTGCATATCATTTCGAGAACCAATAAAGGTTTAATTTAATTCATATTTTATGCCTTCATTACAAAGCCCGGTGATTACTTCTTGTTCCTCCAGCAGCAGAGCGTCAGGTTTTCCTTGTGCAAAGAGTCATGTTCTTGCTGTAAAAGGTGAATGATATTATTGAAACAATTTTTTTTTTTTAACAAATTTGTAAAAATGTAAATGTCAAACTTTTTGGGAAGATTTCCAAATTTAAAAAAATGTTCAGTCAAACAACTTTTCCATCCAATCCTATTTCCCCTTTAAGATCAACATCATAATATAAAAATCATTGTTATTTAAACAGGGAACAGAGGAAACTGTGTTTCACAGTCACTGTGAAACACAGATTTACTAATATTTCAAACCAAAGACAAAATGATTACGGAGTTTAGCACCGTGGATTAACTGTTGGCCCACCTAGAACGATTAAAGTAGATTTTTCCAAGAAAATGTGGCTCATTATCTGAAAACTAAGATGTCTAAACATCTCCCAACATTTTCACTTCTAACATTATCCATCAGACAGTGGCTGAACGCTGAAAAGGATAAAACAGATCAATGTCGCAGCAAAAAGCCTGAATGTTGTTCCCATCTCTCACACTCAGCGCTAATGAACAACAAACATGATGTTGTAAGTACACTTCCTCTTACACGAACTTTGTCATTTTTCCTCTCGACACATTGAAACTACCCAACTTTGAGTCTTCCTCTCCCTGTAACTTCACATAAATGTAATGTAGGGTTTGCAGCTATTCTCATTCATGGTTTTGTGAGGATGTGGTGGAGAAAAGTCACAAATGCTGCCTGTTTATATGCTGCCAGAAGCAACACTGATAGTGACAGAGAGCTGGAAACGAACCTCCATTAGCAATCAGCGCTAACGTCGAGTTATTTAAGAAGCAAACACTGAACATGGCTACCCTAAGACGGTCTTCTGAACACCATCCAGCTATTTTTATCGTGTTTGACAACAGGAAGACAAAGTAGAGGCACCTAAAGATGGAGATTAGCCATAAATCTCTGAGGTTTTGTTCTGTCTTGCTAAAATGATATTCATGTATGCAGAAGAATGTCTCCTTTCTCTCCGCTGCTTGATCTTTGCATGCCTCGTGGGCTCAAAGAGTACAGCTACCTCCCACCCTGCTGTTCGCAATTCGCAGCCACACATTAGAGGCGCATCATGTCTCATCGAGCGGAGCAAAGGTTGAGAGAGGAAGACAGCCATCCTTCATTATATAAGGTGCAACTTAGGGGGGGGGAAGCGACGTAGTTGGCTGACAACTTTTAGCACAAAAACTCAGCATTTTAAACAGTTCTGGACATTTTTTTTTTAGATGAATAGAGATATGCTGTTTGTTTATCTTCTCCGTTTTTCATCCACTTCATTATCTTCTCCCAGTAACAGATTTATACACTTGACATTTTCCGTGCCATTTAAACACAACAACGGACGAATAAAGACCATCAGAGCACGACGCACAGCAAAAACAACGACGACACGCACACAGACACAGAAAAAAAAAAACACAGCAAGAATTTTAATTAATAAGACCCTAATCCATCAATTTCTAAAACTGTGACTGAGTGTGATTGGGCGGATAAGGCAGGGAGGAAAAAAATCCAGATAATCATAACGACTTCAACTTTATCAGAGCCAGACAGTAGCATTTAGGAGGCTCCTTCCTGCCCCCCCCCCTCAGATGCACTTGTTGTTCTGAGCGCAAGTTAATTTAGTAGTAAATGGGCTCCTAACAGCACTGGTCTTTTTCTAAATAGATTGTAATTATGTGTGAATAACTGGCTGAGCCACTGCGACGGCCAGCGCAAAAGAGGAAGGAGGAGAAACGGGGGAAATGTCTTCTTTTCTTCCTCCGAGTCTGAAAACTTACATTGGACATCAGTCCTCTGAGAGTGACTCAAAGTACCTTTCATTTATGACTTTGTGATGATTTAGAAAGCCAGATTAGAATAAATATAGCCAAATTACTTATCATTCACTGGTTTATTACATTGCATGGTTGTGACTAAAAGTCCCAGAAGAAAACTGCTGCATGCTCAGCTGTTCAGTGGAGAGTTTATCATTAAGCGAACGAGGAAACGGTAAACAGCATGAGGAAGCGCTTATTCACGTCATTTAATATGATAATGGAAGAGACGTAAAGCAAATTTATAGATTGTAACATGATTCAAAGCTGCATCACAGGAGCAGTTGTGTCAAGCTCTTCAAACTTCATCAGAGAGCGATTCGGTCAAATTCATGCTCCTGCTTTTTATTACCGTTATTGTGCCTGAGCTGCAAAACATGCAGAGGACATCAAAACGGAGAGCGGCGTTTTTAATTTGGTGTCATTAGTTGAGGGGTCTGCTGAGTCTCCGATGACAAAAACAACAAAAAGGAATCAAGAATAACTTTGAAATGTTGAATCGGAACGTTTTACCCAATACAGTTACTATTTGTCATCAAACTCGTTTCAGTGCAAAGTTCCTGTTTGTCCCATTGGGCCGACCAAAATGGTTTCACAACTTAACAGCACAAACATTAGATTGATGGACCAAAGTCTCAAATCGAACTCAAAATGTTCAGACTTGATTCAAAGTGACTGGATTCCTGTTGCGTTTGAGAAACGTGTATAAAAGCTTTATATGTACGATGGCGAGAATGGACTGGATGTTTTTATTTGAACATTTTTAGTAGGCCTCTGTGAGCCGTTGCTCCACAGGCGGTACTAAAAATCAAAGAATAGCAGGGGTGTGACGATACATCCAGCTCATGAGGTGTGCAGTATTAGGTTCATGAGACGAGGTTTCCACAACATTTATGGGAAAACTTACAGTCCACATTTCTCATTTTCCCAAGAACACAATCCATTTCAGATTCCAGTCGTACTATTTCAGGTCTTTAACTAGACAGACAAATTCAGAGCTCAAGGATTAGAGAAATTTAATTAAACCTGTCAGCAGCAGGTTGTGCACGGTATGCTCATTGTTCTTACAAATTAAGATTTAATGATTTCAGGAAAAGATAATTGTAGTACTTTTGCAAAAAACTTGATGGCAACACCGATTAGTCTAGTCACACTTTCCAGATTCCCTTTCTTTCCTTTTATCACAATTTTTCCACTAGCTTTAGCATCCTGGTAACAAATATAAATCAAGGGTGAGCGTCGAGGTCAGTGCAAAGCCCATCCAGGAGGCCAAATGCATCACTGGAGGGAATGGATCAATACATAAGATTCTACCAAATATTACTAAGCTGTGCTTTGCAATATTGTGACGACGACTGTGATTCTCTACATGGTGAAGCTCGATAACAAATCGTTAACAAGGGTATCCAAACCGCTGCCACATAAGTGACTTAAATGTTTTGGAGGATTCTTTAATGATTTCATAACTGAGGCAACAGTTTCTATGACTCAACAAACTGGGGCAAGTCAATAACTTCTTCATTTATTACTTCAGAATAAAAGTCCCCCATATCGATATCTCTCTCTGTCGCGTCAAGCTCCTTGGTTACAGACCAACAAGATTAATATTACAGAGTGGATGTTTACTCTTATATTCACTCAGTAAATTCACTTTCTATAGAGAGATCATATTTCTTTATGTTTGGATTCTGATTATGATGGCTGTTCCTTGCGCATTTGCATGTATGGAAATAAATAAAAAAAATAGATTAACTCGCTGAACTACACTGGTAACATAGTAACTACAGATCCAACAGGATCTGAAGTGATTCAGATTGTGTGTATAAAACGTCCATTCAGCTGCTTTGAGCAATAAAGGGACACTCTGAAAGGGATTGTTTGATTTCCAATTACACTAAGGAAGTCAGGGATTACATTGTACAGGCCAATGAAATTTCATTGTCTCCTCAATTGGGAGTTACAAGATGGAGATAGCAAGGCATGTCTCATTAAACACACTTTCCCCCTGTAAGCCTGGCCTGAAAGACTAAATGCTCCGGCACTCGGCTGTGGAAAATGGTTTCTGCTTTTTCCAAAGTGCCAGGCGGAGAGAGGAGAGCTTTAATGCTCAGTGTCAGCCCGTGACTATAACTCCTCCACTTTACAATTGAACGACTCGGCTTTTATGGAGGACGAGAGGTGAAACGGGCGCCCTGCAGACGGCTGTTGTTGCGCGTGTGTGTGTGTGAATGAGAGCGAGCAGAAAGGTGGGGCGGACCTGTGGCAAACATGTTCAGGTATGACATCTGCACCCGGCTGCTGTCTCTCCCTCTGCGCGCTCGCCTCGGCAGCCCGCATCCCTCATCAGCATTCAGAAGCGCAAGATCTTAAAAGCAACCCGCCTTCACACGTTCTGCCCGCAGGAGCCCATTAGAACCACAGCACTTCTTCCCAGAACATTTCTTCTCCAGCCACAACACACACACACACACACACACACACACACACACACACACACACACACACACACACACACACACACACACACACACACACACCGAGGAAATCAGTCAAGATTTCATCAGACTGCCAATTTTATCCGTACTTTTCTCCACTTTATCCCAATGTTATGTAACTTTATCCAACCCTTTCACTCAAAGCGCTAATACGTGAAAGCGAGACCGCTCAGGTCTCTAAATTAATGACCTGAATTATGCATCATCATCCTCATTGATCTTCGCGGGGAGGTGACTGGGAGACGGAGCCTCATTTGGAGAAGTGCGTCCGCGTGTGTGACGGCCGTTTGACTGGCTGACGGAGCCGTGTGTGTACAGGCTGAATGCGAGATGGAGAGGAGACAAATGAGAGGAGCGGAGAGCAGATTTATCACCTGACAAGTGGATGGAGTGTCCATTTATGCCTCAGGGACAGGCTGCAGATAGGAATTGACATTCAGAAGCACTTAGTAGGACATTGCCACACTTGCTCAACGAGTCACCCCCAATATTAGCATGCAAACACACGTACGCGCTGGAAGGATTTCTTTTATGCATGTGAACTTGTATGAGTCTGATGGAAAATGTCGTCCTAGAAGCTTATTTGCTCTTGTTGAACATTATTTTTAGTAGTTTAAATTTATCTTCCTGCTTTATGCTAACTAGTGGAGAGCTTAAAGCGCCATCACAATCTCGGAAACATAATTGATACATTGAGCGTGAAAGGATTACCGCATTTCTCAGCTTATCGTTCAGTGTGTTCATTCAACAAAGAAGGGAAGGAAGGCCAAGAGGTCAACAAACCCGAGTTCTTCAGCCTGCAACATTTATTGCCAAAGTAACAAAGGCCGTGGTTTTCCATCACAGAAAGCGCTTGGAGGTGATGGCCGCTCAAAGAGTGAGGTTGATATTCATCAGATTTAAATACAGGGGCATTGAGATATTGACAGCTGATCAGAAAATGTATTATTTTTGGTAGGTGGGCAGCAAAAAAACTCAAGAATATGATCATTTTTAGGTAAGTGAACAGCTCTCTTATTAAGTGGCTTTAATGAGTTATGGATATAAAAAAAACAAAGTCCTCAACAATGTGCATGAAGTTTGATTTCATTGTATATTGTTCAGATTTTTATTAGTCCTTATAATTCCTGATTGTGGAATTATAGTTTTGAGTTTGTCGGCTCCCGAAGCCAAACGAAACCAAAACTTCTCTTCACTGTTGGTGCAAAACTTCCCAGGACAGTGATTTCTTTTCCTGTCAAGTTACATTGAGTATTAAAACTTCTAAAACTGAAAAAGCAAAAAAAACAAACAAAAAAAAAGCAACGAAGAGGCAACATTCTCAGCACAAAGCCGCAGTATTTACAGGTTTTGTTAACGACGACTCTCAGTGTGAAGGAAGAAGACTCGAAGTCTTCAACTTTCAGTAGGAGTGAAATGTGAAGCCAGAAGCAGCCCCAAATATGTACAAAAGTATTAAAAAGAAGACGATTCTCTAATGAGGAATGTTTGCTGTTCATTAGAGCTTTTAAACTGAGTGAGACTTCAGTAGTTGACTGGAAGGCTTGGCACTTTTTTCTGCAACGAGCTTTGAACTCCTGTCGGTAAATGAGCTTTCTGGATTTGAAAATATTGCCAGCCAGCCAACCGGGAGGTGGGGCTGACTGCAAACCAAAGTCTGGAGTTAGTGACGCAAGTCGCAGTAACATCAATGATAATAATCACAGCTAAAAAATAATATGTTCCTAATATGAATGATTGCCTGTCAGACTAGAAATATATCATTCATATTTTGAATTCTGTTCAGTAAAGTTATGACAAAGAAACCAGCTAAGTTAGGTGTCAAAGCTTTAGATATAATTGCCGTGGTGTGTTGAAGTGGACACCGGTGCGGAGAGGCAGTGGTAGCGAGAGGTGATGAAAGTTAAATAAAGAGGATAAACAAAAACCTTACAAAAATCACAGGGAAACTTACAGCCAGCAGAGCGAACAGGAGGAACCAGCAAGGAGTGACTGAGAAAGACGTATTTATATTCTATATAGAGCTTGACGACTTCATCAAGAAACATATGCTGGTTGGAAACGAGTTGCAAAATGGTACAGAGGACAAACTGGGTGAACTAGGAGAACGAATCCAGCATTAACAAATAACAGCACATGAGGAATACAATACAACTGAAAGACTGAATTAAGGTGAAACAGAAACAAAGCTGATCTAATCAAAGGATGGAAATTAAGAAACAGAAAATAAAAACAATCCCTAATCATCTATTCAGCATATGTGCAACAAGTAAATATTCAAAATGACGTTTCTGCCCATTAAAAGTCAGACGAGCCGTTTGCGCGTTCTTACACGAGTAAGTTCACTGATTGCAAGCATGAACTTTGCGATTTCCACTCCACTCTGAGCCGAAAGAGCCGCTTGAAGCGGCATCCTGCTGTAACTTTGCAAAACTTTGCATCAGACTCCACTTGATTTTCTAATTGCGCAAGGCAGCTTTAAAGTCAAGATGCAGTGCTCTGGAGATGTGAGGAATTTTATCAAAGCATAACACTGAAATTAATAATTAACATTGTAGTGCTTAAATAATGAAAAACATGTGCTCCAGGGGGCTGATTTATGAGTCTCTGCACCATTTTCCCTGACCGAAAAAGAGAAACAAAATGTATTTCTGCTATGTTTAAAAGCCAAGCTGTGGTGTGAATCTAACTTTAATCACAAAGTTCACTGTTTTAGCCTCTTGTGTCACTCTTATCCTAAATGCTTCCTCCATCCCACACAAAGTCTGCAGAGCTTGGAACAGTGTCACTACCGCTTCTATAAAAACAAAAAGCTTCTGCAAATCTTCTGCTGATCAGCACCCTGAGCCTCAGTGAGCCCCTCGCTACTATAACGCTACCAGAGTTGTTTTTAGCATGGAGCCACAGAGAAAACTCCCCGCTGCAAAGCAACGCTTTAATGTAGCGCTGAGTCTTTGGCATCAGGTTGGGAAGCAAGAGTCAGATACTCCACATGCGTGAGACGCTATTAAACAGCAGAACGTTTTCATGCCTCACTTTGTTTCGACTGTTCCCTCGCGTGACGACGGGGAACGTTTGATTTGGATTCAGAACGGGAAGCTTTCTCAGGCCGGAATGACAAAACACTAACCCGTCGCTTCAGTTCTGGCTGAAACTGCAGGCCAGTCGACTTTGTAGCGCCTTACAAAAGTATTCACACTCCTTTAGGTCGCTCACGTTTTATCACAAGCTTTAGTGGAAAGACAGACGTGTTATATTTACCTTCCCTTTACAATAACACCCCTAAATAAAACCAGTTGCATTGACGTCAACTGCCTGGACAAAGTTTAATCTCAGTGTCAATCCAGATGTTCGGAGAAGGCCTGGAGAATATTAGCAAATTTCACCCTGAAAAATTGACGTTTATGTAATGAAATTTAAGGACAAGGTGAGTAACTCGGGCCTGTGCTTTGATTTTATACCTATTAATTTTGCTGCTTTTCTACTGTGTTTTATCTGTTGTCAAACTGCACTGTTTAATTGTTTTTTTCTATCTCTTTGTAATTGTTAACCACTGTGTTTGAAAGTGCATCGTAAATAAAGTTATTATTATTATTATTATTATAATTATTATTATTATTATTGTAGAGGTTGAGAGTGTGGGAGCTCGGCACATTTCAGCCGGTTAATCCGACCGGCTCACAGTGCTGCAGTGTCTCTGGCCCGGTTTCAGGTGCAGCTGCCTCACTGCCAGGTCACTAACCAGCACCTGCTCCACCACCTGGAGGCCAGCAGGACCTCACCTGTGGGCCCCGGGGTGATTCATAAACCCAAACAGTTGTTTGCTTTATAAATGAGCCAAAAGTGCACTGTGACCTGTCACTCTCAACAAGTTCTGGAAGCACCAGCTTTAATCAGGACCGACTATTTACGAGTTTGTTCGTATCCTCTCCTCCTCTTCAGTGCACAACGCAGGCAACTTAGGTAACGAGGAGGCAGAAAGGATGCACAGGCGCTCCGCATCCTGCAGGATTCTCATCCGTCACACGTAAAGGTGAAAAATTGCAGCCGAAATGTTTTCACACAAACAGCCCAGAAAATGGGGCAAAATTCACATGAAGCATCTACTATATCCTTGCTTTTTCTGTTTTTTTTTTTTTAAAGCCCCACAGAGTTTGACTGTAAATCAGCCCATGCCACGAAGAGCTGCCCGCGAATATAAACTGCCTGAGGTGAA
Organism: Poeciliopsis prolifica; assembly: GCF_027474105.1. NCBI lineage: Eukaryota > Metazoa > Chordata > Actinopteri > Cyprinodontiformes > Poeciliidae > Poeciliopsis > Poeciliopsis prolifica. Next base: position 7,347,498 of record NW_026562394.1, read on the forward strand.
CTTGAAGCTTGCCAAAAAACTTTGGTAGGGCTCCGCTTCCCCAAACAGCCGGAGAAAAACATAAACCGCAGCTGTAGTTTCAGATGGGCTGCGATGCGGGATGGAGAAGCAGATGTGTGCTGGTGTGATCCCGGAGGACAGTCGGCTGTATGAAAAAACTCCTCAGGTAAAGTGTGGATAGACAGTGACTCATGAGGAGGAGAAGAGGAAAAGGAGATAAGGACTCGAAGGAGAACTTCTATTTTAGGCGATGCTCAGAGAAAAACAACAAAAATCTCCCCATCTATTGAGATCTTTTTTTTCTCTTTTTGTTTCAGAGGACAGCCTGAGTTAAAACCTTCCATAATCTGTAACGTTACACTACAAACATACGACGTATTTTATTGAGATTTTTATAACAAAGCAACACAAAGTAGAGCAGAAATCTGTAGTGAACTGAAACAAAATATGCTTTTATGTTCTCTTAAAAATAAAAATTCTAAAAAGTGGGGCATGCATTTGTTTTCAACATCTCTATGTCGATGCTTAGACTGTCACCTGCTGCAGTTACTGCAGGTCTTTACTGTGTCTCTTTACCAGATTTGCACGTCTTGCAACGAAATCTGTCTGATTTTGCCGTCCATGCAGAGGAAAAGCTTCCCTGCAGCATGATGCTGCCACCACCACCGTTCACCAGGGAGGTCCAATGTTCAGACTGATAAGGACTGGATTAAAAACTCCAGCCACAAAACTTCAAAATATGACAATTATACGCTTCTGTTATTGCTTCCTGCCATTCTTCCATAAGGCCAGAATTCTGGAATACACAGATGATTGTTGCAACCTTGTTTTCAACTTTTTCACATCAAGGTCTGAATCCTCAAACCAAACTTTCGTTTGTGTCGCTATCATTTTAAAGACATGAGCCATCAAAGGTCAACCAGCCAGTCCACATTTACAGAATCAAATCCATTTTGTGACAACCAGCTGCATTGCGGCTGCACAAGTCCGCAGCTCAAACATGCAAATTAATCGATAATAATTTTGGAGCCATCTTAAAAACATTTGTGCTTCACAAACCAGCGCGAATATGGCGCTGATGATTGATACCATATTTCATTTGATTTTGTAAATGTTGGTTGGAGGGGGTCTGGCTGACGTTTGGTGACCTCTGGAAACATTTATAAATATTTCTAAAATGGTAGTGGCGTGAATCAAATGTTTTATTTGACACCAATGTTGTTTAATTTGAAGGAAATGCAGGACTGACTCCACTCTTAACTCACACTCAGATTGAATTGTAATGTTGATTTTTATATTAAATTACATTCAGTTGTACATTTGAGGAACAAAATGTTTTTTTACCACATCACAGCATCTCTCTTGTCACAATCTACTTATTTCTCTTGCTCCTCTGATGACCAGTCGGCTCCCATTGGTCAGTTTTATGTGCGCCAAACCTGCCACCAGGGAGGCGTTATGCAAATGTGAGCCACTGTGATGTGGCTGTGTGAAAAAAAACACACCCCGGCAGCAGAGGAGCACGTTTGCTTGTGGAGCAAATATGAAACAGACTCATTGAAATGACTGTTTGTAGAAACTATTCATTAAGATCGTTTCCGTAACAAGGTTTCAATTGTGTAAGTTTTTTTTGTTTGTTTGTTTCATAGTAGTTTTCCACTATTTATCAGAAAAGATCCAAGCAGCTGCTCTGCATTAGAAAAAGTCGGAGATGACTCTTGTAATTGTAGTGGTGATTCTTTTTTTATCTGCCAGGTAGTAAAATACAGTTTTGTTCAAAAGTAGAGTATCGCATGTGAGAAAAAAGAAAGATTGTATCATACAGAAATGTTATATTCAGCACTGCTACTGCCAAGGAGAGTAAGCCACAAAAGGTCATTGCCAAAGAAAGTAGCTATGCACAAAGTGCTGTAGCTAATGGAAAGTTGATTGAAAGGAAAAACTGTAGAAGACAGGAAGCACACAAGCAGCAATGATGACCACAGCTTTGACAGGTTTGTGAAGCAAAGACCATTCAAGAGTTTGGGGGCCTGAAGTTGGACTCAGAACTGAGAGAGTCAACACACAAACAAAAGCATCAACTGCAACTGTAGCACTTCTTCTGTTATACCACTCCTAAACCAGAGAATCTTAACTGAGATAAGGAGGATTAAACTCTTCTTCAGTGGTCCAAAGCCCTCTTTGTAGATTAAATTAAATGTTTTATTTTAATTTACAAATGAAGGTCCAAAACTCTTGATGAGTTGATGCAGTGTGAACTCTTGATGAGTTCACACTGTGCAGCCTGAAGTGACCCAATTCCAATTGTTTGTCCAATCTAATTTTTTTTTGCCGCGGTCGCTCACACCTCCAAATATATGAGACCTGCATTATGTTCTCCAGTGTGGACGGTAAATGACCTGAAAGTGCATAATAACGTCACACTTAGTGTTTTGCCAGCAGCCATAAAAAAGAAGTAGTGCTCAGTGATAAACATGAAGGCTACCGGTGGAGCGTGGTTTACACATTTGAAGTTGTTGTCTGACTGGAGTCAGCATATTAACAACTTAATCCTCATTATAGTCCGTCATGGTTGTTCTTTTTCTTCCCGCTTGCGAGTTTCAGTGACGTTCAGGTCGGATGAACACAACCTGGACGTTAGATCATATTCGAAAAGATTTGGTACGTATCAGACATTCACCTGGTCTGTATCACATTTGAAAATAATCCGACCTGTGTTGTTCATGAGAAGATCACATTCAGGTCGCAGTAAGGCAAAAAAAAAAATCTAAATTGGGTCACTTCGGGCTGCGGTGTGAACGCAGCCTCATCAATGATTTAGGGAACCATTTTATCCGCCGCTGGTTCATCAAGTCCACAGTCAGTGTAGCAGAGATGTAGGTTTTAGTTCCCAGCAGGACTTTGCTATCTGCTTTACTGACCAGCATGTCACTGTGCTTGACTGGCTGGCAAACTCTCCTGACCTGAACCCAGTAGAGGGCGTACTCTGGGATTTCTCTATTGAACACCCTTTCTGTATTTGTTCTGTGTAAGTAGAACAGTTTTGTAAGAAACAAAATTTTGGCTTTTCATTTACACCAGGAATTTCTTGAAATGTGCAAACTGAAACGAAGAAATGAGTTTCACTTTGGAATTGAATTAAATGTTTATTCTTGTGTAAGTTATTGAAATAAACCTACAGTACATGGCGCTGTCTTCCACAAATATAACCCTATTCAGGCTGAGCTGCACGAAGCAGCTAATGAGAGATCCACCCCTCTATAGATGTTGGACTTTCACCCCTCTGATGATTTCTTATCTTTTCTACAAACACATTATGATGTGACATCTTTCTAATGTAGATAAGGGAGCTATCAATGATCATAATCTCTTCAAAAACTCGACATTTTTCCCTCTAAAAATGTTCTTTCCCAGCAGTTCCTCTAATGTCTATTCTTAAAGTTACATTTTGGAAATATTGACTCTAGACCATTTATGAGACTAAAATAGCTTTTTTGTTTGTTTGTTTTCTTTAACTTAGTTCAGGGAGAAGCCCAAACACATCCCATCATCATGAAGGGTCAGTTAAACTCCCTTTGTGATTCAGTAACGATGACAGTAATGATGATGGGAGCTGCAGGCTGCCTTAATAGGTTCATCCAAAACTGTGTGACGGGTGATCAAGTGTCCATCTGGCGGTGCCGAGTGGAGTCTGCCCACGGACACGTGCCCATCACTGCCCACTGTTTCCCCTCCGAGAGGAGATAAGAGCGGCGAGCAAACACGCGTCGCATATCTGCTCCTCCTTAACGAAAGCCAAACGCTCGGAGACGCTATGTCTCATTCCCAGGCGTTCATTCGTCTTGGCGCCAGTGTGAGCCTCCGAAACCTTCATTAGGGATGATTTCAGACCTGATGGTCCGGTAGACTCGCTTCGACTGGGAGCCAAAGTTATAACATCAGTAATTCTTGAGAAGAGGGACAAAACAGATCCGATGGATAATGCACAAAATTTGTCTTCGGTAAAAGACCTGAGCGTTTGTTTTGGTTGTATTTACCCAGAATGCCCTGCACTACAACTCGGTTTCTGCTTTTGGAGTAGCTTCCGATCCTCTTGCATCCAATTTTGCCAAAGTTCACTTCAACCAAACTGAGGCCCAGCTGTTTCGGTGGATCAGAGTTCAACTGAGTTCATTCAAAACTCCCCAAACGAATCAGAGTCTCTAGGCAAACGAACTAGAATTTGATTAAAGGGGAACCGAACGGGGTCGGGGGTGAATGCGCACCGAGAGTCATCGGCCGCCTGGGGAGCAACGCGTTCAACAGCAAACAGCATTAACCAAGGCCTTCGCTCCTTCTAATCTCAGATAACTGGGAGATGACGGACTCCTGCGGAGGAGGCAGTTTCAGGTTAGATTAAAAGAGTGTGAAACTCCATCTAACTATTTCATAGGGCTGTTCTAAAAAATAGATCACAAAGCAAGATCAGATAAAGAAACGAGGATCAAATAGCTGGCTTGAAATGCAGCTTAATGATGACATCCTCAGAACCAGGCCAGAGGTTCTTATTCAGCTGATGATGATGATGATGGGTGGATAGCGATGATCCCTGGGCAAATTTCACCTCCTTTTCTTTTTTTTCCCCTCGTCTTTGTGAGAGCAGCAATTGAATTACAGAGCTAGTGCAACTGATACTTTTGTGCTCCTTCTCCCCCTCTCCTCCCACATTCTGAGTCGCCACAAAAGATCCCAGCCATTGAATTTGTCTTGATTTTGTCTCTCGGCTTCGGGAGAAGCTTATGATAAGGAAAAAAACAAACAAAAAACAGAGAGAGGCTGTTAAGATTCGCAAATAAAATCAGCGGAAAAAGAACGATCGCTATTCATTTGGCAAGAATGAACTTGCGTTTGACATTTAAATAAACAACGGAGCGCAGCGGCTGCGCAGACGCCCCGACCCCCATCCAGACGTCACGGTTGGTCGTTTTACATGAGAGAGACAACTGTTGGTGTCAAGAGAAGCAAAACTTTGAGAGGAAACGCAGATCTGAGAGAGGAGGACGACTTGCGAGCCTTTAAGGAAATGCTGAACTCTCACACTGCCATAATAACACCACAGCCCACATACAGTAAGGCTCCATCTGTGTACGTCTTCCCCGTTTCGTATTCTCAACCCACCTACTCATGGCAGTAAAAATAAGTTCATACACAACCGTGGAAGCACACACGCTCCTGCTGTGTGCTGGAAATTAGAAGCGGTGTGTGTTCGGTCTGATGAGTTTTCTAAAAAAAAGAAAAAAATGCAACAAAAAATATTCATAAAGAAAAACAATAGAGTGGGTTATTCAAATAGCTCAAAAATGATCCATTCATCCAAAATTTTGCATTTTAGATCAACTATTTTGCTTTTTTTTTTATTAAGTCTTATTAATAAAGACTTAATAAAGTCTGTGGATAAGTTTACACTTATTAAACACACTAATTGTTGATGCATCATTAGTTTAAAACGTCAACTCTGTCTTTGTTTAAAAGAAATATTGAAGTCCTATGTACAACTACATATATGTGGTGATATCTGTCACACAGTGTGACATCACCTTTGCCCTTATAAAACAATAAAGTTTGATCTTTGAAAGGCTCCTGATCAGGTAAACATGAATGAATGAATGAATGAATGAATGAACCATTTCATTTTCTGACACATCGGATTAGACAACATACTTTAGCTGTAGTATTTTAGTCAAGTTTGACTTTCAGTTCATAAAAAAAATATTTTGTGTTGTTTTGTTTTTTTAAATAGTTTTTACAGAATAATGTGAATTGGCTAAAATGAGAAGGTCAGGGCTTCACAACCACGGCGTCTCTGATTGGTTCGTCTGTAAGTTTCTGGCCCAGCTTTCTGGTCTGCAGTGCATTTTGATTTGAGTTCAGTAACAATCTGATGAAGTATTAATGTGAATATATGGGGATAATTTAGTGATTTTTCCTATTTCATGCTGCATACCTAAATACCACCGTTTCATAATCACCCACCGTTTCAATTTCCCTCCTGTTGTCAGTCCTTGGTTTTTGGACTTGACTGTCAGTTAAATACTTAAAGTAGCTGAACCTCTGAATCTGTTTGATTTGGTTCCTATAGCACATAGAACCAGGTTCTGGGTCTTCCCAGTGGGAGATTGTCCACTCTTGCGATATATTAAAGGTCCAAACGACTTCCATTGGCTTTTCTCTGACACAGCTGACGAATACTGCCACTCCTCCTCATTGTGAGCCCAGACACCCTTCAGAGGAAACTCATTTAAACTTCACAGCCTGGACTCTTCACAGTCTATAACTGAGAGTCAGGACACCAGAGTCACAGCTCGTAACCCGGCCCATTTATTTTCATTCCCATTAAGGATTTAAACAACGTGGACTTAAAAACAACTACTTTCAACCGGGAACTACTTTCACTCCAGTGTTTTGTATGCAGTGTGTCAGGAAATCAAGAGGTTATTTTTTTAATAAAAGAACCTGCTTTTAATGATCTAGCTGTCAACTTTATTCAATTGTATTTTAAAGCAAACATGCTGCACCAAAGTGCACATCAAGCACAACAACATAATTTAATACAAGTGACTACAAAATAAAGCTGACACTGAGAAAGATTTATAGAAGTTTTCAGCATTTATTTATCTCAACTTTGGCTGCAGTTATTCCACAGCACTAAAACGGTTTCACTCAAAATATGTTACAAGCTCAAACCTTAATGTATTTCAATGGGATTTCAAGAGAATCTGCCGCACAATAGCATCTTAACGAATACACGCCGCCTTGTTTCAGTTCCTCACTCAAGTTCAATGAATTACTTTGGCATTTATGGCTGTAATGTGACAAATTGTGAAAAAGTTCTGCTCCAGTCCTTCACCCTGATAATACTTCTCTTAATATAAAATGTCAGATTGCAGATCATTAACTTATGCTAGAGACACATTTCTGTACTACTACAAAAGTAGCTTATGGAAAGGGTGTCGGCTCAAGAGGAGGCCGTTCTTCGGCGAACCTCTAACACCCTCGAAAAAAAAAAAACTCTCTGATGCTCAGCTTGCTTTTGCATTTATGCATGATCTGCACTACCGCTGTTCCCTAGTGCCAAATTCATAATTCATACACACTGTACTGTAGCAACTGGAACTGCTACCGCATCTCCCTCCACCACTCTGCTTGCATTCATCGGCAGGTCCGACCCGGTTCAAGTTGCTCTTGGACTACACCAAATTCTCTGACCTCCCGAAAACACTGAGCGGCACAGCAAACAAATTAGCTTGTTTTATTTCGGAGTCAAAGAGGCAATCGTACTGCTAATGTTTTCTCTCTGGATGAATAAATCAGGAACCGTCTTTTTCACACAAATCAAGAGGGTAATAAACAGCCGGTTGCCAGGTCTGGATCGCAGTTGCATCAGTATATAATGCATCATCCTCGTGGCAGGAAGAGCATCTGCTGCATGTTAAGGAGTGTGGCGTCTGCCCTATAGGGGTGTTGGAAGAGAATGATGTAACACAGCAAAACGCGACTTCTTCTTCTTCTTGCCTGGTGACAGTTACAGAGCGAGACTCTAATTAATCAAAGAGCAAAGCATGTTAGATCTGAAGGTGAACCAACTTCAAATATTAACGCTCTGCAACTTGACTGAACTATTTATTAGGCTCCAACCTGTCCATTCAATTATGATACTCTCCATCACTCAAAGCCCTTCGATTTCAGTTTGAGAACGAGAGGCTTTTTTATTTAAAAAGACGGCACTTCTTAGAGCTCCCCGCTCACTTACACACAGATAGCAAAACAATGTTCCTGTTTTATGTGTTCCCTTCTGCCACATACCTGAGCTAAATAACTTGGTGATTAACAGGCTTTGAATCAGGTGCTCTAGAGAAGAGATGGATTTAAAGCATGTAGGACAGAGCAATCTGAGGAGCTTGGTTGAAACACTGGTCTAAATTCAGCCATACATCTGTCTATCTAACCATTCATCCATCCAAGTGCATCATCCGTTCATCAATCTGTCAGTGTATCCGTTTGCCTCTCTGTCCCTATAACAATTTGACTTTGTCCAACATTCACCAGTCTCTCTGTCCATCCATAAATCCATCTATTTGTGTCTCATCCATCCTTCTGCTCTTTCGACTCTTCGCCCATCATCTACCATGTTGTGAAAACTGGCATAAAGAGGTGAGATCGTTCCAGGTTAATGCAGAAAACAGATCATGAAAGCCTGGGAGACATAAGTAATCTTGTGTTTTGATTTACTGATGATTAGAAAATAAGTAATCTTGTATTTTGATATATTGATGATTGCACAAATAGTTTGATGTAATAAAAAGCAGATCAATAAATCAATAGCACAATGAATAAAATGGTGAATTGAAGGTTAATAATAGAATTAAACTCCGATGATTATTAAAAGAAGTTATGTTTGAAGAATTAAAATGGAAAGATGATTGTGTTTAATGATTTACGATGAATGTATGATTATGAGTGATCAGACATTGTGTCAGTTCTCAGGGTGAGGTCAAGGCCAGCAAAGCGGGAAAAATTCATTACGTATAAAACGGAACTTTAAGGGAAATTTGACGCCTTAAAATCTTTCTGACGCACAGTTCCACCCGGTGTTTGCTAATTGCTGCTGCTAGTCTGGAGGAGCAGACTGGGAGATGAAAGGATTTGCCGAACATGCATTAAAGAACCAAAGCAACTCTTCCCATTTGTTATTGACGAGGGAATACAATTATACATGATGTAAAGCTAAAAAAAAGAGACAGTTTTACATAACACTACCAATTTAAGATGAAACTTTTTGACATTTTCAGACATATGAAGTAACGTGCATCCAAATGTCTTTCTTAAGCATTTATTTGTTTCGTGAGTTCTCTGAACGATACCCTGCAGGGAGCAGCATTACTCGCATTTACTCCTCATTTAATGCCCTCTGTGGAGCTGCACTTTAGTTCAGTCTCTCTCTACGTTTTGATGCAGAACAGGAAATTTACTTTTTATTAGGGAGCTGGTTCCTCCTTTGGCAGCTGGTTTCAATGTACAGCTAAACAAATACAGTTAAATTACAAGGAGACAAATTTGCAAATGCAGTCTCATTTCAAAAGCCTTGCATTCATGAATCTTAATTTCAAGTTTTATGCCTCAAAATTTAGCCATGAACAAAGATTTAAAAATATATGAATTATGTCAAATTCATTTGTGTTTTATCAACACATTCTTTGGCAGAATGTGTTGATAAAACCTGTTTACAAGCTGTTAAAATATCAATGAATCCTTAAAATTGAATAACATTATTGAACAACTTTTTAGTCCCTAATACTATTAATATTTGCGCTTATTTATGACGGCAAATGCGACTTTTTATGACTCGCAGTCTAGATCACGGACCATAATCTGACATCAATAAAGGCCGAGGCAGCTGTTTAGTTCAACTAAGAAAGTCTTTGACAACTTTTGAGAAAATTCTGTAATAATCTCCCAATTACTAGCATGAAAAAAGTGTGTGGATTTGTTGATTTTGTGTGAATTTCCACGACAATTGTCAAGAAACTGGAGGGACTGATTGACAGAATTTGGCAGTAAACAAATAAAAATGGCACTGATTTGACTTATAACAAAATGTTTACGCTCACTTAGTGTTTCGTCTAGAATCTAGAGGACCACATAAAAAGCTCTGGAGTTTGAAACATGTAGATACTGTATGTGAAAAGCATGTTGAAGTTAATCTTGTCTCTGAATCCAGACATAATGGACCTCTATATTGTGTGTTTTTGCATGTCTCAGGATGCACTCAATCAGCTCTGGTGTTGTATTTGCTTCCAGAATCTGCTTTGATTCATTGTATCCCGGCTTCTCTCTTAAAGCAACGTTCTAGTAGTGCTGCGGGCCACAACTCTGCCTCTGAGAAAAAAAAACCTCATCCATCTTGGTGCTTTACAGTTGGAGATTATGGTTCACCGTTGTTGAATTTAACATCTCAGTACGAACTTCAACATGATATTCTGGGATTAACTGCTTAAGCTCGATGGTGTAGTGACTCCAAGATGAAGCTTTAATGTCTGCAGGTGTGGCAGTACAGCAGAGCTTCGTCGCCCTGGAGTCTGAAAACCCTTTTTTTAAATTAGTTTTACATGACTTTGCCTCTTGTTTTGTAATCCCATAAAGGTTTCTTTAATTCCCCAGAGCTCAGCGTTCCCTTAACAACTGCCATTTCTGAGCATGAAAAACTGATGCAGCTACCTGAAAACACTTCACTAATTTCTTATGGGCTCTTCCTTCCCTGTGGAAATCAATTATTTTAATTTTCAGTGGGCTAATCAGCTGCTTCAGAGGAGCTAATGGACGGTGATTGTTAGAATAAGATGTGGAGAGAAGGAATATTAATAAAACTATTTCAAATTTGCACAAATTAACCTTTGCTAACAATGATTATGATGAGGCCTAATGAGCGGATGAAGCTCTGAAAGGTCGTAAAAAGTTTCGTGAGTTCTGAAGAGTTCATTATGTCACATGTTAGGTTCAGTGTTAGCTGTTCACACCCATCAGATGGTATCAATAACTACGTTAGAGAAACTGGCCACATGTGAACTGAAATCAGTTTTGAAGGCTTCGCAAACAATTCACACTATCTTCATTTCTGTACATTTTTGTTCCAGAATCTGCTTTGATTCTGACAAATTCCAAATTTCAGTGTGTTTTACTGGAGTTTTATCTAAGGCTACACTAAAGTGTAGAAAGGAGAGGAAAATTGTATGACTTTTAAAGGTTTTTAGAAATATCATGTTTATAAATACCCAACCGTTTTTAATGAAATAAAAAGATAAAATGTGGAGCAACCCATTTCAGTCACTTCTTTCTAAATAATTAAACCTTTTTTTTAAATTATTATTATTTACTGACTTTCCGATGAAATTACAATGATACGCGGCTGTGAGGCACGCCACACTTTTCAGATTTTTTTGTTTATTTAACTACGAGTCATTAACCTTCATTTCACATTATACACTACTTCAAGTTGGACTACACACTAAATCAGATCAAGGGTTTTAGGTCGTAATATGACAAAGTGCGAAAAGGTTCAAATGATGTGAAGGCTTTCAGAAATTTCTAAGTATAGAAGATAAAAATGCCTCAGGAAGTTAAACACCAACTACCCCTACAGTCTTTGGAAATTAAAAGAAGAAGGCGCGTCATGTCCAAACCGCAAAGTCATCTTTCATTTCTTACATATTTCTTTAAAAGCGAGGCGTTACTAAGCAAAAGGAATGCAATATTTCCACTCACGCGGCACTAAACCAGCCTGAACCCACATGGGACTCTGGTTTCAGAGCCTGCACGCCTTGCTCTGCGTTCAGCTCTGATGTTGTGTTTGGGAACGTGGCTCGATTCCCAGGAGCTTCCTGTGTCTGATGTTGCAGGAAGCCGACAGGAAAAGTGGAGCAGTAGAACTAAATCGAGACACGGCGAGGGGGAGCAAGACAGTGTCGTCGGCCGAGTCAAACTCAAACCTTCTCCCGTTTTAAAAACTTTTCTGCTGTGCTGGACGTCACCTTTTCAAAGTGAGGATGTGTCACTGGACTCTTTCTGTTTCTTCTTTTCCTCCTCGTCCCACCCTGAACTATTTTTGCTGCGAGCCTTTTTGTTTTGACTACTGATAAGGTGCGACAACCGCTTTCTACAGTGTGTACCGAGACAACTGAGCCATCATTTATGGTAAAAAATGGAGAAAGCCTCCCTGTTAAATCAATACATAAAGCGCCCGCGGGATCCACAGCGGAGGCGACAGGCCGTTTAACAAATGGACGGCGGGCCACTGACTCAGCACGAACCCCGGCGAAGGAGGCAGCAGCACGTCTCCCCCGCTACTGCGATCCGTCAGATGGCACCTGTGAACCGCAGATCAGACGCTCTTAAATATGACCAAAGCAAAAAGCATAATTCATAGGAGAGATAAACGCTCCCAACTCTGCTGCAGCTGGGATTCGGCCGTTATTACAAAAAAAAAAAAAAAAAAAAAAAGATTAAATAAAAAACATTTCTGTTCTCCTTTTAGAGCATAATCAGATCTCTGTCCACCGGTGGCTTTGAAGGTGCACATTAAAGCGCTTTACCTGGAGAATACCAAATAAGGGAGACATAGAGCGATCACACACTTCAGGGTGCCTCCATCCGTCGAGGCTGATGAGATCATAAATCCTTCTCCTCCTCAGCCAGACTGATTTTCTCTCTGCCTCACAGAGATGGGTGTAAAATGCAGATCATCGTGTTTTGACCCTCTTCTCCTCATCCTCGTCTCCGCCTCAGCCACCTGTTCCATCCGTCATCTGGACAGCTACTCAGCTGCACTTGCAGTTTCCCTCCCATCTGTGGCGCTGACCTCTGACCTTGCTCAACCCATGTTCCCTTACTCCCTCTCTTTGTGCCACAATTGCATTAATATTAGGGGTGTAGCGATACAATAATCTCACAATACGATATGATATTCTGATCACAATACGATATATATCACAATATTTGGCAAACGATGCAATTTGATGCACTTTTACGATTTTCTGAAAAATTTTAGAAGGGTAGCGAGATTTTAGTGACATTTTGTGTTCAACAGACTAGGACTTAATTAACTGAAAACTGATTAAAAGCGCCAACTACACAATACCCAACAGTCTACAACTGGACAAAATGAATCAAAGCATGCTGCGTGTTCATTCTTCAGGTGATCCTTCGTATGCAGAGCAGAACAGAAACCGCTAAGCTAAAAACAAATTATGAAGTGGATGTTCTATATCCAAGCTTTGCATTCATTTCACGATCTCACCGGTGTTGCCGCTGCTCCATTCCACCTCGTAGCTTCTCCAAACACAAATACTTTCATTCAATGTATCTATTTATTTTTTAAATCAAACGTCGCTTTCCGAGGATTAGTGACATCAACTACATTGCTGATTTTACTTGTGTACATTTTTAGATAAACATTCTATATTTCAATAAATACCTTGTCAGTTATTTTAAGGAGAGCTTGAAGAAGAACGTGTCAGAGAAAGTGTTATGCTGAAATCACAGTTCTTCCAGTGCAATAGATGATGAACATTGTTTTTTTTCCCAAACAACTAGTAATTGTTTCACTTAAACATGGCTTCCTAATTGATCTAAACAATAGTCATTATTTCACTAATCAAGCAGATCTGGTGAAATGCTAAACACATGCTGATTAAAGCATGACAGGGCTGAATTTATGCAAAATTAAACCCGATGCAATTCTCATTTCTCACTGCTGCAGAAAACATGGCAAAAATAAGAAACTATGTTAGAACAGCTTTAATTTTGTCCCCAGAGTTTTGCTTCTGCAAAATACATAAAAGGAATATTACTGTTTACAAACTGAGGCCCATTTAGGTATTTAATCTGTACTGGATGAACAGCAAATCCGCCATTCTCAATGTTACAACCGAACATTTTATAAAGCCCTTTAAATGAATTTCATTCTATCCAGTCAGTCGCCTCTCAGGATGAAAATTAACTTCCAGGGAACGAAAGGTTTTCTGAGTCAAGTGTAGAAATAATTCTGCTCAGCTGCTGCGTTCAAGGACACTGAGATAGAAAATGAAAACCCATATGAGCTACAGTATGCCGTTTGAATTCAAATTTAGATTACAGCTAACAGAAAAGAGCTGCTACAATATATATATATATATATATATATATATATATATATATATATATATATATATATATATATATATATATATATATATATATATATATATATATATATATATATAATCTAGACTTTCCTAGACTACTGGAATGTTTTCCCTTCATTCCCATCTTGAAGAATGGTAACTGAAATGAGCATCTGTGTCAGACAGTTATGATTTTGTGGTGTAAAATTTCTCAACTTAAAAAAAAAATCAATATTTAAAAACTATTTCAGCTACTTTTGTTTCATAAGAACTGTTGAGATTGGCGGTCTCGTTGAAAAAGTGACGGCTTTTCCTACGTTTCTCAGTTCGTTGTTAAGCTTCTGAAAAATATTTTTCCTTGGAAAGCAAAACAACTGGGACCTGGCGGTACTGTTGTTCTGTTGTAGCGCAATTAATAAGAAAATAAGATTGAAACTCTTTATTCTCTCAACTACCTAACCGTTAAACATGCCTTCAGCAGAACGCAAGCAGATCAGAAACAGATTAAGTACACAACTATTATCAGCGGCTGACAACGCTCTCTGCTCGGTTTGATAGAAAAGATAAATAACAGCTTGATGCATCTACACATCATTATGCACCCCACCTCTCAGCCATTATCGTTTCTAAAACATATTGCGTTCATTTTGCATTCTATCACCATAAACGTAGCGGGAGTTTTGAATGAATTTCCGCTCAAAGCTCAGAGGGACCGCCTCCTGAGTGCATAGAAATGACATTCATAAGGCAAATATGAACGCTCCGCTCATTCATGCTTTTTCTATAGCTGCACAACACCTACCATTATTTTGTCTCACACACACACACAAAGCAGCGGTCTGGGAATAAACATGCTCTGTATGATAATAAGTTGGCAGCATATTTCATGCAAGACTTGCTGTCAGTGGACCAAACATCCATCTCTCTGTCTGGCTCCAACTTCTCCGCTTTTTTTTCTTCTTTTTTTTTTCTAACAACTATTTACATACCTGGCTTAAGTCAAGGTGAACGAACAACCAAAACCACCAACACCGAGAATTTATATGTGGTCCCCCCGCCTCAGGCCTCCAGGCGGGTTTGCATCGTAAAGCAGCAACCAGGTGCAGCGAACTGGACACTGGACAAACAGGTTGCTCCACGGGAAGCTTGTAAAACGCGACCTTTGACCCCTGCAGCTTCATCCTGCCTCTTTCAGGTCAAGGACAGCAGGTGGAGCGTCTCCAATAGTCGCCAGTTGAAAGGACCAGCAGCTTATTAATGGAATATGAAAATAAAACGGATGATGGCTCCCTTTGTGTGTGTGTGTGTGTGTGTGTGTGTGTGTGTGTGTGTGTGTGTGTGTGTGTGTGTGTGTGTGTGTGTGTGTGTGTGTGTGTGTGTGCGTGGGTGTGTGTGTGTGTGCGCGTGTGCGTGTGCGTGTGTGTGTGTTGGGAGGGGTTTAAGTGGATAGTGAGTTGCTTTGGGATCAGCTGGGTGACAACAGAAAGAATGTCATCGAAATAACTCACCAGGTCTCTTTGTTTGTGTTTCTCTTTGCTCCCTGGCGTCACTCAGCCGTCTCTCCCTGAAACCTTAATTACGGCATCAAAGCAGACACTGTTCATCACATCAGTGTCTATCATCCTTTTATCTTCCCCGCCCAGTAAAAGCAGAATGCATTTGCACTTTACTTTGGGTAATTTCACACAAAGGCTGCACACCTTAAACCTTTGTCCAATTTTTCCACATTACAGCCAAATTCAATCTATTTCATTGGTACTTCGTCAGTAAAACCCTTATAAACTTGTGTGTAATTATGAACGGGAAGTAAAATGATGCTTGTTTTACTAGTTATTTTTCTGATGGCATGTTTAATATTTTCAGGAGCCACTAAAAGCTTTTCTTCCAAGAAATGTCTCTATTTATCTTCAGTCGTCTTCCCTTCAACCTGCCAGCTAGTTTGAAATTTCAACAGGCAGGTAAAAATTCAATTACAATTTAAAAAAATATATTATTAAAAAACCTTCCAGTTTGCATGAAACTAAAATTTATAATGAAACTATAATTAAAGCCAACTTCAAGTTTGGTTTTGAACATAGTGTTGCAGCTGGTGTCGTCTCTGTCTGGCCCTGTGGTCACAAAGACAAGAATTATGATCGATGGAAGAGATCTACACCCAGCAAGCCTCCTTTTCAACTCCTCTGTGGTTTGGGGTCAAAGTTGTAGTATTTTTTGCTAGGTTTTGAGAGGCTAATCAGCTATTAGCACACAGTTATTCATCATAACAAATGTTGGAAAGTAAAAAAAGTAAAGGAAGAGATTTTTTCCAGGTGTTCAGTATACATAAAAAACAAGTTATGAGAACATAACAGAGCTACCATTACATGCTATCAAAACAACCATAATGTTAGTTTACAAGACATTTTTTGCTCCCTACATGCACAAGGACACGACATGGATATATTTCCATCGACAGCACAGCAGCTAATGCTACGTCAAGTCATTTTTGCTGGAAGTTTGTGACGTTCACAACACACTGTCTTTTTAACTTCTGCCTCACTACGCAAATGTCTTGGACTCTCAACATTGTCGCCGAGTGTCTGTTTATTCCTGACAAGACTGTCAAAATAACGAGAGGCGTTTTGCTTGAAGCAGTGAACTGATCAAACAACGACAAAAGCAATTGAGAGCATTGAGCCACACATTCCTGTGTTCTGAACTTTATCTCGGGTTATCTATTTTTCTCTTCTAAAGATGGTCCAAACCACACTTTTCAGATATTTCCACGCAAAACCCTTTGAAAACCTTTTACTTCACCATTATGCACTAACTTCTGTTTGTCTATTGCACTAAGCTGCAATAAAATGCAGCAAAGATTGAGGTTTCAAAGCCACAAAAGTACAAGGGGTGTGAAAACCTTTCCAGATGCATGTGAAAGAAATAAAACATGCTTTAGTAGAAAGCATGTGCATAGAATGAGATTGTCGGGGGGAGAAAGCAGCCAGACAGGTCAGCTTTGTGTCTCTCATGCAAGCCGGACAGCGGTGGCCTCCCCCCCGTAGGGCCGTAGGGGAACATTAGACTCCATAACATCATTCACAACAAATCGACACACTTCCACACAAATGGGTTTCACCACAGAGGATTCCCATTAGCATTACAGCAGAAGAGGCTTATGAGGTAGAGAAGGCGGAGAGATGCTTCACTGCAGCGTGAGGAGCAAACCAGAGTCCGCAGAGATTTCAAAGCTTTCTGCCTGTTCACATGCTTGTCTGAAAGCATCCCAGGTTGCCCTTCGTCCCTGTGGTGCGTTTGCGTGTGTGACGTCCATTAGATCGTGTGGCCCACCCCCTCCAACGGGAAGGCCAACTCAGACAACAGACCCTTCATTTTTCTCCGATGAAGCTCAGAGAGATAAAGGCCAGACCCTTTTCATCATCCTGTTATTAGGCAGCAAACGAGCTGGAGAGTCTCCTCTCTGACCCTGCAGCCTGCTTCAGCCGAAACAGTGTGAACAACACAACAAAAGATCCGATTACAAAACAGGCTCCTCTGAATTTAACGTGCGTTTCGGCGGAATTCTGGAAACTTATAGCGGTTTTAAAATGTCTTCAGAGAGCTTATGCAGAGGTAGAGGGGATAATTAGGACTTTCTTAAAGCAATTTGTAGAGCATGACAAACATAAAATCACAGCTGCAGGAAATCACTTACATTACCAATTTAAGACCGTTTTAGAGCTGCCTATAGTTCATGGTTTGGGTGGGTGTAATTAGTCCAAATCCTAGATCTGTACATCTTTCATTCGCTCATAGATACAGATGTTTTTACCTCACCTTAGATGCATTTAATTGCCTGCATTTAAAACCCATATATTTCTTTATTTCCAAATTATTGGGGAAAAAGACAAAATTTCAGAGAACGCAGAACGCACGTCGCATCAATGATTTACACAATCAGAGACACAACACAGCTAGCATGCTAGCTAGCATGGGTTTATTAGCAGCTAGTTAGCGGTAGCCTTAACCGCCTCGAGTCAGAACACAATCAATCTGCATGACCCAAACCTTTCCCCACAAAAAAAACATAAACTGCATAGAACATGATTGAATAATCCTGCCAAGACAAAATGTAAGAATTATCAAAGTATTTAAGGGCAACATGCATATGTTGTAATAAATTTGATAAATCTGATTGCCGTAGTTTTATACACATGGATGTAAGACTTTGTGAGGAAGAGCAAACACCCTGAATTAATGTAACTTACATTTAGCCACGGTAACGGCTGTTTGACTGTAGACAGCAAATATAACACTGCTGTTCAACAATTACAATCCTCTAAGGTGTTCAACTTAAAAACTGTTAGAGTGTATCTCTATTATAGGACACTTTACAACTGCTTGGAGCCCTTTTGCATTTCAATGGTGTAGAAATACACACTGATTTTAGTTAAGATTGGTGTCAAATTTAATTAGAGGGAAATAAAATCCGTGGCAGATGATCAAAACCACAAGTGGTCAAAAAGAGAATAAAAGAGGTCATTTCATTTGTAAAAAATAAATAAATCATTCAATTAATTTTTTTCTACTGACTTTTCTGGATGAATTCTAAAGCATTTGGTCGTTAAGTAGACTTCCTGTTGAATAAAGGTCAACATCTGAGTTGAAGGTTTGCTTATTGACTGTTAGGAATTCCTCAAGCTACGCGTTGATATTCACACTCCTACTTTTTGTCTTCGCATTCTCCACCAACGATGCGGTGAACGTCGTTAGCTTTAGCTTCTGTTAAATACCATAATGGTATAGCGCTTCACACATCCACAAAGCATTTCAGGACCATATGAAACATTTCGGTTATCTTGAAGACAGCAAAAATATTCACAAATAAAGTCTTTTAAAAAATGAGTGAAAACTCTTGTAGATGCATTTAAAGCGGATAAGTAGAAGAGCCACGACTCTGAAACTCACTTTAACCTTCATCCAACTGTTTGCATCCAAACAGCCAGCAGGAACACGAATAACACAGACCATGTAGCGTTTCCACTTAATCCAAAACAAAGTCATTAAAGACGGTAAATAAAAGTTGGGCAATAAAACCAGATGAGTGCAGCTCCCTCCAAACATTTCTTACAGTGTAATCCTCTCTACATATTGATTTAATGAATCAGGCCAAACACAAAGACTGTGCTGCTGCCAGACAAAGGATTCAGAAGTGAATTTCATTAAATGAGTTATCTGCCTACTTAAAAGTAGTTCTGGCTCACTGAGTGATGAAATGAGCGTCTAGCATGGTTTATGCACCAGTAAGTGTTCTTCATAGGTAGCTGGCAATTAGGCGCGGCGAAACATCTCCAGCAACGTCTACAATTCATCTTCCTGGCATGCGGGGAAGACAACACGGGCCGCCGGTTCTGCCTCGTGAAGGATTTCAGAGGAAGCAAGATAACGTTTCCCTCCACGGCCCAGGAGCTCGGTTTTGGAGTGCGGCGGTTTTCTTCTTCGCGGACAGGCAAAAGACGAACACGTCCCAGCGGGCGCTGCTGGAGCCATGCCACCGCTACAAGCCGACCCTCAGACACACACAGCTACAACTCGCGTTGGGGGTGCGGGCCGGCAGCTGTAGAGGCCAAACTCATCCTGCTTCGTGAAGCAGCTGGAGGCGCGTGAGCTGTTAACGGGTAAAGGTGAAAATGTCTGCTGGCAGGTCGCAGCGCACCTCCTCCAGGTGACACTTTGAGCAAACACCCACGTCTTCAAGACCATGTATCAATATTACATAATATCTACTGGGATACTTGCAGTTTGCATGGAAACTAAAAGAGGCTGATTATGGTCAGCTTCTTCAGCCACTTTACTTTAAAAGAGATGCACCAATCAGGGCCTTGTTAGGACTATTTTTTTGGGATTCTGAATTTGGCACCAGAACTAAAAATACGAAAGAAAAATTTCTCCAGTCTGACATGAGAGATTTCCAACTCACTTAAAAATATAAACCACATATTTTGATTTAAACAACAAGGCATAAAATGACTTAAGCCTTCCAGCATTGGTGACTTTTAGTTGTAGGTAATATTTTAGAAAAATTACCTCTTATCATTGTTTTTATAATCAAAAACATGTCTCATTTGGCTTTGAAGAGCCACAGTAGAGCGGTAGAGACAGATTGATAAGATGTTGCTGCTCTGGTCTCCAAAACCTGCTGCATTTAAACTTCTCCACAACTTTCTGGAAAGCAACAACCGGAACGCGTCAAGTGTCAACGGGAGACAGTAAGTCCCTGCCAGCCCGTCTCTGCCCTTCTGCCCTGCACTCCAGAACTTCGGTGGTACAGAAACCCAGCAGAGTTTTCCGGAGAAAGAAAAAAAAATCAAAAACAGAAAGCTTTTGACAACATGGAACAACAACAGAAAGAAAGCAGAGCACAAGTAGGCCAGCCTCAGTCCTCCAGCCACCGTCCTGGCCCGACTTTTCATACTGTCCTCACAAAGACAACAGCCCTCAAACTGATGGCTGCCTGCCTTCGCCGGCACAAACACGAGCAGAACCCAGTAGTTGGCGTTTCTGTGCACAAGCTGTCTTGCCTTTTTTGTTTTTTGTGCTTCGGACCTCAGTTTGTTGACAAGCTGGAAACAGAAGGCTTGGACAAACCCGTCAGCGAGGAGTGTTGGAGTAATAAAGTGCTTCTGATGAAAACTTTATGGCCCCTTCACCTTTATTGATGGCGGTGGGATCGGGATCTCGCGCCGTAACAGCGCGAGTCGCTCCGCGCAGGAAAGCAGCTCCATCAACCTCACGCTCGCTAACACGCCTAGCAGAGGGAAGCGCATGACAGGGAGGGGCTCAGATTAACACACTGAACGCTGGCTGAATAACGAAATCTCCCTCGATTTTACCCAGATGTGTTACACCGAACTAAATTCAGGCATGATTGGTAGTTTGGGTGAGTCGGGACATGAAAATCCCTGAGAAGCAACGGATAGATAGAATCTAGATGAGTTGGGAGAAAAGTTAGGAGTAAACATCCCTGCATGCTTGATTGAAAATCAATTAACACATTTTAAAGTTTTTGGCACAGTCTTCTTGTCTATAATGTCAGGACAGATTCAATTTGCAATATTAGATCTCAATAGTTCATGAACATTCTGAAAAATTGGGCAAAGTTGCAACGTTGAACTAAAATCATGCTACTTTTGGATTTAAAAAATATCAGAGTGTCATCAGCAAACAGTCAAACCCATAGCAACTCCAAAGCACGGTGGTGTGGGGATGATGACATGGGATTGTAAGACCGCAAAGACAACAAAATGAACTTTTGAAATGTGATTTTTGTGAGTTTGTTGGATGTCAGATTTCTGACATCAAAGTCTTAAAAAGAGAGTTGCAAACTAATAAAAATGAAGATTGGGACTTAAATGTGTTCATTATGACTAACTGAGGACATATAATGTGTTAAAATTTCCATGCAATCAGTCTCTCTTTTTTTTTCTTAAACATACAAAAGTCACAGGCTGGAATCTTTGTACAGTGTTTCCAGTAAATCTGACGCATAAGAAACATCCACAGATAACATCAACGGATGAAAAAACAACATTTTCTTGCTCTAATGGGAGTTTTTGCTTCAAAAGTCGATGTGACGGGTCGCTGGACAAGACTACCGTTGTGTGCAAGTTGTGCTGAAAAAAGTTTTAGATTGAATATTTTCTCAATATGTAGTTTAGTTATAGATCGTGTAATTAATTTGATTGAACATTTTAATGAAGTCCCAGCAGTAGGATGTGTTTTTTGTGAGTTTGTTGGAAGTTCTTATATCAAAGTTTTTAAAAAGAGAGTTTCAAACTAATAAAACACAGGTTCCTGTGGATTGAAGTCCATTAAAAAGACAAAAGTGCTGAAGTGATGGCAGAGTTCTCTGGCTATATTGAGCAGAGAATATTGACGCTTTTTGCTCTCCCCTACTTGTTACTGTATATACCTGTTCTCCTACTTACAGAGAGGATAAATTCAGCAATTCATTGTTCGTGATTATGCTCCACATGTAACGTCAAAACACATTTTTGCTTGAAATCTTTGTGTTAACAGTGTGAACCCTCTGAAACCGTGTTATTTTCACTCGAGGTTATCGCACTGTGAGAATGTTACCGAAGCTCGTCTTGTTCTTGGCGAAGTTAAAAACGAAGTGCTGAAGCGGCGGGAGCAGCGCGGTCAGCTGAGCTCCTGACCTCGCTCCTCACTCCGACTTTCCTTTAAGAAGAAACCGAGCAATTAAATTTGTCCGTTTGTACCCCGGCATGTTTGAACTACAATTGCACAAACAGGACTTATTAATAATTCCCTTTCAAATGCTAATTTGCCTTCATGCATAAATCATAACTCCAGAACTGGTGGGTGTGCTCAGGGGGGGAAGAGAGATGGAGTAAAAACAACCTCAAGTAACGAATGACATTATCCTGAAACTTGCCTCCAAAATGCGAGCCCGCTGCCAGGGCTCAGTGCTTGTGCTCCGCGAAGGTTTCACGTCCGGCCTAACGCGCGCGTTCCCAGCGCATTTCACGCAGACATATTTCAACTAAACAAGATCAGATGCTGATGTTCATCCCCCTCGCCGACGCCAGCTGACGTGTGATAAAAGCCGCGCAGCTGTTTAAAACCGCTTGGACGCTCTTTGCCGGGATCTGCGGGAGAGGAAATGTGAATCCTGCCAACTTGTTGCCCGCACCCCAACTTTGAGGTGTGTTTCCGGGCGTGCTGCGCCAGAGACCCTCTTCCTGATCAATGCGTTGCCTGACTGAAAGGCAAAATATTATCCTAAATTTGAGTGTTTTTTTTGTTTTGTTTTTTACTTTACATAACACTTTGGAGGAGAAGCACGCAGCTTTATGAGATGCTTGGTCTAGTCTGGCACACATGGGAAATTTGGAAAACAATAATTTACCCTTAAATATGTACAAAACCAAAAGGCCCTAAAGAATTGATTGAAATTCCTTCATATGCTTATTTATTTTATTTTTTTTCAAGAGCATAATATCACATTAGTTTGGAAAACATCCATGTGAGAAAATAATGATAATTTTTCACCTATAGGACAGCACTCCTGGCAGCATTCAGTTTCTAAGCTCTGCAAATCTGGAACAAACTTCCAGAAAACAAAACAAGACGCTGAAAAACCGAGCTCCTTCAAAACGAGGCTAAAAACCTGCCTGCTTAGATCCGCATTTGATTTGAAGTAATTGGAACATTGGTCAATATATTGGATGTACATTTGCTTGATGATTTTGACTAAGTGTAATCGTTACTTCTTATGGCGTCAGACCCTTCTTGCTAGAATGCTGTGCAAGAAAACGTGACTGGACACTTTCCCTCAAATAATTTGTCGGGGTGGCGCAAACAGGGGGAGCCATCTTTGGCCATTCCATCATATCGTGCTATTAAAAAAAAAAAAAGTAAAAAAGAACCGTCAATTCTTACTTTTCTTGCAGACTTCATCATGTTCTTGACTAGAATCTTCTAATATTTTGCAAAAAGTTTATGATTCCAAGCACCATAAAGATTACCTGGAGTTCCCAGCGCCACAGAACCTCCATGTATTCATTCTCTGTTTCCCACCAGATCCACCACGTCTGCTGCTAAAACACTCTACCCCATTTCAATCTGACCAAGTTGTTCCAACTAACATCTCTGTCAAGTGAGGCAACCTTATTTGTTTACGTTTGTGAAGGTAGGACGGAAAATTCTTCTTCTTTTTTGGGGAGAGGGATCTTCTGGCATGTCTCTGAAACAATCGCTTAGTATCTAATGGTTGTGGTGGAAACTTGACGACCATTCAGCTGTAATTCCCCTACTGAGCTTCAGGCATTTTCTCTTGCCTCCCTTAAGATGACGGTGAGATGACCAGAGGTCCTCTCCAAGCAACAGCTTCAAACCTACTGCAGATTTTAGGCCAGGAGCCATCTTCTCGAAAACTTTTTCTGACTTGTGAGATCTGACGTGGCCCCCTCTCACGCAGCTGAATGGCATGTTTTCTTGTCTTTCCCATTTTTGAGCAGAGACTAAGAGGAAAAGAGGCATCTACATCATGCTGTTCTGCTGCATTTTATGTCGATGCAATTTTCTTTTTTATGGCCTTGGTAGAAAAAAAAAAGAGTCAAGGCTTTTTTTAAATGAGATTCAATAAATATTAATAAACTGATTTTTCAAAAAGTAAATCAGGACTTTAAGTTGTTTTTCCCCCCACTTTTCTTGATCAGAAGGTGTAAAACTGGGTCTGGACTGAAACCCATATATATGCACAGCCACTGCGCACCTGTCCATGGATGCACGCTGCCGCGCCATACCCACCTCTCCACCGACCACATGTCAGGAGGGTGTGCAGTGCCTTGTTACCTGCCAGGAGCTGGAGGGGATCTCCGCAAATTTGCCCAGTCCCCCGAAGGTGTAGCACCGGTACATGTGATCCAGAGACTCGGAGCAGTGCCACAGCAAGCCGAAGCTCACCGAGTCTTTGGCGCCGTGGTGCTGATGGTGCTGCTGGTGGCCGCTCCTCAGCTGCTCCTTGACAATCCAGGCGGGGGATATGAAGCTGAAGCTGCAGACGGCCACCAGGGCGGAGGACAGGAACACCCAGAAGCAGCCCACACAGCTGAACATTGTGGCGGCGGCGGCGTGGGGCGCGGAACCCGAGGACAGACCCAGACCGATCCCGAACCCGGCTTCGTCTTCTTTCTTCTCCCGGCCCAGGAGCCAATGCATCTGGAGCTCGCCGCCTTTCAGGAGCGAGACTTCAACTTGTCCTCGTCCTCCCTCCGTGCAGCACTACATGAGCAACAAGCAGGGATGCGGTGAGCGGCGGGCATCAGCGGCTGCAGCTCCGCGGGTCCCCTGGACATCTGGTCTGGAGGGGGGGGCGTGAAGATGCAGGACAAGTCAGGTGTTCCGCTCGCTGGGGCTGCCGCAAAAATGTGACACTCTAAATGTTTCGCAGACACCCACAAAAAAAAAGAAAGAAAAGAAAGAAAAACTGGACGCGGAGGAGTGGGAGTGGCAGTAGAGGAGCAGGAAAACACCTGGAAACACAGCGGGATGCCGCCTCTGCCTCAGGACCGGCAGCGCCTCACTTTGCTCCCCACTACTCGCCTCAGCAGCGCCAAGTTGACGCTTCGGCGAAGGAGGAGCTTCCGCCTCGGACCTTCAAAGTAAAAGACTCCAGGAAGTCCGGCTTTAAAGCTACATGCTAGCGAGGTCTTTCCGTAAGACCTGGGTCTTTGCTTCTCTCGAATAATAAACGACGCGTCACGTACTTCTGTGTAGTGATCAATTAATCAAGATAGAAACCTAGAAAACTAACTAGAATACGCGAGCCTCTTGTGACGTCACACGAGGCACAGTAAAGCAGCTCATTGTTGGTGGTTTTCTTCCTCTTCATCAGCATATTTTGTATAATAACACACAATATATAATAATAATATACATGCTTTGGATTAGTCTGCAGCACTGGAGGCAAACCCTGGTCCAGATGGATCCGCTTTCTATGAAGCGAGACCAAAGTACACCACAGTCTTCTCACCAATTTGGTATGAATTAGGAAGCACCTGGGAAATAAACCAAAACTTTTAACGCTAAACATAAATAAGACATTTTGAAAAAGGATGTTTTGTTTTTTTGTAACTAAAGTTTCTTTGCTCACAATTGGGCTAACATTTCTGAACTGCAAAGGAAACGTCTTTCAACCATTTAATATCTGTAATTTAGCACCTTTTTTCTCCAATATTTTAATACTTGTACTTTTTCTTTTCTTTTGAATGACTTATTCTACATCAATAAAATTACCTTTACAATCCTTAGGGGTTCTTGGATCCAATATTTAAAAAGCCAGAGAGGCTTTTTAAAAGCTGCATTTTCTCCAGCTTCACCCCATGACAATGCAGCCAACACTGCCCCCATGTGGTCAAACACGATAACCCGTTTTTATACTTTTGCTTCTTAATAGCTAATCTTTAAAAATGTTAAAAAATGAAGCCCTAAGCATTCTGTGAAAAAAAGCACATCTGACTTACCAATTCAAAGAATGAAACAGGGGAAGGAAAGAAAATGTTTTATAATAATTGAATTTGAATCAAACACATTTTAAATATATTATAGATCCAAGTACACATACATGTCAAAAACAGTGGTACATGGTACCAAGAGTTTTTTTTTCTGGTTCCTTTCCACATCTAGGTAAGGCTCAAAAGAACTAAAAAATAAAATAAAATTAACTGAGCACACCTTCCAGTTTAGCAGTCAATTCATTACTGAGTTTTGTGTCAGCAATGCTTATATATGTATAAAAACTAAGATCACAATTAAAAAAAAAAAGACAAATATTCATATAAGGGAAAAACCAGAATTTATATCTCTCTCTTTATATATATATATATTTATATATGTATAGAAACTTAAGGACGTGGAGTTTGGCTGGAGTATTTTTCTAAAGGCGCCGAGATGTTCAGTCCAAGCACCGGATCCGCTCTTCGCCTGCCTGACTCACAGTCACATCGCGAGACGCTCTACAGTACGCAAAGGGCCGGGGCGGGACAGCTTCAATTAGTAAACAACTCCACGCTGCTTATGCGACTACGACTCGAACACTTGCTGATTGGCTCCAAGTGGTAGACCCAGGACGAGAGAAACTCACGTAAAAACAAGGAATGCTTATACAAAAAAAAAAAAAAAGGTTCTGTGTGGGAGTGAATTTAATGAAGTCCTAGTAGAATCCTCCATAGGTCCGAGATGAGCGATAAACCGTCGTATCAAAATGCTGCTGCTTCCTTCTGGTGCTGAATGTTTTCTGACAGGAGTGCCTTAATGCGAGCGTCCTAGTGTGCATCTTCATAGTGTTTTGGAGATAGAAGGTTGAAGTACTTCAAGTTTTGTCTCGGTCCATGCGTTAACACTCGCCCGAACTAACAGCCACCCACACACACACACACACACACACGCACACAAGCATAAGGTAAACGGGGAGGCGATAAAATTCTTTGTTCTTGTTTCGAGGGGAGGTAAAGCAGTTCACTGCGGCGTAAATCCAGCCGACAGACAAAGCCAGTCTGCAAGGAGTTTTCTGTCCTTTGGTTCCTCAGTGGGGTCATAGCTGCACACAGACAGAAGAAAACACTTAGAGGAAGAACAGTTTCCATCACACACGCACGCACGCACGCACGCACGCACGCACACACACACACACACACACACACACCACACACACACACACACATTTCTACTGAGAATCCCGCGGCGGCTTCTCTACCTTGGTGGATTTGCCGGGGCTGTCGTGGTTCGACTGGTGGACGACGTCGTTGACGATCATCTTGGCGATCTTCCACGCCATTTCCTCCTGGGCCTTGATAAAGAACAAAATCATAAAAACAAAAATAATTACCACAAGCAAAAAAAAAAAGATAAATAAATAATAGAAGCAAACTATGTGGTAGAGCATGTACTATATGAATCATTGATGAGACTTTAACAGCTTTTTTTTTCTTTTTTAATCTCACCTCGTCTGAGTTGCCCTGGACCCATTTCTTCATTGCTTGAGAAAACATGGAGCCTTGATCGGGAAAAGAAAGCCGTTTATTATCTATGAGACTTCTGCTTTTATGACATGAATATTTCAAGAGTAGGACATTTGACTTTATAGTTCATGTCTGGTCATCATTTCTGAACTTCTGTAAACGCCTCTATCATCAAGAAACTGAATCATTCGCTCTTTCTTCTTTGCAAAAAAAAAAAAAAAATATATATATATATATATATATATATATATATATATATATATATATATATTGATTGCCAAAGCTTTATCTTATTGAATAGAGAGCGGAAGTCAGCAGCAGATTTCTGCCACAAATATTCAAAAGGTTAATTAGGTACGGACTTCAATGAGCTTTGCTATTTTTACCTGAACCACAACAATGCAAGGCGAATGTCGAGTCAAAGTCAAAATATTTTAATTTCACACATATGCCAAACCTTGACAATCTCTGCTCTTGGACTTAAAGGCTTTTGTTTCAGTTTAAGAGCAGGAACTCATTTTTTCGACTCCAGAAAATCTGTTAAATATTTCATAGGGTCGAGGGGAGCAGGAAGGACGTTTGAGTGTCTTACCTTTTGATTTCTTCACGTCGGGTTCTGGCTCGGCCTCTCTGATGAACTGACCCAACTCGTTCACCTTTCCGAAAGTCATCTTTCTGAGAACGCAGAAGACAGGAGCCGATGAAGAGCAAAGGGGATAAAAGGAGGCCTGAACGCACACGTACTCTGTGCGTGTGTGTGTGTGCGTGTGTGTCCCCGTTACGCACATACCTAATAGCAGAGCCGTGCATAAAGTTGATTTTATCAATTAATACATTTTTGGTTTTTGAAGATTTAAGGAGGATTATTTTTTCCCCACCAATGCATGCCGTGAGTCTCAATAGGTAGGAGTGATGTCAGCAACAATAGAGTCAAAGTAAGAGCAGAATAAAGTTGAACTATTGCCAGACTAAAGTAGTAATTTTATGAAACCTCCCAACACAAAAAAATAACAAAAATTAAATGTTGAGCATCTTGTAAAGTCATACTTGGTATTGGTTTAACAAACAAAGAAATACTTCATCTTTTAACATTTCAGAACCATTACTGTCAGGACTTTGAATCGATAGTGAAAACAATCCTCAACACCATTAATTGTTCACTTTAGAGACAGAGCTAGAAAGTTTCGTTTTAAAGGTGAACTCACCCAGCGTACGGCCGTTGGTAGAGCATCTCCGGATCCAGGCTGGCCACGTCGACGGTGATCGCCTCGTCGAAGTTCTTCAAAATCTTGATGGCTGCTTTCTTGGCTCCCTGCTGCAACGAGCGTACAACAGGAATTCATCTTCGTGAACGTGACAAAGACCGGCGGCGCGATCGCGACCTCGTCGTCAGTACTGTGACCCAGAGGGGACGGCTGAAAATGTCAGCATGCGGGGCTCGACGTGCGCAGCTCACCTGAACCTGGGAGCTTTCGCCGGCGTTCGAGCCGGAGCGGTCGCCGTCTGCTGGCATGCCCTGACCTTGACCTTGACCTTGACCGCTCATGTTCACGAACTCGTCGCCCCGTACCGAGTTGATGAGGTCGCTCAGGTATTTGTAGTAAATGTTGCTGGACAGGAAGCCGGGCAAATACACCTGAACGGTTGCACAACAGGACGAGCACCATTAGTGACAAGCCTTTGTAGCTCGCCGTTTCCGAAGATTTCGACCCTCATGTCGATGATCAGTGACGCAGAAAAATCGATGCTAAACTTCAGATAAATAGATTATTTTCAGTACTATAGTCAGGGTACAGAAATGACTCAGTGCCTTGTAAAAAATATTTACACCACTTAAACAGCACAACTTTGAGGAGAACTTTCAAGCAGCGTTTGACCCAGAAGAGCTCCAGGATTACCTCAAAAAAAAAAAAAAAAAGAAAACCTCAAGTGAAAAAATCTGTCAACAAAATAATTAATGAGATCAAAATCTTTCTGTTGTCGCTGCCAAACTTTGGAACTTGTTGGCTTTAAAAATTAGAGAAGCGTCTTTTCTCCCTATTTTTAAGTTTCTGAAAAAGTACATCTGTTTTCAACAGCACTTGACCCAGTGTCAGCTGAAATGTTTTTTACATCCTCTGTGTTAGAGCTTATACGTTTTAAATGTTGGTTTATTATTATTATTATTATCATGATAATAATTAAACATAAAAACAAAACTTCAATATCCAGTTAAAAAAAAGGAGCAGGAAGAAGACAAAACTTATGAAATCCTACCCCCTAATTTCAAGCCAGATTCTAATTAAAAGCTTAAAACTGAACCTGTCAGGTACCACACATGTTTTAGTTTGAATCACCTGTTATGGTTTCATTTAAATTTCACACCAACTAGAACTACAAGCATCCAGCAACTTAAAGTCAAAGTTGAAGCCAAGTTCATGTCAGATACAATTGGTCATTAGAAAAACGGCTTCAGCGAAATAAAATGCTCAGTCCCACGTCTTTATAAGACATTTAGCCCTACAATATTTGCAGTAATAATTTAGATTACTCCATCATTTCCTTTATCTTAAGATGTTTTTAACTTTAAGCTTCTGCTCAGTGAAACTCTTTAAACACTTCTGTCCTGTACAATTAAAAAAATGTATGTTTACTAAATTGTTAATTAGTCATGTACAAGTTAACACTGGCTTTACTGACAGCGCTTTGTTGCAACAAGTACAAAATGAGGGAACTTTTTTTTTTTTTCCTGACGCCCCAAACGCGTCCTCATCGGAGACTCTGAACTCTGACCTTCTCCATGGTCGTCCAGGCCTGTCTGAGAGGAGTGGTGAAACAGTCGGGGAGCGGCCCTCCCTCCCGGCAGATGTTCGACTCGATCTCCATCCGCACCGAGTCGCCGAAGCCCAGAGGATTGGTAGCCTGGAGTGAGAAATACCTGGACAAAGAAAAATGTATATATTTTTTTTAAAAACACCAAAAAAAAAACCTAGCATGAACAACTGTGCTCAGATCAAGACACTAAACTTAAAGCCTTTATTCAAGCAAAATAAAAATAAAGGAATCACTTAGCATAAGTGCTTGTTTAATAAGTACAATTTGATTGCTGCAACTGTGAAATAAATGAGGGATTAAACATTTATTATTATTATAAATTTATGTCAGATAATAATACGACAAATAATCATGCCAAATGAAATGTAATTTTACATCTGCAAATATAAGGTGTTATAGTGGGTTTGATACATTGAATGTGTCCTTCATATATATATATATATATATATATATATATATATATATATATATATATATATATTGACTCCAGAAAATCTGTTAAATATTTATATATATATATAAATATAAATATATATATATATATTTATATATATATATATATATTGACTCCAGAAAATCTGTTAAATATTTATATATATATATATAATATATATATATATATATATATATAATATATATATATATATATATATATATATATATATATATTATATATATATATATATATATATACATATATATATATGCACACACACATATATATATATAAAAATGACATTGTGCTTTTTAAGGTGTTAGAAGCACAAATAATTCGTACTTATCATAGAGGATCATGGCGTCGTTTTGAGCCTCCTGGCCGTCATACTGGCCTTTTTTAGCAGCCAACTGGTTCTGGAAGTTATCTGCAGCCAGCCAGAACTGTAGTATATTCATCGCCTCTTCCTTCTCCATGTACTGTCAGTGAGAGAATATGAAACCCATGAACAAGTCCAAAAAACTCAGGCCGTCTCTGCAGGACTGATAGCAGGTTACTACACAGCTGGAGCAGAAATCCTTGTTTCTTTATGTCTTTCTGACTTGTTTTTGTCTGTGTGTGTGTGATTTATTATTGTCGCTCAGCCTTTGTGTTTTTGAGGACCGCCGCAAAATACGGAGTCAACGGGAAGCGCAGACTGTGTGGAGAGAGAAAAAAAAAAGGTGAGAAAATTGGGCCTACTCACCTCTGAGAAATAGAAGAGCGCTGACTCACAGAACAAGATGTCAGCCAGGAACACGGAGCCACTCGTCAAAACTTCAATCTGGTATTTACAGAAATGGTGGCTCCGCAGGAATTCGGTAAAGTGCCTGGAAATCAAAGGGCACCAGGGAACATCCGTTACCGAGGATGTCACAAAAAAAAACACACAAAAACCACACAGTGAAAAGTGTTGGAGGAGAAGAGAGAAACTCACTGTTGTTCCAGTATGGAGAAGACAACCGACTGAGCAATGACGAAGCAGTTTGGGTCCACCATGCCGTCCTCTCCGCAAATCTTAGCTGAGTGGAAGGAGAACAGGGGAATTTTTGTCCTTATACATTTTTCTGGCTTCAACCAGATCATCATCGAGAGCCACTGAAGCTCTGCGTCTGTTATTCTTCTTACCGACTATATCGTTTCGGATCTGCTCTGTGATGGGGATGGGCCTTGCAGCATCTGGAGAAATGTATTTGGTGAAGATGGTCACAGCATCCTTTTCTATACCTGCAAACGCAGAAAACCCGCAGCTCATCATCTGCCACACTGCGAGCACAAACGTCCATTTATTTCACTGGGATTTTAATCACACGATTAATCGGATAAACGTGAGTAATCGTGGCTAATTGCGATTCATCCAATTAATTGATTACTGAGATAATCAGCAATTAATTTAGTAACTGATTGATTGTGAACTGGAGTATGCAGACTGAGAAAAAGGACAATTTGCTAGAAAAATTTCCAACATAATCATAGCAGTAATTAAGTCGAAACCGAACAAAAAACATATGCACATTTTGCATTTTACATAAAAACACCTTTGTCTGTGCATATGTTTTAGTCAAAACTCCTCAAGTGGAATAGCTTTAGCTTTACCCGGTTCAGATTCATTAAAGGATTGCTGTTATTGCACTTTGGTCAATCAAAAGTTTTTCTTCTTTAAAAAAGGATTTGAAGTATTTATTGCCTCTTTTGATGTATATCGAATATTGTATAAAAATCTGCAGAATGTGCCGACTTTTTTTATCCAATTAATCGATGGATCAGAATATTTGACAGATTAGTTAATAACTAAAATAACCGTTAGCTGCAGCCATAAAAATAAGCCACTTCCTCAAACAGACTTCTCTGTAGAACATTCAAGCTTCTAATCAACTGAACAACTACCAGTGAAAACAGTTCATTTTTACTTGGACTCACTTTTCATGAGCGTGTCTGAGAAGTCTCGCAGAGTGTTGTCGGGAAGGCCCTTGGAGGGAGTCCCTGTCCTGGAAGGCGGCTGTCTGCTGGGGGTCTCCGCCCGAGACGGCTGGCCTTCCCCGCTCGACGAGTCCCTCCGGGTGGACAGCGGCGACGGGTTCCCACGGCTGTTGCGGAGGGCAAGATCGTTGAACGCGTTCTGATCGAGCTCTGGCCCGTCCGGAGAAACGGGGACCGGCTCGGCCAGCGAGCTGTGTTTGACGGAGTTGAGGTTTTGCGCTCGGACTCGCGACCAGCTGGCCGAGCGGAAGCTCTCGGCCTCCAGCCAGAAGCGAACCAGGTGGTCGGCGCCCCGCTGCTCCATGCAGTGCATGAAGTGGGACATTGCCACATTGTCTCTGAGGACCTGGTCCACCGTCTTGGACATCCGGGAGCGCGTCTCCTGGGGCTGATAATTCACGCTGGAATGCCCTGGAACAAACAAGTTCACTTAGTTTAGGAACATTAATAAAAATGCCGTCCTGTTCAGTATCAGTGAGCTGTTTCCCAACAAAGTCAAGAAAGTCTGAAGAAGCTATTTAAAAGAATGCTGTATTGTCCACGACATGTCAAGGCGCTTTTGATTCATTCAAACAAAATGTTTTGTTTGCAGAGCACAACAAAGAGCTCTAATTTGCTAGCCCTTTTTTTAAATCTTCTAACATTGATGATATAACTGTACTAGGAATAATAAATAAAAATACAAACTATATTGGGAAAGACACATATTGAAAATACTTCCAGTAGAATATTCAGTAACACTTTATTTGACGGGGTGAATAAGACTGGCATGAAGTTATGAACATGAAGTCATCTTGGAAGATCGTCCCTCATGTCTGCTGCTTCTGAAAGCTGCAAAAAAATTTACATTTTCATTCTAAATATTCTTCTGCTTCCAATCCCTACCTCTATAAAACAGAAAGCTCTTTATGATGTAGCATCTAACATGCTAATTCTGTAAAACGCTGTTTTAATTTCAACAATAAGGCAAAGAAAACCACACGGTGTTGATTAGAATCCCGTCTCTCAAGTTTGAACTCTTATAACCGGCTGCAACCTAAGAATGAAACAACCAGAGCAGTCACCTCCACCTTTCCTCACGTCCTTTCTTCCCTTTGTTACAACCACAACCTAATGACAACAGAGCGCGCCAGGCTGCAGCACAGGTTCCTCCACCTTTGAGTCACCCAGACTAGCTAGTGCAGTTCCCGTCTGCCGCTTCCGTCAGGCACACAGCTGCTCTCTGCAACTGTCCCACAAGGTGACATAGAGTCACCTAATTATAGTTTGGGGGTTTTTTTTCTCCCCAAAAAGAAAAAAAGGTGGAGAAGTTGCTTCGCCGTGCGTCAGAGCCGAGTTTACCTGACAGTTGTCAGAGTGAGTGGGTGTGCTTCGACGTACGAGCGCCTCAGGCAGAGTTGTGGAGGAATGGAGACAGCTGGGCGACGCAGCGGGATGTTTAAGATGCTGCCGTCGTGACGAGAAACTTACACAGGCAATCTGCGAGGACGTCGCCTGAGTCCTGCCTGCCTGCACGGAGATTAATTGGATTCCAGCTTGGGAAAGACTTTTGAAGCAATCATTAAGATAATTTCCCTCAGATTTTAGTGGCCGTTATTTGGGCAGACAAATGACCTTGTTAAAATTGCAGGGAACGTTCCTAAAGACTTTCTGGATTCGTTTTGGAAAGTGCTTAAAGTTCAGACGTTTAGTTTCAGTTTCAGTTCAAAAAAGGCAAAATGGATGAATGAATGAAAAAAACAGACGGACAGAAAGGATGCACATGTAAACGGAAAGAAAGAAGAAAGGAAGGAAGAAAGGAAGGAAAAAAGGAAAGAAAACCACAGGCCAGAGAAATGCATTATATAATATTTTCCCATAATGCATTTCCTTCCTGTTCCCATACTCACTAAACATACTTCAGTAAAATGCCAGAGTTTTCTGGACTGTGTAGAACCGATCTGAATATTATAGGTAAACAAAAACAAGGCTTTTTACATGTAAACTTTTTTTTTTTGGTTTTCTTTGCCTGCCACACGTCTCCCCCTCTCCGCGTTCATCCATCTGCTGTCATCTCAAGCGTAACGGAAACACAGAAAGGCCTGCTGCGTACCGAGGTCTCCGAAGTGCGCTGCCTCCATGTGGCTCGGCTGCTTCTTGAGGATGGCGGTGCGGCCCCGAGCGAAGGAGTCCATGTTGGCTGATATGGCGCTGATGGCCACGTGGCTCGGCCCGGCGGCGTCCAGGACGGCATTGTGGTTCTTCAGTCCGTGGGATGGAGAGATAGGGCTGACTGGAACTAGGTAAAAAAAATCAAATGAAATAAAGCTGAAAAATTACAGCGATGTTTTCAAAGTGACCTGACCAGGTGACGTCAGTGTGACGTGGATGACAAAGCCTTTGATTGTGTGCGTTTTTGAAAAAGCTCTTAGTGTGCGCAGGCCATAAAAAGAAGCCTGAGAGGACAAACTGTGCAGTGTTTGACTGACTGCTTTGTGGTTCACTGATAGCAAGAGCTTGGATCCGAATGATACATTAACTCTGTTTAGAATAACTGAAGCAAACCCAACCTAACAAAAACTTAAAAGACTCTCTTAAACCACATCTGTAAAAATCCAAGGTCGTCTTCCGTGCTTCAATAAAAACTCAAAGACTCACTTTTTAAAAAGCTCTTCCAAAGAAAACAAACAACGCAGTTGTTTTGTGAAAGCGTCCACTCCCCTTGAACCTTTTCAAATGTTATCTCACAAACGCAAGCTTCAATGTAACTTCTGCAGATTTGATGTGGCATACCAACACAGAGTAGCACAGAGCGAAAGTGGATACAAGCTTTTCTCTCTTCTGGACCATTCCAACATGAATATCTTTGGATGCAAACTGATCTATTCTCCTCCCGAACAGGGCTGAAACAACTAACATTATTCACCTCCACAAGCTTCTCACGACACAGTTTCCAATTTAAACCCTCTTCTGTGATACTTTACAACGCCGGAGGTAAAGACGAACTCACCTTTGTTCACTTTAGCATCCGTTACTCTCTCGGGTTCCTTGCTTTTGGCTGTGGAGAAAAGGACAAAAAAGGCGACGTGTAACTGAAGGTGTAAACACTCGGGATCGTGACACGAGGATGAGAGCAGATGCACGGTGAAGGGAGACTGCCGCCGCGGCATTAGCAACGCAGCAAAACAATATCTAGTTACTTCATGACACGGTCGGGAATCTGATATGCTGGATAGTGCAAAAAAATAAAAAAAGTAGCATGTATGACATGGGAACTTCTGCAGCGTTTACCCCTCGAGGACTTTCAGCTCTAAAGAGCTAAAATATTCATCAAACCAAGCAAACTGTGGTCAAAACTACTTATCGAGTGATCGGCGTAAGAATCCCTGACTGAACATCAACTCCTGTCTGTGTTTTTAAGTCTCTCGTCCTTTAGTTAACAGTGACTTTTAATAAAATTTGCATGCCATTCTTCAAACAATCCAGGCCTATTCCCTGCTTACAACTCGTTCAACCCTCCTTCCAGATCATTTTGTGTGGATCTAAACAAGTCTGGGTTTCTATTTACTGACACTAAACGAGAAAGAGAGACTGCATTGGCTGTTGAAGACTTCTGAATGTAAAATGGGAAATGACCTGGTGTCTCTGTGGATGGGGGATGAGTGAACAGAAGGCAGCCGAATCCCTAGTCAATCATTTTATGACGTTAAGGAGTTACGTTTTTGAAGCAGAGCACTGATTTCCTTAAGCTTTGAATAACATGAATAACTGGAACAGGGAGAAATATTATCTTACTAATAGGCCTATCACAATAAGCAATTAATCACATGATAAGTAAACTCAATAATTTCCATTTGAATGATTGTTTCTCTCTTTTTTTTGTCTCTTTCCACCAAAAGCTTGATGACAAAAGTCTTCAGTTTGTTGCTTTGGTTTCAACTATCCCTTTTTTGAAGAACAGTTTTGTTAATAGAGCCTGTACAATTATTTTTTATTTATTTCTGTTGCTTCATTTATTTATTTTGGATATTTAAAATGTCTTCCAGTGTTAAACCTTCATTAGACTTTAAAGTTTATTGATCGTAGCGAAGGAGTTCGTGCACTACTATTACGGCATTACCATTATATTACTAGAAAATGGTCTCAAACAACATTATTATAGTTCAGCGCAATAACTTCTGTGGACAATTTATCATCCAGCCAAATTGGTTGTCATGATAGGCCTACATACTACTTAGCAAGTCATTCTATGAGCTGAGCAATGGGGTCGGTGGCCGATTTTCAGACCTTTGCAGAGTCAGATAGGATCAGTGGATACGATCGGTTTCGCATGTTGGTATCGGCCGATCGCCCAAAATTAAAAATATCTGAGCCCATCAATCGGTTCACCCCACTCTAGCCTACAAAATGGGTCTGGGACTCCTCGAGTGCCACCGTTCTGCAGATGCATGACTGGTTAATGATCACACCTTTGCAAAACTGGCTGGCATGAAAAGAAGGTATTTCGACCTTTTGATTGGGGTGTGTTGGAGCAGAACAGTTGCACTCGAGGACAGGAGCTGCAGATCCCTCGGTCTAGCGCTTCAGCCATCGCTTCCCATTGTCAGCTGGAGCAGGACACGAGTTTGCTGTAGACTGTAGCTGAGTCAGGATCCATAAGCAATATTGGAACATCGACAACATACCACAGACAAGCCCGGATGTAAAATGTTTGAAATGACGTTCAAAACAAAAAAACAACTTCCTTTTACTTAAAAAAAAACTTGTATGCCCACTTGGACCTCCCAACAAGCGGAGCCACTGGCTTCCTGTCAGACCTGATTACCATCACTGCTCAGAGCATCCACTGTCTTTTCGACACTTCCTCTTCTTGTTTTTTTTTTTGCAAACAAGCAGCGTCAGCAACTCTAATGCAACCAATAAGAAGGGAAAAAAGCCACTCATCTCACTTGTTAGGATTTAAAAAAAAAAACTGGGCTGGTTTTCTGAAAAAACATGCAATCACTGCAATTTGATGGGAGTGCTGAGAAAGACTGCATAGTTAGTTAGCAACAACTAGCTGAAACTACAGTGATCTAACAGAGAGACTCTGTAGCACATTCAGTTACTCAAGGTAATCTGGGAGATGTTTACCTCTGTCATAGAAATATTTGATATTATGCAACTACTAACGTCAGACAGATTGCATTTGAAACGTGGTCAGCCATTTCTAAACCCTGGTGTTGTTCAAGAGTGCATTGCACAGAAGACATGTCAGGCTCCTCTGGTCATAAACAAAGCATCATCTATTACAAAGTGCTCCAATGAGTGCAACATCTGCAGTCACACCTTAATACTTTATGACGGGTGGCAAGTCGGCGTGCCCTCAGCCCAATGGGACTGAATGAAACTGAAGTTAGCATGCTACACACATTCCCACATCTGCAGAAAACGACAGCTATGGGAGCCAGGAGTGATGCAGGACGAGGCTTCACACAGCGATGCAGCTCGCGAGTAGTTTCGAGCTGACAGCACGAGGCAGCTTTAACGCCAAGCCGGACCAACAACAGGTTTGGTTAGCTTGAGGAGGCCACCGCTAAGCTAACCGCGCCACTGCAGCAGGCAGCGGCGGCAGGCGAGCACCGCCAGCAGCAGCAGCACCACCCCGGCGTCTCTGTCCGTTTTAAACCCCGCTGTTTTTCATCGCAACTCTGTCATGCGGTCGTGGGCTTCTCCGTCCCCGGCGGGACTCTTCTCCGATAGCCCGCGGCTAACGCTGCAGATCAGCAGTTTGAGCCGCTTCCTCACCTTTCCTCTTAAAAAACGACATGACGGGTTTCGCACTCTGGACGCTTCCTCTGCTCACTATCACCGTCCCAGGGACGTCCCACGAATCCCTTCATTCAAACGCATCTGCTCCGGGCGCTCCTGAGGCGGAAGTCGGTTTTATTCCGGAATCTCGTCCGGTC
This sequence comes from Poeciliopsis prolifica, assembly GCF_027474105.1. Lineage (NCBI taxonomy): Eukaryota > Metazoa > Chordata > Actinopteri > Cyprinodontiformes > Poeciliidae > Poeciliopsis > Poeciliopsis prolifica. The sequence continues at coordinate 7,385,911 of NW_026562394.1, forward strand.
TGTGCTGTCAAATCAAAATTATCCCCAAATCCAAGCCGAGCTCGGTGGCCATATTGTCAATAAACGACTAACTTCCGGGCTGGTCCTGGAACCAGCATTGTGGGAAATGAAGTACTTGCCCGCTCTGGCCGGAAGGTGGTGCTGTTGGTCCGCAGTGTAAATACGTAATATATATTTATCGGTATATTTAGATTGGGGGTTTTTTTTTTCAACAAATACATATTTTAGCTTCACCAGCTTTACAAAATAGAGATTTTTTCTCATTCTTTTGGATTTTACAGGAGGTCTTGGCTTTGACTAGGACATTCTATCAGGTTTATGGTTTAATATGAACAATTATGTTTATCACTTACAGCCTCCAACATTTATTTCACACTACCCATCTTCCCCATCACCTCTGACAAGCTTCCTTATACCAAGTGGAAAACATATCTCTACCATGGAGATTATTTACAATGATGCCAAGTGTTCACTTCCACATTTAAAAAATGTTAACGTACAAGTAAATGAAAATAAAAGTAGAAATCACAAATGTAAGATTTACACAAAGGCTAAAATGGAGCAGTTTGAATTTGCAGAAGAATTGATTTCCTAACTCAGAATGTGAAAGATTCAACAAGGAAACGGCTCGTCCAAATAAAATATAATACTGTGGTTCTGAATGGATCCCTATAGCTTAGACTGAACGGGGTTTCTGTCTGCAATCATGCAAAGCTGCAGATCCAGAGCGTGAGATCCAAAATAACAGGAAATACTTTCTGCACGTCTGAGTCACTTTTAATGAGGCACAGTTTGCATCAATTGAGGAAATATTTCTTGATTTCTCTATCGGTGAATTACAATATTCTTTGTGTGTATGATGTTCACATCGTATGATGATGTGTGCATGAGCAGGACTGGATGTGTTCCTTCAACAGTTAGCAGAGTGGGAGAGATGACAAACTGGCAAATGAAAAGTTTGTCTGTTAGACGGGTGGCAGGAAGTCAAGAGTCTTGACTGTAAAAGGGATGCGAGTTTATTATGTCATCACATACTGAAAATGTAACTGAGCAATGATAAAATACAAACTGAGATCATTTCCTGTCTCTGCATTATTCATTTAGACAGTATTTTTAAATTTTAATACTTGTATCCCATGATCAGAGAATTTTCCCTTCATGTTGGTGAGTCTGACTGAGACATCATTCAGACATTTTAAATCATATTACGATTTAAAGCAACGTCCTCAAAGCATTTTTTTCACAGACAATGTGAGTACACTACAAATAACTTCCTTTGACAATTGTTCATCAACAGCAGACTTGATTTAAAAACAGAAATGATTAGGATTGACATATAAATTGCGTACTATCAGTATAATGTTCTTCTACAACCAAACCTCCATTGTCATCTCTGTTTATTAAGGTTCTTTTCAATCCCGACCAACGGTGTGTGTGTCTTTGGGTCTGTCAATGCGATAGACGAACTCTGCGGGGAGGAAGTAGCCCAGGTACTCCACGGTGTCGGGCGTGGTGTCGATATAGTAGTGACCACCTTCTCCGTGGTGGCTGAAGCCATGGGTGTGCTCCACACGCAAATCCAAGCCCTGGAAACGCAGGACAAAAGAAAGTGACTGCAAACGCCACCGTCTGTCATTTACTCAGCTGCTTGTTTTACTCACAGGGTCTCTGGATACGAGAACAGACTGGCAGATGAGCGGAGCGCTGACCTCGAAGTGCTTCAGCCAGTTGTTGACTTCATTGTCGGTGTTGAGAGGGCAGGCTGAGAACTCTCTCGGCTATCAATGAATACACAAACACACACACACACACACACACACACACACACACACACACACACACACACACACAAACACACACACACACACACACACAGATAGATAGATGGAAAGTTTTTATTTCATCTACGTCTCCAGAAGGTTGTACATTAGTAGCTGTTTGAGGCTCAGAGACACTTTCCATTGGTGACTTCCTACTGGAAATTGTTTTAGATTGTAACTTTTTCTCTTCCTGGTTAGATTTCCAGCAAATCTGAATTGTTTACAAGCAGCATGAATAAACCCTTTTTTGGCTAACCTCTCATCATTTAGCACTGTGTTTAGAATAATAATTATACCTACAATTACATATTTTTTGCTGAATTAATATTTAATTTGACAGCTATAAAAGGCTAGTAGACTAAAAAAGGACTTAGTTCGTAAGGACATAAAGATGATCCCTTTGTTGCTGCGCACTGCAGGTCAGCTGACTGAGAGAAGGACACATAAGAATAGTTTTGATTTTTAGCACAACAGGTAATGGAACCAATAACTTCCCAGGCGCATCTGGACCATCTCTTTTAAGACTGGTGTTGCTACGAACATTTTGGCAATCAGCTTTAAATCAAAGACAATTAGATCAGGTTATACTGTTTTACTCAACGCAGTCTAATCCAATATTTACCATAATGTGGATTTTAGCCTTCCCTTTCTGGATGATGAAGGTGCCTCCCAGAGCCAGGCTCTTTTCTGGATACTGAGCTTCCAGAGTCTTCCTCAGTGCTGTTACCAGACTGTTACTTCCTGTCCTCCGTTTGGCTCGCACCTCTATGACCTGGAGAGATGCACGCAGGCAGAGGGGAACGATCTGCTTCATCAGCTCCTTGACCTTCAGTTAATGTTTGAGAGCACCCTTGTGATGGGGCTAAAGTGCATACAGTTAAGAGTTGGGTTAATACCCCCACCCCAATATATTCATTACCTTGCATTGATTTTAAAATATCCACCTTCACTCATTTCCTGAAAGATTGAAATCCACTTTGGCACTGATACCTTTCCAGGCTTCCCCTCACAGGCATATAGATTCCCCAGGAGTCCAAAGTTGCAGTCAGAGAATTTGTCACTGTACTTTTCTTGCAGACACTGACCATCAGCGGGATTGATAGAGGAAAAGTAGCTCCCGTTGACTGCCGGTCTTCCTTCAGCCTCAGTGAGAACAAGAGGCATGAGCTGTGGGTCACAGTGTTCGTTTTATTAACTATTGAATAAAAAAAAAAAGAAGTCAATTTCTTGCATGTAATAATTCACCTCAGCATTCATCCCGGTAATTCTGGAAGGGGCGGCTCCAGCTCCAAGGATAAAAGCCCCCGGTAGCTCCAGCTTCTTGGATATTACGTTCATATTGTATTCCTAACATAAAGACAAACAGTCTTTATTAAAATGGACAGCATGCAAAATCTGCAAGCTATGCATTAAAACAAACAAACAAACAAACAAAAACCTTATGTGTTTGAGGCAAAGGGATCAGATATGGTACACCTCCAACATCAGTAATGCGAGGTTTACCACACAGACCTTCAGGACATGAACAGAAAAGGCAACGAAATGTAACAAACACTCCAGGACAGCATTTATTCAAGCATCCCCCTGAATTTTGAGCTCTGAAATACCTTTGGCAGGAAAAAGGAAAGGCTCCTTGGTGAGATCTGGACATTCAACAACACTCACTTGAACTTCTGCAAAATTGGCTTCCAGCCCAGCCTGCAACACTGCAACCAGCAAGCAGCTGTTTATAAAATCCAATTTTACAAACATGCATGGGGGAACTTGGTCCCTCTTTCTCTAGTCGTCCCTACCTCCTCGCAGCTCTTCGAGGGCCGGGGCGTGCAGCTGAACTTTCTCCGTTTTGCTGATGTCTGCCATAACTTCTTCCACAGTGACAGTGAGTCTGCTCTGGGGCTGTTAGCTGCTCTGCAGAGACAAGCGGGAACATTTAGGGTTAAAGTCCAACCAAAGAGGAAACACTGGCGAGAAGGTTTCTCCTCATTTCCGGTTTATGACTGGGGGCGGGGGGAACTAGGATTTTTTTTTTTATTGTTTGTTTTATTTCAAACAAATAAAAGTAGAAAAAAATTTTATCAGACATATAACATTTTTAGAAACATACATTAAATATGTAACATATTTAAGAAAGTCAATTGGTGAATTAAAAAGCCATTAGCTTGGATCGAGCTTTTCTGCTCGCTTTTAGCGTCAACCGGAAGTGGACGGAACTATCTTGTTCCTATCAGCGCTGTTGTGTGATCTTTGGTGATTGGTCACAGTTCGCCATATTCTGAGAGGCAAGAAAGCAAAACGTTTGTCTCGAATGAAACGAACAAAAAAATTCACGTTTTGGCTCATTTCGGTGAGTCGTTTATATATATAGTTACTTTTATATTATTATTATTATTATTATTTATTATTATTGTTAATAATAATTTAACCATGGAAAGATGGTAGAGGTGACCAAGATACAGCAGAAGTGCATCTTTTAGGAAATGCAGTTTAGAATATTGACAATATTGTACATGTAAGATGTAAATTCAAATCTTAAACCTTCAGTTCCAGCAGGATGTACCTCCATTCCCTACAAGTATTTTTAGATTAATTGCCAAGGCGAAATAATGACGTAAACATACTAGACGTACTCGGAGTCACTTTTTGGATAAACTGTACTTTTAGGGAGCAGTTTCACAATGCATTCTTGCTTTTTCTATGTTCCTTTTAAAGTATTGATACTCAGAATATCAAAAAAATATTCTTGAGTAATATTTCTGGAGGTGACCAACTGCAGTGATTAAAGAGCAGAAATATTATTTAATGCATATTCTTATTAACTTATTACTTGAGCAACTTTTTTTTAACCAAATGCATTTTGACTCTTACTTGAGTAATTTCTTGCACTTTTCACTTTTGCTTGAGTGAAATAAGTCAAACCAGTGCTCTTAGTTGAGTACTGACGTGTTCTCGCTTCCTGTGTCATTCTTCAGCGCTATCAAAACTGCCACTCACAACATGGCGGTGACGTCAACGCGCAACCCGGACGCTCATGCGACGCTAAACGTTTAGACGCTTCCCGGGTTAATCCGTACACGCGTCTTCCGCTTTTCTCCTCATCATTCAAGACTAACCAGATGCTTCGTTCAGGGTGTTTTTTTTTTTTTTTCTCCCGTCCGCATCTTCTCCTCTCTAACTAACTGCTAACAACATGTCAGAAGCGGCTCCTTCTTCCTCTTGTGTTCTCCCATTTAACGTCACAGAAACTGGTGTGGAAGCTCAGCCAGGTGACATGATGTTGGGAAACTCTCCTCCTGATGATGCGAGGGACATGTCAGGTCATTCGACGCCCTCTCTGAAGCAGCACAGCGGACAGGACACTAACAGGTCAAAACTGAAAACGATGCTCCCTCCAGTAGCAGGAGTGAGTCTGATGCACCTCACTGAAAGTGTTTGTGTGTTTCCAGTGATTCAGGGGACAGCCTGTTCATCACTCAGAAGTGTGCGCCTCCAAAACGGAGGCGCTCGAACCGGAGATCAGACTTCAGGGCCCGCAGAGATTCGCCGGAAGATGAATACGACGCGTCCACCTCTGAGGAGGAACCTCCAGAAGACCGAGAGCGGAAGAAGAAAATCTGCACACCGAAGTTCACCTTTCCTTTCCTCCAGGAGACGAGGTTACCATATTATCAGACTAAAAAACTTCATGTACGACCACAAAAAAAACAAACTTAAATGCCCTTTTCCTTATGTTGAAGGCTTAAAAAAAAGGTGCACATGCATTTTGATTGCAGTATTACGCCATGGGAGGTTACTTGAGGTGTATGGAGCAGCTTTGGGACAGCTATCAAACCAGAGAAGATCAGCTGCTGTCTTTACCAACCGCGGACGAGGACGGAGAGCCCATATCTCCGATGTCGGAGTAAGTTTGTTTAACCAGACAGGCGTATTTAAAACGTGTGCAAACTCCCAAACAATATTGTGCTGAAGCGGCATAGAAAACACATTACCTTCGATACGAGTAAGGAGTGTAGACATATCTTTGAATAATAGTGCTGTTAATCAAAGGCAGATGAATGAGGTTAGTCCCATAAAACATATTCCTTAAAAACATTACATGTTGGTGAAATACTCTTTTATTACGTTCTGATGGCCTGTATAGAAATAGAGCAGATTTGGATATACGTCAACCAAGAAAGTTTATAGTTTTTGTGGAAGATTTACCCAAACCATAAATTTCTCTTGAATGTTGATTACCAGACCAATATCATCATCCTTAAATGTCAGAAAGTCATGCTAGAAATTCAATAATTTTTCTTGATTTTTGAAGCAGTTGTGCAATGGTCCTGTACTTTCGTTCTAGCTGCAGAGCATTGCTAAAGAGCATAATGTTGTCCCACTCTTCTGTTTTAGAGAGGAAGACGAAACCACGGAAAATGAAGACATCCGAGTGGTGGTGAGTGTGCTGCTAACTTATAAGGAAGAAAAAAAGAAAGCTTGTTAAAGTTCTTCCTGAGGAAACCATACAATTTTTGTCAACTCACAGGAAAAGAAGCTCTTTGTGGTGTCAAAAACAAGGAACTCCCAACCTTGGTGCAATCCCAGAAAGAGATCCAGTGAAGAAACGCAACACAACGAAGAACACGACAATGCTGCACGCGAGCCACAGGAGGGACCGGGGATGGTGACGCGCAGAAGATTGACGCGGATATCCTCGTTGAGGGGGGCGTCCTTTTCGAAAGCAAAAAAGTCAGATGAAGTCTCGGAAGAGACAAAGTCGGTCGATGAACGAGTGTCAATGTCTGGAAACCTCCCTGCCGAAACTGAAATGGGAAAGAACAGCAGATCTCCAGAAAAAGACAGTAGAGCAAGTGATCTTATTCCTGAGGAAAATGAACAGATGCCTGGTAACGAAAGCGATGCCACATGCCTGGATCTGAGTGCAGAGCAGAGCAATAGAGAAATAACAGACCATCATACTGGGGCGGACGAACAAACCGGTGTACAAGATAATGATATAGAGTGTAGAACAATCAAGGTGAAGAAAAACAAGAACAGAGAAGATGATAAATATGTAGAGGAAGAAAGAGATCAGAGTCTGGAGGGAGCCAGGAGTCATCAGCCTGATTCCTCTGAAGACATGATTATCAATGAAGCAGTGGAAGCTCCTTGTATGGAGAAGAAGAAACATGAAGAAATGTGGATACCCTCGCCGAGGGGGGCGTCCTCTTCAAAAACAAAAAAGTCAGATGAAGTCTCGGAAGAGACAAAGTCGGTCGATGAACGAGTGTCAATTTCTGGAAACCTCCCTGCCGAAACTGAAATGGGAAAGAACAGCAGATCTCCAGAAAAAGACAGTAGAGCAAGTGATCTTATTCCTGAGGAAAATGAACAGATGCCTGGTAACGAAAGCGATGCCACATGCCGGGATCTGAGTGCAGAGCAGAGAGACAGAGAAATAACAGACCACCATACTGGGGCGGACGAACAAACCGGTGTACAAGATAATGATATAGAGTGTAGAACAATCAAGGTGAAGAAGAAGAAAAACAAGAACAGAGAAGATGATAAATATGTAGAGGAAGAAGAAGATCAGAGTATAGAGGGAACCAGGAGTCATCAGCCTGATTCCTCTGAAGACTTGATTATCACTGAGCCAGAGGAGAAGGAGAAAAAGAAGAAGAAACTTGAAAACCAGTATCTCGGACAGGAGGTGGATGAACAATCGGACCAGAGGAAGGAGGAGAATTTGGTTGTGCTGTGTGAAACTGGAAATGTTGATAAAGACTCTTTAAAGACCAACAAAGCTGCCGAGTCTGCGACGAATGACGTGCATGTCCCAAAGAAATGGAAGAAAAAGAAAAAAGACTCTTCAGATCTGGATCAAACAACAACAGATCGCCCAAAGGCAATAGATCATGCAAGTAATGGTGAAGTTTATGAGGACACGCTGGAATCCAGTGGGTTTAAAAGAAAAAAGCACAAAAAGAAGAAGAGCCCGTCGTCTAATGGCAATCAGACAGACGTGGACTTATCAAACGATGCCTGGACCGTGCCAGAAAATACAGACTTTGTTTATAAAAAGAAGAAAAAGAAACATGTGTCTGACCAAGTTGGACTTGCGGCAGAAGATGCAAGTGTAGAGGAAACTCCAAAAGACAGACAAGAGATTGAGCTGGAGACCAAGAGGAAGAAGAAGAAAATGAAGGACGATATCAGCGTAAGTAATTCAGAGGACATGTTGGCCTCTGGTGACTCTTCGGAGCTTGTGCGCAAAAAGAAAAAGAAAAGCACACCTTCCGTCCTTTCTGCTGATGATGAGGAACGGTCTCCATCTGCTCAGGAGGGCCGTGCTGAACAGCCTGAGGTCAGCACTGGTGAGTTAGCCGCCGAGTCAGCAGGCGTTTCTGAGCATTTGCAAGAATCAAGAGATGGCAAGAAGAAAAAGAAGAGGTCAGCAACTGTCCCTGAGAGCGAGGAAAGGGAGCTGGAGGAAACGTCTGAAGCGCTGGTCCAGAAACGCAAGAGAACCGAAAGGCTTGCGAAAAGTTTGGAGCGCGTTGAGCAATCTCAAACCGAAGAAGCGGCGGTTGTGAAGAAGAAGAAGAAAAGCAGACAGGAGGTCCCGGACGAGGAGGACAGAACAAATCCTGGGGCTGGTTCTGGATCTGACACATTTCCAGCAGAACTCGAGACGTCTTCCTCTCACTGTGTGGAGAGGAAAAGAAAGCGTCACGCAAAAAGACTTTATAATCCAGATGACGACTTTCTCTCAGACTTAAACAGCTGACCAGCTAGATCATGATGTCATAAGGTTTATTTATTTTTATTGTAGCTCTGAACCTTTTTTTAGGGTGACAATGTTGAAATTTAAAACCCTTTGGGTTCTGAATTAAGTTTTTTTTTTCTACATTTAATTTTGTATCAAAACACTTTTATACCAGAAGAGTTCTCAGTTATTTTTAAGTTCAGACATAATACACAAAAATTTACATAATTCTTATTTTTTTAAAAAAACTATATATTCCAATAAAAGAAAACTCGTCAGGCTTCTCCCTTTTTTCCCTTCTAACATAAGCCATCATGGACAAACACTTCAATTCGTTTGCTTCTTTTCTCTCCAATTGGATTTTCAGGTCGTGTCGACACGAGATTTGCTTCACGGTGGGTAGAAACTCTCCTAACATCAACCAGCGTTTTGAATGAACTAATCAAAAACTTACAAAGTGCCTGGGCCAGACTTTAGAAATGGCCTACATCCATTTTTTGGGGGGGAACACAGAAAAATATACTGTTAATGTTTTACAACAAAAAAAAAATTGCATCTCATATTTAAGGCTAATTTCACATGTGGTGTTTTTATTAAGCTACTGTTGAATAAGTATTAATTTCAACAGAACAAAAAAAATTATTAGATTTTTTTCCAACACTGAGCCAAAACAATTTGTACTTGCTAACTATTAATGTCCTGTAATTTGTATAAAGCATTATTATTAATTTATTTAGTTGGGATTAGGCACCAAACCTCCAGAATAGAGGCCCTTATTTTTGGTAAATCTGGTTATTGCATAGGCGCCATTATCCTTTCCCTGCCTCAATTTTATCCATCTGTCTGTCTAATAATTTTATTCTAGCTTTTCCTGTGTGTTTACCTAAGAAGACGAGCGTTTTGTTGTTTTTGGGCGGGGAGGAGAGAGGGGGCAATGCGAGCGGGTGCGGACCGGGGCGGCATTCGCGCTTACAACCGCCCCTGTCCACACAGTAACACGCTCGTTACGTCACCGCGCAGCCCCGTCGGAGGATTTAAAACGGCTCCGGTTGGAAACTTTCCAGCCACAGAGAGAGCAGCGTGCCAGCAGTAGCATCAGCATCATCCACGCACCGCTCGGCAGCGGCTCCCACCTTCCAGTCATGTCCAATGGCAGCAACAACAGCAACACGGCGCGGTTTGACGCGGCCAGGAGGGTGGCGATATTCGGAGGGACTCACGGGAACGAAATGTCCGGCGTGACGCTCGTTAACCTGTGGACGCAGAACGGCGCTGAGATCCAAAGGAAGGGAGTGGAGGTCAAGCCCTTCGTCGCGAACCCGAAGGCTGTGGAGAAGTGCGTGAGATACGTGGACACGGACCTGAACCGAGCCTTCACTCGGGAGAACCTCAGGTAAGCGGACGCGGGGGACAGGTGAGCGCTGAACGACGGGACTCCGCTGTTGAAACTTTGCGTCACTCCGTTTCACAAGACAATTGAACGCAACGTGAAAGAGGCGCACTGTAACATAACTTTCGCTGCACATCACGAAGGTCGCCCAAGTCTTGCACCTGTAGTCCCTGTCTCTGCCACGTCACGTGCATCAGCATCAGCACGTTGGCATCATAGGTCGGTGTTTGTGTCCAGTAGCCAATAGCAGCGGAGCGGCGTGTCCCCTCCTCCCGCGCACGCCTCCTCCTCGGCCGGGCAGCAGCAGCTGACTCCCAGACGCCCTGCAGGAGCGGAACGTGACCGAGCTGCGCAGTGATACCGAGCCATTTGAGCCGTCACTTTCTGTTCTGATCTCTGAAGGAAGGATGGAGAAAAGGGGGATGTGGGGGTGTTACGCAAACGCTCGTGCAGGCTCCTTTGCACGTGCACGAGCGCGCCAGCTGCCAGGTTTGTTTTTTTGGATGGGAAAAACAAACAAACAGCACCTGGTTTGTCACACCGATTGGCCACAAACGTCCCAGCCATTCTGCTGTGTTGTACGTTGCAAAAGCACAAAATCTCACCAAGTATTTATTTATTTTTTGTGTCTAATTTCCAGTGCAAACATCTCATTAGGCATAAAATAACACAAACTGTCTCACAAGTAACTTTTCAGCAAGATGTACTTGCTTGTGTTAAGTCTGTAATTCTTGAACATTGTTCGACATGTTGTAGTTCCCACTGGCAGATTTCACTTATAGCAGGGAAGAATACCATGTAGTATTTTTCCAAATCAATATTATTATCCTTCTTTTAAATGGAATAAGATAATTGTAGTAAAAACAATAAAAAAATAGACAAAAATACTTTGTTTTTGTGGTGTAGCAAGGTGGTTGGTGAAAGTTGCTCCCTTCATCCACGTGTTCATGTACCTGACTTTAACATCTCTGAGGGTTTTCCAGTACAACAGCCCGTTATAGCTTCTAATAGGGGTTCCCAGACTTTGACTAGGTCACTTTGAAATGTTCCTGATTTTTTTTTTTTTGTGACCATTCAGAAGCAGACTCGTCTAGATGACTCGATGTGTTTTGGATGATTCTCCTGCTGCGCGACCTGAATGTGCTCTGGAAACCGATGACTAGACGTTTGTTCTACTTACTGGTTTTCCGGGAGCAACTTTTCATCAGTTTAGCAAAGGCAGGTCCTAAAGTAACAAAGCAACCCCAGATCCTCATACCACCACCACCGTGTTTGACATGGCTGATCACATTTGAAGGGTGTCGAGAAGCAAAGCAACTGGCGGCGCGTGTAGACGCAGCGGCTCGGAGCTCCCGTGTTTTCGTTTTTGTTAGCCTGTTTTATTGATGTCTTCGCTCAAAACACTACTGGAAGCCTTGACAACTTATAGCAGATCAGAACTGTGGAACATAGGGGCACAGTTTGGACTTCACACACCCACCAAGCTGGACTTTATTCCTCCAGAGCTGCTTCGAACACCTGGAACTATGATCATTCCCCCCCTGCTGCGAAGGCGACGGAGGAGGCAGCGCAAACAAAAGAGGGGCAAGAGAGCCGGGTGCGTGCAAGGCTACAAGCTAACCCTCACAGACCGGCCCTCCCCAGCCTCTTCCTCGCCAACGCCAGGTCCCTCGTCAACAAAATCGACGAGGTGCGACTCCGAATTATCTCTCGCCGGATGGACAGCTGTGTGACTGTTATCACAGAGACCTGGCTGGATGAAACATCCCAGACTCAGCGGTGGAGATAACGGGGCGCGCTCTGTTCCGGGCGGATCGGACGGCAGCGCTTCGGGTAAGAGCAGAGGCGGAGGTTTGGCATTGTATGTACACAATGCCTGGGTACAGCCACACACTCTGTCGGCACATTCTGCTCTCCTGACTTGGAATATCTGGCGGTGAAATGCAGACCCTTCAAGTTGGTGAGAGAACTCTCGTCCATTGTGATCGTGGCCGTCTACATACCACCGCGGGTAATGCTAAGTTAGCATTAGAGGAGCTATACTGCCTGATCAGCGGGCAGATGAACTCCAACCCGGAGGCGGCCATGATTGTGGCGGGGGACTTTAACCACGTGGAAACTGAAGGCTGTGTTTCCCAAATTCCACAAGTTCATAAACTTTCCCACCAGAGACAATAACACTTTGGATCAGGTCTACTGCAATACCCCGGAGCCTACAAGGCTGTAGCAGGTCCACATCTGGGCATGTCTGACCACATCTCAGTGGAGCTGATTCCTGTCTACAAGCCTCTGGCCTGCAGAACTAAGCCGACCACCAGAATAGTTCAGGTCTGGACTGAGGAGGCCTCCTCTGCACTTCAGGACTGCTTTGAGCACACAGACTGGAGTGTGTTCAGGGACGGAGCAGACTTGGAGGAATACTCATCGTCCGTTCTGTCCTATATTCAGTTCTGCACCGACGCTGTCCTCCCTGTTAAGACCATAAAAGTGTTTCCAAACCAGAAACCATGGCTGGACAGCACAGTACGGGCCCTGCTGAAAGCCCGGGATGCTGCCTACAGATCTGGAGACAGGTTGGCTTATAGCAGGGCCCGGTCGGAACTGAAAAAAGGAATGAAGCAGGCCAAGCTCCAGTACAAACAGCGGATTGAGGAACACTTCATCAACAACAACCCCAGTAGCATGTGGAGAGGCATCAGGACCATGACGGACTACAAACACAGCACTCAGCTGACCAGCCGCGACCCCACCCTGCCTGACACCTTAAACAGCTTCTTTGCCCGCTTTGACACGGTGGGCAGCAGAGAAGCTGTACATCTACCCCGACTGGAAGAGCAGTACCAGCCTCTCGTCCTGCAGCAGAACCAGGTGACGTCCACCCTGAGGAGGATCAACACCCGCAAAGCTACAGGACCGGACAAGGTGTCAGGCCAGACGCTGAAAACGTGCGCCGACCAGCTGGCAGGAGTGTTTCTGGACATTTTCAATCTGTCCCTGCAGTTCACCATGGTTCCTGAGTGTCTCAAGTCTTCCACCATCATCCCTGTACCGAAGAAGACGACCATCACCAGCCTGAACGATTACCGGCCCATCGCTCTGACCCCGGTGATCATGAAGTGCTTTGAGAGGATTCTTCTGAGGTACATCAGACACTTCATCCCTGCAGACCTGGACAGCCTTCAGTTCGCCTACAGAGCGAACCGGTCAACAGAGGATGCTGTCTCCATCACTCTGCACACAGCCCTGACCCATCTGCAGCATCCCAACACCTACGTCAGGATGCTATTTGTAGACTTCAGCTCAGCATTTAACACCGTCATCCCAGACAAGCTGGTGCTGAAGCTACTCAAGGTGGGGCTGCCTGCTTCACTGTGCCACTGGATCAGAGACTTCCTCACCAACAGGCCTCAGGTGGTGAGAATAGGTGGCTCAACATCGTCCCCACTGGTCCTCAACACAGGCACACCGCAGGGCTGTGTGCTCAGCCCAGCTCTCTTCACCCTGTTTACACACGACTGCGTTGCCATCCACCCCACCAACACAGTCGTCAAGTTCGCGGACGACACAACAGTAGTGGGTCTCATTTCAGACAACAACGAGACCCACTACAGAGAGGAGATTCAGCAGCTCACTCAGTGGTGTTCAGCCAATAACTTGGTGCTGAACACAGGGAAGACCAAGGAGGTCATTGTGGACTACAGAAGGTCCAGGAGGACGGGTCACACTCCCCTTCTCATAGATGGAGAAGAGGTGGAGCGTGTGGACAACATCAAGTTCCTGGGCCTCCACATCACGTCTGACCTCTCCTGGAATACCAACACCTCCCACCTGGTGAAGAAAGCACAACAAAGGCTCTTCTTCCTCAGGAAACTGAGACGGGCTGGACTTTCCTCACGGCTGCTCGTGAACTTTTACAGGGCGACGATCGAGAGCGTCCTCTGCCTCAACGTGACTGTGTGGTATGGTAGCTGCACAGCACTGGAGAGGAAACAACTGACACGGGTGGTGAGAACAGCACAAGGCATTGTGGGATGCCCCCTCCCGGACCTGGACTCTATTTACATAGGCCGGGTCAAGAAGAGAGCTGGATCCATAGCCATGGATTCCAGCCACCCGGGCCACAGACTGTTTGTGCCGCTGCCATCAGGCAAGCGGTACAGGAATATACAGACAACAAACAGACTGAGAAACAGTTTCTTCCCCACAGCCGTCAGAGCCATTACTCCCTGCCGCCCCCTCCCACACATATCATAACCTCACATACACCCCCCCACACACCCCAACCTCCACACAGCCATATTGTTCTGCACTTGCACTGTCACATCATCTGCACTTTACCATAATTGGACCTGCTGCTTCTTCTTTGGTGTGGTTGAGTGCCTTTAGTTAATTTTAGTTGTATATATTATTATTATTGTGTATTTGTTTATTTAATATTGTATTTTTTGACTTTTTGCACGGGAGTTGCAATAGAAATTTCGTTGAATCCTGTTCAATGACAATAAATGCTATTCTATTCTATTCTATTCTATTCTACCATCACCACTGTCAGTGTGGTTCTTTTTGTGACATTACAGGTTAGCTTTACATGAAACACACCTTCCAAAAAGTTAAATCAACAGAATATTCAGCTAAAAGTCTCAGAGACAAACGATTTTAGATATTTCCAGATTGATGACTTTAAATGACTTTATCGATCCTTAAATGTCTTTTGAACTTGACACTTTGTTTTGAATATTTTTGGCCTACTTCATGTTGTTAGAGAAAGAGACGAATTATGCATTTTTCCTCCTTTTTTACAAAAGTACCAGATTGGGTTGGATGGCTTTGTTTTCTCAAAATCATAATTTGACAATGCGTTTTTGTAGTTGTTCATGTCTTTATTTTATCCCATTAAAATAGGTCTAATCTGAAACATTTCAATGAGCAAAACCAGGAGAAGGACTTCTTCACAGCACTGTGTTGACCATGGCCACTAACCTTTGGTACATATTTCAGGCTTAAACATTCCAGGGAAACTTTGGACGCACACGGATCTGCAATGTTTACTCCTTACACACACAGGACTATATTGCGCCTTGTGTGTCTTGAAAACAAATCTCAGACTTGCAGGACACATTATTTTCATTCTTGAGAAAGAACTCATTCATATGATGCAATATGGACCTCAGTAAAAAAAAAAATATGCAGAATTTTCACATGGATTTGCTTGGATAATCAACGTGTTGTCGATATAGTTACAATTAATACATAGACTTCCATGGAGTTTCAAAGTTTGGCTTGTGTTTCTGGCTATTTAAATATGGGATAAACACTGGAAAAAGCTCAACACTGATCATAGTATGAGGATTAAATTTTTACGGGTTAGGTGAAGGCGCTATTGTTCACATAAATATCCGAGCAAATCTTTCCACATCGTGTCTTGTCTAAGGTTTTTTTTTGTTGTTGTTTTTTCCTATAAAGGTAATTTATCCTCAAATTATGTGAGAGATACAATGGTTAATTTTAAAACTGTGCAGCTGCCATCCTGTTTGTCCCCTCTGAAGGAGAGGAAGCACTTTGAAGCTCTTCTAAAATTGGCTCATTAAAAAAAACAGTTCTCCGACATCTCTGCTTCTCCTCAAACTCAGCACCTGCACGTCTCTCAGCTGTGAACCCGTATGTGCTGAAGTCCACGTCTCTCCTCAGCGTGCTGATATTTGGAGAGAACGGCGTCCTAGGGCCGTATGCGATGTGGGTGAGAGAATGTGGACTGCAGAGGCCCTTTTTAAAAAAAAAAAAAAAACAACAACTCCTGTGGTTCCGAGAGAGTCTTCCAGACCAGTGTTCGTTTTTGAAATGCATTAGAACAAGCCGATTGAAGTTGAGGGAGGAACACGTTCGGTGGGAGTTTAACCTGAAAACAAACTCACAGACACTTTGGTCCCAACACACAAGACAACGAAAATGAGCCTTTATTCTTCCAGCTGATTTTCACAAGCGAGATCCCGGTGTGTCCATCAAACCCGCTGCCGTTTGTTTCTACCTTTGAGGCCCCAACATTTGACACCGTTTGTGTCGTGCAGCGCGACAGGAGGCGACGAGCTGCCCTACGAGGTGCAGCGGGCCCAGGAGATCAACAGGATGTTCGGACCCAAAGGAAGCGCCGAGGCCTACGACGTAATCTTCGACCTCCACAACACCACGTCCAACATGGGCTGCACTCTGATCCTGGAGAGCTCCAAGGACGCCTTCAACCTGCAGATGATGAATTACATAAAGGTGATGGTCCCTCGCAGCAGTTTTAAGTCGATCTTTGGGATGCTAGTTTGAAGAAAGGTCTACCAGACATGCAGTTCCTCACAAAGCTATTTCTCACATTTTTGTTACTGGATCAAAGTTGTACAAAATACATGTCAGATGGGGGTTTTGTGTAATAAAATCCAGGTAGAAGAATCCTTATGAAGCGTCAGAAGTGAAACAACTGCTGAAAGAAAGTCAGAATGATCCCAATTTGCAGCTTGCAAAACAAATCACGCAGGAGACAAAGCGTACATGTAGAGGACGGGACTCTGGTTAGACGAGACCAAGATCAAAAGTTTCTGACCTGCATGCAAAAGCCACCTGCATTAGAAAACCAAACATTAAGCACAGCGGTGTTGTGAAACATCACCATGGGAAGCGGCATCATGCTGCTGGACGTATTAAGTCCGAAAAAGATGACAGGAGTAGATTAGAGGCTGCAAAAATCTGAGATAGTAGCAGAGCTTCAGGGTTACGCTTGTTAGCGGCGTGTTTTATTTTAATTACCAGTTTTAAGGGAGCTAAATATAATAGCATGCTACTTTTTTTGGATCGGGGTATATTTGTGGAAAAATGTAGAAAATCGCTTATCTTGTTTCTTACACCGTACAATTGTTTGCATTGGTCTATCATATTAAATCCTAATAAAATGCAATTAAATTAATGGGTGCAGAGTACATTTTACCACAGAGACGATTCTTCCTGCGAGTTGTAGGTTTGGAAAACGTTTTTCATTTTGGGCTAAATTGTGTAAAAAAAAAAAAAAAAGATTTATGAAGACAAGGAGTCGCTGGTTCTCTGTACGTTTCCAGTCAGTGATTAACTAAGACTTGTGGTCCAGATCCAGTTAGAATATGTTACTAATAAAACGACCTGCTTAGCTTTACCGTGTTGGGGAGGAAAGGCTACGTGAAGGATTAACCAAGTAAAACTAATTAACTTTGGCTGGTACGTGCTGGAACTAGCCTGAGGAAAAGGAAAGATTGTTTTTAAAAAAAACTTTACAATTGGAGGTGCTTGGTGCATGTTCTGCTTGTAATAAAGCCTTTTAACCATGACGTTGTTAGGGAAGACATTATTTGTTAGCCTGGTTGAACAACTCATTTAAACAACATATAAAGGAATGAAGACATATCGCCAGAGAGCTACAAAATGGCAGATTTAGTTGGAAAACAGCCATTAATTATTACAACAGAGTTTTGTTTTATACCAAAGGAATAACACACAGTATTTCACAGGTAAGAATATTTTATTCCTTCATTTTTCAGTAATTTGGAAACATTTAGAGTTCATTCTCCCATCTTTGAAAAATCCTGTAAAAACAAAAAAAGACAAAAAAGAGAGATTCCTTTTGCTGGGACAAGCAAGAAAAATCAAAAATATAATTACAAGGGCTAAATCGGCTGTTTTTTATACTCAGAAAAATTTTGTTGCACGAATCCAAAGTAGTTGCCACTAAAATCAGATTACATAAAATGCATCCAAAATCCTTGTACTGTTGGGTTTTGGGTTTTTTTGACGTACATTCTTAAAGGCTTTTTGCAGCTTATGCATGGCCACGCTGCAAAGCCTTTCTATATTTACCTCCTGCCTGATGTGCCCAGTTAAATCCACGCCGCTGGTTTGAGAACGGCGGGCAGCTTCCTGTTGTGTTGTTTGACTCTTCGAAGGAGAATTTAAGCAGATGGGCAACACGGTCACTAAGAATCCATGTGAATGTTTCTCTGCATGCTTTTTGGGAGAGTTACTGCAAGAAGATTTTCTCATCTCTCTGTGACTGAAAACGATCTCCGCAGTTCAGTTTTACTATCCACATCTCGATTTCCGCCAGAAATAAGAGAACCATTAATTCTGCTGTTTACGTAGACCTGAATGGCTAAAAATAAATAGCTTGTAGTTTGGGTTCTTTGCATTTATTTGAGTTGCATTTGATTAAACTAAAAAAAAAAAAAAAAAAAAAAGAATCAAGACATTTGATGTTTGCCCAAAATGAGAGCACGTGCCGTTTCACAGCTCTGCATGCGTCATGTTTGCTCCTAGAGGAATTGGCTCTGATGTAATTTTCCACTTTGTTGAGCAGACCCCTGAAACATTTGACAGTGTTGCATAAGTCTTTGTCATAAAAGCGTCTTTTTTTTTCTAAATGTGACATTCCTGTTGGTTTTTTTTTGTTTTCACAGAAAGCCTTCGCTCCTGCCAGTTGTCTCGTTCTGCTGAACGAACACCCTCTGCTGAAATATTCCACCTCTCGCTCCGTGGCCAAGCACCCTGTTGGTGAGTCTCTGACTCTCCAGGGATTTTCTCTGCCCTTTCAAATAGCTTACAATGTATAATCAAGGTAAGAGCAGTGAAAAACTGAAACTTTTGAAGTGATTTATTTGTCAGTGTAAAGATGACATTCATTTGTACGTATATTTATCTCATCATTGGTTGACAATGTAAGGATTTTGAGCTTTTTATCGATTGATTGATTTATTTTTTTCATAACCTTTCACAATTTCCATTTTGATGACATCTACCATTTCAATTTTAAGGCAGGTCCTTTTTGTTAAACCACATAGTTTCTTTTCAACCTGATTAAAAAAGAAAAAAAAAAGGCAAACAAAAAAAAAACATTTAGCTAATGATTGGAAGGTACACAGATACTCTTGAGGCTGTGTGTTAGAATATAGCGTCTTCGTGTGCCCGATTCTTGTTTTTTTAAAATCCTTTAAATTGGTTTGTATTATAATTCCATCAAAAAAAAAAAAAAATGATTCCAATGAATCTCCAAATTGCTGACAGTCATTTTCACAGTGAATAACCGTGCATGGGAGATAAAATCCCTATTGCTTTATGCAAATAAAGCAATAGGGATTTGCTTTCTCTGCTATCTGTGAGCTGCTCCTGTATGAAACGTCTGATGACTCTTAACAGCGTCGACCTTTTGGATTGTTTCGTTGCAGGAATGGAAGTGGGTCCTCAGCCTCAAGGGGTTTTAAGAAGCAACATCTTTGAAGCTATGAGGGTCATCCTGAAACATGCCCTGGACTTCATCTCTCTCTTTAACGAAGGTAGAGCTTTTGAAGCCGCTCGGCTATGCTGAGAAACTCTGATGACGCAAGACTTTGTGTTTACTAAACTGTGACTGTTGGGCTAAAACAGAAGATCATGTAAAGTTGATATACGATTTATTTATAAAAAAAACCCCCACTAACCTACCTTTCAACGACTCTGTGATAAATCGTCTATGTTCTAGAAAAGGAAACATTTTGTAATAAAATAAATGTCCATGACGCTGACTCATCTCTAAATTTCTCCTCATCTGCCTCGTCAATCCGCCGCTCTGCTCTGCTCTCTCATCCCCCCTGAAGGCACCGAACGCCGTGCTTCCTTTCCCTTTACATAAGCCCAGCTGCCTATGCCAAGTCCCAGTTGCACCCTGTTGCTCTCCTCCGGCTGCCCTGCTGTTGAATGGGCCCGCTTGTTGGGAGCCAGTCGCTTTCCGTGTCGTGAGAGCGCGGCTGCCAGACGTTGCGGTAACCTTCTGTCGCGGGACCACACCGGCGCTAATGAATGGCCCGGCATAATGATGAATCGATGTTCCTGCGCATTGAAGCCGAACGCCTCGATGAAACGAACGGTTTTGTTTTAAGGAAGCCTTCCATCATAGCTGAAAAGGGCACCTTACTCCATCTTCTCACAATATTTTAGGAATAAAATTCTGAAAAACAAAAATGATGTTTTTGGGGAACTGATACCCCTGATACCCCTAAATAAAATCCAGTTCCTTTCAGCAGTCACATGTGTTAACTTAAACTTCACAGCTGTTCTGTGAAGGCCTCTGAGATTCGTTGGGAGGACAAACATCGTCATGAAAACAAGGAACAAAGCAGAGGAGTCGGAGAAAACGCTCTGACCCCATCTACTTCTGGAGTATAATCTACTTCTGGAGTATAATCTACTTCTGGAATATAATCTACTTCTGGAGTATAATCTACTTCTGAAGTATAATCTACTTCTGAAGCATAATCTACCTCTGGAGTATAATCTACTTGTGGAGTATAATCTACTTCTGGAGTATAATCTACTTCTGGAGTATAATCTACTTCTGAAGCATAATCTACTTCTGGAGTATAATCTACTTCTGAAGTATAATCTACTTCTGAAGCATAATCTACTTCTGGAGTATAATCTACTTCTGGAGTATAATCTACTTCTGAAGCATAATCTACTTCTGGAGTATAATCTACTTCTGGAGTATAATCTACTTCTGAAGTATAATCTACTTCTGGAGTATAATCTACTTCTGGAGTATAATCTACTTCTGAAGTATAATCTACTTCTGGAGTATAATCTACTTCTGGAGTATAATCTACTTCTGGAATATAATCTACTTCTGGAGTATAATCTACTTCTGGAGTATAATCTACTTCTGGAATATAATCTACTTCTGGAGTATAATCTACTTCTGGAGTATAATCTACTCCAGAAGTTTAACGCTGGAGTAGGTGATAAGATGAGGAACTTGTTCAATCCAGCATCTGAAAGTTGACTGGATAGTATGTCCAAAGCCGAGATATGCGATACTGCATGATCCCTAATTAATACACCCAATACCGGTTTTGATACCAGCATTTTTTGTTTGAGTTTGTCACATCGTCACACTCTTTGGTGTTTTTGTGGTTTTTCCTTTGACTTATTTTTCTTCAAACGCAGGACAGAATTTCGATAAAGTTTGTTGCTGTCTACAAAATAATTCAAGAACATATTCTGATTATTTGTGTGCAGAATGAGGAAAAAAGAAGACATTTCCTTTATTTTGCAGTTGTGTGCTACGTCGTACTGGTCCAAGAAAATACATTGACATTGACTGAAGGTCAAACAGAATGAACGCTTTAGTCTACTCTACATTAAGTTTCTTTCCTGTTTCTTCCCTACTCAAGATGCTGGGTCTTGCGTCACAATCAGACCCATTAATTTGTCTGATTCTGTCATATTCACAGAGTGTGTCTCTTGTGTGTCGGCTAGGAATGGAGTTTCCTCCATGTACAGTGGAAGTCTTCCGGGTCTTGGAGAGGATGGACTACCCCAGAGACGCCAATGGGAACATTATTGCCATGGTTCACCCCAACCTGCAGGTAAATGGCTGAAGAAAACTTCACTCTGCCAGTAAAAAGTACTAATTTCCTTGGATGATATGCTCTTTTTATTGCTTCTACAACTTAGTCATAATTAATAAAATGCCCCCTTTTTGACAAAACAATTACCAAAAAACACCGATTGGTGCAAAAGTAACAACAATTGAATAAAAACCTGTGACATAAAATAAATAATTGCATAGATACTCACCAAATTTGCCATGATCCGAGAGGTGAATACTTTGATATTCCCTTCAAGTTCATTGGGATTGCTTTCTGATATGTTATTTGGAAGGAGGAAATTAAACTTTTAGTTGATGTGAAAGTGTGTGTGTGTGTGTGTGTGTGTGTGTGTGTGTATATATATATATATATATATATATATATATATATATATATATATATATATTTTTTTTTCTTTTCTTTTTAGCAGCACAGTCGAATTGTTTGTTGTTGTTTCAGGATTGTGACTGGGAGCCGCTGAACCCCGGCGACCCAATGTTCCAAACGTTTGACGGGAAGTCCATCCACTACCAAGGCTCCAGCACCGTTTATCCCACTTTTATTAATGAGGCCGCCTACTACGAGAAACAACAGGCGTTTGTGACCACCAGGCGAGAAACCTTGGCTGCGAGTGCCATCAGGAGAGCATAAAATGTTCTCCGGAAAGGCAGAAAAGAAAAGGAAAAAAAAAAAAAGATAAAAAACAAAACCCTGCAGAGATATGTTAGTAGATTTTGCACAGGTTGCAAATCAAAACGCTCGGTGCAAAATAACATTCTGATTTCATTTTTATCTTTTTAATATCAAAAACATCAATTAACTATGCAAAGATTCACCTAGTAAGCTAAGTATTTATGATACTGTAAATTTATTTACATTAAATGAACTGAACTTTTATTAGTGTTTTAAAGGCCAGGCCTCATTACTGTTGGCTTATTAAACATTCCAAACACACTCTTTGAGTTTCCTACTGCTGCTCAGGAAGGCCAATGGAAGATCAACACCTACGACCTCTGACCCAGACCTGTCATCTCTTGCTGGAAACGTGTTTTGTAAGATCTCTTGGGGTGTGCTATGTGTGGCCTTTGATTCTACCTACCTTTAACTCCAGTATTGCATCTGTGGTGCTGCCCTATTGTTGCCTTATTCGGGGGGTTTCCGGAGAAACTCAAATTTAGTGAAGACTGTGTAAAACATGTCAATTGTTTTGAGAGATGGCACACGAGCTCTTCCTTTTACGCTCCATCGACAGTGCGAGACGTGTTTTGCAATTGCATTAACGTGTATTTTGTTGATATGTCTATTCATGTGTGTTTGACTTTTAAGTATTAGTCATGGTGCTGTCTGACGTCTTTTTAATGTCTTGTGCGTCTTTGTGTAATGCCGTCGTCTCACTGTTGGTTGTTTTTCCACTCAGCAATATTTCTATGAGCACCATTTGTATTAAACAGTAAAGTACTGTGACGATTATCCTGTCATTAAATGTATTATATCAGCGTGCAGGCGTTTCTTGTTTTTTTGTTTTGTTTTGTTTTTTTGAAGCACCAAGGGAAGATATCACCTCAGACCACAAGAGGGCGACGTGCAACCACAGTTTAAAATCCAATGACGATGCATTCTAGCGGTTTGACAGATTAATCGGAAGCATTGGCAGATGGACATCATCTCTTTTGGAAACTTGAGCCTAAAGAGAAAAATACATTTTCAAGTGTTAAAGGAAAACATCAGACTGCTCACTGTCATTATTTAGGAAAGTTGAAGCTGTGATTTTTTTTTTACCATACTGTTTTCCACAACATTTTCATGATAATCGATGGAAGACAGAATTTGGGTCCTTTAGGTGGCAGTCAGCTCTATGTGAGTCGCCCCTGTGCCTCCACAGCACTCCGGTTCACTTATCTTAAAACAAAATAATCATTTTTACGTTTGCTAATTTTTTAAAAATCCAACAAGAAATCTTTGCCTTGTTTAAACAAATAAACAGTGCTATAACATCGACATGTCACAAAGTGAGTTTCTAATTTAATCTCATCTTCCTTTGTTCCACAGAAGACAAATGACGTGTGTGTGGGTGTGTGTGTGTTTTAATCCCAGCATGTAGCAGCTACAGTCTGGCTCAAGCATAATTATGTACGATGACATCAAATACTATGATCACACTGTGTGGGAACACTGTTTTCCACATCTGTCATTATCACTAAACATTTCTGGAATCCAGGAAACGCAGGTGAAGGGACCCGAGGGCCCAGGCACTGAAACAGTTGAGCAACATTTATATTGCACTTGGTTCCCAGTAAACACATTACATGGTGTTTAATGAACTCAGTAAAAACCTCCAGTTCTTCGACTCTTCTAGAGTGTCGGCCCGCTCATCTTTTGACGCGAGCGCCACACTGAGCAAAGCACTTTTAACTTCTGTTTTACTGGCTGCTAATGATGGAGAGGAGCTTCTGCATTCCGCCAGTGCTGCGAACGTGTGGCTGTCTCGTGAGAGTTCATTCATTTCCTATGATCTGAAGTATGGAAGTAGAAATGTCAGCGCACACGCCACCTGTTGGTCCCTGCACTGCTCAGTCGCTGCATCAATCACTGTAATCCAGTCAGGACTTGGACGACCACAACAACGCCCGATCCATGGATATTGAGAGGAACACGATCTTTAAGCGCTTGGAAGGGATCCAAGTGTGCACTTTAAGCATTCCTCAGGGTGCATCCACTGTGTGCCATATGACATCGCATCCGTTTCACTGTAAGGACGCTTATCAAATTGTTGGTATCTGGATGCAGCTGCATGGATCGGCGGCTGCAATTACAGAGCTGGTGGTTGAAATCTCAAACCAGTGAGTGCCAAGTCAGTGTTTGTCTGGGATGCCAAAGAGAGAGGAAGTGGGGGCACGCTGACCATGTCTCGGCAACGTTTTCATTTGTTTTTCTTTTTTTCTTTTTGGCAGTAAAACTCAGTGCATGACATGGGAATGAGGAAGTAATTATATCTGCGCAGAGTTCTGACATGCACCTGTTGTGGTTAAAACGTGGGTCGTGCCATGGAGAGGAGAAGCAGTCATGCTTCTTCCTCTGATTACAGTCGCTTGGAGACTTCTCTTCTTTTCAGTGAAACTGCTGAAACCACCAGCTGGACGGAAGGAGAGTTATGTAAGAGTCTGTTTTAGCCTTCCTTCTACATTTCTGCTCTGCACAAAAACAAGTTGGCGGCGCGCTGCTGGGAATGCAGGGGTTGTTTTTGGCAACCAAACGCACGAATTCCCTGATTTATCCACGTCTGTGACGTCAACTAACGTGCGGATGAATCTGGATGGCAGAGAAATCGTTTGAATTGAATGCGAGTCTGGTGAAATGCATTTTGGTTGCTTGCTCATTTTGTTCACTCCACATGGGTTTTGAAACATGCAAACAAATCAAACAGTAATAATACAGCCCCCAATGTAACGTTGTACTGGCCCTGCATCTAAATCCATCAAATTAAGAGAGAAGAAGAAATTCTCAATATCCCTAAACAAGTGCTGGGTTAATTATCCTAAAATCAGTTCTTCCAGTCCACGAGTGATTGGCGAACTGTTCAGCTTCTAATCCACACACTGGCAAAGGAAGCGAGAGAAGGTGCTGATTGATTATTAATCCATTAAACAGTAGTTGAATGACAATAAATAGCAGCGCAAAACCAAACAAATTGACAGTCAAACAACAGCATTTACAGTGACAGTGTTTTTGAATCTTTACTAAAATATACATCATAAATATCCACTACCATGATGAATTTTGTTGCTTAACAATGATTTGGAGCATGTTACTATCACTACTACTTAAGAAAACACAACATAAAATAAAGCCTATTAAAAAAAGAACAAGAACTGGATATACTTAATGCCAGGGTGCCTTTGATCTGAAGGATGAACTCTTTTTGCAGCACTGCCTTTAGCTTGAACACAGACAGTTAAAGGTTGACTAAAAAAATCGTCTTCAAAAGCAGCTAATGTTGCATTCAAACAGTGTAGGATTTATTTTCTTTGATTTATTTTTAGTTTTTTGCAATATACACACTGTGCGGTTAAAAGATTAAAATGTAAACTTTTTAACAAACAGGATGACAGGTTATTATAACAATAGGAGGATAACATGATAATTTTAATAATTATTATACTAATGTAAATAATAATGAAGAATTTTGAATTTTGATTACTGAAATATACAGGGAATCATCTCTGTATTAAAAAAACAGCCAGAAGATAAGAAAGAAATTAACTGTAAAAAAAAAAAAAGGGGGGGGTGGACCAACATGAAGAGAGGAGATAAAGCGTTTTTTTCCAGATTTTTGAAACAAACGTGAATGCTTCTCGTTCCGTCAACAAACCTGCGGAAATCTCAGTTTCAGTAGCAAACCGTAGCATTCAGATGCGACAGATTACATTTGTTCCAGCAGTCCTTGAAGGCACCGCGGCTGGAAACAGGAAGTCTCGAAACTTTTCAGCACAGCGACAAACTTGTTCACCGCATCTCTCGAGCCGACACGTCTTCCAGCCTGCGGAGGGATGAAGAGGGCCTGAAAGGCGCCAAGTGACCAACGCCGGCAGATAATAATAATAATAATTATTATTATTATATTTTTTGTTTCTTTAAATAAAAAAAGCGGTGTCGAGAGGAAGGTGGGTGTATGTGACAGATTTACCGCTAACCGACGGACGGCGACGACAGTTAGCTCCCGCATTCCTCTCTCTGACGTGACGGACGGCCGCCCGAACATCACAATGTGGGAGCAGGAGGAGTTCGCCAAACACTGGAGGAACGAGTTCCCCGACGCAGAGGTTCCCCGAATGGACCTGAGCTCCGTGGAGGACATCGAGTCGGAGCTGGAGTCGTGTAAAGCCAACCTGAAGAAGCTCCAGAAGGCTCTGGCGGAGGAGAAATTCAAGGTGATATACCTGCAGACCACCGTGGCCCAGCAGAAGAGAAGCGAAGGGAAGGATGAAAACTGCAACGCAGGAACGTTCTCCGTTCCGAAGACGAGGAACGTCAAAAAGCCGCTGCGGCGAGAGGACGAAGGCGGAGAGAGGACCGCGGGGTCCGACTCCGGGGTCCTGAAGCTCGGCGCGGCGGCCAACGCGCCCGGCTGCTACGGCCGAGAGCGCAGCAGGTTTGTCGGCAGGGCAGGTAAGTACGTCCCCATCCCCGTCCCGCCGCAGAAGCCCAGGAGGGGGGACAAGGCCGCCAACGACAACGAGGAGGAGGACAGCGACCGAGAATACGAGGATGCGGAGCTGAACGAGAATTTCGTCCGGAATAACTTGTTGACGCCGAAGAGCGTTGGCAAGGACAACCAGCGGACGCCGGTCATCTGCAGGGACAATCTGCGGCCTTTCCGCCACAGCAGGGACTTTGACTCCGATGACGGCAGGCTGTCCCCGTCCTTCCCGCATGGTCACCGCAGAGCCTCCCGCGGCTCCGGCTGCAGCACACCTGACAGAAGGAGTGATGGCTACCTGAGCTCCGACCACGACGACTCCTCCTCTGCAGGTAATCTGTCTGACGCTTCAGCAAAAGAGTATTCAAATCAGTGCAGTCACAGATTTACATTGAAATATATCTCATAGTTATTGCATCCTGCTCTTATCATCTCAACATAAATGCTCCCCTTGAGGTTTTCCTCATTTCACATTTTGCTATTTTATGTTTTTCACTTTTTTTATGTGACAAATGTTGCATTGTTTGGAAGTGGAAACACTTTTTTTTTAGGTAGTCAAAGATCTGAAAAGTGTGGCCTGGATTTGTATCGTACACCCACATTTCTGATGCGTCTGAATAAAGTCCAGTGCGATCGCCAGACAACACAGGAGAAGTTTTAATGCAGCTTTAATTTATTGTTTTTAGTCATCCGAAAATAGACGGGTGAAGTCATCAAAACTCTCAAGTCGTGGTTGTCGGCCTGGACTGATAAGACTGGACAAGGAGAGCATTAATTGCAGCGGCAGCCAGGAGGCACAGTGGAGTTGCATAAATTGATAGCACACAAATGTATGCCACACTTATCAGATTTTTATTTATTTAAAAAAAAGGTGACTTTGTGGTGGTCGAATGAAATGCACCGAATCTCATGGTTGTGATGTGACAAAATGGAAAAAAAGCTTATTGGTTATGAATAGTTTTTACAAAGCCACCACCTTGTCACTTTTTCCTCCCATCATCATATTCCCAGCTGTCAGGCACACAGGCCTGTAGCTCTTTTTAGACAGGAAGTCAGCTGATGGATGACTTTGTTTTCTGGTTTGTGCTATTTTTTTTGTTTTAGCCTTCTTCCCTATTTTGTTGTTAACTGTGTTTACAACAAGTTGGAGGCTGTTCTGGCAATGGTTTAAATTCTTGGGAAACGTGTGAAAGTAGCAGTGTTTCTGAAGTTTAAAAAAAACAACTGTATCTGTATGTTAACGGTGCGTTTCCGATGAGCCCTTCAGCTTCCTCGTGCACAGTCAGGTGGGTGCTGACTGATGTAACATCCTGTCGGTGCAGCTCCATGTCAAACACCCCACAAAACTGCCACATGCAGAATGAGTGTGAACGCTGGCTGCAGAGAGTGTGAGGTGCAGTGAGCTGTGCAGAACTCTAGTTTACTAGCCTGACCGGCATACAGTGCATTCTCTCTAAACGGACTGAAAATCCTCCTCAAACTAATAATGCTGGCTGAGGAAAAACACCACATTCATTCACAGCTGGTGCTTTGCAAAAAGATAGTCCAGTCCTTCAACATTTCCACATTTCTTCATGTTAAATTCACAAACATGAATGTTACTTAGACCAACACAAAATGGGGGTAGTTAGGAAGTTAAGAGCAAAAGACATGAGACATGGGGAGGAGATTCACCTTTCAGCAAAAAAAAAAAACAAACAATCCAGACAAACGGCCAGAGCAACAATGAGATGGTTTAAATGAACACATGTGTTAGCATGGCTTAGCCAAAATCCAAACCATAATCCAGTTGTGAGAGTTAAATTTATGTTTGTAGATGCACTACAGCTCATCTGAGTGATCCTTCAGATAAATCTTCATTTGCTAGATGTACAAATTTGGTAGATGGAAACCTCAACTGGAATTGAATCAAATAGCGGTTGTACGAACTATTATTGCACATGTGCTGAGTAGAAAAATCAAAATGATATATTATTTGTATTATAGGTCACAAATATGGACTACTTTCACTGCAGAAACACAAAACTTTACCAAGTATTTTTGCCTAGTCCTTTCGTAGAACACTTAAAATAAGACTTTTAGCAAACTTTTAGCAAGACAAAGGATATTTTTTTAAGTCAATAATTTTTTAATACTGATAAAAATTAACTAATTCCAGTAGCAGATTATTTCACTTCTAACGTGGAAAAAATACCTTATTAGTGAAAGAATGTACATGTGGAATTAATATTAAATCAATATTAAGGAATTCTTGATTTAAAACAAGTTTTCTCTTATTTCAAGTGTCCTAAGATATTTGCACTAGAAACTAGACAGAACTACATGGCAAGACTTTGTGTTTTGTGGTGTTGTGTTGGTCCATCACACAAAATCTTAAAATACATTAAGGTTTGTGCTTGTAGTGTGCAAAAATGTGAAAAGGCTAAAGGGGTTTGCTTTTGCAACTCACTGTAATCTAATTCCTAATTTTGCAAAGTTGGACCAAAATAACACATATTGTTTATTATTTGGTGGTTTCTGTGGGCGCCGTTGCGACTCCAGCTGAGGAATACAACCCACTGGTATCCATATGTTACCCTGGGCTGATGGTGAATGGGCATCAGCCTACCAACCTGTTGTTTCTGATCCGATTAAGCTCTATCTGCATGCGCAGAACAGTTCTTGCTGCAGCTGCAATGCTGTATTCTAATCTGACGCGAACTGCCTCCCATAAACGTTTTCCGGAGTTTCTTGTCTGCATCTAAATAAAACTGGTGCCAGGCATCTCAAAAATCAATCATTTCTCACCAGGTTTTTTTCTGTAATGTACAGCTATATAAAATATCCAGTGAAATAGAGACTGATTCTGCCTAACAATGGATAGTCTGAGGAAAAAAATCAGACCACAAGAATCAGACAAATCCCACTGCATAAATCTGATACTTCCTTAAAAGTGTGGCGAAATTGACCAAGATCGTCTGCGATCTCATGAGTCAACATTAAGTGACTAACATGAACATGAGAATAGACTGAGGAAAACTTTCTAAGCAGATAAAACATGTGCTGTAGTACATAATCTTTATTAATGGAGCATTAATAACTTCTTCATTTTTAAAATTTTAATTGGTCTCCTGATTACAACATGTCCAGAAGGTTCTCCGTGGAACGAGAACGGCTGCCGCACAAACGTGGCAGCAACTCCGCTGTTGCAAAAGACAGGAAGCAAAGTGACGCCAAAATAGAACTTTGGATTTTCTGAAAGAATGTCAGATGGTGTGTACCGCAGATGCAAAACAAAGCCATTGTGCGACGAAGTTCTGGCTTTGCTTCTCCAATGTGAGACTGTCCAAACAAAGACAAAGAAAGGAAAGTATTGCAGTGACTTCTAATCACAGCAAACAGTTTTCTCCACACCTAGAGCTGATTGGGGATTGTATTTTACTGTAAACATGTGGAAAGGTAAGGAAAAGCAATTACTGTTAATCTCCTAATCTGCTCCAGCATTGTTATCCCACAGGATACTGACGCTTTGCTGTGACAGCCAAGATAATCAGTGGAAGGACTTTAGCTTTGACCGCAAACAATAGAGGGTGTGTAGGATGGAAACCCAAGAATTCCCAACCCGTAATGCCCTCAGATTGACTTTTGTAATCCCAAAGAAGAGTTCCCTGGTTAGTGCATTTACATTAGCACACACACACAAAGCCAGGCTTTCAGGAAGAGACCAAGCATAAGGTCATGTCAGTCTTAGGCGATTGATTTAGCCTCTGTATGTGGTCCCTCTGAATCATTTTCCACAGAAACTTCAAATTCACCGTTTGCTTGATTTCTTCATAGCCAGACTCTGTTTCCTGTTCAGCTATCTTCTGTTACGTACAGTCACAAATTGGACTCCAAGGAGAACCGTAGCTGATCAGTGTTGAACCAAAATGGATTCTTGTTTACAGGAGAGGATTGTCACAGTAAAACTGGTGGATTTGGTTAGTTACCAAATTTTGCATTCTCAAGTCATTCTGACAGCAGGATGGTTCTGCTGACAGGGCTGTTTCCTGTTCCTTTTACCTATCACACACTACTCAGTTCAGTATCTCTCAGCTCTGAAAGTTACCCACAGCTCTTCACTGCACCCATGCCGAGACCTCTGACAATGATGTCTGGGTTTGTTTCAGGAAATACGACATTCGCACTTTATAAAGTGCAGTTTCTTACAAAGTCTTCATGCCCTTTTGAACTTTAAAATCTCTGTCACGTTGCAATCACATTCTTCAGTGCACTTTATGTGACAGACTGAAGCAAAGTGGCTCAACAGAAAAAAATACTCCTGCCTTTCAAGGCGAGCAGAGTTCATGTCTTATCACAGATTTAAGATTCAAGATGTTTGAAGCAAAAGACAGAGTGCTCTAACAGAAAAGGAAATGAAAGTTGGACTACATACTGAAATGTTTCAGTTGGTACGACTGCAAGTGGGAAAGTCAAAGGCAACACTAAACAAATGCGGTTTTAACCTAGATTTAGAAGAAATCTTTTCAGTATTTTTGCAGTTTTCTGGAAGTTTCTTCCAGATTAGAGGAACATAAAAACCGAATTCCAAATGCTTATTTGCTTTTGGCTCCGACTCTTGGTATTCAGAGTAAACATGGAGCCAGAAAACCTGAGTGGTCTGAAGGGTTTACATGACCACAAATCTTTGAGATATTTTTGTGCTAAACCATTCGGTGGTTTATGAACTAATTATTGTTAGGACTTTAGAACTGGAGTGATGTGCTGCATTTTTCTAGTTTTACTGAGAACGGGATCAGCTGACTTTGTTATTGTCTTTATGTGACTAAAGGTTCAGGTGTGAGTCCATCTCCACACCCAGATTTCAGGCCTGATCCAGCTCTAATAAGTGAAGCTTTGAGCCGACTCCCGATTATTCCTCTTTAGATCCCAAAATAATAACTTCAGTTTTTTCATACTCAGCTGCTGTAGAACATTGCTTGAATGAGAACACCTTTATTGGGATTTTGAATTACATGTTCAGTTGGCATTCGAAACAAGCAAACAGGTTCAGTGAAACTGAAATTACGTGATGAGAGGACAATCATAAAAGATAAACAATAAATTAGTAGAAATTGTACTGTATTCGTTGTATGTCTTCCTATTTTTACGTTAAAAAGTTACAAAGGCAGAAAATGTTGTGGTCGGTTTTCAGTTGGTGCTCTACGTTATCAATACATTTCATCTCATGCATAAAAGCACAATCGACCCATCATTAGTGCAAAGCTGAGAAGTCCTTTATCTCTCCATCAGCGCAGCAAGCTGAAACCTGTTGAAAAGAGCTTTGACACGTAGCAGCCATATTCGCCTGACTCTGCAGAAAGGACTGGTTGGTTAATGAAAACTATGTCTGTAGGAACGTCATTAATTTCGCCTGACAGGAAGTAGTACCCTAAATAAATCTTAAATTTATCATGCTGGCACCAATTCTTTGTCCAGTACTCTGTTGTTTATAACCCTATGTCTGTGCGGGTTTTAACTTATTTCATTTATTTGTTTATTTTTTTGGATGACGAATTCAAGTTCTCATCCCAATCCCCTTGTCTGACAATGTTTTTTCTGGTCCCAAATGACAAATTCACAGATCTCATATACACTTTAATCCAGAAGGATTACTGTTATTGCAATGGTCTTCTGAACTTTTTAATGTTATGTTTTTGAATTCTTCAATAACAGAAATCGTTAGGAAAAACTGTTTCTGTCACTCCCTTTTTCCTGAGAGTGGATTTCGAGCGTGAGGCACCTTCCCTGGGTTGACTGTTTCTGTGCTCAGGGCAGGTCCGGGCCCGTCTTGAATAACATGTGCTGCAGGGAAAACTGCGCTCTTTGGACTTCATAAAAACTCACAACATTGGTTTGGTTTCATCATTGACTGTTTAGTCCTAAATAAAAAGCTCTGGCTTGTTGTTGGTTTTATTTAAGTGGAGTTACGCTTTGATTTATTGTTAGAGTGAGCTCTTTACTGTTTGGCAGACAGACTGTTCAGAAAAAAAAAAACAATCCGGCCAGAGTAGTTTGGCTCGCTTCTGTCGTTAGACTGCTGATGAGCTAAGGTGGGTTTACATTAGCTTCTGTGTGAGTGTGTTCCCATTACGTGCTGCACGTAATGGGAAACAGTGACTGTATTTAATTTGTCATAGGAAATTAGATTTTAAGCGTTCCCAGTGGGATATACATAAAGAATGGCTCCTGCATTTGAACTTGGAAAGTTGATGCTTGGAATACAGCCCCAAGATTTCTTGTTATTTTGCAAGTAAAATGTACTCAACATGCAAGATGCAAAGAAGTACATTTTTTAAAACCCAAGTCAAGATTCGAGTTCTTCACCCAAATTCAGCCATGTTCCAAGTCTCTACTGATGGAAATAAATATTTTTTCACTTGTATTTTTGGTTCTAAATCGCCAGATGAACATTAGATCATTATTTGTGTATCTTTTAACAAGTAATTTACCATTTTAAATCAACAAAA
Source organism: Poeciliopsis prolifica (assembly GCF_027474105.1). Classification (NCBI taxonomy): domain Eukaryota; kingdom Metazoa; phylum Chordata; class Actinopteri; order Cyprinodontiformes; family Poeciliidae; genus Poeciliopsis; species Poeciliopsis prolifica. Next base: position 7,418,956 of record NW_026562394.1, read on the forward strand.
GGTTGCTTTATAATAGAAAAAATGATCAAACAAATATTTACTCAACTAGAAATATAAATATGCATCTATGTTTCGTAAGTAGTAATAGTTTAAAATCTGCTAAAGTTGAATTTTAGAATGCATCAACCTTTTTCATATTATTATAATGTCTAAATTGACACCTGTTTATCCCTGTCTTCACATTATCTACTACTTCATTTTTCATTGCACCAAATATGGTTTTCTTCTCTTCACTGAGATAGAGAAGTTGTAATATTTGGGAACCATTTTAAAACCTTTGTTCGCAATTCTAAATGGTAAAGATTTTTAAATATTGCTATTTTCAGGTGAGTGTGTCTTTATAGCTTGGCTGTGAGAGAATGTCAGAGGTGAAATGATTTTTATTTTACTCTGAAATTATCCTGTGATCATTATTGTGAAGATTTATGAAACAAGCAGATTTTTATGAACAATTAACATCTCATAATCCACCAACATCACTGGCTAATAATCGAATTCATCCTTTCACAATAAAACCACAGAGGTTTTATTGTGAAAGGATAAAACCTGTGTTTTAACCTGTAGCTCATGCCAGCTTCCTTTTACTCTTCATTAAATCAGACAAAAACTGTTAAGATTTGAGTCTCAGACCATCTACCTCAAGTCTAATGTTCCATTTACTTTTTTATCAACAAAATCATTGAGATAGAGTTGTTTTTTTTTTATCACTGCACAAATTTAGAGCTTTACAAACAAAAACTCAGCTTGAAAAATGAAGCCTTCCCTAAATATTTTTAAACGATTCCATCATTACACCATTGAGTTTGTTCAACTAACCAGCTAATCAGAACTCACTAACCACGATCAGTCAAAGTTTTGAAACATGAATGTGAGGTTTACTCGTACTTCTATGGAAACAACAATGCAAAAACATCTAATCAGCTGAAGTGACAATATGAGTATTTTTACATTTGCAAACTCCATTAGAGTTCATTAACTACGTGAATTATTGTCTGAAAAAGATTTCTTTAAAGACGTGCAGTAGAACGTCGTCCATCTCATCTGCAAAACTATTTGTGGACTATTTGACTCGACAAGAAATTCCAGTATTTTGTTTTCTATATAATATGTTGTGTTAGTCAGAAAAATAATCAGAACTATGCAGTTCTGACCTGCTATTGCTCCAAACCTCTGCAGCGTTCATATTTTCCAGTCCTCGGGGGTAATGGACTATTTTTTGCCCGTCTTGTCTTCGTGTTGCCTTGGTGATGAATCGGCATGGCTGGAGATGGGCAGAATGTGTGCGTGTTGCAGCACTGAGGCTGAGATGGGTGCTGAATGTTTCTACTAATACCTCTATGTTGGAGGTGTGAAATACACGGTCAGACACTGCTGGTTGTGAGGCACCAACTACAGAATCGCCTAAAGCATCCAGATGGAAATTAAAACTGCAGGATCTGAATCTTAAATCTTCAGCACTACAGTTTTCAGATGTAGTGTTTATTTCTTACACTTTACATGATATGACTGTACATTTTATTATAACTATTAATATACTTACAATGAATAGTTTTAAAGGCCCATTGGAATCCAAAATTAGAAACTGACTCAGTCTTTAAACCATGAAGAGTAGCAATAGATAGAAAAGTTGAAAGAATTGAATTTAAACTTTGAAAACAAAATAAATATTTTGTTTTGTTTTTTTAGCATGACGACTAATTTTGAACTGCACAAATTGTTGCTGAGCAGTATTGAGGGATTGTGAAAACAGAGGAAGTGCCTACAAGTTATCTATATGTTGCATCTGTTACAATGCACCATAGTGTCATCAGGATGAAAATGAAAGTTGATGTTTGATACTCCTTGATCAAGATTATTGATATCTAAGGTGAATGATCATAATATTAATGGCCTTAGCACTCATCCCTGAGGTACACCTTTGATCACAAGAAAGCAAGAGGCAATCAACGCCAAGCTTTCTCAGTATTTCACCATTAAGTGAGTAGTTTTCTTAGTCATCTGTTGGATTTTCTTTTCTCCTCCCAATCAATCATTGTACGTTTGAAAAGACCAGAAGTTTAACCCTTTTTGGGATGGTAATTGATTAAATTGGAGATTAGAGCAAGTTATGTCAACACTTCTAGACATTTGCTGAATCAAAGTGTAAACTCTTTATTGACCAAACTAATCTATCTCTACAGGGATTTACTGATGTAAATATGACATAACTCATAATCAGAGAAACACTAAGCTAAATCACGAATAGCAGATGGCGTCTAGTACTGATGATAATGAAAAGGGCTTTGAGCAGAATAATAAATGAATGCATTAAAAGCTTTAAGAGTACTTGAGAATTTCCTAGACTCTACCCAAAACTCCTGGAAAAGTTTCTTTACCCTATCTGATATCTATCTGTTGAAGGAATAGGGAACAGACATTTTAAAGAAAAAAGTAAAAAGAGTAGACTTCACTGATGCATTGGCCAATATAGACGATCCCACCTGCGTAGTTGAAGATGTAATTTTTTTCTCTCTACTCAGGGATCATCACACCCTGGAAATATTGACAAAAATAAAATTTTTGTATGCCTTTAGCATCTGGAGGGCCAGCCACAGTCGATCAAAGAAGAGTTGTTTTAGGCAATTCCCTACATCAGAATGCAAGACACAAAACATCTCTCTCTTCAGGATGGCAGCAGTGGAATGCAGATAGGACTAACACAGACAACACGGCAGATTCTCTACGCAGTCTTACTGAAGAGGCTGATCAGAAAATACTCATAAGAAAATCCCATAAATTTGTCTTTTTTGGCATTTTGAGCTCTGACTGATACATCCCTTGCCATATCTTGGGGGTCCCCTACCCTACAAACACCGTGGGATTTTACAGCTCTGGCGAACGAAACTTGACCAGGTGACATTTGCGTACTTGCATCTCAGGAGAAATCCCCTCCATTCAGTTTCAGATTGGACTTAAGCTCAACTCATAGAAAGTCCTGTGACGCAATGTGTTTCTGCAGCCTGTGGACAACATCAGCCGCAGTCAGCAAGTGTTGAAACTGTGACTAGGAATGCAAGTATTCAGGGAGTTGCGCATTGCACTCTCTCACGTCTCAGAAATCCGTTACATTGTTTGAAGATTTAATTTCAGTATTAATTGCGCTTTCCCTTAAGGCTTTCTTTTTGATGTATAAAACATTATACAGTTATTTTAAAAATGTGTTTTGCTTGTTGAAGTAGGAACTTTAATCCAGACTATGTGAATTTAAAGAGAGCCCTGCACCTGATTTTCCTTTAAGTTCCTTATTTATGGGACTCTGACATACTGACCTTTGGTTTCTAAAATCAACAAAAGCATGGACCGCCCATGAGTTTAATAGAGTGACAGACAAGCTAGAAAGAGGAGTTGGAAGCTCCTCCTCTTATACACACACAGCTAAATTCCTTTTTTTCCCTTCTCATTTTCCTGTAAGCAGGACTGAGGTGATCTAATTTTCACTCCTCCACCTTCAAGAAGTTCTCCCCTTTTCTTCACTTCAGAATGAATCATAGTAACTTGGAGTTTTTATGCATGGACACGCCATACCAAATAGCAAGAGATGAGCAGCTGCAAGATTCAGGAGTATGTGAAAGAAATGTGGTTTTCCTGTCAGTTAACCGGTTTGCGCACCTCCTCCCATCTCCCCCCTAATAATGAGAAGCCACATTAAACCAAAACAACAACAAAAAAGTGAAGAAGAGAACAAAAAAGTCTGATACTGCAATCGGAGGCAGCCCTTCGTTCGGTTAGGGTTGGCTTCGGGTGCCATGGAGACCGTACTGTGCATTTGTGGTGAGTTGAGACGGGTGTGCAGGAGAGTGCATGCTGCATGAGGGTCCACAGAGCCCGTCATTGTTCTCTGACTGACTGTGAAGTAAAGCCTTCATCAGTTTGCTACTCCCTGTTATTTATTTAGGTGGTGCAGCTGTTTACATTCCATCCATATATTTACTGAGGATTCACTTTTACTTCAGTATTACTGCTCATGTGGAAGGAGTTTGTAACCATGCAGTGAAAAGTAGCTAAAAGTCTCTCTTTTAAAAAAAAAGGAGCTTCTGTCATGTGATGTTGTATCACCTCACAGTTGCGGTGTTTTAACCTTCTGATCAAAACACACTACAACTATTTGCCTTTTAAAACTTTCAATATTGCGTTGACAATCAATGTTAACACTTATATTACGGCATAGAGTCTCACCGCATGGTGATTAATAAAATGGTATTTATTTCCAGTTAAGACAATTCTTCATCTGGGTTTCCCCCAGTATATTATAAGCCTGGCAGGACACCAGGCTTTACTTGTGCCCCCACCAGGCTAAGAATTCCTTATATTTTAAGCTTTTTAAAAAAGGTAGCATTTTTTTAAGACTTCATAGTTGGTGTTCAGGTATTAATATTAAATCTTTTAATAATAAATAATTATCAAGATATATTTTCAAATTTCCTGTCAACTTTAAACATTTTTTAACGCAAAAACACTTTGGCCCCTGGATGAATAACTGCGATAGCACCCAACCACCAGGCTTTGCAAGTTTTCTGGGGAACCTTGCTTTGTCATGTGCATGTTGTGTGCAGCAATACTGCCGTTCATAAATTTGCAATATATTGAACTACTATTTGAGTTTGGATTTATACCATGCCAGATTTTTAAATATGAATGCAAATTGCTCCCTGAGTTTCAGCCTAATCAGCGTTTGATGAGCTTAATGAAAATAGTCGCCGCCTAAAACATTCATTGCCTGATTGTATCTCTATGAGGAACATGATTAGAACTAGTAGTTGAGGTTGTGATGAAATTAGCACATCAGACGCGTCGCAGCTTGACGTGAGAAGCCCAATGACTGTGATTAAAATGTATATTTTTCTCAGTTAGCTCATATGGTAATTGTTGAGTAACAAAGGATTCTGTGGTGGATTATTTAGCAGATTGGAGTTTAGCTTTAACTCATTTTAGAACGGGGTAAACAACCAGCGGGTTGACTCTTTTAAACCATATGACGACTATGACCAAACAAGATGTACGTCAGTAGCAATTGTTCAGCATGATATAAATAGAGACAGAGATAAAGTTCATGCCTTTGTCGCAACTAGCCTAGACTCATAATTATGTTTATTATCAGCAACATCTCAACACTCGATCATTATTTTTTGCTTCTTTTCATTCACTCCGTTTGTGTCAATTACTACTTTTATTAATCTTGCGCTTTAATTTTCTATAATTTCTGAATGCACTTTCTAACCCTCTAACCTTATGTCTGAAAACACCATTGAGACAGTGTTCACTGGGGCTGTAATAAAACCATAGCAATATTATTCATAAACACGTGGCAACGATCCACATTTTGCTCAATGTAGATTGAGCAAAACCCACGCAGACTGATAGTCTGTATCAGCTCTGAGTCTCTACTGCAGTGAGACTTCATGCATATTATATTTGCATGCAAAACATGGATTCATAGCCCCGTCCTTGACTGTATTAATTAACAAAGGCCATTAATTCTGTCAATTTAATATTGTTCAGATCTAGCACACTAATGATGCTTTGCTATTGCAACCTCAATACTTGCTTTTCTCATAAATTGATAGTATCAAGCTTCTTTTGAGGCTGTGACATCTAGTCATTTTTGTATTGCTGTGGTGAGTGCAAATTTGTCATCGCTTGTTCTCTAACTAGCAAAAAGAGGAAATTTTCTTACTTTGTGTTGAGCAACCTTTTGAGCGTAGCTACATTTTGTTTTTGTTTTATATCTTGAGTTTTGGGAAGTTTTTCATCACAAAGTGACAACTGATGATTCACACGGTCACATGTTTTAGATGTTTTTGAAATGTAATTACATGTAAGTATCTTTTGAGTGAGGAATTGGATTAAATACACGTTAAGAACAATTGCAAACTTGGTACCCAAACCAACAGTTGCCTTACACACACAAGGTTTCTCAACCAACGTTCAGAGATGGATAAAATACCCAAAGATTGTACTCTACTCAATATTTGGGGTGGAGTACAAAGAGTAACCCTTCTTTAACAAGTACAAGAAGCAGGCATCTAAAAAATTGGTAAAGTAAGTACATTTAAAAGTAATTTTTTTTTCTCCCCAAAATTTAAATGAGTATAATTAGTTGGTAGTGGTAAGTAGTTCTATGATTGAATAAATTAAAGCAAATTTCCTACCTAGTAGCTTGAAAAAAAAAAAAAAAGCTTTGATAAGTAATAAGAAAAATCAAGGGCAATTCGTCATTTAGTTATTGTTTGTTATTGAGAGGATGTTACTCAAAATCTAGAGATAAGTGGGATGACAGGGAAAGTCATGAACACATTCTTGGTCAGGCTTTCATTGTCCCTGCTGGTGTGAGAATCCTCATATCAGCAGTGTTGCTGTATCAAACAACTGCTACATTCAGGCATTTAAGAAAAAATATCGTGGACTAAGAAGATCACCTGAGCTGCTGTGCCTTTTTAGATTTGATACATTTTACTGAAAGAAATGCAATTTTATTTTATTGTTTTACTTAAATCTAGTGACAGTCCTTTGTCAGTGTGTAACAAGACGAAGCGTTCCCTCAGACTTTGTCACTGAGTCCCTTCTGTGGCCTTTTTCAACCGAGCTGTTTCTGTTGTCACCGTTACACCAGGGAATCACTGACACATTTGTATTTTCTGTTGAAACACCTGCGCAAAGAACATGAAAACATTCTCTGTTTCCTCTGGATCACAATCTAAAAGACATCCTTTGCTACACTAACCACTTTCACTTCCCCAGCTTAGTTGGAGGAAACGTGAAAAGTTGGAGAAAGAAATGGAAAGCATTTCAGGGGTTCTAGTAATTTATTTTTTGCAAAAAGCTTTCCCGCTTGTGAAAGTGCATGGAAGAGGAGCGGAAGCAGTTGATTGTGTTTCAGGTCACCTGAGTACCTGCTATGGGTGTCAAGTGTCCGTGTCCACAATTGCTAATGGAAACAAAATCCACTAAGTGGATGTTGGGCAAGTAAACTTTCTTTCTGTTATTCCAGAACCGAGACACAGCTTGCTATTAAAATGTGCATCTCATCATAGTTATTGTTTTAATTTATAGTTCTAGCTTTTCTCTACAAAGGTTGTTGTTGATTTTGAAGTTGACTTTAAGCTTTTTTACCATGAAATCACAGTTTATGCGAAGGTAAACCACCTTCCTGGTTAACTCTGTTGGTTAATCATGCATCCTATTTACAGAGGCCATACTCCTCCTTGTCTTTGACTCGACATCTCTAGCCATTTGCTGTTCAATAAAGGTCATTAGAACATGTGATTCTTCTGGGCAGAGAGCGATATTGCTCATGTCTTAATCCCTGGTGGGAGATTATGTTTAAAATGATGGTGAAATCTGGGTCTATTTTCCAGGGTAACCAAACTAAAAACCAGCTTTAACAGGTGGATATAGAAAAATTCTCCGGTCGTACCTTCACAAAGCAGCTTTTACTCTCCTTTTGCACCCAACCCCTCTCAGGTGTCAGTGTGTGCATGTGTGTATGATTTTATGGTGCTTTTCATTTCTGGTGACACTGGACTCCAGTGGTGCTCCAAGTGAGCAAGCATCACCTCGGCAGCATTAAACCCACACAGACACGGATAAAACAGCAACTAGCTTGTAAACCACATAACCAGATGACTGTTTATCTGCAACATGAGACCCTCAGTAATACAACTGAAGCTCACACCAACTTCAGGAGACTCTGGTCTTTATGTTTAAGCAATGGGTAGAACTCCCTCTAGTGGACACATAAAATATTTATCTTCTTTGTTTATTTAATCCTAATTTGAAAAAAGTTGTCATACAATGCTTATATGTTGCCAAAAAAGAACAGATTTGTGAAGACATTGTTTTGGGCTGGGGGGTCCATCCAATAGTCAGTGCAAAAATAATATCAATATGGCATAAACTACTTAGTCTGTGAACCTCCAAACTCAGGTGCTACATTTTCTGAGTTAGCACCATAGTGACAGACATAAATCCGTTAAGCAACAGGACTTTGACTTTGCCAGTTGATTACTGTGTCATAATGAAAACTTAAAACATTATTATCCATTTGCACTGCATAATTAAGAGAAGAAATGTGCCATTCTTATTGGCAGTAACAATTACAAGTAGGCAAGAAAAAAAATCTCAAACTCAAAATCTGATATGGCTGCCTTTGTCAATACTGTATAAAACGTATTTAAACACTCTGTAAAAAATTGTTTATTCAGACATCTGCTCCTTTGTTTCCAAATAAATTAGTAATTAATAATTAGTTCCTGTAGTGTTTGAAATTACACAATTCAGATAAATACATTATTAGCTTTAAAATGTATGGCGAAAATCACAAACTTTGAGTCTTATAATACATAAACCTTCAATCTATTGTAAAGTGTAATAAATCAACTTTGTCCCATATATTGCATTTATATCTGTAATGCATCTCCTCATTACTATGTCATCCGATAAATGAGCCTCGCTTAAAATCGCCTTGCTAATTTAAATTTAAATGTTAAATATTGGGGGAGCGATTGTTTGCTGTGTTTATAACCACAAACACAAACCTTTCCTTGAATTTCTCATGTTACTGCAACTTAATACGGACACTAGAGGGCAGTAGCCCTTTGCTTAGAAAGTGGTACCGAATGTATTTCTCATTTCAACTTTTTATTTTGATTTATTGCAAAAACTTAAAATGTAACAATGATATTTTAGTTCATTGAAATAACGAAATGCCTACAGAACAGAATTTTAATGGAGCTTTTTTCTGTTCTCTCTGTTGTGGATGCATGTTGTGAAATGGAGAAAAACAAAGATGAGTAATCAGCATAAACACCGTATGAGGCTGTGTATACAACAGGATTCGCGTGTGTGTGTGTGTACGATGTGGGGGCAACGCTTGTTATCTGGTGTCTGTCCAATCGCAGCGTGATTCAGACGATTTCTACATTGACCTCAATAGATCAAAGTGAATTCAGCTGGCGGGCGATGAATACTCTCTCTATGGCTTCACGTCTCGCTCTCTCTTTTACTCACACACGCAGATTATTTTGAACCCCTTTGTCCCGACTCTCTCTCTCCTTTACACAAACAGACTGAGTTCTGAGGGGAACTTTAAATTTGCAAATATAAGAGACAGAATTAATATAGAAAAGACTAAGTTGTTCCACATAATAGTCGATGATGGCTTCAAGGAAGGGGATCCAGTGCAGATGAGATGGATGGATTTGGAGGATCGAATGCTCTCATAAACAACAATATAAAATCTTCAATTTTTCCTGTGTAGGCAGTTTATTTCCAGTTCAATATAAATTAGTAAGTAAAGAAATCAGTTATGTAGCCATTTGTCAGTATCTGACATCTATTTTCCTAAAGCTCAAAAAGTGAAGAGGTGGCTGTAAAAGAATGCATTACCCACTTCTTTACTTAAAGAAGAGATAATTAGCAGGACATCAGAATCAATAGAACAGTAATGTAGATCAAGTCAGGGATTCCCATTTAACATGCAGACATTTTATGAATGATGCACTCCATGCTTTTAAATAATGCACGCTCATTGCTTGTCCCTGCCGCCTCCTACACAAAGGGACATGTGCGAAAAAATTTCATCTGGATCCATTTGTGATTGTCACTTTCTTTAAACAACACACTACAGCTATCATTACCGTCGGCACATTAATTGTTGGTGACAGAAGTGTTGATTATTTTGAAAACACATCCTACATGTCAGATATTTTTGGTTCTAAAGCTGTGGTTTCTGTTTCACACCAGTGCTTCATTAGAAGCCACTCACATGGAAACACAGCTGTCTACTTTCTGCATACGCTGACCCACATACTCTAAAGTCCACACACACACAAGCTCTAATGCTTGAAATGTTGTGTGTTTAGGTGGAGGTTAAGCAGGATCAAGTATTTATTAGCTGCAAGCCATTTTTTTTATTGCTGGTTGTTTCATTTCAATATTCCAGTTTCAAACTGAGAGAAGATGAAGGGGGTGCAGCGGAGTTTTCCCCAGCACATCTCCTAGAGATGAGCAACCCCCCGTTTCCAATCCACCCATCACCCAATCTTCCCTCAGGCCTTTATCTGGGGTTGACATGTCGAAGGGGGCAAAAAGCAGAGGATGTGGGTGTGGTTTGTGGGGCAAGAGTATCTGGGTAGATCCTGATGGTAGGAGCGGTGGGTGGCTGTCTGATTGGCCAGAAGAACACCACGCTCCCTAATTACACACATACCTCCCCACACAGTGTCAGTCGGCTGGTAGCGATCACACAGACTTCCTCCAAGATTTCTCTTGACAGGAAATCTTTATTTATCTCTAGAAATGTCACGACAGGAACCAGAGGTATTTTAGTTTAAATGTCAAAGTGCAGTTATATCTGTTTTTCTCCTAAAGTCAGTGTAATAAACTAATGGAAACAGATACTTATATTCATTAAAAGCTTGTTTTTGTTGAACACAATTTCTCTCTTAGATCAATGTCATGACATTAACGCCTTATTTTAATGAGACCAGCTGAGATCAAAATGATTGTCTTCTGTAATACCTCAACCTATATTTAGAGCCCAGAAGTTTTGGAGTATCATGCTATACAGTAACCAAGGCATGCTTATTTTTCTCCTGAAGTTGCAGACTTCTCATTTATTTATTTATCTATGCTAACTGATACAGATCCAGGTCAGTTAAAAAGTGACACACCATGATCCAGTGGCTATACGTCACATATAATAGTATTGTAATTGTGATTAACTTAACTTGTTGACCAATGACATTTTGGACGCTGCAGTATGTCTTTCTTGACAGACTGCAGCAGATACTTTCTTGCATTAATTTCTGTTGTAACATTGCATCACCTAAAACCTGCATATCTTTTCTTATTTGTTTCTTAAGATATATGTGACTCAACAAACATACTGACATTGTTGTGTTGTCTCACGTCTTGCTTCTGCTGTTTTTATTCTGAACTTTTTAGTGAACTGCTAAGCTAACATTAGCATTCTGATCATTTTGTTTTGATATGACTTGTTGATAACTTGGCTTGTGGTGTAATTCAGGCCATATAAATCGTCCAGAAAAAGTTGGTCTTCATAACCTGAGCAATTGATTTTGAACGTTGTAAAATTTATTGACCACTGTTTCAGCTGCTCTCTGGATATCTAAGCGTAGCAGATAGGTCACTTGATGCAGAAGAACAAGGATCCACATGAGTCTTTTCATTGTGAATGTTCTTGTAAATGATGCAGGGAAAACAAATTCCAAGTGGAAAACCCAGACTCAATCATGTTGACAATGTTTAGACCTGCAGCGTGATGCGTCATGTTAATCCAGAAGAAAGCCCTATCTGTCCTTCAGAACAAATCAATTCCACTGTGGAGACATTGAGAAAATGTGACACCCTATCTCTAAATGAAAACCAAGAACAGCTTAAAGTCAAGATCGTATCAGTCCACTTATCTTATCCCTCCCAGCTCCTCTGCCTTAATGCCAGGGCGCCCACACACACAGTGTGTGACGGCCCATCGTTGAACGCTGACCTTTCTGCAGAATGAACTCTTGTATTGCTGAATTTTAAAACCCCATGCTGCTGCTGTTACCCCCCCTCAACATCTGAAACCAGACAAACACTTCAGCCGCTCTCCACAATACCTGAGGAGGAGTTCAAGGTGGGGGGAGCAAACTCTTGCAGAGACACTTCATAATGGCCCTCTTTTACTACACAGCTTGACTGCTTATTAATTTTTGATCGATGTAGGTTTGGGACGCTCCAGGAAGGCTAACTGCAGCCTGGTTTGTTTGTGTTTCAGGTCTTTGTTTTGCTGGTGCCCTTGAATGATGATGTATTGTAGAGGATGAAACTAGCAGCTTTGTGTTCAAAAGCCTACATCAGACATGCACGTGGGAAACACGTCTTTTTGTCCCAGACTTGGGACAAAGGAGCCATACGTCTGGATGATCAATCTATTTTTGATGAAGAACCACTCACCAACCTTCTTCATCTCCATCTGCTCGCTCTGTGAGAACCTCTTTATGTCTGTGCATCCTAATAGCACATTTATATTCATTAATAATCCCACAATAAATGCTACAAACCAGAGATAAGGATTAAACCTCTACATAGAAACTCTTTAATCATCCTTATGGTGACCCTGTGCATGTTTTCATCAGCTGGCACATATGAGGACTGTAGTGAAACAAAGGAGTGCTCAGGCCCCGCTGCCTCGAAAGATTGAGGAGAAAGGAGGGGGTGAGTGGTTTTTGGGGTTCCTCCTGTCATCCTTTGTTTCCTAATTGAAGTTTTTCTGCCTCTAAGCCCTCCAGACTTTCCCCCAGCCCCCTGCTGGCTAGAGAGGAGGGATATAGGGGGGAGCAGGCCCAACAGAGGGTTGAGGGGAAAAGGTTCATGTCAGGCTTTGTTGACACTGGCATGATGCCTGTCCCCGATTGCCCTTCTCTATAGCTTTGAGGTTCATAAACCTCAAAACTATTAAAAGGGGTGACATGAGGTCTTTTTCTGAGAACGTGACACCCTGAATTTCTTGTTAATAATTTCAGTTTTTCAAAGGATGCACATAAATATAATAGCAACTGCTTTGGTTCTAATGCAGGTATTTGTCCGGTCAGGAAGAAGTAGTGCAGTACATGAGTTGTGGATCCTTTATATGTTCAACCCGCATGTGTCTGTGTTGATGAGTGGGCTACAGAGAGTTGCCACGGGAACAGAAGATGATACTCACTCAAAACATGACGTGAACTGCACAGTTCATCTCTCTGTTTTTCTTACTGACTAAAAGAGTGGCTGTCTGATCGAAAACACCTGGTTAGTTTTTGTGCCGTAAAAGGCTGTGACCTTGAGCTTGCGATGCACTGTGATGCATGGACTAAGTCAAAAAAGCAATTTATAACGCCATCATTACTGGCCTTTCAGTTTCACTGTTTTTGTCTCATGCAGTCATTCATCCAGCGGCCCATCGTGTGTTTGAGTTAAAAATGTTTTGAAGTTGACATGAAATTTGAAAATATCACTTGATAATTATGTACCATCAAAAGATTGGAAGATTAATACTTGAATACCAACTATAAAGTCTTAAAAAATGCAGATATTTAAAAAAGACTTAAATAAATAAGTCATGCTTAGCCTGCTGGTGGCCCGCCAGGCTTATAATACACTTGGGGAAACACTGATGTATGTATGTCATATTTAGGATCTCTGAGTTCCCATATGATGCCATATTGTGTTGGGTGTATATTATTGTTTTCATATTGGGCTGCTATGCAATAAAGTAATTTTCCTTTTTACCAACAAATGACCTGGTTACATGTTTATGTCTTGTTTGTTCTGGTTCAGCTAAACATGGCTAATCTCCTGTTTAACTCTGAACTATAAAATCTGCATAATTTCTTCCTGACTATTATTTATTTGGTATGGGTGTGTGAGTGTGCAAGTTTCTGATCGTATGTGCTTCTGTTATTAATGACCCTGCCAATACATTACATAGTAATATATAATGTTACTATGTAATGTAAAAATCAGAATTGGCTAAATAGCATCAGCCTCAAGCTGGAGATCGGGCAAGAATCTGTAATCTGTACATCTCTAGTTTATGTTTAGTTTTGTACGTTACACTTTGTAATATAGAAAAAATATTCAGTAAATGTATTGGTTTTTAAAGCATGAGATCAAACCTCTGTGTTGTTCCTTAATATTTGTCAGTACATGACGAATATCCTACTGTCATGCATATATAGGAAGTTAAGTCCAATAGCTTAATTTCTTGTAATAGCTCTGTGTCAGAAAGTTGGTTGAGTTACTTTGAACCAGCTGTTCAGCTTCAGCAGAGATTCTGCTACCCATCCCATGTCGTGACACAAACCGTTCGCTTCGCAACTGCTTCCAAATTCGTTCCTGTGCTTAAAAGAGAGAGTGTGAGAGCGGAGCCGATGAGGCGTTTATTTGGGATCGAGACGAGAGAGAGAGGGCAAGAGAGAGAGAGGAGGGGTGGATGGAAGAGAGCAAGCCAAAGAGAGAGGGAGTGTTTCTCCCTTTCCCCTAGCAACGGTTGGTGGTGTTCGTCTCCAACCTCTTGTTTTCTTTTGCGCGCGCACACACACACACACACCTACGCATACACGCAGACACATCTCCTGCGCTCATTCAGCTCGCTCGCCTTCAGCCTGTTGGACCCCCGGGGTGTCTCTTCACTTTCGTTTTCTCCAAATGCTTCTCTGGGCTTTTTCCTGCCAGACAAAGGCTTTTTATCGCGGATAAGAAAACAGAAATTCTTTGCAAAAAGCGGTGAGATTAAAGAGCGGAGGACGTAAGAGAGAAGCGGAGAGAGTGACAGAAGGAGAGCGAAGGAGGATGGAGCCTCTGAGCGCTCACGGTCTGCCCCGGCTCTCCTGGATCGACACTCTCTACAGCAGTATGTATCTCTCCATCCATCCATCCATCCATCCAGCCGTCCATCCATCCATGTCCTCATCTCCACTCACAGACGTTCCTCAAGCTGTCTTACATTGCACCCCCCATTTTCCTCCTCGTTTCCCTTACACCCACGATTACATGCACACAGTTTGAATTCTTTGCATTTTTTCAAGACTTTTGCTCTGCAGGTGTTATGGTGGATGTCTGTAACTCAGCAGAAAACTCATCTGCATCTCCATTATTTTTTTTCTGCTCTAGAGCGGCAATACCTCACTCCTGCTGTTTTCAGACATAAAGGCCGGGGAAGCCCTTATATTGGCAGTATGTGTCTGAAAACCTGGAGGTAGAACTTTATGTTCCAAGCCGTGCAGAAGAGCAGCTCTCTGATGTTTAATTTTAATCAGTTCTTTACTGTATCCTTCATGATGTGCTCCAGACACTTGCTGTACACTGGGTCAATAAGTGTTCAGATGGCAGTTCTGTTTAATAAAACAACAATCTCTTAATCTCCCTTTGGTGACTCTCCTAACATTCCAATGACTTTGATTTGTTTGGTTGATGTTTAGTTTTAAAAAGCACAATACTCATTCATATAAAACAATACCCATAAATTAGGGATGGGCATTTAGCATCATTTATTGTGAAAAATATCTTGTCATGAAAAGAAATTTGATTTATTGTTCTCACAATTGATTTCAGTTAATGTCAAAACACTGACAAAGTATTTTCTCCCATTTTTTTCTGCCAGAGCATCCACAAATGTCAGTAAATTTGAAAATATGATTAAATAAAGTCTCTATGTGCAGTTTGGCGATATAAATCACGCTTCTTTAAGTGTGTGGCATCAAGAGCAGCATTAAGTTTGTGACAATATGAACACTAAGCCTAAAAAGGAAGTGATAAAATCATCATTTTAATATACCACACAATACTGTGATGAAATCCCAAGTCCATATCGCCAAAACCTACAATAATTTAGTGACATGTGTGAATGCTCTTTTTCAGATCAGCTACTGTTATTCTATGCAGCGAAACCCAGGCTGGATCAGGTGCAGCCGTGGTTCTGTTGGTGTGTTTTTGAGCTTCTTTGTGTGTACCATGGGAGTCCTGGGCACATGGCACGGCCACTTGGGATTTGCACCACTGCGCTACTGCTGTTACCATGTTGAAATCTCCTGAGAGAAAGTAAATTGGAGGATGAACAACATGAAGTCCTGGTGGGATTAAAATTTAGAGGAAAAACATTTTATCTTTGTGGTACAGAGTGGTAGAATATACTTTCCCCTCGTTATTCTTATAAATATTGTGTGAA
Source organism: Poeciliopsis prolifica (assembly GCF_027474105.1). NCBI lineage: Eukaryota > Metazoa > Chordata > Actinopteri > Cyprinodontiformes > Poeciliidae > Poeciliopsis > Poeciliopsis prolifica. Next base: position 7,434,701 of record NW_026562394.1, read on the forward strand.
ATGTTTCATTTAAAAATAATTGAAGCAGATTATCTTAAGTGCTTTCCTGTGATGTGTTGCTCTTTGGTTTGTTTAATCGTTTGTTTATTGTAACTGTGTTGGAGCGTCAAATAGTCTTTTGAGAGGACAGCCAACATTTTGTAAACGATTATCATCCGTGACAGAGTTTGAATACTGAAAACACAAAAAACAGGGTGACTTTAAAAATGTGTTCCACAATAATGACATTTCGAAACTCAAGACTGATAAAACTAATACTATATATCTAATTTAAAACGCTGACATTTGTTTTTTTTAAGAAAGCATACTTGTGAAGGAAACGCCACTTAAAATAAACTGCACACAAGTTGATTGCCCTCCACCTCCAACCTCCTAGCAGGATGCTCAAGTCTCTCTAACCGGATGAGTCCTACCTTTAGATGCTCCTGGCCGACACACGGAGGTCTTGTGCCTACAGTGGTGTCATTTTCTGTTGTTGATCTTGTTATTCTTCACATGATGTGTAAGAAAAAATGTCTGCAGAGCAACCCGACTTCTTAGTTCAAATGTCAACAAGCATGGAGATATAAATAATTATATTAACATAGTGCCCACCCCAGGGGTAACTTAGGTCCCCTTTAGTTGGACCCCTATTTCAGAGAAACAGGGACCTAAAGAAAAAGCTCTTTGCTCTTACTGTTGACCACATACCAGTGGCATCAGTGTTCTCTCATGACTGTAAAAGCCTTACAGAGCTGGATATTTTTAGCTGCTCAATGCATGCATTAATATTCATCAGAGCTGTGTTTCTGTGTGATAATCAGTTTCTGGATCATATTTAGCGTTCACACGGTTCTGCTGTATTCGGTGTATAAAATCACCGAATACAGCAGTCCATGTGAAGCTGATTACATTCTAATTCAACACCTTGTGGAAGTGGATCCATTTTTAATGGAACCAGAGGCCAGATGGAAGTACCAGGAGACTGGATATTAGTTTCTTTACTAATAACACCTCGGAATGTGTGAGGTGACTCATATTTCCTAGGAAGCAATACGCTGACCGCGTCCCTCTGCTTTCAAACGGGTATGCATCCCGACTACAGATTCCTGTTTTCTTGGGAGTTACTTACACAATGATGTTATTGCATCTCTTCTTTTTAGCCGCTGACGTGTTAATGGCTGTGTGCGCTGATCGGTGACCGCACATCCTGAACCACAGGAGCCAAGTGGGAGTAAATGCTCAGAGGCAGAATGACTCTGCTTCTCCCAGAGAGACTGAAGCCTTTCTGTTTAACCCCACCGCCGGTTTAGGCAGCGGGTCGCATTTCTGCCACGTGTTTGTTCTGCAACGGCTAATCCTAAAAGGCTTACGGCACCAGAGTGCCGAACAGTAAAAATAAAACATGATAAATTAAAGTTTTCACGTTAGAGCAAGCACACTTGGAAAGGAAAAACAAGGCAAGTCCAGAGCTTTCATCAGTCTTCCTCTGCAACATTTGTCCAGTCAGCATCTAAAGTAGTCAAATCTCTGAGAGCAATTAGTACGTCTCAGCTGCTTCCCTTCAGATTTTTTTTTTTTGTCAACATTTTTTCAGCTCTTGTTTCAGTTCTGAGGCTAATCACTGTCTCTGGTGGGTTTCTCAAACGGAGTCATAAACTTAATCAGTTTTGTTCTAATCTGCTGCAGAGTGAGGACTTTTCCCACTTCCTGTGGTTTGATGCTTTAGGTTGCTGTCTCAGTTTTCTGTCTTAGAATCTGACTTTGTGAGATACCAAGGTATTACGTAACATCAATCATAGCTTTATGACTTTGCTGCTACAGCGATTGGTGATTTTTTTGTGTGTTTTAGCTTTGTGTCATCGATTAAAAAAAAATATTTTTTTTGCTTAGTTTGTCAAGTTGTTTCCTATTGACCATTGTTTACAATAGCTCCTTTACCAAACCCTGACGTCGTGATCAGAAAGGTCACAACATAATTCTGTTGTTTTGAATTGTGTGTGCTAAAAAAATTGAAGTAAGTTATTCTGCTTTGTAAACTTTACATTCTGATTTGTACATTATAACATTTAACATCTGGTGTTTCAGCTGCTCTCTGTGCATCTCTGCCTGTGCTGAAAACATTCCAAGTGCAATGCATGGAGGACGGCATGTCGGAGACAGACGGACGGTCTCTTTCAGCAACTAATGCAGTCTCTCTGCTGCTATTTTGCAAGCTATGCAAAAAATTTTCTACTTAAAATTGGTTAGGATTTGAACAACATTTAAATTGAGTTTGCTAAGGAACTCAAGTCAATCAATTAAAATGTCTTGACTACGACCTCGGTCTGATACTTGGGATTTAATAGTGATAGACTCGTCTTCACGGTCCTCACTGCAACCTTCACAGAATTAGACTTGTCTCTGTCTTGCTTCAGTGGCATGTGCAGCTCAATCAAAAGGGAAAGCCAGATTATGTAACAATCTGGATATGGACATTTTGGCATGGCGAGGCCAATGTGGCACGTGCACATTCATGGACGTAACGTGTGCGCATATGTCAAATGGATTTACCCTAATCCGATTCAGAGGGAGGAAGGCTTGAATTTATGTGTATCTCTGGGGATGCGACAAAAATAGTTTGTCACGCCAGTGTGTCAAAGAGTAGTTCTGTTGTGCTCTAGTAATCTCAGCATGTTAATCAGGATTGGCAGATGAATAGTTTGTCACTTGTTAGAGATGGTAGCATGAGTCCGTATTTTTATTTCTTGTTTGAAATAAGCTGTTTCTAATAGCTAGTAATCCATCAATTCTTCATCACTACACAATTAAGAAATAAATAAAGCGTGATCTCATAAATGTAGAGTTTGGCTGTGAGTTCACAGTTCCGCTAAGGAAGAAGCCCAAATGCCAATATAACATGTTGAAGACATATGTCAAACAATTTCTGATAGTCATCCACTGCCCAGTGTGTTAATGATCAGTTAAGATAACCTAAATGGTCATGAAATTTGCCCCAACTCCTCTGGTCAGTTGGTCACAGTCCGTCATTGGGATGTAACTGTCTCAGCTGGTGACACTACTTCTTATTACGTGTGTCTTTTCATTACACTCTTGTTCATTTGCCTAGAAAGTCCAGTTTGTTTGGGGAGATTCTGAATGTGCCATCGATCTCTGATGTTCATCAAAGGTTGTGTTATATATATATATTCCGTATTTGACCGGTTATCTTTTGAAAGCCCGTCGTTTATCTTGAGGAAATAAAGTTCATTTTAATTAGACAGGAACAAGCGCAGTCCGCTGCACAGCCAATGCGGACGTGGCTCAGCCGCTGGCAAGAATTAAACTTAAGTCATCCTGTGGTTTTAACAAATGGTGTGGATCTAAAAAGCAAAATCTGCTCCATCTAAAAATCAATGTCTTAGTTCAGTTGAAGAGAACTCTGTTGCAGTCTGAACACCAAACAGACCAGAGACCACTCCAAAAGCAGGAAGCAAACTCTACGCAGGGCATTTCAGTTCTACAACCAATACAAATGTTCCTGTGCAGCGCATGCGAGAGAAATGGCTTGTGGTCTTTTACCAAATTTAAAAGAGAAATGTTACAACTACTAAAATATAACTCCCTTTTCATAAAAAAGGAAGCTTAGTGTCTTTTCAAAGGGTTTGGTTTGTTTGAAAGTGAACCGCATCAGTTGAAATGTAACAAATGTTGCAGCATTGGTCCCCAATCGAACTGAGTCTACTATCACGTGTGAAAACACCCAAAAGGGACATTAAGTACCTTCTTCAAGCCTGGGAACACATCGGGATTGCCCAGGATTAACTGGAAAGTGTTGCTGGGAAGAGAATCATCTTGACCCACTACTTCAACAGAGAGATGGATGGGATTCCCAGGCTGCCATATTCTTTGTCTGGATTCCCTCTGGAGCACATTAACTGTAATTGATGGAGTTTACTGCTGGCCAGCAGCTCCTGGCTGACTTCGACTCAGTCCCAGTTCTGTCTTCTAATGTTAAATGTTGGCAGTTATTTGGCTGTCACATGCCTTGTCTTAGCAGACAGACTCTCTGCGATTCTGGAAGCTTCCCAGCAAACTCTCTGAGGGGAGTTTCAGTAAATCCAGGAATGTCTCGGCTGTTGCATCTTACAGAGATCCGATGTGACCAAACCACTTGTCTTTCTCTATTCTCTCAGAAAGAACATCCAGTACTTCTACACTCCAGGGGTCATAAATCGCAATCTGTCATCTCAGAGTGTTTTTCAAACATGTCAGTTGTTTCAGCCACCCACAACTTAGGTTAAATCAGCCATCTAATCCAAGTGTTTGCCAGTTGTATATTTACATATTTACTATATTTAAATAACTAAATATTTGAGTGCATTTAAATATTTAGACTTACAAGCTTTGAATATTGATTCAAAGCTTTGAATCGATGTCGTTTCATCCCTACTGTTGTCCTGGTCATCAGATGAATCAGTTCTTTCTTTTCTCTGAGCTGTAGCTACAGAAACAGCCATTCAGACTTCTTGTCACACACATGAGCAGGAAACAATCTGAGTCAGCCTCAAGCACTGTTGTTATGTAATACAGTAATCTCTGCTACCTCCTCAGTGCCATGTTTCTCTGCTTTGTGTTCAAGCATTGTCTTTGCTTTGGGCCTGTTAAGGAGTTCAGGCTTACGTAAGAAGTTCAGTTCTTCACAAAAATATGCTCCACAGTTTTATTTAGCGGAAGAAAAAATGCTGGAAAATGACTAATTTGACTATTCCAAGTGAACACGTCGAGCTTACAGCAGTGATACTGAGATCTGGCTATCATTCGCAAGTCTGCCTTGACTTCTTAGTTGCTTGCTTCCCGGCTGGGGTTCTGCTGTACCATGACAACCTGAGTTCATTCAGTGACGACCTACTCCATTATGGATGCAGCTTTTGTCACTGACAATATGTTATAGATCAACATGCAGCAAACAAGCAGGAGCAAGACAGCTTAGCTATTGTTTAATAAGTTACTGATATGAGCTGTATTTATTAAATTATGTCTTACAAAACCTTTAGAGAAATCTGACAGCAAAGAAATGCTGATTAAATCCAGCGTGCCACCAATATTATCGATATCTGATATTAGTAATTCTGCTATGGCTAATAATCAATATTTACTAATAAATGTTTCCCTACCCTTTTAACACCTTGAAAAAATTAGCACTCCACAATCACTATCATTGTGTCATGCCCATATACAAAATACCACATGGCCAACCCCCTGCCATTCCCGAAACATGTGCACAAACAGCAACATGATGGAAATAAACATTGCTTAGCCTTTTATATGATGTGTAGCCAGTCAGAAATGGAGCTGATGGAAAGCATGGAGGGGAATCCAAAATACAGATGACAAAACAACTGCCATGGCACACCACAAAGTCAGGTGAATATAGGAGACATCTTTTTGTATTGTTTTTGTCTCTGTTATGAACAGCCCACAGACCTGTTGCCATTGCCTCGTCTGTGTCTTCCATGTTTTTTACTCTGAAGTCATGTTTGATCTTGAAAGGTTTTGTGAGATTTTCCTGAGATCTCAATGGTCGTGTGTGTGGTTTGCTGTAAACCACACAATCTGGTACCAAACCTGATAGATCTTTAATTTCTTATTCTCTTCAGTCTCTCAGGTTTTGAAAATCAGCCAATAATTAAAAAATCTTTCCATGTGAAGTAGGCATTAGGTCCTTGCGAGAAAGGACGGATGATTGTTAGAATTTGGTAAACTAAACATTTTCTACAAATTGAAAAGTATCTTAAATATGAAACTGATTTTGGATGTTAAGCTTCTAAAAGGAACTAATGGGTTTAGTATCAGATGTCTTGCCACCATTATTTTGGTTAAGCTCTATGTCCTTTGTTGTGGTTGATGTTAGAGGGTGTGTCATGTGTCTCAGTGTGTTTGCGCTCTTACTCTGTGGGGACCATCACTATACCCTGAGGGGGCTGAAGCCTTTTGTGTGTGTGTGTGTGTGTGAGTGCCCCATGACATAGACAGCAGTCATGCTGTAGGGCTATAGTAACCACCATCCTCTTCCTCCTCTGCCATCCATGCCCCATCTGTCTCAGCCAATCGGCACAGAAAGACCTCTCTTCCTCAGCCAATGATGAGGCTGGCATGTTTACATGCTCCCGGAAGGCAGGGGCCATCATTAAGCATTCAGGTTAGTGTAGCGGAAGAGAGGAGTGGGGGAGACAGGAAGGGAAGATGAGACCATTATGAGTTGGGGCTGATGGACGCACTCGGGCAACAACCAGTCAACCAGCCAGACGCAGGTGAGCAAACATATGTACTAATTCATCGCAAATTTGATTACATTCGGAATTTAGAGATATTTCTTCAATAAGTTTATGGCGGATAAACCAAGAATCCATTAGGCCATTGGCACTTTTCTCTTCTTTGTGTCTTCGTATACATGCGCTTCTGCCGGGCTCATTAAAGATTAATTGCCCTACTGAGCTGTTGCCATCTGGTCTCAGTGTGTTGTCTATATGCTTATGTCAACGGATGCTGTTCAGCCTGATTGGCTCTTTGACATTTGAGAAATCCTCAGTGAGAAAATAAGGGAAACGGCCAAATGCACAGAATTAAGGCGTCATGTGGATAGGTTCGTGATCTTTTGATATGGGATTAGTGAGTGGGAGTAAAAGTAAGGAGAGGAATATATCCTGTGTGTGTGTTTGCATGTGTTATGCCTTAATTTTTCCTTCTTCTCTCCTATACCAACAAGCTGTCTGTGGATGTCTGAATACATCACATTAAACAGGTCACATGACACAAACAGGCAGGAAGCTGAAGCAGCCATTACACACCATATTTTATTTTGATCGTCATATAATATATCTTCAATCTACATATGGAATAATTGAAATTTTTCACATTTTAATAGACTTAGACTTAGACTTCCTTTATTGTCATTGTACAAAAAAAAAACACAAGGTGAATCTTGACAACGAAATGTCGTTACTTGGCTACCAGTGTAGCAGAGCTAAAACCTTATACTACCCAATAAATAAATAAATACAATACAAGTGCCATAGAATACACAGGTTCAGTGTTGTGAAAAAAACTAAACTAAAGTGCATGTATTGACCATGTCCATGGGGGGGTCATTTGGTTTGAGAGTGTGTGGAGGGGTGTTATGTGGCGTTAAGCAGTCTGATGGCCCGGGGGAAGAAACTGTTCAGTAGTCTGGTTGTTCTGCACAAGATGCTGCGGAACCTTCTTCCAGACGCCAGGGGGGAAAACAGTCCATGGTTGGGGTGGGTGGGGTCGGAGAGGATCTGGTGAGCCGAGATAGGTAGCGCCTCTCTGCAATGTCCTTGATGCAGGGAAGCAGAGCCCCCGTGATCTTCTCCCCTGTCCTCACCACCCTCTGTAGAGACTTCCAATCAGAGGCCCTGCAGCTCCCAGACCAGATGGAGATGTAGCTGGTCAGTTGGCTCTCGATGGTCCCTCTGTAGAAGGTCTGAAGGATGGGGGGCGGGAGGGATGCTCTCTTCATCTGACGCAAGAAGTGCATGCGCTGCTGGCCCTTCTTCACCAGTGAGAAGATGTGGGGAGACCAGCTGAGGTTGTCCTTGATGTGCACCCCCAGGAACTTGGTGCTACTGACGACCTCCACTGCTGAGTCGTTGATGAGGAGTGGTGTGTGGGTGGGTCTGGATTTCCTGAAGTCTACGATGATCTCCTTGGTCTTGTTGACATTCAGGATCAGGTTGTTTCCTCTGCACCTGGTTAATAATCAATATTTGTAATTATCTCCATATGCTTGTGTACAAACAAGAAAACTGAGTGATATGATAAGACACCTTGTTTTCACCAATTGACAGAGAACCAATAGGAGATGTCAATTTCATAAAATCTTTGAGTCACTTCTGACAAAGTTCCACTTAAATTTGGATGAGTAGTTTCAAACTTGTACAGATGTCTCTCCTAAAGTCGTCAATAAATCAGTCACACTTTCCTGATTTTTGGGTGGTCGGCTGATACTTACATTGTGAAACCAATTTTTCATCTGAAAATCACCCAAATATCAGCAAAAAGCCTTTGCTGCATGTCTTTTCCCTGTTCTTTCTGCCCCTTTCCTCACAGCATGTTTTTTCTTTTTAAAAAAAGGCCCCTAAAGTTGTGAAAATATTCTAAACTCCCCATCTTCCCCCCCCAAAAAACAGGAAAGTGAATATCCGTTATAACGCAAAGTGGTTTTTAAAAGATTCAATTTTATTGGGTTTATCAGTTTTAATACTATTTGCACATGTTGTAGACAGTAAGGGAAGAGGAAACATGCTTACTGCATATGTTTTTAAGTGAACATGCTTATTGGGGTAAAAGGGATTTCTTTTTAGTTCTTCTGCTGTTTATACTGGACACTGGGAGGCTATAAAAGCTGATATTTGTTGGCTCCTCTGAGACAGACCAACTGTCTGCTGCCTAACAGGCCTGCTGCTCAAGCCTCACAGCTTGCCAACTGGACTCTTAAAATCATTATCATAATGACAATAATGTGTGGCATTCCTTTTGTTTCCATCACTTTCCGCATAGCAGAGGCTTTTTCTTGTGAACTACAGAAAAGTGTTGGTGATTAACAGTTCGCCGAGACACGAAGGGAGAACATAGAGCAACTTTGTTACTGACAGGCAGGCAAATTCTCTGAGAGCTTACCGTCCAAGGACTTCAGACTGTGCAAATGATACATTGGACAATTTTGAAAATTTTAAAATCTTTGTATAATTTTAAATCTGTAACCAGTACATGCATATTTGGAGACACATGAAAAGTAGTGTTGACATGATCATCAGGACTGGTCATGTCAACATGACTTTTGTTCTGTAACAGCTGCACCTCCCCACCCCCACATGTTGCTCTGTAATCTAGTCCAAGCATGTCCTGCATCAGAAATCCATCCATCCAGAGTTGTTGTTGACTTTAGACTGATATTCTAAGCTTGCTCTGTTTTCAAGACAGTGTTTGTGTTCCTCCCGTTTGAGGTCAAAACTTTCTTCTCATTGTCTTCCTTCTATCTTAATTGATGTGAACAGAAGCAAGTTGTGGGACTGCGATGACAGTCTCTACATGGTCGCCTGGGAATAAAACATCGCACAATATATCTAAAAGCAATGTCAGTGTCATTCATCCTTTGCGTTTTGATATTTTTAGCCAGTTAATTGGAGAGTGGTACATTTTCATTATATCTTCTTATCTGGTATCAAACTATAATTGCTTGGCTGTAAACGTTTTGTAGCTTTAATGTAAAAAAGGGAGAGGAAGTAAATGGAATTATTGTATGGAGTAATCATGCCAAGGAGTGTTAACATTACAGAAACAGCCACTCAAAAGTGGCCAACAGACGAGGTGTCTTGTCTATGAAGGAAGCCATTTTTAGAAAAATGTTTTTTAAAAATGTCCTGATTCAAGTTTTGTTAAGTCAAATCATTTAGTCTTTTTACAATAAACCAAATCTGATACAGCTAGGTGACACCATATTTACTCATCGTTCATTCAGAGCGGTGAAAGGAATAAATAAATATCACGGTTTCACTTTATTACTATTATTATTGACAGTACAGAATGTCTTCTGCCTTTTGTATGGCTGTCATTAAAAACATTTCTGCTAAATTAGGTAATCTACTACAATTTAGCTAGCCACTTTTACAATTTGTTTGATCCTGCTCGTGTTTAGAACAATACAAAATAGATCAAATATAAAACTACTACTCTTCCTTTGAGTATGCAGTACGTCCATGTATGTCCTCCATCTTTATTTCTTCAAAGGCTAGTTATGAAACAGGAGCATCTTCTCTGCCTTATTGACTCATAGTAACCCCCCAACGTTTTAAGTGGTGTGAAACATTTCCTTGACCCTGAACTACTCAGTCCGACGCCCTCAGTGTCTCAGACTTGCTCTCTCTTAGCTGCATTATATTCTCCTAATTGGGCTGTGGAGCCCACTAAACAGACAGCACAACAGCCGATTGGGTCACCCCAAAGGCTTAAGCCGGGCTTTTGCATTTTAATGACTTCATTGTAGTGCTTTTGTGTCACTGCACGGTTTGATTCACTTTCCATTAGCACATGCCCAACAGCGGACATGCACAGTACAGTTAGTGGCACGCTTAGGAGTAGAAGCACACACAGCAGATCTACAGCACTGTTTTACTGCGGGTGTGTGGGCACTGAATAGCTCTTCAGTACATGTGACTGATTTGTCTCCTCAAACCTGCTGCTAGTGTGGGGAGCGGTTTGGCTGGAGTGAAAGTGTTTCTGGGTCTTTAGGTGTGTCTCCATGTGTTTGGTGGGGTGTGTTTGCCATGATGCTTGGAAGCTGTGTGGCATTTCTAACCCATCTGAAATATGAAGATCTATACCAGGTAGTTGTAACATATAGTGACTGGCTGCTATGGCAACATCTCCTGGTTGAGTTTGGGGGGATGTAGAGGGACTGCATGCAAGTACAGAGGAGGGTCCTTATCTTTTGCTGCCTACAGGCATATGGCTCGTGAAGATATCCAGCAGGTGTGGATTTGTCTGTCCTTTGGCATATTAAGGGACAATACTGCCTTCTATCAGCCTGTCCCCAGCAGGAAGTGCTCTTCATGTGTGCACGCTCCGTGTGGAGTAGCTAGATAAAGAGCACCCTTCTTCATCTCAGTTAGCTTCTGAGGATTTGTGATTTAATGGTGAACTGCAAAACAAATATATATTAGTGTGGTCTCAATGGTTCGTGCTGATTAGACTTTTACTCTCGTTCATCCACTGCTATTTCTCTGTGTTTTGAGTGTTGTATGGAGGTCAACCCTCTTTTTGGCCTTCATTGGGTTTGTTTCCTGAACGTAGCGGTTAGTCCTATCAGAGGGCCGAGCCATTATCAGCTCGATCAGGCTGGATTAGAGAAACGAGGAGCAAAAATTCCACTTCAACCTGTTTATCCGAAGGCCACAGCTTGACTTGAGCCTGAGTTCGATAATTAATTGATCAATCTTTCACACTGTTCCCATTTTGCCACATATCTAAATGAGAAAAAAATGCTGAACATTTGAAAATGAAGTCCTGTTTCTTATTTGAGATACGTACCTTAGGTTTTTCATAGTGCACGTGTATCAGGAGGCAAGTTTGTCCTCAACAATCTTGCCTCAGTTTGTAATTATAGTTTGCTTATTTACGAACTATAAATAAATGACCCAAAACTTGTGGCCCACATATTTTTTTTTAGAGCTCCAATTGATGTATTAGAGCCACTCTGTGAAAATGGTGACAATGAGTCACTCTCACCTCTTTGTATCTTTGTCCTTTACCATGTTGTCTTCTGTTTGCAGCTGCTTCTTCTAACTTCTCAATCCTTCTCAAGTCAGATTTTTTTCTTCTTCTCTGCAAGCAGCTGATGGATTAACAGATTTTAATCGCGCTCAGAGCACGATGCACTTTTAAACAAAAGCCAATTTCACCTTCAGTCAACTCCAACAAACCGCCTCCCTCGTCCAATAAAATCCCAATTTAACGCTCCGGAAGCAAACTAGATTGGAATGCGACGGCGTGCGGCGAGACTCATCTGAAACATCTGCTCATCTGTTGCTGCTGCGTGAACACGTGGGCGCTTGCTTTCTCTCTCATTGTATCGTGAAGTCAGATGTTTTCTGGAAGAGATGGGTGTGTTCATGTATCGATTCCAGTTCAGATGGTTTCAGGACGAAGCAGCTACCAGTAGAGAATGCAATCTACCGCTCCTCATCTGCCTCTTTGGTCAGCAGCTGCTTGTTTTAAGCCAACAGGTACGCTTGTTTTGTTTTTTTATTCGTAGGTTTAAAATAGGGAAGTTATGAAAGAGTATTATTTGAAGTGTTTTGATCTGTGAATTTGAAGCACTACGCTTTGTAGCCGGTTGTGTTTCTGCTATAAAAAATTGCTTTATGAGTGTGGAGTGGTGTAACCGGGCGCAGACACAGGCCATCACCAAAGCTTTTAATTTCCCCAGTGTCACCCCTAATTGATAATGGCAGAACAGGGAGGTGTAAAAGCCTGAATGCACTCACTGCATCAACACACTCACACAAACACGATGACTGTGCATTCGTCTTGCTACTAATGTATTGTGGGAACCTGAAACTTGGCAGCTGAAACATTATTCCAGATTTTTTGGGTTTTGTTTTTAACACTGTTTTATCTTGTCTTTAGAGAGTTTTCTTGAAATCGCTTGTCATCTGCAAACACTTTGGAAAGTGGTCATGGAAGGTGTGGAAAAAACTGAAAGGTGAAATATTGGTTCGTGTAATCGTTGGGTTGCTTATTCATTTTCAGCAGCGCTCACAGTTTGCACGCCAGTTTCTTAGTGCCCACACACTGTCGACTGACTGCAGGCCATAATGTAATCCATTCTCTCCTGAGAAAAATGCTGAGGAAGGCAGAACAGCTCCCAGATTAGATTCTCATACTGTAGCGGCAACTTTTTCTCACTGTGATTTTATTAGTTGGATCCATGTGCACAGCGAGTTCAGCGCTCATAACGGATGAAAGGAGAAGACTGGGACAATGAATGTGTCGACTATACAGCTTATTTTATTAGTCATTATGTTGTGAAGTTAGTTTAAAGTTTTGGAGTTGCATCAATGGATTGTAAAGACAGCCATGTTTTATGACTTATGTTCATCTTGACATTTATTGACAATCTGGTGAAATCAAATCAAATTTTCTAAAAGTCTTGTCAATGTTGTCCTGAGATGTGATTTTTTTTTAATGTTTCCAAGAGTTTATTTCACCCTGTATTTCAATTTGAAGTCTGTTTTTAATTTTCCTGGAATCAAACTAATTTGATTAATTGTGCTAATCATTGTGCCAATGCTAATGGTCAGAAAGTTAGCAACCGAACTGAAAATGGGTGGAAGTTGATCACCTCTAATTTTCTAGAAAATAATTTTAACTTAATGATACAATTACTTACCTATTTTAAACCTTTGAAATGTGTGCACTTAGTATAGACATATAGTCTAATTGTGGAGAAGATTTTTGAATTTGCTCAGTTTTGGATGAATGAGACGTTGTTATGCATTGTAAACTATACTTAATTTGCATAATGGACAGTGCTGCTCATTGACATATCATTCCAGATCTCCCTCTTGGGTTTTCAGTGGTTTGTGTGAAATGTGGAAACTGGTGGAGTTTCAAAGTCCTAAGCTAACAGCATTTTTACCTTCTGGTAGTTTCTTCATATCTCTCTGTTTCAAATGCAAATTAGTTACTGTGACTTTATCAAATTACGCCGCTTTTGTGGACAAGCAGAAGGCATTTGGATCAACCTCACCGGCTGTCATGGCAGCCTTTGCCCTTTCCAACGAAACCAAAGCCCAGATATTGAGAGGAATAGAGGGAGTGAGAGCTGTCTGTCACAGTGAGAGTGATGTGAACTGACACAGTCAGAGGTCATTGCACCCAATGAAAGGGTGCAATGGTTATTTAGTAGAAAACCCCGCAGCTCGAACTGATCTATTATGCAACAATTGTGTCTTTATTTGCATCATAGCTGTCTGCAGCTCATATCAGCAGAGACTAGAGTCTTCTTCAACAAGAGTTGAATTTGGACAATCAGATATGCCACTGGATCGTATATAAATGTTCATCCGATTTCTCAAAACCCACCAGTTTGGATTGGTCTGCATATGCACCAAATCCACACCAGTGATTTTATTAGTGAATGAAGCCACGTTTCTGTTTTCTGCCAATTGGTTTTGGTTAAATTTTTTCAACCATTGTGCATCACTTCAAGTATAATTGTTTGCTTTCATCGAGAGGTGTGTGTGTGTGCGTGTGTGTGTGTGTGTTTACCTAGTTTAAAAGGTTTTCTGGTGTGAGCCACTCCTCAATAACAGCCTCATTGATCTGACTCACAGCAGAGCCCAGGAGTAATTGTGTAGAGCATGTATCTGTGGTTTGGGTAACAGAGGGAGAGTATTGGGTAACAGAGAGAGGCAGGCCCCGTTTTCCCAAAGCTTCTTGTGGGAAGAGCAACTTTACAAAACCGCTGTAATACTGACGGATTCATCAGGATTACAATCTGTGATTGAACTCTTTCACATTTTATCGCATTATATCCAGAGTCGTCGGAGCGGGAATCAAACTGGCAACCCACCTCTTGCAGCGTAAACTCCTACCACTGTTGCCACCAATAATTATTGTGATAAGTTACATTGTTGTTTTAAGACCATTTTCAGGTAATCTGTTTTATAACGACATAATAATACAAGTTCACCCACCAGTAATCTTAAATTTTTTATTGAATACTAAACACTGGAACTGTGAGGTATTTGAAATATCAAAAACAGAATGTGGCATCCAAAAATAGTAAGTAAAACACATTTAAAAATCACTATGGAATCCATAAATAAAATGGATTATGATGTCTCTGTAAACAAAGTTGCCCTTCAAAAAATATTAATCATCACAATGGAAATTATCATGCAATTAATTGCTTGTTGCGACAGGCTTAATAACGACATAGAACAAAGTTAAAAGGAGTGGAAATGTTTTACAACCCTTGCTTTACATTTTTTGGTCAGTTTTGACTTTGTAATCGCATTTTCATCTTAATAAAGCCTTCCGTTGTTATCAGTGATGACCAAAATCAACATTGGATTTTGCCCTTCAAAAAATATTAAACATATTCAAACCTACATGTAAATTACCCAATACTGTAGTTACACATCAGCCTCTGACACAGCGTCTGTGTTTACAACCATTAGTCCTCTCATCATTTTCCTGTTTCACTGAAAGCTTGTATTTAGTAAAGCTTAGTCCCCCTATTAGCACATCGGGCTGTGGGCGTTGGATATGTGATTTGTATCTTGCTCAAAGCTCTCTTTTTGGTCTACAGTGGTTTGTTTTTGCCTTTTTGTTCAGCCGATGGCATAATATGGCAAAAATTTGTGTCTACTGGGTCGTCTCAAAAAGGTCAGCTTTGAAAACTTTGCTAACATTAGTGAGACGTTTCATGTTAATTGCAGAGACACTGCTTACTTTGCTACAAAATATTACATTATTAACAATAAACTACATGGGAAGTCTGAGTGACAATAAGCGCCCTGTTTCACCGTTATAAAGGACTGTTTTGATGAACATATCAGTTGTATACACAGTTGCATATTTATTAAAAGTTGGAGGGCAAAGTTTTTCTGTTTTGTTTTTTCAAACCAGGATATAATAGTTAACAATAACCGTTGTTTGTGCTGGTCAGCTTTAAGTTTACTAGCCAGACTTTGGTGTAAAATCCATCAAATACATTTTTTATAGTACATCTCACTTCGAACAAAGACACACATCTTTGGTTTTACTAGTTTTTAGCTCACTCTGATATCTTTCTAAGGAATTTAACATAAGATATAAGAAGATCAAACAAGACGTGATTATGACAAGGTATGAGGGCTGTATAAGTTCATTTAGTCCAAGTGGGGCTGCAACTAACAATTGTTTTATGAATTGATTATTCTGACAATTAATCAAATAAAAAAATTGGCCCATTCAGCAGATATTTCATTTAACCACTCAGCCCTTGGTTTTACAGTATTAGAAATGCATGAGAGGATGCAAATAAACAATTTATTAAATTAATTTAAACAACAAAAATAAACATTTTATTGCCTAAAAAGCAATAACACGGCATTTCATTGGTTCATTTGAACTGAGTGAATCTAACTGGAAAACCTATTTACAGACAGAGGTTTTTTTTTTATCTTAAATGCAGAATGTTTTTGTACAATTTTGGCTGAAGTACTCCTGAAAATGTTTTAGTAAGTAACAAATCGAGGTATAATTTAACAGCTATATTTCTTTCTAGCAGCGGATTACCTCACACCTCCAGTTTTGGTTTTACCTTTATCATGCAGGCAGTTCACGTGTATTTTTAATTCATGTACTTGTAAGCCAGTATTTGTTACGGACCGTTGATTAGGATGCTGTCTGCCAACCAGCTGGGAGGGGTCAGCCATATGCAAATGAAGAGTGATAGATGACAGTTTACGTCATCTATTCAGCAGCGGCTCTTCACGGATGTGTGTTTACAACACGTTGTTGTATAAACCACTAGAGGCTTCCTTTGAATAAGTGCTGGCTCAAGGGTTTGAAACAGTGCAAGCATTCTGCACGGAGAAGCACCACGCAGGCTGTAGTTTTCATATCACTATTTCAGCGGCAGGCCACACACGTTGGGTTTTGTATCAACTCATCGTTCAGTTACAGACTCAGAAGTTGCAGTGTGCGTGTTTAGTGGGGGATATAATGTTGCCTAACTGTACAACGGAGAATTGCCAGTGAAGAGACAACCTGCTGCAACACTTACGTCCTTCTTCTTTGAGGCTGTGTGCGTCATTCGTTCTCTGTTCACTAGTGATGATGTGTGGCAATGTGCTATTTGTTTAGCTGTTGTTTCTAAATGTGTGTGTGTGTTTGTGTGTGTGTGTTTGTGTGTTTGCGTGCATGTCTGAAAGCCAAATAGAATGTACAGTCACCAACTCTGAATTGCTGTGCAGATTTTGTAAAATAAGCCTCACTTTTCTCAAGGTCCGAAATGATTAACCGGATTAATTGGTATTAATTGATAATTCAAATAATAGTCAACAAAATTTGTATTCAATTAATTGATTACTGGAGTACAAAAATTCAAAAAAGGCCATTTGCTGAAGTAATGACATACTTGGAGCTATAATTAAGCCAAATGTTTACAAAAATTACATGCATTTTGCATTTATGATTAAAGAAAACGTTAACTGTAAATGTTTTCTATCCATGTTAGGAGTATTTTTTGGCTGCAGATGCATTCTCTACTACAAGTGATCAGGTGTACACTAAAGGAAGGCTACAATTGCATTTTAGGTAACTAATTATCTTGTTGCATTTTTGATATTGCAGAAGAAAGGCTGATGTGGTTAAAGGAAACGTCTGCAGAGAATTCTTTCAATCTGATTAATCGTCAGAATAATCGATTACTAAAATGATTAGTTGCAGCCCTGCTTTCCTCGAAGGCCATTTCTTCGTACTCTGTGTGATCTGCGACTCTTTCACGCTCCATTCTGATCTTATTCCAGTCTAATCCTGCAGACATGGATGGCCAAATAGAACAGGCTACCCTCTAAAACATTTTCTCTCTATTGATTGGCAGCGACATATCAACATCAACATTAAACATACAACAGTGAAGTGACATTAATGTAGCTCTCTGATG
This sequence comes from Poeciliopsis prolifica, assembly GCF_027474105.1. Classification (NCBI taxonomy): domain Eukaryota; kingdom Metazoa; phylum Chordata; class Actinopteri; order Cyprinodontiformes; family Poeciliidae; genus Poeciliopsis; species Poeciliopsis prolifica. Next base: position 7,451,901 of record NW_026562394.1, read on the forward strand.
AGAGGAAGTGATATTCTCCATTCTGTAAACCTCAGGAGTCGAGAAATGAAATCATAAAACAACTAACATGGTGATGAAAGGCAGTTTCATCCTCCTCTTTAAATCTCTATCTGGTCGCACGATTATAAAATAAACACAGACAGAATTTTCAGTCTCCACAAAAAAGCTCTGGTGACATCATATCAGAGAGCTCAGACAATCAGAGTCCACCCACCTGTATTTGTTTTATTTTTCCTCTTTATTTGCATGTTTCTCTGATCTAGGATAATGTTTGTAGTCGGTACTCGTGACAATAAAATGGCTGCGTGAGAAAATGGATGGGTTGCGATAGAAAACCTGGTTTATGCAGAAAATGAAAAACTTCTAGAATTCAGTATATTTAGTGATCATAGCTGTCATGAATAGGACCAGATGGAAAAACTCAAACAGGAACACAAAATGATCACACAAAAATTTTGAAGACAATCATTTATGGAATTGTTTTTTCTTTTTTTTTTTTTTTTATTTCAGAGCACTTTTGGAAAAAAAAACTTTTTGAAATGCTTATGGGAAAATCCATGCTTCATTGTTGAGCAGGTATTTTAATCTTGAGCTGTTTCTGTAAATTAGCAGCAGTGGCTTGTGCAAAAGATAGTTACAGTTACTTCCTCCACCCTCTCTCCCTGTGTGTCATTAAAACTGCTAAGCAGATTTAATGAGCTGAAAGACTGACCAATCACATGCCAAATTGCCCTTCTGAGAGACTCTCACACACTTAACACCAAGAAAGACAAAATAGCTAATATGCATAACGGTAGAGATGGATAAAGTAAACTAGTCTACTGTATGCACTCCAGCTCTGCTCGGCGCAGTTGGAGCTGCATTTCTGAATGGGCTCTGTGTCCTACAGATGTTTCTCCAAATAGAAAATAAAGAGCAATGATGGCTGCCTGATTTAAAATAGATTTGATTTGGATTCTGATCAGCATGTCAGCATCTTCCTCACTTTAATACTTAACGCTCCACTCGTGTTTTCCTGCAACGCTTCACGGAATGGAGCTATTTCTGCAAAGGCATGACAGCTGCATGAAAATCATGTCCTGATTTGAATTCTCAATTATCATCACACACACACAAGCTTGCAGCTTAGAGATGGAGGCTCTGATTGACAGGTGGGCCTAATGACTTGAGGTACATGTCACAGACTGCATGTCCAGCTGAGCTGCAACATTAACTGCATGATGTGAATTGTCCCAGTGGGGTCTGAGTCCCCCACAATCATTTATACAGGTTGTCTCATTGAGAGTCAATATGTCATTTACAAGAGACCTGTTTTGATAAAACACAGCACAAAAAATACAAACACAGTAACAATACAAGTTAATAAATCCAACTAAACATAATAAGCTAACAAAATGTGAACCAAAAACAAGAGCAAGTTTCATAAGAATGCTCTCTTTGTCTTAAAAGAAAACAAAAAAAATATGCTTGAAAAGGAATGTGCTAGTTTCTGTGGGAAAATCAGCTGATAACATAAATCTAGTTGTTATTCAAGTCGTCTTGTTTTTGCTGCTGCTCTTTTGACAGCAGGACAGGAGTGATTTCACAGTCAGCGATGTTCCCTTCCACCAGAGCTGTCACCACGACTCAGGGCTTGACTGCCAGTGTTCACCAGTTTCGACCTGATTTCTGACACAAAGTCTAGTACATGACTTTGTGTCTGTGATTCTGTGATCCATCGAAGTTAAAGTTTGCCCTCGGCTTTGGACTTTTGGTAGTTTTTGCTTATAAGGCTGCAAATAATCGTGGAAAACAATTGGCACAATCTGCAGATTTTTTATTTAACCACTGAAGCCTTCTTTATACAGTATTAGAAGTGCATTAAAAGTTGCCAATAATTTATTTACTTTTGTTGAAAAATAAATCAGCCCAGACTTCCTTCATTTTGGGAGCTTGGTGATCCACCAATCCTCGGCAAAGATCTGGGGTAGAACAGATTTGCAGACAAGGAAGTTTTTAACTTAGGTGCAAAATTTATAGGTTGCTTTGTACTGGTTTGGCTTAAATACTGCTCTGAGGGTGGACGATTAATCAATTACTAAATTAACTATTTCAAAAACCGATTAATCTCAGTGACTTTGATTAGTCGTTCCAACTCTATTTCATATTTTTAGAGCTCTGTCTGAAACGAACATTTTCATTTTGGGTCTAGGTGCTTTTTCTCAACGCTTTCACAGCAAATTGTTATTCAGTATAAGAAGTCATTGCTTGAAGTTGTATAAGTGGCTGGAAAGTGATACCTGTAACTTCAAGTGATCCCTTTGTTCTGTGGTGAACTGTTGACCTGCACTGTTCCTGTGTCAGAGCAGCTGGAAAGCAATCCAGCCATCCAGCCTATAACCTTATCATCCATCAGGAAAACAGAGACTCATGCACAGTGACTTTCATTATTTATGCCCTAATTATTTGGACATTTTCATGGAAGATTGTGTTGTGTTTTCCTGGCGAAAGTCAGGTCAAAATGTGCATTTTTACCTGTGTGATTATAAACCTTTTTTCTCCTTCTCCCTCCACATACAGACTTCAATTATAACACAGATGGCTACGAGGGGGACGGAGCCGAAGACGGCAAGTCCCAGGACAGCTCCGAGACGCTGCCCTACATAGACGAATCGCCCACCATGTCCCCCCAGCTGTGTGTGTCTCAGGGGCCTGATGGTGAGGCGGTCTCCCCCTCACCTCTGGAGGTAAGAAGAGGCACAGAAATACACATAACAAGGGTCAGACAAATGTTTTGACTTGGGAAAACTGTTCATACTCCCTGGCGTTTAGTGAGGTTTTATACACTATGATCATACCGTTCGTTAAGGGATACTTGGTGGTGACAGAATCATGCTTTGGGGATCCTTTTTTACTTGAAACTGGGTCTCTGTGTTTGTCAGTCACACAAAGTATTAATCTTGTGGGACTGAATGTAAAAACTTAAAGGGGTAAAAATTATTTTCCAGGGCAACGTACATACTTTATGTAAATGACAGAACAGGAAGTAACAGGAGGGTAAATTGCTACTGATTGATACCAAACTACCAATTGATTACGTGGTAGTTTGGTATCTACTGAATATATTTAAATCAAAACATTCGTACATGAATGAGTAAAGACATGACCTGAAATATGTGAGTGATTTTATTTTATTTTTTTTTTAAAGATACAATAAGACTGGTATGTAGCAGTGCGTGCAACTAGAAACTCCACCGTTAATTAGATGACAGCATTTCCTGTGTAAATAAACGTTGCTATCCATCCTGCAGCACTTCATCCTCGTTTTCCCTCAAACATCTGATTAAAGGCTCTTAGCTCCCAGATCTGTTCTAAATATGAGGTGATTGATGGCAGCTCCTCTTTCTGTGTCAGCTCCACACATTCAGCTGAAAAGATTAGATTAACTGAGGGCTGTTATAGGCTTTGACGGTAATCACTGAATTCTGGTAAATACATAAACTCAACCCAAGCATGAGAAGTTGTGTTTAGTTCTCACCGTGGTGCTTGATATGTTGCATAAGTTCAAAAATGTGGCTCTGTGGAGTCTTTTTGGTTATTTTTTTCTTTTTCTTTCCTGAATTTGTGGATTTACTGACCTGTTTTTACTCAAATGATCAACCTTCCAGTAAAACAAGCCAGTGATTTCGCTTGTTGGTCGATTATTTTAGTAATCGATTAATCCATCTTTCATTCTGATGATTTATTAATTAATCTGATTAAAAAAAGGAGATATTTTGCAGATTTTTCATTTAACAACTTAAGCATATTTTACACCATATTAGACAAATATTGTTATAACTTTTTATGATGAGAAAACAAACATGTTATTGCCTGAAATGCATTCCCTTAGTAAATCTGAACCAGATGAAGCTAAAACTACATCACTTGTGGAGTAGCTTGGCTAAAACATATTTACAGACGAGGGTCTTTTTTCTCATTAATGCATATGTTTTTCGTACAGCTTTGGCTTAATTGCTGCTCTAAGGGTGTTGTCTCTGTTTTTATTAAAGGCCGTAGTTTTTGGAGTCCGTATACGCCAGTTAACGATTAATCGATTACTAAATTAGAAGACGATTTCAATAATATTTGTTTCAGCTTTAGGTCTGTTGGTGCTCCTGTGTGCAGCTATTTTCTAGGGGAAAAAATGCATTTAATTCTTAGTGCCTGATGTTCTCATTACATTTAAATATAAGTTGTTGGGTTTTTTATTACAAAGTTCTCCTGATTTCTTATGGGTCCAGGGAACGTTGTGACATCATCAGCATTAGAAAAAATAGATAAATAAAAACTTTCACTAGGTAATATTTTAGATAGTAAGTCATTCTAGTGCAGTTTTGAATTGGTACTATTGTATTTATAAACTCAACAGAATTCTATTACATATTTCCTTATGCTTCTGAGAAAAGTCTTTGCACAGTTTTCTCCTTCTGATCCTCTAGTGTTGGTAACTTGACCTGGTGATCATGTCACTCCAGGACCAATAATCACCTATAATCACCTATTAGTGTGTTATCTGGTGTCCTGTAATTATTGTGGTTCAGCACTGGACCACTGAAACAGATGGACTCAATTTGCCAGTGTAAATTAGAGAATACATGTGTTAACTGAGACCGAGGGTCCATGGCATCGATCGTTACCTGTCTCTAGGAATGTTGTTTTACAGTATGAACTTATTCACAACATATAACTTTTCCACATTGTCAAGGTCCAACTAGATATTTTATTTGGCTTTTATGTAACAGACGAACAAGAAGTGGTACATAAGTAGAGAAACAAAGGTTGAAGTCTCATGTTTTTTGGAGCCTCAAACTGATTTTCTTAAAGGGTGTTTAGGATAGGATTAGCTTACTAGCTTAGCCCTTTTCAACAGTATCAACATGAATGAGTGGCTTGTTTCTTCCCTCAGAAGACAGGAGGAATAAAGTTTGTTTCCCAGTGTAATAAAATAAGATTACCTTCCTGTATTTACTAATTTCTCTATTGTTTCCTCCTCTATTATCTGTGGTTTCAATTTCCTAAATTTTAGTACTTGCTCTGTGTCTTTGATTCAATTTGTTGTCATAGATTTGAAGCACCATTATTGTGTAATCACTGCGATATAAATACCCCCGGTCCTCATCTAGGAAGTGTTTTTAATCGAGCTAATTCATAAATTATTAAGCTTATTATTCAAATGTGTACTTTTGCTGGTGCGTCGGTCTGCTTATTCACTGAAATAGAACCGTGTCTCCATCTAGTGGTAAGCAACAGTAAGAGCAGAAGATGTGGAAAATTATTATTTATTGAAATATGAAACTTTCAAGAATATATCGGATATATGGTGGCAAACCAGAACTGTCTTAAAAACAAATAGAACAAAACAGCTTTTGGTCTTCAGAAGCTTTTACTTCAGGGATTTTGGAGTTGATTGGAAAAAAAATCTAACAAATTCTTGTAATTTTTCAAGAAAAGAAAAATTATGACTTTACTTTTGTGCAATTTGTGTAAAAAAAAAAAAAAGGTAACACTTTATTTGACTGGGTGTGCATAAGATCGACATGTCACTGTCATAAACATAATAAAACATCTGTAATGAGTGAGGCTTTATGAATGTCTAAAACTTTCATCATGAAGTGTCATTTGTTAAATAAAGACACTTTTAAAACAAAGTTGCATTTAAAGTCCACTAGAAGTACCAACTTTGTATTATTTTGTAAATAATGACACTTTTAAAACAAAGTTGCTTTAAAAGTTGCATTTAAAGTCCACTAGAAGTGTCAACTTTGTGTTATTTTGTAAATAATGACACTTAAAATGCAAAATTGGCACTTTGAATGGACTTTTAATGCAACCGTTAGAGCAACTTTGCATTAAAACCATCATTATTTACCAAATGACACTTCATAACAACAGTCAGACATTCATAAAACCTCATTCATGTTTATGACAGTCATGTCAATCTTATGCACAACCCATCACGTAAAGTGCTACCAAAAAAAAAACTCTTAATTGTTGTGTGTGAGCTACATAGCCTGTCATAGTCGGCATCTCCCACACAACAGCAAGGCCAGAGAAGAAAATGTGTGTGCCTGAAGGCTTCTTCACTTTCTTCCTCCTCATGCTTGTTAAGTTGGCCTCTATTTCTGCTGAATTTGCAGAGCCTTTCACAAAAGCTGACAGCTCCCAGCTATAGCACATATATGCAGTATGATGTGCATGAATAAATATGAATAAAATGTGCACATATTTATATTCTCCTAACAGAACAGTGAGTTTTCTAAAGTTTGTGTTTGGTTTATCTTCACTATTTATCACTGGTTCTCCATTGTCTTACTCTGGTGTCGTTTTCTGTCTGCTTTCCTTCTCTTTAACAATCCTCACCCGTCACATTAATGGCTGGAAATTGTGCTGACTTTGAAATATAGGCTACAAACACAAGACTAGCTAGCATTCATATTTCCCAGTGCTTGGTTTATAAAGTAAGGCTGACATTTATGGTATCATCTTGAATTTTTGCTTTGCAGAAGCAGTGACAATACACAAAAAATAAGTAAAACCTTCAACATGACGGCCTTTGAGCAGTGAAACAAGAGAATGGTCAGCTTTTTGGCTACTGCTTAATTCTAAAAAGAGCATCTGATGACATCACATTGAAAGCTTCTTTTGAGTATTTTTATGGGTTTGTTTAGTTGTTTTTGGTTTGTTTATTTTTGGCATTTTACTTAAATTTCTCCATTAAATGGCTTCTGAGCAGCTGCCACCAAACGGGGGTCACCATCCATGAAAACACTGACTGCGTTTTGAGGAAATTCAGCAACAATCTTTCACAGTATTTGAATATCCAGTTCACAGATGGGAAGCCAAAACACCTTTATAATCAAAGTTCTGATTAAATTCCTAATTATATTCTCGACGTTCATGATTTTATATTCAACGAGAACTGCCTTTTGAAGCATCGAGTAAAAACGGCCATTATAAATATAACGCTTGCAATATACTGCAAAGTTGTTGAGCTCTGTAGACTGAGAGTAAACATACTTAACACTTGTATCAGTGCCAAGAAAGAAAACAGATCAATTTAAACTAGAAAAGTTAAAGGTTATAAAATCAATGGCATCTGAGTGGGATAACTTCAAAAAAGTGTTCAAAATGTGTGTATTTGTTGGGAGAAAACAGCAACAGACTGCAAAAACTAAAAAATACTGTGCAAATGACAGCAGTGGTGTTATCTGAAATGGGACAAACTGCAGAATGAGACAGATTGCAGCGGCGTAAACACTTAACGAGTCTGAGTTTTGTGGTGAACAGTGATCGTTAAATGTCATAACATCTGCTGGGAGGAAGGAGGTGTGATATTTCTCATTTGTGCACATAGGATGCAGCAGTTTGTCACTGAAGGACCTCTAAGCTGTTAAAATAAGTAATCTTTAAATGTATTTTTGCGCAATTCATTCACATCCGAAATCTTCAATTTAAACTTAATTAGCCTTAAACATTTGCTGCCTAATTTACAGAAATCCTGTTGAGCACAAAAATCAATCAGGTGGAAAGATTCAATTTGGAATATATGAACATGAGCACAAAATAACCTTCTGAGGGCTCTGAGCAGTCCACTCACGAGACGATGACCAAAGGAGAAACACTGTTCAGGGCTTACCCATGCGAGAAAGACAGAACCTGTGCTTTATGATGAGGAAGTGGTTTTCGACTGATGAGAGCGGAAGGCTGAAATAAAGAAGAAAAGAAGAGAACACAGACGAGTGTCCCACCGTTGACTCTAAAGAGAACCGGCCTGCGCAGCCATCGAGGAAGTGGCTGGATAGCGTTTGTTGTGAGAGGAGGGGCGGGTGGAGTGGGGAGGAGCTGACCGTATCGACCGAGGTGGAACTGCAACACACACACTGAACACACAGAAACACCAGGAAGCCCAGCAGAGGAAAGAGGGGGTGGGGTTGCGTAGGCGGGGCCCTCTCTCCTTTTCTCTCCCTCACTCTGTCGGCGTCCAGACGACTTGCTCCGAAGGGAAAATCCTGATGTGTCCAGGCGGGCCCTGATCCAGAAGCAGAGAGAGGAGAGGAGGTGACAAAATAGCGGACAGGAGAAGAAGGAACCATGGAGGAGGAAGAGGAAGAAGTGCTGAGCTACTTGGACAAGGTGCTGGAGGAGGAAGACGAGGTGTTTGAGTATGGAGATGGCGAGCTGGACCTCATCACTCCGATACATAAACAGTTCAAGGTGAGGTGAGGCGGCGCTGGACAGCCGGATGCAGGAAAAACACGCCGGCGATGCAAACATTGGAAAGCTGATCCACTCGTAGACTAACTGAAATTGGAGTCGTCTTACGATGTGGCGTCAATGTGTTTGTTTTTGTGCTTGTGAGACATCTGTGCCACAGCCGTTTGTGTGTGTGTGTGTGTGTGTGTGTGCGTGTGTGTGTGTGTGTGTGTGTGTGTAACAAAGCAGGTCCTCTGGAGCACATGTCGGTTCACTCTGCTGCTCTTTGAACACTTCTGATTTCTGCTGCCCAAGCTAACTTCTGTCGATGTGTGTGTGTGTGTGTGTGTGTGTGTGTGTGTGTGTGTGTGTGTGTGTGTGTGTGTGTGTGTGTGTGTGAACTCCGCTCTGCAGTTGAACTGTCTCACACTGCCACAATATCAGCTCTGTTATCTCAACCAGTGAGCTCAGGGGCTGCAAAAGGAAAGCGTGTATGGAGAATCCTTCTGTGTTGGGGAGGGAAAAAACAAATACTTCCTTGCTTTCTGGATTTCTCATCTTGGCCTTGCTACACAGTAGCTCTTTGTACAGCAGAAGGAAAATATTCTTCTTCCTGTCCTTTTTTTTTTCTTCCCTCCTTCCAACTTTCTACGATGTATTAAACATTTAAAAGGTAAAGTGAGCCCTTTCCTGCACTTTAGCAAGTTTAGCCATTTGTCAGGTCTAAATTCCATCCTGCAGCGTTTCAAAAGTATTCATACTGCTTAAACGTACTATCATTTTGTCACAATAAGTTGTCCTGGTAATTATGGCGATAAATGATACTAATCTTGTTTTGAGATCATTTTCAAGTAATGTATTGATAATGGAATAATAATGAAAGTTTGGCCTCCTAAGGACCAATAAGCTTTAATTTTGTAAAGAACACTTATCAGTCGAACTGCAAGACATGTTAAATATCTAAAATAAAACATAACAAGCAAAGGTGATAAATAAAAAACACACAACTGAAACCACACATTAAATGGATTTGAATGTCACTGTAAACAAAGTATTAATCATCAGAGTGGAAATGATAAATTACTTACTGCAACAAAAAACTTATACATTTTAATGTCACAGACCAACACAAAGTAGTGTGTACTTGTGGAGGGGAATGAAAATGATGAATGTTTTCAGTATTTTGTTTACAACTAAAAATCTAGAAGCTAAAATCTATTTGTGTTCAGCTCCCTGTATGCTGATGCATCTAAAAAAAATCTAACCAGTCATTTGTGAAATACTAGAAGCTTCAAATGTCAATAACCTGAGATTAAATTTCTTACAAGTGGACTCTATTTACTATTTACTATGTAGGTAGATTTTACATAACGGTATCAGAGAATTGTCTCAGGCGAAGTTAAATGCAAATGCACGCCACACTTTTCAGATTTTTATTTCTGAAAAGCTGAAAATAAATTTACAGATTTATTTCACCAAATCTTTATTTAAAAATGCTTAGAATGTTGTAGTAGCAATCGCACCAGTCACACTAAGCAATAAATAAATGAATTGCGTAATAGATTAAAATGAGCTCGATAATTTCCATTTGGATGACGATATTACATATCGTTGAAAAGTCGACATTTTGAAAGTAATACAAATTGACAACCAGTACAAAATAGTTAGTTGCATTGTTCTTTAACAAAAGTCCTAACTGGCACTTTTTGCCTGTTTTTCCCATCTTACCTGAATGATTGATATGTTTTTAACTGTAATTTTATTTCGAGACTTCATTTTAAATATTTCTTATTTGATTTTTGTTTTGTTTTGATATTTAAAATGTTTCCTAGTTCCATTGTTAAATGTTCTCAAATTGTTTTTTTTTTATCTTTGAGAGTGTATACTTTCCTTTATTATTATTACTATATCGTTGGAAATGGTCTCAAAATGACATTATTACCAGTTATTGCTAGGCCTGTCACGATAACAAATTTTGTTGAGCGATTAATTGTCTCAAAAAAGTTTTTGCGATAAACGATAATATTGTTTGAAGACCATTTTAAACTGATTTGATGGAAATGATGTAATAATGCATGTGATTTCCTGCCAAAGATAGATGCACTTTATTTTCAAAAGAACAATTAACACTGGAACTGATAAACGAAATAAACAAAACAACCAAAAATAAAAATTAAATGGATTCTCAGTCTCCATTAACAAAAAATGTACTTGAATAAAATCAAACAACATAAAGCCAAAGTAGAAATAAACACTGCATTCAACCAAAAGAGTGCAGATTATGAAGTCTGTATTGTATATCACCCTTCTGTAATAATTAGATTTAAATAGAGAAGACGGTCACATCCGACTACCTGATGCAATAGTTCACACTACACACTTTTTTGCCCCGATTTTCCCCTCGACGACAATCTTAAAACGTTGGATGTTCTCTAAGATTGTTGCTTGGGATTTCATAACCGATCATCCTGTAGTGTGTGGTGTGTTACCGTAGATCGTCGTGGCCGCGCCGATCTAAATCAGGGGTTTTCCCCGACTGTTAACGCAGTCTGTTGAATGTGACAGGTAGCCAGTCAGAAAGCGCAGAACCCGACATCGGAGATTAAACAACATGAATGTTTATTCAACATTTCGTGCAAAAAATATAGAAATGATGAGGGGAGGAGTTGGAGCGAAATTGCTACCGTGGTTGATAAACCCGGTAACTTTTCAGCTGTTCTTCGTTAATGTGACTTAAGTAGGTTACAATGAGTTTCATTCAGCTGACTCTAGCCATATGCATTGCAGGCAGATTATAGTAAAGCATCCATTAATGCCTGGCTTTAAAATTAGTTAACTGGACTTATTATTTTGTGTCCATTGTTGGACACCACATGGTTCGATCAAACAGTTATATCTAGGATTTCTGTCGGTTAGTTTGTGGTTTCTCAGATTTAGAAAATGGGCCGACAATCGGCCAACAGCTTTGAGATCGTGCAGCGCACGCTGGGCACTACACTGAGGAAATGAGGAAGGCAGGGTCAGTGGAGAGCACTGGAGTTGAGCCTTTTTTCATTCAGTGTCATCAACAGAAAGAGAAAAAGGCTGGAAGAAACGATAAAGCCGATAATTGAAATGAGGTCGATAGTTTTAATTTATCGTGCGATTAATTTCATACATTGCAACCTTACTCTGTTGTTTTGGGTCTCTCGTGTCCTGTTAAGAAAATAGAACCTGGTCCAATCCACAGAAACGTCTGTGGATTGATGTTCCACACTGCTAACTGCGGTGTCAACTGCAGTTAGCATTTGGACACTGCACCAATTCAAAACTTCTAAACAGGTAGCTGTGTCTTTAAAAAAAAAAAAAGACTGGTGAATCACCACACTTTGTGTGGTAATCGTTCACAACGTCATCACAAACCACACCTTTGGTCTTCAGAGATAACGTCAATGTCAGTGGTACCTGGTAGTTGAGACGGATTTAACACGTAGAGCCAAAGTTGGGCGTTCTTCCCCCTCTCTTAGGGGAGGGCTGGTGTGCTGATATCATCGCAAGGATCTGTCCGTGTTAATAATTAATCATCCTTTCTCCTCACTAGTTGCTATTTGCAGATCCGTGAAGGTACATGTGTGTAAACAGATTCAGAAACCCAGCCCAAAGAAGACAGTTTATTTTTTTCTATCCACAGAACTGATAGTATCACAATTTATTTTATTTTTTTTTATCTGATATTGTGGTTTTATGACATGAAGCTCTCCTACGTGGTACATTAAATTAAGCCTTTTTTTTTTTTTTTACTGGAATGATTGCACTTTTCTTAGCAGATAATTAAGTGAAAACCTTAAGAAGAAACTGCTGCCTAAAAGTAAAACTGCATGTGACTCAACTATTCTCGCACTCGCTGGCTAAGGAATGGTTAATAAAATGAAAGAAAATGCCCTGACCTGGGTTATGTACTGTGGAAATATCATAAAATTGCGTTCCTGAAGGAAAGTTGCCTGGAAAACGGGGAGGAAAAATAAACCATATTAGCGTGAAAGTCGAGGAAAAATGCACAGAAACCTTTTCTATTGCTCTTCTGAAATTCAGAGTGCTGCCGTTAAGATGACGCTGAATGTTACGCACACAGAAAAGACGCCAAAACATTCATGCAGATTTAAATGAACAGTTTGAAACGGATGAAACACGATCTAAAAATAATTGTTTCTTTGAACTGGAAATTTCATACAAACTAGAGGAACTGATTGGTATTAGACTTCCACTGCAACCTTTCTTGACAGATTTGCACCTTACATGTATTATGTGAAGAAACTATGGATCTGTTGTCCATATGTTTCAATAAGCATCCAAAACATTTGGCAGCAATATACAGCTGCTAAAATCACCTTTCTTCCACGGCCATTTAGACCAAAAATGGCCATGATCACATATATGTGATTGCGAACACCATGTTTATATTTGAAAAAGTTAGGATTTTTCTAACACAACAGACCTAATCAGAAAAAATGTCATGTTTTGCTATAAAACATGATCATAGCTGTGACTTCTTTGACACTGACTTCTATGCATAGCTGCAACCCGGACGCCAAATGAATGAGCTAAATCACCATCAATGTTTTCAGATCAGGAAATCGTCTCACTGCTCAGGTTTTATGGATTCCTGTCAGGTTTTTGTTTCAACCACGTGTGTTTGCTTTATTCTGGTGTTCACACGGTGCCGTAACTGCTCTGGCACCATGCAGGAAATGAATTAAAAGTCGTGGTCCTCCCGTGTGGTGCCGGCATGTACTTTGTGTTCACTTCATTACAGCGTTGTGTATTGTTTTGCAGGGAGATGTTGAGAAAGGGCTGGAGATGAAGAAACTGGTGCTGTCTGGGTTCTTGGCCAGCGAAGAGATCTACATCAACCAACTGGAGGCCCTGGTGTTGGTGAGACACACACTCTCACACAATCGCTGTTTAGTGGGTCAGAAAATACTCAATCATATTGAGAGCTGAACCGCTGCCACTGCAGTTTCCTGAAACTACGTTTCCCCATGCTGAAGCAGCGCAATATGTCATTTCCTGCCTTTTTATAGCCACACGCTGCCCTATGACCAACATGGGGTTTTACACATGTCGGATTCAAGATAACCACTGTTCAGTAAAGTTGGAATTAATAAGTAAAGATGGAAAATCAGTAGTAGCAGGTTTTGTAGTGAGTTCATCGAAACAGGGTCCAGTAAAGTTAAATCTGTCATGACTTTTAAGTAGCTGCCGACTCAGCCGTCTTTGACGACGCAACCAGACGTTACTCAACACAACCCACTCTGTCTTTTTCCCAAAGTCGCTGGGTGTCTCCAGAACACATTTGCATCATATTTTTTAGCCCTACTTTGTTTTTAATCACCGTCTTTTATGTTGAAAACCGCAGTAGCAGAGCAGCGCCGAATTTGTTTCTGCTTGTGTAGTCGTTTATAGCTGCTTTGAGTCTAAACCACTGTCACCGCAGGCTTGCCCACGATGAGGGATTGTTGTAAAATTAGCGACTTGACGCTATCGGCTGGGCTTCTGTAGGCAGACATGTATTATATAATCAACTCAGCCCAACTGTATGATGTTTGTATAAACATGATTTCAAAGTACTTATAATTGAATTGGAAATTAACTAAATGCTTGGACTGAGTTTGAATGAAATGGGTTAACTTAATTTGATTCTAATTAACTGTCATGATGGACGCCTGTTTATCTTCTAAACTGCCTTCAGATGGCGTGTATGTAAATAAACTGAATTTAATTAATCTGTTTACTTTCAGTTCACTTTAATTGAGTCATATAACACCAGTGTTTTTATTGTTTTGGTGTTATATGGTTTTAAATTCTTCACATTCTGAAGCAATACTGTCCTGATTGATCGATTGCTTCCTTCCTCTTCATTTCATTTCATTTTCTCTGTTCAGACTGCACATACGATCCAATTACATATGTTGCTTGTGTGTTTTATATCTAGAAGTGGGGGTGGCCATATGGAGTTAGTTTTACTGCGATATTTTGAGGTACAGTTGTGATAATAAGTGGCGATAAGAACCATTACTTTTTTAGGTAGCTGATGCGTCTCGAGTTTTATACATTGTTCAAGCTTTTACGTTGAATGACACTTTTTCACATCTTCTATGGAGACCACTAGCTATGCACTGCAACACTGTTTGGACATTTGAAATTATTTTTGATGGACTCGACTGGTCTCGTGAATGAATAGCAAACTTTTTATGCAGTCTTTCATTCTCATATATCTACTGGATCCAACTGTGCACCTGTGGCCATCATGACCACTGTATAAAAACAGTGAGCTAGCCTGTCTGATGCGCCTTCGTCCAACCTTTGAAATCAGAAATACTGTGACTCGTTGACAGCCCAAGAGAAAGCTTTTAAGTTTTTCTCTCTTATCTGGACCCTGAGTCCCTCCCACCTGAACGAATCTGCTCTCAAATTCGACATGATCTAACACTCCATTAATTCAACCACTGCCAGTCAACTAGATTTCTTTCTCCCTCTGCAGCCCATGCGCCCCCTGAAAGCCGCAGCCACGAGCTCGCAGCCCGTCCTGACCATGCAGCAGATAGAGACCATCTTCTACAAAATCCAGGACATCTTTGAGATCCACAAAGAGTTCTACGATGCCCTTCTGCCCAGCATACAGCGCTGGGACGAGAAGGTCACCGTGGGGCATCTGTTCCAGAAGCTGGTGAGTCTGACGTTGCCTCAAGACGTTAAACTGCATGGGTCTTTTTTATCTTTTCTTTTTTTCCCCCTCTTTGATGTCATCCGCAGAGAAAATGGCTGCTAAACAGAGAGTTTTCAGGCTTCTCTGAGTTGGCTGCCAAATTTAGACAAGTGATTCACCAAGTCGCTGTTCCTGTTTGTGCGCGCGTGGCCCTGACATTTGCAGAAATAGTCCAGCTTTCAGTCTAATACTTTTGTTATTGTTGTTTTGTTCAGAAATATTGGTGTCAATATTACCTTTGACCTTTGTCACATTAATCACCTTTGCAGTGAATTTTGAAATATTAAGCTTTATCAATTTGGTTTAGCTTTTAAAAAGTAAACAATTAAACTGAACTGCTTTACATGGATTGTAGCTGATCTTCTATTCTGTAGAATCCAAAATCCATTATAGTCATTGAAAATTGTTGAATTCAAGTTATATTTTCAGTAACAATTTGCAGCAGTAAGCTCATATTGGAGTTCATAGAAACTGATTTTGTTTCTCTACTGTTATTTTCTTACGTTGTCTTGAATCAGGCGATTTATGTCCTGTAGCTGTTTCGGCTAAGACCGAAGGTTCTGGTGCATAATCTGGGTCTGAATCAATCCGATGTCTGTTCCATCATGAGAGATCCTGTGCTGTTGTTGCTGTGATTAGAGCAGATACTGTGTTTTCCAGCTCAGTAACAGATTGTAGCATCTATTTTTCAACACGACTGTGGCTCAACTTGCTTCTGATTAATGGTTGCTTCTATTGGCTGCCAGCTTAAAGAGCCAAGAATCCTCTTGGTTTTTACTACACCTGTCAACACATGAGCTGATGTCTTTTGTGTAGCTGTCCAGTTATGGCATAAATCTATAGTTTGTGTTCATCTTTCTTGGAGGATCAGATTTAGACACATTGTAAAGTATTCAAGTCAGCAAATGGCTGTAAATGTATTCTTGTGCCAAAAGTTAAAGCCCCAAATTGATGTACTGGATGCCATATAAACAAGCAACATAAAATCTAAAGGGGAAAAAAAAACATAAAATCAACATAAAGTTTTATAACTTTTGTGAAATCGGCAGTGTTAAACTTTTTTATATTTATTTACATAGTACCCACAAGCTTCCCTTTCACTTGGGATTTCATCAACAAAAAAGAGTGCATGTTATGAAGTGGAAAGAATCACATTAGTCAATTATTGAAATAATCGTAAACTAATTTAGTAATCGATTCACCATAAACTGGAGTATACGATTTCAAAAAGGGCCATTTGTTGAAAAAGTAACATTCTCAGAGCAGTAATTAGACCAGAACTGTTAAAAAATATAAATATGTTTAATTTAAGTTTTTAAAAAAAAAAAGAACAAATCTTTGTCAGTAAATATGTCCTAGCCAAAACTACTCAAGTGTTAAATATTTTAGCTTAATTTGGTGCAAATTCACTCAAGGAATTCTATATCACTGCTTTTCAGGCAATAAAATGTTTATTTTCTAATTAACTAACGGCATTGACTTATTTGTTTATGAGAACCTTCTTGGAGCACACAGCATCAGGAAGGCGTGGAAATAGCAAGAGATTTTGAATAGAAATTTAGTCAAGTCTTCCAGTAAACAGAAAATGGACCATCAGTGTACGATATTATGATCCAAAACGCATGAAAAATCAACACAAAATCAGCATCATTCCATAGTTAGACCAGCTTCCAGAGTCAAATCCTGTCAACCCCCCCCCCCAAATGTTCCTACATCAGAGTAGGCCTCAATTGATTAATAAGATTAATCGTGATGAATTGATTACTGAAATAATCTTTAACTAATTAAGTGATCAATTCAGTGTTAACTGGAGTAGACAGACTCAAAAAAATGCAATTTTTTTAAAAGAAAACATAAGGATGTATGAGAAAGGCTTAATTTTTCATTAAAAATGAATGATTATCAGATTAATTGATTAATCATCAGAATAATTGATAGACTAATTGACTACTAAAGTAATTGTAAATTCTTCTATACATCTTTCCCAGGGGTGCCAGGTCATGTACACAAACCCATCTCCCCGCCCAGTTTTTGTCTTTTACAGTCAGAAAATGTCGACTCACCTCATGCATGCAGACCCAGGGTAGTGTGAACAAATGAAACGTTTATTGAAAGTGTGCCATTAGCTGATGCTTAACATCAGACCAAATGGTACAAATGACTTCAAACTTTCCCTGGAGTGACTTTCTTCTGCTGGGATCACAGGAGTCACACCAGCAAGAGTCAGCTATTACTGTAGTCATCAACTCCCATCTGTGCTGTTTAAATGTGCATAGATGAGCATGTTGTGTGACAGCAAAACATTTAGTCAGAGTGGCAGTGTGAGAATACAGATGGCGGCGTAATTAGCTGCTATATGCATCCTGCTGCTTCTCATCGGTAGCGTGGAGTCCACTGGAGCATCAAGGAGTTCCAGGAAAAACGAGACGAAAGCTAGCTATGCTTCCCAGTTATCTTACCTTTCTTACACAAGCTTCGAGTCAGTTTGTTTTTAAAACAATAAACAAAAATGCTACTTTTGACCTTCTGCATAAGTGGACAATATCCCGTCGTTGAAAAGAAAGTTAGGGCAAAAGATGTGATTTTCTGAAAAACACCCCAAAGTTATAGTTTTGGTTTTATACTCTACAAATCCAGTAAAATCCTCAATTATTATGGGACAGTGGTATTTGCATGTAGATAAGAATAACCTTGAAGTGCACAAGAGTCACTGTACGTACCCAGAGTTTATATTTTAGTCAAGATATAGATCAAGAATTACACTCTTGTTTGTTTACATTAAGCTTACACTTAATATGGGGCTGAAACAATTAATCGGATCAATTAATTGTATTAATCGTGATTAATCAATTATTGAAATCAACTAATTTAATCAATTAATAATCAACTACTAAAATAATTGTCAGTTGTAACAATAATTAAATGATTAATATAGTTGTGATAAGGATAGAAATGAACTGTGGTGTGTCCCAACAGAACTGCTGTTTTTGGATTTCCTACCACTAAGAGCAGCACATGATAATTCTGCAGCCATGCCGTCGTTCAGTGTTTCAATTTGTTGCTTGTTTCTTGTGTCTCAATCGGATCATAATCCTATTAGTTGTTTCTAGAGGTTTTGGCCAGAGAGTGCAAACAGCTGATTTTTGATCAGCAGTGTCAAATGCAGAAACTATAAGTAGTTGTTTATGTGTTTGTGGACAATACTGCTCCCATATTCCCTCATTTTCCACCTGCCACTCTGACCGACTGCGTGAAGTGTTGCCGTTTTCCCCGGAGCGCCGTGGGTTTCCTCCCATTCCGGACACTTTGTCACAAAGTGCCGAATCAACGTGAAGAAATGTTGTGAATTTATATCAGTGTGTGCTTCCCACTCTCTCTATTTCTGGAAGTTTCTCTTCTCCTTCCAACCTTGCGCAAAAACTCACTTCTTTTTGTGATAATGACGATTGAATCCTTATTTGGCTTGGTTTTGCGTTAAAATATTGAACTTGTTGACTGAGTGAAATTTTTCTGTTTGTGCTGAAAAAGACCAAATGTGTGTTGAAATGTTATGCGATAGAAAAACACACAGTACTACTTTTGACTTTCTTTCATCAGTGATTTTCTGTTTGCCACTTTTCCATCACATCCTGATTTATGGGGTGCAGGACTAATAATTATCGACCCGAGCTGTCGATTTCTGCAGCTAAACCTTTTCAGAACCTCATCCGCATCTAAATTATGTGGTATGCCTTATTGCTTTTGTTTACAGCTAACAAAGTCCTTGTTTTTGCGACATGACAAAATGTAAAAGTTGCGGGGATTTCAATACATGTACAATGCTTTGTATCTAGAAGAGCGATGGGAGGAAATGAAGATAAGATTGGGAGTTTAGGAACAAAAGTAACAATAGCCTCTGATTCACTCTGTTCAGTTAAATCCACTCGCTTTGATAGAGTGCAGTCAACTCTCCAGCTTCTGCATTCAAGCTAAACTGCAGCAGAGTGCATATGTACGCACTGCTGGCCTGCAGCTTGTGGTACAATGCACACAGTGCAGCAGAGTGGGGCTGCTGGAAGATGGGAAGAGAAAGACAGAAACTCTTTCAGAAAAGGGGAAAGCTTATATCTACCAGTGGTTGGACATTAAGGGGTTTTGAAAGGGATTTGTTGACTGTTAGTGGGTATTTTTATTACTTTTATGCATTCATGCCAGACAGGACCGTAATAGTCTGTGTCCGTGCATCGTTAAAAAGCCTTAAAATCATGTAACAAAAATTAAGGCCTGAACATTATTTCAAAAAGTAAATTGGACTTAAATACGTAAATCATATATATTTTATGTCGTTTTTTTTTTTTTTTTTTTCTGGTGGGACTTTTATGTCAGGCAAAAATTTGAGTCGCACTCATATCTTCTTTGCGTTCTGTGACTCAAGATTATTGAGAGAAAAAAAAAAGAAACATTTAAAATGCTTACTTAAATTTGACTACGTATTAAGACATGTATAAAACTTTTTTTTTCTTACGGTCTTTTTATATTTTCCTGACTTATCTCTTCTTCTGTCATGGTGTAGGCCAGCCAACTGGGAGTTTACAAGGCCTTTGTGGACAACTACAAGAACGCGCAGGAGACGGCGGAGAAATGCAGTCAGGCCAACTCCCAGTTCCAGAAGATATCAGAGGTTAGTTGTTTTTTGTTTTTTTTCTTTACAGTAAAAGCATCGGTGGGTAGACAAAGAGCTGTAACATGTCTGCCAAGGAAATCAGGAGCATCCATTGGCTTATGTACTTTAACGTGTATTAAAAAAACTGTTGTGTGTGAGAACAACAACTTTTATAGGTCTCTACATCACTGATTGGACAGTAAACAGTTGTTTGTCTCGGCTCCTACAAATCCTTTTCACTTAGGTGATGATGAACAGAAACAAAAAAGGGAAGCAAATTACGTTTTAAATAATCCTTTCATTCTGAGAGCAGCTGTTTATGGGGAAATGTGCTCTTAGTATGAGGAACATGAGCTTACCTGTGTGAGTCATATGATTGAACCATTTGACCCACACATGGACACATTAACAGAAATGACAACAGTTAAAGTTGCCGTATGTAACTTTATTAGAAACTGTTTTTTGCACATTTGTTAAAACTGTCACCATGTCATGACGGTTTGCAATGAGACAGATAATCTGTGAAAAGATCAATCTCCTCCACCTACACCCTGTTCTGTTATTGAGCTCTAAAGAAATGCACCACTTCCGACCAAAAACAACCAATCAGTGCCAGGAGGCGGGTTGTAGCGCTTTCACTCAACACCACATATTCACTGCTAAATGTGCTAACGGCGAAGAAACAATTCACCGTGACAGGAAAACCGTTCATTCGCCGTCAACAGTGGCCATGCTAACTAGCCTAGCATTCACAACAAGATCTGCTGATGGGGAAAAGCTGTAGCAGTAGCACAAAGCAACGGCACGACCACATGAGATTGTGATTGATGAGCGTTAAGACCCACTTCTGGCTCTAATTGGTTGGTTCTAATTCACTCATATCTTCATTGTGTTCTATGACTCAAAGTTATTGAGCAAAAAAGAAACATTTAAAATGCTTACTTGAATTTGACTACATAAATAAAACTTTTTTTTTTCTTACGGTCCCATTATATTTTCTGACTTTATCTTTTCCCCCCACAGATTATCTGTCTCATATCGTACCGTCACAACATTATGACAGTTTTAGAAAATATGCAAAAAATATATGTATGTATGTATGTGTATAAATATGTACTTTCAGAATATCTTCTCTTGATTTTGATATGACTTGTTGATAATTCTGCTATATTTGCTGTTTATCATGAACACAGAACTTGCAGAACAGAGTTCTGTCATTGTGAGCATGAGGTGTGTTTTGTTTTAGCTGTTCACACGAAAATAGGCCACAATCTTTAGAAATTGACTGTTCAAAAGCACACCAACATAACTTCCTGGGTGTGCAGCTGATGCAACGAGCAACAGTATACTAAAATCAGATGTTGGAAACTATATTTACAAATTACTCAGGTCTGAGAGAACCATCATGGTGAAGCAGAATTCAGCTTCAATCCACTTAAATTTTGGGAATAAGCGTCCAGAAAACTGCAAAGCTGCTGAAACATAGAGTTCCTTTAAATCAAGCTTAAAAATCCATCTGTTAGCGTTATCTTTTATTAGTAAAAGCTGGAACTTATTTGCTTGATAAGTTTCATTATGGCGTTTGACAAAATGTAATGTTTTTTGGTTGTTTCATAATTATTAAATTAGAACTGCTTTGTTACTGAACTGTGCAATACAAATAAGCCTTCATCAGGATCCCATCCATCCCTAATGATCAGATTGAGCCGTCCCTAATAAATATTACTCCCCACATTTTAAAGACTTGACATGTGAAAAGCTTCTATTACCATAATAATCAATTAACCCAAATCCAGACCCCGTTGATTTGAATTTTGGAAGCATATCTCACTATCTGTTCATGTGAACTGAGGCTGTTCTCTGAGCTGCTATCACAACTCTGAAACCTCATCGTGTTCAATGTCCTGCGGCTCTTGCGATCAATATTGTGCTAAAAATACAGACACGCTAGGTGTGTCTGTAGCACAGCACAAATATTTATCCGTTCATCCATATTTTATACTGGCTTTATGCTCACTGGTTTGCAGAGGGCAGTTTCCAGTTGTCATTGGGCCGGAGGTGCAACACAAACAGACGATCACAAAGTCCAACAACAAGATTATTTTATGTTTTAAAAACACAGAAGACAATGAATGTAAAATATTCCATGGTTTAGCGTTTAGAAAATGCTAACTGCAGCTGGCTGTGGAGGAAATCTCAACAAATTAATTTCCTCAAAGACAAAGAGACTTCCAGTTGCACTTAATCCGCATCCACTAATAAAGGCTGTGGACCTGCTCTGCTCAGGCCTTTCAAATTCACTTCACTGGACCTGCTATAAAGAAAGTCAATAATCCATAAAGGTCTGCAATTCTGAAGGGAATCTTTGAAAGTAAATCTCATTAGTTGTTTAGGTTTTATTACTTATTTTCATCTGGTATGATTGTTAAACTAGATTTTTAATTTGAAACCATGTTAATGCAGAAAAACATAAGGATTGTTTTCTTTTTCATGTTGCCCATCTGTTACTTTTGAACTGAGCAGAAAATTGAAGTATTATTATATTACCCTAATTTATTCATCAAATGTTTCATTGTCTGCTTTTTACTGAAAGAAAAATGCATCTTTAAAGTACATTTTGCTGGTTGATGCAGCTAAAGACCAGAACAATGGTGGGAGTTCTTATGTTCTTAGTTCTGATGCATTTGATGAATAGAAAAAAAATAAGATTTTTGATTTGCTGATCACAGATCAGGGCCAAGTAAGTACTGCACAATGTAACATTTCATAAAAAGTGGTAATTGTACATTTCTTTTATTTTCACTTTGGTCCTTCTTTCCTTATAATCAGTCCAGTATGGTTCTAGTTTTTGTCAGCAGTTCTTAGTAAACATCTTGAGATTCATATTTCTTAATCATATTTTTCTTTTTTCCCTGTTTCTGTCCAGACTGTTAGAGTGAAAGGACCCAAAGACTCCAAAGACTCCTCCACAAAAAGTTCAATGGAGGGTAAGTCGTGTGTGTTTCCTGTTCTTTTAGGCTCCAGAATGCGTCTATGTCGTTCTGGGTTGTGAAAGGGAATCCAGTCTTGTCCTTTCTGTTTGTGTATCCAATGGTGGGCATCAGGAGTCAAACTGTAGTATGTGTGAACCTGCTCTCTCTCTCTCTCTCTCTCTCTCTCTCTCACACACACACACACACTCTCTCTCTCATTCTCTCACTGGCTCACTCCTCTGCTGCCTGTGTGCCTGAGAAGGGAGGCAGTGAGCTTGAGCGGAGAGTCAGAAGAGCAGAAGAGGGATATGGCGGTTCTGCTGGTGCTCAGACTGTGTTGTAGCTGCAGATCCGGTAAAGACTGCATGAAATGAGCCACTTGACTTTGACGGAGTGCTATTTTTCTCTTCTTTTTTTTTTGTATCTCTGGGATCCTGTAGTTAATAGGTGGAATAGGATTGAGCCATAAAGTAGGAGCACTTAATTAACAGTTGTTTTTTTTATTGAATTTTCATTTTCATTTACTAAGATTGCCTGTTCTGTTTAAACTGCTTTGCTAAAGAGTGCAGAGAGAATGGAAGTTTCTTTTAAAGCTGTTGTGTGTGCAGGACCTTATAATTAATATTCTTTAGAGATTCCTTTTTGTGTGTTTGTTAAAAAGATCCAGATTTTCTGAGTATACTGACCTGAAAACAATGTAGGAAAAAGTAATGGTGTGTCGATGTGAGAGAATAAGTGTGTGGTACATCTGGCTGTACTTTGTCTCTACTTTACAAACTAAATGCTGCTGCTTTGAGCATTCTGTCTCAGGGTAGTTTTCTATAAGGGACAGAGAAAGGACCCAAATTTGCTGTAAAATGTATTACATGATACCTGGGAAGTATTTAATTCATGTATTGCCAGTGACACTTTCTCAATTTAGAGAAACTGTTTTATCGATCTGTCCTCTGTGCTCTGGCTGCACTTTATTATTATTCACAGATGCTTATGCAGTTTGTAAGCTCTTTCATTATATGTACAGTGATGTAGTATGAAGCTACTGCATATCCCCCCAACAACCAGGGGTTGTCAGCATCTAAAATAGCCTCTGTTATTAATTTTGAGGCATCAGAGGGATTTCATTCTTACACCCACCGACTCCTGTTTTATTATGTTTTGTCAGTATATTTAGTTTGTAAGTAAATTTTGTTCAATCATTTTTGGAAATGCAGCATTGAGACCAAAACAGTTTTAATGTGATTGTAAATTTATTTATGTCAATAAATATGGCTGTAATTAAACATTTTCCAGTTTGAAACACTTTTAACTTTGCTATAAAATTATTCAAACTCACTGTAAATATATTTGGTCCCCAGAGGATCAGTGTGTTGTGATCAGGTTTAGATCAGGGGTGTCCGGATTTAACTTGTTCACTTCTGATACGATACCGATATCTCGGCTTTGAGTATTGTCCGATACCGATATTAACCCCATGCGATATCAGCATGACTCATACATACTTTTACTACTTATTTTATAGTAGGAAATGCTTGACTGATATTGCTCAAGCACAGAACAATATGTATGAGAACAACTGATCCATTTGTTATTAACCAGTGGATCTGCATGCATCACACTAAATGCTGGAGCAAAATGCTTCCACTGGCGTTATTATATCAGAAATTTTAAATTTACGCAAATGTTATCCGATACTTGTTTTTTGTCAGAGAACGAACCGATTTCTGGTATCAAGATCAGATCGGAACATCCCTCAGACGTCAATAATAGCGCAGAGTGTTGGTGGAGGAGATTGATCATTTCATAGATTATTTGTCTCATTGCAAATTGTCATGACATGGTGACAGTTTTAACATGTAAAAAACTTAAGAAAAAAATAACAGAAATTACATACTGCACCTTTTAAGTTGTAGGGAGTCATATGCAGTGTTTTTGCCAAGAGCCACCCAAACCCAGAAATGTTGCTATGCTTGACCATAATATTTATATTTTTTCAGTCTCAAATTTCATTCAATGTGGCTTTGAGAAAAGTCTGAAAAATCTTAAATTTGACTTGCTGAATCCTGCAGATACCTTGAATAAATTCTAATGTAATTTTGGTGTAGCAATTCAAGATGGCTACACCTAAACACAACCTCAGAACAAACACTGCCCTGGACATGAGCTACTGAAGCTCATGCCTTGCTTTACATTCACAGTTAACCTACCGCCGCCTCACTTCCACAGATTCCTTGTTGTGTACAAAGTGGCCTATAGTCATATGATACTTCCTGTAGCGCTTGTTCTCTGTGCGTATGTGTGTGCGACTCACTCTGCACACACGCATAATTGAATATTCCCTCGCAGTCCGTGCAGGACATGTAGTAAACCCTCTTGGAGGTGGCGGCATCGCTTCACTGAGCCACAACAATTGACTGGGGCTGCAGACATGATCACAGGGTGGAGAGACTTCAAAGAGCATCTGCACAGCTCCCTAGCTGAGTCTCATTAGTATTAAACAGTATCTGTGTGGGCATATTTCAGTGAGGAGTGTATAGATGGAAGTCCCACCAGCAGAAAAGGAGGGATGTTTTGCTTTCACTCTTTTGTGCTTCGTTGTGGAGGAAGTAGGAAAACGGCATAAACAAGAGAAAGAGAAAATGTTTGTGTGGTGCTGCCCAGCTAAAGGACTGCAGTTGAAGCAAAGTGTGGTGGTCCTGCTCTCTGCCTGACTGGAACAACCCTCCTTGCATGCAGAAGCTTCTTCTCTGTTTCACTTGGCTAGTTTTCTTCCCTCGGGCCTCAAATATATTGGCTCTAACTTTTTCATTTCTGAAATGGAGACTAGCTTCTTTCCTGGGTGAAACAGCATTAGCTGCTTTCCATTTGTTTCTGCCCTTGATGCTGTAGCATTGTAATTCACGACAATGTCATGTGACACGTGCTGCAATATGAGGGTGAGGCAGCTTTGACGTTTTTATTTAGTGGCTTCTGGAAGCTGGACTGCAGTGTGAGAGTCCATAGGACTGGGGTCATGAAAATGTCTTTGTCATTGTTTCTTTTCTTTTCTCTGTATAACAGCTTTCATAAACAATCTGGAAATGTTGGGAAATTCACTGAAGTGTTTCTCCTAGACAAAGATTTATGTTTCCGAATGTCATCCGCGTTATCTAAATGTTGAATCCATCCATTCATCCATCTTTTGGATCGGATGTACGTCCATTCCGTCTTATCGCTTAGAAACATCTTCCATTTAATTCATCATCGGGTTTATTATTAATGCCTCAGTATTGGCAAAAGAATTTAAAGAATAGAGAAATTTGAAAAATTTGATTTGGGAAAAAATATAGTTTATACATTATAAATGAGAAACAGTCATGTTCTACATCCAGAGTTGGCTTGTTTTTTTATTATGTTTATGCCACCAACCATTTTTCTTTTCTCCTTAATGTGACTTTGTTCTATTCCCTCCATCTTTTCACTTTGCTGCATCTGTGGGAGTGTTTTACCTCCAGCGGTCATGTGTGCCACCTACTGCTGCTGTTTCACCATCTTAGCAGCAAAGCCGACCCTAGAGAAACCAGCCGAGAGCGGCGATGAGGGAATGTCTCAGTCTTATAGCGCTTTTTATAGATGTGCTGTGTTTTCTTCTTCTTAGAATAACTGCTTATTTAGTTCTGTGTGTAGTTTAGATCACAGCAACCGCACGATGCAGAATTACTATTTATCAGTGCATAAACTTAGGAAGAAATAATCAGTGAAATGTCTTTATTTAACCCCCACAAAGAAAGCCTTTTTTTTGTCATTGTAAGACTTCCTTGTTTAACTCTGTGAGCTGGGCTTGTGTATTTATTGTCGTCTGAGCTCCGGGTTTGTGACCCACTGTGTGTCTGCGCTGACTCAGACTCTCCGTCTTCTCTCCCCCACAGATCTCCTTTACAAGCCCATTGACCGCGTAACCAGAAGCACCCTGGTCCTTCATGTGAGTGAACCACAGTCACTTCCACAGCCTTAAAGGAGCAGCCCACTTAAACTGTGTGCTGGATAATAACAATAAACGCAAACTTTTATCTTGCTCCTAGCTAAAGCTTTTTTTTTTTTGCTGGAACAAATTAGCTTGAGGAACATCTGTAAAGTGGAAGGAAAATGATAAATGGCTATTAGATGCTTTTATTCTGAAGCTGTGAAGGTGTTTATTCAGCTCCCACTTACTCTTACACCCTGAAATGAAATCCTATCATATTTTTCTTTTGTAGTTTCCCTTCCATTTCACAAATATGCACTACTTTGTGTCATTCTATAACATAATGTTCCATAAAATACAAATTATAGGAAGCAGTCTTGGGGATTTGTCTTTACCTGCTTTTAAGATTAAATAAATCTAAGTCAAGTGTTCAAAGCAAAAGGCCAAATTGTCACTGTTGTTATTATTAATGGAATCAAACTGACTCAATTTTTGTATGAAGAAAAAAACTTACCAGTCAGTATAATTTTTTAAAAACTCGATTCTAGACAGGGATGTGCGCTAATTCAGCCCCAATTTCCCTAATTATGGAAGATCAACAATCGGCCGATACTTACATCTGATTTTGATCTTTTCCACTAATCTTCTCTACTGCGGTCAACGTCTAAAAAATCAACCACTGTCTACTTTTGCTATGTAGTGACAGTGACTGACAGTTCAGCCCAAGAGGTCAGGTCTGCCTGTGTGGAGTTATAATAGTCACCCCACACTGTCTCTAATTTGGCAACTTTTCAAAAAGAAAAAAAAAATTGGAATTAACCAAAATCAGAATTAGCAGATCAGGCTTTTTAAAGACTGGGGGTCGGCCAAAAAACTGCAATCCGTGCATTCCTAATTCTAGAGCATCGTTTAGCAAGAAAGACTTGAAATGGTTGTTTCCGCTTTCTTGACGTCTCAATGCATCACTTCTGAATTTGTCAACAATTTAATTTTCCTTTTTTTTTCAGCCCTTTTTTTTATATACATTATCTTCCATATTTGGGGTGATAGTCCCACTTTTTTTCCAACCTTTTGTTGTTAGAAAGATGGCCTCGAAATCTGGATCAAATACTTTGTTTTTATCTGACCAAAGGAAAATCTTGTGGCTCATTCAGCCAATTTTCCAAGCTTTGGTCATCCTTCCATTTTTATTTCTTCAATAGGCATTCTCTTTCTTGAAAAGGAAAGAGAATGCCTGTTGTGAAATTTTAGTATTTAGCAAGCTGTCTGAGGCTTGTAGAGGATTGTATTGTGATCTTTTGTTGGCTCAGTCTGACAGAACACCAACCCTCACGGGAAATGGCCTTTTAAATCTTCCCAACAATTATTTCTCTGAGGGTATTGCTGATGTCTTTACAGCTTCTGCATCTTTAATAGCGACTGAAAAGGGAAACCCAGATTTATTGTTTCCAGCCCCAAACCGGCTTACACCTTAAATGAGCAAATATTATTCAGAAACTGTCAGCCATGGAAGCAGTTTTTGCCGTTGTGTGCGTGTGGTTGTGCTTCACATGCATATGTTTGCATAAAGCTGGCAGAGAAACAACAAGCCTTTCACTCTGAAATGGCTTTCAGTTCCTGTCATGCCTGCTAACCACGCAAGGAAATTGGCGGCACTCTTTCTGGAGCGAAGGCTGTCCTGTCATCTACAGGACTCATCAAAAACCAGGAACTGACGTTACTTGAGTGAATATTTTCCTTGTTTGATAGGAAATTAAAAGCTAGAGAGTAATACTGAATGCATTTAGATGGTTTGATTTGTTTGTTGGCTGGAACAGGACCTGCTGAAGCACACGCCCAAGGACCACCCAGACTTCCCTCTGCTGCAGGACGCGCTGCGGATCTCTCAGAACTTCCTCTCCTCCATCAACGAGGAGATTGACCCTCGCAGGACTGCCGTCACTACGCCTAAAGGAGAGGTATGTGGCACTTTAAAAATAAATAAAAAACCGCAACCTTTGCAACCGCAGGATTCAAACAAATTCAGCTGAGTCTATTCAAATGAGGCCTCCCTTTGAAGCGAGCGCCTGCCGCCCTGCGCACGTTTTTAATCTGTCAGTAGGAGTTCACCTCTGGTGTTCTTCCAGGCGCGTCAGCTGGTGAAGGATGGATTTCTGGTGGAGGTGTCGGAAAGCTCCAGGAAGCTCCGACACGTCTTCCTCTTCACCGATCTGCTTCTCTGTGCCAAGATGAAGAAGACAGCTGTGGGGTGAGTGTCATCGGTCAGACTGAAAATCTGCGATCCTACTGGAACTGCCGAATGAAAAACTTCAGACTTGAACTCGTCTCGCTCTGACGTTGGGAAAAAAAATTCAACTTGACAAAGAGTGAATTTTAGTCTTCAAAATCTATCTCATCCACAGACTGCAGCTGTGACAAGTGATTTGTATATTTTATTTCTACTCCTGGCAGATTTAGATTTAAATAATTTTTCATTTAACCTTGGTGTTTATTTCACATATGGGAATGATATAGACATTTTGCACAAATAAATGTCAATGGAGTAAAATAAAAAGCCTTAACCTTTGGATCGAACATAACATTTACACAGTTTTTACAGTTATTCTCAATAACCAATAAAATCTCAACCTCTTCTTGATGATTTCACTTTGGCAATGAGATCCAAGGTTGGAGGATTTGTCTCTCTTAGCTTCTGCCAGTCAGAAGTAAAGATGAAGTAATATGCTAACTTTATAAATACACTTTTAGCCTCTTTTCTCACATGCTGAAACCCTCCTCCCTGCTCCGATTGGTTGTTTCTGACCGGGAGCGGCGTCTTTCCGGGCCACCGGGAGGAGGCGGAAGAATTTTTCACAGATTATCTGGCTCATAAATAGTGACAATTTTAACAAATATGTGGGGGAAAAAAAAAGAAAAGAAAGACGTTTTTATTTTGAGCTGCTTGTACAGTGAAAACAAGTGACCAAAACAAATCTCTCCCCCTTTAAGCCTGATTGTTTCTTTTTGTGGTTCTCATCATCCCTCACTCCCCGCTCCGATTGTCAACAATACTGGCCCGTGCCGTTATCTCAGCAGGCCACCTCCAAGCAATTCATGCAGCAGAGTAATCATCCAGAAACTCAATCACCTTGTGTTAAATTACTGGGCATCTCTAATCCTGCTCAATTCCAAGATTATCTCTGTTATGTAGTTTGAAAATCGTTCATGTTCATGATGTAGGAAATATGGCAAGATGTCTTGTCATGTCTGGTAACGAAAGGGTTCAATTATTCCCACATCAGACAGAACAGTGAACTAGACTGTGAAAAAATGACATCAAGTAATGTTATGTTAAAAAAACGAATTAATTGGATGTTACATTGTCAAACTGCAGTATTGTTTGTTTTTTTAATCTAAGTAGACTAAAAAGTGTTTGACATCGGTGTTCTCGAAAGTGCCTTTTGAGAACATCCAAGATCATGACTTCAAGATCATGAATGTTTTCAACGGGCTGGTTGTGCCAGAATATATTGATAAAACCCTTTAACAAACTGTTAAAATATTAATGAAGAGTGGTGTCTGCATTTCGTATGCACTACTTAAAATAAAATAATATTCAATATATTGTATTTAAAAAACACACGTCAAAGTCACTTATTTTGTGAAGCTACTTTAGAAACATTAGGAATAAATTTTGTGATATTTGTGCTGATGGATGACAGTAAATGTGACTTTTTGTGATTCTGTATCAGTCACAAACTTTAACTTGACATGAAGTGGGGCTGAGGCAGCAGCATAGTAGACGTAAGGAATTCTGCCACCTGCAGGTGGGAATTAGTAGTCAAAATTTGCAATAGACTCAATTATGCATTAGGACTAAAAAGTGCATGGATGTGTTGATTTTGAGTCAATTTTAAGCAAAATACTTGAACGATTTATATAATTTGACTGCATGCAGATGAAAGCTGCTTTGATTTACTACCACGCAAGGTTTTATTCATACGATGATTACAGCATGGTCATTCATTAAATGTGTTTTACTCACATTCATTTTGCTTTATTGCTTAAAATAATGAAGATAATGCATTCTGCAAAGTTCAGATGAACATGGCGTCTCTATGTACGCATTCTTGAGTAGCTGTCTGAGCAAGTGTGGCACTATAATGAATGGAGTGTACTGCATGATCATTTAATGCTCATTACTGATGCAGAACATTAATGTCTTCAGCCCTTCATCTATGGAGCTAACACTGCACATGTATCATTTTCATTAATATAGATTTGTGACACAAATAGCCTAAGAACAATCCATTATTCTGCAGCTTCCAACTTACATTAACCTACTTAATGGAGACATGCTCTTATAAATGGAAAATTAGGGAATAGCCCTTTAAAAGATGGTGCTCTTATTTATCCAATTGTTGTACTCAATGGTCTTGGCTGAATATGCAAGGCAGTCTTATATTCTAGCTTAAGCAAAGATGTGTAAATCATATTTTGTATTTGACTTGAACTAATTTCTACCCATTCTGTGCATGTGTGTGTGCGTGTGTGCGTGTGCGTGTGTGTGTGTGTGTGTGTGTGTGTGTGTGTGTGTGTGTGTGTGTGTGTGTGTGTGTGTGTGGATGTGTGTGTGTGTGTGTGTGTGTGCAGTCGCCACCAGCAGTATGAGTGCAAGTGGTACATTCCTCTGGCTGATTTAACTTTCCAAACGCTGGACGACTCAGACTCCTGTCCGAGCATCCAGGTCCTGCCGGAGCATGAGATCGAAGAGATGAAGATGAAGATCTCCGTTTTAAAGAATGAGATACAGAAAGAGAAGGTAAGCTTTGTTTTGTTTTGCTTTTTTCCCTGATCCAAATTATGTAGGTCCTGATCTTTAATTCAGCTCTCACAATGGACTGAAACTTATTTCATGTTGTGATAATACAAAAGTCCTACACTGAGAGTTTGTTTGTTTGTTTTACGTCCTGGCAGAAAAAGATTTTTTTTCTTCATCAAGGTAGCCTTCAATGTTTATATTTGAAACTGGGACTTTCCAGTTCTCATTACATCTAATCATCAGCTGAATCTTTTGCTGTTAGATAAACACAAATCTCCATGGAAGTTTGTCATTCGCTTGTTTGTGCTTATCTTTCTCCTAAGTGGTGCAAGTGACTCCTTACTGGAACAGCTGTATCTTTATTTTTAGCTGTGCCTTTGTCACCCACCCTTATGTTTGTCCTGGCAGAGTAAAGCCGGGACAGCACCGACATCTAAAAATATTAAGCAAAATGAAAAAATCTTTTGCGTTTTTTTTTGGGGGGGTTTTAGCTGCTGCTGCTGTCGCTTTCCTGCTTTGATTGGGATCTTTTGTTTTTGTATGATTTAGCTTGGCATCCTAACTATGCAACATGTTAATGTTATTCCCCCAAAGCGTAATTTCCAGAACTTTGTATTTTTTCCACAGGACATTGTTTGATGTTATGCCACTATGTGGTACAAAACAATTGCGATTATGTAAACCGTGCCTGCTGGTACTGAGAAGAAAGCTCCCCTTTCTACAAGCTGCTTTCTGATTGCGTTGAGTGTGATGGAAAATAAAATTGTTACAAAAAGATACATTCTGGAGTTATGAAAGTAAAGCCATAAACAAT
Organism: Poeciliopsis prolifica; assembly: GCF_027474105.1. NCBI lineage: Eukaryota > Metazoa > Chordata > Actinopteri > Cyprinodontiformes > Poeciliidae > Poeciliopsis > Poeciliopsis prolifica. The sequence goes on from NW_026562394.1 coordinate 7,484,029, forward strand.
GATTTTATCACAGCAATCACAATTTAGCTTATATAAAGTCACGCCAAATAAATGGAATGGATTTCCATGAAACAGGAATGTTTAAGTCCTGTTTAATTTAAATAATTTTCCTGTTTAATTCTTTTTCAATTAAATGAATTAAACAATTAATTCAATAAAGTTTTTAATTAATTTAAACACTTCTTTTATTAGCTCATGAAGTTTGAGCTAATACAGCACGGTTTGCTACAACCATCTCCTGCGATTATCTTACAGCGTTTGTACCCTGAAATTCAATTTAAACATTTTTAAAGTCAAAGGAATTTTGTAATAATTTACAGAATTTTAGATTTTAAAGCTCGTCCCATAGAGGTACAAAGAAATATCAAATCACAATTCTTTGTTCTAGCAATTCTGAATCAGTACAAAATGCTCAAAAATCTATTTTAAAATGCTTATATATCAGACTTCTTCTTTCAAGTATACCCGTTTATTTGGCCACTGCAGCAGAGAAGTTAGCAGCTAGCTCGCTCTGTCTGAATAGAGTGCGCTAGCATTTAGCATGAGGAGAGCGTGATTGCTCCAAGTTTAATTTGAATGCACTTTGGTTAAGACATCAAAGTCTATTTTATTTTAAACTCAAGTTGTAGAGATTTATAAAGCATAAATGCACTATGGTAGACTGAAGTGTGCTTAATTTTTGTAAAATTTTATGCACAAACTTATTTAAAAAACTGATTAAATTTGATCCAGTACGGAACCTTAAAGGAATGTTTTTATTTTCTTACACTGTCTTTTGCTCTTGTCTGTCATAATTTAATCTGCGTTTTTTTTTTTTTTTTTTTGTGTGTGTGTGTAAACAGACAAATGGTTTCAGAAATGAATCAATTCACTTCTGAATTGATTCGGGACCCTAAAACTTAGAATTTAGTGAAAATACACAGTGGCAGCTTAAGTGCTGGGGATTAATTGTTCCATTTGCTACCAAATATAGTAAATTAGTAACTATCCCAGTTTTGAAGTTTACAGAACAACATAAAATGAGTTTTATGAGTGAAATATTTGAAACTATCTAAAAATAGTTTAGGCTATGTAGCCTAAACAGTTTTAGAAGTACTAAGAAGTACTACTATTTTGTATTGAAGTGGAAGTAAAACAATGTATCCCAGGATACTAACCCAGTTTTTGTTGTGGAAATACTCTGCAAAATGTGTTGTTGTGTCATCGCGTCTTGTTGATCCTCGTTAGTGCTAAAAATGAATCAGTTGCTAAAAAGAGCTGAAATATCAGATGTTGTGACTCTTAACAGTTTCGAGTACATTCAGTAATGCACAGTGTCATCCAGGCTGAGTTGTATCGCCGCCATCAAGAGCGGAGAGTTCCTGTTATTGCCCTCTCACGGTGCTCGGCTCGCCCACTCGGGGCACACTGAGTGGCCACTGCTGATATTTCCACTCACCAGAGGCCAGTGGAGGGAGAGATTCAGCTGATTGTGTTCTGGGAGGCTCTGAGTCACAGCTTCCTGGTGAAGACTGAGAGGATTTATTTGCTTTTTCTTTCAGTCCTAACAAAAAATAAATAAAACCCTGCAGTTATGAAATGCTCTTAAAGGTATAGAGCTTAAGTTTGATAGCTTCACCAGTCTTTTTATATGAAATGATAGACAGCTGAATATGAACTAGCAACATTGACTTTGGCAGGAGATTCTTCAAAATCTGAAGAGGAACTCAAGGAAGTTTTTTTTTTTTTTAATCTGGTTGAAGTTGTCCTCATTTTACCTACAAACAAAGCAGATGCAGTGAAGTCGTCAAATTGAAAAAGTACAAATTTCCTCTTTTTTCGTCCTCCAGAAAGCACCAGGTCCTGATCTTATGAACTCATGATGAGTCAATAATCTGCTGACTGGATAAATGACAACCAGTACTGTGTTTCTAAGTGATGCTTTAGATCGTAAATAACTGTGGAATGATGCACACTTTTACCTGATTCATTTGGAAGTAGAAACATTGACAAACACAATTTTGAAAATGTATTTGATTAGCGAAATCATTTGCAAAAGTAAACCAAACTTTTCTCTTAATTTTCTCCTGTACCAAAAGTACCACCAGCTTTCAGCAGGTGGTACTTTTTCCTTCCAACTTTGAGATTTCAGTTATTTTCTCTTATTGTTATTTTCATAAATAGGCACCGTCTTCCCCATGAATGTCTGCGTAATGCTTTATTAAAATTTTCTAGCACTAATTTTCTAACATCAAAGTTATTTTGGACACACATTTTTATTTTCGGTCAGATTTTGAGTTGCAATAGTGAACATGTCGATATATTCCATGAAGAAATTCATAAGTCAAATGTTTTATTTTCTATTCTTTGCATTTATCACTTTATTTTCTCAATTTGGTTGCTAATTTGCCATATCTTTATATAAATATCAATAAATCCACAACTAGATTCATGATACAGTAAACAAAAGAAAAGGGAAAATTGTCCCTTTTTTGGAGCTGAAGTCATACTAAGTCTAAAAACTTGCATGTTGTGATGAGTGTTGCCACTAGTAGAGTTCTGTTCTTCCTCCTTACAAACTTGTCTTACTTCAGATAACTAACCACACAGTATCTTCGTTTGTTTGTCTGTGTTTGTGCAGAAAGCTCCAAAGGGTCAGAGCCGTGCGGAGCGTCTCAGGAAGAAGATGAATGAGCAGGAGTCATGGCTACTCCTGCACTCCCCCACCATCCCTTTCCGCATCCACAACAAACATGGAAAGGTGCTCATGACCCCATTGTTGGCAGTTGCAATGCTCAAGACTGACCACTAGATGGAGTGATAAACCTTTGAGTGGTTTCTGACTGATCTAGAACTAGAATCCTTAAAATCCAATCCCCGACTTTTTGTTTTTCTTATTTTCGGTGACTTTCAAAAAAGTTTTTTTTGTTTAAAATGTTAGTTATTGATTAAAACATTTATGCATTTGTTTGCAGAGCTATCTGTTCCTCCTCTCTTCTGATTATGAGAGGGCAGAGTGGAAAGAAAGCATCCAGAAACTCCAAAAGAAAGGTAACTGGCTTTAATTAAACAGTTTTGTTAATAAGAATGAAGTATGACATAATTAAAAATAAACGTCACACCAAATTTTTCTGTTTTTTCTTAAATCAGATCTCCAGGCTTGTGTGCTAAGTTCTGTGGAGCTCCAGGTCTTGACCAGCTCCTGTTTCAAACTCCGAACCGTCCACAACATTCCTGTCACAACCAACAAAGACGGTACGACACGCTCACACAAAGACTCTCTTTTGTAATCTTGTGTTTAAACCCTCACATAGTTCAAATCCACACACAACAGCTTCTTTTCTCCCCCCCTTCTGCACAAAAAAAGCCACAATAAAGAAAGCTGGGGCCCTTCAGGAGATGAATCTGGGACACAATATGTTTCTCATCTAGCTCATAGCGGCCACTGCCACGCCGTGTGTCGGCATTGAGCCCCCAGCTCCTATGTTTGTTTTTGCTTCAGATCTCTGCGTTGCAGCTCCTCTCAGAGACGGGAGGCTGGGAGGGGGGTGACATTAAAGCCATCTGGCTGACCCGCTCTCATCCCCTCCCTCAAATGCCAAGAGGTTCTGTCATCCGCTTGAAATCCTCAAAGCTGGCAGGAAGGTCTCGAGAACACAACGTCTGATTCTCACACAAGAGAATCCGAGTGAGATGTTTAATGAGGCTGTGGAAGTTTCTGGGTTCGCATACCTGTAAACGTTGAAGTGCTGGAAGAATTCGCCACAGTGGTGTTTTTACATTGTGGCACCCACACTGAAGCAACAGCTGTGTAACCTTATAACTGTGTTGTTGGTTCCCTATGACTCTAAACCCAGGCATAATATTTGTCTATGCTCCAGCTAATGATAAGAAAATAGCAGATTGTGTTTTTACTTGGTATATAAAAAGTTAGACAATATTCTAATGGTACTGCATTGTTCAGTGAAATTAAGTGTAATATGGTGGTGCAGTTGACAACCACAAGGCTAACATGGGCCATCTACTGATCTTCGCATTCACCTCTACTAACAGTTTGTACACAGGGTGTCCATGCATCCTTAAAAATGATTAAATTTGTGTGTATAAAATGAAAGTATTGAATTGGCTTAAATTCCTAAGTTGGTCTTAAACTCTTTAATCACAAGTCTTAAATTTTGTCAGGGCAAGACTATTTAATGCAGTTTTTGTCTCACTGGACTTTTCTGTCAGGCAAATGTTTGATTTGAATGAAAGCGTCTCCATTGTGTTCTGTGACTCAAGGCAATTGAGGCTACTACTAACAAGCTGCTAGCTAGTTTGAAACCCGGTGATACTTATTTTAATGCTATTACTTATACCAGAGCAGCATAAATTAAAGCATAATTATAAAGCCAAAGGAAAACGATACAAGTATTTTAAAGGGTTTTGCAGATAAAAAAAAAAGTTTGGCAAGTGTTTGTATTGGGCCTTCCTGAATCAAGTGTTTGTAGAACCACCTTTTGCAGCAATTACAGCTGCAGTTGTTTTGGCATGCTCTTACCGGCAGGATTTATGACCCGAAACTCACTGTTGTGTTTTGACTGGACCATACAGATTTGATTAAAAGCATTCGATTCTACTTTCTCATGTGGTTGCAATGTGACAAAATGTAAAAAAAAAAAACAGTTCAAGAAGTATGAATGTGTTACTGTAAAAAAGCTTTCCATCTCTGTTACTGCAAGTACAGTAAGTTTCAACCATTTGAGTTTGTTTTTAAAGAAAGCTCAAATCTTGCGATCAGTGTAAGATTTTTGACCAATTTCTTGATAGAAAACAGGATAAATGCACCAGCTTGATTGACATACGATGTAAAGAGGAGGATCTAGAAATATATCTACTTTCAGTGAAATCTCTCTTGTTTACGTCACTCATTATTTACCTGATATCATATTAAATGTGTAAAGATCTGTTTCAGTGGAGAAGGTTACAGGCCACCCCGAAGCTGAACTCAATGAACCACCTTCCTGTGAAGCTTCCCAGTGGCATATAGAAAATACACACATATTTAACCCCAACGATGTCTGTTCTCCCCTCCACCACCTATGCTGGACCTCACTATAGCCCTGTCAGCCCTCATCGTAGTTTATTTACCAGGACACAAGCAAACTTCACAGGGCTTAACCAGAGCAAGAATGCATCGTCTTGAAGTGTTTGTTGGTGAGACGTTTTGAGTGGGGGGGGTCGTGTCTACTCTTCCACACAACAATCAGCTGAGCTGGCTGACAATGTGTGGTCTTAGACCAGCAGCATGAACAGAAATAGTTTGGGCTGACTGATCTTCAAATGATAAAATTTAGTTTTCTGTTTTTTTATGCTTACGGAGACACTGAGCAAAAATTTAATTGGAGCCCAGTGAATATTCTAAACATTAAATATCTGATATAGTTTCATCTACTGATATTGATCCATTGCAATATACATTGTTATTGATTTATTGTCCTGCCTTAAGTTAAGATTTTGGCGATGAGCTGAAGCTTCGCACGCATCTTCACCAGGAGTTAAATTGCATAAATTAATCTATATTTTACATAAAAGAAGCTCTTTTTCTAACTTTTAGGTGTGTTACGATACTATTTCTACTTTCACCTGATACGGTATGTTTCAATAACAGCTCTGTTGGCTTGTTTTCCAGATGAGGAGACCCCCGGCCTGTACGGCTTCTTGCATGTGATCGTCCGCTCGGCCACGGGATTCAAGGAGTCGGCCAGTGAGTGCTTTTTGTGTCTTGTATCTAAAACCTGCAGGAAGCCACTGTACCTAAATGTGATCATCAGAAACATTAATGCCCAATCAGTCACCACAGCCTGCCTATGTCTCTGACAGCCTGCACTACTTCAACTGACTCAGAAAGCACTTCAGGCACATACAATGGAATAAAAATCAGCCACGCTCACTTTCGATGCAGAACTGCAGCCAAACATGCTGAAACGCTTTGTTCACTTGCTCTGAGATTGCCCACTCTAACAACAGTTTCTTTTGTGCATTCTTTGTAACTCTTGGTTGGTTATTGGCAGAGAGTGGTGTTGGGCTTGAAACCGCCGAGACCGTTTGAGACACGTCAGCGGTGGACAAGCTGCTGCTTCACCGCACTTTGCTACCTTTGTTGAACAAATACTAGATCAAATATCAGAGGGTTGAAGCAGAGAGGGAGAGATATGACTTTTCTTTTTCTTTATTATTTATTATTTTTTCCAGTTACCATGACAGCCCTGCGTCTGTGTAGGAAAGCTAGTGCACTAGAATGTCCTGCTTAATGGATTGGAAAGCTTTCTCTCTCTGCTCTGAAAGATTGTTTGATCCTCGATGGAGCAGAGTGAGCTGACGGGTTTGAAATGAGTAAGCGTGTGTGTGTGTGTGTGTGTGTCTCGAGGAGATGTTGGGGTGGGTTCTCTGATACAATTTGTGGGCAGCCTCTAGTGAAGCATGCAGATTCAGGGTGGGGAACGACAGCCACGGTGACGGTGAGGGGCAGGTCGCGCGTCAGTGATGTTGTTGGAGGTCACTCTGATGGCCGTACCTCATCTTCCGCATTATAAATGACTCCATTTAATCACACAGTTAAATGTAACAGCAAATAATCTCACCAGAAAATGCTGGACTAAATGAAATCATTTCACAACTGAAACAAAATGTCGGATACAATGGAGAACGAAGGAAATGAAATTGTGTCACATCTATAATGAGAAACACCAACTAAACTAAGCTTATTAGTTCAGTTGAATAGAAACACGAGGGAATATTTAGTAAATATTTGATAGGCTTGTAACACAGCAAAACAGTTACTTACAAGGTTAAACTTCACAGCTGGGTTGCATTAGACCCAGCTCTGGGTTGTCTTTATTGCAAAGTCTTTTCTTCTGCTCTCCACAGTTGAACACAGCCAGATTTTATCTACAGCGCCATCCACATGACTGAAAGGCAAACTGCACTTCCTTGACATAAGTAAAGCCTAAAGGCCAAAGGGCTACGGTGGGTCAAAATGTGGTTTCCTCTTAGCAACAGAACAATCTTCAGAGGGTTCAGCTCATGGACCCTCTGCTCATGGCTGAACCCTCTGAAGATTGTTCTGTTGCTAAGAGGAAACCACATTTTGACCCAAAAAACGGTTTTGTTTCAGTAAAATGTGTTTAAAATTAACATCTGGACATTTTTTTATGTATTTCTAGTTGGATTATGATTTTTTCTTGCAATAAACAACTTATAAAGTCTGTTTAGCACCATTGCAGTGACATTAAAGTTGTGGTGATGTGAGCTTCCTATCTGGTCCTCGTCAGCGTTACTGCAGCTGTATACTGTAGTAGCTGTAATGCAGCTTTGCTCTGCTGGAGGAGACGACCAGGAATCGTTGTTTTCAGCCTGTTGTGAAACCTTGAATGAACCTTTCAGCAGTGGATGAAACATAACAGGAGATTTTTCCTCTTTATCTGAAGGGTTCATTGATAATGTTAGAACATGAGTTTCTCTCTCTGAATCTCTGTGCCTATTATTGAAACAGTTGGTACTTTTTTCTGATTAAGCTGAAGAGAAGTCCCATGTTAAATCATCCATGACTTAATAAGTGCAGTTCTGCTCAGAATGCATCACTGCTAAGCTGTGTAAGGTAGCATGATACCTGACTTAAATCTGCTTGTTTTAGAACCACAGCTTTCATACTTTCTGTGTAATTCAAAATGTATTACTCAAAATGTCCTCTCAAAATGTAAATGTGACACAAATGAGTAGTTTATAAGGCTGCATTGTGCTTTTCCTTCCATTCTAGACTTAAAATCAGTCAGTATGGAACAGAGGACGTTATTGGGGTCTGTTATTTGTGTCAAAACAATTTCTGCTCAACGGGAAAGTGGCGTTAAATTCAGCCCAGGGCAAAACTTAGTCTAACTGGGTCACAGCAGCAGAAACTGGGAGTTGAGCGTGTCACAAAAACTGCTTGTTAAAAAGGAGGTCTAACCTAATACAACACCAAAAAAGGTGAAAAACAGATCACGCTACTTTATTCTGAGGTTTTATTTCCGTCTGTCAAAGTGACAGCATCTCTCTGCAGCCTGAGCTGTGCAGGAACAGTGTGAACAGATCCAGATAAGAACATGTAGGCCAGACAGTAAGAAATGTGCTCAGACATCCCCGGAATCATGCGGACAGAATATCTGCTCTAACACAATAGAAGGATAGATAACTGTATTGTTCCAGCACAACCAACTTTCTGTCCAAATCAGCGTTTGCTCCTTGTTTTCCCATTTCCCAGATTTATTCATTTTCCCTTTCAAGATTGAATAAAAAACAGCTCCTGTTCTCTGCTGATTTTATTTGATCCCGTAAAACAAATGTTTTGTCCTGAAGCCTTGAAGCGAAACGCAGAACCCATCATGCTGGTGGCTGCAGAGCGCTGATTAGACCAACTGATTAGCACTTGCCTCTAAACTCTGTGGACTCGCAGTTTGACCCAACATTCAGTATCGCCTCGGGCACAGGTTAGCCTCCTGTGTGTGAGCGTACACACGCACGCACACACACACACACACAACACAATGGCTGTGCTCTTTAGCTAATTAAGATGAAAAAGGATGGCATCCATTACCCGGTATTTAGAGGTCGAGACCCAATCCTGACCAATTTATTCCCCCACTCATCTCTCCCAACGGGCAAGCCTGATGGTGACTTGCCAGGAAAATGAAAACTCATGGACTTCTGCCCCGCTTGTCGAAGACCCCCTGGATACAGTGCAGAGAAGCAAAAAAGGAAAAAAGACCCTCTAAATTTGCTTCCTGTGGCCTCATTTGAGTTTTTGGGTCGGGGTTCATACATAGAGAAAGGAAGTCGACTTTCTGCGAGTAGGGCTACAACTAATAATTATTGTAGTAATCTATTATTCTAACAATTAAGCAAGTAAAAATGGCCAGATTCAACACATTTTTCATTAAACCATGTAAGCATTTTTTATGCAATAGTAGAAATACATCAAAAAATGGAAATAAACAATTTAGTTCATTTCTTCAAATAAAAAAATTTGCATTTTATTGCAACAGATGCAATGACAGCATTACTTTAGTAAATCTTTACTGGGTGAAGTTAAAACTATACCACTTGAGGAGTTTTAGCTAAGACAGATTTATGGAATATAAAATGCAAAATATCTGTATTAGTCTAAATACTCCCATAAATGATTAATCGACTAATGAATTGGTAATAATCAATAATCACTATTCATACAAATAGTATTTTTTCAGCCGTAGTTTCTGTCAGTTCATGGATACAACGACGTTATCACGCATTCAAACCTCTGGAACCTCGCAGCAAACATCAAAGTTTTTGGTATTTTATGTGATGGGTACGGTACATCTACTGTTCCAACTGAACGAGTCGGAGCAAATCAGCTTCATCTTAGAGTGGCCTAGTAAAAGTCCAGAGCTGACTAAAGTGTGCAAGACTTGAACGCGTCTCTGAAGGTTCGACTCTTACCCCAAAATCGGTGGATCTGCAAACTATTGATTCACTACACTTTTAAATATATAGATATTTTAAAGAAATTTCTAAAAAGAAATTATGTTCTTCTTCTTTTATTATTTCCTTTCGGTTAAAATAAACTTTTTGAAATTAAATATCAAGACATATGCAGCTGTCTAAGCAGCTACATGTATGTAGGGGAAGTGTACAATAATTGCTTCATTCCCCACATGGTCCAGCTGAATTCCCCTCTGCTGAACTTTCCTCATAGCACTGGCACTAATCTCTTCCTCACTGGGGCGAATTATGCCCGAACCTTTCAGGATGCTGGGAAAATAAACAAAGATGGAGTCAAACCAGATGGTCTAAGACTTCATGTTCCTCTGATGGTTATCTGAATGCAGCCAAGGTGCAGATCGCACTTTTCTTGTGGTTTCAATACAATGTTCTAAGAGTTTGGGTAAATGTGCGAAGGTGAGATTCACACACATTCCCCCACACCTATCATTGTGAGCGTCCCTGTGAGAGGTCAAAGCACACGGCCATCCGTCATGCTGTCAGGTGGAGGCGTCCCCGGGGGACGAGGTCCTCACTGCAGGACGATCTGGAGACCCATCACAGGCAGTGTTAACAGAAACCCGTTTAATGACTTGATTGGTTCGTGAAGGGGGTCAGGGTGGGCTGGTCCCGGTGGAGAGAGGAATGAGGTTGTGGAGTGGAGGATGTAGCTGAGGCCGACGGTCAGCGCAGACACAAGAGATGAGCCAAGAAACCAGAACAAAATGCCAACAAATGAAACCCTTTTTAGGTCTTTTCCAATTCAACTTCTGACTGCCGTCCGTCCGTCCAGATTCATACTTTCACTGATTCTTCCCTCTTTCTACTCCTTCCTTCCTGTCTCTGTTGTTGCAGCTTCCACATTTCACAGCGAAAATAAATATTAAACTCATTATGAACTTTAGTGTTTGCACTTTGAATCCCACTTCAAAACATTTCGAAGATTTAGACATGACAGACCTGTCGCAGCTTGACTTTAAATCAAGTAACAAAACATGAAGCGCTATGATTGCATGTTTATCTGATGAACCTCATCTCTCTCTCTCTCTCTCTGTTCCCTGATAGATTTATACTGCACCCTGGAAGTGGACTCATTCGGTTACTTTGTGAGCAAGGCCAAGACCCGGGTCTTCAGAGACACCGCAGAGCCTCAGTGGAACGAAGTCAGTCGCCACCTGACGAGTCGCCGCTGCGCGCGCCTCCTGTCCAATCAGCCGTTTTAAATCTCCCTCTCTCCACCTGCGTCGTTTTCCAGGAGTTTGAGATCGAGCTGGAGGGATCCCAGTACCTGCGGATCCTGTGCTACGAGAAGTGTTTCGACAAAAGCATGCTCAACAAGGACGACAACGAGATTGTGGACAAGATCATGGGCAAAGGCCAGGTCCAGGTGAGGTCTGCCGGCCAGCTGTCAAACAAAAATATGTCACGTTTGTTCACATTTTTTCTCCGTGTGAGTCACTTTAATGAGTCGTCTAGCCTGTCTGTGCTGTAAAGTGGTTCTGTAGTGGCGGCTTGTTGTGAAAGTGGCTAGATTAACAGTCTGGGAGTACATTTTAACGGGGATTTCCACTGTTTTGTTGGGAGGAATCTCTTTAAGTTCCATTTTAAAGTGGAATGGGTGGTTTCATTTTCTGCTTTGTATCAATGTTGAGGTCACGGTCCGCCGTAGTGTCGCGCTTCCATTTTTCCTTGAAGTCACGGGAAATCAAATAAAGCTTGGCTCCTTCTGTAACTTTCCTGCAATTCAGCACGACTTTTACAGTTAGTTCTGCCGCAATTCAAGCAGCAGAACCTCTCAGCATGAGGCCTCTGACGGATGGAAACGCTCCCATCTTTCAGCGATGTCCCCATTCTTCCTCCAAACTTGCACTGAAGTGAGCGTGTGGCTGCTTATTTATAACCCTCCCTCTTGTGCTCTTCACATTTCAAAGGACATATTCGTCGCTTTTAAGCCTTTTGGAGGGGATTTGTTTATGGCGTGCGGAGTCAACAGGTAAAAGTAGAATCCGGGACAAGGTTTTCCTTACAAGTGTCACACCTCAGATATCAAAGAAAGTGGGGCAAACACAAAACTTCTCCAAAATATCTTGTGCTTTGTTGTTTCTCCGCAAACCTAAATCTCCTGCTATAAATCTTTAAAAACAACAAAAAAAACGACTTTGGATGGAAAATGTTGAACCCGCATGTTATTGTTCACATTCCTTATTTGTTACTACAGCTTTCCATGCCTTCCCCTCTCAGTTTGAAGATTTATGTCCTTGAGTTTTGCCTTTGATTTCCTCTGAAAAACAAATGGAGTGACAGAAGCGCAGCACCAACCATGCATCCTTCATGATCCACTCAGATCTTGCTGCGGTGTTTTTCTCCGTCTTTGCATCCACTCAGCTCGCTTCAGTCTAGCAGTTTAGCCCAAAGTAAGCGAATGCTTTACCTAACCAGGATTAGTTTCTACATAAGGATCTGTGCACATAAAGTGTAGCAAGTGTTCTGCTGCATGTTAAAGTTTCTCTTGCAGGAGTTCCCTGTATTTAGCTTTTCGAAGCTTTTAACTGACTCCATAGCGTAGAGCTGCCACCACCATGCTTCACCATGTAAAGTGCACAGAATCGACTCAATTGCAATTTAAAGTGATGAAAAGCTTTTAATATTTCATCACTTATTTTGGCAAATTATGTCACTCCACACAGCATATAGACTTTTACACTGTTCATTATGTATAGTCAAGAACTCTTACGTGTTTCTGTTAGGGCAGCAACTAATCATTTTAGTAATCAGTCTTTTTGATGATTGATTTGATTTTTAAACAATGGCACATTCATATAACCACAAAGCCTTTTTTGTGCAATATTAGAAATGTATGAAAAATGCAAATAAACACATAATTTAATTCCTTTTTAGAATAAGAAAATAAACAGTTCATAGGTGCCCTTGTTCATTTGTAGCAAAGGAATCATCCACATATAAAAATTAACATGTGAAAGGTTTATGTATATATTTTTTGGTGCAGCCTTCAGTAAATGGCTTTTTTTAAACCTGCTTACTCCAGTTAGCAATTAATCGATTACTAAATCAATTGCTTATTTTTCCAATAATCGATTAATCACAATTAATAGCTGTTTCTGGCAACAACTTTTTTCTTGTCCCTCTGAAACAGAGTAAATAGGAGTGAATAGTAAACACCACCCTTTTTTTCTTTCAAGAATTTTATAAACCTTTCACTTCACGATTATGTGTGGCTTTGTCTTAAGCTGTTGTGTGGAATCTGAATACGATACATAAACGTTAAAGTGCTCAAATGTGGAAAAAGTTCAAAGGACAGAACTGTTTTTACAGCCAGAGTATGAGAAACTTCACTTATATAGGCCGCTACTGAAAAACTAAATTCCCTTTTCTTGGTTAAATGCAACAATCCCACCTTCAAATGTTAGAAGATTTCATCTTTGATTTATAGCTGCACCGTATCTGACACCCTTAATGAAATGATTACCGATCTGTGAGCCAAATGCTGCTGCTGCTGCTGCTGCTGGGAATTTCCGCTTCCAGCCAACACCAGCCAAGAAAACATAAAAATAAACCGGCCACATGTTCGCTGGCTTTGTGTTGTTGAATGGGATCGGAGAATGGCATGTACTTTGTGAAGCTCTCAGGAGGATAGAATAGTATATCACAGCGTCTGATTACCCGGGAATGATCCACTGCACTGCAGCGACTTTGTTTGTGGATGCGGCCATGAAATTGATTGAAGATGTTCTTTTATTTCAAAATAAAATCCATAACCTGCTTGGCTTCTTTGAACCAGGCTGTGTTAACACAAGCTTCAGACATGGAATGGCTTCATCATACCTTGCAAAGGAAGACATGTGAACTGTAGATTCCATACCTAAAGAGACTCGCACCAAGACCTGAGCTTGTTGCTTTGTTGATGAATCAGAGTTTGGAAGGAGCCTTCAGTGTTTTGTTTTTCTCTCCAGAGACCATTTGATTTATTTAACAAGCTTTGCAGAACACTGACTGACCGTAAATGGGCATAGTGGTCTGTGAGTTTTCCTCTCTTTTTTTTTTTTTTTTTTTTTTGTAACCACTGTTGAGAAAGTTGTGCACTTATGTCATCAGAGGATGCTTTAGTCACTGCCTTAGATCGTTTGCATTTGTAACTGTCCTTCTTTTGATTCTTCTCTTGTCTTTTACCTACAGTAAAAGCATGGTGGTGGCGGCATCATGCTGGTGGAGACGCTTTTTCTTTAACTTTCTTTTTGGGTCTCAGAGACTTCAGACTGAGACAAAGGTTATTTACACACCTGATAGTTTTTGGTTTGATTAGGGACCAAAGTTGCAACATTTATTGCATTTTCAGCTGCGGTTCTCTCTGACGCTGCATTGTGTTCAAAGAACCAAACACTCTGGAACCAGTGGTGGCTCAAGAACCATTGACGAAAATTACACAAAAACCTCTAAAGACAGAGGTTTTCTTCTTCTTCTGTAAACAAGAGTATTTACATTTTAGCGGTTCTAAAATGTCTCTGTTGTGTTCATTAAAGGATCACAAATCATTTCTCCTATTTCTGTGGTTGCATTTACCCACAATACCCTGCCCTGTAGTCCCCCAATCTTGTAAAAGTCTTGAATTGTCCTTTTTAAACTTTTCAAACCACAACTAATGTTAAATTTCACTGTAACTTTGACGACCCCGCAAAACTTTAAGAAGTTTTCCTTTTTATGGCTCCCCCAAACCCCACACCCCACTCCCCCCACTTGTGGGAGACAATAAATCCTTAAAGGTTAGACAACACCAGTGCACCTGTGTGTGCTTTATGAAGATGCTTATCCACATGAGGAATTCCAGCATTTATTTCTCACCATGAAGCTGTTTGACAGCCTCAGACCAAACAAGATAACCTCTGACCTTTAAGGTCATGCTGCTAATCCTCAGTCACATGGCCACAGAGTCAGGCTTATACGCCTCTGGTCTGTCAATAAAATGGATTCTCAATAGCAGCATGGAAAAGCTTTGTCTCCAAACTCTTCATATGACTTCTTTGGGCAATATGGACTTAAACATCATTAATTGGACCTTATCAATTAATAAATCAGAATTCTTGTAAGAAATGTATCACAATAAATGTATTTATTTATTTTGAGCTGGTGACAGTCAAAACAGAAGGAAAAAAAAAATAATTTTACATAGTTTGTTTCAAAAGGAACAGACTGAAGATATGAGATGTGATGATTTCCTTCCCCTCTCATTCTCATCAAAATATACAATCATTTCAATCTAACCCTTAAAGTTCTGCCACATCAAATGACACGTAAATCTCTCAAAATTGAATTTACTGTTATTTAGCACATTTTGTTTTTATAGCATCTCAAATTTGTTGGCTCAAATAGCTGGTGGGAACTTAATTGAGCTTTGAACTTGTTTCACTAAAAAGTAAACCCTCTTGTCTTCAGAGGGCTGGTTATATAACTGTTCAGCTGAACAAACGTGGTGCTTTGTCCAGTAGAAACGCATCATATCATGCAGCTTCAGCAAATCTTTGAGCTGGTAAACCTAACCACCCCTTTTTCCCAAACCAGCATTTTAGTTCTTGTGCCTCAGGAGTTTTATGACCAAAATCATCCTAATCGTTAGGAAGTCTTCTTCTAAGACAAGGCGATGGCTTCCCTGGAGAAATCCAGGAGATAAATAAATCCCTTAGATGATCCCAACAGACGCCACATTGTGCCGTTACTGAATGTTCTGTTCTCCGTGCTGTTTGTAGAAAACATCTGTGGTATCTTCAGCATCCCTGTTTTTGTTCGTCGCGCATTGCTGCTGCAGCAGCTTATATTTCATTATGCGGGATCTCCTGTGGAGTTGTGTCCCCAGCAGAGGGACACCACCCCACCCAGCGTGTCCTGGGGGCCTCGGCGAGGTGTAACCTGATAGTCCTGAGCAGCTTCCCAGAAATAACGAGAGCCAGAAAAGTTGGATTACGTTTACCAACAGACAAAAGGGCGATAAAGTTGTTTGTCTCTGAAAGCTCTAGCCTTTCTCTCTCCCTCCCTGAAACTTGCAGTGGTGGACAGGGCTACATGCATTAGCTCGGCGTTGCAGTAATGCGAAGCTGTGGGTGCTGAGGGGTTGTAAAGTATGAGGCGAGCACTTTCATTTCCACTTTAGAGAGGAGGGCTCCTATAATTCTACATGGGGGCATTAAATGCAAAGTTTGGCTTGCTGTATGGAGGGGTTTTATTGGGGGGGGAAATGCAGCTGCTGGGAAAAGGAGCAGGAGCGGTCATCTGGAGAATTCACTTTAAAACTAAACGTACGAGCCACGACGTCTAATTACGATCTGATTGCGCTCATTAGAAATTTGTGGCGGAGTTCTGGTCTCTGGTTTGTCTGCAAAATAGGAAAATACGAGGACCGCATTCATTTAGAAGATTATTCTAACCATCCTACTGTGAGGGGTCGCTAATCATTCATACTGGGAGCAGATTGATACTGAGATGGCACTTGAAACTGACATTAGCATCCTGCATTAGCGATTAGCACAATTAGTATCACTAAACAGCAGCATCAATATGCATATTACAAAGAAAGTAGATTTACAGAAGGGCTGCCGAAATTTGCAAACTTTCATGTTTATGAGCAAAGTACGTAGACGTCACACAGCAGTACGTAATAACAGAAGTAATAACGGATGGAGTTGATTATGGATTGATTTTAAAGTTTATACGTTAATGAAAGCCTATGGTCACAAGATCATAATACAAAGGAAGCCAATAAAAAAGAAAACACAACTAATAGCAACGGTGTTTCATGGATCATTACCTGCAATGTGGATGTGTTGTCAGAATCAAGAGTGGGCAGATTGTGATGCGGTGCGATTCACTGTCGCAGACTTCCTCCACAAGTTCGTAATCATAATTTTCTGTCATTGTTTACGTCCTGGTTTACCACATCTGTTTTTTTATGGTGCAGAATCATAACGCATGAGTCACACCAATGACATAAAAATCTAATAAAATGGGGCATTTTTGGGGCTGTGAATAGATCAGAATTGGGCCATGCAGTAAAAAAAGGCACATATTGTTTGCAAACGGGCAAAAAAAGTTAATTTGGGTCGCATTTCCATGCTGTGTGAATGCAGCCAATAGCTCCTTTACATCTTTGTGGTTCATTTTTACACCTCATTGAAACAAAAAATAAAATTAGTCTTACTTTCTCCAAATTTTTGAGCTTCCAACTGGCCAGTCATCAGTCAGATGATTTTACCTCTGGTCTAGTCTCCCAAACACTGCGCTAACATTAGGTTGGCAGGGCAGTGAAATTCAGAAAATGCTGTTTTTATGGAATTTATGCCTAAAACTCTCAACCGTTTTTTTTTTTTCTTTTTTCAATATATGACACTTTTGTTAAAAATGTCTTCCCCTTGGGACTTGCAGAGTTGTGGCATTTCCTGCTGTGTTTGTTTTGAGCACAGAGTTGGTGTGATCTTAACGAGAGCGTGTGTTCGTGTCATGCTTCAGTGTGTAAGTATTGATATAAATTAGCAACTAATACATGGAGTCATTTATTTTGTATCCGCTCCCCTCCCTGTCATTCGACGCTGCGATCCGTCATTTTCCCACTCTGCACGCCCCCTGCGGTCACACACACGCAATCTTACACACAGCTGTCAACAACACTAACAGATGGGGCGCTGCTCTTGAGCTCTACTGCTCGGGGACAAACCACAGGCTCGCATGCACACACAACCGGGTGATGGGGTAATCCATTGTAAATGATATCAATTACCAGCTGTAATACTCTGTGTTTATTAGCTCGGACCTCTTGTTTGGCGAGATGTGTGTGTTGGAGCTTCAGCTACCAGGGTTGTGGACATTCATATGAAATAGCCAACAATAAGACAAACAAAAGCATTATTTATTCGTATTGAGGCTTTATTTCTTTAAGCATTTTCCTGCAATGTGCCGTTGTCCTTAGCAACTATGTTTTTTAATTAGTCTCATCTTTCACACTCCTCCTGTTACAGCATATGGCATTTTTTCTTTATTGGTGAGGAGTCCCAATTAAGCCAACTTCCTCATCAGTGGATCCTTGATCAGCGAAGCTGATAGCAGTGTTTTGATGGATCTCGACGATTTCCTTGTCATAATCCAACAGAGGGGTTCGTCCATCACAACTCTCCTGTTTGTCCCCGTTAAAAACCTAAGAACGCCTCCCCACCCCGCCTCAGGAATACGCTCACTCTAACGAACTACATTCAAACAGTTCATGCCGAACATCAAATAAACTTGTTTTTTCTTGTCAACAGATGAGCTTTGTCTGCTGACCTGCCTAAGCTAGCTGCCATCTTATACAAAGACAAAGCACACATGGTTTCATCATTTTTACTTTGTTTGGATATTTTTGATCTGATGTTCTGATGCTGCACAATGTAAACAATTTTAAGTGAAACAGTTCTGGAAATCTATTGCTGATCTTTAAGTCATTATTATATGTTTGTTTTGCAAAAAAAAATGTTAAAAACCCTTTGAGTCTTTTATAAGCCAACTCTATTCATAAAGCAACTCAAAGAGCTGCAAGCAGAACAAGCTTGCAGCTCTTTGAGGGGCAGATATTACATTTCCAGTAATATCGTGACATAGAAACCTCACAGGAAAAAGGTTTTCAACTGGGTTTTACAGGTATCTGCAGCTTTACATTATTTGTGGTGACTGCTATACTGGCAATGTTAAGAAAACATCTAACAAAATCCAGAATCCAGCCAGTAACAAGTTCACAAATTCCCAAGCTGCTGCTGGCCTCTGTACAACTCGGAGGCGTTAGACATGCTTCTGCTTCAGCAGAGATGAACAGTGCACTGTGACCCGTGTAGGAAGAGTTAAGCTGAGAATCTTTTTTGATGAGTGTACCCAAGTGACAGAACAAAAGCACAATGTAGAAAGGTCACTTAAAGGCCGAAGGACTTCAACAGGACGTCCTTCATAATGTCATCTGTCCCTTATCCCACATGTCTCTCTTGCTTTCTTTCTTCAGAAAAACACTACTACATAAAATGACTATGTTGTCTAAGGAAGTCCATCTTTATAATCACACCTCATTATAAGATTACATAATCTTTCAGGAAAGTCTAATGGATACACAACAGATGTATGATTTCCTACCAGAAACATGCACATGTGGCACATGTGGAGCAGGCGATGGGAGGGAAACAAAGAAGTCGGATCGGGGGGAAGAGAATAGGAATGAAAGCCCCAGATGGTGGCCAATTATGGGATGCTGGGAGTTAAAGTGAGAACAAAGGAGCTCATCACAGCCTGAAAAATGAAATGCTCTCCAGAGAGGGACGACATGAATCTGGGTGTGCACTTACCACCAACCGTTTGTCTTGAGAGTCAGAGTTCAGAAATAATTGCCTGAAGGGGGGTTTTCAAATGCTTGAACAGTGAACTGCATCCAGATATAATTGATAGGTGCATGAGAGGCTCTAAAAGCTCTTCAGTTTTTGTGTGTGTGTGTGTTGATGCCCATCGGGATCCGCTGGCTGTTTCTTATTGTCTCACTTTGTCATCTTTAACTTTCTTACCCAGATTTCCCAAACAAAGCCGCTCCTCTGCAAATATAGAAAGGAATTGCAGACAATGCTTGTCAGTCTAAGAATAATTTGTTCCATTTCATCATGTCCTCTGCGACAACTTCTCTCACTTTGTAACCTTTGGGGGCGGAAACCACCCCAGTTCAAGATCTTCTTCTCTTGTTATTCCTCACACAAACCTCCGAAGCACTCATTCCTCGGCTGTCCTCAAGCTGTACAGTTATTGACAACAGATGACAAAAGAATCACCTCGACTTTTCTCATCGCAGTCCCAGTTTGACTCTCAGAGGGACAAAGCTCATTTCATGCCGCAAACTGCCTGCCAGGACACTGTGAAGCTCTGTCCCATGGATTATCAAAGATTCTCCACAGCTCTGGCTTTGTTAAATCCCTCTTTGGCCAACACCCAGTTCTGCTTTGAGACCGGACCTTTGATCTATTACCGCTTCTACCTGGGGTTAATAGTTACAGTTAAAGTTGATGTTGGATCAATGCATAAGATCAAAATTGATTGGATAAAGAGTTTGACATTTTTTTGAAATGGTAAAAATGGTCCCAACAATAAGCACAGGTACTTTTACACATGCACAGATATTTTGAGACTATTTTCACTCCATATAATACTCATTAAAAACCAAGGTTGGGGTGTTTTCCACCCAGAGTGTTCACATAAAGCATATATGAGCCACCAACAATGGCTCATATAGCTAAAGATTTTCAGTCTCCTTGTACAAAGTCTGATCACAGCCTCTGTGTACATGATGGAATCATAACAATACTATATATACTGTATGTATTCAATTAAGTGAGAGGGCTCTACACTAGCTGTAGTAATTATCATTTATTTTATTTTTTCATTTCAAGGACAGATCTTTGTGGTAAACAAAAACGAGTAGATTTACATAAACAGCCCTAAGTGTCTCGCTGCCTCCTCTTTCCATAATCAGATTTCACATTACTTGCAGATTCTGGTCTCCACCACCAGCTTCAGCTTTTTTTTTTTTTTTTTCCACCAAAACCCCAGTGGGATCAGAATACTAAATTCCTCTTCCTCATGTTGTTTTTGGCAACCTTCCGGCCAGTATTAAAGTAAGTGTGCCTTGGAGATGCGCTGTGTCCATGCTCTGAGAGCCTGGTCTATCTTTTAAAGTGGTTAGCCAGGAGATCAGAGCCGTTCCTGGAGGAGTTAACTTTTGTTCAACTCTTTGTGAACCCCTCCCCACACACTCACACACACACACACACACACACACACACACACGCACACGCACACGCACACACACACACACACACACACACACACACACACACACACGCACAGTACCCTACAGAATGTGATGTGAAGCTTTTAATCAGTCGCCACATTGTTCTGGTGTTCTGTTCAGTTGTTTGTAGTTCCACACATTATCGTGCTGGAAAGGTGATCCTTTCTGAAATCTGTTTTTGAGATGTGATGGAAAGGACACCACAAAATATCAAGACTGTAAAAGAAAACTATAAACTTCTTGTATTCTGTTTTATTGTAGCCATATTATCCCTTTTGTAGAGAAAATTACTTCAATAAATAAACTTCCCTGTCTTCTTCAGCAATGTTTTGCAGAACATAACCTTTATTTCTGAGAAACCAAAGACATCTACAAAACATGACATAAAACTTGTAAAGTATCTTGAGTCATAACATTTAAGTGCGTCACGGTACATTATATCGATACATCTTGACTGCTGAGGAACATTTTTTTTGCTAAATGTTTCCCCAGAAGCCTCACTAAGAATTTACCAGGTAGTGCAGCGTGTCAGTGGGATTACAGACATCCCACATTCCCCTACAGCCTTGATGAAATCTACAGCAGTTCGGATGTTACCACAGAGTGTTGCAATAGCTTGAACACCATAGAGGATTCTAATATTATCCATGTTCATGGTAAAAAGAAAGTACACCTTCTATTAACTCCAGGATTCCAACAACTACATGATCTGACCTACAGCTCTGTTCAAAAATAACCCTCACCTCAAGTTTGCAAAACCACACTCATGCCTTTGCACCGTGCCATTATTCATTAACGATGATGGCAAAATGGAAAAGTTTGAGAGAACCTAAACTGACCCCGAAAACCTTAGTTACACTTCTGGAAAACATTCAGATTCCTCTTCAAGCATTTTCCCAATTACTCTCAATACAGTTTTTTCTTCCTTTATGTTATTTGAGATCTGAAAACACAGTATATTTGTCAGATTTGTCAATTTCTGCAAATAAATGGTCAATTTAATTAAAAAAAATATTTAGTCAAAAGTGTATAAAAAACCACCAAATGCTATATTGCTATATTTAAAGTCATGCTACAAAGTAAAGCCCTCGATTGGGTCTACAGAAACTCCTGTTGGAAAACAGTATCTGTCAAGAAATGACAGATACCACAGCATACAGAACATCATTGAAAGGTGAGCTAAGATACCACAGCATACAGAACATCATTGAAAGGTGAGCTAAGTTGAACTCCACCTAAAATATTTCACTATAGACTTTGTATTACCAGGATATAGTGCTTGGTGTTTTCCTGTGCTGTAAAATATTACACCCTGCTGATTTGCATACATAGACTAATGACTCTGATTGGTATGCAAGATAAAGAATCCTAATTGAGATAGGCCTGGTTCAGATATAAAGATGTGTCATTTTAAGGTCTCTTGATGCCTGGACCAATATATTTGATGGTATACAATATATTGAGAATTCATGTCTAATTCTCCAATAAGACTGTTTTTTTGTTCTGCACCGTACGGCTATGAAATGAAACATAATCATTGCAGAAATAAGCTTTGCATTTATCGCAAAGCTTATTTCTGTGTTACTCTGTGGAAAACTCCAGTGTCCATGAGCTCCCAGCCTTAAGCGCATACTCATGCTAACTCCACAGGACAGAGAGAACAAAGTCCAGACAGCAACCGACTGCTCATTAGTAATCTTTCCCAGGCTTTTAAGGCTCTTTAATTGGAGCCCCAAAACCCTGAAATACTGTTTTTAGTCTCTTGCCCTAACATTGACATTTAACCCTAGTGTGAGAAGGGGTTGATGCTTAGTTGTGCTATTTTAATTTGACATTTTGAAGACCAAATGTGTGTTGCACGACTAATAAAATACTTGGGTTTACAGACTCTACAGTTCCAGTGATTATTTAAGATCTCAGAATTCATATTGTTGTTGTTTACTCAGTTATTGCTGAGGGTACGATCCCAATTGACATTATGTCCTTCACATGGCAGAACTGAGCTGTGCCAGCCGTTTGATCCTGATTTATTACTTCCTGTCCCAAGGCAAGGGAGGGAAAAGGCCTGTTTCCTGTCCAACTGTGCAGATGTTAAGAACTGGTTCTGGTTTTCTAATCACTAAAGCTAGCATAAAATTATCTGTTCTATTTCTAACTAAGGAATGTAAAACAAGTGTGCTATGGAGAAGTACCAATATTCGGTGCCTATCAAATGTGGTCATACTCCTTTTAGTACATGTTGTTGTACATGTACTAAAAGGTTCACGGTGCAAAGTTATGTGACAGACCAATTTACGGGCAGCTCTATACTGGAATTGTTTGGATCAAGGTCAATTCATGTGTTAGAAAAGCACAGTCAAAATTATTTAGAGTGGAGTCCTATTTGTGAAGTTAGGGACCACCACTGAAATCTGCAAACACTTGAGATCCACTATATCAACTATTATAGCTTCCTGCAGCTCAAACTCCAAATATACCTTTAAAATCCATTAATACACAGTGGAAACTACCATCTACACTGCAAAAACAGAAAGTCTTACCAAGTGTTTTTTGTTTCTCTGGTTTCTTGGGCAAATAGTTTAACATAGTTGAAATAAGACAAAACTAGCTCCTAAGTAACTTTTCAACAAGGTATTGGAGCTTATTTTAAGTAAATAACTTCATTATATATGCTAGTTATTATTTCATCAATATTAAGGAATTATTGACTTAAAAGAAGCTCCTATATCTTGTCACTTTTTGTGTTGGTTTATCATAAAACGTTCATATAAGACACATTAAACTTTGAGGTGATGAAATAAATACTTAAGCAGGGCTTTAGAAAGGCATTCCTTTAAAGCTGCTTTGGCATTTTTCTAAACACTTCCACAGATATTATTAGAACTCTTTCTGTGTGACCTTTACGTTGGGAGAGCTCCGTTTTTGGCCCAGTGATGACAAAAAGGTTAATGGGAGCTGCTCAAGTCTCTCCAGACTTCAGAATGTTTTGAACTTGTTCAAGTTAACAGTGAGGTCATGCAGCTGCACCACATCCACCCTTGGTGCTGACAAGTCAGGGATCAAAGCAATTACATTTGATCTTCTTCAACATTACCAGCTCTACCGACACTTTCTCTCTCTGACTCTGTCTCTGTCTCTCTTCTTTCCAAAAATATAACCCGGTAAAATGGCCTCTTCACTCCAGCGTTGTTGCGAACTGCTGAAACGAAGCACTTAAAACGACCTTGGACATCTACGCAGTTATCTGCTGCTCTTCAAATGATGAATTGTTCCGCTCGAAGCAGCCTGTTGTATAACCGCCGTGGCGTGAATTCATCTGAGCAAAGCGTTTTTTAGTGGCTGTATTATTTTCCAAACCTGTCCCTGGCAGAACGCTGGTGGGCGCCGGCTCGAGCGCGTACCTCTTCCCTCTGGTCTCCGGGCTTGCAAAGAGCCGAGTGGGTGTTTGTGAAGGCGGGCACCTCAAAAGTCAATTTCTCGCAGTCGCAAATTCTTCGAATTATGCAATGTACATTCTGTAATAGCCGGGAGAGGGATGTGTAGTTTGCATGTGGGTTCCAGGAGTCGGGGAAGAGTTGTTTGGGTTGATAGCATCTCCTCCTCTTTGCGTTGTCTCCTCTTCCTCTCATGTTTCACTTAAACTTCACTAATCCTGCTACCTGGCATTAATCATTCACAGGAAGCAGTTCAGTTTGGTTTCAGATCCGTCTCATTTCTGTGTGATTTGGAGGAAGAATAAAAGGAGGAGGACTGAGAACAATGCAGAGTACAGAAGAAGAAGTCGAGAGAAGACTTGGAGTCAGAATAGTTAGGGAGAAAATGTTAAGCTCCTCTTTCAATCATCGCTGGATGCTAAAGCTGAGAGTTTTATCGATTAAGTGATTGGTTTTTCCACTGGCATGTTAATGGATTGTTCACCTGCAAATGAGGCTTGACGGCAAAGTGATTTATCTTTTTCAAGGGCCTTTGTTTTATTGGATACAGTGAAGAGGAACGGGAGGGGGAAGGATGGATGTTTTCGTGACTGGATAACTGACCTGGTTTCACCGGAACACAAAAACGTCAGTGCTTATAAAACTAGTCAGGATTTTTTTGGGATTTTGGTGTGGCTCGGCTTTGGTTTTGATTTGTTTGGAAGCAAAACATTCTGAGCAAGTTTTATGTTGGAAAAACCCATGTGGAGAAAATTTTTAAGATTTAAGCATTCACATGCTTGTAGGTCCCTAAATTATACCGTTTTGTCATTCATAACAGACAAAACAAGTCTAACAAACTGATGTCCGCTTGTTAATTAGTAATTCATGACTAACCACTTCAGCCTTGCACAAAAATGTATTTGGAGAAACCGGAGATTTTTTGAATTGGCATGTTTCCATCGAACAAATTTATTGTTGTAATTCCAATTTGCGCAGTTTTATGGTCAATGGAAACACATGTTGTAAGTACCTCCAAACAGATCTATTTGCCTTGTTCCTGAGTGATTAATGCACCAGCCTTCACCTTTCAAGCTGAAAGACAGAGTGCAGCAACAAGTGTGGGAGGGGCCACGCTGGCATTTTCTCAGGCATCATAATAGACAAGTTTGTACCTTAGCAACACTTTGTTTAAATAATTGGTTATGTCTTGTTACCAGCATTTGGAGGTTCTGCAAATGGAGAACAGAATAAACTAAAGCATCAAAAAGAACATACGTTTTGAGTACTGAGCTCAACATTAATGAAAGCTGCTCAGTTGCGCTCGTAGGTATTTTGCTTAGCTCTGCGAAAGCCTAGCAGCTCCTGTCTGTCTGCTGTCTGCTCAACTTCAAGCACAGCGCCTCCTCTCGATTATTCTCCTGACTTCCTAGAAAGCCAAAGTGACACTGCGTTGTCGTCGCCTTGAAATATTTAGACCATCCTACTTTTCTCTCCCACACTTCTTCTCCTATGTTCCCAAGTTGCATAACCCCATCTCATGCCGTGTAACTCAGGATCATGCTGTCACTTTTTCTTCTCTTGGTCCCACCATGGCCCACCCACTTCCTCTCGTGTAATCTTCCAGGTGGCTGCGTCCGGTCAGCACACTTAAGATAAATTATTCAAGCAGGTCAGCAACAGCTAAGTCCTTTGAGGCTGCACTCTCTCCAACCCTGAAACTGGGTCACGATCCTTAGATGTAACACAACCTCCTCTTGGTATGTGATTGTAACTTTTGTTTGTGTTTAGTTTGTGTTTACATTACATGGTTTTTTTAAAAAAAATTACATATATTACAAAATTATATTACATGTATTACAATTACAAAAATTACATTCATCGAGTTCACACAATTGAGGCTGAATTAAAATTTGTTTTTGTTTGTTTTTTTGCACGATCATTCATACTAATAGTTAAAATGTTAAATGGTGAAATGCGACTGCATTCAGATTCATGTAAGATTTAGCACAACAAATGAAAGTGGCACATAAGATTATTTTCCCCCCTGGATCAATAGATTGCAATTCAGCCAGACTGCCTTGAAAAAGTCTGACACAGGCAAAAAAACATTTTTTAATTTGGGTCACATTTATAAGCTGTGTGAACATTGTCAATTTCATCATTAGCATACTACTTAGAATTGCAACTTTGGTTCTACCTATTTCGTTAGAGCAGACTACATATCACTGTTGTTTTCATTGATAAATCATTACAAATGTTCATATGAATTAGATGCATCGAGAAGTTGCCTGTTTTTTGCTGGATGACATCACTCTTCAGTGTGGGTCCCACTACTGAGTGAATAATTTCCAATACCACTAATGTATGTCACGGCAAAGTCAGACGAGGTAGAAATTATGTGGAGGTATGTTGAAATATATTTTCTATCACGTGTCTACGGTTTGTTCAGACTGAGAGAATGAGATTCTCTGCTGGTAACAAGAAGGCTAAAACAAGTCACGACATCATCTGCCAATGTTATACTTTTGAGTAGTACATTTATTACATTACAAATGACCAATTAAGAATATGTTAAAGATGAAGCTTTCTGTTTATAAAATGATGTCAGTCTTACGGAACTTTTCAGGACGCTCATGAAATCATTTCCATTCACACACACACATTCACACGCTGACGAATGTGCGAATGGATTGTAGCCACAGCTGCCCTGGAGCAGTCTGACGGAGACGAGGCTGCTATATTGTGCCGTCGGTCCTTAAAACTGGATAACCCACATTCTGTGACATCGATGCCAAAGTCATGATTCTCCATTCGGATTTGTGCCCTAACAGTTGCAGGGTGACTCTCTGTATCTGTAAGAACCTTTTTTTTTTTTTATTGCACCCTAAAACAAAGTAGATCATCTCTGACATACAGTTTATGTCAAATGATGTCATACGATAAGGATCATGTCCACTGGTGTTGTACTGAGTTTCATTCAAGGTCAACTTAAAGTTTTCGTTCTGCTCTGGCAACAGAACCGACTATTTATTTTCACCACGAAGTTGTTTGTCTCATGCTCATAATGGTGTCTTTTTTAGCACGCTGCCACTCAGCCTCAGAACGACACAGTTTGCTTTCTGCGCTAACTCGAGTTCTAATCTTGTCTTCCTCCCACCCCTGACACTTTTTTTTTATTTTCTTCTCAACTGCAAAAATACAGGAAAAGACTTTATTGCAGATGCTGCGTCTGACTTTTCTGCAGGGTGAAATAAATGGAACAAATCTCAGCCTTCTTGTTAGAGGAAGCGGTCTTAAATCAGGATAAATATTCCAAGTATAAAATAAATAACAGTAGGATCATTAAAGGCACTTAACAGTACTGATGAATGACTTAAAAGTCACCACTGTTAAAATAAACAGCTTCGGGTGTGCAGAGCGTGACCTCATTGTATAAACTGGGTTTTGTCATGCAGAACCCTGCAGCATTTCTGCTCTCCCTGCTTGCTGTTGCATCAGGCTGTTTCTCAGCCTCTTTTTTTTTTCTCATCTCCTTCCGTCTATTTCACAGCTTGCATTAAAACATATTCACAAAACCCCCAAAACGAGAGAAAAACATTTCAGAAAAGTTTTCTCTTCTCACCTTTTGACGTGGATTTTGAATACATTGTACTCTTTGACGTGTTTTTAGCACTCTTTGCACTCTCTCCCCGTGTTCATCACAGCCACACCCAACAACAGCTTCTCTTTCCTCGTTTCCTACCCATCCTCTTTCTTCCCCCTCAGCCTCCTTCTCCACTGTTGTTCTAATGTGCTTAATAAATGATGGAGCGGTTTATCAGAGGAGGATGCTCCCAGTGGCCAGGATGAAAGAGAAGCAGGAATAATCTTTAAAGCACCCCAAGGCTGTGAATTCCCACCCTGCCAAACCCTCCCCCCCTCCTCCTTCTGCACTCGCATTTAGCACTCTCGCTGCACCCTGAAAGATCCTCCCTCGAAAGCCCTCCCGACACACAGACCCCTTTCTCTTTCTCTCTCTCTCTCTCTCTCTCTCTTTTGAATTAAACTCTATCTCCCTGCTTTCCTCTAAAGCTCCTGCAAAGGCAGCAGAAACAGATCAAAGAGCAGCAGTGGGTCATCCCCAGAACATGCTTATACAGATCAATCGACTTTAACCTGATTGAATGATGCACTCAAAGTCGGGTTTGCAGCCATCACTCTCAGCCGGTCCCTGTCCTCCTTGAGATGCAAACGATTACCATGAAGTGCTTTGTCTTCAGTGATGAGTAAATCAAATATGCCTAAGGCATCTTCCCATTTCTTTTCAATTTTGTCGTTTTTCAGTCCTACGGTCCCAAATGATTGTCTTTGTTCCCAGATACCTTCTTAAGGGATTCGGAGGACGAATGATCCCAAGAATATAAATGGATACTTCTGTGTTCAGCAATAACTGGGAGTCAAATATGACAACCTATGAAATCAGAAGTTTATATTGGTCTTTTTCTGCTTCAGGTTAAGTCACCTTTCCACCAATTTATATCCCAATTTTGTACCTAAACATGGATATTTTGTTTCTTCCTACTTCCATTTTGTTCCAGTTTACAAACTATTTACTTGAACCATTGTATACCAGTTCTCATCAAGTTACCACTGTTGGTTTTGGTTCTATGTACCCAGAATGCCCTCCGCTATAATCCACTTCCTGGTTTTATATTTGTCTTCGGTCTGTTTGGCATTCTCATTCAGTCCAGATCATAGTTTGTGTAAGACAAACCGGGAGTTGGTGGCTGGACCAGAGTTTATATTTTTGGTGCAGATCAGAGTTTGATTTTGGATTTGCAAAATCAAACCAGACTTATTAGGTAAACAAACTGGAGTTGGATTAAAGTGGACCAAGCATGGCTGGTGTGAAAGCACCTAAAGGGGCAAAATAACCAAGTCATAAAATGGCTTATGTGTGCCTATCCTGAGAGAATGCTGTGCTGGTCGAAATTTTTTTTAAAAAAAGGTTAAGAATGAAGTAATCAGAAAATGCTTCAAAAGACCTGAAAAATCCATACAAATCCAATCTTAGAGGCTGTGAAGAGTTCAAAGCGTTCTGGATTAAAGGAACAGTGGACATATTGAGAGTATGAAATCCTCATCTTGCATTTTTGTTAGTTTCTGGCATCGTCTCCTCACTTAAACCTTAACTTTTAAATTCACATTTTTTTCTTTAGTTATTACTCGCATGATCATTTGATGAATTTCTCATTTTATTCAGGAGTGGAAAAGTGGTTTTGCCATATTCAGCTATAAAAAATTTTCACCTATTTATGTTGGTATTAAAAAGCACTTTATGCACCCCAGGACTAAATATAGAATGACCCCAGCTGAGAACTGGATTTGTAACCAGAACAATTACTGGGAACCATGAAGCACTCTATTTTCTTTGAAAGTAGCTTCTTGTGAGGTGATCTAAGTTTGTCATAGATGAAATTATGACAAATGAAAATATAGTCAGCTAGAGATTTAACAATAAATTTAGATCTGATCTGAACTTCGTGTCCAATTTCTGATATTTTTGTTGACATTTGATCTGATTTATCTTTATGAATAAAAGACAAAATAGAAACATATTTAAAACATATAACTGTATTTTTTTTTCTAGAACTCGTTAGGTGTGGGCAAATATTTGTAATATTTGTGCTGGCAGCTTCACAAAATGCGTTTGAAAGCAGTCGCTGTAATTAACAGTTTGGTTATGATTTTATAACAAAGATAAAAAGATAATAGGAAAAACTTTGTGCTTTGTTTTTGTAAGCCTAAACATGCAAATATTAAAGACAATTTACAAAGTACTTTACTTTAGCCACAATTTTTTTAGGTTTCATAACAATATCATAGCCACAGTAGGGCCACAGGTATCAAGTGACTTTTCCTCAGAACAAAACTTGGGCACATATGTATTACATTTGGCTAAGTACAAGAAGGGGTTTAAAGAGAGTTCTTGTTTTTGATGCCGCAAAGAGATTAAAAACATTCTCTAGAGCAACAAAGCAAGAAACATTCAGCCCAAGACTTTTGAAAGTTTACCTTTATTACAGCAAATGTCTGAGACAGGGAGCAGCTTTGCTGCGTTATATTCATCCTTCCTGTTATCTGCTGAAATCTTATCTAGAAAGCGAGATTTGAAGATGTGCATCTTTTTGCTTCCTGTGACTATATTATAAACACCACACTGGAAACAGCTATATTTATATAGAGCATCCACACAGAAGAGTGTTGTAAGCACAACCTGGTTAGAGCTTAGTGTAGTTCTTCCACTGTCTGGGAAAAAGTTTCAAACTGAGTAAAGACTGGTCAGAGATCAACACCAGACTGTTTTTCAGTGCTTCTGTACGGCTAATGCCAGGGGTAAACTGAGAACATTCCCAGGCAGCAGCTACACAATCCCAGGATGTTCAGCATTAAAGCACAGAGTTCCCTGGCTCTGAGATATCTATTGTTCATTGGGTGGGTTGCATCTGTTAAAAGGATCATACCTATATTTGAGGACCTCACAGATGGAGGCTGGAGAATCACCAAACCAACAGCATCATCCCAGTGCTGGTCGGGGAACAGCTGCATTCAGAAGGAGCCTGCAAACATGGACCTGGTCCACCCATGGCTGTGGTCATATAGCAGAACTGTATGAAGGGCCGTTCCACACTGTCTACAATTACAACGCAGGGCTGAACCTGATGCCACAGCATAGGCAGCCAGGGATAAAACCAACATGTAAGCTTTACATAATAAGATTAAATATATTGCGAGGGCTCTTTGCAATCTATTGTTTTTTATTGGAGAAAAATTTGCCTGTTTAAGTAGAGTATAAGATGACAAGCAGCAATAACACTCAGAGAAAAGCCTTCGGCAGCTGCAACACCGCGCCAACACCAAACCATGCTCTAATAAAGAAAACATCTCAAAGATCTAAGATTTGACTAATTACTGCACTCTATCTTTTATGAGTCTCTCCATTCCCACAAGAACCTTCAGCCTTATCTCCCAGTTGGCTTCCCTCCTCTTGTTGTGTTCTCATTTGTCGCCTTTTTATTGGTCCCATGTCTCCCAAGCTCAAGGCCCCTCAGCTATTCATCTCATAGTGTTAATTTATCTCTGCAGTGGCTTAATATCTGTTCAAAGCCTTCTAGGGAAAAAAGGGTCCACTATCTGCCTCCACTTTGTGCAATATAAACCAGCCCACCGAACCGAACCTGAAAGCTGAATGAGCCCAGGCTTCTAGCAAATATTACCAAAGTATACTTTACGTGTATGAAAGTAGTTTTTGAAGAGCTGTGTCAAATGAACTGTTGAACGACCGGGAGAGCTTTTTAAGGTAGAACCCTCTGGATTCTGGGTTAACATGTCTGCTTGGGCTCTGTCTTGTTTTTAATGTCTTAAATAAATGATGAGTTGACATTAGTGAAAGTGGGTATGTGACTTTGTAGTATCTGTTTGTGACCTGTGGGGGCTGGGTAGATCTGACTGTCTCTGCTGAGTGGGTTTTGTTGATGTGATGGAAAGTGAAGCATTGGACTCTGGTTGAACTGGTCGCACAGATGCCAGTTTCTGTCCCACTGTCACCATGTGAATTGACACTCAGGCATTTCTACATGTTTAAAATTCATTAGAGCCACTATAAAACCAGATAAGCGTTTTAACTATGGCTGCATAGTGTTCACTTTGCAGCAATGCCTTGATGGGACACACAACAACAGAAATGGCTTTGTCCGATGAGTTACTACTCATCGGACAAATGAGTTACTACTAAAAGCAGAAGAGGATTTTGAAATAGATTGTTCTTACCATCTACATTTCCATCCAATTATCATATCAATTTTGAGGAAACTTTTAAACTGTCGAAACATTTCCATCTACGGGTTCGGAGCAAATCAACGTAATTTAGCCAGATGTTGACGTTACCCATGCCTTTAATAAACAGGAAGTAGGTGTTGTAAATTAGCATAGACCACATATCTAAGGAAAATGGAGAGCGGTGTTCAGGAACGTGTAGCTCTCGGGCAAGTTGTTGTTGTTCTGTTATGTCAAGCATTGGTGATGTTGCATGCTGTCTGGAGAAAGAAACAGTTCTCTGAAACGGCTGATCAGTCATATAAGGTTCATTACTGCAGAACTTATTCGGCAAATCTCCACCTTAGTGCATGGCCTCTTTTTGGGGGATATTTAGTTTGAAAATGGTTCAGAAAATCATTTATGTAATGAAGTGTAGTATTGTCTACCTCATATTCATGCTGTCAAACAAATCCATTGTGAGCTCATGGAGGTGAAATCACTGAAGGTACTCCCCACTGATCTTACTGATTTTACATTTTCTGCGTAATCCACTGAAGAACTCTGCGTCTTTGCTTCTAAATGTGGTTCTTGCTATTCTTTTTCTCGTTTCTTTCCTATATTAGTCCAGTCGATGGCTGCTACAATAGCATGAACCATTTCCAAACAAAAACCCTGAAACATTTATGAGTTGCCATATACAAAGCTTGTCCAGCATTCCCATTCTCTCTCCATCTTGCCCCAAAATATCTCCCCGATCTCCCTGTGGGGTTTTTCTTCTCCCATTTTCAAAACATGGTTTTCCCAGACATTCTTTCCA
Source organism: Poeciliopsis prolifica (assembly GCF_027474105.1). NCBI lineage: Eukaryota > Metazoa > Chordata > Actinopteri > Cyprinodontiformes > Poeciliidae > Poeciliopsis > Poeciliopsis prolifica. The sequence continues at coordinate 7,516,424 of NW_026562394.1, forward strand.
AGTTGTGACGCATGGAGAGTGTATGTCTCAAAGCTGCGGACCCCGTGAGTTAAAAATAATCTGTGCCAAGAGGTTGGCTGAGGTCTGCTCCACAACAAAGCTCCACCTCCCCTCCTCCGCCCTTCCCTTCGGTTTGCGGATTCAGACGTTCACACCGTGCCGCTTGCCCTTTTCATCTGCTCACTGTTTTATCGCCGCCGCAGAAGACTCGCGAACCCAGTCTGAGGTTATCCAACACGCCCTGTGATGACATAATGAGTCTGGTTTGGTACTGAAAGGATAATTACTGCTGTCTGAATATTAAACTTGAACATTTCTTCTGTTTTAGAGGGAGATTCGAATAAAAGAGAATCCAATGGCACTATAAGATTAAATGAATGTATACATTCCTATGTAATCAAAGCTGCTAGTAATTCATTCATTAAATGAAAGAAATTCTGTCTGGGGTTTTTTTTCTGCTTATCTGAGGCTCCTCTATGAATCAGTGAAAGATCAGCCGGCAGATGTGTGCGCCGACTCTGAATCACAATCATCACCCCTTTAAAATGCATCCTCGCGTAAATAACCTTTCCAAAGCTGAATATCTTTCCACTCTAATTCCAGCGGGTTGGCACACAGAAGACAGGGAGGGAATATGACAGGCACACACACGTTCTTTTGCTGCATATCGATCCAATATGTAGAGGGCTCCATGTATGAGCGATCAACTCGGCTTGTCCTGTTGAAAAAACTTAAAGATTTGATCTCTTTGACTGTCTTTCCAGTGTCGACAGGCAGGCTTAGAAGAAATGGTTTTGGTGGAAAAATGCAGAATAGTCAGTGGTAAGACAAAACTAGAGATATTAAGAGATATGCCAAACAAGGTACATTAACAGGCGCACAGGGCGAAAGAGGTGAAAGAGTGGATTAAGGCGAACAGAAGGAAATGCATTTCTTATAGACCTTCTTAGTGATTCTCTGGTTTTTGTATGGATCTGAATTGCTGATAACACATTTTTTTTCAGCTTCTCTACCCTGACCTGTCTTTAATCTTTTTATATTCAGAGCAGCAGAGGCAGCGTCACACTGTGTGTGTGAAAGGGCAGTCGCTCCAAAACCGGGCATTACAAAGTTAAAAAAAAAAAAAAAGAGCCTAATGATAATAAGCTTAGGGTTTTTGGTTTTTTTTAAATAACTAAGTGTTTTTACCACACTCCAGTGTTTTAATATGTTATAAATAGTTAAGTTTTTCTCTCAAGTTGCTTTTCACCACTCAGTTTCCTCTGACTTAATTTCTGAACATCTCACCGATACTGAAAATGGCTGACTTAGCGGATAGCATTCTGCTGTGTTCCGCTACTTATAACCTGTTCAGTTTAGCACAATTTCTGATTAGGAATAAACGTGTTACATGAGCGTGAAAGCTAATGAAGTAGGAGCTAAGGGTCAAAAGCGCGTACGAATTCAATGAGATGCTGAAACCACAGCGCCATCTTGTGGCCTGGCATAGTCACAGCTGACTCAACGTGGAACTTTTTCCCCAGTCGATATCCAAAAACCCTGGCAGCAGTCTTAACTCAGCCTTAGGAGTTTGGCTATAGATGAACTCCAGAAATGTTTAGGATTTAATTGCTTGGTGATTGTTTTTAATATTCATTGCCCCTTTTTTCTCATATTATCCACATCCTGTGCAGCTCTGGGAAAAGTTGACCAGGGTCAAAGTACTGACCAAAACACAGCTCAACATTTAACAGTCCCTCCCCCTCTCTCTCTCCTGTGTTTCTTTCTCTTTTCATTCCTCATTGACTGTTCGTCCACCCCTCCCTCTCTGGAGGAGTGTCCAACCACATCTGGAGAGGCAGCTCTGCTCCTGCAGCTCATTCCCCCCTCCTGCTCGGCTCCCCCTCTCCCTCCTCTCTCTGTCTCTGCCTCTCGGAGCGCTCGGTGCCTCCGTTTGCCCTGCTGGAAGTCAAACTGCACAGTGAGGAGATGCTGGCAGCTGACTGTGAAGCAAACTCGCAGAAGCAGGATCCTACCTGGACTTTTTACGAGGCTTGTCGAGGAGGTCATGGCAGCAGCCAGTTCTTGTTCTGCTTTTCATCTTTTTCCTTTTTGAATTAAAAAGACTTTCTTTTTTTTATTTTTTTTATTCATCGCTTCTTGGCCCTCCAGCACCTGGTCTAACCATTACGGGTTACGTGGAGATCCTTCCTCCAACCCTTGACTTCTCCTCAAGTTCAGCACTTCCTCCCACCTGCATTTTTGGAGGAAGGGGAGATTCTGCGGCTTTGGGATGACGGAGATCCTGGTGTCGGATGTAAACTTGAACTCTATGTGCGAGCGTCTGGAGCAGCAGTGCTGCATGGACCAGAACCAGCACAATCTGTCCAGCCAGCCCCAGACCCCGGTGCTCAAGAGACACTCCAACACGGGGGCCAAGCTATGGGGCCGAGTCCGCAGCAAGCTGCTGAGACAAAAGGTCTGACATGCGTACACAAGCTGTTTTCTTCCTGCTTTTTATCTTCTCTCTGCTGCATCTGTCCCTGCATTCATCACGGTGTCACTACCATCTGTTTGTTCAGCCTCTCTGTTATTCTCAGCGCATATCTGTTTGCTCTGTCAGTGGGGAGTTGACTCTTATCTGATGTCTTTATATGTGATGGATGGTAGTGATGCGTACGCTGTGACCTGGTTACAAAGAAAAAGTTTGAGAGGATTGTTGCAGGAAATGGCTTCAGATGGATTTAATATCCTGTAAATGAGGGTTTGTGGAAGATGGCTTTATTGCTCTCTGTAAGAGGTATAATCACACTTTCTTGAGATGGAGCACAATGCTAATGTTTCAGGACGCACCACAGAAACCGCGAGAGCTTATTATTATTTTCCTGGATTATATAATAATCTAATCAAGAACGGAAATCTGACTTTCTCATCTATCTAATCGTTCTGCCACCGTGAGCTCACCTCAGCCTCTTTTTCTTTAATTCCGACCAGTGTCTTTTGTCCTTTTAATTTCCTGCTGAAGACAAAACAAATGAGTGACTCAATGTGTCTGAGATGTTTTGTCGTCAAAACAGCTCCCTCCACTGTTCATTTGAGATATTACCCTCTGCTTGAACTGATGAATTTAGTATTTTAATATCATCTTTGTCCTGCAGACACAGAATTTGGCCTGTTCCAATTTTTCTATAAAAGCTGTAAGAACATGTTCTTAAAAAAAAGTACTAATTTCTAATGTTTTCTTCAGGTATGTAATAATAATACCCATGTAGAACATATCAATGAATGTGACACCTCAACACCTCACTAATACAGCAAGTAGATGACTTTGAGTCTTCATGCAGTGCAAACTTCCACACCAAAGAGTGTTGATACTGTCATTACTGGGTAGAACGTAGGCATAGTGTATTTTAAAAATTAAAAAATGGACAAATTCCTGTCATGAGTCTAATTCTCAGTATAAATTACACAGACCCAATTTGCAAATCATGTTTTAATTTTCTCAAATATGGTTCAGGGCATACAAGTTTTATTATGGCACACTTAAAATGCAGTATCTGAAACATGACTTATTCTGTTGTAGCTAAAGAGAAGCTTTTTTATTTATTTATTTATTTTCTTGCTTCTGAAATATCACAAGCAAGCTCTGATTATATGCAAAGCTGCTCACATGCCCCTTCAGCTATGACTAACTGAGATATAAAATTAGATGTTTTTGCTCTGTATTCGCGCTTGTTTATTCAGCAGTCTTCACCTCATTCTGAACGCATCGGCAGAATTTCGCCTTTGATTTAGTGTGTATAATCAGCCTCTTCAGCATCCGCATCCAAGCTGAGACTTCATCTGACCTCTGATGTCTTGAATTATTCGATAGCTGCTTTAGGAACATTGACCTCTGTCAATCTGAGAGGAATAAGAGAGGGGATTACACCGTAAGACCAGCCTTTACTGAATTGACCCGTAGGTCTGGTATTGATTTCTTCTTCTCTTCTCTCGCTGTTTTCTCAGTCAGCAATAGTATATAAAAAAGTGATTCTCTAGTAAAGCTGCAGAAAAATCTCCCTTTCACCCACCATGTCTCAAAGGCCCCATTCATTTTTACAATCATTCATTCATTTCGAAGGAGATTAATTTTTTTTATTTTTTGTTGGTTGAGTAAATTTGTGCTGCACTTGCATGCATAGTTACTTTTTGGTCCTATCAGTTCTTATACAATCCCCCCTTTATGTTTCCCCTATGCTGCCTTTCTGCCCCTACATAACCGGGATCTCTGTTTGACGGCAGAGATGAGAGAAAGTTAAATCATCTGAGCTCATCGCTTGAGACGGCAAAATAACAAAAGCCTCCAGGGTGTTTTCACAAAGAGATGAAGCGATTAATGTACTTGTTTTGGTCATATTTACATTTAGAACCCTGAATGCCAGCATTTTTGTGACTCTACAGCCCAACAAAATGTACTAAAATTGCAACAGCAGACAAAAAGAGCCAAGAAAGCATCACTGTGATTAGTGAGCAAGACAGGAAAAGCAGCAGACGTTATTGCTTTTTCTTTTTGGGTGCACCTATAGCAAGCAGCATGTTATCTAATTTCTGTTCAGAGGAGTCTGCATGAGAAAAGATTTGCGAGGGCACGGAGGAACACCGGGGAAATGTTCTTCCTGCTTCGGCTGACAGCCGAGCCTAATTAAGACGCAGCGAGATGAGATGGGAGGCAGACTTAGGAACGCTAATTGGACTGGAACCAGACGTCGTGTACTTCATGTGTCTTAACAAAAGAGCAAAAGATGATGAAGTAGCTATAGGTCGGCTCTTTGCTGTATTTTATTTCTTTGGTTTGTTTGCTTGACCATCAGAGAGAGGAACATGTAGCCATCATCACCTGCCCTCCACCTCACTAATTCCTCCTCTGCATTTTATTTCTCTTGCAAAACTATATTCTTCCATTTAAGTATGTTGATTAGTGCAGATGAGATATTAGGGTTTCATCCTCGCTCTTGTTTAAAATGCCAGCCAGCCCTTTAATGGCCCTTTTATGTAGGCCACATAAATCTCCGTCTGTCCCCACCGGCGGGTGTAGCCCTTTATTGGCCCCCCGTGTGCTGCATTGTGATTGGTTAAATGAGCTCCGAGAGGTCAGTAAAATATTCTCATGTTGATACCTAGTATAACCTCCTGGCTTCTAGCGGTACGGCTGAAAGCGTGCAGGTTGGCTTCTGCCCCTGCAGGATGACGAGTAGGCATTGATCTTTGATGTAGGTGGTGAGGGTTTGAGTTTCATTACACATTGAAACAGATAGAGAGGGAGGATTTTATTTCACCCAACCTCAGGGCTGAGATGAAGTTTTGTGCAAAATAACACATTATGTTGCTTATGTGCTGTTAAAGGTGCTGTTTTTACTTCCCTGGAAACCTATATAGAGCATCTAATTGCTTCCATGTTGTCAGAGATAAGGATTACAGATCACCAGAAAACCGAGGTAATGAGTTCAGCGTTGTATTATGCCGTATCCCCAAAAGATTATGTCGAAAACCATCTCTGCTGATCTGGCCAAAGAAAGCGTGAGGGTTTATCAGGGGGAATTAAACACTCGTATAGATCATCACAATAAAACCTGTGTTCTTTCTCAGGAAAGGCACATTAAATCAGGACATACTTGCGCAACATTAACAATCTCACAGAGAGGGTTTTATGTTGAGTTTGAAGAAATTACATTTGTGACGACTGTATTTGGAAAATCCGATTCTTGAGCAAAACTGGGTTCATGAGACAGGGTCATCAAAATTTTCCTCTTTTGCAAACAGAATGCAGGGTTCTCAAATCACAAACTTTGTCTTTAGACAAACTGTAATCAGTGTAGAATAAATTAAAGTGATACTTGATATGTGTAGAATGTGCACTGACCGGCATTGGTGAGAGACATACATCAACTTGACTGGAGTAAGACTGAAAACAGTTAATGGCAACACTTTATTATGTTGGCACTAGAACTCACTTCACCCCTACTAGAGAGTTATTCAGGAATGATCTCAGGCTTTACTCACTGGCAGAGGGTTGCAAGAAAGTGCTAATAAGAAAAAGAAATCCTCAATGTATTAAAATATTATGTTTGGAAATCATTATATGAAACATTTACTCAGAACTCTGTCATTAAAAACTATTTAAGCTCCTTTATTCTGCTCTTATTATGAGATAATCCCAGCTCAGTGCGCTGCAGAGCTTCTACTCATCTGGGCTACAGGCAGAATCGTCTTCCAGACATATAGTACTCATCCGTAAGGTCCCGTTTACTGGAAGAACAGGCAGATTCCATACACTGGATGTGAACTCTAAAAAGCACAATCATCGGTTCTTGGAAAATTCCTGTCTATTGGCTCAAATGGGCAAGTACGAAGCTGAACACTTCCCATGGCGCTGATGCCATCATCAGCTGTGTAGTAAAAAGATTCACCGCCGATGAGCATGTAAACAATAAGCCTATGTGACCAGGACGTCTAAAAATAGGCGCGCTGCTTATATTCCACGGAGCAAACATACTGCAGGGTGATGTTCTAGCTGGGACTCGCTGCACAAACACTTGCTGTAATCCTGCTAAAGCCAAGCAGGCGTGCAGTCTGTACCGCGTTCTAATTAAAGAACTAATAAAAAGCTCTCTGCTGCTGAATGAATATTTAATCAGCCAGAGAGCAGGCACAGGAAAACTGTGATTAAACACAAAGGGGGAATTAAAGCAGCAATTCATTATAATTTTCCTGCAGATCAAAGGATCAAGTTGTTCTTTCTCGAAGGTTATCAACAGCAAGAAGAAACGAGGTGGTTTATTATGGGTAGTGTTAATTTAATGAGGCTGTCTAACTACAGTCATACTATTACCTTTCATTACTCACACAAAGTTACTCCTTTTTTCTTGTTCAACAAGAGAGTTTAACACCTTTTTGCGCTCATTCCCCAGAGGATTTGTCCACAGCATGTAAATGCTGCAGGGGAATCTAAGCAGGTTGATACCGGACTTAAAGTCTGATCATGTGTTCTCAGAGAAACTTTGATCAGTTTCTCTGAGAGTCACAGTGCTGCAGCTCTGAGTAAGAGGAGCAGAGGGGGCGGGGGTAGCCAGCCAGTTCCCGTAGTGTAGTGGTTATCACGTTCGCCTAACACGCGAAAGGTCCTCGGTTCGAAACCGGGCGGGAACAGCCTTTTTTGTCTCTTCCTGCAGCTTGTTGAAATAATGTGTCTGTGAAACAGCGTGACTTATGAGCTTTGTACCGTGCCTGCAGATCAGTCCAGCAGCATAGACGCTTTACAGCCTGGCTGACAGATAATATTTCTGCTTGTGTGAAAATGGCAGAGAGCTCAGACAGGAGAGTGAATTAGATGTGGATTTTCTGTAATGTCTACATGTGGGCTGGATCATGTGGAGCTGCATGCTTCCTGCTGAGCCAAAAAGGGCTGAAAAGTCAAGAGAAATATGCGAGGTCAAGTTCAGGGGGCCGTGTGCTCGCATGTATGTAAGTAAGTAGGGTTCACTGTAAGAGCAACACATGGTTGAAATAAAGCTAATGCACTTGACATGACTAGAATGCTGAAAATCAGCGCACACTGTTCTGTAGGTTTAAAGGATTTCTTTGCCTATTTTAACCTAAAGAATTGTCATAGTCTCGGATGTTAAGGTGACATTATCTGAAATTACATCTTAAAATACTGAGAATGTATGTGGGAAGTTGGATTTTTGACTTTCATTGTGTTTTGTACAAGTCCATGAGTGCAAATATTTGTTTTGATATTCCAAAGAAAGGACATTTGTCTGAATCAATAAAAAAGGAGAAAAAAAAAATCTCCATTTACATCTTTGAGGAAACAGTAAACCAGCCAAGAGTAAGGTTTCATCTCTTTTATGCTATATAAGATCATCTATTTAAATTTGTTGCATTGTTTGATTTAGCTCATCACTTTCAGATATTAATTTTGTCCAGTTTTTGTTTATCTGGCATTTTTTTTCTTGTACCAAGCCTTTTCTGTTTTACTTTAACTTCTCTTTCTTCTGCTTCCCTGACTGTCACCCCGTCATTCAAGTTTACACCTCACGCTATCACTAAGTCACCCCACATTGTCACCTGTTTCTTGCTCTGAAAACATGTTTTTGACATATAAACCCAAGCTACACTACACTAGAGTTTTTTTTGGGGGGGGGGTTTGTAGAATAAACTCTTTGTTTTTGCCTCCTGGGATGCAGTTGAAAAAAGCTCCTGTAAAAGATGGTGATGCCATTATTGACGTCAGAATTCAATGATGCCACCTGAGAGGAGTCATTCATCCAAAGTTTGGTGTACTTCAACCTTTTCTGCAAAAGTTAAAACATTTCAAAAGATTTTCAAAATATAATACACTCACAAAAACTCAAGGTTTTGATCACTTTTAATCCCCCATCTCTTAAGGACGTACTCGCCAAACATAAAGCAGATAGGTCAACATCTTTAGGAAGAGTTTGCTCAACTTCGACATGTATTCAAAGTCAGAAACGGCCAAAAATGACCCTTTGACCCAAATGGCAGACTTCCTGTTGGGTTTAGGACATATCTCCAAGAGACTTTTACAAGGTTCCCCCTAAAACTAGTTTCAGCTCTCTAAAATGTAACAGTTTCCCTGTCTCAATTCACGAGACGCTAGAAAGCCTCCCGTTTGACCATGCCCATTTTTAATTCCATTTGAAATCCAAATATTTTACAAGGCAGACAATTTTCATTACATTTGGTGAGTTTCTGAATATGTAGAAAAAACCCCCAATTAATTTAAACATGACGATTGGGTAAACAAAATCAAAAACAAATTATTGAGCATGGCTAAAGCAGTGCTAGGCTAAAGATTCAAAACCTTCTCTCTAAGCAGTTGTAACTTGTATTTTCTTTGACACTATTTAACCTTTCCCCTCAGTCGTAAAGCTTTCAACCTACATTTGCAGCGTAAAGTGGAAATGGGGTCGAGATAAATCAAAATAGTGAGTTGTTTTTTCTTTTCTTAAGCTATGGCGAGCCAGTCCACACTATTTAAAAAGTAACAGTTTGGAAGTTTCACAAAAATAACTAGTGTGAAAAAAGTTGCTGTTTTCGTCTTCAGCGCACATTAAAACGAAGTCATTTTGCTCCATGCATTCCCGCCGAATCAAAGTAAATCATTTCCCATAAAAGCCAAGAGCAGGTCAGTGGGTCAAGTTCTTCTCTTTTTTAATAAAGAGAAGCCCAGTTGGGAGATGCAGATCTCAGAAGGGTCACTGAGTGCAGCCACTGCCTATAATGGATCCTCTTTGTTTTTACAACCCTGTTTGCGTACATTCATATTTAATCAGGGTTTTTTTAAATGAGCAGAGAGTAATGGGGAGCAAATCTATGAAAAGAATTGTTTTCCTTGAGTCTCCAGTGAGCCACAGGAGGCGATTTCAGTGTGTCCCGCTTCCCCTCCTGGTAGTAGCCGTCTACAGACCCAGTCGTGGTGATTACCCATCCTTTGACACAAACTCCCACCCTGCTGGGAAAACAGCCTGGAACAGTAATAGGAATGCATGAAACGAGAACTAAATGGCTCCTTTATGAGCTAATGAAATGCACTCGCAGAGGATGTTTAATAGTGTGCAGAAGTGTAATGACATGACTGCGGCGTGCAGATGCTAAAACCGACAATAAAAAAGTACTTAGCTGTTTTGGCCTCATGCAGAGCGCACAGACTCCAGGAGGCTTGAAACAACACCAGCTTGCCCTCGCTGAGGTCTCGAAGGGCTTCGTGGGACGAGAAGCTCAGACTCGGAGAATGTATCGAGGAGCAGGCCAAGCGTCTGGGCCAATCTGGAGCTTTTGTTGGACCCCAGAGAGACCGCCGAGGGGCAAATGCTGGAAGCACGGCGGAGATGGCATCATTCATTCCTAAAGTAGGAGTTGCGAGGAAGCAGTTTTACCCATCGAAGTTGACTTAGATTTGATGCATAGGAGACACAAAGAGCAGGTCAAAGGTTATTTCTCAAAAGTTTCGTGGTGCTTGTACCCTCTCTGTCATCCTGTTTCTTCATGCGTCCAGTTGGAGAGGGACAGGGTGGACTCAGTTCCTGTAGAGTAGTGGTTATCACGTTCGCCTAACACGCGAAAGGTCCTCGGTTCGAAACCGGGCAGGAACAGGTTGTTATTTTTAGAATTAGCACTGCAAATCTCACAAAATCGTACTGGGGTATTGTTAGTCTAGTTTCTAGAGAAAATATTTTCAAGCACTTAGAATAAGATAAAACTAAATTTGAAATAAAATGTATTACTGTCGCTTGTTTTAAGTAACAGAAGAAGGTTCTGATTCTCAACAGTTACAGTTTGAAAACCTACTAAAATATTTCTATGGGTTTTTTTAATGATTCTTTGGGTTTATGGAGCATAACCTGACAGTGCTGCCCAACTCCAACATGTTGCTGCACACTTTCGATCTACCTGGTTTTTTTGTTTATTTGTTTGTTTGTTTTTTGAGAGAGAGATTTAGTTCTGGTTTAGAGCTATATGAATACTTTAATGCTGTGACAATGTGTGGCTCTTTCTCAAGATTAGCGTCTAACATAGGTTTCTGTGCACAAATTTGTCATTCTTTTCATCCAGAATGTGGCGACACTATCAGCTCTCCTCCGGGGGAAAACAACCACATGGATTTGCCCATATTTGGTAAAAAAAAAGAAAAAAAGAGCAGATTTTAACTACTGCGTTTGTACTTTGTGTCTTTCAGCTGGATCCACAGACTGTGCAGTCCAAGAACTGGCACATGGACGTCATCGAGATGAATGGGGTAAGAATCACGGCAAACTCCTCTTTAAAATGAAACTGTACTCTGTGACTTATTGTGTTTAGCGAAGGCAGCTCCACTGATTTGACACTGTTTTAGCACAGCTGTATTTCTGGCCAGATCCACAGGAAGTGCAGATGGCAGCTGGATGCTCTGTTGAAGCCAAACAGATCATTTTACTCCCAAACAGATCTGACTATCTGCATGGCTGCCGCGATAACAAGAAACAGAGCGGCTCTGAGATGTTTGTACAGTTCCGTTTGTGTCTCCGAAGGAGTCATTTTACAGTATATCTGGATCTGAATCTGCAGATTAAGGTGGAATTTTCCATGAAGTTTACAAGTCGGGACCTCAGCTTGAAGAGAACGCCGTCCAAAAAGCAGAGCGGGGTGTTTGGAGTCAAGATCAACGTGGTCACAAAGTAAGCACTGTGGCTAGCTTGTCTGGTTTCTAACCTGCTCGCCAACTGAGAATTAACCGCGGTGATCGTCCACAGGCGCGAGCGCTCCAAGGTGCCTTACATCGTCCGCCAGTGCATTGAGGAAGTGGAGAAGAGGGGGATTGACGAAGTGGGAATCTACAGGATCTCAGGGGTGGCCACGGACATCCAGGCCCTCAAATTAGCGTTCGACACAAGTAAGGCCTCCACTTTGTTTCCTAGCTCTGTACCGCGAGGCCTGAAACCCACAGAGTCTAAATCCATCTCACTGACCTCACTGTAAAACTGAGCGTTGACTCTAGAAATAGCCGCCTTTTCTCCATATGGTCCAGGTTTATGCCCATAAACTCTATAAGTGTGTTCATTTCCTGTTTTTGGACAAATGATGCAAACCAAAGTCACCTCCCGTATGTCGAGCCTTTTAAAGTACAAATGTATGTATGCCAGTTGGCTGGATGATGTTTGTTTTTGCCATTGCTTCAGTTTGATTGCCAACAAGGTTAGGTTAGGCGCAATCTGTGCAAACTTTTAAACTTGGCATTGTGGAGGTCAAAACTGTAGGGAAGCATATGCAGTGCAAAGAGCCACTGTATTTACAGTTTTTTAGGTCTTAAATTTATTCATGATGGAATTAAAAATGTCTTTAAAAGTCTTAAATTTGACTTGCAGATATCCTGATAAAGGGTCAAAGGAACATTTCACATTTTTTTTAAATAAAAGATAACCGTTACACACTGATGGAAAATAAAAAGTAAAATAATTTCTTGGTTTTTATATTTGGGATTAAAACTTTCTTGGATTGTGACAAAATGTGGACACACTGACCAGTCAAACCCCAACTGAAGAACTCTACATTTGGGAAAAGCTCCTTCATAACAAAATTCATTTGAATACTTTTTTTTTCTTCCTCTTCTGTGAAAATGTAATTCCCTAGAGATATATTGTGTGTTCATTGTCTGTTTTAGAAAGGCAGACCGGGGGGTCTTAGTATTTAGGAGGAGCAGCTGTCAGATGTTTCTGTCTTGTGCTCAGTAACAGTCTCTCAATTTCCCTCACAGCTGCTTTTTCTCCCTAAGATGTGACCACCTTTAAATGTTGTTGTTTTTTTTTTTCAACCTTGACCCCCATCTGCATGGGGGAAGGAGGAAGGAGCTAAAGAGAGAGCAGCCGTTCTGCTGAAAGTCTGCGATGAAGCTGTGTGTCTCTAACGGGTCTGTCTTCGTGATTCGCAGATACCAAAGACATCCTGATGATGCTGAGTGACATGGACATCAACGCCATCGCAGGAACACTCAAGCTGTATTTCAGGGAGCTGCCGGAGCCTCTTCTCACAGACCGTCTCTACCCAGCCTTTATGGAGGGCATAGGTGGGAGGTCTTCCTGCTCAGCTGCAGGAGATCATGCTTAAAGTCAAAAGAAAAAAAAAATACACAAACGGGCTGTCAGGACATAATTGGACGTGTGTTTTCCTGTTTTTTCAGCTCTCTCGGACCCTGCAGCGAAGGAGAACTGCATGATGCACCTTCTGCGCTCTCTGCCCGAGCCCAACCTCATGACCTTCCTCACTCTGCTGGAGCACCTGAAAAGGTAAGCAGAAACACTCACACCATCAAATGTGTTTACAATGCAAAGAGACATTTTTTTTATTTTCTATTTTTTTGGAGCTGCATTTGAGTCATAACCCTTATTAACCCTAAAAAAAATTTTCACTACTATCTACTACAGGAATCAGTTTTTAGGGTTATCCGATCCAGTTTTTTCACTGCTAATACCGATACAGATATCTGAGGTGCGATATCAGCTGATAGCGATCCCATACGGAAAAACAACGCTCAATTGGCTTAAAATGTTTCTTTTTTTTAAAATACAGCCGTAAATGTTCAGAATTACGCATTTATTTGATAACACTGTGTGATTTCACAGAACACTTAAATACAGCAATAGCTTCACAAGCTTGGCCAAACATGCAAAATAAATAATAAAAAAAAACCTACTTTGGTCAAAACGTAAAAAAATAAACTGCAACGAACCTTCAAAGTCCAATTGGGAATTCTTAATATAATGTAAAATAAATAATGTTTTATTTATTTTTTATGTTTTGTGCCTAATTCTATTCACAAAGCATAGAATTAAGCTGAATAGATGCGTCTACCCTTATAGATCAGGCACATTGTCACTGATACCCCATCTATAATTTGTTTTTTCCAATATCAGTACCGATACAGGCATTAATATCGGATCGGTGCATGTCAGTTCTTTTTGTTTTTTTACCCCATTCTGCTGTTCCTTTCTGCCTTTAATAAAATATTTCCTGTTTGTTGTTCCTGCAGGGTGGCTGAGAAGGAGCCCATCAACAAGATGTCCCTCCATAACCTGGCCACCGTGTTCGGGCCCACCCTGCTCCGGCCCTCTGAGTCAGAAAGCGCCAAGGGACAGCACATCACGTGCGCCTCCGACATCTGGTCACATGATGTCATGGCACAGGTACACGATTATTAGTGCTGAGCATCATCGTAATGGGAGATGCAAATTCTCACATTTGTACCGGAGCTAGTCCCTGAGTCTCCTGCGGTTTTCCATCGGTCGTCTTTATGATGGACAGTGAGAAAGAGCCGCTTCCTCCGCTGCCGCTGCACATGTTTTCTAGATTAACTCCCACATCGCCCACTGACCCGTCTCAGCGGGCTCCTTTCTCCCAGCTGTATTTAGCTTTTTCACCGTCTATTTATCTCTCCTGACGGACGGGTTTCATGTGAGCAGGTCTTCTCGAAGCTGGATAAACAAGTCTGAGGTAAACATCATAAACCGCGCATCGTGGAAATGCAGGAGGTCTCGGCTGGCTCCTAGTTTGTCCTGAGGATAACTTGTGCTCAAAAACCTTTACTCCAATATTTATTCAATGCATTAAACTTTAAAAAATGCTTCTCAAATCTGTTCCAAAATGTAAATGATATTGCTGTTTTTAAACAATTGTTAACGTCTCAAAAATAGATTTATGGGATTATTTACAGTCACTTGATCATATTGAAGGTTCCAACTACAACCTTCAGTCTAGTTTGCTGGGATTTTATTTGATAAGTTGTGGAGTGGAAAGAATACAAAGTTTTCAAAGCTTTTCCACAAATCTAAGTTTTATGCACTCGGCACAACTTTAACAACCGTAACAGAATATAATGGTCCAGTGCTAAAGGCTGGTGTTCTGCAACTTTTAGATGTGTTTTTACTTTAAAACACTCCTGAACAACAAAAAAAAAAGCTATTAGCAGGACTCTTTAGAGGGTGACTGCATGCTGAGGAAGTCATTTATCCATCTGAATCAGGTGTGCTGGACTCTAACAATAGCAGAACAGTGCCCCCTGGAGGCCTGGACGCTGAGGCCTCTGGTTTGGGTCAAAACAAAATCATGTTAGATTCTCAGCCACAGATTTTGTTCACAGGTCCGAATCCCAGCAGTGGCTCTACTGGGACATAAGACACTGCTTTCTGTTGGGATGTCCAAGGGCGGGACGATGCGGCTGAAAAACTGATCACAAGGATTTCATATCGGCCGATATCAATAATTATTCATTAGTTTATTGCTTTAAGTGCCTGAAATACTGCCTTTCCTGTTTTAGCCACAGTTTTTTTAATATATCCTATAAATTCTGTTCATTTTGGTTACTTCACATCGCTCCAATTAGCAACAAATATGTGATTGGTCACGGCAAAACCAGGAACAGGTTATTTCTAGATTCTGGAAGGGTGGATTTTAAGGTGGCCAATGATGTCAAACACATAATTTTATTCTTTTTTTTTTTCAAAACAACATTAGAGAGAACAAGTCTCAAAGTTCCAAAAAAGAAATTGTCCCCAAACGTGTCGGGCAATTTAGGGGTGCTAACAAAGGTTGTTAGTTACTCTGCATTAACCCCCCAGCACTGAAAGTCAACAGGTCGACTATGGAAAAGTTTAAGAACCTCAGTAAGTTAAGGTCTCACATTCCTCCCTCTCTGTTCCTCCAGGTCCAGGTGTTGCTCTACTACCTGCAGCATCCTCCGATCTCCTTCGCCGAACTGAAGCGCAACACGCTCTACTTCTCCACTGACGTCTAAAAAAAAAAAATGGCCGCCACCCCGCCGGGGGCTTCACCCGGTCCGCGAGGGTGACACAGAGCGACTCCATCCAGACCTCGGACCCCACCACCCAGCGCTCCGGCCGAGGCTCTGCTCCCAGCAGGCCGCTCGTCTCTGCTGCCGTCCCTCGCTTCTCCCAGCTGAAGAGGAAGTCGAAACGCTTTCTGGCTTCAGAGAACGCTCAGCGGCAGCAACGCGACCAGCCTCTGTGGGAGCACGTCGGGAAATGTTCGGACGGGTGTCTGGGGTCGGGGGCGGGGCAGAGACCACAGCCTGGTGCAGTGGACAGGACAACATCTGAGTTTATGTTTCCTGATCAGAGGCATTCCAGAAAAACAAAACAAACAAAAAAAATGGCATTTACATGTTTTATAAAAACGTTCCTCATTTGTTTCTATTTCCTTTCTGTTTTTTTCTGGCTTCGTGGCGTGCGTGCGTGCGTGCGTGTGTGTGTGTGCGTAGGATTGTGGATGTTTTCCACTGAGAGCGTGAGTTCGTGTTAAAGGGACTAAACACACTTTCGAGGCGGCTGGAAAGCCATTCCAAGAAGCAGCAAGGATTGTGTCTCTGAGTTTTGGCCAAAATTAGCCCTATTTATTTTGAAAATATATATATAATATTTGTGCCTGTACAGTTTTGTGCAACTAGAGACATTCTCTACAGAGTATGTTGTTTGTTTTTTTTTCTTAATTTTATCCAGGTAGTGATGTTTCTTTGTTTTGTTTTTTGACCGCGTGGGCGGTGAGCCGTTCTGAGAAGATAAGTCTGCCAGTTCAGTTCTGATCACTTTGCAGACAAGCGAGGGCACATGAGGGTCGATGGCAGGGGACCATCAGAAAGAATAGCACCACAAACGGAACAGTTGACTTTTACTTCCTTCCTCTGCTTCTTCTTCTTGCATTTCAAGCCTGTTCCAAGTGTGTTGCTGCACCAGTGTTATCTGTAGGACGATTTTGCGTAGACGCCCTCATTGCATGTTCAGCTTGTGGATGAAACCCGGCCGGGTAACACAAAGGTAGGTCGTCTCTGGGAAGGAGAACGAAGAAATCGAAGCGAAGCCAACCTTTCTGCTATCAAGCCTACATATCTTAAGAAAATGCAAGCACTGCTAAATGAGTAATATTTGATATTTTTAATATAAGAATAAAAAGAAACAAAAACTGTTGTATTTTACTTCCTTTGAGGAGAATTTCAATATGCTGTAGTATTGCGACTAAATGTCCATGTGAACTTTTTCCCTCCTTTTTCTTTTTTAATAAAATTAAAAGAAATATTGAAGCCCTCGCTTTGCGTCTGTTTATGAAAATGATTAATGTAGATCTTCTGGTGGTTTTTGTCACCCTTTATTCTGCAGATTAGTAAACTGGTAATATTAGACAAAGATTGTCAAAGTAAATACAAAAAAAAAAGACTGAAAAAGAAATCAAAACAGACAGTTATTTAATGTCTTTAATAAGACATTAAATAACTGAGATTAAACACAGATTATCAGAAATCACTCGAGAGGCCAGTGCAATCACAAGCACAGTTGTGTCAGAAAGAGCATCCAACACAAAACCTAAGATGCACCAAAAATGTTAATCATCGAGAAGAGGGGGCAAAAACATCTACACAAACATCTAAAAATCTTGCAAATTTGAAAACTGATATTAGGATATAAAACGTTGAGGAGAAATCAGTGACGAGTTTTTCATTGCCAATAATAGCACAGCAGCTATCATTGAGTGTGAAGATGGTAATAAATATTTTTAACAGCTTTAAATGACATCATGCATCAACCTGTTGTGCCAGCAATCACACTGATTGCACCCACTAGTGGACAACATCCGTCATTGCTGACAAAGTAAAAAAAAAAAATAAATAAATAGTAACAGTTTTTTTTTCTAAATTTATGAAAATATATAAACAAAAACATAACAGGTTAGTATTTGGATCCTTTTCTGTGTTGTTGCAAAATGTTCACTCCACTGATCATCCATGAGATCCTCCAGCAGCTGGAGTGAACCTTATAGGCTGGACATGATTTAAAACGTCAGAGCACATAATTCACAAATAAATATACACCCATATTTATGAATACATGCTAAGGCATACATCACTGCTTCCACCAACTGGTTTGGAGGGGAACTGCAAGTTTCAGAGGCGCAATCTACCTTGTAGATGGTGATGGATTTTATTTAAGGGCAGCACTCCAGGGGTCTGAGGATAAATGGCCATTAAATATCTTTACTATGTTTATTTTTGTAAGAATGAGGACAAAGAGCATCTCTGATCTCCTTTAATTCAATTCATAATCGGGAGCACAATGATACTGACAACAACCCAAAGTACCGTCATACTGTACACACTGACTGACAAAGAAAGAGACATGTTTTAGAAAATTCCCAAAGTCAGGAAAATTTTAAATACAATACTTCTGATTGTTAAAATTACTGGGTGATCGAACTGCTATAAAAAACAAAACAACTTTAGTATAAATAATCCTACTTAATTACACCATTGTCAATTTATAGAACGAGCTTGTAACCAAACAGCGGTTTCTTGGCATCAGGACCCGGGCGCCGACGTTTCTCTGCTCACGAGATTCTGTGACTGGGGACGCAGGAACATCCCCCACAAACGATGTTCAGGTCCCAGCAGAGTCCCTGAAGCCAACGTTCATCGACGCTCCTCTCTGTGCCCCGGCTTCCTCGCAGTGACTCCTCATAGGAAGCAAGTTCTTGTCCGTAAAGCCTCTCACCTCATCGCAAGTAATATTCGATGGCGGCAGAGAACGCAGCAAATCCACCACATCCGAGGACTCCGGCTTTGAGACCGGCTGCGCGACGGACAGAAGAAAAGGAGAAATGGTGGAACGGCATAAATCCCAATTTTAGGGTGAAGCCAGCGGAAAAGGAGGAGGTTACCTACCGCGAAAGCCTATGGCTCCTCCTGTCACACAGCCACTGTACACCGCGTTCTTCCAGTCAGATTTTCCTCTGTGCTGCAAAGCAAACAGATGCAAAAACACAGATGGATTTACCTTCGTGGGGACGAGGACTGCGGTTTCCCCTCCAAAGTCATATTTGATAAGCCCCGTTCGTCGGGCTAAAAGCATGTTTTGAAAATAACTTTATAAACTTTAATAACTTAAATAAATTTCCTGATTTAAACAGCCTTTTGAGTAATGTTCAGATTTAACCAGCAGAGGGCGCTCTAACACCTTTCCTCGGAGGTTAAAACGGCAAGATCAATATTTAGATTTATTGGTAAATATGTATCATATTTTTTTTACAACAACAACAATAATAATAATAATAATAATAATAATAATAATAATAATTAAATGACGATACAAAATGTCACAACCGGTCGGACGAAACAGGAAATGACGCCACTCACAGATTCAATGATGCACTCGGTGCAGGAAAACATGGCGCCCACAATAGCAAAGTTCTTGGCGTACGACATGCCCCTCTGGCCCATGTCTTTCAGAACTTCTCGGGCCGTGGGGGTCCTCAGCGGGTCTTTGGGGTCGAAGCCGACATTGGTGTCGATACCGGCCGTGAACACGCCAAAAGCTCCTCCGAGGACAAACCCTGTGGAGAGAGAAACGCTCCACTATCAGACACACTGAAGAACGCTCACACACACACACACACTGATTTTCTCCCATGGCAAAAAAAAGTGACAACCGTAAACCATTTTTTCTGTCAACACGGAGCCTAATTACCGCCGTGTGTGCGGCTGTTTACCTCCCACACAGGCCAGCACCGACTTGAAGGCGCAGCTCTCCATTCCCCTCTCGATCATCTTCTGCTCGTCGCTTTTCGGAGGCACCGGCAGACCCCCCATAACTCCGGGGCTCAGCTCTTTAATGGGCCGCTTCTCCCCGACCAGGTGCTCCAGAACCAGACTGTACTGGATAGTTGGACTGCCCATGCTCGGAACCGAGGAAGCTGGACCCGTGGAGTCTGAGGCAGCGGCATCCGCAGCCCCCGTGGACGCGGCCATGTTTCTCAATGACACTGCTCTATGTAAATTTAGCTGTGAGCTCGTGGGCTGCAGATTCGCCGAATTATTTTCTGAGCGCAAGTTGAGTTTTGGTGGGTAAAATGTTTGTTTAGTTGTAGAAAAAAAAACATGTTGCAGTTTGTCGGAAAGGAAGGAATATTGAGTATGTGAGCAACCGTAAAATAGGTTAGGATTAAAACATAGCTCTTTATAAGATACTTAAAATAAATAAATAAAACTTCACTTTGGCAAATAACATGCTGTTGTGTTTCTGACTCCAGAGTATCAAAGGGAGCCAAATAATCTCAAAGTTTGCCCATATAATACAAAGATAATACCGCATTTCAGAGTCATTGATGCCCAAATTTATTTCCTTTGATAAAAGTTATGCAATAAATAATATAAATTTATATAAAACCCAGTTTTACTTATTTTTCCATTTTGAAGCATTAACGACTACGTTTCCCAGAAACCTCTTCGAGCACTGCGCCAAATCATCCAGCACGCGCTCCACCCACCGGCTCAGGCAGCGGGTGTCGCTTTAACGACTCGCGCGAGCGCGGCGGCAGCAGAGGCAGCATCACGGACCGCAGCTGCAGCTCCGCCGCATTAGCGAACAGGTGAGGAGGAGAAACTCCGCGTTTCTGTCTTTTTCTCATCCTACATTGCACCTTCACTTTCCTCCACTTCACTCGGGCAAAAGCCAAACATTTGAACGTCGCCGCTGTCTTGTGTCGGACGTTGAAGAAGGAGTGAGTTGGACGGGACCGGTGTCGGCTTGGCCGGGGTAACGCCGACGCAGAAGTGACTGTCGACGGTTGTTTCCAGTGTTAGTGAGAGTACTTTGGGGTTTTGACGGTCATTTTGCAGGTGACGTGGTTTCTCCTGCTTTATATAGAACTGTAGAGTCAAAGGGCATGTTGTTTCCCGGGTAATTGGACCTGGAACTTGCTGTATTCTTGGACAGGTGATGCAGGATGTTGGAAGTCTGCAGGATGCTTCAGAAAATTTAGTGAATTTCACAGCTCCGGCGGGGCTTGTGTGCTCAACAGGGTTCCTGCCCGATCAATACATCCCATCTGCACCTCAAACATCTGCTGTCATTGTTATCCTGCAATGTCAAGAGACAGAAACCTGATAAACTAATGTTTCTCTAGCTGGTTTTGTATTCTCCCTACTTGTGTATTTTCGTACTTAGTCTTTTGTTGACTTGCTTCATGTTTCAGATCAATATCCTTCTGAACGATCCAGTAACCCATTTTCAATTTACTGGAGGGTCACCAGGCATCTATTTATAATGGCCCAGTATTTTAAGAACTCCAAGCCCAAAGTATGCTTGATGATTCTCCACCATCGTTATCAGAGGCTATGTGATGCTTCTCCACATTTTCATCATGTTTGCCAGGCCAAACCATTTTTGAATGCTCGATATTTGAGACCCGCACGTAAATAAATGCCTTTTTATTTATTGCATCATGTTTAAATACAGTTAAAACTGAGCTAAACTATTGTAAATTGCAAAAAGTAAACCTTCAATACTGATCATATCCAAAAAGTTAGGCAAAGGCCAAGATTTAAAAGGTGAAAAGTTAGTTTAGACATAAAAGAAGTGACAAAGTGAGGATATATCACATATAGGAGGAGGTGTTTAGACAGATATGTTACAGAAGGTGAATCTTGTTGTGATGAGATAAAAAGAAACAACTTGTTAAAATTAGATTAATATTTAATTAAAATCAAAATGTGTTTTTGTTTTATTGAGAAAGTCATAACAGAACAGCAACACTTAAGTGTCATCTGGAAGAAACAAGAGTGAGAAGATGGAGAGATTATTTATGCATTTTTAATAAGTCACAATCTGTCAATGAAAAGTATTTTTATATCTCTTTAAAAAGAGAAATCTTAATGTTTTTGTTTCTCGTTAAAACAAGATACAACTCCAGAATTTATTTCCTTGCTCTGGCAGTTTAACGCTTCTCTACGTAAACATGTCCAGCACTGTATATGCATATTTTTTCCAGTTGCTATTTAAATAGTCATATTTACAACAGAGGGAGTAGCTTTAAGTTTAAGCTCTTTTATGTTGATTTAGAAATCTTGTCTCTGCAGATTTCATAAACCTTAGACAGAGGTGCAGTTGGGAGCTGCTGTTAAAAATATTTAAATAGATTCGTTGTGAGAATTAAAATGTTTTGAAATATATTAACTCCATTAGTTTTTCTCCTGGTGCTGTTTAAAAATGTCGACACATTGAATAAATGTCCAAAAAGAAAATGAGCCGGAGTAGAAGCTTAAATTTGGTGTAAATCGTTGGTTCTGGTGCCAAGTTGTGTCCGGACCACCTTTGGGAGCATCATGCTGTTCTTCCCGGCGTGATCAGCCAACCATTTGTTTCTCATTAGATCATTACCTTTGTAGTTGAACAAGCCACTGTTGCGTTTAGTGCAGCAGTTTCTGAAAGGTTGCAGTTTCTGTCTTTAATTGGCCCTTCAAGACAGTCTGTCCTGACCAAGTTCTGTGTGACTCAACTGCCACGTAAACAGATGCATCATTGTTGTTTTCTTCATAATGCATTTAAAATAACTATGAACGATACTTGTATCTGAAAGTGGGAACAAAGAAAGTTTGAATTTGAGAATTTATGTTTTAGAAGAACTCTACATCCATCTTAGGTGGCACCAGTTGGAGAGATGTGGGCAATGGATCACAACGTTCCCTGTTTTCTGTTGCTTTTTGCAGAAAAGATGAGAGGATTCTAATATAAGGACTTTACCATTTCTTTAGGAGGCTTCCATTGCACATTTTCTTTATAGTAGACCATTAAAGGGATGGTATTATGCATTGTTTGAGCTTTATATTATTTTTTGATCTTACCTTGATTATTATATGCAAGTTTGAGAAATCCTTTACTCTCCCATGGCAGCCAGCTGTGCAAAACGCCTGGTTGGACCTAGCTCCGCCTTTGAGGAGCAGCTCTTCCTCAGAGGTGTGGTTTCCAAGCTTCAAAGCTTCCGCCTCACAGAGGAACCGTCCCCCACGAAACACGCACTCAGATCCTTCAAACTAGCCAGCAGCGATTAGCAAACACCTGGACGAGCTGCGCAGCTGCTGAGCTCGTTATATGAGCTACTTCTTAGGTAAAAACATTGTTAAAGGGTTAATAGAGGATGTTGTGATGACTTCCTGAAGGTGGAGTATTAGAAAGACCAGGAGTTTTTAAAGAGACAGAGACCTGTTTTCAAGGTGTTAAATTAAAAAGCCAATTTTCTAAAGGAAAATAGAACTATATATATGTATATAACAGCTGTAGGTCATCTAGTTACCTTCAGTTGCTAAAATGGCACTATGTGTCTGGGAAACGCATAATAAAAGACTCTGCTTTTACTCATGGTTAATTTGGGACTCTGTCTGCAGGATCCAGGCTGTTTTCAGGACAGGCTGTTCTTCTAAAAAGCCGCAGGAAGTACAAGTCATATGGCAGTCTGAGCAAAGTCAAAACATCCGATTTTGTGTTTGCTCATTTGTTAATGTAGCCGTTTCCTCAATTTGACTTGGACTGGATCTGTTCAGCAACCAAAAGTAAAGATATTGGACTAAGAACTGCAGCATCTACGATCTGGTAATCGATAGAATTTTCTTAATTGAGCTAGTTAGTTAGTTAGTTAGTTAGTTATGAATGTCCAACAACAAGAAGCTGTGAGTTTCTCAGCGACTCCTCTCATCTTCCGTTCAAGTCATTATCCAAGCAGTTCCTGTCACTACTGTGCTATTTATAGCCAGGGGTTGTGTGGCGAACGCACACATCCAGCCGTGTGTTGGAGAAACTGTCCTTTTATTACCCAGAAAATGTTATCTCATGATCTCCTTGACTGCTCTGCTTAGTGGGAGGAATTCGAGCCTGTGTGAATGTGAGATGCTGAGAGGGGAATCCAAGGTCCTCGTCTCTGAGAAATATCTCCCACCAGCACCGGTGTCTTGGAAAAGGCTCACATTGACGGCGCTGTGGAGGGACGAATTGGCTCAGGACGGGTAACTACATTTGCAGTGACCTTGTCTATCTGGTGAAATAGAAGATGCTACAGTGGTGTGCTTCTCTGTTCAGAAACGCCAAATTACTTCTGTGGGAAAACACTCCCACAGAAGTAATGGATTACTGACTTAGTTTAACACTTAGGACATTAATCTATCTCACATTGGCAAACATTCAACTGCCCTGATACTGAAGTGAAAGATTATTATCCTAGATGAACCAATAATGCCGGATCCATTGCCGACATGTTGAACCGGGTTCCGACCAAAACCGAACTGTCGCTTGCATGCTGAATGACATGAGAGGTGGAAAGAGTAGCAGCGCATCAACCTAGAAGCACATCCACATGTCAGGAACTGGAATGATCCAGTTCCTGATCATAAATCCAACTTAGAATCTGTTGCAAGACTTTGCAAAGTTGAATCCGCAAAGTTGCTAGACATTACCCAAAAGACTAGTTGCAGGGACCGGTGGTTCTACAAATTACTAATTAAAGAATATAAATACATGCCATCTTTTACAAATTGTCCAAAATGTAGAAACCCATCTGTGTATTACTTTGTGTTGATCCTTCACTTTATGTTTCATGAAAAAACTTAGAAGTTTGTGGTTTTAACCTGACAACATGTATACAGATTCAAGACACACGACTGTTTTTGCTAAGGGCTTGTATTTTGTTTTCTCATGTAAGATAGGTCTTCCTTACCAACTGGTGATGGTATGGCAGTATAATAACCATAAAATACTTCCTACAGACCTTTGTTACCCCAAACACCTCATGCAACCTGTTTTCATTTAGCAGCAGTTGACAAATACATCAACCAGGCCAGAGAAGAAGGACTGGACTCAACAGAATAGTGTTTTCAGAAAACAGACTTTGCAGCTGCTGAAACATAATGATCCTATACTCAACATTTTTATTACGCTTGTTATCATTTTGCTATAGGACACATCGCAAACCATCACCTTAATTAATAGGTTTTAATATTTTTTTGTATAATAACAGTCTCTAATTTATGCAATCAGAGCACTGATTAGTCTTAATCCTAGATCAATTCATAATGGGTTTCTTCAGTCTCTGGAAAATCTTAGCAACATGTTTGAATTCTTTCTACTTGTGGTAATACTTTTGACAATACAAGACAAGCTGAGGAGGTGAATAGACGGGACGCCAGCAGGGCTGCCTGCGTTTTCTGACAGCATCATCACTGCTGTTAGATTTTCCCCTGAGAGTGTTTTTTTTTTTCTTGTTTTTTTTTTGCGGGACGCTGTCATCCGTGTGGAGTGTCAGAAGTGCAGAGCATTCATTTATGTTCATGTCAGATATGTTTTTCAGTTGAGCAGCTTGAGATGACTTTTCTGAGACCTCTGAGATGGACTGCATCTATAAACCCACTCTGAAACAATATATGTCTCTCTCTGGCTCCGTTCTGATGACTGTATGCACTTTGAATCAAAATGTATTTAAAGACAAGTGTAAGGTGTTGCCACCGTGAAGGTTTCCAAATTAACTCAAGTTGTTCTGCATTTAAATAAAAAGAAATACGCGTAACATCTGTTTGTTCATCAAGAGAGAATTGACTTACAAAGTGTAAGTCATCATTGCTTATTTTCTGAAGCATCTATTTGGTTTTCAGTTACCAGAAAGTCAAACAGATAGAGGGGCTTTAATATTAATAGCTTTGTCCTCTGAGGTCAGCGTGTCAGAATATCCTTGTTTGTCCCAAAGCCGTGCTCAGCTCTGTGTCCTGTGTGTTGATCCACTTCACTGCATGAAGAGAATAGCTTTCATAGCTCTCTTTAAGAAATTATTTAAGTGGACTGACATTTATTCTCAACGTGATTTAATAATTTAATTGGAATTCCAAAAAGCAACAGCATAGATTATTTAAATGCTGCCTTTAGCATTTAAATAATCTATGACTTTTAATGACAGATGCTTAGATTGGCAGGTGAGTGGTTCTGATTAGTAGACTGGAATGCCATGTAGAAATTGACTAGTCAGAAGTTGAAAGCCAGCAGGTAAAAACATCAAAATCATGTTTTGATGAATTGATCATTGATGAGCTATAAATCTGCTGATTCCAATATCCAGTCTGTTTCTCTGCTCATTACTTATTCAATTACTTTAATAATTAAGTAAGAAATGTCAACATTTTTGGCTAAATGTGGGCTTGGAGGTATAAAATTATATACTCTTGCCTTGTAAATCAAGAGATTTTCAAGAACATTTCTGCCTAAAAATGTCTGACCTCAGTAAGTGGATACATATTGTGGCTCACAGTGCAACAGAGCGTTTCTTTGTTTGTTTGTTCTATAAGGGACGCTCCAAGCATCTTCATTTCCTCAGGCTGTGTTTGAAGCGCAGGAAACAATCTACATACTTGACAAGCATCGCCCTCAGTGGCTTTCAGGAATGCTAATGTTTTTGTCTTGGTGAAAGTGTAAAAAAGCATGCAGCTCCACAGGAGGCAGGTGAATTAAAATGCAAACAGGACTAGCAAGCTTGGGTGTGTGACTTTATCAGGTTGTTAAAATATTTACTTTGTCTGTTAAATGTCTGACCCATTGTAATCTCCTTTATTCTCCATGCGAGTCAAAGCGAACACACCCGCAGCGAACATCAAATGCCTTTCATGCCACAATACTGGGTACAGCAAATAGACTCAAATTACAAACAGGAGTGTTCATTTCTGTTGGGTTGGTCAGAAAAGCTGACGATTATGATGTTCCATTGTGGAAAATATTTCTGTTTTAGTGGCTGCGTGTGTGTGTGTGTGTTTTTTTTTTATTCCCTCGCAGACCTTGTGGATGCTGTGCTCGTGTTTCTATGGAGTCCGCCCACTCGGTACACTCAGCCAGCTTGGCAGACTGGAAAACAGCTGAAGTTTCTGCAACGTGGCTCCGACTGACTGTTTATCAGTCAAGAACTTTGACACAGAGAGGGCAGGAAGTTCAAACCTCAGGGGAGCCGCAGCTCTGAGAAAGATGAAACGGAAAACGGGAAGCATAAAATATTCTTAAAAGTTGTATCTGTCTTCACATTTTATTGGCTGGACCTCCAAATATAGAAGATTGCTTGGGGAAATAATGAAGGACTCAGACTGTTGATGCTTAAATTTGGCCTTTGCCAATTTCTAATCACTAATTTATGAATAGCTCTGACTTATTTCTACAAGCTTGTTAACCCTTCTCTATATTTTTGACAATTGTAAACAGAGCTGGCTTATATATAAAATACTAAAATAAATTTTCAAGAAAAGTAAACATTTACAGAGCTGTAAAATTTAGAAATGCACTGAAATCCTCCAAAACTAAACCAAGAAGAATTAAAGCAATATTTGAGTGTTTTTCTGTTTCTGACCACATGAGAAGCCCTTCATTTAATTTTTTAATACAATTAATTGAAAAATAAGGAAAAGAAATCTCCACCATCTTAGTATGTGAAGGAAAATCATTGTTAGGAGCAGAGGACAGTGTCATATTGTGTTTCTCAGCAGTTAAACAAAAAATTATTTCTTAGACATTTTAAGACAAAATGAAGACGGAACATCTTAAATTGTCTCAAAAGTCTTGTATTTGCGTATGATTGCTTTTAACTTTTTCACCCGGTGGTTTCTGTTTGTATTCTCTGTAGAGAAATGAGACTCTCACAATAATTGATGCTAACCTCCGCTGTTACAGATTCAAGAATCAGACTCTTACAAAGGGATCAAACAGATCCTTTTGCCAGGGATCTGTTTAAAACATATTTACTTTAATATTCTAAGCTTCCTGTTGTTTGCTGATTGCTCCTTCGCTGTTGTGGCATTCTGAGTGAACAGCCAACACCCGTCTGCTGAAAAGGTTTAATTCATTTTTAAACATTTCTCTCTGATAGTGAACACATCCGACTTTGTTCTGCAGTGGCAACTTCCACAGAGAAAAGTGTGATTGTTGGCTCACTGACAACCTGTTAGCATGCAGCTATGCAGTGTTCCTTGATATTGTAAAAAAGAAGTGAGAAATAAAATAACCTCATTTGGTTATTCACATCTGTCATGCATTTTTTGCTAACAAAATATGTAAATAACTTTTATTTGTATTTCTGCTTCCTGAGCATAAATTGTAGAAAATAACAAAGAAAGTCAGCATTTCCTCCTTGATTCAGAGCCAAATCAGACCTTGTTATTCAGAAGATTTGTCAATCTACACTTCCACAGCCAAAAGGCAAACTAGAAAACCTATTGATCTCTGTCCAGATCAATGCAAAAATCATCAACTCAGCAGTTTCTTCAGTAGGTTTCTTCTCATCTTTTTTTTCTTAACTCAAAGATACTGATATAAGCAGATGCTCTTATGGTTTCATATTCATACACCAAGAATTTGTTGTTTTGAGAAATGACTTCAGTGCTATTCATAACTATTTGAGCACAACAAAATCCAAAATGGTTTCTGAAACGGTACCGTTTTGCTTAAGATTCAAAAAGTACTTTCAGAAACACTAACTGTACAGGTCTCTTAGCATGTTTCCTATTTCTAATAAATTCTTCTGCCTTCAGAAAATTAAACACTTGCTGTAATTTCTAGCTTGAAACTGCCGCAACTCCGCTAATACCACATTATGTATCCTGTTTCATACAAGTTTCACATCCCCACAGACTAATATAGGAACGCAGAGGGAACAGAGACCGCCTCACAGCATGGGATATAGCGCGATCCCACGCTTCTTGTTGGGCTTTAGCTGAGATGATGGTTTTTTTCACACACTCCTTTACTACATTCAGGTGTTGGACAGATGCTACAGAGCCACATGTGGTCAAGCAACAGTTCAGTAGTAACTTAATGGTGGCATGGTAGCGCTGGTGTTTGCACACATTTAGATATGAATAAATTTATGGAAGGTCCTTAAAAAAGATCTGTAAAATGACCGTGTCTTGCAAGCTTGTAGTCTTTTTATAAATGATTATCCAAATCTTATGGTGAAATCAGCACAGAATTGATTTAGCAGTCCCAAAGCCGCCCTTCTCTCAGACCATGTCTCAAAACCTGAGGCAACAAATGGAGCTAAATAACTTTGGATAACATGATAAAGAACCAACCAATATTTTTACATGTAGATATAACAAATGCAATTAATCTTTGAACAAATGTACTGAAAATAAACATTGTGTTTTTACAGTGATGGATTATTCCTGCAGTAAAATATAAACTGCATCTTCACCAGTAGTGCTAACAAGTTAGCGTGTGCAGATAGCCCAAAAAATTCACCAAATGGACCAATATCGTCGTGATTAATTGTTTCAACAAATTAATCACTGTTACTAAGTCGGTAGTGGATTAATTATTAACGTACAGAATCAAACGATCAGTGAACCAAAACGTTTTGAAGGAAACAAAGGAGTCTGCTGTTTTTGTGGCAGGAAAAGGAAGGCCGTGTCCAGTTGTGATGGAGGTAGTGTTGCCAACAACAGCAACATCCAGAAAGAAGCCGAGGAGTTCAACAACCATCAGTGGGTGGAAGAGGAAATGGGGAAGTTGTGGAAAATAGCTGGTGCCAAAAATCTTTGCAGAACCTGTGGCTGTGAAGCGATTCAAGGAGATGGGCTGGAATCTTGGATTTGGACTCGAGCTGCAAAACCAGACTTGAGTCTGTGTTTTGGATTTTCAAATGAAAGTACCTGCTTTCTTGTTCTTCCTGAGTTTTAGCATTTTCTTTACTTTATTGCATCTTGCTTTTTGTTTTGGACTTTATAATGTGTCCTGAAACATGTTTAGGCTTGGCAACAAGATTTTTTTTTTTTTTAATCCAGATTATGTAATAGTTTTACAAATACACAGACTAAGAAAAGTTTCTGCGCCCTACCATTTGGCTAGCTGCTGCTGTGGTCATGTGATGTCGTTAAGGTCACTAACTCGAGCAGCACAAAAAGTTTACAGATGCTTTCTGCGCTTTGTTGTAAAAAAAAAAAAAAAAAAGAAGTGCTTATTTTTCAGGAATCCTACTACAATATCAGGCAGTTGATATTTTTCTATTTCAGCATCACCATCTCATTAAATCGGACCTTTGTTTAGTTTGAATTCATGACATTTTTCTACAGTAATATAAGACACATTTGTGTGGAAGGAATTTGAACTGTTACATATAATCTTGCCAATTTGTTGAAAAACATCAAATCACTAAACAAATATATGCTAATTATTTTAGCGCTGCCTTTGTCTTAGATTTGACATTTAAATCATCTGGCGTTGCTTCATGTGTTACAACGGAGATTTTCCCATGGTGATAAGGATGATATTCAAAGATGCATGTGGGATGCTGTGCAGCTGGTTGTTGAGTGGGACTGCCTAGAGGAGGCGTGGCTGACCAAACTGGTGAAAGGACGCACCGATGGCGGTGCGTTTTGTGGCAGAGGCTAAGGAGCTGCTATTTGCTGAACAACTTGCGCAAGTAAGGAAATGCCGTGCTTAAGTTTAGAACTGTCTCCATAGCAATGCATCCAATCCAGCTAAATCCAGCTGGACTGTGTTACTTTCAGGGAACAAACTGGTGGGTTGGCTGCGAAAACTGCCATTAAATGTACATTCATCAGCCAGAAAAACACCTACTTACCACGGAGACCCAATGGTGGACAGACATTTCATTTTGCAGAGAAAAGAGTAGGACCTTGTAGGAATCATCTTGTCCTACTTTGTGGCTGTCACTGCCATCGTATGCACAATAATCATGGATTTATTTCTAGACACGCACATTCGACTGAATCACCATCACTGCATGTTTTGTGTTTGCTTTCGTATCCGTCAAAAACGTTGTGCATGCATGGAGAATCTGACTCACTGCTCCTTCCTGTCCACATACGGAGGAAAAGGGAAGACGTGAGGCAGTCAGCACCCGAAGTAGGAGACTCACTCAGCCTGCTGGATGTTGTCATCTTGTTTCATACAATGGTGGTAATCCTTGGAGATACTTTACTTATTCGTCCTGCCATGCTGCTAAATAATATGTCATGATTTATCATTATTTATTCATGTTTTTCCATTGCAACGCTGCTTTTATGTCCTGTTTTTCAATTAGTCCAGTTTTAAGTTTTGCAGCAGGTTTGGATAAGTGGCTGTATCATATCAAGTCCATGAGTTTCTTAAATGTACAATATGCCCATTGTTATGGATGACAAATGTTTGTGCTTGTACTTATTGGTATTTGTTTTTCTATTGCCTTATGTCAGATGTTTCTTCATTCTTTTGGCCACACCAAGGATTGTGTAATTTCACATTGAGCAGAAGCTTGATCTAGCCTTAGTTTGAGCAGGTTAAAACTAAAATTATTCATATTTATGATCCAGCGCATTCATACTTTGAACCATCATGACAATACAATACAGGAACCAGTTGAAAAATAAGCAATAAATATTACAATCAAACTAATATACATCAAGGGTGTTGATTAATCTCACCTCAGGGCAACAAGGAAGACCAATCAGTTTTTGGACTGTGTAAGGAAGCTAGAGGACCCAGAGAAGAGGGGAGAGCGTTCAGATCTGTTGCATAAGAATAATAAAATAGCTGGTGTTTAATTTTCTGTGTTAATATTTTTATTAGCTATATTTGGTTCAATGTGGTTCAGTTTGGCCTTTTCTGATTATAGTAACATTCTGTCAAACATGCAGACCGCAGAAAATTATTCAGTTGTGAAACACCGTGATCCTCGTAAGTGTTGCCAAACTTAGGATAAAAATGAACAAAGTTAGTATTTCCAACAAGCTGTCGACAAAAGATCATGTTTTTGACCAGCTATCGCTGTTTAAGAGGCCTGTGCATCAACATGGCTCCAAACATTGTGGAAAACAGCCAACGCTGTCTGTCCCCATGGAGGAATTTAGCGCCGCCACAAAGACACTGAATGAGACCACAGAAGACAGTAACACGAATGAAGCACTGCATTGACTAAATATGTGTGGGCTGCAATTCAGTTTCTCCACAGACTCGATGTAAGTACAGTTCTTTTCAAAAGCATTCAGTCTTTTTACATTTTGTCATGTTACAACCACAAAGTTCAATTAGTTGTGTTGGGATTTTATTTGCTAGATCAACACAAAAATGCGTAAAAGGGAAGGGAAATTATCCAGAGGGTGCAAGTTTTTGTAGAAGTAAACCTTTGGAGGATTTCTTCTTTCTGTCCTTTCTTTCACAAGGCTAGATATTTGGGTGACTGCATATTCTCCTGAGCTGTGGAACTCTGCAGCTCCTCCAAAGTTACTCTTGGCTGTTTCTCTAGATCAATTCTCTTCCTGCCTTGCTCGTTGGTTTAAGTGAATGACATACGTTGGTGGATACCAGTTGTGCAGTACTTTTTCCGTGTTTGAATGATGCATTGTGCTCTGAGACAAAACCTCAGCTTGAGATAATATTTTGCAACATTACTCTGCTTTAAACTTTTCACCAGTTTTCACGATGCTATTTGTTCTCTACGGACGCATTCTCACCAGTCCTGTTTAGTCCACTTTGATTGAATTGTGCAATTGACCTCTGGGGGGGAAAAAGCAAACCCTAGCTCAGTTGAATGTGAATACCCGTTGGACCTGAGACCACTCGAAAAGCAGGAAGCAACCTGTAGCGCAGGATATTCTGGGTAAATACAAACAAAACAAATGTAAGAGTTGAACACTGAAAGGAGAAGTGGCCTGCAGTCTTGTATGAAAGACAAAAGAGAAATCCTACAACTACTGAAAGTCCATTTTTGTTTTTGTGAAGGAAGTTGTTCTCAGTGTCGTCTTTAGATGTTTTCCTCTCATTTCCTCACATCATTCTTGCTGCAGCGCCACCATAAGTGAGGACAGGAACGGGCTTTTCAAAGGGTTTGGTTTGTTTGACACAGTGCAGCGTGAAAGAGAATCACACCAGCCAGAAATGTAACAAATGTTTCAATTTTGGTCCCCGGTCAAACCGAGTCTACCGGACTATGAGGTGTGGAAACCTCGTAAACCTCTGAGGCCTTCGTAGAACATCTACATTTATCCTGAGATTAAACCACACTGACAAAAATCTGTCTCTGCAACAGGACGTGGGAGTGTGTAACGCCTTGAAAGCAATCTGCAGTCTTTCTCAAGTCTTGCTGGAGCACTTTAAAAGGCAGCCTGTTGCTTGCGAAGGGGTGCGGTCAGATTGAGTTCCTCTGTTAACCACTGGCCACAAACTGAAGCCCGTTTAATCCCAGACCCGAAGGCAGTCCGCTTTCAACCCACGTGCTCTGCATCCTTGGCAAGATGCATGTTGTGGGATCAAAATGAGACCAATCCTGAAGAACATAAATTCTGACTGTCAGCCAGTCCACAAATGATCCACCCTCATATTACTGAGGCTTTCTGAGACACAGATGGGCTTTGTCAGCGCCGGTTGTTTCTGCCCACACAACCTGGTGTAGTAACAAAAAATAAATAAATACAATATGGTTGTAAATAGATTGGAGGTGCAGGATTCATTTGTGAAACTTGTCATTTCAAAAAATATTGCGATTGATCTCCCATGTGATCACAGGCTGCATTGCATTTTGATTAAATAATAGTTCAATCTTTTCAGAATGAAATTCATCGGTCTTGTCCAGTTGTTTGTGTCACGTGATGATGATCCCTTCCTCCCTCTGGTTCCTTCTTCCTTCACTGGAAATATTTGGCAAATATTTTTGGTCTAGATTCAAGTGCAAATATCTTTATGCAGTTGAAATAAGAAAAAACAAACTTACAAGTAACTTTTGAGCACAATTTATGAGCAATATGTTTAACTTGTGATGTGCGAAAAATGGCAGATTATTTACTGGCAATTAGTACTTTTTAAAATCAGTGTCAAGAAATGATTCACTTAAAACAAGCTATAAATCAAGCTGAAAAGCCTCGTCTTATTTCAAGTGTACCAAGTTATTTGCACTAGAAACCACACCAACAATATCAGGAGGAATTAATTTTTTGTAGTGTTTTTTTTAACCCTTATTAGTCACAAGTGTAAAACTGAGAGGTGAGAACAGAAACATGCCCATGGCAGCAGCTCTGTGACACGCTTCTCCTTTGTATGAAGCAGAAAGAGAGCGAGGCAGCCTGCACTTCTTCCTCTTTCTGCCTGCTGTGTGGAGGCTGTCGGCCGCTTCTCGTGTCCTTTCATTTTCACCCCCCGATTTGCTCTGTAGGGCCGAGCGGCAGATATTAATCCTCAGTTGTGGAGCAGAGCACACAGGCTCCAGACAGCCTGCTACTTAACAAGTGAGTGGTTTGCTCAAGATGTCACATGCTGTATGTTTTTGTTGTTGTTTTGATATTCTTTTATTATTATTATTTTAGATCAAAAATTGGTTTGAGTTTGGTTTTCAAATGTCTGGGGGAGGAAAAAGTTTGAACTTGACATAATGAGTAAGACAGTCTGGGAAAACATCGGCAGTAGATGTTTTCAGCTTGATTTCTGACTTTTCTGGCAGCTCGTCTCTGCCGCTTCTCCAAAAGCGAAATAAGAGCTACGCACAACTTTTAGGAACAGTGGCATACAGCAGATAATGTTATTTACACCTTGCTGCAATAATATTAATTTTCTATGTTAATTTTTTTTTTTTTTTTTACTAAGTCACCTACTGTCATGAACTGAATGTAGCATCGTCATACTTAGTAACCGCTCAAGATGTTTAAGAGAACATCAAACTATCTTTAAATGCCTGATTAAAAACCACAACAGGAAAGCAGCTAATTTTGCAACCACAGCTTTGCAGGACTGCTGTTTCTCCTTTGATCAGCATGATAGCTGTAGTTTTTTTGAGATGTGCAAGCATATTGACAGGATGTATGTTGTTTTACAAGTAGAGCTCCTGGTTGTGGGTGCATGTGTTCGTCTTTACTGCTTATTTGAACCATGCTGACATGAAATGAGTGTTTGAAGTGGTAGGAGTACTTGGTTGCACTGCTGTAGAGTCTAAGTTAAACAAGCATTGTAGCTGATTTATAAAACTACTATATATGTGTATAATAATTATTAATATGTTCTACTTATTGCTTTGCAGTTGCTCTGAAGGTTAAAATTGCAGACTGTGGAAAAATAAACTCTGGATAACAAATTGGAACATAGTTGTGTTCAATTTTACTTTTTCTGTTTAGGTGTGTGTGTGTGTGTGTGTGTGTGTGTGTGTGTGTGTGTGTGTGTGTGTGTGTGTGTGTGTGTGTGTGTGTGTGTGTGTGTGTGTGTGTGTGTGTGTGTGTGTACAGAAGCAGCTTGCAAAACCATTTTTTTTCTGTCTCTACTGCAGAAAAAAAATCTAATGATCTATAAAAAATTTAATGATCTATAGCAAGAGATGAGGTGACACTTTGTGTGTGAGAGAGGGAGGAGTTTTAAAATATTATTTTAAAACTAAATGGATACGGAGTGTATCATCAGATACTAGCAGCAGGTAGCCTTACAAAAAGTCTGTTTTTCCCCAGAAACTTTTGCCTTAACTCTAAGATTCTCAACATTGGAACGCCTGAATTTTGAGTGCTCCTCCTTCAGCAACAACGTCCACAGTGAAGAGTGTTGTTCCTACTAACTTATTGAACTGGTTGAAAATAATTGCATTTCTGACAGCCTTTCAGTGAAGCTGAAAAAGGCTATGTGTGAGATTAATACCTTACTTCAGAAACATTTGCACAGTTGATGTTGTGCATCCACAAACTTTCTTTTTAAATGGGTTTTCGAGTCAGATGGAAAATCGAATGGTTGTTTTGTGAAAAATACCAACTTTTGAGCCTTCTGAAATTGGTTCCACTGGCAACCTTCATTTATTTCTGTAAATAAATATATATTCAAAATGTGTATAAATAACTTCCCTTTTTTCTTTTCCCTCCTCTCTGTAGTGTCGTCCATAAAACTGCTCCAGCACTTTGTCCCATATTCAGCCTACCATTTAACCTGCTATTTTTAGCAGTAATTAAGACAGATGACTACCTATGACTTATTTCACAACCACAAATTATGCTTGCCTTTATATGAAGTTTGGATTTTCTTTAGAGCAGGGTCGATGTTCAGGATTTTACAAGTCATGTTCAAAGCCATGCCTTTTTTTCTGCCTGTGAATTTTTTATATTTTTTTATCAGATTGTAAAAAATGTAGTCCAGTCTCTCTTTCTAGATTTCTATTGTCAGCTAAATGGCGATCAGTTTCTCATCTAAACTTTTGCGTCGTTCAAGAGATGAGAACGGAGCCTCACTGATTGAGGTTTCACAGCTTGTAGGTCGTTGGGAAATAAATGGGACACCATTCTGGCTCCTGAGAATCGGACATCCGCAGTGCAATATGGCGAGGTCACAGAATGTAGCCCGCAGTGGCCAAAAGAGGTGAAGCCAAAGAGCTTTTTTTACTCTCAAAGCTGCCAGGTTAGCTTTGATCGTTCTGTTTTTTTTTTTTTTGTTGTTTTTTTTTTTGTGAAAAATATAAATTCAGTATCCGGAACGATAACATCTCAAATCACAACTTTTCTGTTTGCCCATGTTGAGATCAGAGCAGGTCAAACTTGTGCCCGGCAGTAAAACTCATATGAAATGACCTGAGACGAGGTTGTTGGACTGCCTTCTCAGGCAGGAGTTAGTCACAGGATAATGCCCCGAGAAGTCCTGAGGATCATCTGATGGGCCAGAAGAGAAACACATGCTCTCACACAAAACACTGAGGACAATCGGCAAGCCCTGAAACTCCTCTAAACTTTTCTGTAAACACTGGCACAAAAAATTAACAGACTCTTTCACAAAGTGTTTGTAGCTTTATCATCTTATGACCTGTATGTCATGCGTATACCAGCAATATTTCTAGACGAGAAGTAAAATATTAAACTTGCTATCCTAGTTCTGTAACTGCAGACTACATCCTCCATCTTCTCATAATGCATTATTTAAAAAATGAACACAATCTTGTGTATCCTTGCCAAAGGATACACAAGATTGTGTATCCTTCAGTATCACTTAAAAGGATATTTTTATTATACTTTGTCTTTAACTATGTTCAGATTTGTATGCAGCGGCTTTTATACTGATTGATGTGCTGAAAATATGAAATAAGTATGAAAAACACAAAGCTACTAATAAAGCAGTAAAGATTAATTTAGTGACTAGAAGATCAGAAGAAATATTACGAGAACAGAAACTTAGAGACGATGGTTGGCCGATGCTATTTTGTGGTACTATTATTATGATGATAAAAATTATTATTTTAAAACATACATATTTTTGAGGTATGTATCACCATTTTTAGCCCCACAAACAGAAATACTACTACAGAAAACTTCCCATTTGAAAAAGGCTTCTTCAGGATGCCACTTACTTAAACAGGTGGGATTTATTTCACTGAATGGCACACAGTAACTAACATTTAATTATATTTTCCAACTCACTGATATTTATTCATAATCTTGTGAAATGCAAAAATGGGAACGATAACATTTCCAACGATGCTTTCAGTTTTGCTTTTCATTTGACATAACGAATGATAATTCTTAACATACGAGGTTTTCCACAATAAAAGATGCAGTAGATGCCCAGCCCTATTAACATCCAGCCATCCTTTAATTTCTATCACCGTTGATTCTCCAGCGTCATTGGGCGAAAGGCGTTGAACACCCTGGGCACCGACAGGACTAACAACCTTGCATGCTCACACTCAGACCTGAAGGATGCCTAAAAATACATCCAGTATTTTCAGCCATCCTTTTTTTTTTTTTTTTTTTTTTTAAATGATCATGACTCTGAAGAACTCTCTAGAATGGTTCAGGCATGTTTTGTTCAGCTTTTCATCTCCAGATATTCACTCAAAATACACGTTTTGGTGCAGATAATCAGAAGTAAATGACAGTGCTTCTTTATAATGCTTCATAAGTGTGCGGTTGACTTATAAACCCGTGTGTGTGTGTGTGTCACGTAACTGGTCTATCATGAATTATCCGGTTGCCTCAGGAGATCAAGTTGCTAAAACCCTAATCAATAAATCAGCCTGGCCACAGGGAACAACACAGGAGGCATGCTCATGTTTAAGTGCCCTCCTGTTCTCCCCAGATGAAGGCTTTTCCTTGAAACATAAAGCGCAGACACGCTGACCACATCCTGCTAGGGATGGAAACACAAACCCCTCATTGTGTGGCTTTTTAAAAACATATATTTTTCAGAAAGATAACCGTTATGGCCTCAGCCATCTGCTTGCCTACTTGCTACTTATGTGCATGTTGTGTCAAGTCTTGGTACGTTCCTCCAAGTTTGAGCAAATTAGATAAGAGAGGCTGTTCCTTTACCTTCCTCTGTCAGGAAGCGGTTCAATGGTGTTACTTATTAAAGCGGCTCTTCGTCTGTGTATTTTGGAACAGCTGAAAATGCCACAAGACGGTGTTGCTACCTTATAGGTTAGTTGTCCCTATTCTTCTGTGCTTCCTATTGGCATTGTGTGCTCCAAACCTGGATAATTATATAACAATATTTAAAGGAAAAAAGTTATTCAGCTTAAAGGGGAGAAGTCTGTTTTTGCTAGGATAATCATTAAACAAGCTCAAGATAGAATCGATTAGGACAAAAGTCACTAAGCACGGTGGTAAAAATGAAATA
This sequence comes from Poeciliopsis prolifica, assembly GCF_027474105.1. Classification (NCBI taxonomy): domain Eukaryota; kingdom Metazoa; phylum Chordata; class Actinopteri; order Cyprinodontiformes; family Poeciliidae; genus Poeciliopsis; species Poeciliopsis prolifica. The sequence continues at coordinate 7,554,346 of NW_026562394.1, forward strand.
TAGAAATGCTAAATATAGCCTTTCTGCCTCCAAACAGGCAGCCATGCTTAAATCGGGCGCCACCAAGGGAGGGCTGCCCAAGCCGGGGCTCCAGGAGCGGGTAAGGCAGGCCTCCTTGACCTCCCCTACCTCCACCTCTGCAGCCTGGAGGAGCTCCAGATCTTCCAACACGCTGGCCTCAGACCAGCGGCTCAGCAAGGTGAGTCACTGCAACCAGGTGTAATTTAACCTGAAATTAAATTTATTCAGAAGATTGTTACAATCGAACTAGAACTCATGACTGTCACATTCCTTTAGTGCACATTTGACCATTTGTAGCAAAGGATGCAGCTAAAAAAACATGTGAAAAGATCCCATCCCTTTCTGCTTGACATGACATCAATACAGTGTAGGGATGATTTATTGACTATATGTGTATTTTTTTAGATTAGCTGATTAATAATTGGATGCAAAATGTTTTATAAACAGAATTTTGGTACGTGATGAGTTCTGGGTAACGCTTCATAAGTGTAAGGTTGAAGCTGTTGAAGGTGTACGGCTCTTATATTAAAATGCTATTGGGCAGTATTAAAAATATTTAAAAAATATAGCATATATATTTTTAATGTAACATCTAAGAAAATTTATTTTAAATTCAAAATGTATACATTTTTGAATAATCTTTGGCTTAATTACTGCTTTGAATTTTTAATTCTGTATACTCCAGTGAAGGATTAATTGATTACTAATTCAGTTGATCATTATTTCAATAACCGATTCATCAAAATCATTTCAGCCCTATTATGATGTTCCTTCACTAATGTTGTCTAACAAACATCTGAAGCCTTCACAAAACAGCTGGATTTACACTCAGATTGATCACACTTATATTTGCAAATTAGGAGACTTCGACAAGCATTTGGATTTATTTAAGGAGTAGACGCGTATAATGTTGGCACTAACCTGACGTGTGTGTTTGTAGCTGAAAAGGGCCAGCAGTGACGATGCCTTGACGAAGCCGGCCCTCGGAGCCGCAGCCGCCGGCTCCCGGATGAAGAAGACCGTCACTACTGGAGCAATCTCTGACCTGGCAGAGGCCCGGCCTCGCAGCCTTTCAGGTAGGCGCTCTGCAGCTTCTGGCTCAGCTGGTGAAGTGACCACATGCCGCCACTAGGGGGCCACAGAGCGCTGCGCAGAGGCGCAGCTGGCAACAGGCTGCCTGAAAATGACTTTATTTATCTTTTTCTCTAGTTTTCTTGTTTGCGCTTGTTTGTTAGTGGGATTGAGGCTCCTTTGAGGAAGTTCTTGCCTGAAAAGTATTAATGAGCCATTTTATAATTTAAAAGTGACAGAATGTTTTAATGACAATTGATGGAGACTTTATTTTTACACTTAGTAGTTGGAATTTATGTACAATAGTTTGTCTTTCTTTTTACTTATCCATTAGCACCAACTTTAGTGGTTTCCTTGGAGATTTAATGACGTCTTGAATCAGCTTATTCCATCCATTATCCTACATGCCTATACTGGAGCCTAATCGAGCCCTAATCATGACGAGCAATAACCGTGTCATGATTAGGGCTCAAATGATTAATTGTGATTATTGAAATAATTGTCATCTACTTTAGTAATCAAATAATCATTAGCAACAGTATACAGATTCTGAAACGGGGTATTTTCTGAAAGAACAACATGCCAAGGGCAGTAATTAAGCCAAAACTGTAAGATAATATTACACATTCTACACCTTCAAGTGAAAATTCTGCAGAATGTCAATATTTTTATTTGATTAATTGTCCCAATAATCAATAGAAAACACATTCATAAAATCATGTGTTTTACAAGCCTAAATATGAATAGTCCTTTAAGAAAAATTTAACATCCATTGATTGTCGGCGTAACATTTTATTGGATGAGCTAAAACTAGTAGAAGACCTGGTTAAATCTGGTTAATTTTCTATTTAGTGAAATCAAGGAAGCTGGAGATTAGGAGGTTGTTGGTGCATCTTTTCAAAGAACCCTCAACGTGTTGGAAATCTTTGTTTATGCTGCCCGATTCCCAGGATGCTTTTCTGCTCGACCTTTTGTTCTTTTAAGGAATTTTTTTTTTCACTGCATGACAAAAGGCTGTGGAGGAATCAGGAAACCGCAGCCAACTCCTGCTCTCGCTCCTTTTACACTAAAATAGACCCCGATCAACTTTCGCTGGATTGTGCTCTAATTAACAACAGGTCAGGTTTTCACACCCGAGGACCAGAACAAATTCCTGCTTTGTGCAATTCATGCTAAATAATTAAAGTTGACATCCTCTTACTGACCTAGATTTCCAGAAAATTGCTGGTAGTCTACCAAAATTACAGCTATAAACCCCCCTGTGTCTTGTATCACATTGGTTAATATATTAATGATAAATTCACTCCATTAATGAACTTTTTTTTTGCATTGCTCAAATTGACACAACACCCTTAAGCTTATTCCAATCCTGAACAAAACTACAAGGCGGGTTTAAACAAATTTTACAAATTTTCCTTGTAGCATCCCTCAGGCAAACTGCGCTGCTTTGCACCTGGTGTGGGAAAGGCAATGAACGATCGCCACTGCGCATCCAGACATATGAAGCCAGACAGTGAGTGGATATGTCAAGTCAGTCTGAAAAAGCAAGCAAAGTGAAGTGTGAAAAATGCGACGTGGCACCTGAAAGAGTGGCAGCGGTTAACCATGTGTGCAAAGTTTGACGGCCATTATGGGGCCTCGTGTTTTAAATGCCAAACATGGGAGTCTGAATTTATGGTTGCTAGAAGTCCTTAAGTGGGAAATGACATGATTTGAATATACAGTGGGGTGATTGATGAGATCCGATACATTCCAGAGAAACTTTCAACCATCAATCAAATCTCGCATGCAAAGCATTTCAAAATTTCACAGATCAACAGTTTTGGATTTAGTAGCAGAATTTATTTTTAGGTTTCTTTGGTGATATTGCAGGGTTGGTTTGAAACACTGCTGGTTTGGAGTGACGTTCCAGACTCCAAACCAGCTAAAATGTTATCAAGTACTCCAAGCAGAGGTGGGTTTGTGTTTGTATAATCACTATATAGCAAGTGTTATGTTCATTAAGTCTCATTTGGATGTTGGCAAAAGTCTTCATACTCCCTGAACATCTTCACATTTTGTCTTCAGTGCATCATTTTGGGATTTTAATGAACCAACACAAGTTTAATTAAATTTTGAAGTTTAAGGGCAATTTCATATAATTTTCCATGTTTTCTTTAATGTAAAATTCCTCTTTGATGAGAAGATGCTAAAGTGTTTAAAATTTAAATGAATAATTTCGCAAGTCTCTGTCATCATCTAGCTCAAAGAAAACATTTTACTCTATTTTTGTGAGTTGTTGCTGTCATTTTAGGGCTGAAAGGTTGTGAACACCATCTTAAGATCCTTGGCTGCCGCCATGCGTGCACACAGCCTGAGCCCTCCCTCGCCTGCCCTCACAGCAGGCTCTGCTAATGAGTTCAAAACTGTTATTTTTGCTAATGGAGTGTTGCTCCAGTTCCATCTGGCGCTTTACCGACTCTGCCCTCCTGCCAGACAAAGAGTTAAAACCCAGCCCCGCACCGATGACTTATTTAAAGCACTTCGTCAATAATTCAGGGGGTCTTTCACTCAGGGAGGAGTCCCTGCGGAGCACGCAGAGAGAAGCAACAGAACAGAAGAAACGTTCCTGGTGCAGAAATGAAAAGTCTCTTTGGTATGACCGCGGGGCGCACGAAACTGGATAAATGTGTTCTTCATTGATGGGTGCTTGCTTTCGCCGTTGTTCAATCGATTTCCTCTCGCTCTGATCATCGATGTTTGTGTGAACTGAACAAAGAAGCCCTTCACTCATTTATTTCTCCGTCTGATCTGATCTATTACGCTCACTGACGTACGTTTAAATCTTTTATAAAGATCCATACGGCACATCCTATTCAGGCTAGGAAAAAGGTACATGTCAAAATGTTAGACTATCGTGGAAATTTAAAAGGTAATAGGTTCATTCATTAAAGAGCAGAACATGCCAACCCTTTATTGTTTGTAATGTTTGAGGATTAAGGCTCAAACCCAAAATTTATTCTCAGAAAATTAAATTTTCTATAATAATTTTCACAAGGTATTGTTGAAGTATAAATGTCAAGTCATGCGTAGAAAATGGAGTGGAAGGAAAAAGTACGATTGGAAACGGAGGTCAAGCTTGACACAATAAGCAATTAATCACATGATAAATTAAAATAATCTTGATGATTTCCATTCTGATTATTAGTCAGGAGTAAGGTGGTTGCAGCTCTACCCTGTTTTACTTGTATGCCATTGTTTGGGAGGCACAGAAAGAACGACAGCGATGTTCCCTGAGTTGCTCATATCTGTCAGATAAATTAGCCGCTTGTGACTCAATCCACTGAGAGGCCTCAGCCTGCACAAGCACTCAGGCTTGATAAATAGACACTCAGTCAGCGGCTAATACGACATACATGTTTGGACTGCAGACGGACGCAGAAATGATTCCATCACAATGCGTCCTGTATAACGCCTCCTGTTCTGGCTTGTGTACAATTGAACGGTGTAATTCACTATTACGCTATAATCCTGTTTATAGTTGCTCCTAATTAACCCCTGGTGTGCAGCTTAGTGTGTAAAATGTTTATCTGGGTGAAGCATATCTTCTCTACAATATGAGAAATGTTTGTGGTTAAATATAAAAGGGGCCAATGAGTGGATTGTAAATGTATCTGGAACAAACTTGGAAAGAAAACCTTCACAGAAAACTTAAAATGTTGTGGCCACACAGAAGTCTCTGAAAGACAGAGACTGCAATGGTCTTACCAGGTCTGCAAAGAGATGGACATCCTGTGGTGAGGAGAATTCCTAGATGGATTATAGACGTGTTTGTTTGCTGAGGAGGATGTGCTTCTCACAACAGGAGAGGACAATATGGAAAAGCAGCAGCAGCTTCTGCATCAGACAAGAAAAGACCTGGAACCAGAACATGCTCTTGTTATAGAGAGAGATTCATATCCGGTCTACTTAGGGTTGGATTTTGGAACTTTTAAAGGCTCTTTTAGTTAGAGCATTTTAAGTGAATAATATTAGATAAATGAATAGCTGTTAAGCCTCTTGAGAGCATTTTATTTACTTTCATGTCAGTATTTGTTTTTCAGAAGCTGAACATCTTTATTTCAACTTCTGTTTTCCAGTTATTTCATTATCATTCTACCAATATTACTATTTATTTATGTGGCATAACTTTTGAAAATTTGCTTTTATTAAAGAGCAACTTGAATTTAAAAGGTATAGCTAATTACCCAGTGAGTTTCTGCATGTTAGATTTGGGTTTTTGAAAACCAGCAGTGTTGGTTCTTAATTTGATTCATTCATCTGTGTCAAAAGCAAAATAACAATACATATACGTAACATTGCCATTAGTACAATAGTCAAAATTTTAAATGAACTTAGCAGTAGTAGAAATAAAGTTGGCTTTTCTGTTTTTGATTAAAACCGTTTTTGAAGTTTTCTCAATTGAGGATGTCCAAGCATCCTCAAAAAGTCATAATTATCTCATCTAAAAATAAAGCCTGAAATTTTCTTAAATGTAAGTTGGCCTTAAAGATGTTAATCACAGTTCTTAATGTTTTTTTTTCTTGCTGGACTTTTGTTCAGGCAAAAATTGGAGTGGCACCCAAACATCTTAATTTATCTGTGACTCAAGGTGGCTGAGGCTATCAGAAACTAGCTGCTAATATGAGGTTTTTTTCTATCCGTCATGGAGAGTAATTGCAATTTATCACTTGTTGGCTGGATGACTTTTGTCTTTGACATTGACTGCCTTCTATTGCCAACCAAAGATTGACACTAACGGGGTTAAGGATGTAGAAAGCAACACAAAATAGGTCATTTTTCTTGGTACAGGTCTTAAATTTCATTCACAATGGTCAGAAAGGTCTTAAAAAGTCTTGCATGTGAGTTGGTGGAATCTGTGGAAACCCTGTCAGTTACTGAACTGCACTGATCACTTGGCAAAAATCCAAATCCTGGCTTTTTTTTTCTCTATCATCCTGTACATCCAGAGAGGTGGGTCACCTCCGCTCACCTCATCCTGGTGAGAGTAAACTGGCTGACGGCAGTGGGAGGAGGTGTGTGTGTGTGCATGCATGCATTTGTGAGAAAGCCACTCCTCTTCTGAGCTGAACCCAGTCATCACAGCAATAATGAAGCGCACACAAGGCTGCTGCATGCCGGAGTGACATACTGTCACCACTCTGGAGGACAAACACAATCACACACATTCATACACGCTCACACGAACTGACGCTACACGCTGCCTGCCTCCTCACACATGCCCACACACACACACACACACACACACACACACAGTCCTAGAGAGACGAGGAGAAAAGCGGTGAGGACCAGAGGGAGACGAGGATTTTTCCATCTTTTATGGCTTTTGTCGACATGTGACGAACTGGAGGTGATTGTGAGAGGAGACGACGGTCCGGACACTGACACACACACACGCCTCTCCCCCCCTGCAGTCTCAGATTCTTGGATTAGTCTGCCTCTCTGTAGTGTGTGGGAGTCAGGGAGTGGATCAACATGGGAAACCAAGCAGGGAGACTGGAGGAGACGGAGTCAGGTCGGATTCTTGTGTCTTAAAATTGCTCGTTTGTCTCTCAGTGTGTGCGCGCCAGTTTGCTCGTGTAAAACAACAGAATACAACAGAGCTGAGCTAATCTCCTGTCATGTCTGAGTGTTTCGCTGGAAGACAAGTTCTGATTAATGGCATCCTACAGGACGCACGCTAACAGAGCGCAGGGACCACTCTCCCTGCGCTCGGAGAAAACATAGTTTTTCATGCAGTCCTTCCGTTGGTATTTGTGCAAACAAGCCGACACATTTTGTGTGCGTTGGTGTGTTTAAACATGCAGTAGGTCTGAATGCGCACCTGTGTGCCCACTATAGTAGTCTAGGGGAGAGAAAGCGCTGAGTTGGGTTTACTGTAAGCATGAGGGCACCTCACAGGAGGAGATGCTATCATCAGTCTCACATTCACATCCCTCCTCTGCCCCGAGCGCCGAGATTTCCATTTCAAAGTGACTCTGAACTGCACTCGGCAGCAGCTTTTAGTTTTACCAAGGGACAAAAGCAGCCACGCTCTTCTGCAGTTTTCTAATCTCTGCTGAGTCGGACAACCTAGAACATTTGCTTATTAAACATCTTTTGGTATGTATCAGTTGGTTTAAAAAAAACAAAAAAAAAAAACAAGCTGCATCCATGCAGGGACGGGTGAAGCTGGAGGATGGAGCGCTTTTGTTTCAGAAGAGAAGGCAACAATTACAAGCTGTTGCTCCAACACGTTAACTCCTGGTTTATGCTGCGACAGTGACTGTTTTTACTGCAATATCTACACAGCAGATCATTTCTGTTAAACTAATTATTTTCTGATTGCAAAGCAAAATGGCTCGCAGCAGAAAAGAAATAACCTAAGGTAACAGGAATGTGTGGCTAAAGGTTAAGGTTGGAGTTTTCTGTTATCTTTTTTTTTTCTTTCTAAAAAATGTAAATATTTAAACTGTATTTGGTGTGGTGCTTCATGACTCCTAACTTCCTCCAAGATTCTTCAAAATCTTGGAGGAAGATTTTTATCTTTATACTTTATCAATCAGTATAAAGCTCACTAATTGACCTAAAGGTTAAAAATGTAGCCCATTCTCAGTATTTTTATTGACACTCCTGTAAACCAGAATAATCCTTATGTTATATTTAATAAGATTAAAGGCTATGTGTTTTTTTACCTTTATCTTTGTTTGCCGTAGTTGACAATAGCATGATAGAAAACCGTACACATTTTTACATTTTGTTTAAAATGTTCAGTTTTTTATATGTTTGAAACCCTGTTTGTCTGAATTCAGTTTATCTTGGAGGTTGGAGCTCGAACAGTGACACTCGAGTCGAGCGCTTTCTGCCTGCAAGTCAGATAACTAGTGGAATTGGCTCATAGTTTTAGCTCTCACTTCTACATATTTTAGAAATACACATTTCTCTACATTTTGCGCTAACAAGCACAGAAGTATTATGTTCACAAATTGTTTTTACACAAGATACGAACGCAGTAATTATACTGGCAACTTTCACATTTTATGTGTCTGAAAAGCCATGTTGGATTCTCACACACCAGTGCCAATTGCCCATAAACCAATTGATGTTGGTCAATGGCTAATATCTATGTAGAGCAACTCGGCACGTTTCTATTTTCCCAGTTAGAATTCCGATGGAAAATATTTGTTTTTCAACTCAGAAAATTAAACTTTTCTGCACAAAGGTACTTTTATTTTCTGCATTCATGGGGACATTCTCTTCTTCAGCCCCTATTTCTTGAGGTGTGTCAATTTTGGGAACTTTTTTAATTGAATATTCTTTCCCCATTGTAATTCCTGTTTAGCTATCTGGATCTATATCTATCTTGATTTGAGAGACTCAGAAGTTTTTGTTTATTTTTTACACCTAAGAAAAATAAGTGTTTATCCTTGATCTTTGGCTGTTTCTAGTGCAAAGTTGTTTAATTAAACTGCTTGACCTATATAACACTAGAAGAGCAGTGAGATTAGCCACATGCTCTCAACATTAAGCCATCCAGATCATCAAACTTTTTAGGACTGGGAAAAACATTCCTGATGCTGGAAGTAGGAAAGGAAACGTGGGAATATGAGAAAGTGACTTGAATTTGATTGAAGGCGTTATCTCAGAACTGGAAGGCGAAGGAATAAGCCGTCTGCAGCCACGATAAGCAGGTTGTTATCTAAACTGAACCAACTCTGACGGCTGCAGTTGCAGCCCCTCTCCTCTCTTTTCTTCATTTGCACATTAGGAAACGAGGCCAGAGCTTCGGCCCAGCAGGTTGCCGGGTTTTGATTAATTGTCAGTTCGGCACTAGAACTCGCTCATGCCCGTTTTTGTGCAGAGTAAAAAAAAAAAAAAAAAAAAAAAAAGCTCAACAATATTTGCCTAGCAGAGGTTTTGGTCAAAAATGGAAAGCTTTAAATGCTTTCTTGCCTCGGATGATTGATGCGAATTCTTCACTTTAATATTTCAGGATGCTGCCAAGCTCTACTCCAAATGGGTCAATGGCCAATATCAATGCAGCAGGTAGTCATCGCTTGAAAAACATCCAGGGTAAATTTTTAGTCTGATAGTGGGAGAGTAACGTCAAAGCTGCAATATATAACTTTTGTAAATCATTTTTTACTTTCTTTTTACATATTTGTTAAAACTGTCACCATTTTGTGATTAATGTGAAAAATTGAGCAGCTGTTGCTTCTCCCTGTGATCCTACTAACGTCTGAAGAAATGCAGTGCTCCCAGTTAGGAACAACCAATCAGAGCCAGGAGATGGGTCTCAGTACTGGCCATCAAGCTGATGTACACGCTGCTCAATGTGCTAATGGTGGAGAAGCCACTGCTTTTGTCGGTAGTCTTGGTAACTGGCATTCATGGCTGTGGGAAACCAGCTGTAGTGCAGCAGAGACAAAGGGGGAGGGTTTGAGCAGCGTGTGCACAGGATTGATTGACAGAGGAGCTTTACTTTGTTTCTTCTCTCATCCCCAGAGTATTTGTCTCCATCACAACCTGGTGATGGTATAGCTTTGGAGTGACATAGAAAAGAATTTAATTTTAGTTTTTTTTTTTGTTGTTGTTTTCAAACTTCATAACTTCTGACCATCAAAGCATTTTATCACACCAACTTTACCTGAGTAAATGCCAAAAATAATGCAGTTCTAATTTTATCTGTTAACAAAAAAGGCTATTCCAAACAACCTTGGCCTGGTTTGTCACCGTTGAGGGCAACAACAGCCGTCAGATGTTTGTTACAACTGGCAGTCAGTGATTTGCATCAAAATGGAAATTTTGACACACTGTTTTATTTTCTGATTACGAACAGCCTTTTTAAAGTCGATTGGATTTAAGTCAGGACGCTGACTCTGCCACTCCATATTTTTAGGGATCGTTTCCATTTTTTTAGCCTTTTAAAGGTAAACTTGCTGGTGCTTCAGATCATTTTTTTGTTGCATGAATGACATATGCTTGAGCTTAAGGTAACAAACTAAAGGTCATTTGAGTTTTCTTGATAGAAAGTAGAATACATGATTCCTACAAAAACCAAGCAGTCACGAGCAGCAAAGCAGTGCTGGGTAATGTTCCTCTAGTTTTCAAATTCCTGAGAAACACAATGTTATTGGTCTGTATTCCTAATACTAGCTGTAGTATGAGCAACTAGTGGTTTTCTTACTTTTTATGATGACATACCTACCCACACCTAAAACTGGGTCTTAGGACATTCTAATACCCAAATTTAGAGTTTGGAGGTGAATCAAATGCACCATTGGAGCCTATATGAAATCATTATCCGCTTTTTCAGCTGACATTTCGAGGTCAGGATTCACTGTCTATGCCTGACAGTGAAAGCCTCCTGAAGGTTTCTGCTCCTTTTGGCACTGATGTATCGTAGGTGAGCAGTACTTCTGCCAGTCAGAGTGGATTTGCAGTGAAGGACACAACACACAAGTGTCATCACACTGCCACATCAGAGGAAAGTGGCCTGGAGCAGGGATTTATCCAACATCTGATGCCCGGGACGCAGTGAGGAAGTTACTCATACTTTCCGTGTCGGTTAGCAGTTGGTACAGTAAATACAGCGGGATTTTCACAGAGCTTTGTGTTTGCGGAGGGAGGTGTGCTCTGTTTGAATGTCTTGTTTGTGTAATGGAGACCATTGCACTGGACATCAAAGTTGATACATCATAGCTCCCACGTCTCAGCTCATAAAAATCCCTTATTTCATGCTCCGTCAGCCAGGACTGTGATTCCACTTTTAGTGCATACCAAATTCAGCTTATCCTGATGGGGTTTTTATATCTGTCAGCAGCTGGCTGTGGTTCATCTGCAGCTTGGGAATGTGAAATCTGGGCTTTCTGTGGATGCTGTCTGTTGTTCAGGGCTGGATTTATCTTGGGAAGAAGAAGAACCCAAACAAAGATCAGACCACTAACACTTCAGTACTGATACAGTCTTGTTAACATTTGGTTTGCTTTTTTTTTTGTATCGCGGTGGACAAAGACACAGTAAAAAAATTGCCCAATATTGCATGTTGCCCAGTCACAATATCTTATAAATAACTCACGAAGATGAGGATTTTTACTGAATCAGTCATTTCTGTAGTGGTTAAATGATCCTCATGCTACTCAATCACAAGGTGGTTAAAGTCAGCAAAGCATCAGAGGTCAACACTGTCAATAAAAGGTGATATTTATGTCTTCTGATCTGTGAAGATGCTGCATAAGATTATCTCTTGTGAGCCTGATTATATTGAAGTAAATGAATGATTTTGTCTTATGATCTGTAGAAGAGGGGTTGTTTTATATTAAAATGAGGTCTTCATTTGAATCTTTTTAAGTTCTCTTTTTGATCATGCAGCGTATTCTGTCTTATATCATCCTTTTTATGATCAGAGAAATGCCCAACTGTACAAGCCAGCTGTTAATGGTAATTCAAGATTTAGAAATGTGGCCAACAACGATTGAATGGCTTTGTTCGCTTCCTCTGCTGTCACTGCTAACTCTGCAACTCTAAAACGACACAGAAAGTCTTCGTCATCACTTACAACTTCTTCTGTTCGCTGATTGACCCTGTTGAAATTCTATAGGAGGGAATCCAATTCAATGGGAGAAAGCCCAGACTGCTGTAAATGAGGTTTGAATTGAGGAGGATTGCGCAGGAAGGCACTGGCAAGGATAATATTATAGAGGACGTAAAGGCCAAATTCAGAAACAAATTCTTGTCTTTTCTACCATTAGCAGCTATTCGTCATTTATATTAGGAGAAAATGTATCTTTCTCTGCTTATGTGAAGGAGCTGTTGCTATAAAATGCAAAATTTTGCATCATTACAAACCAAGAATTAAAATAATTTGAAGTTGACATTTTAGCTAGTCTTTACTATTCTGTTAGCAATTAGCACAGTTAGCATTACTAATACAGCAGTTTGTCTTTGTATTTCTTAGAGAAAGGATCCTTACCTTCATTCCATTTCCAAATGCCTGCCAACCTTCTCCAGTGCAGTTTGCTCAATAACAAAGGTTGGAAGCACAATAGGATAAAACAGAGCAGCTTTGCTGCATACTGCTCAGCCTTCCTATTATCCAACAATCTTGCTTTTAAATAGCTTCTCACATGTCTGCACTTTCTGACTTTATGTTAAGCAACTCACTGATACTGAAGTTGCCAACTTTGAATCTCCACTCAGTAACAGCATCCACATCAAAGACTGTTGTGGCTCTTTGATTCAGCAATAAGACTGTGTAGTTTTCCTAATCTTTATGTTTGGATTTTAGGTGTCTGACCTTTTGCCGCACTTTGTCTGAGGATAGGAAATAACTGATAAAACCTGCTGGTTATTAAAAGTGCTCGCAAATATAACTGTATAATCACATAGTGAAAACTCCATATGTACAGTTAGGGCCAGAAATATTTGGACAGTAACACAATATTTGTGAGTTGGGCTCTGCATGCCACCGCATTGGATTTGAAATGAAACCGCTACAACAAAATTCAAGTGCAGATTGTAACGTTTAATTTAAAGGGTTGAACAAAAATATGTGATAGAAAATGTAGGAATTGTACACATTTGTTTACAAACACTCCACATTTTAGGAGCTCAAAAGTAATTGGACATATAACATAACCCAAACAAAAAGGTTTTTTCTCAATATTTTGTTGCGAATCCTTTGGAGGCAATCACTGCCTTAAGTCTGGAACCCATGGACATCACCAAACGCTGGGTTTCCTCCTTCTTAATGCTTTGCCAGGCCTTTACAGCCGCAGCCTTCAGGTCTTGCTTGTTAGTGGGTCTTTCCGTCTGAAGTCTGGATTTGAGCAAGTGAAATGCATGCTCAATTGGGTTAAGATCTGGTGATTGACTTGGCCATTGCAGAATATTCCACCTTTTTGCTCTCATGAACTCCTGGGTAGCTTTGGCTGTATGCTTGGGGTCATTATCCATCTGTACTGTGAAGCGCCGTCCGATCAACTTTGCAGCATTTGGCTGAATCTGGGCTGACAGTATATCCGGTACACTTCAGAATTCATCCGGCTACTCTTGTCTGCTGTTATGTCATCAATAAACACAAGTGACCCAGTGCCATTGAAAGCCATGCATGCCCATGCCATCACGTTGCCTCCACCATGTTTTACAGAGGATGTGGTGTGCCTTGGATCATGTGCCGTTCCCTTTCTTCTCCAAACTTTTTTCTTCCCATCATTCTGGTACAGGTTGATCTTTGTCTCATCTGTCCATAGAATACTTTTCCAGAACTGGGCTGGCTTCTTGAGGTGTTTTGGGGCAAATTTAACTCTGGTCTGTCTACTTTTGGAATGATGAATGGTTTGCATCTACATGTGAACCCTTTGTATTTGCTTTCATGGAGTCTTCTCTTTACTGTTGACTTAGAGACAGATACACCTACTTCCTGAGAGTGTTCTGGACTCAGTTGATGTTGTGAAACGGGTTCTTCTTCACCAAAGAAAGTATGCGGCGATCATCTACCACTGTTGTCTTCGTGGACGCCCAGGCCTTTTTGAGTTCCCAAGCTCACCAGTCAATTCCTTTTTCCTCAGAATGTACCAGACTGTTGATTTTGCTACTCCAAGCATGTCTGCCATCTCTCTGATGGATTTTTTCTTTTTTTTCAGCCTCAGGATGTTCTGCTTCACCTCAATTGAGAGCTCCTTTGACCGCATGTTGTCTGGTCACAGCAACAGCTTCCAAATGCAAAACCACACACCTGGAAACAACCCAGACCTTTTAACTACTTACTTGATTACAGGTTAATGAGGGAAAGGCCTTTTGAGTTACTTGCAGCCTTTGGAGTCCATTGTCCAATTACTTTTGGTCCCTTGAAAAAGAGGAGGCTCTGCATTACAGAGCTATGATTCCTAAATCCTTTCTCCGATTTGGATGTGGAAACTCTCATATTGCAGCTGGGAGTGTGCACTTTCAGCCCATAGTATATATAAATTGTATTTCTGAACATATTTTTGTCAACAGCTAAAATAACAAAACCTATGTCACTGTCCAAATATTTCTGGCCCTAACTGTATGTCTTAATAAGGGCATGGAAATTTTCCCAGGGGAATATTTTGCATAATTGATTAACATGCCTCTTGTGTACCAGTAATGGCTTCAAATTGTAAAATATGATGGTTGGTGGATACGTATTGTTTCTCAGATGGCTTTATAATGGCTTGTAAATTTTTTATTTGATGTGGGCAGCCACTATTGTATAGAGAATCTAATAATTTGTGTTTGAGAATGGGTAACACTGCTACTACTACAGGTTTGGTTTCAAATTCATCATCTTGAAAACCGTATAGTTGTATCTGATGCAGATTGGTCATGTGTCCTGTTTATAAGCAGTACCTTCTCATGAAATTAGAATAATTTATTATGTTTGAACAGATAATCTGATTAATTATTGAAATAAGTGGTAACTAATTTAGTAATTGATTAATCATTAACTGGAGTATACAGATGCAAAAAAAAAATACAGTTTTGGCTTTTTTTGCATTTAAGATGGTAAAAAAATCTTTGTTTCTGTGGCATTGTCTCTGCTTCACCTGGATGAAACTCTGTTAAAAAAATAAAATAAAAGTAAAAAAAATCTCCTATGAAGCACCTTTTCCCATCTGATTGTTAATTGGTTAATGTAAAAATTAACCTATTAATCTGTAAATGATCAAGCGTACTTGAAAGGAAATCTGTTATTGCATCTTGGGCAATACAATATTTATTTTCTTATCTTAAAAAAAGAATAGAGTTGTTTATTTGCATCTTTTTAATGTATTTCTAATATTGCAGGAAAAAAAAAACTTGCTTAAAAAATCAGTAAATTGGGCCAGTTCTTCCTAAGTGACTAGTCCATTTTAGCTACTCTATTATGGTACATACAGGTTTTTGTTTATGGTTTTTACAGTATTCATAATGTCTTAATTATGATTAATAATGCTTAGTTATTCTTTATGGTGCCTTCAAATGCAGGGTAGCCATGTTGTTTGGTTTGAAGTTCCCAAAGAAATGATCCATCCATTGATATGTTCTGCTTATCTGAAAAAAAAGGGGAGACGGGTTGAGGACTGAAACGCAGACATTTGTCACATTCGTTACTAACGGAGCATCTGAGGGATTCCCAGGTAAGGAGGAATTTAAAGTCCCTCCAGCAGGTAAAGGGGGAATGATGGCTCTTGACCTCCCACTAGATGGTGCCGCACCTCTCTACGGCTTAACACTGTATAACTCATTTCAAATAATTTTATACGGCATCTTTTATGCTTGGATTTAGGCGACCCATTAAATTGAGAGTTTTGCATTTTGTCTCTAAGTCCTCCTGCTCAGATGAGTTCAGGATTGACAACAAATCACAATACTTGACCTTGTCCACTTGAGGCTCAGACTGACCCCTGAACTGAAGGAAGGAGGCAACCTTTTCCAGTTGAAACCCAGAATTACTGTGAAGGTAATTCCTTGAAGACATGGACAGAAATGCATCTTCAACAAGATGAAGAGCCCAACTTCACCTTAATATTTGGCAACGAACACCTCAAACAAGGGTAGATGGCCTTCAGTAGAGGAAATCGGCTAGACTTCTTGCTAGGAGCTGGGTATGCAGCTCTTCTTTTGGGGATGTAGAGCCTGGAAGGCACAGGAAAAAAAAGTTTGCAATAGTTAAAATTTACCTTGTGTGAATAAGATCTTTTTGTATTCATAAATCACCTTCAATGTGGTGAAATAGCTTCTTATAAACTGTGATATGACGGGGGTTTTATGTTGCAATACAAAGTCTTTTGATGTTTCTAACAACGGAAATCTTTTAATGTTCTATTCAGTAAAGAGATTTTTATGTCCTAACAGTGATAGCTGAATAGTTTTAGTGGCACTTTGGGCCAAGTGGACTTATCTCTGCTCAGTCACTGTTGCGGTCACGCAGGCTCAGCTCTGTCTGCAGTCCTTTCTTTGGTAAGAGGAAAGGAATGCCTGAGAGTCCTAGTAGTTTACCGATGGGCGCCGATTTCACTCCCTGCAACTTTGACTACAGGAAGCCCATGAACACAGACTGTGGTTTTTCTGCTATGTTCTCATTACAAAAATGTTCCCATTACACTTCCACAAACCCAGAGAGGAAGACATGGGAGCGGCGGAGCGCGTTTCCTCAACAGCGTGTGTTTGTCTTCACGATGCCAGTGCGTCATTACAGATGCCAACTTTGTGACACTGGGACCACCTGCAGTCATTAATTCATCATGACTCCTCAACCGTTGCCCTCCCTTCTGTAAAGTGAAGTCTCTCTACACTTTGCTCACAACGCACCCTGTCACCTTTTGACTGGTCGGCATGCTGGCCGCAGCTATCCGGCTGGTGCTGAACGCTGTCCAGACAAAAGGCTCTTGCTGTGATTTGAAAACTCATTTCCATTAGGAAGAATGAAGCCTGTGCAGTGTGACCGAGGACATGACCTTTTATTAAATGAACAAATGCATTTGGGTTACTGGCCTTTAAAAGTTAAGGTAATTATTTAACGTATGGAGCTGCTGTAAATCTGTTTTTGTTGCTAATTCTGTGCTGGCATCAGGAAAAGCTGCTGGTTTCAGACAGCACATGAGTTTATTTGTTGCTCGAAGGGCGCGACTCCTCTGTGAGCCGTGCAGCGACCCAGATTTACTGCCTCGTCGAAGGAGTTACTGAGCCGCGTCATACATAAAAGACTTCACTAAGCTAAACTAATGGTCGCCTGCATTAGTATGTCATAGCCTGGCACCAGAAGGAGAAATATGTCTTTTACAGAGCTGAAGAAAATCATGGTCTTGTTCTTTATTTGGTTCACAATCTAATTTTAATTATTTAGATTGTGAGCAAGTATGTTATCTTAGTCTGTGATAACCTTAAAGTATGACATTTTCAAAAATGTGCTATGTGATGTAAAGGGTTTTATTTCAAACAGAAAAGCCCCATGTATTCCTCCTGCTTGTAGAACCATACCATATATTAATTATTATAGTTAGGCTGGTATTTATAATGTTTACTATGATCTTAATTTTGATAAATAGAGCTATTGTTGAGTCAAGACCAAGATGCTGAGGGAGACCCGACTTACTCCATGAACCAACGAGAGACCATTTTCAAGACCAGTGCTGCAATCATAATAATATAGTTGTTGCTGCCAATGTAAAATAACATGTCAGCAAGCTCGGTTTGCAAACTAACCTACAACATGTGAACTATTTCAGAGCATATTCATCCAGCTAAATGTTAACTGCTGGCAAATTAAATGAAGTTGGGGCAGTAAAATTGTTGAGATTGAGACAAAACTAAGACTAAATATGTAGTCCGAACATTAGTCATCAGGCCAAGACCGAAAAGATGATTTTTGTCATTAGTTAATTTGTTGGAAGATCTTTTAGCTAGCCTGCAACCAGCTGCTTAACATGCACGCAGCTGCTGTCTTACTGTTTAAAACTGTGTCACCAGAGGAGTGATGGTGTTGGTCCTCTGATCCTATGACTGCCTACAATTTTCAAACTTGTTAGTATTTCCAAAATGTCTATTTTGTTAAAATATAAGATTCTCTTTTAGCTATCTAATAAGTGGTAGCAACAGGCAGGGGAGGTGCAGAAAAGGTTAAGCAGTTTAGAACTCCATTATAAGTGAAATTAATAGAAATTAACACATACAAATGATGCAAAGGAAATTTCTTTACTACACTTTTATCCAAAACATTAATATACTTTAATGCCGTTAACCGGTCGATCCCAAATGGTCTTTCACAGGTACAGTTTTGCTTGAATAAATTACTGAAATTGTAATTATAGTTGGTTTTTTTCTTAATCAGGAGAGAATGTACAATAATTTCATGCACCTTGTTCACTTAGGTTTTTATTACCTGGTCTGGTCATACTCTCCTGGGAGTCTTTCAAAGATGGCCCCAGTGCAGCTCCACTGGAGCAATTGGAGGTTAATTGTCTCTTTCACTGCTGTCTTTGCTGTACTGTCATTACAGCTTTTTGTCTCTTACTTTTGCCTTTCTTTAATCCACCACAACCATGTTTTATGTCCTCTGTTTTTCTCTGTTTATGTAAGATCTAATCTCAACTCTTTCTGCTTTCTAATGTGGTTACAGTCTGCATCACAATCTAAATTTCTTGTTTAAATTAATTTAGATTATATTTGGACTTTGTGTCTGTGTAATAATAAAATCTAATCTAATCTAAAAAAAACATTTTTATGACGACTGAAGGTAACATAGTTACTTAATTGTGCTTTAAAATGGGACTATTTATGTTGAATACACATAATACTGTTGCTTTAAAATTTGCTCACTTACTTATGCATAGCTAATAGGGCTGATCTTAATCAGGATGTTTTCTCTATCATTTGGGAACCTGATGACAGCCATGGAAACCGTCTGAGGCGGGCATGAACTGTTGGATATGTCGCATCTCCTGTGGCTTCCTTCACTGCACAGTAAAGAGTAATTTATATCACGGTGCTGATTTAGCTTTTACTCTAGAAGAGTACATAATTTAGCAGCGCACATTGGCCTCATTCTGACACTCAGGATTTTTCTCCCAGTGAATTTCAGACATCAGTGACTATGGATGTTTAATGGCAGCAATTGGCTCTTTAAAGTTTCCCCTGTGGCGCAGCTGCTTCATCCGGATGGCACGCTGTTCAGAACTAGCACAGCCTGGTAAATCTCCTACATAAATCGGTTTGTTTTCTTAAGCTGGTTAGATACATTTACATATTTGTAATGCTTAAAATTAATTAATATGAAGCCCCTCAGTCTGTTGCCACAGTCTCTTAGAGGAATGCTAAACAGCTCTCTGCCCCAGAAATGTGCCAATGTTGGCAGTTCTTGCTTTCTCAGTAAGAGGATGTTCTGCAATGTGTCTATCAGTGACAGACCCCTCCACTGGGGGATAGGATTTTCACTCCAAACTGGGCCATTTGTTCGGGGATTGTGCGCGTGTATATTGTGTTTACTGAAACTGTGTTACCCTGTTGATCAGGAAGATGCTCTGTCTATTTCCTGACACAGCCTGTCTGTCTGCCTCTCGCTTTGTGGGTTTGATGATGATGCGGGAATGTGATGCACGCACACTGCTATCTTTGTCCTGCTTTAGCTGCTTTGTGCCTGAATGCTCCACGTGCGCAGCGACCGCTGTCATCCTTTGAAACAAGCGCTTCCCTTGTGTCGGTGCTGCTGTTTGCTGATGGTCCCTAAAACAAACAATACAGTATTTTCAGGCAACATTCAGCTCATGCCAGGCGTCAGTAAATACTCTTTATGTTTCAGAGGGCTCTGGAAAAGGTTTCATCCTCGTGACCCACATTGATGCTTTTTGAAATGCCAAAGTTGAGCTCTTCTATAGTCATGAATGACAGCAACACACACAACCAGGCAGATGTGATGCTGTCTGAATGGAGAACAATCTGTGACTGGGCCACAGAGATCCTAGTGCTGATTAATGCAGCTATGAATGTGACAAACTCTCTATTCATGACTCCTGCATAGCTGAACGCTGATACTAATAATCTTTTGTTTTCAGTGTCAGAACGTTCTTGAAAGTTCCCAAAACCTCATTTAAGAATAGTGGCAGATTATTTTAAGGAGATCTTGAATAGTTTATGTAACGGAGAAAAAGAAAATCGCACATGTATCTGATCTTTCGCATTAAGTAACATTCTGGATATTTCAGATTACATTTTGGAAAAAAAAAATACACAAAATGTCACACTATTCCTCTGTTTTTGGATGATTTGAAGGTTTTCTTATTTTCTTCTTTTTTGATCAGTCAACTTTTATCTGTAGAACTTTTCATGCAGACAAGTTTAAAAGAAACGCATAAAACAACGAGATATTAATAAACACAGTCAGCATAAAAAAGTTGAAGAAATAAAATGACAGTGGATGAGTTATTAATAAAACTGTGTAGTAAGAAAAACTAAAATTTATATATTTATATATATTTGAATTTGACATTTTTCTTTCAATGCATTTCATATCGTCAGTGTAATTTATCTTTACCTGCTTTTTCTTTTTCTTGAAACTGCTTTCAGTTACCTTATGCATGATGTACAAATGAACATGCTTGCTTTTTAAACTGCACATTATGGGCTTGATTAAACGCTTAATATTTTTGATTTTGTGTTTCAGGTGTGCAGACAACCAAGAAGTCTGGAATTCCTGCTCCGAGAGAAATCTCCTCCTCTATTACAAGAGATCGGGTTTCCCTTAGAGATCAGCTGAGGAGTTCCTCTACTAAGAGAATCGTTACCAGTTCCAGCACCTCCAGCCTCTCCACCCTGGCAAAGCAGACGCGTAGCTCGACCAAGTCCCGTGCGGATGCGGAGAGCCAGGAAAGGGGCCTGCTGGAGAGCCAGGTAAAGGAGCTTCTCGCTGAAGCTAAGGCGAAGGACTTGGAGATCGACAATCTGAGGACAGAGCTGCAGCACTGCAAGAGTAAAACCTCCTCCTTCCCTTCTACCAGCTCGGTTTCAGACCAAGCGCATGCTGCTGATGATGAGCAGGGGCAGGTGGCTGAAGCCCTGGTCCTGGTTGGGGAGCTGAGGGAGAAGAACGGGAAATTCCAGAGAGAGCTAGCAGCACTACGAGAAGAAAACCAGACATTGAAGGAAAAGCTGATTTGCTTGGAGGCGTCTCCTCTTTCTACTAAAAAGACGAGCTCGTCCGTTACCTTGGTGAATGGCGTCCCTCCAGACCCTTCAGCTTCCCAAAAGGACAAACTCGTCCCCACTGCTAGCCCACTCAAAACCTCCGTCTCCTCCAGCTCCGACATCACCAAGGATTCACCATCGCCAGACTCCTCGGAGTTTGAGAAGCTCCCATCGCGCTCCGAATCAGGCAGCAGCTGTGTCAGCGGCGATGACGCCACGCCAAACAGGTCAGGGGGTCAGGATGCGTCCGTGCAGAGACTAACAGAGCAGATCCACAAGATGGAGGAAAGCCATCACAGCACAGCGGAGGAGCTGCAGGCCACACTGCAGGAACTGGCCGACCAGCAGCAGATGGTGCAGGAGCTAACCGCTGAGAACGAGCGCCTGGCGGAGGAAAAGCGCCTTCTGCAGACGTCGCTTCAGCAGCAGAGAGAACGTCTGGAGGTGATGGCTCAGAAGAACGAGACGCTTGCCGTCAGAGTCCAGGAGCAGGCGCAGGCTCAGACCCAGAGGGAGCAGGAGCTGGGGAGCCAAGGGCCAAGGCTGGCCGAGTTAGAGCAGAGGTACGCCGAGTTGGTGGAGAGCTCTCGATTCGAACGGGAAAAACTGGTGGACATCCAGCAGCAGCTGACGGGCAGCTTGAGGGCTCTGGAAGAGGAACACCAAGAGGCTCAGGGGCAAGTCTGCTGCCTTAAGGAAGAGCTGGACAGGCTGCGGGCCCGGCTGGACAAGGAAGTGGAAGGCAGCAGTCAGGTGTTGCAAGCTGCCGAGGAACACAAAGCCACGGCGGAGTGTCTCAGACTGGAGAACAGCAGGCTCAAGGCGCAGGTGGACATAGAGAGGCAGAAGGTCGGTGAGCTGAAAGCCATGCAGAGCGCCAGTGACAGCACCGAGCTACAGAACATGCTAAAGATGGCCCACTCTGAAAGGGACAAGCTGGAGGTGGAGCTGACCGAGCTGAGACAGGAGCTGCTGAAGGCCCAGGCTGAGACTGAGCATGTGCGAGCCACAGTGTCAAAGGTAGGGAGAAAGACGTTTTCACACCGACTTGGGTTGGATTTGTTTTTTCAAGGATTCAGCATTAAATTACTGTAATAGATGGATGGACACGCATGCACTTTATTAATCCTACCATGAGGAAATTCATGATGTCTCTCAGCAGCAAAGAACAAAATTGCACATTGCAACAACTCATAATAAAACACTATCTAAAATATGAAATACCTAAAAGCATTTGTGTTAATCTTATGCATTTTGGTTAAATATGTTTGGATCCCAAGTAAGACATTTTTAATCATTGAAGCTGTAGGTGTGGTTGGTACCTTTTTGTTTATTATTGATAAACCACCATGTTTGTCGTGGTGCCACAGAACCTGAATATTACCCAAGATATTCAGACTCTGAATAATCGCCATCAAGTCTCAGTGAGTAACCAGTAGAGGTCTGATTTATTTATTTATTTTGAACTTATCTAATCAGAGAGACTGAAATGTAAGATGTAGAATATAAAATTGTTTTAAACGTAATTAAAAAAAAAAAAAGTTATTTAAGTAAATGTAGGAGTGAACGTTTCTGATCAAATGTTCATATACATACTGTTATTGATTTATTGCTTGGCTCTACATTTACGCTGCATTTTCTCCTTTAACTTCTGCCTGGTGACTGAGTCAAGTAAATACAGATGAGCAAACACATTAGTGTTTATGTTCAGTGACATTTATCTTCACTTAAACCGTAATCCTTTGTTTCTAGCTTCTTTGGTTTTCCCCCAAATAAACACAGGAGTGAGTCAGGGCTGGTAATAGCTCTACAGTGTTAGGTGTGTCTCTTTTAGGTCATTATTTTGAGAGGTGACGGAGGTGCCAACAGCATAGTTAGGCTTGTTTACCAGAGTATGATCCTTTGAGTCACACAGCTGTCCTCTGCCAACTGGATGTGAAAATGAGGCGACTCCATAACTTCCCTGACGAGCATCTTAATCTATCACAGCCTCATGGCGATGGCTGTGGAACGTCCCAAGTGGCTACATCATCTACTGGTTTTAGTATCCTGTCCTCATAGAGATGTGGCTCCCAGACAGCCGCAATAATCCTCCTCTGACTTCAATATCTGTAGTAAATAAGATGGTTTTTGTTCTGTTTAGACTTTAATTTGACATGGAAGTGAGAGACTAAAGCAATCTTGAGTAACCTTTAGAAACGACAACACCACAAAATGACTCAGAGTGACTTCAGACGCAGTTTTCATTTAGTGCATTGCACGAGCTCACATAAACAGACAGGCTTTATAAACATTGTGTCCGATCACAGGTGGAGTCCACATGCCAGCAGGTTCAGGAAAAGGCTGAGAAGAGAGAGCAGGAGCTGAGCGACCGGGTGACGTCCCTGGAGGAAGCCGGAGTTCAAGCGGAGAACCAGGTGAAGGAAATGAAGGAGACCATCTTTGAGCTGGAGGACCAGGTGGAGCAGCAGAGGGCAGTCAACTGTCATACCAACCAGGCAGTCCTGGACATGGAAAGTATGTACTGATCTCAGGTTTGTTAGTTCTGCACTGTTGCATGGCATCTGAACTGAAGCTAGCCTCAAAATAAAAAAAGAAAATGAGAGACTATATATTAGGGCTGGGCATTTATCATATAGTTTATTATTTATCCCAATAGATTTCTCAGTATACACAATAAAACAAAATAAAGTTTTGTTTTATTGTTGTGACAATAAAACAAAATAAAGGACATTTAAAACCCTCCAAACCGTCCGTAGTGCAGCTTAGTGATGCAAGTCACACTTTTTGTGGTCATTTTTATTATAAGATTGTAAGACATAATAAAGCAAAGTGCATTTTTTTAAAATATAAAAGCTTGTCGCATTTATGAAGTGTTGTTGCAGTTTATAATACAGTCCAATGTGTGTAGAGCGTTTATTGGCATAAACAGTGTGAGTTTACAGTAAGATAATGATTAATTACTTTTGCTGATGATCCTCATCTCTGGATTTTTGTTCATATTTTATAATCATCTTGGGTGAAAGTTCAATGCTCAATGCACAGTTTACAGAGGGCTCCACCTAATGTAATAGTTATTAGCTGAAACAATCAGAAAGTTGATCTAACTGCCATCAGATGTATCCACTTCAAACATCTTTCATGCTGAAGTGAGTGAATCTTCAGCAGTGTAGACAGAGTGACTGCATATTGTATCATGACACTATTAAAAAAAATCTCTCATCATAATCGCGACACTGAGTAGCATTCGGATGCCTTTTGTTGCACTGGAGTGCATGGGGTGTGAGGTGTTTCTAAGATGCTTTGCTCCTGTCACGGAAAATTTCAACATAGTAAAACTATATTCCAAGTTCCACCATTAAAATGCGAGCCCTATGTGCAATAATGGCAACCGAGATATAAATATTATAAATACTTTGAAAATAGCCATGAAGAAAATCTCTCCACAGTTCCAACAAAAGCTGAAGGTTTACACATAAGTGCAAGATTTACTGCAGGGCTGCAGGATTATTAAAGCTCAGTCTGTCCAGACCGATTCCCTGGAGGTCTCTTTAAACATCCAAGGGAGTGTAAAGTGGAGCACATGTAACGTTGATTAAAAAACGTTAATATTACTGTTATAAATCAGGGCACGTTATATTGGCGCGATAATATTTTTGCAGCGACCGAGACGTACTTTAAGAATAGTTCTGTTATTGGAAGTTTTATTTTTAGAAGAGTTGGCTGCTGTTCCTCTAACGTAATCAAACTGTTCACACACTATAGTAGTGACTGCTACTGCGGTATGTATGTTTAGTTTGTTATGCTGTTTTTTTTTTAAATATCTGAACTTTGCTGTTGCAGATCTTGTCAAAAAGATTGAGGAGCAGAAGGGCGAAGCAGAGCGACAGCTGAAGGTTTTGAATCGACAGATGAAGGTGAGAAATGTTTGACACGCCGTTCTGCTTGGGTTCAAAAGTTCAACTGATTGCTGTTTGCTGCTCCAGTTTGGATCCGTTTGGATGATACAAGTCATAAAGTACTTCACCGTATTTCAATGAAGAGTGATATCTTTGGATATTCAAATGCGTTACATATACAACATCTCTTTTTTCCTTGATTTCTGATTTTCTTCTACTTAAAAGAGGGAATCAACCAAACCGTTCTGCCTTCTTTAGGAAATGTGTATTTCACAATTATCACATAATATAAAGGCATGGAGTTTATACATGTGCCAACAATTCATGAATATCATCTAAAAGTAAATGGGTCGTATCTGATATTCACCTCAATTCATTTGGTCAGTTAGACCTGACAAGATGCCAAAAGTCGCTGGAAGTGAAGGAAACGCTGTGAGAACAGACAGAAAAGACAGAGGGCTGAGAAACAATGGGGTTAATCAAAACTCATCCTGTCACAGTTGCATGTTTTCCTTGAATCATTTAGCCCACAAAACATTTTAGTTCTTAATGTTTTGCGTAAATATCAGACGCATAAAATAGTGCGACACTGACACAATCTTTTGGAAATGACTGTTCCAAAGAAATACAGTTTTTGGGGTCACTTTGAGGTCAGGATGATTTCCTTTGGATTGTTTTTTCCTCTCTTGCCTTCATGCCAAAACAAATCTTTCCACTGAGCTCTGTTCAGACAGCATTGTGTCGCATGTTAGCAGCGTTTTCCAATTCTTTTTCCAAGTTTAGGTGCCGAGTACCGTTTCTGAAAGAAGTGAGCTGTTGACAATATTTCGAGATGCAACAATGAGAGATTTTATCACATTTTTAAGAACCAATGCATATTTTACCTTATTTCTAAAGTTCTAGAAGAAGTAGAATTAACAACATTGACATTTTTTCTAGCCTTCCTGCTATGAACGAGAAGACAGCTTACCTTGCTTGAGAGAGATTAATGTGAACATCCCAACTAAAATTTCCAAAAATCTGTCAACATTTCCAAATCTATCATGACCCCTAAAAGAGGGAGGTTAAAAGTTTAAAAGAATTAAATAGAACAAATTTTTCTGTAATAATGTTCAGCCTTCCTGGAACCTGCAAAAGCCAGCTATGATGCAACGTCCCAGTAGATGGTTTGGATTTATATCTGGTTTTCATGCCCAAAAAATGTGCAAAAGGAAGAAGGTCAGTGTGACACAAATGAACAACTTTTAGCAGCCTGAGCAGCTGACGAGCAGATCTTGATAAAACATGGGTGGAGAGGAAATAATCGCATGCAGCTGATTGTCGGACGGTTTTTGCCGATCAACTGTAAACTGCTGGAGACTAAAGTATTGCAAAATGTTATAAGTAATGTAAATTGAATGCACACACTCTTATTGTTACATTTTGTCTTAAAAATTATGAAATAAGCAGATGAATGGTGTTTTATCCTCATGTGAAAGGATTGTGTTGGTTTTGTGTTTCCTTTCAGGGTTTTGTTTTGCTCAGTCCTGACATAAAAAAACACAACAGTTCAGATTATACCTACAGATAGCAGAAGGTCTATCGCAATAATTAACTGATACAAAAGGATTGTCTATGACAAAAAAAATCTGTCATGTCTTAACATATCAGTGTGCAACATTAATGGCTGTCCCGCAACATGTGCAGGAGATGTTTCAGGTGTTTGTCAGGCACTATAACAGAGCGATGTTTCCAAATGAAACTTTACACCGCGTTCCAAATTATTATTCAAGTGATATTTTCTCAGATTTTCTTAAATGCAATGCAAATGATGGCCAGTGAAATTTTGAAGTCATAAACTATTACAGTATGAATAAAATTTTACTGAACAAAAGTTCAGTAAAAACTGAACTTTTTTACTGAAAAAAGTTAAAAAGTTCATACATGAGAACAGTATTTTTTTTCAACAATAAAAAACTCAAAATGCATTGTTCCAAATTATTATGTACAGCAGATTTTCTAAACATTTTTTGGATTACAAAGAACTGCAAAGGGTCATTCTTTGAATGTGCAGCATTAATTGGCCACATGTACTAAAATCAAAAGCTTTTTCAATCAAAATCATCTCAACAGACAGAGCTACATGTAACATGGGACCCCTTCTTTGATATCACCTGCACAATTCTTGCATCCATTGAACTTGTGAGTTTGTGGAAAGTTTCTGCTTGAATTTCTTTGCATGATGTCAGAAAACCTTCCCAGAGCTGCTGTTTTGATATGAACTGCATTCCACCTCAGATCTTCTGCTTGAGGAAACAAGTGTGATGCTCTGAGGCATCACACTGGTCAGAGTCAGTTTAGAAGAAAATCGGCCCATTCTGGTCGCCAGCTATTTTCAGTGCAGCTTTTTATTTTAAAATGTGATGTGAAATTGTGACAACAGCTAAAGTTGAGCTTTTCTTCTTGTGGAAAGTGCTTCAGACCTAAACTACAGCCAAGCAAATGAAACAAACATAAACATATACAGCATTTCTATTTCCAGATTGGAAGAATCATTGCTTTTTTTATTTTCATCTTTCATGTCAGATTCTGTGTTATGCGGATGCGACAATCATTTATGATTCCTGCAAAAAGATCCAGGCAGAATCCTGATTGATCCTTCATGCACAATTCATGATAAAAACCCAAAGGGTTTATAATCCTGTTTAATCAGCCAAGCATGGCAGCCTCAGACCTTTAAAATCCTGAGATTCATCTCTTTTCCAGGTTGTTTAAAATAGTCTTGGCAGCTGCATTTAAGCCAGCCTTTATTATAGAAAGACATTTTTTCATGCATTTAGAGACTCTAAGGAATCATTCATACCATTTTTAACATACTGTCAATAAGCATATCCTTTTATTTTTAGGCTTCAGTTTTGGAGCGCTTACTAGCGATCAGTGACTCGCAAATGCATTTTTTTGAATTTTATTTGCCCCCTGTGTTGTTTCTTGAAAATTTGCATGAATTAACTGCTGTGCCTCAACCTGTGCTGATCCATGTGCTTATGTATTTAGGAGGAGAGAGAGGAGTGGCGGCGCTTTCAGGCAGACCTCCAGACAGCGGTGGTGGTGGCCAACGACATCAAAGTGGAGGCTCAGCAGGAGCTGCGCACTCTCAGGAGGCAGCTGCAGGAGGAGCAGGACCGCAGCGCGAAGCTTTCTGCAGACCTGCAGGCCATGCAGGGAGTCAGGTACTATCCACTGTTTCCATCCCCCTCACACCCACCCAGCCATCTCCTTCCAGCCCCCTCAGGCACCAGGCTGCAGTTCCTTTCTCTCTGAACATACCAGGATGTGACATACCTACCAGAGTCCTGCCAGATCTCTGCGCAGCAACAATCTTTAGACAGGTGGCCCAAATGATCCCAAACGTAAAAGAAACTCTTGCTCTAGAGGTTCCCAAATTTCCTGTTTGATCTTAAGAGAGGATATGTTTCCATCGGAGGCATAATTAAGAGCTTCAGAGTTCCTGGGATTTGGCAGACTCTGTAGGTCAATGAGCCATCTCCTGCAGTTTTATTTTCCCTCTGTATTTTTTACTCCTTTTAAAGCTGCTGCCCTTTCTGTTTCCCTCTTCAACATGTATTATGACCTGTGGCAAACATTCCAATTTCACACTTGAAACACATTTCATGTGTGTTGTGGTAGTTGTAATCAAAAACAGATTTTGCACCAGTTTACTTCTATTAACACAATGAAAGCTTTGCCGTTTTATTATGGGCATATTTAAAGTGCCAAATTAATTTACCTTTTCACATTTTGGCACACTAAAGCCAAAAATCTCAATTCATCTTGTTTGGTGTCATGTGTTGGATCACATGTGTCAAACTCAAGGTCTACGGGCCAAATCTGGGCCGTCATGGCTATTTATATGGCCCTCAAGGCCCTGGAGGTCCAAATAAACAGAACTTCAAGATAAGTTAGGTGCTTAAATGTTACTGATTTAGTTAAATCAGTTTTTATTTATATATTTCCAAATTACGTGAGTGTGAAAATATTTCTGATATTTGATTTTATAAAGTTTTCATTGAATACAGAAAAAGCTATACTACTTTTAGTTCTTCAATAGATCAATTTGTTGCACTTTAATTTATTCTGCCACAACTGGCTCTTTGGGGACATCCATGATCTTGGTCTGGCCTAAAATGGAAATGAGTTTGACACCTAGTGCAAAAATCTGAATGAATATGATAAAATGATTTTATAAAAATAAAAATAAAAATCCTACACTTAAAAATCTGGAAATAACTTTTTTTTCTGTATTTGTACTGCATTAAGTGACATTTCAGAGGACTTTATTTATGAATTAGGTCACTTTTGAAGGCAGTTGGTTGGACAAAGAGTACCGCAGTGAAGTAGAATACATACCACATTCTGCATATTTGTATAAAATATTTCAAAACTATTCACTTAAAAATTAAAAGCTACTTTTTGCTGGCCTAGCTTCCCAAATCCCATTTAAATATGTTGAAGTTGTTGTAGAACAACAAAAGGCAACAAGGTACAAAAATAGTTTTTAAAGCCACTTAAAAATGAGGATAGCTGTGGTTTATGTGTGATTTAGTCCTAAAAATCCAAATGATAAAAACTAAATGGTGGTTTGCTATAACATTATCATCACTCCAGATGAAATACTTCTTTGTTAAAATAGATTATTATTCTAAGCACTTGAGCATGCGTAAAATTATATTTAAAAGGAAAACAACTGCTTTAGCGCGAGATACGGATCAGTACCCGTGTGTTCAGTAGCCGGTACTAGACCGCGTCTCAATCACCAAACTTTCCCCAAGAAAAGCCGTTGTGCTGCGTCCGCTCCCCTCCTCCATCAGCTGATGTCTCTGTTAAAGACGTCCGTCAGACGAGCCTGAAGTCCAGGTGAGTTCTCAGCCAGCCTGCCGCTCCTCGCCTTGTGTGCTGCCGACGCTCACTGACCTTCCTCTCTGTGTTTGGCTTCATGCTGCTTCTTCAGCCTGTCTGACTCTGTCTGCTTCTCCATACGCTGGCTGACTGCACCTTTAGGGCTACCACTCCCTCCCGGTTTGCTCTTTAAACCTGTGGATCGGTTAGATTGTATCTGGTGCCACCTGCTGTTGTTTTCGATGAATAACACCCCTACTTTTTTCTGTTTTATTTTAATTTTTTTGATGGAAAAAGCAGGATGATGATGGCTGCACTGGCATGACTTGGACTGAACTCATGCTGTTTTTAACGACACAGATACATATCCATAGCATCTCCATCACAGGGTGATCTGGCTGTATGAGTGTTTTAATCTTATGAAGTGTGCATGGAAGAGTTGAGGAAAAACATGCCCAGAGGTTCTGGCTTTTTAAATGACGTGAAGAAGCAACCGTGTTTTTAAAAAAAGTAGACCTTCTACATCATTCATTTTTAATGTTCTTATCTTTTTCTTTTCAGAATCGGCACTGGAGCCACTTTTGACACCAAGACGGCAGTGGAAGGACACTAGAGAGTGACCCTCATCTCAGCACCATGTGAAGACAGTGTTATTGTTGCACTTCTGTTTTGTGGAAACCAGCTTTGTGTTGACTCACTGTGCAGAAGGACGTTCAGGCCTTCATGGTTTCATTTTTCTCTATACAGCTAAAATATTTTTGGGGACTTTTTAAATGAGAGTACTCTATTTTATTTTCTCACTGAATGTTCTCGTTCTGTCTGGACCGTTGGGTTCTTGTGCTGTGGTCGACTTTTTTGTGCCTTTGAGAAATCGGAGATGATGGAATGGTGAATGCTTTCGGTTTGGCAGAGATGAGGATTTCTATCACTGAATTTGCAACATTGGGGAAACGGCTAAATCTTGCTTTTAAATGCAAAAGCAAGGAGATAAAATAATAAAAACAATTTTTTAATATTTCCACATCCCTTTAGGAAAAATATAGAAGCACTGCTGTTAGAGGATGTTCAGTCTGTTTTGCCTTTTGAGGGCAAAATAGAAAACATGATGCATTATATGCAGTATAGCACAACGTTGTCTAAATGAACCATTCATTCCTGGTTGCACCTTACATAATATTAGCTTGTGAATTTCTGGAACGAACCATTAAGTTTTGGAGCAGATGAACTGTGACGTCGCAGCGCTGCGAGCAGAGAGAATCAGTGCAGCGGTGGTCGGCTTTCTGCCAGGGCTGCAGGTTTGCGCCGACAGTGCAAAACACCAGAACTACCGTATTTTCCCTGCGCTTTGAACAATGCGGGTTATAGTCCGCATTGTTCTGTGGATTTTTCTTCGACCACCAGGTCTACAGCAAGAAGTGAATCATTGGAAGACAAAATTGGAAATCAAAGAAAAAAGTGGTGATATTCATTTAGAACAAGCACATCCTAGCAGCAGGAGAAACGTCTTGAAACAGCTTTTAAGGTGAGATACCAGCGGCTTATATTTGTACGTTTCCAGTGGTTTTTCTTTTTCAAAAAATGTGTAGGTGTGGCTTATATGGTGCACTGTATAGTCCGGAAAATGCGGTACGTAATATTAGTTTGTGATTTGAATTTTATCCTTCTTTAGGTTTTAAAATAAATAAAGTAAGTTCAGGTGTGGCTGCTGGATTACATGTTTTGACTGTATCACCAAAACCCAAAAGTTTGAAACTATAAGGTGCTAGAATGTAGTAATATTTATAAGCAAAGAGGAATAATCTGAGTCTTTATCATTATGTTTGGCCCAGAAATGAATTTCAATAAGACATAATGAAGTAGCTGGATATCTATGAAAGGTATATTTCATAGATGTATATTTGAGTCCATCTGATCCAGACTGAACATCCTCCATCCAGGAGCTTTAAGGATCTCTTGTTTTTTTTTTTGTTTGTTTTGCTCCTCATATCTTCTTGTTACTGTTTTTGTATAAAATCACTGACAGCTTCTTGGTCTTTCTTCTGCTGTGCAAATGGAGTGCAATTAATTTTTCTAGCCGTAAGATGGCGCTGTGCTATAAGGTGCTAGAATGTAGTAATATTTGTTCACATATATCACATATTGAAGCTTAATCAGGCATCTCAGCTTCAAGGTCTCCCATGTTTTACAGTTGTGTATTTTTTGTTGGTAGAATTATTTTTGCATGCAGATGTCATGATGTCATGCTGCCAATATTAGGTGCAACCGTTAACGGCGAACTTCTGGACCAATCAACTGTCTTAAAATGCAAATTTTAAGACGTAGACCAATAAAACTGTGTTCCCGAAATATTTACATCACTTTCAGATATTTATATTCTATTTTTCCGTTTTTGTTTTTTTTTGTTTGTTTGTTTTTTTTTGCAAAATCAGAATTTAATATATTAACCACACGGACCTTTTCTAACCTTTAGCAGATTCCAGTAAATTACAAGCTTTACATGTTTATATGTAAATATTTTCCTCACCTTTGGTGTGAATTCTTATATCACATTCCAGAATCACACTGACAGTGAGTGTGAAATGTGAGGTCCTTTCTACAACCCAACTTTAAAAAAAAGCCATATTATCCAAGCCGAGCGAATGGTACTGGTGCTCAAGTAAGTCAGGTTATATAAAAAAAGATTAAATGTTTGGAAAAAATCTTTTTATGAGGCCGAGCATTCCTGTCCATATTGTGATAACTTATTTTGCCGAGGAAAGACTCGGCTGTTTTTTTTGTTTTTTTCTGTATGTGAAGTTCTACGTAAATGTTTGACTGTTGTTCATTAGGTGAATAAATAAACAAAATGTTTCCAGCCCCGTGGATTTTATTTACGCATCTAACTGGACTGTAGGCTCATTATGTGTGTTTTCTTCACCTATCAGAATCAATGGGGGAATGGGGAAGAAGGTTTTATACAGATCTGAACTAATGTACGCCACAGAGCGGATCAGTCACAGCATTCTGATCCAAATCCAAGTTGGAATCTGTGGATCTCAAGTTATTTTTTTTTCTTTTATAAAGGGAAAAACCATGAAGAATTTTCAAGTTTTGTGGCGTTTTAATGCTCTTATATCACCAATAAAGTTAGAGCATTTTTATTTCAGAGCATTCATTTCTACTCATCAGGATGCATCAGGACCAACATGGAAGATTTGGGATCAGAAACAGATTACATCCCCTCCCCTTTCCACCACCATTACCAATATGTTTTGCTCGAGTCTATGCAGAAATTGTGTTTATTGTGTCTGCCAGGTCCCAAGGTGATGATGATGGGCGAGCGTTGGACTCCGACGGCGGCAGCAGCCAATGGTGCGGCATCTCCGTGATCCCCGGCACGTCGCCCGCCGACGCCAGCGAAGACGCCGGCTCGGAGCCCGGAGCGACCGTCAAATCCCTCATTAAGTCCTTTGACACTGTTGGGCAGAGTGAGCGCTGAGCACACAGACACAAGCAGGCGTCACATCAGTGTAGCTGTAGAGGAGAACAGCTGATGAGCCGCCGTGGTCTCCAGCGTTCCTGTCTGTCGTTTCTCAGCTCGTCAGGTCTGGGCCGGCTCTGGGAAGTCTGGGTGACAGATGATGGGGGGTGGAGGTGGTTCTGGTTCAGGAAAAACATTTAACAGCAACTTGAGATGAGCTGCAAGTCTGGGACTGATTGGCTGTTCAGTAAATGCTTTAAATTACTTTATTTATAGCTCATACTAAAAAGTCTGGTTTATACACGGCAGAACAAATACAGAAGCGGTCCTTTTGGTAAATTCTCCCACATGAGCTGTGCTTCTCTGCAGCTCCTCCAGAGCTACCATGGATCTCCTACTCATAAAGAACATTTTCTGGGGTTTTACCAGTTGCAGATTTTGGAGTCAATGGCGGTCCCTTACATGTGCAAAACGTATGGTTTTATTTCTAACATAACTCTGTTTTAAACATCTCCGCATCTTTCTCCCTGATCTGTTCTTTAATCTTAATGTGGCTCTTTATTCACTGTTTTCACTGATTTGTTTTGCTATTAATATACCAAACATAAGCTGTGACATCACAGCTTTAATAAAAATATTTAAAAAAACCTCACACACTCTGACCTTGATTGTGGATATTACAGATGGTCCATGTCATGCAGTTCCGGTGCTTTCCACCCCGAGAAACCCTTTGAGTGGGATCCCTGTGCGCTCTGCACCAGCTGCAGCCGTCTCCCCCATCCAGGTTCTTAAAACCTTCATCCAAAAATCACATATGTGATGGAAGGGAGCTTGTTTCAGAGTTCTTTTTTGTCTTTCTTTATTTTAGAGACATTCCTACGTGAAGCCACTATCAAAGACGCTGGAAAAAAGAATAAATCATGGAGAGTTTGCTCATTCTCGTGGTATGTAACACTCAATCTTATGTGATCTGCTGTTCCATATTTGATCAGTTGCTGCATGACAACGATCTGTGTCTCCACAAAAAATATGGAATTGAGGCCCCTGTTCACTTTTGCCAAGTGTGGCGAAGGTCTTCACCGGACTGTGGGTTATGTACTGTTAAATTCTGGGTGAAAATATTTCGACACAACCAGCTTCTTCAGCTGTGACCTTCCACTAAAGGCTCTGACCAAACCAGAATTGCATTTTGACCTTCCGCTGGTCTGTGGTCAGAGTGAAAGACGACATGCAAACAGCAAGCAGACAAAAAATAAATCCAGTCAGCCAGCATTGTCCTCGCCCAGAGAGCCGACCATCAGATTTTGTTGCGTCCTGGTGAAATTTACATGTTCATTCAAATTCCTTTGGCTCTCACTGATCAAATGGTCATTTTATAGGCAAAGTTCTGCTGATTCAATATCCTCAATGAAAAGTACAACAAATACAGACAACCAAACATTTGACTTCTGCTGGTTTCTCACTGACTTTCGCCACTTCCGTCTAGAAAAAAGCGTTTAAATGCAACTCTGGAAATGCTCTTAAATGTGTCCTGGTTGATTTGTGTCCCAAGCCTCCCCTGAGGAGCTGCTGTAGGAACATAGTTTCCTGACTGGAAGCAAACTTTTCCAGGATACGCTCTGTTTTTCGACTCTTTTGTCACATTCTTCTGCATCCACATCCGTCTCTCGCATCCTTTTGATTCCGCAGATAAGTTGTCGGGTTTCGGCGAGGACCTGAAACCAAACAGCCTCATGAGAAAGAGCCCGTCACTGGAGAGTGTGATCAAAAGCCCCATTTCCCTCAGCAGCCGCACCGCATCGTTCAGCTACAGCCGAGGAAGCAGCAAACTCAGGTATCGCCGTTTGGATCTAAAGATGAGCTCAGAGACACGGGAGCAGAAAAGCATCAAAACAAATTCAGCTTCTTTCCTCACTTTAAAAATGTTTGAAGCATCCAACTTGATTGCACTTATTTGGTGAAAACTCTTTTTTTTATTCATTTTTAATTTTTTTTCAAAAACACCAGAACTAAATTTATTGGCATCCCAACATTTCTGTAAAAATAAATGACTGGTGTACTTTTTTCTAATTCCTTTTTTCCTATTAAAGTGGATCAAAGTCACAAATCATTTGCATTCATGACTTTCTTGGATATAAATATTATATGACACATTGGCCTTTTTCTCTTAACCACTCTTCAAATTGGAAAAGACATTAAAGCATGCCATTTACAGACTAGACGTGTACTTGTGGAAAAGGCTTAAAGCAAATGGCTACTTGCCGAGAGTTTGGGTTAAAACGTCTAAAATAGCTGCAACTGCATCAGTATGTTTTGGACAACGACTCGGACGAGATAATTTTGCAAAAATCTCTGCAGGCGGCGCGCTGATCGAATGTTATCGCAGAAATATCTGTTCCTGTTCGTCAGGCAAATTAAAAGCAAATCCTTGCAACTGGGATTTCCCCCCCCCAACTGAATAAATGTAGTTTTCACACACAAAAAAAAGTTCAGTGGAATGAAAGATCAATTTTTTTAAAGTTAAAAATAAAACATTTTTTTAATGTTTTATTTCTCACACAATTATCTCACAATTATTTTGCCAATGATTGTGAGAGATCCTGTTTAACTAAACTGTGATCTGCAGTGTCTCCTGCAGTTGTGTGCCAACCCATTTGGTTGTTTTCAAATGGATGTTTTCTTTTTGCCAATTTCAGAACATTTTTTCCCTTAATCACTATTATTATTATTATTTCCTCCATGAATCATCAAAAGTAAAACTCCGTCACTCCAGCAACTGGATATCCTTGAGTTACATTAATAGATGTACTTTTCTGTGTTACAGTCAGGCAGTAAAGTTGGTTAAAACTACCAACTGTTTGGCCCATATGAAGGAGAACGCTGTCTTCTACTAAAACTCAGCCAACATTACGAAACTCTGGCTGCAAACACACAAAGGCCTGCCAGTCCAAATCTGATATTATTGCATTGCTAAACTCTGCATTCAGTGTCACAGAGATCAGCTGCGTCTGTTACTATGTTTAGGATGTTTAGGGTTATGTGAGAACTGCTGCGTTATTGATGATGAATGCAAATACTTGCCAATTCTGGAGTGATTTAAAATGGCAAAAGACATGTCCGCTTCTAGCATTGCACGGCCTGAAATAATGAACTCAACAGCAGCGCTGCAGTGACGTGTGAAATGTTTAGCATGCTGAGTGGAACAACTCTCATGTTCTTCCCATGGCCTCCAACCCCAGGGAGCAAGTCCCTAGAATAATATTACAGATAGACGTTAAATCCATCCGTCATGCATAGGATTTCTTTCCTTACAGCTTTACAACTGTGCACGTTGTGCATGATGTCTGGAAACATTCGATTGTGGGACCGTAGAGTCGTGGGGGGGCAGGCGGTGAAATGGGCCTCCACTCTGCGATGAGATGGCTGCCGGCCCAAGTAAACGTGGCTCCGCTCTGAACTCCAAAACAAATAAACGAAACTACAAAGAAGCTCCGGAATCATTATGATAGTGCAAGATAAGATAATTCCCTCCAGTAATGAAAAATTGCAAATCAGAGGAGCTTTATTTTGAACCCTAATTTTCCCGTCTCAGTTTCTCCTAGCATTCTTTTCCATTTTCTGGACATATAAGAAGTTTAGCTGCCTTTTCAGTAAAATGTTTGTATTAAAGCGAATCTTTCTTTAAAAACTCTCTTAAATTACACTTATGTCTCTCAGTATCACTGATAATCAACAGAACCACTCAGATCTTCCAGGTTACAGAAACAGAACCTATGAGAAAAGTTGGAACATCTCATTTTCTCGACGACAGACGATCTCTCTGTCGTCATTTTGCTTTAGTTTTATACCAGGCATTCAGAAGACGTATCAAATTTCTGTTAGAATACATTTGCATTTGTTTTCCTGCAGCTCTGAGCTTTGCATTTCATCTAAATAATATAGTTAATGTGCTTTAGTTAAGTTTGAAATTATATGTTTTAAAAAAAGACAATCAATTTTGCTGTTGCATAAAAATGTTTAACCATGTGATCTTTTACTTTTCTGGTCCAAACAGAACTTTGAAAAGGAGAAACAAAAGTCATCAAGTCGTTCTATCAGAAAACTAAGATTCAGATGTTTTGTTTTTGAATTAGCCCACAAACACAAAATTAGTTTGAACAATGCATTCTTTGTGAGGACGGGCGTTGCTCTAATCCGTCATAATTTTAGCTGTCTGACCAGCGATGATTAGCAAGTTTCCTCCACGTTCACACAAATAATTGTGTGGGAGTGGGGGGTGAAAGGGGGGCAGTAGAGGAACTGAACTAGATATCGCACAAGTTGTACTCCAGATGACATCTCTCCTTTCTCCCTCTCCTCTGATTGCGGCCCGCGATCCCTTGGTGACAGCGTGGAAAGAACGGACCCCTTGGCCGCTCTGGCGCGGGAGTACGGAGGATCTAAGAGAAACGCTCTACTGAAGTGGTGCCAGAAGAAAACAGAAGGCTATCCGGTAGGGATCACAGGCCACAGACCACTCTCAAACATGAGACGTGCTCCACACACTTTCACGCCCAGCTCTGCTTCACGTCGACATCTGACGGTTTGATTTTTAGCCTTCACGCCCCTGGTTTTTATTAAAAAAGTGAGCCAACGCCTCGCATTCGCTGCTTTATATTGCGTGACACGATGTTGATTATTCTGACCCCAGGTACTGAGGTCAGTCTTTATTAGTTTCATTTTTTTTAACCATTGCTGGGTTAAACAACTGTTGACCAACCATTTAGCTAACTGGCATCTCACTGGTATGACTGGGTTTATACCTGTGTTTTCAGACGGCTTTGGATTATTATTTTTTTACTTTGCAAAAAAAAAAAAAAAAAAAAAAATGGAAGGGGAAAAAACATAGTTCTATTTAATTTTTTCAAAATAATTTGAGAAGTATGGCATTTATTCGTATTTAGTATTATTTCCTCTGATAACCTTAAAAAGAATCACAGTGAACCAAGACCAAATACACATTATACAGGGTTGAGATGCTTGAAATCCTTGAATTTCACTTCGGTGTTTTCAAGGCTTGGAAAGTTCTTGACTTCGGCATTATGAGAAATCAACATAATCATACAATATATTTTATTATTATTACGTTAATTTATTGTTATTTTTAAAAAACCTCAAGTTATTTTCCTTCTTCTAAGGAACACAAATCATGAACTCATTAGTGTTGTTTTTTTAATGATATAAATAGTCATGCAATACTTCAACATTTCTGGTTGTAATGGTTCCACAAATGATGGAATAAATATTTCTTAGGCCACAGAGCAAAGTGCTGACATTAACCAAGCCAAGTTTCTCCCCTAATAGCCAGTTTAAGGAACCCATTATGCCCAGTGGGATTACAGATTAGCCAGTATAATCACTGGGCTAAAACATTTTTCATGCACGCAGAGGGGCTGCAGTCTGTGGAAGGAAAGGAACGATTACAACCCTGTGTGCATCCCGACAAATCCTTAAAAATACACCAAAGCCTTTATTTTTTTTTCTTCTTAAAATCAATAGTTTCATGTGACTTTTCCATAGAAAGATTCACAAGTTCTAAATATAGATTGAACTTTTACAGCGAGCGATTGAGTTATTGAGTTAACGCATCGATAGTTCTTATTTCTAGAGAACAATGCCACTGAACTTTGAGCCTCAACTCGGAGACTTTATGGTCACAGTTTCCACTGTTGGGTGGATAAAACCAGTGACTTTTAGACACAATCAGTGGTTTGAGCAGCTTTTAAAGGTTTGCTGAGAAATGCATTAATTATAAATGTTATAATTTCTATGGTAAATGAAAGTTGACATCCATCCGCTTTCCTAACCACGGAGGAACAGCATGCCCACAGCATGATGCTTCCACCAACAGTTTG
Organism: Poeciliopsis prolifica; assembly: GCF_027474105.1. Taxonomy (NCBI): domain Eukaryota; kingdom Metazoa; phylum Chordata; class Actinopteri; order Cyprinodontiformes; family Poeciliidae; genus Poeciliopsis; species Poeciliopsis prolifica. The sequence continues at coordinate 7,593,267 of NW_026562394.1, forward strand.
TATCGTACGTTTGTGTTCAGTGGGGTTTGTTGCAGCTCTTTTGTCGTCAGTCAGGTTTTGCTGACCAGCTTATATCCTGGGAATCTGTTGGCAGCTTTTTCTTTCTGTCAAATCCAAGTGCTGCGGTTGACTTTAGGATTACAAACGACTCTTCCTGCTGCATCACTATCAACATTTAGGGGCTTTGTTGTCTTTTTGCCTCCTTTTCCTTGTTCAGAAGAGCTGTAAAGTATTTGAGGTGCTCTGGCTAAGGGACACATGATTCGCAAATGTTTTTTCTCCTGGTGATTTCTGCTCAGCGTCGTAAATTTCAAACTGACAGTCATTGAAATTATTTGTGCTGAATATGGTTAAAATAAATTTAACAGCTTTAACAGTTTTTTCTGTTCTGAAGTAGTTTTTCTTTTCCTTTTAAACACAGAAACGGGAACAACTTAGAAATCTGCCAAGTAATTTAATTTGCAGAGTGAACTCTATAATTTGACGTGTATGCTGAGTTATTTATCAGTGTGTGTGGAGAAAGAATGGAAAATGCTTGCCGCCCACTGAAGATTTTTACTCGTGAAGCATTTTATGTTCATCATTTTCATTCCTCTTCACAATTACGCGGCGCCTCCCATGTAGTCCCAGTGAAAGTTCAGTTAAGGACGGATGAGTTGAGCAACATAAACTCTTCACTGATCCCTTCACAAAGGGCGATTATTTGCAAATGTCAGGAATGCATTAAGTAGATTTGTTTCAAGCTGTGGCGTAATCAGTTCCTTTCTGGATTCGGATGGTTCTCCATTGTTGTTTGGATGTTTCTTCCAAGCACCAAGCGCCCGCTCTGCCATTGGGTTTCTCAGCGCACGGCGAGGCGGTTAACTCGTTCACGGTCGCCTCGCTTGAGCTGCGATGAAAAGTCTCGACACTGTGCAGTGAGATCAATACGCGGCGCAGCTCTCTGTGCTTCAGTCAGAAAAACAAAAGTAAAGCCACTAATACGTGACAACTAGAACAATTAGCAGAGATTTCCAGGAGATTTTTTACGTCCTCCTGCTGAACTGGAGGCTTTCCAGAGGGATTTCTTTTTCTGTTGATGCAAAGATAAATGCTGTGTGTTTGTGGGCCTGCTGTTTTTGAAAGTGACTCTAGTTTCTTAGAAAACGTAACCACAAGATCCTGTTTGAGTCTCATGCCAGGCTGTGAGAAAAGGTCACAGTCAGAGGATGTGTTGAGCTTCACATATGTGGGGGAAGGTCACGGCGCTGCAGGCCTCCACCCATTTGGACCTGTGGTTCCAGTCAGAACGAGCAGAGAGCCTGTGACTTGGTCAGTTTGGGCAAATACTCATCTACAGAGGAAATGGTCATATTTCTTTCTTTCTGTCAGGCTAGCGCTCAGCTCTGATCGAGGCTAATAAACTTTAGCTTTAGCTGCAGATATGACCTCATTTATTGGCATCTTTTAAGATGTGTGAAAAAAACTTTTACTTTTTTTTTCATGCATGCAGTAAATCACAGCCTCTGTAGTTTTAGCAAAAATAGAAGGTGCACTTATCACCTTTCACACTCCATGTAAATATAATTGTAGCATTTTGTTTTCAAACTATAGCAGGGCTAATCAACCGATTACTCTAACAATTAACTGATTAATTAGATTTTTTAAACATTGGAACATTCTGGATATTTTTAATTTAAGCATGTCTTTCTAAAACAATGTTAGAATTACACTAAAAGTAATTCTAACATAAAACAATTCAAATCCTTTATCTTAAGTAAAAAATACTTTTGTTTTGCCAAAAAGGAAGCAAAGGATGAATCTGGAGCTGAAAAATTCTGACATCTGATTTTCTCACATTTTCGATGCTTGACTAACGTCATATGGATGGTGGTTGATGTATTAACTCTTTGTTTGGGTTAATAAGTGGATACCAAAAGGAGGATTTAATAGGATTTAAAACATTTTTCGCAGAATTTGAACCAGGTGCAGCTAAAACTTTGAGTAGTTTTAGGTTTTAGCTTAAGCAGCATTAATTTGCTCTTCCCGGAAAATAGCCTTTTTTGAGTCTATTTTCATTTAATCAATTACCAAATTATTTCAACAATCCGCTTGTTGAAATAATCATGATTAATCCAATTAATTGTTTCAGCTGTTTTTTTATGGTATATGTTTATAAATGAATCAGTTTCTAGAAACGTCTAATTAGGAATCCTTTACTTCCTGGTTTCCTGCAGCAGAAATTTAATCTCAGACAGATGCCCGTTTCTTTTCCCCACTGCCTCCATAATTTACCGAGCAACAGGTTAAAAAAAATCATCAGGGCTCATTGTTGGAGAGCAGCAGTGGAGAGTGGCATCTCAGGGTCACAGAGGTCACATTCAAACATACTAAGCATGCCCACTGGCTGTTTGGGATGCGTGGGTAGAGTCTTTTTCTGTCCTGCTGTCCAGCTGCAAACATTTGGACAGATGAGAATCAGACTGAGCGTCTCGTCGACAAACACCCAGGAGGAAACCGAGGGGTGGATATGTGGCTGCTTGCCCACCTTGTGGAGGATCTGGGATGCAGCCGATCTGCTTCTGTGCATGACATCATGAATCCTCTGAAATCATTTCAGAAAACCACGAATGTGTCCTCACAGAGGGAATGATTAGGATTATGTTTTTGTGGGATTTTGTTCTCTGTTTGCACATGGGTGGCGTTGATCGATGCTGCACTTTCTCTTCTTTCTGCCAACAAATTCACGGAAGTTCAAATTCAACGCTAATCAGCATTTTGGGATCTGGGAGCCACATAGATTTATTTGTTCCACATAGGATTTGTTCTCAGACTCTTGGGCCACATAATTAGCAGGCAGGTGAAAGAGGAAGCTTTGGGCCCTTCCTGTCCGGTTCCAGGTGGTTCAGTTAGGACTCCAGCTTATATGGGTCACGATTGTCTGCCACAGACAAAGTCGATGCCAGTTGTTATTACAATCCCTTTGTAGGCAGGAGTCGTCAACCGACTGCCTAATTAAAGTGAAACGGCATCCGGGTGCTATTGTGAGCATTATGGGAGATTATTTGATGGTTTATTGTAGCTGAGAGGATAATATTTCTGTGTGGTTGTAGCTGGACTGAAAGCCTGATGTCATTCTTTGCTTTTTTCTCTGAAATCGATAAGAGGGGGAGTTTGTGTAATCATCGCAAGGAGAGGGCTGTTAGTTGTGTTGCCTATTATGTTTTCAATATTAGGTTAGGCTCTCATTGCTCATCTATAAAAGGGAAACGTCAGTCGCTGTGGTCTCGACTCAGGCGTGTTTACGGATTTGTGGTTTGGTGTCGCCACGTGTTTTCTACACGTGACGACGTCTCTGATGGCTGAGAATGTTTCAGAGAAATGTAAAGAAACATGGTGTGTCTGTGTTGTACATTTGAACATCTTAAATTTTTCTTAAACATGGTTTTTTCTTTCATTAACATTGTTACGACTCGTCTAGGGTTATAACATGAAGGATCGATCCTCTTCAGATCCCAAGCAGCCGACACACACGAAGTTGAGCGTTTTATGTTCATTTTAAAAAAATGTGTTTTTGATGAAGATGTTACAAGTGGAGCATATGGCTTCAGAGTGAGCTAATGCCAAAACCAACAACCAAAAGGAAACTATGTTATCTGAATATTAACCAAAACTTGGCCAATTGAAAGTAGATAAACCAAATGACAAAAACTCCCCAGTTAAGAAAAACATAATAAAACTAAGCAAACATAAACGGGAGCTCACTCCTGCAAACTCCAGTACTACGACAAGTTGTTGGCTAACAATGTGGACGGACGGCAGGAAGTCCGCGTTCTTCTGGGAACCAATCAGAGACGAGCGCCTGCACAACATGCACATTTTGGAGTCTTACTGAGAAACTTTTAGCCTCTTATGGTGGATGTTTTACCCATTTTAATTTATTTTTTAACACATCAGTCGTGATCAGCAAAATTTGTCTTTTTTGACCAAATAAATACATTTTTAAAAAGTACAGTAAATATTATAGTTTTGGCTGTCATTCATTTGTAGAAATAAGTTTTCACTTTGACACTAAAAGTTATCTTTTTGCTTTTTGTTTGACAAGAAAAATTGTTGATCATGACTGACTTGTAAAATTAGTAAACTATCTAAATGAGTGAATTAGGGTAATTCTGACCGTATATCTACCCTAAAATGTCACAATCAGAAGCTGTTAATGTGTTTATACATGATGTTGCGTCTTTAAAGTGTTATAATCAGAATTTTATAATTTTAAAAAAGCCTCATCAAATCAGATTGAACTGCAGGGTTTGTATTTTCATCTAGGTGTTTTTAGTTCATAAAAAGCTTCATGTTGTTTTTCTTCACACCCCAGATTTACCTTAGATAAAGTAACTCAACATCATATTGAGCAACATTGCTCTATAAATCAGAAACTTTGATGAAGTTAAGCCTTTCATCAGCTTAGATAATCTTTTGACTTTTGTTTCCAGCTGCAAACATCTTTCTTTTGGTTTTTGATTTTCTTTGGAAAAATTGGCCTTAAACTGATTTTATGATGAACATAATCCCAAATTATGTTCAACTGCTTTGATTTTATAAAAATTATTTTAAATAAATATAAATCTCTCCAATAGGATTGTTTTTTTCCAGCATTCTGTTTGATCGCTAATTAATTATTACACAATAACTCACGGCTAAACTTAGCCAGTCGGATCCTGCCCATGAGTCCACGGTTCCAGAGCATGCCATCACCATGGAGAAGACATCTTGGACCCCTGGGGGACCCGGCGTTTCACAGAGCAACATGTTTATCCACCATCTGCCTCCGTACCCTAAAAACACGAGGCTGCTGGAAGCAGGTGAAGGCCGGAGCTGAGCTCTCAGGGGACGGCGAGACGTGAGCCCAGACCGGCTCCGTCACCTCGATCGTCAGATTCTGGGAAGCACAGATCGATTAGCGAAGGGCCTTAAAAGCAGCCTCTGATTGTCTCTGCCTTGTGGGAGAGACCCCAACGACCTCTCACAGGAAATTAGTATTCACAAGGGATCCTGTGCACGTCAGCTTTGCACTAAATACATGAAGCACGCAGAACTGTTGCTCTGCAAGACGGGGCAGATTGTAAGACGTGTCCTTGAAGGATTGTGTGAAAAAACTTCTCAAGGCCATTATTTTTTGTCATTTATAAGTTCAACTCTTCCTCTTTCTTTTTCTTGAACGAAAATGTATTTTGACCGCACACACCTGGAGAGTTTACTGTCATTTGTTTGACTTCGTTGTTAGAAATGTTTTCTATAGTGTGATGAGTTGGAAGCTGTAAGCAGAGCACATTTAGACATGTCACCATTCGATGATGCGTCTATTTGTAGCCGTGATTTGGGGCTGAATTTTGTCTAGATCAGGTTGGTCAAACTGTCGGTCCGCGACCCAAACACAGCCCACCGAGGCCATTTCTGTGGCCGTCGAGACTTTAACAACTTTGGGTTCCCAGGGTCAGTTGTCATTTTTTCTAATTCATGCAAGCCTTGATCAAACTGCATCTGAATTAGGAATGTAGTTCATGTGAGTTCTCCATTTTGTTTCCTGCTGGTTTTCAGAGGGTCTGTGGAAGGAAGAGAGAAAAATCGATTAAGCTATTGGTTATTCTGACGATTAATCGGGTAAAAAAAATGGATCGATAGAGATTTTTCATGTTCCCACTTTCACTGTTTTTAATAATATATTAAACATGGCAATAAAAAATAATTCAGTTCTTGTTTAAAGTAAGAAAAAAAACATTGTACTGCCTAATCCAGTAACTCGGCGTTCCCCTTGGAAATCTGAGCTGGTGGAGTTAAAACTCTTACATTTGAAAAGTGTGGAGTAAAACATATATACCGACAAAAAAATATTTTTTTATCTTAAATATTAAATTTGTGGGTTTTTTGTACAGTTTTGAGTTAATTTACATAACTGCTCTGAATATGTTGGGGGTTTTTTGTTTGTTTTTTTTTAGCAAATGACCTTTTTTTTTTAAGTCTGTATGTTCCAGTTACTGATCAATAATTTTCTGAATTAGCTGACAAGTATTTAAATAACTGATTAATCACAATTAATCCACTTAATCATTTAAGCCACATTCTTGGAGCCAAAATTTCAAAACTGATTGTCACAGACGTGTTGAATGTTTAACGGGTCTCAGTGCTAAACTGGAAGGTCAAACAGTAACCAAGATGTCAACTTGTAATTCTAAAGATTTATTTAGTTTTTTGTCATCGTTTAGAGACAGAAGCTTTCCTGAACATTTGCCGATTTGGGAACACAGTCGAGCCTTGCGCTGTATATTTATCATGCTCTTTGATGTCTTAATTTAGGACAGCTCTGGACACTTTATACATTTTTTTTCTCTCAATTAACCATAGAAGCCAAACAAAAATAAATGTGCTGTTTGCTCAAGATGGGAACAATGAGAAAAGCCTCTGAACATTCAGCTCAGCTGGGCCTGAAAGAGCAGAGCCTATCCGGCCTCATCTGGGAAACACACACACACACACACACACACACACACACACCAACACACACACACATACACACACACACACACACACAGGCTCACACAAAAGCCATTGAAGAAGCGGAACGGACCGCCGGGAGAGTGGGGTGTGGGGGTCAGACATCGAGGACAGGAAGAGGATAGAAGTTCAAAGAGTAGACATTACAGTTCTAATAACGAAGGAGGAACTTTTAAAGCTGCAGCTTTACTCTACATTCATCTGTTCATCAGGGTTTTTTATTCCGTTTCCTTGAAACATGACAGTCAAACTTTGTTTCTCCCCCAAAAACCACAAAGGAGCCAAGAATCTCAATCATAAATCCAAATGATGTCATGTTGAAACTGTCTGAACTACAAGAAAACATATGGAGCTTTTTTTTTTTTACTTCAGAGTTGTGTGAAAAAGGTGATGCAATGCTAAAACCCAGAGTTAAATAGACTTTACGTAACACAGGAAGGGCCTGGTGAGAAGCCTCATTTGGAGAATGTTGACATTTTGTTAGAATGTTCTCTTTGTCTCGTTTTAAGCAGATGAGGCGATGCAATATTTAGAAAGGTCAGTGGAATCCAAGATGTTCACGAAACTCCTTAAAAGTTTGGAGTCATTTGGCTGAGAAAATGAGGAAGTTTGCCCTTTCGTTTTGATTTCTGCTCCAACTACCAAAACTCTACACATTGATCACATTTTGTGTTGCAGCACAACAAGATTTTTCTCAGGTTTTCATCCTACATACTCTCTGCATCAGTCCAGATGGCAGGTTAAATAGACACAGTGTTAGTGTTTTTCTTTATTTTACTATTGGAGTAAAAAATTAGGAAAAATGTTAGTTTTTTTGAGGAGGGAAGGAAAACGGCGCTAGAGGCTCTTATGGTTCGGCAAAAGTTGACAAGAATCAGGCTCAGCCACTGCAAGATGTTCCCAGAAAATATTCAGTATTTGTGGTCTGTCTTCTTCAGTCCCAGGAACGTTAGACTGCTGCCCACATCTCCAACTGAACAACCACAGATCACCAGTCATGACGAGCAGAGATGATCTTTGGCACTGGAAGATTTCAGCCAACACAGCTTCATTGACACTAAATATTTTTTGCACCGAACTTACTTTCCTGAAGCTGTTCTGCGCTGGTCAGTTTGGTTCGTTCCTGCTGTGCATTTAGTTTGCAGACTGTGAGAGGGGAGTCTGGCTGCTTCAGCTTCTGTGACCTTGGGGCACAGATCACTGGCCCCCACAACAACAGGAGTCCAGAATGCAATGAGAAGAAGTTGTGAAATGAAACCGTTTATTTTAGATTTGCTCATTGCAGTTGGGACTTAAAAGGCCGAGTCCAAACCGGTAGAGAGTCATGTGATTCCTCTGTACAAATTCTTTTTTTCATAATCAAGTCCTGCACAACATCTCCAATAGGAGCTTTTACAACAAACACATAAGTACCGTCCAGCTTTTTTCAAATGCACCATGAAAAAGGTATCCATCCCATCCCTCCCTGCTTGCATCCTTTTTTTGTTGTTTTCACAGAATGCATGTTGCAAAGTAATTTTCTTCTTACTTCTCCTGTGAGGAAAAAGTTCAGTGTTGCAACAGTGACATTGTTGACATTGGAGTGTCAAGTGGCTTTAAAGCATGACGGCAGTAGTTGGCTGGTCATGAGACCAGTGGCATCTACTGGCCTTATACACACACACACAGAGGCTAAACCTCTGAGTGCGTGTGTGTGTGTGGGTGTGTGTGTGGTGAAGGTCAAACCTCCTCATGAATGTTATTTTAAAAATATCTACAGCACTCGGTAGATAAAGACCACACAAGATATAACCACGTGTTGCTTCTCCACAACTAGTTCCCTGCAATAAACTGCAAGGATCCAATGTGGAAATGATGGGAAGAAAATCTAAAATTTATTTCAGTTTTATGTATAAACTATGGGCTTGTCTCTGTCTTTGTAAAGCAGAGGTTGTTTTGCATTTAATAAAAGACAAGCAAAGGAATAAAGACTGAAAAATACCTGAAAGGTGTTTAAAGTGAGCTGCTGCTGCACTGCAAAGACAAAAGGCTGCCAGTTTGTTTCACTTCTAACAAGATATTCTGCCGTGTTATTAGAAGAGAAAAAAGTGGAACTAGTACTGCTTTATTAATACTAAGAAATTGACTTTAAATAAGCTCCCACTTGTTGCTGAAAAGTTACTTGTAAGTTAGTTTTGTCTTATTCCAGATAAGATATTAGTACAAGAAAGCAAAACTATTTGGTGATATTTAGTGTTTTTGTGGTGCATCTGCTGCATCTTAGGGCAATGGCATTCTCTCAATACTCTCAAAAGGTAAGTTGAGGTTATGCTAATTCGTCACAATCACATTTTTAATTGAGTGGCAAATAATCCGTGAATCAAACAAACTCCTGGTTGTCGTGACGGCCCTGCAGTAGAAGTGATTTTAGCCAGAGCAAGTTTATTTGGCTTTGCTTGGTTGCCTGCAGTGAACAGTGCCGTCACTCTGCTGCAGTGCCTCATTGTTCTGCTGCTGCTGCAGAGACTGGAGTCGACATGCTCTTCTCTTCAAGACTAAGGTTCTCATCCATAGTTCTGAGGCAGAGAAAGGGAACTAGTTCCCTCAGGTCTGAGTTGTTCTTCTAGAGCAAGTGAATACTGGACAATAATGCCTCGTTGGCAGTAATGTGGACACTGCTGCCGCCTGCAGTGGTGAAGAGCTTCACCTTTGGTCTGGATCAGGAGTGAAAGAACAAGCTGTTCGATAGAAGCTTCCTCTCTCGCCGTGCTCAGAAAAAGAAATTATTCAAGTGGAGCTGCTGGTGCAGCTCATTGAAAGGAGTCAGATGACTTGGTTTGGCAATAGAAGAATTAATTACACTGTGCCATAAAACGGTATTTTTGTCTAGTTTCTGGAACACTTGAAACAAGACAAAACCAATTTACAAGAACCTTTTTCTGCAATGTGAAGGAGCTTGTTTTAAGTCAATAATTCATTATGTTGATGAAAAAGCATTGGCTCCACTGACGGGTTATTTCACATATACATCAGGGGAAATGTATATGTGAAATAATCTCAGTACTTTCTTAAAAATATTAAAGAATATTGACTTGAAACAAGCTCCTTTATCTTCCTTAATTCAAGCTTACTAGGATATTTGGACTTTAAACTTGTAAGGTTTTGGGAAGAATCATAGACATTACATTTGTCTCCAGTACGTTTCGAAATGAGAGAATTATTTAAAGCAGAGGCAACGCAGCAAAACTCACTCATTCATTTTCCTTCCTGTTTGCAGGATAACAGGAAGGCTCATGTCTGTCTCCAGCACTGGGAGCTTTTTGAATAGGTCCATCACACTCATGTGTTTTTATTTTTTCTACATGACTTCATAAATTTATGATCAGCTGATGAGAGATTACATTGTTGGGTTATATAATTTTATGTTAAAGCCACTGGACTTTTATCATTATTTTATTTCTTAATACCTTTGATCTGTAATTTAATTGTGCAATGAACTAAGTAAAATATTTAAAAGTAAAGTCATCTGTGAATCCTTAGTGCTTTTTTTAAAACTTCACTGAACTGTAACTTTTAAAAGAGAAAGTTGTGTAGAGCTCAGCTGTCCATGTGCTGACATGCTGAATCAGGCTCAGTCCAACAAAATGTTCTGGCCTCCCTGAAAGCGTCGGCTCTGGCTTTATTGTGCTGGGCGAGACGCTTCCTGTCGCTTGATGCTGTGTTTGCTTTTCTGATCCCACTCCCAGAGACCTGTTGTTGTCCTCTGCTGTTTTAGCGTCCTCGTCTCTCTCCCCCTCCGTCCCCATGTCGACTCCGACAGTCTGCGCCGACCTCTTCCCCGAATTCAAACATACCTACGATTACGATTGGCTCTCGCCAGACCCGCTGACACCTGGAAAGCCTGTCTCACATTGTCCTCAGAAGCCCCCGATCTGGAGACTATTTCTGTCTGCTTTGGGCTTGGAGTGTGACTGACCCCCTGCTGTTTTCCCCAGTGTGATGTGTGAGTTTATGCATGCTTCACCCACGCTCGGCGCTGCTGAACCAGCTGTGAGAGGGACAGGAATGTGACATCACTGCCCAGGTCTGTCCTTCAGCTGCGGACCTGAACTCACTGAGCACATTTCCAACACGAAAGCACAGTCCATAAAGTGATGATGCTGATGTCACCATGATAACACCCACATACTGATATTAATGCTGTTAATCATTGGGGGAATTGGCACTATCTGATTTGGCGCAGTACTTTCTATTTGAATTCATAGATGCACCGGATAACATGGAACATGCTTTCAAACTGGATTACAACAGTAATAATGACTTTGTTACATTCTGTATCGATCACAAATTACAGCTTGACCTGAAGTAAGGCTGAGGCAGCTTTACTCAGAAGAAACAACAAATATTAACATCTGGCACTAAAAGCCAACATAAAGCCAATATAAAACATGATCTGTCTTAGATAATCAGACTTTAGTCTGGTCAGTTCTGCCTGGGTTAAACTCCTTTCATAATGAGATGTTTAAGGACCTCTTGTTCAAATAATTTGCTGCTGGCCACGCCCCCTGATTCGATGCCAAAATGGCTGCAAACACAAGCGCAGTTATGCAGCTGTGAATCTTTGAAAAGCATCAGCAGTTCCTCCTGCGCAGCCAACAAGAATGCAGCAATTGGTAAGTCAACAACAAAACACTTATGTTTCCCAGCAGCCATTGAACAGCCAGCGGGTAAAACCAGCTGACCAAAGGTTCTGGAGCTCTGCTTGGGTTGCTAGGTAATGGCGCTGTGGGAATCAGGTGGTTTTAGAAATGGCTTGTTTTCTGGACACCGGAAAATATCAACATAATACCAAAAAAAAAGAAAAAACAGCTGAATGGGTTGTTTAGGCGCTTGGGAGACTTTTAAAAGCAGAAGAAATCCAAAAGAAAATACAAAAATGCTAGTTTTTAATAATCAAGGATTTTAAATATTTTTATTAAGTCATTTTTAAACTTTCATTCTCTGTCTTTGTGAACATTGCTGTTTCTTACCCGTGAAAGGTGCTTTACTCATTTCCTAAAGTTAGCCAAAGATATAGTTACACATCAGCGACTTGCGGTGATCACGTCATCAGTACTATCATATGTTCCACTTCCTTCCACTGAATTTCCCTCCTCACCTTGAGAGTGCGTCTGCTTTAATGACTTCGCTAACAGGCATCCAGACAAATGAAGGCAGCCAGAAATGCCCCCGTTTGTCTACAATTCCTCAGAGCTCAAGGGATATTCATTATTGCGGTGGCCGGGTTATTTAACATTTTTGTCCTCGGGTCTCAGAGTTGTGCTGTTTTTCCATCCTGTCGGGCAGTTAATTGCATTCACCTGGCGCCGCATGTATGGATCAGTCACTGATTAGATTTGCAGAATGAAAATCCGCAGCGCTCCTGTCCGCAGGGCCAGGGTTGAAGACCACTGGCCGGGAGCAACGGTAAACAAACACGAGGCAGCGCGGCACGTCGGCAGCATCTCTCTGGAGTTAATTCTCTGTGTGCAAGATGCAACAGATGAACTCTGAGATATTTATTGTGCTCCAAAAACATATCTTCTGGTACAGCAAGTCCAACCTTATTGTTTCGTTCTGTTTTTTGAGTTGTGAAAACAAGGCTCTTGTTTCTTGTGTGGGGAAACAAATCTTGGCGCCCAGGTCGGGTTGGGCCCAACATCTCCAAAGCAGGTTCAGTAGAATTTAGATTTGGTTGTGCAGCACTTTTTTCCTGACTTTTCTGCCACAGACTTGACTTGTAGGTTTTCGTTAGTGCTTAGAGTGACATGCGGACACCATAAACCCGAGATGTTATGTTTGGCGACGAAGCTGTTTCTGGAATGTGAGGAGGAGAGCCTCCTCAACTGCGAGGCTGGTTCCCAAAAGCTCATGAGAGGCATGGAACAGGAAGACCCCGTAAATAACTTATCTGTTCAACAGGGGAGTATGCAAACCTCCAAACAATGGCCCGCAGGAAGTCTTTCCTTCAAACTCGAGACTTTTCAGGCCCAGAATACACTGAATGCATCGTGTGCGAGGTGACATTTCTGTGCGAATCCCACAAACAAAAACAGAAGGAGCTGGACGTGCCGCTGTGCACGTTCCTCCCCCAGAGGGCAGATCAGAGACCTCGTCGACGGCAAATCTACGAAGATCCTCTTACCCGCCGCTGGTGGAAACACTAGCAGCCTTAAATGGAGTCTGGAAAACCCAGAGTGCGACATAATAGCATTAGATTTTAATTGTCGTGTTGTTTTCTGTGGTTCTTTGACTTAATGGGCTGTTCATATTGCCCGCTCACCCGCCCGAGTTATGGATGCTTTAAGGTCTCCATAATTACTGTCTGTGACTTCATCCTGTGATCTTGTGGTTTTCTCCTCTTTCTCCTGCTGGTAATTACTGATGAATAATAAATAAATACTTTCCTCTGTCAACAGAATATCGATGTGACCAACTTCAGCAGCAGCTGGAGCGATGGCCTGGCTTTCTGTGCCCTCCTGCACACGTACCTGCCTGCTCACATCCCTTACCAGGAGCTCATCAGTCAAGATAAGGTACAGGAAGCCTGCACAGGAGCCAACGCTGTGAAAAACACCCCCTGCTTCCAAAAAATAAAGGAACGCTTCCCTCAATGCAGGTCAGACGGGTCAAAAAGCAACACTATTTAGAGAACAGAGAAATGAAAAAACAATAAAAAGAAGCAATAAAGGAGGACACTGACTGAACAGCTGAAACTCTGTATGGGAAAACATTCGAGTTTCAAGGCAACAGCAGGTTGGCCTCCTTGTTTCACAATCAGTTATACAGTAGAGGGGTAAGCCTGCCGTCTGCACACATTTTAAAATTATTATTTTTTTACATATTAAGACTCACTATGTTCTGACAGTTTAATGTGAGACTGATGGTCTGTGAAAAAAAACTGAGCCCCTCCGCCATCTGCAGAATCAATCAAGTTGATATTTCAGCAACATGCAGTTCAAAATGCTTTACCTCATAAAAACACAAAAAATACAAAGTCAAAAAACACCAATTCAAGTTTCATCATTATACATCAAAATGTTTTACTGATTTGTAATGTTTCAAAAGTAACTCTAAGCAGGTGGGTTTTTTTCTCTTGATTCAGCTACACCTTTATAAAGAAACACATCTCCCCTGGTCAGACACAACCTATCAGAGCCAGGAGGAGGGTCTTAGCTCTGTCAATCATGTTTGTGTACATGTTGCTGAAGATTGACAGTTTTCTTACCATTACAAGAAAACTGTTCATTCTGATTCTTCATGATAACTAGCCTGAACATTCACAGGAGGCTCCTCTGTAGCTTAGCAGACAGTAGGAGTGTGGTGTGTGAGCAGTCTGTACACGAGGGTGATTGACCGTGCTAAGACCGGGAGAGGTGTATTTCTGCAGATAGCAGTGGGACCGCATGAGGAAGGTAGAAGAGCTCAATGTTTTCACAGATTCTTTTTCTGTCTTAATCTGATGATGCTATTAACAAATGTACAGAAAAATATTTTTTTATCGATGTTACCAACTGTATATCTAAGAGAATATCTTCATTCAACATCCTAATTACACAGTGGGAATGTTGACCATTTATCATTTGTGGAAGGTTTCCAATTTTCGTCATGTTAGAGCCACAAACTTCAACACTTTTCTGGGTTTTATGTGGGTGATCAACATACAGTTATGCGTCGTTATGACGTGGAAGTCAAAAAAATAGAGATCTGTAAAGTGTTGTGATCCATTCAGCCCTCATGCGTCTGTAATTTGTAGAACCACCTTTCTCTGCGGCGGCAGTGATTTGGATCACGTAGAGGTTCGCACGTAGGCCAGGCAATCAGTTTCGCTCTGATTCGATCAGAGCAACGTCTTCCTCATGTTTGCTGCGTCTGAAAACCTGGCCTGTGGCGAACTGCAAACTTATTTAGATTTTCTTTTTGCAGCTCTCTGACAAAGGCCATGTTTGAGGGTTTCATTATTAACAGCTGCCATGTCAGAAGCGACATTACCTGCTGATGTCTGCAGCTCCTCTGGAGATACCATGGGAACATTAGCCACTTCTTTAAGTAATATGTTCAGTCTAAATTAACACCAAATAAATCCAAATAAAATAGACCGTGTAGTCGGAATGCGGAATGGAACAACAAAAAGCTCAAACCGTTACAGAATCTGTGCACTTTGTCCTTTTTCTTTCATTTTAAGCGGCGTCTAAGGTTTCCTCAGTAAGTGGGTCAGTGTTTCATCAGCATGTAATCAGGGACTCGGCTCATCAAACCTCAGTGATTGGAAATCAATGCCTTTATTGAAAGGCGCGCTGAATGCATCCAGCCCCGTTTTCACCTCATCCTGCCCCCATCGTGCTGTCGGACAAGATGCGGTTTTAAAGTTTGAATTACAACCCAGTCAGTGAATTTCTACGAATTAAAGAATCAGAAAACATGTCGGTAAAAGGAGTTTATTATTTTTAATTAAGGCACGTGTTGCACAGGTTGACGAGTGTGGCATTTTTCACGTGTCGACCCTCCGTCCACACAAATCACTCGCACCTCCAACTAAGATGCCGAGATACTTCAGTGAGTCACAGCAGCTTCTGCAGCGTGACCAGCTCCTTGTCAGTTCGCATCAGGACACCAGAGCGTCTCTTACGTACTGAAGGTTGCGCCACACACTTTCTGACTACAAGCTTCACTTAGAAATCATTTCCTGTTTAGAGCATCCTCAGAGTCCATAAAAAGGTTTGCAGCTTTAATGATCTGATCTGCTTCTTGTGTTTTTCACTTCCTTTCTCCGCCTTGTTTTGTACTGGATGATTTTGCACCTGCGAAAATGTGCACAAAGAAAAAAGTGCATGTTGGGCCTCTTTAGCTTGCAAGAAATGAACTGCCTGAAAACAATATTCAGGCAGTGGGATATGGAGCAATGGGAGAAAATTAAAGTATGGAAATAAACTTGTATGAGAATAAAGTCAAAATAACACAAAAATAAAGTCAGCATTATGACTGTATTGAATATGTTTTCATTTTAATATTATATCACAGTATTATAACTTTAATCTCGTAACACTTTGACGTTATTCTGACAATATTCTGACTTTATTCTCATACTTTGTTTTTGTGTTTTTCTCAGTACGGCCATAATATTCCATCATAGTGGTACGAGTGAGAGTGACTAAAGTGGAAATTGTCTGCTTATGCACACCACATTATGAGCCGAGTGGGAAATAACATTTTTGATTTACATTTGATATCATCACAGACTTGTCTAATGGAGTTGCATCCATTTCATGGGTCTTTTATATTAGCCGTGCCGCGTTCTAAGAAAGGATGATGATGAATCATGAATGTTTGTGTAGTCATGCTTTACGTGATGCTGACAGATCTGTAATACAGACAAGCTGCTGGTAAACAGTGACGCTGCAGACAATATGCTGCCTCCCTCCGTCACTTTGCTCTCACATCGCGGCGATAGATAAACACCTTCGACCAGACCTGACATGTTCCACCTGACGAATTAGTCGCGTGAAGGTGGGAGCGTACGGCCGAGTCGGCGTGAATGTGTGACATGGAGCTGATGACGGAGACGCTGCACGGCCCATCTCTCTGAATAATTCAATAGACGTGTGTTGCCTTTAATAACGCGTTCTGAGTGACTTTCCCTGAGGCCCAAACACCCAGTCTGCTCCCGGTGTAATCCATCCTCCCAATAATCCCATTACTAACCTCCTTCACCTTTTGTCATAGATACTTTTAGGAAGATAACACGGTGGGTCTGCTTAGATTTTAGGTAAAAAGGTTTCTGGGATTTGTACCTGGGTGTGTGTGTATATATATATATATATATATATATATATATATATATATAT
Organism: Poeciliopsis prolifica; assembly: GCF_027474105.1. Lineage (NCBI taxonomy): Eukaryota > Metazoa > Chordata > Actinopteri > Cyprinodontiformes > Poeciliidae > Poeciliopsis > Poeciliopsis prolifica. The sequence goes on from NW_026562394.1 coordinate 7,609,661, forward strand.
ATATATATATATATATATATATATATATATCCCATTGCTCCATATCCCACTGAATTTATATACATTTTTTCTAACTGTACATGTAGGAAGCCCTGAGGAAAGTTGTCTGAGAACAGCTTGAAGACCTAACAGACAGGGAACCTACATGGAGATTTAAGTGTTCTTCAACAAGCCAAATCTGCATTTATTTCATCACAGTGATGAATAGTAAAAAAGTCACTTACAAAAACAAACATTTCATCAACATTTCTGACATTTTTTTCATTTCCGACTCGCATTTTCTTGTAATAACTGTCAGCAGAATAGCGGGGAGGGGGGGTTATATACTAGCGACACACTCTTATTGTGTAAAGTATAGTAGCAGTAAAGAAGCACCTCAAAGCCTCACTCTTTTTACCACAGAATAAGTCTGTTTATTTTTGAGTTTTTAGCTGTGTAATTGTAATGCAGCTGCTTTAAAGTCATTCCAGGGACACAGTTACACATCTCAAACTCTAAATGTCCATTGACAGTTCCAATAAAGGCAAAGGTGTTTATATGTTTGATTAATTTAAGCTTAAAGTAATCTTTTGATCTTATTTCGTCTGACCAGAAGTGACAACAATGAAATTGTCAGTAGTTTTAAGAACGGATTTGATTGGTGTGCTGCAAATAAAGATTTTTTTTTTTTTTTTTTTTTTTTTTTTTTTGAGAAGTCTATAGATGATTTTCAGCATGTCCTGTTTTTGTCATGTTTGAATTTTTTTTTTCCACAATTGTGGTGCATTGGTATTTTTATTTCTCTTTTTCTACTCCTATCAGAAACGAATTAATCTTAATCGGTCACAAAAACATCTAATTTTGCCATAAGAAGTTGCTTTGAGTTATTGCTACAAATCTGTTGAAGGGAAGTGAAAAAAACCTGCTCATTTGGTCCAAACACTGACAAAAAAAATGTCTGTTGTTGTGTTTAGGGGTACAAAAAATGAAATTGTGGGGGGCAGGTATTATTTGCCGTTTCTTTGCTTCAACTTATGATTTATAAAACGAGGTGTTTTCTTAGCTAGAACACTTTATGTTCACAAACAACACCTTCTTTGTGTCTGACTGCTAACTCACTGAGTTTTCTGTCCCTGCCATGTCATAAACTGTGTTGTTGACCATTAGCATTGATTTCCTGTCAAAACATTTCATTATCCCGGGTCAAAACTGCTCCCTGCCTCCACTTTTGTGAATCTAACCCACTTTTCCTACACGTATTATATTTCATACATTTAAGGCTCTTAGGGGATTCTGGCTCTGAAACTTAAGCCTTTAGTAACCCCATTTACATTCGATCTGACATTTGCACATTCATTTTATTACCTTTGTCAGAAACACGCAGGAAAACGTAATGCACCAAGACGGTCGCATAAACAAGCAGAGTCTTATGCTGGTTTTAAGCCCATGTGATGGGAGATTGTACTGTTTATTGGTGCGTCTGTGAGCTTATTATTGGTGCTGAGCGAACCTCCCGGTCTGATGTTCATGTCTTCTGAAAACCCGACGGTTTGTTTGTTTTGGTTCAGGTCCGGAATCTGACTCTAGCCTTCCAGGCCGCAGAGAGCATTGGCATCAAAACGTCTCTGGTGAGCAGAGCTGCCGCACACACACACACACACACACGCACACGCACACACACACGCACACGCACACACACACACACACACACACACACACACACACACGCACACGCACACACACACACACACTCTTAGACTCTTTACAAATTGGAAATACTACACTTTGATTTTCTTAGATTTTATAGCAACTGTAATTTACCCAAAGGACATTTTTTCCCAAATTTGTAAAGATTTTCCATTACTTACTGCCGAGGATCTTAAATCCATATTTCTGTTGTGTTGCCTCGGTTGTAGTGAGAAAAATAACTAATTGGAAAACCCTTGCCTGACTGAGTAAAAGTCACCCACACTACACTGTTTACACTTGAAGAGAGCTTCTAGTGTGTTTTGTGTAAACAGTCCGGTTCAAGTTTACTCCACAGTGAGCTTGAGCCAACATTTCTGCTCAGTCATGGATGTTACTGTAAAACTGAAACCTGTTTTTCTATGTAAACTGTGTCTTAGTATCATCATGCAGACAGTCAAAGTTTCAGATTCTTCTTGTTTTTCCTGTTATGCTTAACATACTTTTCATCGACAGTTATGGGATGGATGCTTTTTATAACTAGCGCAGGATAAAAACATCTTACTGTAAACAGGTAGCAAAATGTGCTAATTCCAGCTTTTAACTCTTGTTTTGAAACCGAGGATTATTTCGCATTATGGTTAAATTTACTGCTGGTCTTTCCTCTTCGGGTAGTAATTATTCCAAAGACATTGAGTAAACATTGGGTTATGGCCAAACGTCCACTTTGTTCTCAGATCCAGTGATGAACTTCTGAAATTGCATTTGCAATATTGACAGTCCGAGTCTATTTAAGCATCACTCAATCACCTTCAGATATCATCTGAGTCAATGCAACACAAACACGTGTGACTTTGGTGCAGCACTTTAGCTTTGTTTAAAATACAAAAAGTAATTTGTGGATGAATTGTAATTTTTACAGATTTATTTCAACAAACACTGTTGGGTACCAAGCACGGCTTCATTCTGTAAGGAGGAAATGAAAAGTTTTCAATTTGACTTGGTTTTCTAAGTGTCATTGTGACATTAAAGCCTTAAGAATTGGAAATGGGAACAAAATGCAGCTCTTTACCTTCCTGACGGCGTTAAATGTTAAGGTTATTTTGCCAGCTTTATCTCAGAAACGTAGATTAATAATCTCTCGTTTAAGATCTAAAACAGTCAGAGCTGCGCTAGAGAAGATGGATTCGATTGCTTCATTGATCCGTCCGGATCACATTTACAGCTTCCTGCGTTCTTCTTGTGATTGGATCACGCCGGACTCTTATCAGCAGTAAATGACAACATTAACCGTTAACATGTGTTGGAATGAGCTGCCAATCACAGGACAATTGATAGTTCTTGTTTCAGGCTCCAGCCCATAATCATAATGTTGTCACCTACAGCTGTGACCAAATTATCTGCGACTGAAAACATGCGGCGCTGCTGTTCTGCTGTTTAAAATCCACAGAAACCCCACACTGCTCTTGACTTCAGAGCATCAGGTTATGTTTCATTAATGTGGTTTAGGATTTTGGCACAAATCAGGCAAAAGAGGGAGGCAACACATCACCAGTCTCCTGAATAAATGGATTTCTAAATTTGTAATTGGCTTTCCATTTTTACCTTTGGCTGTCCAAAGATATCAAAATTACTTACCACTTTATTTAAATATATATATATATTTATATATATATTAATAGTAATATTAATAGTAATATTAAAAATTTAAAAAAAAGCTCTGTTGGAGATCAGTTGCTCAGGTGATACTTTAGACCATTTTTCACACAATATGTCTTCAAATTCTCACAGTTCTGTGGGTTCCTTCTATGACCTTTGACCTTCAGTTCTATGTTCTGTAGAATTCAGATCAAGTGATTAGCTGGATCGTAGTACCAGCTTTAGTTCTCTTTCTGTGAAACCATGTCAGAGTTTTGTTGGGTTTGCCTTGCTGAAACATTCGGTATGTTTAATCTAAATTGTCATGGCGGCAGCAGATTCAGCCGTTCATCCTTTATCGTCCACCAGAACCGAATTGTCCACACCTCCAAACTTCACAGCTGGTAAGCTGGTTTTTTTGCGGTGCTATACAGATCCTTTGACTGCCAAATGTGCTGCGATTTAAGACCTTTAAAAGAGTTTATTTTTTATAGTTAAGTCTATATCACCTACATGTTTCCCACCACAAATCCTCTAAAACTTGATTTTTTTTTTTTTTTTTCTTCAATGGTGGAGTCTTGTGTGGTCATTACACATAACTTATTTTATGGATATCAGTCGTTTGGATTTGGTACGTTTGAACTGGACTGGTGAGAATTTGATGACCTTTCACCTTTAGAAACCTTACAGAGAAAACTGGTGATGCGTTCAATACGTTCCCCTTTTCAGCTCCATAATAAAAAGCTTTGGTGGGAGAAATCAACTTCATAGCCAAGCTCCTGAAATGCCACCTGCAATAGAAACATAATTTGAACATAATTTTGTATCTACATGTAAATATTTTCTGCTCTTTCGGAGCAACATAAGCAGGAATACGCAGCCTGAGAGCTGGGCTTCCATACGACTGTTTCCTGTCCTATGAAATGAGCAACACGCCATCTGTCATTCTAATGTATGTGGAATAAAAACAAAAACTCCATCACACTCCCACAACCTTTGTTTGCAAGCTCTCTGCATGTTTTTTCAGCCCTGCATTAACAACACACACACTAACATCAGCGCCGCAAGTTGGAACTCATTAAAGTTTAACATTCCAGTCCAGGACGATCATTATTAGAAAAAAATCTACATTTAGAGTAATTGCTTTGTTTGTGGAAACTCTGTGTTTGAAACATGCTTGTCTGCTTTATGAACTGACCAAAATAGTACCTGTAAGAAATGGAAAAAAATTAAAATGATAATAGCAAGTATGTTGCGATAAGAATCGGACGTAAAACTCCCAGCGGAAATCTTTTGTCCTGATGTGGCTTTTAAAACTCCAAATCTGGAAGTTTGACTTGACCTAAATGCTGCGTTTAGGTCAAAGGTCACGCTTTGGTTTCTTATAATTCTCTATTACGCGTTTGTGGTTGGATTTGACTGAATTGTTCCCATGTCCACAACATAAATCCATCCTGACTCCCTTACTGCTGGTGAACTTTGGACCCCGTTTTTTCCTGCTTCCTTACTTTGAACACATCCCAGAAATTAATTCCTTATTTTTTTTTTTGGGTTGTGATCTCATAGAGGCAGCTACAGAAATGAGTCTGCAGAGAAACCTTGCTACATTTATTTTTTGTCAGATTCATGCCATGTCAGTTCCTGTTTTTTTAAGGGAGAAAACATTTAACAAATCATCTCTGTGAGTCAGAGGAATTCGGGAAAACAATCCTGCGAATTTTACGAGCGTTTTCTGCAGAAGATGGGTCTTTAAATTTCTCAGTAGACATGTTGAAGTTCAGCACTTTTGGACTCCATCATTTTCAGGTCCTTCCAGCGATGCCTTGCTGCGTCCAAATCCAAACTTTGTTGGACTAATTTACAATTTTCTGCGTAATTTCTCAGAAGCCTTCCCCTGTGTTCAGTTCATTGCTTTTGTTGCAGCTTATTACAACTTGTTCCAAATTATTATGCAAATTGGATTTAAGTGTCGTAAAGATTAAATTCTTTTTGTGCTATTAAATTTATAGATGGTATTTTGTGTCAGGGCTCTTTGAATCAATATAATTCATTTCAGAGAGCTGGTTGATTAGTTTGTTGAGATTCAAGAAGAAACTTTCCACAAACTCACAAGTTCAGTAGATGCAAGAATTGTGCAGGTGATGCCAAAGAAGAGGTTAACATGTAGCTCAGTCTGTTAAGATGTGTTTGATTGAAATACAACCGTTTGCACTTCTTTATAATTTTGTAATTATACACATAATTATAATGTTTATAATAAAAAACATTTTATAATCCATTTTATAAATTAATTATAAATTTTTTATGGATTTTATAATCCATAAAATGTTTAGAAAATCTGCTGTGCATAATAATTTGGGACAGTGAATTTTGAGTTATTTTTGAAAAAAAAAAAAACTTTGTCATGGGGAGCTTTTTTCAACAAAGTTTGATTTATAGTTTAATAGTTCATGACTTGAAAATTGTACTGACCATCTTTTGCATTGACCATTTAAGAAAATCTGAGAAAATATCCCTTGAATAATTTGGAAAACTGTGTAAACCTGGTTTCCGCTGCAGCGGATTTATTAAGGCGTCGTTGGAAAACTCCCAGTTGGTTTTCGGTGATAAACGGCCTCTTGGAAGTTTTGATGTCTTTTTTTTCCCAGGTCTGGAACTTAATAAATATAAAAATAGAGTCTAAAAATATTTTTTCCCCTTGTGATCCATTCAGTGAAATGCTTCATGTCAAATATTTTAGAGGAATGGAAGAGGACAACAAACCTGCTAATTTCATTTCAGCGTATCTCGCAGTGATTTTAAAAAGCAAAGTGTGTCTGCATGTGCTTGTTTTCAGTTTTACGTATGTTGAATAGATCATGAGCCACGCTGCTCCTGAGTCTAATATCCTCTTTAACATGATTCACCAATTATTGACTGCAGTAATTAATCAAATATCCACCATGAAAAACAAATAAATGTATAAAAACTGCATAAGTTCTCCAAACTCTCACTTGGAACCGACTGACGACCCAGTGAGAACTTATCCTCCGGCCAGAATCATAACCACTTAAGATAGTTTATCACTAATCACGTTTATTTTTTCATTTTTGTTGGAATAAATGAGATTGAAAAGATGGGTGGACGGATTGGGGGACTTGTCTTCACTAATTCGCACGTCATAGTAGAGTTGGATATTCATCGTATCGTTTATCGTGATAAATTTAATTTTGATTCATTGTCGTCATTAGAAATTCCAATTAATGCTTGAAACCCCAAAAACTGTCCATATTGTTAAGAATATCAGCTTTAATATTTGTTTTTTTTCACTGTTCTTTCAATTAAAGCATCAATAAATATAAATACATTTGAATATCTGACTAAATGCAGTTACGATTTGCAGCCTAATGATATAAATCACGCTTCTTCTGGTGTCCTAAGGAAGTGTTTTTAAATGTGGTGATTTGGACATTTCTTTCACTTTCCAAACCAGGTTTTGCCATGTGATGGCGTGTTAATGCAATATGACTTTGTGATTAATTTCTCAGTGAGGCCCTGATACTCCGTTGTATTACCATCAACATCGTCTTATTCCCGTCTCACTTCTGCTGTGTTTGTCCTAAACAGGACATTGAGGAGTTGATGAAAACCGACAGGCCCGACTGGCAGAGCGTCATGCAGTACGTCTCCCAGATCTACAAATACTTTGAGACCTGACGCATCAGGGAGGCGGACGGGACGATCAGGGCGACTCTTCTGTCCCGTCTCCGTGTGGGACACCCTCCTTCCAGACCGGCGCTGCTGTCCGCCGCCCAGCAGCTGCCCAACAAGTTTCTGAACTCACCTCTGCAATCAGAAGTGCGACCAAAAAAAAGGAGAGGCGCTGCAGTCGGCGAAACAGATTTCTCCCGAGAAGTGCGTTCACAGATGAACTGATCCAGAGTCACTCTGACATGTTGTAGCAGTTTTACAGCACAGCTGAGATTTTTATTTCTATTTTACAGTTTGAAAAAACAAAGAACTGTTGTTGATGTCTTCCATCGTCCTCTCCGTGCTGCCGACGCGTTTCTAAAAGGCAGCGTTAAAACCACTCTGCTCTGTTTACAAATCAAAAGCTCCCGACAGACTCAGTTTTGTTCTCTTTTTGTTACCACAACACGACTCCGGCGGGGCCACCCATCACACCGAGGAGCCGCTGCAGGCTTCTGTGGCGATATGACGACAACACGTCCACCTCTGCGATTAGATCAGCCCCTGACGCTGAGGAATAACTGACTGTTGCACTGCACAGGTTTTCACAGGTTTTCCACATTTCCCATCAAGAAAAAAAAAAGTGAAGCAAACTGTGTGCATCTGTATTAGGCTGCATGCCACATTGAAATATGGACGATGTTTTCCATGTAAAAGGAGGACGCTCCAGCTTTTGACACGCTACAATTTGCAGACGGTCGTTTTCTTTCTTTCTTTTTTTTATAAAGTTGTATTTATTTATTTACAAAAGTTGCTTATTGACTAAAAGACTAGAATATGTTCTCTGGTGATGAATAGGTCTCTATGGTAACTTTAGGTTAATAAAGGATTATCCTGAATTTATTTTTAATCCTCGTCGGTGTGTCTGCTCTCACTTGTCATGTTTTGCTTGTGGGTAAACGGTCCAGCCTCTGTGTTTGTGCTTTAATCAAACTGCCGTGATGCTCCGTGGGTGATAAACTGCTTTCCCACTGGGCCCATTGAAGCCCAGTGCCAGGACTGGAACAACACTGAGGTCAGTGGGAACACTCAGCAGGGCTGCCATCTTTGTTACAGTACACTGTTGTTACTGTAACACATTTCTGTGGCTGCAGGTTGATCCAAGTGGCGTCGTCCTCAACTGGAAAACGTGACTCTAACGGTTTTGATGGATACATTTCTGACCAATAGCATGAAAAAAAATCTGAATAAAAATGTTTTCTTCTTTTAAAAGGCCAGTGTCGTGAAAAATCAAATTCCATCAGATCAATCTGGAGTGTTTTTGATTCTTTCATGCGTGTTTGAGAAGTCCCTCAGTCTCTGGTGGCAACCACTCAGCTGCGTAAAAAGCCTCGCTGGACTTAGCTCCGCCTTCGAGGGGCGGCTCCTCACTGGAGCTGCAGTTTCTAAGCTTCCCGTTTCCACCTCACGGAGCAGTCCTCCCCTACCGCTCCCCCCAGCCAGCTCCTTCAGACTAGCCAGCAGCAATTAGCAAACACCTGGTGGAACTCCACAGCTGCTGAGCTCGTTATATGAGCTACTTCTCAATGCAAAGTTGATAAAAGCGCTGTCATCGGGTTAATAGAGGAGTGACTTCCTGAAGGTGGAGTGGGGCTTGTTGCAGATTCCTTGTAAGCCAGAAACTCCACAACTTTCTCCCCGACCTCACTTGGTCTTCCTGATGCCGTTTGTTTACTAATGTTTTCTAACAAACCTCTGAGGCCAAAACAGCTGGATTTCTATTGAGACTGAGCTCCACACAGACGGAGTCCCTTGACTAACTGGGTGCCATTCGTAAGAGTCAAATTCATATTCGCACCACACTTAATATTTTGCCTTGTAAGCAGTTATTTACTCAACGCCTCACAAATTAATAATTTTGTCTATCAAATAACGTTAAAATCTCAAAGTTAAAGGAGCATGAACTTGTTTGGGAGGCACAACATGCAAGTATTTCACGCTACAGCTCGATTCTGGAGGAAACAAAAAAATAAAAACATGACACAACACCTGTCAGGAGTTCATAGATGTTTATAACTGATTCGGTAAATAATTTAGTTTTGAACAGGATTGAAGTATAAAATCACACACAAGGAATGTAAGACAACTATTTTGTACCACATATATTAATAAAAACTGTTTTATTTGATTAAAATAAGATTTGTCAGGCTTTGACGGAGCCAAACTGTATTGGGCTTCTGGTCGCGTGGGTGCCGTCTCGCGCGCACACAGTTGAGCGATTATGTGTCGGGAACTCCACGTGGAAACTTGAAAACGCCGCTCCGCTTTAACCCACTCGTAATTACGCGCAGCGTGGCACCGGCGCTCTCAGGGGGAACTTTTTTAACCGCGTGTGTGTTGTGCGGGGCGTGGCTCCAGCGTGAAAGTGATTCCCCACCAACCCCCTCTCCTCTTTGCTTCCTCCTCTGCATGAAAACCGCTGTTTGAGGGAAATTGTGTGACACACCGTCGCCGACGTGCAGATGCCGCTCGGTCGCTCCTCTGCATGCGCGACGACGTCCAGAAGGTGAGTCGCGCAGACGACCAGGTGAAACAGACGGACGCTGAAGTTTCGTCAAGTTTGCGCAAAACCTTCTCCCCACTTCGCAGCAGATGGCACCTCCTGCAGCCACTTGTGGAGGACCGCCGGACTACAGCGCGCGGGCTTGCCGCCTCCTCTGGGACTAGACGCGTCGCGGATGACCGCCGCTGATGTGACCCACCTGCCCGGTTTCAGACCCGGACGCGCTCTGCTGAGATGGACGCGTCCTACATCGCCATCGAAGCGGTGATCGCCGTCCTCTCCATATGCGGCAACGTGCTGGTGTGCTGGGCCGTAGCCATCAACAGCACGCTGAAGAACGCCACCTACTACTTTCTGGTGTCCCTGGCCGTGGCGGACATCCTGGTCGGCTGCCTCGCCATCCCCTTCGCCATCATCATCAGCGTCGGCCTGTGCCTGAACTTTTACGGCTGCCTGTTCCTCGCCTGTTTCGTGCTGGTACTCACTCAGAGCTCCATCTTCAGCCTGCTGGCCATCGCGATCGACAGATATCTGGCGGTGAAGATCCCGCTGAGGTGAGTCCGCGCCTCGTGACCGCCTGGGGTTTTATTTTATCCTGGCAAACAGGAAAAGCTCATAACTCGGACTGAATTCCTGAACTCCCAGAGGTGGAATTATGGCTCTCTGCCCTGGGCGTCATCGCACCAGGGAGACAACATAACAGCTCGGAATAAAATTAAAAAAGCTCTCTCTTCATTTCTTTCTGATATTTGAGTTAGTGTTAATGGAGATTATAATAAAACATGGCATAATAATGAGGCAGATTTTTGCTTAATTTAAGGATTGCTTTGAATAGATTAGATCATCATTTCAAACTCTTCTAAAAATTATTTTACTTTACACCGAGCAGAGAGCCTTAAAAATAATTCCAGTTTTATAAAACCGTGGTTTTATTTTTTCAGGAAGGGTTTGATTTGTATTCATGAGCGGTTAAAATATGAATCAGACTGGGGCACCACTAATAAGATGACTAATAATATCCTATAAAACTGTTACAGAGGCAGATGGCATTTTTCATGCTTTGTAATGCAGAACAATTGCGATTTACTTTAAAGTATTTAAAGAGTTTTTACATTTTACATAGTTTATAAAATGACAGGTTTCATGTGTAGTACTAACATGTTTAAAGGAAATAAAGTGTGATAAAACATGACTAAGCACATATATCTATCACTGGGAGTAATATTGCATAACTAGAGATGCACCAATCAATCAGCCTGATCATTTTTAACTTTGATCTGTAACTGGAGTCCAATATTTTACAAGCACAAAGATGTGATGTGTTTATAAAAGGATTTTTAGTTTAATGATCAGATAAGTGATTAGGTCTGGTGTGTAAATTATTTTGCTTGCTGCAGTATGTTTTCACTTTATTAGCTTGTTGAGAAGAAAGTTATTACTTTTTTCAAAATGCATATTTGCTATTTTTCATCTGATCACCAATAATTAACGGCGACTAGATCTGCTGGGACGTTTCAAAGTAGACGCTGCTGGAGTCGTTTTCACTTATGGACGTTAAATCTCCTTCACTTCCATGTTTGCGTCCTGGAAGGAAACGATTCCCTATAAATCTTTATTTACTCCTCAGAGACGAACCAAACTCCCGTTTCTCCTTTAAGGTTGAGGCTGAAGGAGTGAAATGAGATTCAGCCTTAATCCCATCAAGCAGTGCTCTAATTAATCACGTAATGATGAGCTTTTATCTGCAGAGTTGGAGCTTCGGCTGTTTAATCATATATGCTAATAATGCAGGAGAAGCAGAAGCGTGCAGACCTTCACTCACGCCATCGTCATATGAGATGATTTTTGTCTTCAGAAAGACGCACAGATCAGAATCAGATCAGGGATCTGATGAATCCCCCATGTAGCTTAATGCCTCATATAAACTTGGAATGATAATTGCATTATTACACTCTGTTTAACCAGCCAGTCCTTTGAAATTCACCAGGTGCCAGGATGCACAAAGTCATCTTACTTCCTTACATACTTGACTGACATTTGATGATAAAGCAACAGAAATCCAACAGCTTGACATCTGAGGAATGATCGTCGATTTTTTTTCGATAACTTATTTTACATCACGTTTTTGTGACGCTAGGAAAAAGTTTCACTTTGGAAGCATTTAGGATTTGCATTTCAGCAATTTGATACATATTCTGTGAGTGAGTTAAATGCCAAACGTTTAATGGAGCATCAATTATTGTCGTTGCCAGTAATAGAAATTTGTCAATTTTCGCCTCGATCAGCATTGATAGATAAGTTGGATGCATAAAAACCAGCATACGTTTAGATCTAGTTGAGAAAATCCAGATGAAACGTACAGGAAACCTGCTTTTATGCGTAAACAGGGATCATCTTGCATCTCTGATTGCGAAATTAAAATCCAGGTTCAGCTGAATGTGTTTATTGACCAGCAGAGAACCCATTTAAGTTTCGAGTTTTTTATTTTTATATCTGAGCAAGAATTTAGATTGAGTTACAGACAAATAAGTATAAAAACGTCATTAAGAATTTAAAGGAAAGTTGTCTGTGACATCATAATGACATGAACAGGCTGTGATGTCACATACTGCTTTGTTGTGTAACATGGGGTATAAATAACTCCGCTTGGTAACATTCTGCCAGGTTCCACGGTATTTCAAGAAGAGTAGGCATCAAGAAACATGGAGTTATTGAGGAGAGACGTACAATTGTTAGTGGATGGACACGCCATATCTGCTATCAGTGAATACATCAATCAAACACATGAAGAAGACTGGCTGGATCGACAGTTTCTGGACTTGGATAAAGGTATCGAAGAGAGGACGAGATACCTTTTAAGTTATTTGCTGAATGTTTTCTCCGGTTTTGTCAGGGACGTTTCTGAGAACCTGAACTACGAGTATGGCGATATAAAAGTCATGTTCGGAGATCAGGTCTCTCAGGCCTTTGCCCGGGCGATGGGAGTCGACGAAGTCGTCCAGGGAGACTGTGCTCAGGTGCTTGACGTCCTTTTCCTGAAGCACGTAACATCTAGGTCTCCCATGGATGATGAAGACCCCTTGTCGATTCTGAGGCCGGGCTTAGGTCTCAGTTCTTTGGCGCGAGCTGTCATCAGTTTAGTCCATGAACTGGTGACAGCAAGGAGACGCGCCGAAGAACTGAGGGCGTCCCTAGAGGAACAGAGACAGGACACAGTGCGACTTTTTGTGAAGTCGTTGCTGTGTCTGGGCATCAGGGAGTCAAAGACACGGAGGTGTCTTGATTCCCTGATGGGAGGCACAGGAGCGCATAGTTCATCATATCTGCGCTGACATCAAGAGCCATCCGGTGGAAATCCAGGTGGACTGGGTCCCTGGGCTTGTGAAAAAGGTTTTCAGGGACCTCAGAGAAACCTTTGGATGTTCTGCCGGATGGGCTCTGGGCTTCATGGAGCACGAGATCGTCGACGACACAATTGTGTCGTCTCTTTTAACCCGGATTGAAAAGCACCAGAAGAAGAGGGGCGGTTTTTTCTCAAAACTTTTTCTGGTGCCAACATCTTCAAGAGGTATTTTATCAAATGAAATGCCTCTTGAAGATGTCAATCTCGGCTGTCGATCTCGGCTCCATGACGCCCCCCTGTGCCTCCGCCTCTCTGTTCCTCTATTGGTCCTGGTATCGAGTCCTCTCTTTGTGCCTCCGTCGGTCCCAACCCCCCAAAAGCCTCCAATAATTACCTTAATTATTTTCAGTCATATTTGATCACTTTAAATGTTACTTAAAAAGGGATGCATAGTTTGTACCACTGTTGCCTTGCAGTTTGATGGTACTGGGTTCAATTCTCGGCCAGGGGTCTTTCTGCATGGAGTTTGCATCATCTCCCTGTGCATGGTGGGTTCTCTCCGGGTACTCCGGCTTCCTCCCACAGAGTCCAAAAGTATGACTGTTAATTTAACTGTTAAGTGGGTTTTCTAAATTCTCCTTAGTGAGTGTGAGCTTGTGTCTCTGTTTCCTTGCGATGGACTGGTGACGTGTCCAGGGTGGCGTGCCCAGGGTGACCTGTCCAGGGTGACCCAGCCTCTGACTTGTTGACAGCTGAAGATAGGTACCAGCACACTTCCTGACCCCATACTAGGCTGTAAGAACATGGATGGATGGATTATTTTCAATCATATTCTATCAATTTGAATGTTACTTAAACAGAGTCAAACTGAATTGAGCAAGACACAAAGAAAAATCAGAAATCGGTATAAGTGCAGCAGGTTTTTCTTATTTATTCTCTGTTTTTTTTTTTTTTTAGCTTTAAGACACCGATTACTATAAAGGTGTGATAAAATAGATGGACCACGTTGGTCTAACTTGATCCTACGCTGTGATTTTCCGTAAAAGTTGCAGCATCAGGGATCTCTTGAGTCCAGGTAGAGATTTAACTTTAGGACGCAGCAGTGATTTCACTCGGAGCGCCGCTGAGCACGGTTCCTGAGCTCATCCTGTGTTTTCCGCTAATCCGTTTCCAACGCTGCGCCGCCCGAGGGCTCAGAGACCAAAACCCATTCCCGGCTGATTTCCAGGCTTTTCTGCTCCTCACCGTCGCCCGGCTGCTTTTTCCTCTGCGTTCTGTTGACGGACACAAAGAAAGAAGAATAAAAACACAAACTCTTAGAAAATCGTCGCAAAAAAAAGTTTCCCCCAAGCAGTAATTAACCCTGTTTTGATTTATGCTTTTTTTTGAGTCAGTTCTCTGTGACTCAACAGAATCGATTCCAACAAAATTAGTAGCAAATATGTTTTATTCTGATAAGCTAAAAGAACAATATTTAGCTATATTTAAAACCAGTAAGTGTCACATTTCTTTTCTTCTTTTTTTTGATAAAAAAGGCTGAATCTATTGAATCAAATTGTTTGCACTTATCAAAAACAAACAAAAAAATAAAACTGGGTTGAGCGATTAGAGAAAAAAGGCGAAGCCTCTGGATCGATACTTGCCACTGAGTGTCAGAGCTGATGGCAGAGGCCAGTGAGCTGTGTGTGTGTGTGTGTGTGTGTGTGTGTGTGTGTGTGTGTGTGTGTGTGCGTGTGCGTGTGTGTGTGTGTGTGTTCTCATGAAACAGAAACAGACAGATCGAGCTGCCAGCAGGGACAGCGTGGTGCTGCTTGATATTTCCATGAATTGAGGAGCAGCAGCTTTACGATCAGATGGGAAGCATCTGTCTGCAGGTGGTGTTGTTTTTGGGCCGTGTCAGCGAGTTGTGGGGGTCGTCCGTGCCGTGTCGGATCCGCTGTCATTTCCGTTTTGTTCGAAAACCCTGACAAGAAAGGACAGTCTGACACAAACTCGCGATGAAAGTTGCCTGCCACAGAGCGGGCGGCTTGTAAACTCCCCCATGTGTAACATCTATTTCTGACCCACAGAGGAAAACCTGAAGCTTGTCGCTTCCCCCCACGCAGAAAACACTGACTATTGTTTCTCCGAGAGCAGAAAAACACTCAGAGAAATGTTCTCATTCTGAAACGTTTTGCTTTGTGGGCACCGAGGAGTCCCGACAAGTTTGCTTTGTTTTTAATCGAACAATTTTTCTAATGCTTATTTTAGTAATCGATTAATTTTATTTTATTTTTTTAAATGGCACATTCTGCAGGTTTTTCATCTACCCGCTTAAGTTTTTTAAAAATATAAATTTTTAAATAAGGAAATGAACTTTTTATTGCCTAAAATGCAATAACATTGCATTCCTGAACTGGGTGAAGCTAAAGCTATTTTTCCTGAGTTTTGGCTAAAACATATTTACACTCAAAGGAGTTTTTACATTACATGTAAAATATTTTTGTTGACTTGCTCTGACAATGTTTTCTTTTCACCAAATAGCATTTTTTTTTCTGTGTAGCCAAGTTAACAATTAATCGATTACTTAATGAGTAAGTGATTAATTGTTTCGATAATGGGTTAATCGTGATTAATCCGATAAGTTGTTTCAACTCTTCAAATTTTTATATCAAAGATGAACAAATCATGATTTTAAAATCATGATTTTATTTGTTTGGGGAAAATATTTACAAAGCAACTTATTAGAAATAAACCGACTGAGCTGTTCAATCATAATTTGAATCTGATCAGTCTTTTGGTTTTAAAGAAGTTGAGCTTTTCTGACAACGTGACTGAAAGAGGTCAAATAAAAACACATCACTGCCAGATGTACAAAATATATCAAAACAGATGAAACAGCAGAGCATTTAGTAGAGCAACACAAAGGAAAATACCTGGAGATTTTTGCACATACTGAACTTGCTCATGCTTGTTCTGTCTCCGCCGCAGTAATCACTATCAAAACATAAAAGCAGCTCCAGGTCACACTACAACAATCTGGAACTTTTTGTGATACCGTGCTATGAAGATAACTATTGTTTTCTTTGACTCTAAACTCTGGGGTTTCTATGCAAGGTGTGAGAATCAAAAGGACCTTAAAATGTTCTTACAAACAGTCCAAGCTGAAAATGATGTGGACTGACCTGACAGCTGCAGTATGCAGCTTTTACAAGAATGTGTTTTTGTTTTTTGTTTTTTTGGCATATTGAAACTCTCACTACATCTTGACAGTATAATATGATGATCTGTGAAAAAAGTCAACTTCCTCCCAGTGCTATTATCGCCATCTGCATAAATGCTCTGCTCCCAAACAAAAACAACGGAGGCAGGAGAGTTTTAGTGTCTTCAGTCACACGTGTGTATGCGCTGCTTGC
Source organism: Poeciliopsis prolifica (assembly GCF_027474105.1). Taxonomy (NCBI): domain Eukaryota; kingdom Metazoa; phylum Chordata; class Actinopteri; order Cyprinodontiformes; family Poeciliidae; genus Poeciliopsis; species Poeciliopsis prolifica. Next base: position 7,625,934 of record NW_026562394.1, read on the forward strand.
TGGGTCTGATTGTTTTCTTTATGGTTTTATTGGCTGTAATGGCCTGTATTTGAGAGTTGTCAGACAGGAAAGTAGGTAATGAGAGAGGGAGAAGACATGCGGCAAAGGTCACCAGGCTGGGATTCAAACCTTTGAAGTCCTGGGCTGTGCTTTGGCCTTGGTTATTTTTAACCAAGGAGTGTCTTTCTGCAGATGGCAGTAGGACCATAGCAAGAGGGTTAGAGATAGGGGTTAGAGGAGCTTGATTTTGGTTAGATGTTGCAAATGCTTGACAGCTCTGCTAAGAAAAAGAGGAAACAAAAGAAATCTGTAAGGAGGAAACTCTTGTTCATGGCTCAATAGTTACTCGACCCACAGAGACTCTACATGCAGAAAATAAGATCAGAGTGTATGTTGAGCCCAATGACACGTCCAGAGGCGCTAGTGTTGGAGTTTGGTCAGTTTGCAGGCCTGGAAACGCCACAATTCTGTCCCAGAAGTCGTGCAGCTGGCTTTTATGGAGGAGAGAGGCCAGACGTTTCAAGATAACCGAGCCACAACACACTCAGGGCTCCCCCACCTCCAGGCCTGCAGCTCTTACGTCTCAGACACATCCCCTCTGGCTGCTTCCTGAGATCAACTCACACACATCAGGTGACTCTTAAGAATTATTTGTACCCTCATCTGCGAGTCCCAGTCAGAGAAAATGAAACCTCGCTCTGCCCCAGGTGTCTGACTCAGACAAATATTGTGTCGCTGGGTCGTGTTTTTGCGGAGATGGAGTGTCTGTGTCGCAGCTTCGTAATGCGATGAGGCGGATTTAGAGTTGAAGAACGAGGTGAAACTCTGCTGGTGGCTGGACTTCAAAACAGCCAATCCCTATTTATGGATTTGTCACACGGACAATGATGGGCAAAGGTGCAGCTTCGGGATCCAGACCGTGCCGTGAGTCTGAGGACCAGCTGTGACATAAAGCAATGAGCTGCAGTGTGATGCGAAGCCTTGCAGTGCATGTAGCTCTGTGTTGGTGCAGAGAAGTGAGTGTTATTGTGGGTTTCTTGGTTTTGCTCTTACAGCAACAAATCTTTCATCTCACCGTGATGTTATGATTTTGTTAAACTTTGTTTTTTAATTTTTTTAAACCTTACATTTCTTGAGCATCTTGAAGGTGACGCCATTTCACAACTGAATGGTTGCAACGGGTGATTCAAGAATCAAGCCCAGAGGATCTTCACACGACATTCACCCGTTCACTCACACGTTCACATGCTGATGGTGGCAAGCTACTGGACAGTAGCCACAGCTGCCCTAGGGCAGTGAAGGCCACGCTCCAGATATGTTTTTGAAGAAGAAATAACATAATAACATGACGTTAATCAAAAAAAGTTAAAAATTAAAAAGTGTCCGTTAACCGTCACCTTTTGCATTTTTAATCACTTTCTTACGACATGAATGTCAGTTTTGCTTATCGTTGGATGAAAGTTTGTCTTCTCACTTGAGCTCTGAACTAGATTTCTGTTTAGGAGTCAGCTGATGTTGTAAACAAAGAGAAAACTGTGTGAAAACAGGCCGATCTGAGTCAGATGGAGGGGAATCCACCCGCCTGTCAAACCGAAGTTTGACGACGACCTGTGGGAGTTTCAGCCGTGCTGTAACTGTGACGTCGCATTATTGTGATGTTTTATAAATGTAAACTTTGACCTATGTTGAGTGGATTCTATGTGCCAGAGGTTGGAAAGGAGGAATAGTAGAGCAGTCTTTTTTTGTTTTGCTAAATTTTATCTTTATTTTCAATCCCAAAATAGAAATAAAATGAACAACAAACGAAAATATGCTGACCTGTCTATATTTAGGCTCTTTTGTCGTTTTAACTAGATAATGTGTCTTTGATTAAGATTAGTGCATCTAAAATAGAGCTAAATTCTTGGTTTGTTTGATCTCATCGCAGATGTTACACTTTGGTCAATTTCATGTAAAGACACAAACATTTTGAATCACTGTGGTGGAAAAATCTTAAAGGCAATAAATCAGTCAGCAGAGAAATCGAATCTGGAAGTGACTTGAGCCCGAGGCGATGAGGTCGACCCCCATCAGCGATGACATTTTCACCACTGAGGGCAAATTCCTCCAGCTTCAAAATTAATCCTCCATCAAAGTCATTAAACACCTATTTTAGATAACTACACATGGAGACTTAATCCAAATTAGTTGATCCTGGAAACTAACCAAGTTAACTACTACTGTCTAATTTGGATTAAGTCTCCATGCGTAGTTATTTAAAATAGGCAAGATAGTAACTGCTTATGATCTGTTCACAGAAAAATCATGTCAAAAATCTTGAAGCATCAATTTAGGTTTCCGTCTGTTGAGTCCCGACTAAAAACACATTCAGTTTCAGAGACTCACTCATTAGGCTTCTTCTACAAAAGGTTTAAAAAAAAAGAAAAAAGCTGATTATGTTTATTGCTGCTCTGAAACACAGATCCGCTGCAGGAGGCAAAGTGAAATAGTTCTGCTTCAAGCTCATCAAGGTGTTATGTCTTGAAAGCGGCAGATAAAATGAAACTTATTACATCACGATCTCTCAATAGTGAAGCAGCTTTTAGGTTTTTGCACCAGTTCGTTTGTGGAAACAATCTGAATGGAGTTGATATGATGGAGCAGTGACCTGCCCCACAGTTTGTGGGGCTTTTGCTGTGGACGCAGCTGGACTTTAAGGTGGATGTTGGGAGCGCTCAGGCTGCGGCACAGGTCGGTGGCCCCTGGGGGCGGAAGTGGAGTTTGGAAAAGGAAGCAGAACAAAGATAGATGCCGGCGGGCTGTCGTCATGCCAGGACTAATCCATTCAGCTGCTGGTTTGCTCGCTGTCTCCACGCACGAAAAGCAGAGTGTTCAGGAGATGGGCCCTCTGAGAAACGGATCCCATACTCGCCGTTGTTCTCAGTGATTAAAAGGAAGAAGGAGACAGCGACAAACAGCAGGATATTGTGGGTAATGAAGGATGAGCGCCTTGGTTTCCTCTGCTGGGCTGCTTTGGGTCGTGTGTTTTTATCATTCAGACCCCCTGGGGCATCCTGCCCGGGCCCCAGCAGGGGGTCACTGGACAGAGCCAGGGCTCATAAACTTATACTCATCAGAATTATAAAAAGGCAGGGGCAGAACGGGATAATGATGAAAAATAATTTCTGCTGTTATGGTAACCTGACTTTTGTTTTACAATCAAATTCCCCGTAAAACAGGAACAGTGGTTTTCCGTCACGAAGCCCAGATTAAATCCACGTTTCCATCACCGCAGCGCCACAGAATGAAACGATTGTTCATTTATCATCATATTATGCTTTTCTTCCATCCAGTTAATGCGGAGACCAAATCCAGGAAGTGCTGCCTGAGGTGTTACAAAACAAAGCCCTGTAAAAGGCCTTGGACTTTTCACATTATACATAGAAAAACTCAATTGACATTTTATCGACATTTTATGTGACAGACCAACACAAAGTGGGAGGAAACTGCAAAAAAAACAAAACAAATCTATTTTTATTTCTAGTGCAGATATCTCGGTACAGCCAACTTACAAACTTACAAAACTAACTTACAACTCACTTTTTTTTTTTTTGCAAGAGCTTGTTATAAGTAAATAGTTCCTCAATGTTGATTAAAAAAGTGCTAGAACCATTGGGAGATGCACAATCCACTTTTTTAAATTTTATTTCCAATACCAATACAGAAACCTGAGGTTTGGTATCGGCCAATACCGATCCGATACAGACATAAATGTAACAGATTAAAAAATGATTTGATAACGCTGCACCAAAACAGAACACTTAAATACACCAATGGCTTCACAAGCTTGGTCAAAGATATAAAAATAAAACAATTTGTTCAGTCAGTGCAATTAGGAGTATAAGAGCCTATGTAAGATAAATAACAAAGAAAGTGACAAAAGCAATAGGTTGGACAAAAATATAAAAAAAACTGCGTCAGATCTTTCAAATGGTTCAGGAAGTACAATTAGGGATTCTAAATATAATGTAAAATAAATAATAAAGTATGACAAAGAGCACAAAGCATAGAAATAGACTGATTAGATCTGCTCTTATGGATCGGGCACATTGTCACTAAAGGTTTTTTTCAATATCAGGACCGATACAGATGTAAATATCGGACCAGTCGAATCAGCGTCTCTACTCAAACTAGACGCGTTTCTGAAAACACGCCATCAATTTTTCATGAATATTAACTAATTATTGGGTTAAAACAAGCTTCTATATCTTGTTGGAAGGCTCTTGTCAGTTTGTTTTCTCTTAGTTCAAGTGTACTAAGATACTTCCAACAAAAAATAGACAGGAAAAGTTGTGGTTTTTCAGTGTCAAATCAATGAAATAGGCCTCGTCTGTGGTCTGCAGGCGTACGGCGGACTCAATGCCTGATCCTTTCAGAGCTCTCCTCTAAAGAAAAGCGTCGTGTTCTTCCCTATTCAGTGTGCAGACATACAACATGTGACACCTCCAGCTCAGACTGACCCGTTTGGAAGCGTGTCCCTGTCAGCGTCCTCGTGAGTCATCATGGCTGTGCCGCTGAATCACTTTGAGGAAAAGACACATTGGGCTCCCAGCGTGGTTCACGTGATCGGGACGGTCAAGACAGAACCCAAAATGATTCGCCCAGCTTCCCTACAAGCAGCCCTGATGTACAGCTGCTGCTCCGGGCTTCAGGTTTCAGCCAGGGAACGTTTTTATGAGAAACCGACTACAAGTTCCTGCTCATGTTTTGATGTCGGTTATCACTTTGAAACACCGGGGAGGATTTTAGCATAAATCAAAAAAAAGAACATGTAAAACACCTGCTGCCTGCTCACAGACCAAGACTTCAAAGAAGCAGGAGACTTGTTACTTTCATTTTAACTCTACAGAGGCACATAGAACATGGCTGCATGTAGATTCTGTCTGTGGAGAATAAATACTCTTCGATTCCATTAAGCTATTTATAGATTTTCTTTGTTTATTACGTATCCCCCTTTTTCTTGTTGTGAAGTGTTAGTAGGAATTGCATTTCAGCTGTAGCCATCTGTTTTGCTCAACCCTCTGATAGCGCAACCATTTAAATTTGTGAGCGACCTACACTTTGGTTTTCTGCTGCACTTTGAGTCTTTTTCTGTGGTAGATTTGCGGCTGAGCTGTAGAACATCGTCCAGTTTGTCCATTTTTGATTGTAGAAAGTCTGGTGTGTAGCTCTTGGTTGACTCAATGACTGTAGAGTCCCGGTTTTGTAGCTCCTGGTTTCCCATTTGTAGTCGGAACTCAGGAATTCTGAATTCCCAGTTGGGGAAATCAACTGGAACGTTCCCCGAAGTCAGAGTTCACTCGGAAAGTGGTAAGAGCAACGTGGCATTTCTTTATGGCAGTAACAGTGGAAAGCTGTGATGGAAACATATTCATTTCACAAGGCACTCATGTAAGAGTGCATCTAAAATCAATGTTTCGTTCAGCAACTCTGAACGAATTAAAAGTGGTGTTTGCTTAAGAAAACGATGTTGGTAAGAGGTAACAATGTCTACTTGGGTGTCACCAGGAATTCTGCTATCTTGACCAACTCCTTCAAACCAGGCCACACTTTTCTTGTGTTTTTGTAAAATCCTACATGCTGACGGAAGTTTTGACCTCAGGAGGAACGTCCTGGAAGAGTGAGAGCGATCCTCACTTCCTTTCCAACAAGCTTTTTCTCTGTGGAATTGTGGACCTCCAGATCCTCAGAAAGTGCTCCAAGACAGATCAGATACGGAGTTTTATTTATAGCAGAGCTCATATTTGTTCATGATTAGATAACCATGTTGTTTGATAAGCAGTACCTACAGACTAAACCTTGTTTTTCAGGCTGTTGCAGAATGTTTTCTGGCTTTTCCTCATAGTGTTTGTTAGGATCAGATTGGTAGACTATAACAAAGAGTGTTAGGGTCCATGTTGTTGCAACAGATCTCTATCTGTGCTTTCCTGGCTTGATAATCCAAAGCTGTAATGCACATAAACAACAGAAAATGAAGCCAAGAGCAAAATTCATTTGCATGATTTTGCATACAAAAATGAACAGTTAACAATCCTCTTGTTAACTGTCTCTTGGTATTGACTATTGTTGTCCTTGCAAAACAAAAAGAAAGTTTACATTTTTCCATAAAGCCTTCTCAAGGCTGGAAACCACCACACATGTTCAGACACATCGTCAAGCTGTTGGTGCGCATTTGCACCTTCAGCTCACTTTTTTCCACGTTCTTCGCAGATTCTCAGAAAAACAGACAGCGACCATCTCTGCTTCTGCCCCTGAACACGAAGCTGAATATTGATCAGGGAATGTATGATCTCATCGTGACTTTGACCTTTGAGATATTGTGAGTTATGGATAAAAATGTGTTTTGTGAGATCACTGTGACCTTTGTGAATAATACGAACCTGTGTCCCGTTTTCTCCAGGTACAAGGAGTTGATGACCGGGAAGACCGCCAGGAAGATAATCGCCATTTTATGGATCCTGTCCTTTGTCATCGGCCTCATTCCCTTCTTTGGGTGGAACTTGAAGAACTCGAGTTGGGAGAACAGCAGCTCGGTCAACAACACGAAATGCAAAGAGTGTTACTTTGAGAGCGTGGTGGACATGCAGTACATGGTGTACTTTAACTTCTTTGTGTGCGTGCTGGTGCCGCTGCTCATAATGCTGGGCATCTACGTGAAGATCTTCACCGTAGCCAGGAAGCAGCTGAGGCAGATTGAGCTCAAGTGTGTAGGCAACGGGGACAACCAGAACAAGAGTCTGTTGCAGAAGGAGATCCGGGCCGCTAAATCCCTCTCCATCATCGTGGGACTTTTCACCCTCTGCTGGCTGCCCGTCCACATCCTCAACTGCCTCACGCTGTTTTACGGCGATCTGAAGAAGCCTGTGTTTGTCATGTACGTGGCCATCATTCTGTCTCACGCCAACTCCGCGATCAACCCAATCATCTACGCTTACCGCATTCAGGACTTCCGGAGCACCTTCCGCAAAATCCTGGTGCGGCACTTCCTCTGCCAAAAGGAGGAGCTTTACCTCAGCTCCAAAGGCAGCAGGCACAACAGAGACCAGGTCACAGTGACCATTGACCCTCTGCTTTAGAGGCGGAGGACTCCATCGACATCAAGGCGTGTGGTTTCTAATGTTTACAGAACAATGTGAAGATGAACCGATGTCAATCCCACCTTGAATGTACTTTTATTTATCAATTGTATTGGGTTGGGATGGGGGTCTGTGAAGTGTTCAACTATAAGTCTTAAATAACTTTGGTTTGTTGTTGTTGAAGGAGTTTTGTTTAAATAGTTGAAGCTAACTGGATTTGTAGGACTGAAGATCCAAACTCAAGATGCTATTTATTGTTCTGAATTCACCCTGTTCCAATGACAAACACTCCTCTTTTTGTGCCCTGCTCTTTTTTATACTCTCGACATTCAGTGCCAGTGTTAAAATAATTTATTTATTACAAGACCTTGTCTTTGAGAATGTATTGATCAAACAAACGTGCGTGTGTGGGCTACCTCTGTACTTGTGGAGCTAAAGAAAGGTTCAGCGGTAGCCATCCTTACATGTGGGTATTCTGCAGCTCACAGATCTTTGCTTCATCTGTCTGCTGAGAGGAGGACACATTTTCTTCAGCCTGGATTTATTCATTTAATTTGGAAGGAAGCAGTTGCATATCGTTCATCAGTACACCATAGTTTTCTCAAGACAAGCTGACCTCATGGCTCCTTAAATAAGCACCAACTTTGTACAGGAGAGTGCTAAAAATGTCAAATAAAGGGACAGTATGGCCTTTTTTCAATGGTGAGTTTCTGCTTAAATTGCATCTAAAACATTTTCAAGACAAGTTTTATCTAAAATCAAAGATGTACATGAACATTTGATTTTCCATCTCCTTTAATTGCCCTTAAAATCTTCAAAGCCTAACTTGTCATTTATATTCAACCCAATGACCAAGCAGCAGGTGGTTAGTTACTGTAGTGAATGTTTTTGATTTTATTGCCCTAACCCAGAAGTAGCAAACTAAAATTAATGTGATTCTAAAACTTAACCAGGTCAAGGGTCAAACTCCATTAGTAGGATCTGAAAGATTAAGATATCCCAAAAAAGATATCTTTTTTTGTGACGTCTTCTGTCCAAATATTTCTAAATGTACATATACACCAATCTAAATGCAATGGGAAAAAATTGGAAACTCCTCAATTAATTACTTAATATTGCAAGTCTGCATTTTAAAGATGTTTTAAGATCTAAAATTGGGATTATTAATTATTTTTATCAGTTTAAGACTGTAAAAATGTTTGTTAAAGTTAGTGACTTACCTGCTGTTAATAACTTAATATCTTCAATTTTAAGGGAGGTTTCTTTCTGGATAATTAAGCTAACAGCTAACCTGGCAAAGACCAAGACAAAAAAAAAAACAGTCAAAAGCAACCAGTTGGTTGCTGCGGTGGTGAAGGTTTAACGAACAATGCATGAATGGAGGCCTTAGTCCTCAATGCAGAAACTTAAATAGCAGAGTAACTGTCCATAAATAATATTGGATGAAAAAAAAGTGATTATTTTATGCTAGAGTTGTTTTTAAACGATTAAAGTCTTGCTTTTGTCTCCAACAGACTAGCTGTTAGCTTTAGCCTATCAGATGAATTAATCTGGATTTATACTAAATTTAGGGAATGCAAAGATTGTTTTAAACCTCTTAAGAGAATCTCACTTTCAAAAATATATATTTTTTAAAACAGGATGAATAACTAATAAGAAACAAGTCACTTTTCTTTGTCTTGCATTTTACTGTAACCACTAAAAACCAAACTGTCACCTTTGCATCTGTTCCACAGGAAACGGCTAAGTGGTGGAAGTTGGTTTAGCTGCAAAACTCGCCTACAGTGATGTGCATTTCTTCAGACGTAAGCTCAGGACGTGGAAAAAGGATTGTAGCCTTTAAACTAATTTTGTGTCAACATTGGGCCTTGTTAGCTGCTTCACAATGACGTCATGCAAGATGAAGCCTCAAATCAGAGTCCTTTATGTAACTCCACATAGACCGGGTTCTGGTCACACTTCCCTTTAGTGGCTTGCATAAGACTTCCTAGCTGTCATTGCTTTGGGCATAAGAGTTGGGCTTACTTCAAACCTTCAACCACAGTCAGACTTAAAAACCACAGACAGAACAGACAAGCCATTTGATTTCAGAAAACAAACGATTTGAATCTTTAACTCAGCCGAGTAATGTTATGTGTGCCAACAAAAGCAGGTTAGTAAATCCAGATTCCAGTGAGGGAGATTGTGAAAAGTAAATATTTTTCAACACAGAGGCGTTATTATAATACAAAGAAAAGCTTTTAAGCTGCATAAGAAGGTCTTTTTGCAAAGTCATGCCATCTATGAACTACCAGAGGGCATTACGATCACATGACAGTCATTTATTCAAATGAACATTGCCCTGACATTTTAATTTCCTGTTTTGGTGTGCGTCACTGGTGTGAAATAAGTGCTCTGACGTGGAGTCCTCTGTCTATGCTGCTGCACTGTCTTTCTGCGTTTATGGATTTCCACCTCTGTCTGATTTCAAGGGCTAAAACACAGGAGAGTCGCAACGATTAGGGACATTCCAATGGAGACATCTATACTGTAACTGCACTGTAACGTTATCTTATCGTCTTTGTTGACTGATGTGTGACAATAAGTACTGTAGCTGTCTGGCTTTCTGCTTGATGTCAAACTGTTGCCTTGATTTTTTTATTTTTATTTTAAAAGGTAATGCGAACAATGGCAAGTTCAACATTCCTGCCTTTCATTCCCAAGTATCTGTGCGTCATCTTGTTACTAATCAGGAAAAATGCCTCCACTGTGGTCGAGCTGATGTCCAACGTTTTCCAGAGGGGAAAGTTCATTTGTTCAACATAAAACTACAACATAAAACTACAACTGTTTAACATGATGCAATCTGTATGCATGGTGAATTATTTTGTTAATAAAGGCAACGTTTATATTGGTACAGTCGGATTTTATTCCCACATGTTAAAGTCGTGACAAGTTTATATTTAGTAGCAGCGCATGAGAAAAAAAAATAATAATCATGACTCTGCAGTGAGTCGGTTTGGAAGTGACCCCGGTGTCCAGATGTTCTCTCACTCCAAAACTGATGGAGCGCCAGATAAAAAGCAACTAAAAATAAAGCTGTAAGTATTTGAGATCAAGAACATTTCTGAAAGAAAACAGAGTAGAATCTGTTATCTTTCAGATAAATGCAGCAAGCCGGAGAGCCGCCCATGTGGGGGCTGCTACGGGCTCTCTGTCCCGCTCAGCACCGCGGACATCTGCTGATCGGAGACACTCTCCTGTTGAGTCACAGCCATAGCCTGACACAGGTAGACGGCCAGGATGTGTTTGCACTGGGAGGAGAGAAAAAAGAAAGAGAGAGACAAATTTATTGCACAGACGGTGGAAGGAAAGATGATTAATGCCACGGATATGAAGCTGCAATGTCGGCGGTAAATCCAACAAGAAGATCTCATCAGAGGAACCTGTTGCTAATATTCCTTTGAGAATCCTCCAGTCTAGGAGCGTGAGTCACGGAGCAAATGGCAGGCTAATTTCAGATATCAATCAAGTTCTGCACCAAAATCCAAAGAGTAAATGATGATGGGGAGTATGAGACTTTATTCATTTTTGGAAGCGATCTTTTTCCACTGAGCGTTTTAAACCCGAGTGTTAGCAGGTTGTGCAAACGACACTCTAGTGTTTTAAGTTGTTAAAGAGTGAAAAACATAGCTATTTTTAGCATTAGTGCTTTTTTGTCTTTTAAAATTAAATTAGATGAAGCACATATAGATAGATATCTGTTTAAAAGACTTGTTATTTTAAGCTGCCTGAAAGCGAGAGAAAGCAAGACTTTCAGCAGGAAACAGGAAGGCTGAAAACTGGACAACAAAGTTGTTTTTAATGGAACAAGCTGTATTTGAAAATGCTAGTATTCTTATAGGAAGTAACAGTTAGTAATGCTAATGGTATTTGCTCAATTTTTCTTATATTTTTCATTTATTTTAATTTAAATAAACAGCGACTCACAAGTCAATCGTCTTTTGTTCTATCCTAATAACTGCTTGACAAAAGTTAATAAATGTGGATCTTGTATCTTCTTAACTTTATTGATGGATTCAAAGATCAATCAATAATAGAGTTGGTATCTGCAGAACAATACATAAGATAAAAACTGAGATCAGAAATTAGGCAAAACATTCTGATCAGCGTCTCTAGTTTGAATATGCTTCAATACTCAAAGTCTGGTTTTCAATGTACTTGAGTTTTCCATAACACCATAATTATTTATTACGAATGGGCATTTATTGTATTGTTTATCAATCAGTAAACAATTTATGATGAGAATTTGTATTTATCTATTTTATCCAGTTTGTTCCAAGAGCGCATCAATAAATCAGAAAATTCCAAAACATGATTAAATGTGTTTAATGTGTGCAGTTAAGTGATATAAATCTTTTTTTTGTTTTTGTTTTTGATGAAGCAGTATTCTCTTAAATAGGAATGTATTTATTTAATACTTGTGTTTGTGTTAGCTATAAATGCTGTGCCATGCATTCACAACCATACACTTACTTAGAAAAAATAACTAACTAGTTTCATTTTTAACACAACCTTTATCGTCACCATAAAGCACCTCAAAATATCCAGTAGATACAGAATTTTGCTTCTGCTGAAGGCAGTTTGCTGCTAGTATGGGAAAGGCAACACATTTTGCAGTTGCAGCTCAGTTATTTATCCTCTGACCCACTTATTGAAACAAAATGGTCCTAGTCCATGTTGCACCGAGCCAAGTTTGAGCCTACATATTCCCTGAATGGACTCCAGCTGTTAAAAGTCATGCATGAAGGCCCATTATAAGACCCTGCAAGTAACTGATGCACTTCCCTATGACTGTAAAAGTAATTTTATTTTGCTGTGAGTGTCGTGTGTTTTGTATCAGTGTTGCTGATGTGCTCATTGGGAGTCTCCGTGGTCTGCTGCAGCTCTCTGTTTCTCACACTGGTTTTAGCTGCATCCTCCAGGGAGGCAAATCAGCCGCGCAGTCGGAGGAGAAGGAGCCGAGCTTGTTTGTTTCAAGATATTTAGGGAGAGACCGAAGGGGAGACACCAATCAGTGACCAGACAAAAACACAACCTGACCACAATACATCTGCGCACACACTCCACAGTGTGCTTTGTCTCACTTAGCGGGGCAAAGGTTTTTCTTTTTCCCTAAGAGATGCACACTCGACTGAGAAGACACAACCTCTAAGAGTCGCTGGAAAGTACATGATGTACGACAAAGTGATGTGAACTCTGACACGTCTAAAACTCCTCTGCAGAACGACAGGGCTTTCTTTAAGGACCCTATGTTACTCAACTGGCCCGTCATTGGAAAATCTTGTAATGCACACATCTAAGTAGGGCTGAAATGATTCATTGCAGTAATCTATTAGCAAAAATCGTCAAAGTAATCGGTTAATTGTTAACCGGAGTGGGCAGATTAAAAAACAAATAACATACTCGGAGTATTAATGAGGCCAAAGCTGGATAAAAAATGTACCTTTTGCATTAGAGATAAAAATAAATAAATGTGGCATGGTTTTAGTTTCACTTGGTTCAAATGCTGTACAAACTAAACATCTCCTATTTAGCTGTTCAATTATTAATCGGTTAATCCAGAAACCTGCACAGAATTTGTCGCTACACTGAATTGATGTTCAGTCGAGAATAAAGGCCTGAGCTTTGATAGAAATATTTTTTACCTGCATTTACTACAAACTATCAAGCGTACACTAAAGTAACGCTGTTTTTGCATTTTAAGCAATAAAATGGTTATCTTACCTAAAAAAGGAATTGAATGATTTGTTTCTTTGCATCTTTTAATGCACTTCCAATATTGTATAAAAAAGGCTCAAACAAATAATTGGCAGATTGTGCTGATTTTTAAAAATCAGATTAATTATCAGAATAATTGATAGCTAAAATAATTATTAGTTGCAGCTCTACATTTAAAGGGCACAAGATAAAAACGCTGCAAGAGTTGCAGCTCATTTAAAAATGGTGTCTTTTTACATTAAGTAATGAACACTGAATATCAGCAGCAAAACTGATCTGGTCTAATAAAGTCCAAACGTTAACTTGGATTCCTGAGGAGCTCGGAAAATGTTCTGCTTATTCAGCCAGGTTGTTTCCTATTGAGAAAGAGGAAGCTCAGATTGTTTCATTGTTGCAGCATTTTGCTTAAGATGAGATTTTGTAAGTTGATTTTATTCCAAGGTGTGGAAAGAGGACCGATTGCTAGGGGTGCACCGATTGCAGCTTTCTGGCCGATTGCAGATTACCGATCTTTTAAAAAGCATAACTTACCAATTCCAATTTTGGCCAATGCCGATTTTTTTTGTCTGAAATGTTGCTCGATATATCAAGAAAGTTGCTGAATTGGCAACAATGGGGTGACTTTTGTTAACTGCAAATGTGCAGACATGACCTGGTCGGCCGGTTTGTCAGTCAAACTTCTCTCTTGGGAGAAAAGAAAAGCACAGCAGTTGATTTCTAGACCTTTGACAAAATTGATAACATTGGTGGAGAAGATTGGCTTCATATGTAAAAATTGGCCGATCACCGATCTCCCAAAATTAAGGAAATTGTCACAGATAAATTGGTGGACCCCTAATTGTTACTATTAATAAAGAAAATTGTCATAAAGTTTGTTCGCTATTTCCTTTATAAAATCCCTTAAAAGACTCTTTCATTTTAGTTTTCTCAAACTGATTTAGTTTTATGTGATCATCTTTAAAAAAAATTGTGCTCTTATTCTTCTCCCTGTTGTTCTACTGCCATCTGCAGAAATGCACCATTCGATCAGAAACAAGCGATCAGAGCCAGGAGGAGGGTCTTTGCTCTGTCAATCACGCATGTGCATTCGCTGCTCAGACCCTCCCCTTTTCTCTCTGCCACACTACAGCTGCTTCACCCCAACAGAGGCTGCTATGAATGCTAAGGCACAAATGATGGTGGATAAACAGTTTTCCTGGAACACTAAGTTGTTTCTCCACCATTAGCACATCGAGCAGCGCGTACATGAGTGTGATTCATGCTCTAAGATCTTCCCCTTGGCTCTGATTGGTTATTTTTCATAGGGAGCGCTGCACCACTTCAGACAACAATAGTAGCAAAGGGAGGAGGACCTTGATTATTCGTCATGTTGCACTGTCACAACATAGAGAGAGTTTCAGCAAAGACGGAAAAAAACATCGTTTTGTAATAGTTACATACTGCAGCTTTAAATGATCTAAATGGGGACACAGCTCATATGGAACCAGGGAGACTCACCAGCAGACCTTGGTTTCTGCGCAGGACTGTGTAGGTAAACGCCGGGCAGGGGCAGTAGTGACAGGACAAGAAGCAAGTGTACAAACGGCCCGAGCCTCCAATGACCTGCAAACAATTCATGCAAACTAGATTAATACAAGACACAGCACTGATGTAAATTCCTCTCCTGCTGTGGGTTTATTATGTGCCAGGAGTCTGGCAGGGATCACAAATGTTTACATCAGCACACGTTGGTTTCACTAGAGGGTAGAATTACAGATTTCTATCCCTTGATTCTAATTACCTACTGTTTATCTCTGCAAACTTAAAAACACTTCTATATTTTCAGTCCTCCAATGAGCAGACAAACAGTGAATTAAACTGCGGACAACTCCTTCAAAAATGTCTTGATAGTCATCAAGACGTATTTTGGCAAATGTGAGACAGGACGTCGTGTTCTTATTCATCAGGTTTGGTTTATGTCTCTAAATAATGCCATTCATGCCCGGTATCGTTCTTTTTTGTTGAATCGTGAACTCTGACCTTAAAGTAAGCGAGGCCTGTAGAGCTTTAAATTTTGTTCTGGGTTCTGGATGAAAGAATGTGTTATTCATGGATTGTTATTCATTCCAAGAATAACACATTCTTGGAATGAGTTATTCCAAGAACACATTTTGTTCTTGGAATGATTTGGAGATATGGAACTCTCACTGTTCAATTCTAATTAAAAATTTAAAAATACTTAATTGATTCCAAAGGGAAATGAAATGTGACTCATTTATTTAAAGAGTTATTGTACATGGCGATGGCTGTTTGCAGGAAGGATCTCCTGTAGCAGTCTGTATCACAACGAATTTGAGGAAGCCTCTGAAGACATTCTCTATTTTTCTGTGACTCCATGTCTCATAAAGAGGTTCTGTTCCAATGTTGTCTTTGGTTGTGGATAATAGATGTTATTGGACTTGGAGGTGGCTTTTCAATTACTTTATTTTCTACAAATTGTCTTTGGATCTGTTCAAGTGATTATTGATTCTAACCTTGTGGCAGTAATAAAACCTTGGTGGGGCTTGTCCTGGGAGACAGTAATTATATTGTCACGTAGTGCAGGGCTGATTTGGATAGATTTTCTTCCCTTTATAAACTAAATAACCCTTTAAAAGCTGCATTTTGTATTTACTCTAGTAATATTCGAGTACACAGCTATTTTAGCTATTCTTTTCTCTCCCAGGAGCTCATTTTGAATATTGAAAAAGTTATAATTTAAGGTAATATTGTTACCATTTTTTCAACCTCATAATTTCCTATGAGTTATTTAGAAGAGTGGGAGCAGAAATCATGTATTTTTAAACGAGCTGCGTGGGATGTGTAATGGCCCTGGGTGACGGAGCGTCATGTCCACGGTGTCGGCATCCCCTCCCAGCTTTGGACAGTGATTTAGGCGCCTCTCTCTTGCTTGTGAGGGCGTGTGAGGACATCACATTGGCAAATTAGCATGACACAGCACAATAACTAATGCCTCTCAGACTTGGCACCATTATTGTGCTGAGATATAATTAATTACCTTCCCCTATGATCTACCAATGTAAAAAAAAAGAAGGCTCATTTGTTCAGTACCACGCTTCATTATAAATAAGGCACAAAAGAGAAAATTGCTTCAACTCAATGCAGCTTGAGGAAGACGGATAAAGCACCATGAATACTGGGATGAGGAAGGAACACTGTGGCAACTAAACCGGGGACTTTCTAAAGAGTTAGGCTGATTAAGAAGCAGCTCACACTTGGGCCCTTTTTGTTTTCTGTTGGTGTCAAAGAAATGTGGCTCTGCTGCAGCTCACACAGCAGCACTGACGGCTAATATCATCAAAGCCTACAGCAACATGCAGACATGGATATATGTTTGTTTGGTAAACACAATACATCAAAATCTGGCATGTAGTGGCAGCACATGGAACAGGAAGAGAAAGAGAGAGTTTGCATAGTTTAGACTCAGAAGAGCTCTTGAAAGGAAGCCATCATGACAGAGCGAACTGCTTCTGGTGTAAAACTCTGGAATATCAACCATTTTGCGATCATTCTGCACTCATCTGATCAGGTGCATTTATGTTGACTTATAAAAGTGCTTTAAGATTTAATGCAGGGTGTCCCCCAGTGTTTTACCAGCCTGGCGGGCCACCAGGTTTTACTAGTGCCCCCCGCCAGGCTACGCATTGGTTATTTATTTAGGTCTTTTTAAAATGTTTGCATTTTTTAAAGACTTTATAGTTGATCTACAGGTGTTAATTTATCAATCTTTCAATAACACACGATTATCAAGCGATATTTTCAGTTTCAAGTTTAAGGAAAGAACCATGAACAAATTGTAGTCTTTATGATAGATATATTTGTATTTATTTTTTTCAAATTAACACAAATAATAGTTTTAAAGAGACACGTTTCTGACACATTGAGGGTCTTTGAGTCATCAGGTCTCTAAAACAAAAAGGCGCTATGACAGAGTTCTTCAAATAAATGCTAAGAATAGTTGCAAAGGATGCTAACTACACTGAAGAAAAACATCTTTGACCTTCACTCTGGTGTTTGATTGAAAGGTTAAAGGGTCAGTAAAGTTTCTGTATTTGTAGCAGTCAAGGAGCAAACATTCATAGCCCAAATCTAAATATTTCTTGTTAGGTTTGTAGATTAGGGCTAGATTATTTCCTTCACAATCTAACAAGCTGTCATTCAATGCTGTGGTTAATTACAGTCAGAGTTGGACTATTCCAGCTTAACTTTATGTTACTGAAGCAGCTGAAGCAGATCAGTTCACGCAGATCTGTGTTAGTCAGAACCAAAGGAGAAAGTTTATATGAACGATGCAAGAACTTTACTTGTTTCATTTAAGTTTTTAGCACAGGTGGTTATTTGTCACTAGTTATGCTTCCATTTAGTATTAAATTTCACAGATGAAAATTAGGAAAAATTTGCTTAATGGAAACTCACAAGTCACATGACCAACAACAGGATTTACAACGAAGAAGATGACAGGAAGTGGTAGGAGGATGACGGCACATAAGTTTTTAATGACTTACAGTGTAAACAAACTTATTCACATGAGATTTTAACTACTTTTCTCATTTAATGGAAGCACAGCAATTGCAAAATTGTGTTGTTTTTTAAATTCTAGTGCTGGTCTGTTAAATCTTCAAGCAACTTCTCTAGGACAACTTTCCTCTTGACTTCTTCCTCCTCAGGATTGTTTTGCATTAATCCCAGTTCAGTGTTTCACTCGTATCTCCATCACCCTTTGACAACTTTCGCCTGAATTATTGCCTTTTGTTGCATATATTTCTATTTCAAACATCTGACAGACTAAAAGCCCTTCAAAATCATTGCAAATAACATGATTTTTCTGATATCCAACAGCATGAATCATGTCATTTATCTCGTTGACCATCAATTAAATGCTTAAAGCATGTATCAAATGATGGATGTCCAAGGTGTTGCATGTTATTGTGATACTGTTAACACTTTTTCCTTTCTGCATCTTTGAGCTGTCTGTGAAAGTAACAGTAGAGCGAGAGTTCAGATCCTCTTGGCCTTCAGATTCTGAATGTTAGATGAAACTTGGATTAGTTAATGGCTTGGTAATTTTGACGGACACATCAAAAATTTGTTTCAATAATTAAATTAAGAACTGAAGAGTTTTCTTTCAACTTTCTGAATAGAAAGAAAATGATCAAAATATGCCTTCGAAGTCGTGACCTTAGTTTTACTTCCATTATTTATCCAATGGAAAATGTGTGGACATCAAATCAAATTAAAATGAAAAATTGCAAAATCAAGAAGTTTGATTACTTTGAAGCTAATTTTATTAAAACTAAGAAAAAAACATAATTTTGATGTATTCATTTGGGTTGAAAGTAACAAAAAATGGTGGCAAAATATAAAAATCGGCTTATATTTTTGTGTTCTGCTTCATTTAAGATTTTTTTAATAACGCCACACAGTCGGTGTTACTGTTCACACTTTTGTTTCCCTGTAGACATCAGTGCATCATCCCTTATGTAAAGGTCAGTGGATGTTAGGAATGAGATAAGGTGAAAGTCTCAGCGGTGAAATGCCAAGTTCTCATGAGTAATTCATCCCTTCAGCGGAAAGAGACTGAGAGAGAATAAATACAAGATGAGAAATCCAGTAGAATCCAGCAGAAAAGGAAGAAAAACACATTCACATATGTACAGGAAGCTACAAAAACCCCTGCTTCATTCGTTATCTCGATTCAGTAATGTCCACATGCATATCATCCAGCTCTCTCATCCTACTTTAATCCAAGCAGAAATCTCCTGGATGACTAATTGTGGGTGGATTTTTTTAGGGGTGAAGCAAAGTTATTCAAAATATCACAGTTAAGATTTATTGCTAAAAGTTCAATACAGCTTTCTAAAGTCAGAGCGCGGTGTGAAGATGATGTACCCTGAGCTGAAACACACATCCCAGAGTCCAGCTCAAAAGATCAGAGCTGTCAGAACAGAACCCCGACTCCTCACTGAGCCGATTTCAGCCGCTCACTGAGGAGCTTCCAACGGCTCATTAAAACTCACCTTAACACAGCCAGAGAGCAAGTTCGGTTCAATAAACAAGTTTTTTTTTTCTTTTTTTTAATAGACGTTGCTCACCTAATAAAGCTTTCCTAAATACAGAGGCATAAAAAGACTGGCTGTCAGTTCAAATGGAAGAAGGAGGGGAAAAAAATAATAAAACGGCTAAACAGGTTAAAAAGAAACATTTACTAAAGGTTTTTCTCAAAAATTTGAGAACGTTCTTTGTTGTACTAAGTCCTGATTTCAGTCCTCTGGAGCAGGAAAGTCAAACTCATTTTCATTTTGGGCCGAACTGATATCACAAATGTCCTCAAAGGGCAGATTATGGCAGAATGCATTGATAAAATGGTCCATTAACAAACTGCTAATTCTCTCATTAATGAGAGAAATATGTCTTTAGACAATGGAAATTATTTTGGAGATTCTAACTGACCTGAAAAAGCCAAGTTTGGTCTGATCTAACTTCAGACGGTGAGAAGGAAGAGATGTTTGAGTCTCTTATTTGGTTTCTGGTTTCAACTGTCCTCACAATCAGGAATACAACAGAGCACAATAAAAGTTTGGTTTCAGAAATACTATGACATAATGTTGGTGAAAAAAGAAAAGTCATTTTCAGTGGTTTCTTTTATAAAGAAAAGAGATTTTTATTCTTTTTGGATCTGGCCCGACAGGGTGCCGGACAGCAAATACCAGCCGGCCTTGAGGGAAATCACATAAAACAATCACAATCCAAGAGCTGAGGTGGAACTATCCCAATAGATCCACATTCCTGTTCGGCTTCATTGTCATTCATAAGACTATTTTTATTTCAGCCTGAAGGAGTTTACCGGAAAACCGTGGCACAATGACCACAAACTGTGTGGAGAACGTCGATTCTTCCACTTCGAGTAACGCTACGCCCTTCTGACGCGCAAACAGCATGACTCAGTAAAGATGACGGGTTTGTTTGTCTGAGAAATTCTGTGAGAATCCTGGATTTACAGACATAGATAACATCCGGACTCCAACTTCTTGCTTTGAAGAGTGTTCAGACCTTCTGTTGGATTTATTTTTAGTTATTTCCAGGATTTAGAAAAAAATCTTTGTTGCTCTGATTTTCAACAGAACTAATTAACCTACTGAGACACACATTTTTATTTTTCATTTACATTTAAATTAGTCAGAATTGAAAACTGTCTTGGTTTTATCATGACTATTTTTACATTTTATTTGCAACTTTCTTAAAGATGAAAAACAGCCCTCCTCTCTCTGGCTGAGAGCCATCTCCTCTGACTTGTGCTGGCTCATCTGTTAATGGGGTCAAAGTTCTCCAGGACGTCACAAAGGTCATGATTTAAAAATGGCAACAGTTGGAGTTTGTTAAGATCCTTCAGTTTTTAAAACCAAGTCGTTTTCTTTATGTACTTTAGCATTTCTGTAATACGCTATTACAGAAAGGGCTGAAACGATTAATTGGATTAATTATGAAGAATCAATCATTGAAATACTTGTCAACTAATTTAGTAGTCGGTTGATCTTTAACTGGAATATACAGACTCAGATGTTGATGTTACAAGTGTTTTTTTAGATTCTGATGCTTCCTTCTGCTACAAACTATCAAACTGTTATTGCATTTTCGGCACTAATTTCTTATTTTAAAAAGTAATTGACTGATTTCTTTATTAGCATCTATTAATGTACTCTAAAACTGTATAAAAAGTCTTAAGTTATTAAATGAATCTGTTTTCATCTGATTAAGCGTCAGAATAATCAATAGATTAATTAGCTGCAGCCCTGCACCACTTAGCATAAATATCTTTGCTGTTAGATTGATACTGAGCAAAACAGACTTACTAGCAAAAATTAAAGTACTGTCTATTGTCATACGAGACAGGAAATTGTCTCCACACCATGTTTAGCAGGCGCCAAATAGATCACCACAAACATATTGTCCCCACTGTCAAACATGGCGGGTGCAGCATCATGCAGTGGCGGTGCTTCTCAGCAGGAGGCCAAGATAGAAGGTAAAAGGAATGCAGCAAAATATAGAGAAATCCTGGAGAACAATATGTCTTCATTTATAAGAGAGCTTTCCTAAATCCCCTTAGTAATTGAATCTCAGTATAAAATCCAGTTGTTCCAGAGGTCAGACAGAGGAGACGTGTGAGAAAACACTCCACCTCACCCTGAACACACCACTCCTGCTTGAAAAAGAAACCATCTTTATGAGACTGTTACTCAACCCGAAAGTCTTGTCATGCTGTTGACAGAAGAACCAAATTCATAAACAGTAATCATGCGGCTCATATATGGAAGTTGGTCTGTTCGCAGTTCAACACTCAGTGGTTAATAGAGATTGTGCGCTGTGCAAGCGGGGAGTCCTGACTGTAAAATGTGCAACGTTGACAGCTACTTAACAGACCTGGAAGGCTTTTCGACCGCTGGGAGAGGACAGACACGTGACGGAGCTCTGGTCAACCAGGTCCAACGCCTGCAGCGCACAAGTCCCGAAGACAAACTTCAGCCTGCCAAGACGAGAGGAAGGCGGCGTCAGGGTTGAGGGAAACCAGTGAAGTCAGAGATCTCATGGCGTCAATCTTGGTGCATGATTCAAAGTTATGAGAAAATACAAGCTCTAAAGATTAGTCCAGCATCAATAATTTGCTATTTGTAAATTCATTGATAATTCAAGATTCTTTTTATTGAGATGTTCTTCTGATTCAACAACATGCACGTTGGCGAAACACAAATAGTCACACGACAGGCTGTTGATAGGTAACCAAAGAGTGAGTGAGGTAGTTGATGCCACCAACCTTTGTTAGCTCGCTTTGTGAGGTTGAGTGGCTAAAGCCTTTCCTCTGCCTACATCCCCCAGAATGCTGTGTGGTTCTGGACCGAAGTTCAGCGAAACTATTTAAAATTCAATCAGATGCAATATCTATTGATATTGTTCACTTTGACATTTCAAAGGCTCAAACGGATAAAACCTGAATAGCTTTGTTGTAAACTGCTTCCCACTATTTGCTTTTTGAAAGTCTTGCTCTCGCTCGCTCTCTTGCAGCTTGAATGAACCAATGAATCAGATCGAGTTTAGCACCAAGTGGTCAACAATCGGGGCCCGTCAGGCAGAAAAGATTTTAGTCAATGGAGGATTTTTGGTCCCTTTCTTAGAGAGGAGAGCATGAAAGTGAAAACTAGTTTGTTTTTTTTTGTATGTTTTTAAGTCTGCAAAAAATAAAAAATAAAAAAAATACACAATCTATAGAAATGAAGAAAGAAATAACGTAACCACATTAAATTTGTCTTGTGATAATTCCAATTATATTTTGTAAGAAGTTGCTAATTTGTGAAAAGACCAATATGGAGCGAAACCTCAACTTTCTAACAAATGTCACAAAGCCCAGATTTTCCAAGCGTGAACCCCTAAACTGGAAACGTCCTGATGAACAAACAGGATGTGAAAGTGTTGCGCAGACAGGGAGCGGCCCTCTCTGACAGCAGCTCAGACCACCAGGGCAGGAAATGTCTCCGTCAACACACAAAGCTAGGCATCATGTCTCTGTCTCTGTCTCTACGTCACGTGGGACGAATCCAAGCCATAAAAATGCCCCATTCATTCTCCTTAGTGTGGTTTAGCAGTTCACCATGACTCAACCTGAACACCCTTTCCATCACCGCACAGATCCCACTGGATGATTGATGTTATTGCTATTCTTACAAATATTTTAAATAGAAAACAGAAGAAAAATGTCCATCAAGCTCAAAATAGTACCTTTGATGGAAGCAAATGTGTTATGCATTAGGAAAATGGATACTTACGCAACAAGTAGGTCATCGGGTACTGCAAAAAGAAGAAAAAAAGATCTCAAGTTCAAAATGTAACAAATAATTCCTTAATTTGATTCATTTGTTGAGGAACTGTTTAAAGGGGACTAAAATCTAACTCCATGTTATTGCTTTCTGGCCGTCACACTGGAACTGGAACACTGCAATCAAATGCAACTACTCTTCGGAGGATGATGTGTTACTCTGTGGCAAAGAAAAGGCATGCTGCCAAACTATTTTTTTTAATTCAGCAGCTCGACATTCTGCCTGTGCAAAACATACCTGAAATATGCAAATAATAAGACTAATTTCTTATTTTACAGATTATCTTTGAGGATAAATAAAGGTAAGGGATATATATGCAAAACAAACACCAGGAACAAGTCTAATTTTGCAAATGAGTCTGCAGTAAAAGAGAGCACTTGCAGACATTAATGAGTGGTTGCAGCTTGTTGACTGAAAGGAAACATAACTACAAGAGAACCGTCAGTTGAAACAACAAAATGCATTAAAAAAAACGTCAAGCAAGAAAATTTACTCAGAACGGGGCAAAAAAATTGGGTTGTTCCCTCCGTTTAAAAAAATGGTGATAAAATGAAAAATATCCACACACATTCCTTGTACCAGGGTGAGTCACCTTTACAATCCAGAAAGCCAATTGTTCCATTGCTGCTTCACTTTCCACTTTTTGCAAAGGCATGATGCCAGTTGTTATTGCTAAGGATTAGTTACAATGCAAAGTTTGAAAGGGGCTATCTAAGACAACATGAGCCTGTGAAAAAGTCTTTGCATTCTTAAAAGAAATCCTCAGTTTGACAGCAGCTGTTTATATCTACTCAGCTCATCTTTGTCGAATATAAAATTTCTCTGATGATCTGAAAGATGATCTAAAAGAAATAACAGAAGAACTGTGTTTAGAAGGTAAATATTTTTTTTCCAAGAACTACTAGAATGAATTAAGAAACTACTTCACTCATTAAGTCTTGTCGGGAAAAAAGTAAACGTTGTTATGTGGATATATGCTACTTTAACTGATTTGCATTACAGATAGGTGGTTCTGGCCTAATGGCAAAGTCAAAACTATAAGACAGCAGTGCCCCCTACAGCCCAAATCGTTAACTACATTACCCTGCTGCATTAGCAAAAGCTACATTTCTTTCACCGTACAAGCAAAGTAAAAATACTTTCATTTTATTTGAAGCAAGTAGCTATAGATATCCGATTATTCAAATTAGTATTGGTATTGAAATTAGTAATTCCCGTTGTTAGTTCGTAGAATTCAAGACACTTTTCCGTTCAAACCAATCAAGCTAGATTTCGTGTTGCCCCAAATATCACCGCTCGGTCGTTTCTTACTTTGACTCGTCTCCTCGTAGATTTTCCGGATGTCTCGGAAAAGCTGTTCTGCTACGGCAGGTAAAAACGTCCGCATTTTTTCCACATAGTTTTTCCTGCTGTTTCAGGGTCTACCGCTCTTCATCAGCCAATAAGGCGCGACCAAAACATTACGACTTCCGGTGTCGGACTGCCCAAAGTCCTTTCAAAGTAAAAGTTATTTTCACCCTTGCAAATAAGCAGGGTAATTCATTTTTCAAAATTTTGACTTAACTTTCAAAATTCAATAGCAACTCTTATTTTAGGGAGAAATCAGGAGCTAGAAAATATTTAAGTAAGTACATATATGAAAATAAAACGTGGAAAACCGAAGAATTTTTTGTAGCTTTTCTTGAGAAGCGAGAAAATACTTACCATATCATACTTGGACGGTGACATTACCAGGCGACGTGTATATTTTATGAAGGTGATATTTCTATATAAAAGAGGTATTTGTCAGTGTGTTCATCCTATTCTAACAAACTGTCAGACTTTTATTACATATTTTTCATTATATTGCAATTCCTGACACTTTTTTTTTATTTAATATTGCAGTAACTTGCCAG
This sequence comes from Poeciliopsis prolifica, assembly GCF_027474105.1. Classification (NCBI taxonomy): domain Eukaryota; kingdom Metazoa; phylum Chordata; class Actinopteri; order Cyprinodontiformes; family Poeciliidae; genus Poeciliopsis; species Poeciliopsis prolifica. The sequence goes on from NW_026562394.1 coordinate 7,650,609, forward strand.
TAAAGAGCCAAGTGACAGTTGCAATTACACCTCAGCAACCAAGCATGACACTGTGCAGTCAAAAGAAAAACAAAAGCAAAGAAGAGAAAGGATGGCACCTCTATAAACCTACAAATCTGTCAGTGGTGTAGAACTGATCCACTTTATTCGATTGGTCTGAACTCTTGTAATAGCCTACTAAGAGACATTGTGCGATACAAATATTGCATTTTAACATCATAGGACACATGGGGTTTCAAGTCTCAATTTCCAATAGACAAAGAGTCACCACTGTGTATTTGAAAGAGAGCTGGAAAAAAAAAGAAACCAACAAAAAAGAAAAAAAAGAAAAGAAAACTGAGACGCTCCAATTCATTTTCTTTTTACGGCTTCATGTCGGATTTAAGATTCAAGTTTGTAAACTTCTTTTGTCATTGCGTCTGTAAACACATAACATCCCTAAAAAGCAGGATGGAAAACAAAAGTGAAATGAAAAATGGTGAGAAAAAAATAATCAAGTTTCAAGCAAAATGGGTTTCCCAAGTGGAGCAGAGAGACAGCTAGAATATGGCATTGTTACATAAAGAAAATGTGAACAGAATTACTGCCGTTTATGACGTCGATGTAATAGGAGTCATCTCCAGAGCCATCTGTCGGCAGACACAACGTAAGCAGATATTAAGTTATCAAGATTCTGAATCACTTTGACAGCAAACTCCTAGACATTAAACGGTACCATGCACTTAAAAACAGTAACTGATGCAGGTGTTAACACCAAAATATATTATGTACCAGCAGTGAGGAAAGAAAGGAAGTTCAAACATCCAGATTTTAATTGAGTGGCGGGGAAAAAGTTAAAGCACATCTTAGTATAGTCCTAGGCTGGAGGTTGATTAAGTTACACAGCAGGTAGTACGCTTTCTGTTGTCCGAAGCCACAAAGCAAACAAAAAGTGCAACAATGGTGCAGAGCATTCTTTACGTTTGGTTAGTTTCTGCGTTTTGTGTAATGAGAAGACAGTTTTACAGAGCCCAGATTGTTGTCAGGACAGGAAACAGAGAAGAAAAAGTAAAAATAATAATAAAAAAGAAAGAGGGACTGCAGAAACAAATACAAATGACACCAACATATATCTCTGAGAAAATCGTTTTTAAAGCTGCCTTCTCTCTTAACTCACAAGGCGTGGCAAAGTTATCCCTCAGAAAAGAAAGCTGAAAAGAAATCACATGTCCTGCCTGACACACAATTTTTTTTTTTTTTTCTCCTTTTTGACAAGACGTTATTCTGGACAGCTTGGAAAGAGAAACTGCAGGGATGCAACACACTGCGTTGTCAGCTCTATTGAAAGAAAAAGAAAAAATAAACTCATTGGCTCACTTTCATCATTCAGACAGGGTCCAGGAGTAGTCATAACGATTATCATTTCCAGCAAGCTTATTTCCGACTTTTCACCTTTCGGCTCCGATGTCAGTGATCTCAACTTGTTGTGATGTTTCTCTGTTCCAACTGGGTGAGAAGTTGTCTCTACCGCCTGTTTATTTACGATCCACGCATCAGCTCCGCTCTATGACGAAGACTGACTTCAGATTTTGACGCTTCAGTTTTTGTTTTTGTGTTTGCTTTTGTCCACACCGGTTCAGGCTCTGGTGGTGCTTGGTTTGACGGCAGCACAATCTGTGATCCGCAGAGGGGTCAAGTTTTAACAACAGGTCCGGTCTCTCTTAGCAAAGCCATGGTAAAAAAAATAATAATAATAAAGTTTCAGGTTGGTGGCGAGGAGTCTGGGAGAGCGAGTGCATTATTAAAGATGACACCACACCTCTTCCCAATTAAAGTGGATCAAGTTAAAAGAGACGTTAAAATAAGAAACAAGTTAAGAAAAACACTGCAAAAAGGTTACTCTATGTACATACAAATTTTCTTAAAGACAGCGTGTATCTTTACAGAATCAGACAAAAAATTCAGAAACAGCTTCTTATGTTTCTTTTTTTACACATGAAGGAATTTCTTCAGCTCGACTGGCACCGTTTGTCGTCCTCCATGTTGGCGTGTACTTCTCCCGACAGGCTGGGTGAGTCTTGTTCCGGAGAACCCTGCCTGTTGCTCGCTCCAAGCTGACCGCCAGGGGGCGCCATAGCACCAAAAACAACAACAACAGAAGAAGAAGGAAAAAAAACAAAAACAAAAAAACAAAACAAAAACAAAACATGACACCACCGCATCCGATCCTCACTCACAAAAAGAGTGAGGTTAGTTCCGGGAGAGGGGTGTGGACAGATCCGCCTGAAGCGTAGGCCGTTTCCCTGGCAACCGGGCTGTCGACGAGTTTCGGGTTCAGTCATCGCTGTCAGACAGGGTCTCGTACTGCTCCGACAGCAGAGACTGCCACACTCGCTGCTGCCCCCTGGCTGGGGGAGGCTGTTGTTGTTGCTGTTGCTGCTGCTGCTGCTGTTGCTGCTGCTGGCTCTGTATAGAGGCTGAGGCCATGGACGTGGGCGGTGTGCTCATCAGGGTCAGTGGGTTGTAAGGAAACGGCATGGGACCTTAAATAAGGGAGGAGAAGAATGAGACAACCTGGTCTAAACGCCCCCTTTCATCCGAAGCAGCGAAATCAGCTCCTATTTAGGGAATCTGCAGGTCATGGTGAGTAAAATTTAAGAAGTTTTTATTGACCTTTTTAATGCAACAACTATAAATACAATGGATTTCCCTCTACAGCCTTAGTGCCAAGCGCATTCTTGTTTTTGCACAAACTGCACCTCGCTTTGTATGTGTTGGCAACAGCCCAGAGCCAGTGACGGAAAAACTAATTTACAGTTATCGGGGTTGATACACATGAGGTGACGTTGCTCCTGAGACAACAATCACATTTATATATAAAAATAAGAGATTAGTCTTGTCACAGCAAAATTTAAGACTTCTGATTAATATACTTAAGGCCAACTCATTCTTTTATGGAATTAAAAATGTTGAGGTCTTAATTTTAGATTCACAAAATTAAAGCTTTTTTTTTTAAGAGCCTTTAGTTTCATTTTACCAGAAACCATGTAAATGCATGACAAAATTTGAGTGCATCTGCATCTAACATCAGGCTCGTGTTGAACTGTTTTGTGCAAAATGTGTGATTGGTCAGAAGTTTGTTGCAGAGATCTACTGGTTTTTGTATCCGCAGGAGACCTATTGAGCAAGGATAATTTTGAAGCGATGAACAATTGCTTACATTTGCACGGTTCTTCCCTAAATGACTAACTGTATTAGTAAGACTAAAAACTCATGGATGAAAAGTGCAACGTTGTCGTCCACGGATTGAGGCTTCGGCTCCATGGCCACTTCGTAAAAGCAAAACAGATGCAAGGAGGAAGGAGGAACGGTTCGGTGAATGCGAATACGAACGGTCCAGAGCCGCGTGACTTCTGACGAAGTACGTAGGAGCCTCAAGTCTCATTTTAGCAGTAATCTTGTTCTCAGACAAATGAGCAGCTCACCTGTGGACGGGGGTCGCTCCTCCCAGGTCCACTGTGCTTGGGTTTGTCTGTGGTATTCCCCGTCAGAGTGGACCGATGGCGGACGCTCCCCTCCCGGGTAGGCCTGACCCAGATTAGGAGACTTGGACTTCCGGCTGTTTGCTTTGCCCTGCTTCTGTTTCCCTGCGGATTCAAACAGGCGGCCATTTATACACCGTTAGCATGTTTGTAGCATCGATGGAGACGCAGAAATCCTTAAATCAAATTCTTCTTTTATACCAGGAGTATATCAAATTGAAAACTTTAGAAAAATCAAATCCAGAACTTTACTCAACACAAAGGTGTCAAATTTGCTTTTCAATGTGTTGATTATCGCACAAAGTTAAGTCAAGTTTGTTTGTATACAAATCAGTCACGCTAAGCAATTAATTAAGTAAAATGAGCTTGATCATTTCCATTCTGAAGATTAATATTTTTATAGGAAATTTTGTTTACAGAAACTTTATAATCATAATTTATAATTTTATTTATGGTTTTGGTTGTAAGTGGTCTTTATGTATTGTTCTCGTTTTGTTTTATTTTGGCTATTTAAAACATCGTTCAGTGTTAAATGTTCTTTACTAAATTAAAATTTTGTGGCAAATTTACATTATGCCATTGCCAATATAGTACTGGTCTATTTGTTTAGCACATTTCAGCAACAAGACAGTTTACATCATAAAAACACACATGCACCAATTATGAAACGAGCCAGAGACTTTGCATTTTGACAAATCAAAATCATCAGGTGAATACACATCAAATACATTGATTAATGTTTCAATTATTGTGAGTCAAAGGAAACTCTAAGTAGGTGAGTTTTTAGCCTTTATTTAAAGGAAGTCAGAGTTTCAGCAGGTTTGCCGTTTTCTTGTAGTTTATTGCAGACTAATGGAACATAAAAAGCTCCAAAAGCAACAAATCACAAATCTGGAGCCTACAGACAGAGGAATGTTTTTATTTTAAGATTTTTGACACATCTTTACCTGGGTTACTAATAAATATCACTGTGTCTCAGACGGGTGGAGCTAATTTTTCTGTTTTTAGACCTACCCATACGGGGAGACGGGTTGGCCTCCTGTCGGGTATCGCTGCCCGGGCCGGATGCGTTGTTCATGACGACAGCTCCTCCTCCTCCCTGGTGCTCCTCCTGCCTCTCCTCCAAGTTGCCCATTAAAGCCTTGCGGATGATGTCCTCCAGGCCCAGGTTACTGGCCGGGTCGTTGAACGACTGATTCCTTAGGTTGAGGCTGCCTGCAGGTTACAACACAACAAGTCTGCACTGAGAAAGGAAATGGAAACTAGAATGAAGGTATCTGATCTGGAAATTTTTTGGGGGGGCTTACTGGAGCTGGTAACAGCAGGCAAGTTGAAAATCTCTGTCCCAGGCTGAGCATTTCCTACAATATGATGGAAAAATTTTGAAAACAAACGCAAGTAGGAAATATGACATGAACAACGAGAGAGAAGAACTAGAGGGAATTATTCAGTTTGAACACAAAAGATAAGAGAAGACCCACTTACCAACGTCAGAATCCCCAACACCAGAGGTGGAGTTCAACTTACGAAAGATTTCCTGCTTCTTGGATTTCACCATGGGTGAAGTGCTCTCCAGTTTGGTGAAGAAAGCAGGCAGGTAGCTGACACTCCCTGGGGACCGTGAGTCGCTCCTAGTGGCAGAAAGAGAGCAGCTGAGGCAAAATCCTACCGAATATTTACAGATACAGGAAACAGTTCACCTGTGAGAATTCAGACAAGAAACTAGAGATAACTTCAAGCTACATGTCAAACCAACACCATCAAATGTTCCTTCTAAAGCAAAACAAAAGGATATTTTCAGAAATTTGTCTATGCGTTTTTTTCCCCCCTCTTATTTCTCTAGAAAAAGTTGTGATCCATTCCGACAATTTTACTCTTTGTATGAAGCTCGTAATTGTTAGAGTGAGTTAAAAATATCTCACATAAAAGGTGCTAATTGCATACCTGATCTCAGAGTTGTCAGTGTCCCGCCTTTGGGACGGAGGCCCACCCGCCTCCCCCTTGTCCATGCCCTGGTACCCCTGTGGAGGAGAGATGGGTTCATAGTTCTCCATTTGCCTGCCTCCTCGGTCCGGTGACTTGCCGGGTCTGAATGCAGAATGCAAAAAACATATCTTAGACATTCTGTAGGAGTAGAAATCCGTCCTGCGTTTTTAACTCTACATACCTGGCCCTGGATTTGTCAGGAGCGTTCTCTGGAGAAACCCGACTGGAGGGTCTATGGTGGTGCGGAGGCTGGTTCTCAGGACTGTAGCGGCTCGGGGCTTTGACCCGACCCGTAGAGGACACCGGTGAGATGGAGCTCTGGAATGTGGTGGGTGCTGATGAAGAGACCGGAGGGTCTTGATTCCTGGCGAAGTCTTGGGTAATTATATGCTGGGTTTCCGGGAAAGACACACAAACATCCAAAGACTTTATTTGGTAAACTAAGAGCTGGGAACATCAGCCCGGGATATAAATATGCGTGTTTTAATAAATCATAAACAGTACAACGGCCAAAAATACAACTAAAATCTTGTCCACTAGATGGCACACATTTTCATTTTTGTGGTTTTGAATTGAATACCTAGATTATATTTTTGTTTCAGAAATTTGTATTTCTGAAACAACACTGGATCCCTTACCGAAATATGGTCTGCCAAGGTCATGACTCTGTGGGTTTTGGGGACCTGTGAGTAGCTGTCTGCCTGGGAGGAGGGGGGCTGCGGCGGCTCTGCAGACGATCGGTACCGGCCCATGTCGTAGGTCCGCATGGCAACTGCAAGAGTGACCAGAAACAGGAATGTCGAAGTGAAAGAGTGATGATGAAATGATAAAACAGAAAAGAACCAGCAAGATCCAGGAAATAAGTAACTACTTCACGTCTGCAGGGAGGCGACTAAAAGTAACAGGACACCAAGACATTTACATAAAGGTTTTATCCACAAAGCCCTCACTACTGAATCTCCCATAAAATATTTAAATTATCTTTGCAAAAGGTGAGACATTCTCAGACTTAACGCCTTCACACCTGCTGCTTGTTGTTGTCCGTCTTCTGCTTTGTCCTGCTGGGGCTGCACTGGAGAACTAGCAGGACTGATCACCTCAATGGCTCCTCCAGCAGTGTTATCATACCGACTCGATGACACTGCAATTTAAACATGGATAAACAAAAAAAAATTTTTAAGTTTCATACAAGAACTTAAAAGGGAAGGGAAGATTGGACTCTAAAGGAGATGATGTTTGTGGACTTAACGTTTGAATTTAAACTTATGTCAATTAACAGAGATTATTCAAGTTTCATTCACTCAAGAGCTTTTTAAGGCCATCATGAGTGGAATATAAGAAATTTATCTCCACGGAAATGTACAAACTTTGTCCATTTAACGGCCGATAAATTTGAATTGACCCTCGATAGAACCAAAAAAGTCAGCTAGATGTCCTAATGTCACTTAAACTTTTGCTTAACAGAAAAGTCCAGACAGAATTTGAAACCTGTAATTAATGTATTTAAAGCCAACCTATTATCTAATGAATTTCAGACATTTTAAAGGAGCAGGATGCAACTTTTATGAAAATATTTTTGTTTCACATATTTGTTGAATCTGTGACTCAGATGTCACAGTTTGGTATGAGACAGATAATTTGTGAAAAAAAACACTCCTCTGCCTTCTCCCCGTGCCATCATGAAACAACCAATCAGAGTTAGAGGAGGAGAGTCTTGGCGCTGCGGTTCACCATCCATATGGCGCTGCTTATCACTTTCCTCCGCCCTCCGTTCTCTCTACTACGCCGCTGCTGCTAGTATAGCCTGTTGTGAATACTCAGGCTAGTTAGCATGGCCACTGATGACAAAGAATAAATGGTTTTCCTGAAATGGTGAGTTTGTTTTTCTGTCATTAGGACATACATTGAGCAGCCAGTACATTAAGTTTTGTGACAGCGCTAAGACCTTCCTCCTGTCTGATTGGTTGTTTCTGGTCAGGTGCATTTCTTCAGATGGCAATGATGTCTCAAGGAGGAGGTGGGCGAGACCAATCTTTTCACAGATTATTTGTCTCATAACATTCTGTCATGACTTGGAGACAGTTTTAGCAAATATTTAAAAACATTTTTCATTAAAAATTCATATACTGCAGCTATAAAGCTTTAATATTAGGTGCATGATTTTAAAAATTCTTAAGGGTGCATGACCATCCCCATTATAGGCACTCACAGCTGCTTGAAGAGTCGGAGCTCTGAGAGCCTCGCTCCCGCGACTCTTTGTCTGAAGCTATCTGCCGTGTGATAATGACGTCAATAAAGTTGGCGGCGGTGATAGTCGTCTTCCCGTGAGTCCGAAGCTCCTCTTCGATGCGGGACTTTGTATGAGGACCCTTCTCCTTCCCCCCGACGACGCCGGGGCCCTCGGCGTAAGCCGGATGCGGCTTTCCGCCCGGCAGAGACATGGCGTTATATGGCGAGTGCAGCGATCGCCTGTCTGCTTCTTGCTGCTGCTCCGAGAGGATGGGGCCCCGCCGCGACGCGGCCGATGAGGTCATGTCATCGTCCCGCTCATGTTTGCTCTCCTTGACCTTGGTGACGTCCATCTGCGGAGCTAAGGCCGCGGCGTCCACTAGCGCAGCCAGAGCGTCGGCCGCTGTGCTGTAGCCCCTGCTCTGGGACGCTGATGTAGCCACAGGCGGGTGAGGTCTGAGAGGAAATAACATAGCATAACATAAGAGTTTTTTTTTTTTCCCTAAATAATTTGCAAAGCATGTTGGGAGTACAGTTTGACTGCCATAGTGGAAACTTGACCACTTCTGATGGTATTTTACATCGTTGCAGATCAAAAAAATAATAGAAAACATGCAGCTTTTAATTAATGGTATGTTTGAGGTTTTATTTTTACAATATTACAACAAAACTATTGATTTGATACCTTTAACATGTGTTAAATTACCCAATTTCAGTAAAATTGCTTACCATGTGAAAAACTTTTAATTCAGTTACACAACTCAATAAATCATTGAGCCATTAGGGAGTAATAAATAATCATCATACAGAAACGATCCAAACAAATCTTAGGAAAAAATATTCCTTCTCGAATTAAATGCTTAAAAAAAATATCTGATTTTAGCTGCAAATAAGATTTTTCAAATTTAGGCTTTTAATGAAACGTTGGACTTTGAAGGACTTCATACAGAAACCAAGCACTTTCCAAAACTTTTCAAAAACACCTGACTGAAGTTCAACCATTTTTTAAGGATTTCAAGCACCCATACAAACCCTGTCTTAAGAATTGACAAATTTTATGAGCTTACATTAGTGAGGTGATGACACTTTTTCCCTGGAAGATGCTCGGTCGCTGCTGAACGACCACTTCCTGGGTCCGGAGCGACGGAGAAGGGGAATGCAGATAACCTCGGCTCCCTGGTCGGCCTGGCTGCTCCGGGGCGCCTAATCGACACAGAGAGGGCAAACGTTGCAGCTTTGGTTCAGAAACTCGTCACTGAGCCGTGACTTACTAAGCAGTTCACCTCCACGCATGTATTCATTAGTGCGCTCTCTGATTTCCCGTTCCCTCTCCCTGTCTCGCTGTTGCTCTCTTTCCTTTTCCCGGTCCTTCTCCTGTTGCTCCCGCTCCCGCTCTGCACTAGCAGCAAGGTGGACTGGATGGCCTGAGTAGAACAGGAACAACAACACGCACGCTAAACGTTAAACTTTATACCTGCATGACATCATCTCACCCCTGGCATGGTGTATGATGCATCAGATTGAAGTCATGGTTTAAATACTGGTCCACTGCACCGGGGACTGGGTGAACATTTACCTCCTAGTAAACAAGAAGTGGTCATATTTGCAACCTTATGAGCTGAATTAGAATGGTTAAATATTGTTATTATGTTGAGAAAAGAATTAACAGATTGAAACTAAAACCCAGGTCTGCCATATTGTCAGGTGTTATTAAAAAGTATCCTATTTTATTTTATTGGTTTTCCATTAAAGTTACGACCACAAAATGTTGGGAATTTTTGTGACTTACAAACACTGCTGAGTGAAAGGGAAATAATTTGAAAAAAGTGCAGCATATGTGTATGTAACCATTTTGATTTATTTTAATATCCCTAAAAAACATGGAGACAGCTACTCAGTAAATAGTCCACCTGAGTGTAATTTAATCCTAAATGCAGCTGTTTTGTGGAGATCTCTATAGGCAGCATCATGCTGTGCGGACACTTTCTTTTTCTTTAGTAGTAACAGGAAGGCTCGTCAGAGCTGATAGGAAGATGGAGTGGAGCTAACCATAGAGCCACCCTGGAAGAAAACCTCCTGGAGGCTGCAGAAGACGTGAGACGGAGGTGGAGAAAAACCCTGAACACACAGACATGATTCAGACCAAAGATTGGTCTTGTGCTACAATGGCCCAGTCCAAGTTCAGACCTAGATCTTGACATTCCACAAAACACTTGCCGCTTTCACTGCGGTGAAAAGATGGGTCTAAAAAGTGAATAGAAATGAAAACACATTTTAAATGCAATTTGAACAAAGAAACATGCATCACTTTCCTCCCAAATCACAGTTAGACACTTTGTGTTGGTCAAAGACATAAACTACCAATAAAAAACATGTTTGCGGTTGTAACATGACTGAATGTGGAAAATTTTCCCAGGTATGAATACGTTTGCAAAGCACAGCACACAGACAAACACACAAGCACCTTTGGTAATACAGCTCAGTAAAGCAGACCGTGCAGATCGGGATGCGGTTGGTACGTAGTTAGTGTTTAAATGTTGTCACAAGAAGAAGATCATGACTGTTTATTTTCTGCAAAAAGAAGCAAGTTATACAAGCTAGTAATCATAAATAAACCGAAGAAATTTGAAATCTAAAATGCAGTTGTGAAGTCGGATGATCTTAATGTTTATTGTAGAGAAACATGAAGAATTAGAGCAGAAGCTAACGATTATTTTAGTAATTCATTGATCTATCAATTATTCTGAGGATTAATCGATTAATTTAATTTTAAAAAAGTCACATTCTACAGGTATTTTATTTAGCCAAATAAACATTCTTAGAAATATATTAACTGATACAAATAAAAAAAAATCCAGTGTCTTTTTTTAAATAAGGCAAACATTTCATTGCCTAAAATCTAACACCATTGCATTCCTCTACTAAATCTGAATCAGGAAACTAAAACATATTTTCAGACAAAGGTGTTTTCAACTTTAATGCAAAAATTTATATTTTTTGTACAGTTTTGGCTTAATTACTGGACTGAATATGTTTTTTTTCTGCATCAAATTGCTTTCTTTTTTGAGTCCATATACTCTAGTTAACGATTAATCGATTACCAAATTAGCTGACAATTATTTCAACAATTGATTAATCGTGAATAATTGTTTCAGCCATATTGAATTCTTCCAGAACTTCCAATTAAAATCTATACATTCCATCAGAACTCTTTGACAGTTGCATATGACACCGATCCCAGCAGTTACTGGGACCCTAAACCTCTCTGAGTCGTCGAGACTCGCCTCAAGAGTGCGACGGGGAACACAGAGTTGGTGGCAGTAGAGATAAGGGAAAATCAGGGTGTAGGTTTGGGAGGGGTCCTCACCTGGCGATATGGAGGCTGAGTTGAAAGGCCTAGGAGGGAAAGGGGGCTGAGCTCCAGAGAGGTAGGCGCGTTCCAAAGTGGGAGTACCTGTTCCCCCAGGGTGAGGCAACAGGATAGTTGGAGGCATCTGGGTTAGATCAATAATCCCTTTTACAGACAGAAGCAAAGGGCCAGTGGTGAACAACAAGAACCGATCCATCAATTTCTGAATGTATGTAGACACTTAGCTGTAACCCATCACCTTCATCCCAAATCCCGCTTGATCAGTGAGCGACAGGGCTGCACGGAGTGGAATAGTGGTCAACTTGTAAGAAGCAACCACTCAGCAAATGCGAGATGTCAATGACCACACCCGATAAATAAGTTGAGTAACAGCCAAATGAGTCGCAGCCCCAATTTAAAAGAGCAAATCGGCTGAATTTGTCAAATTTGTATTGAAAAGGAAGAAAAAGGTCATTTGCTTCTGGGCGTCTGCAAAAGGTAGCCACTACTTCACAAGCACACAGTCTGCATACTACAGCCCCCTGCCTTCTGTGGCAGATGAGAGACTTGCCTCGAGGAGGGGGCGGGTACGGGATGGCGACGGGTTGTTCCCGCGGCGACAGCCCTCTGGCCATGTCGGGCCGAGGGATGACTTGCATCTGCTGCGACGTGATGTAATCGTTCAGGATGGTCTGCCGCGTGTTCTCCATGGTGTACAGCTGGTAGGTGTTGTAGCCGGTTGGTGAGGGTTGTCGGGGAAACATGAACGCTACAGGACACAAAAAAACAAAAACAGATGACTGAATATGAACAGACGGCTCACTAATACTCAGCGCTGTTACTGACGTCAATCACTGAAAGAGATCCTGTTGACCGGATGCCTATGAATTAGGCAACCATTTTGTCAGCCATTTATAATTGAAGGAAGAAAAAAAAAAAAAAAAGTGAGAGCGTTTTAAAAACACCATACCAGGATCGAGGCCTCTGTGGCGGAAGGCCAGGGTGGGATCCAGGTGTGGGGGCAGGTGGGTCTGATACACCTCTCCGGGAACCAAAGGCCGGTGGTGGGGGTCGAACGGGCTGTGGGAGGCCACAGGGTCGCCCACCGACACAGGTGATTTGGAAGGGATGCTGTCCCTCTGCGTCGGAGTCATGGCACTCTTTCTGTCATGTGTGGCGGATTTGGCAGAACTCATGCCCCCTTAAAGACAAACAAATGACCCAGAATGAGTTGATTTTATCATGTCAGAGAAAACATTAAATCAGCATTAAAAAGAGCAGAAAATATAAAGATGTACAAAGAAAAATAAAAACATTGATTCACATAAGATTACTGATTTTCATTTATTTTAAATGTCACCAAAAATTAAAGAGAGAAATTCAACTCTCCCGGTCTTTGCTGAAGATAAAAACTATGTGTTTTTACCAAATACTGGAGGAGATGTTTTTTAACCAGTTCATTGCCGATGTACAGAGAAGAGGAACATGCTCTCATATAATGGCAGTCAATCCCAGGTGAGGCTCAACTCGCTGCTGCCTCACCAGCATCCAAGCATTTGAATGGGAAAATGCAAAAATGCAGTGATTTTGAAGAAAAAAAATAATCAGAATTGGTTAAACTAAATGAAAAATAGGTACTTTAAAGTACAAGCCACAAGGTGAAAATAGAAATGTAAATTATTTTCTCATTTTATTATTTTTCCATGATGACACACCTCACCTGCCTCCCCTGACCGCACGTCACTGGTTTGACATGAGCTTCACTGTGTACAAGCTTTACGAAATGAAGATTTTACACTTCAGGAACAACGTAAATACGTAAATCTCCACTCATCATCCTATCTACTCAGACTGGAGCACGGCATGAGGATCCCTTGCATACCGACAGATTAAAACAGAAATCATTATGAATGATCACTTTTTGACTTGAAAATTGGCTTTGAATCTGATCGTGGCCCCAAAACCTGTGAAACAGTAAACGACTCCCACCCCTACTAAATACACAAAGCATGAGTAAACAAAATCCTTTGCCCCTAAAGCCCTTATGGGACTTACCCTCTGAGCCCCGACCCAGCATGGGGGATCCTCTGGAGACGGGATTGGTGCTGTAGTTGACGGGGGTCCTGCGAGCACTGGTGTCCTCATACATGCTGGGGCTGTGCTGGGATTTCCCGGCTTCCTGGTGCGTGGAGCGCAGGACGGAGGCCGTGCTGTTGACCACAGAGTGCCGCACCGCCTTGTTCTCCTCGTACTTGGGTCGCTCCATGGCCTCCAGCTGGGGCATGCTGTGGGGAAGCTTGCTGGGGCTGGTGATGAGGGACTTGACGTTGTGTTTGATGGTCGGCTGGCCCACGGAGTAACTCTGTTGCAGAGAGGAGAAAGTATTTCTATTAACATGGTGCTTTTGAGAATTTAGTGCATAACAGCCGCAGACTTGCAGGCGAAAAAAAAAAATCTCAACAAAACATTCAGCTGCAGAAGTTTCATTTAATTAAAAATAAATAGATTTTTTTGTTGGGAAATGTGTAAATTATTGCAGATCCAAAAATGAAAAACATTTTTGCAGGCTTGCCTCACTAAAAGAAAGGCATCCAGTTTTTCCAAATTTTTAATATCTTGACTGAAATAAATAAGAGAAAAAATTCTGAGCTCCAAAAACAGCATTTAGGTCACTACTTCTTTGAAAATGCTTCCAGTATTCAGCCAATTTTAGTAAATTAAAGAAATGCAGATTTGGCTGCAGCAGGGTTTTACTTTTGAGTAAGATAAGAAAGCAATAATCCTGGTTACACAGATATATAAAAATATAAATTGTGGAGTCTTGAAGTGTTAAATTTACAGAATAAATCCAAAATCTCCACAAAAGGAGCATAAAAATCCTACAAAATGAGCCTAAAATGTAGATACAAATATAATACAATAGAAAATGTTAGCTACAACACAAAGTAAGATTGTAATTTGTGATCATTTTTGCCTTAATTAAAAATAAAAAGTCTTGCATCATTCTTGAATTGCAGTCACAGGCTAAAAATTATCTGTTTAAGGGCTGCAAATGGCCTCTAGACACCAATAATCGATAGCGGGTTAATTTTGTCCACAAACCTGAGACATGGAGCCCTCTATCACCCTCCTGTCAGGCAGGTCAGGAGTTTTGCACATGTCCTGTCCAGACTGGTCCTGTCTGGGGATTTCGTGAATGGAGCGCCCCCTCTCTTTGATGGTGTTAACTCCTTCATAGGGCTTGCCTTTGCTGATGGCCTCTTCGAATGTACGGATGGGCGAGCTTTCGGTTTTTATCAGCTTCCCGTATTTCACCGCATCCTCATACGCGTCAGCAGTAGTTCTAGGTGTCCCTAAAAATAAATAAATAAAAATTACTCCAGCCTTGCTTTGTTTTTGACACAGCAAACTACAAATGTGGGAAGCTTTCCAGGCATCCACCTTGCATAATGGATCCAGGGATCAGCGCTCTTTCCTTGGAGTCGCCATGATGCCCTTCTCTAGGTAAAGCCCTACTGATCAGACCTGGAAGGTAAGAAAATATCACTCATGAAACAGAAAATACAAGCCAGGACACACAGTATTAACACACTTTCTGACATTACAGCCATGAACTTCGGTGTATTTTACTGGGATTTTATGTCCTGTACTAGTACGACGTAGTGCATCATATAAGTGGCAGCTATCCTGTCTAGCATTTGGTCCCATTTGAGTTGATATTTTTTCTTTTCTATTTTATGAGAATTAAAATATCCGTTTTATGTGACCACTTTGCCTTCATTTGTCTTATTTTTGTGCAGCACTTTGGGCAAACTTACTCTTTTTCTCTTTTTAGAAATCGCTTTATACATAAATTGGACTTGGGAATGGTTTGCTCTGGAGAGATTTCGGACATGTTTCCCTCAGCGGTGGATCAGTGCAGGTCATTGGTTGGACTTTTTATGGGTGACAGATTAAAGGGGTCTGAAAGCCACAATTTATAGAATTCAATTTGTCATATGTTAAAAAGACATTCATAATTTTCCTTTCAAGTTGCCATTATGTGCTACCTTGTGTTTGTCACAGAAAATCCCAATAAAATGCCTTGAAGTTTGCGGCTGTAATACGACGAATTGTGTTTTTCCAAAGTGAAGTGGTAAAGTCGGTGACACACAAAGAGTACCCTCGAATGGAGCGCCCTCCCTGCCATGGTGTGCTCTTCCCATGGGACCCTCCATCATGTCATGAGTGCGTTTCAGGTCATGACCTGTTCTGGGGCTTCTGGTGTTTTCCCTGGGATTCTTTATACCTATCGTAAACAAAGAAATCCAGCCTTAATGCTAGGCAGAAAAAAAACAGGTATTAGGCACATCAACAGCAATAAATCTACATACCATCATAAGAGAGAATGTGGCCACTTTTGCCTTCATAAATGACTTTAGCCAGCTGCTCCCCCCTGGCTTTATCTGGGCTGCCCAGGTCCTCTGTAGCCAGCTTTGTGATTGTGCCCTTCAGGAGGTCAGCAGCTATGCTAGGCTGGGACAGAGCCGGAGTGCCCTGTGTCGTCGACAGCAAAACTGAAGTTAGTTCAATAGATACCAACACACACAGTGGAACCAATGAAGTGTAAATAATTTCTTTAATAATTCATTACCTGAGTGATGGATCCTCTGAAAGCCAGGCCTTCACCAACCTTTGTAGGGTTGCCTCTGCCGTCCTGGATGGAGGAAATCACAGCTCCTGCTGGGTGGGACAGAAGAAGAGTTCAAGTGGAAATATAATAAGTTACATGACAACTGATGACAGAAGCAGAACAAGTACTGAAACTATCATAAGAATATTTCCATCATATGAATACAAGATTCCTATATCCCCATTTTTCCCAGATTTGTTTGTTGCATTTTATAAAACCTTTTGAAGATCTGGGAAGAAAATATAAACCTCTCTGCTCGAACATCAGCCGGGTCTTATTGTCTACAGATTCAACCAATCATGAAACTGGGTAACGCTAAATTTGTCATCCAATTTCCGAAGTGCGACTAAAGGGACTTTTTTGTTTTTGTCATCTTGACTAATTTGGATCGACTTGATCCAAATTAGTTGGATCAAATGGAATCTGGTTGCCCCTTGAACCAGAGTCACCTAATGCAAAAAGAAATTAATAAATGAAAAAATAAAAAAATCACAGATCCAGTTCAACCTGAATTCAAAGTTTCCTCACTTATTGTTTTATCCTGTTTAAATCCATCTGACAAGACAAATGTGTAATTTGTGTACAGTTGTAGATTAAGTACTGCTGTGAGTAAGCTGGATTTTGGCAAATAATCTATATAGTTCCGTTAACGATTAAGTGATTATCAAACTGTCGATTATGTCAATCATCGATTCATCATGATTAATCTTTAAAACCTAATCATATCTGAGTCTGATGTTAGTTTGAAGAGATAATCTTGTATTTTTAATTCTTTTTTGTCTTAACGTTGATGTTTTTGTGCAGTTGTGTGCCAAACGTTGGACCCACCGGGTTTGTTGGGGTCCATCTGCCGTGGCAGCCCCAGAGAGATGGAGCCCCCAGAGCTCTTGGTTCCTTCTGGCCCATAGATGGCATGAGAGGGCAAATATGTGCCAGGAGTTCCCTGGATAAGAAACAGGACAAACCATTCATCTCATGTTCAGGTCACTGCGGCTAACAGGACAACAAAGTGGTGTCAAGTGATACCGATCATCTTTTAGCTCCTGACGCACTGATTACGTTACGCTGTCGACTACCTCACGTGGTGTAAAACCAACCAAGGACGCTAATACAACCAGAATATTGTATTAGTGGAGCATCAATTACGGCTCTAATCATAAGCAGAACAAATGCGTAAATAAAATTGGATTTGAAAGGGACGAGTGGGTCGCGCTGAGGTAAACAAACCCAGATTTTCCAATTTAAACGGAACCGTCCACGTGAAGCCTGTTAGAGAATTAGATTTGAACATGAAGACGGAGAATATCAGCAACATGGAGAGACCCGGCTGTCTTACCTGGGAGATGGAGCCGCCCTGGATGAAGGAGGGCTTGTCTGTGGGCTTGTTGGTTGGAATGAGCGGAGGAGGAGAAGGAATGTTGGGAGGTCGACTGTGTCTGTTGAACGGCAGACGGACTCCGTCGTTCATGCTCTGGACCAGCTGGGAGGGATTGGGATGGAGGACTGGAAGGGAAATGACACAAAAGAATACAAACTTTGATTAATGACTGATTAAAGATTTTTTATGGTGTTCATCACAGAGCTGGGCAATGCTGCATAAAAATGAAGTCTTTTTTCATACCAGGTTTGATTTTAATCGCTTTGCTTTTCTCACTTTCTTTTCTAGAAATTAGTTTAGAAATGACAGAAAACGTTTTAAAAAGGTGGCTTTAATTCCAGCCATCATTTATGTGAGTTGTACAACGGAGTATTAGGGCGATGCTATGAGAATTTGTGTATAATTACAAGAATAAAGTCATAAAAAAAAATCCCAGATTTTCCAAAAATAAAAACTTCAAAACAAAACAAAAAAAATTAATCAATTAATCACCCAGTTTGGTTCTGGTTTGTCAACGTTTCTCATTGCAGTATTCCATACTCTTCTAGACTTAATATTAAAGAGTTGTTTTTACTCGTTTTTAAAAATACACAAAAGTTTCTACAGTGGATGGGCAAAACGAACAGAACTATTAACAGATGGAAGGGAAAACAGATAAATGGTTAAATAGATTGACAGACTGATAAAAGAAAAAACAGATGTATAAATCAAACTTCATACTCGTCCATCCTACAAGTCTTTCTCAGCATTTTAGCTCCAAAAGCCCTCATTTCCCCTCAAAGCCCACAGGATCAAACATTCAGTCTTTCTGATAGCACTCTTGAGTGGTGAGGTAAGCCTTGAAGTTTAATGGCCTCTCTTCAGACAGAGGTAACTTTGGTCCATGCTCCCCGTCTGCTTTAATGCACCCTGGGAAAGCGGAGCAGACAGAATAGTTCATAACAAACCACAGATCCACAGCGGCGCAGACCGAGCGGCCTCGCTGCAGGGGAGAGCACCTCGTGTTCTGCCCTCTGCAAAATAAAAAATGCAAATGGCTGGAAGAGTTCCTCCGACAGTCACAGACATCATAATCCTGTCAGTTCAAAAGGGGATGGATGAGAAAACAAGTCCCTCTATATAAATTTATAAAGCCCTGCTCTGGGGAAACGGTTCATGACGAACAGGCTGTTAGCGGCTGCAGAAAGAATATCATGACAAACAGAAACAAAATCGAGAGAAAAGCCTAAATCACTTGGAGTTATTCTGACCCCACTTTCATGAGTCAAAGACTTAACAGAAAAATATTTTGTACCACTGCCAGAAATGGATTTTAACTTATTTTCATTAATACAAAAAGTTATTTCTGATTGGAGATTCTACAGGCATCTACTGAAAGATGGTAGACTGACTGGATCATTAAAAATATATATACTTAAGAAAAACAGCACTTTTTATTAGAATTTTATCAAAGCCAGACTGTGAATACAGCTGCACCAATAATTATTTTAGTAATTGATCATTCTAATATTATTCTATTATAGGCAATATTTGCAGATTTTTTTTATCATACCATTTAAGCTTAATTTAAGTTATAAATACCTTAAAAGTATGTATAAAATTATTTGATTCCTTTTTAAAATAAGGAAATAAATATTTCATGGACTAAAATGCAATAACAGCATTCTTTTAGTATATTTTCACTCAATTGCAGCAAAGGATGCTACTAATGTCAATATGAGAAACACTCAACCCTTTCTGCAGAGTTAGCGTCATACAGTGTAGGGCTAATCTGCTGATTAATTTTTGGGCAAACCGTTTAATAACTGGGCAGTAGATTTTTTCCTCACAGAATTTCAACCAGGTAAAGCTAAAACTTTGTACAAGGAATACAAAGCTGTATTTCTTGTACAGTTTTGGCTTCTCTGAATGTGTTGCTCTTTCAGCAAATGACCTTTGAGTCTAAACTTGTTGACCATTATTTAAATAATTGATTAATCACAATTAATCCGATTAATTGTTTCAGCCCTGGTTAGTTATGAAAAGCCTTTGTCGGCACTGCAGCAACAAAATGCTTCTCATCATTGCTGACCAGCTTTATGTTTGTTTCAGTCTTTGCAGAGGAACTCAAAAGTTTTTCAGTTTGGAAAATCTCCATACCATCTTTAGCTCCCTTAGGATTCTCCTCCAGATTCTGGCTGGGGAACTCCAACTTTACCATTTCTATCCAGAGGAAATATGCTGATAAACTTAAAACATTAGTTTAGACCTAAATCTGCGTGGAGTATGAATACCTTTAGACTCTATAAGGATTGTTGTGGTAAAGCTTGGTAACTGGCGCAAACTTCAGATTGGTGAAGCTCTAAAAATTTTAATTTCAATCAACAAAATTTTAATTTCCTGCTAGCAAGTTGGACTCTTTTGGTGAAACATTTATGTTCAATTCTTAGCGAGTCCAACTAAAGCATCTCTTACTGTGCGAATCACAACAAGTTTCATAGAGCTAAACCACACATATTCATGCAGCAATGAAAGAATAACCTTCACACGTCATTTGGGTCACAGAGGTGACCAGTGCTGCCAGGAGGATGATTTAACTATTCATCTTAAAGTGAAACATAAGTAAAGACTACATTCAAAACCCTACAGCATAAAGTCATGAATGGAGTCATTATCCCTGCCAGAGATGGTAAATATGTTCATGTTCCCAGTTAAACAAAGTTCAAATGCATCTTGTATAGAGTTTATTAAACAGAGGAAATTCAAGACTTGTTTAGAGCACAGGAGGTCAGACTTCTTCCACAACTGTCATGTTTTCTCATTTGCTATGAAAAAATGCACAGTTCTACAGTAAAAAACAAACTAAACAGGCAATATTTTAATAAAATCTGCTAACATATTTTTAATACCTTGTATTCAAGGATACAAAAACATAAAGTTTATTTAATATAATTTTCTCATTTAAGACTTGATTATTTGAATCTTTAAATGTATTTCTAATATGTAAAAAAGGCTTAAGTGGTTAAGTGAAAAATTAGAAGAATCTAATTAATTATCAGAATAATTGACTGGATAATCTATTACTAAAATAATTGTTAGCTGTAGTCCCAAACAAAAGATTAAATAAGTTTAAAGAGAGTGGGATCAAACATCTTGTAGCAGAAAGAAAAAGACAAAACAGCAGCCAGACAGAAACAGAATCGACCAGAAAAATAAGGTGAAGGTAAGTTCCTTTACCTGGAAGCTCTCAGAAAGAGGAGGAAACGGGGACATGGGGGTCAGGCTGAGGTAAAGCCTCGCTCAGCCCCACAGGGGAGAGTCTCTCATTAGAGAGACTAATAGCCATAATGCTGACCCAGGATGGATGGACCTGTGTTAAATAACCCAACTCTCCCACCTGGACACACACCTGCTAAAACATCTGTGCCATGTAGCTGTCAAAGCTCGGCGGCTCACCGACTGCTCCGCTCCTTGCAGCACTTTGGCTTCGGGGTGCTAAAAGCTTTTCAGAGTCAAGCACATGATGTCACGGCTCTCTCGCACTCCGTGACTAAACTACGTCTGACCACCCAGGAGAACAAAGCCTTCCGCTCCCAACCGGAGTCGCATCAGGAGGATCGCCGCCACAGGCTCCAGATCGGTTTAGTCATGTTGTAAACAGGATCTGCGAAATTCTCTCTGCTGACATGCATGACGGCAGAACCTGCTGCCCCTCTGGGGTTCCAACATATTTCCAAGGCAAATGTCCATGATTAAGCTGACTCGATTAACAACATTAAAATTAGTAGATTACTATTAAATTACAACAAAATATTTCTACAGAAGTCAGGCTTCTTCTCAGGATCTTTTAAATACAGCATCTGCAAATGGTGCATAAAAAGAAAGAGATGGATAGAGGGATGGATAAAAAGGACGAGAGATGACAGATAGAATAAGTCCAAACATGGAGAGACGATGGGACAACGACTGACAGAAGGTGGACGAAAGAATGTAAGGACAAACTGTTGAAATGATAGATTGATGAAAGAACAGGTTTTTGGGAGAAGACGGACACAACATAAACATATAGATGGAATCAAGAATAATTTTTCATGTTTTGTTTTTCCACACCAAACCAGACCAAGAAAAAAAAAGTTTTCCAGAAACCGTATTTGTCTCCTAGGAGACTCCACAACAACAATCAAACCTTCAGCAACATAACAGGTGCACAGCAACTAAAGACCAGCTCTTCTCGTACCGTCTCTGTCCAGCACAGACGGGCTGCGAGTGTTGAAGTGGGGTCTCCGTTCCAGGTCGCCCTGATCCTGCCGCTGCTTCTCTTCCTGGTGAGCCGAATCATGCGCTGCTTTGATCTGGTGCTGCAGCATGGTTAAACCGCTCATGGGAATGCCGCCAGGACCGTAAGACCCAGGCACCTGGGTTAATGCAGCAGGAGAAATCAATTCAGGACACAAGACAGTTTAAGTAATTCAAAGTACAGGGTTTATGTAAGTTTCACCAACTCAAATTTGATACTTTTAAAGACTATCATGAATAAAATTTTGGACTTGTATCACAGCAGTGGTGTACAAAAGAAATCCAAAGGGCCAAAACTGTGAAAGCAGCTTCTCAGATGATAAAAATGGCATAAGGCCATATAGTTAGCGAAGTGGCTAACAGGAGAGCCATACGCTAGCTGCTAATGGCTTGTTTGCTTGCTAGACAGCAAGGAGATAACAAGCAAACTAGCTAGCGAGCAAATATTAAGAACTTCTTGCTGGTAGATCTCAACCGCCTTGCGTCATAGACCACAGTGTCTGAAGAGATCAAACACATTTAGAAAATATCCCACAAGATGGCAGTAGCATGACTACAGCCATGATAAAATATAAGACCTGCAAATAACTTATATAAGGCCAAATTACATGTTCTCTAGTGAACATAAGAAATATTAAGGCCTTAATTTTAGACAAATTCATTTACATTCACTTTTTAAACAAAGGCTACATAAACCATTTCTTCATCTCAGTTGATTTGGACCACCTGGTTCGCTGAGGACTGGCTACATTCTAGTTCAAAAATAAGAGAGTTGACAGAAGTGAAGTTTCCCCTGCGTTACAGCTGCCTTCATCTTTGCCAGTGTAAATAAATCAAGCCGAAACTAACCATAGGAGGGATGGCAGCTGCCCTGTGCTGCAGCTGCTGGATGTTGAGCTGGACTTGCTTGGGCGAGGGCATGAGCACCGATCCTGGAGGGTTGAGCAACGATGGTTTTTCCATGTTGTATATTCTGCAGAGACGGCCAAATAAAATAGGTGATTGTGTTACAGAGCCATTATATTGCAAGAATAAAGATGTTTGGGAGGCTCACCTCTGCCGATCAGGCTCGGCCTCCACGTCTTCGTCAGCACTGCAGGTGGCGCTCGAGTCATTGTCCGAGTGGAGCTCTCTCTGCCGTTCGCCCGGCTCTCCCTTTTCGCCCTTCTCCTTGATCTCGGACTCCACCTTGACTTGAACCTCACCGGTCTTCATGTCCACATCCTGAGGTTCGGTTTTGGGATGCACGGGACCAGGGAAGGAAGAAAGCTTGGCTTTTTCTTCCTGAGATCCGCTCTCGCTCTCTGGGCTCTTCTCTTCCTTGACGCGAAGCTCCCCGTATGAAGGCTCTGCAGACTTTCCATTGCTGGCTTGACCTTTGTCCTGGTCTGCGCCTGGAGCTTCGCCTGCCGAGCTCTCCGGTCTCTTTGAGTCGACTGATTTTGAGGAGTCGGGCTGAGAGGGTGAAGGTGCGCTCTCTGTATCAGAACTGTTATCACCAGCTAAGAAAAAAGAATATGTCGAGAAAAGACTTCAAATGTTACAGAAAAACAACATAAACCATTTTTATACTTTCACAAACCAAACACAAACCGTCCAAATACACAGCAGGTCAAATGAGATGAAACATGCAGATCCGCCTGCCATGATCAGCTTGCGTGTTCTCCACTGCTGCAGCTGTTGCCATGTGATGTCAGCATTTGCATTAAAGTTACAGTTTCAGCTTAACTCAATATCCTAATGTTTGCAAGTACATTTTCACATTCCTATGTCTACCTGATCAATCTATTCAGGGTTTCTGCAGGTTTCACCACCTCAACTTTGTTCAAATAAAAGTTGTCAATCAATAAGATTGACAACTTATTGATCGTCATGTTTGAAATTCACAAAATCACAGACTTGAGAGTTTGAATCAGACCAAATGCTGCTCTTAGCTCAATGTTAGAGGTAGAAGATCCGACTGTTTTCTGAGGAGCTTTAAAACCCAACAGAAGATCAAAACTGACATTTCTGCCGTCTGTTCGTGGCTCTTGACAGTAGTTTGTTTCTCATCCTGCAAATGGATCTCTACACCCTTAATAGTGTCAAGCCTTTAATAATAATAACAATAAGAAGAATACACAAAGCATCGAATGGGTTTACAATCAAAGTGAGTCAGTGGTGAAATCAAATATTGTCGGGTTAAATGGCAGGAAATTTACATGCAACAAAACTAGCTAGAAAGGCTAAATGTGCAGCTAGTTAGCGGTAGCCTCAACTTCCTTAGATCACAGAATTAAGTAAAAGTTTTGTGTGACAGTCAGGGGCAGATTTGCAACGATGTGGGCCCCTATGCTGGAGCTTGTTTTGGTGACACAGCCACCAAAAAAACTTTTTTTGTTAACGCAAATTGCACATCATTAACAGGTAGTTTAATGCATAATTATGTAGTAACTAACGATATCAACGGATGGAGGTTTAATTCATCCCTTGGTCAATAACTCCATGTTATTGCCAAAAAAAAAAATATTGTACATTCATTATTTTCAAATACTTCAGTTTTGTTTATGTTCATAAAAATTCCCAAAATATTATTACTTTAAACAGACTGAACTCAAGCTGCATAACCCAAAAACAGGAACTGGAGATGTAGCCAAAACCAAATGTGTGTGCACATGTGCAGCTTTTATTCTAATTGCCCTTGGAGTTGGACCTCTGATAAACAGGAAGGAAAGAGTGTGGGAATATAAATGTGTGCGTGTGTGAAACAGAACACACGCTTCTTCTGTCTGACCTTCACTGTCATCTGCATTGTCCTCGTCATCATCAGGTGACGCCGTGGCTTGGCCTTCCCCTTGAGACGTATCAGCGCGAGCTCTGCGAGTATCCTGGGAAACAGACCGAGATTACCACCTTGCGTACACATGTTGCACACTCCTGCGACGGCAGACCTTGACAGGAAGCGGAAAGCTGGAAGTTTACCTTCTTGTGCTGCTGGAGCAGGTTGTCCAGATTGTGGCGCCTCTTGTAATTGAAATAGAAGTTCTTGCACTGCGCCTCGCTTTTGGTGCCCACCATTTTGGCGATGGCTGTCCAGTTTCTGCCGTGTTCAACGAGCCCTTGGACAGAAAGCACAAGGACGATTCGAAATGCGGTTCATAGAGACTGATGTGACGGGAAAAACGCAACAATATGCTCTATATTAGTGACGTTCTGATCCGTTCTCAATTATTATTATCATTTCTTTTTCTTGGAGTAAACTTAACTCCCAATGTCTGTTGGTCTACTGTAGTTACAATTTGAATGGCAAATTTATATTTAAAAATCAAAGTTTAAAAAGCAGAAAAATTGTTGTGTCTGCACACAATTAACTGGAAACGTACTAAAATAAATGACTAACAAGTCGTCTAAAAACAGAGAGCAAGCATGCTAATGTTAGCCTAACACTTTAGCAAACTGCCACACATAAAACCAAGTTAGGAGTTTGCAGGGTCAACAGGGTGGGCCGTAAGTTTCCATACATAGGAGAATGTAAAATGTATATTTCTTTAATTTTTCTGATACCCAAGAAGATGTGTTTGACAAAAAAGCAAAGAATTAAAATTCTACGCCTGGATCGGGAAGCAGTTGCATGGTTGCACGAAACTTTAACAGAAAACATGGAACAAGGATCACACACAACACTGTGGCAAAACTTATTTGCAAGTTTCAGAAAACTGGAAATGTTGCAGATCAACCATGAAGTGCAGCAAAAATAAAAACGTTGTCCAACATAAAACGTTTATTTTTTCTATGTATGGAAACTTATGGCCCACCCTGTACACATATATTCAGTCATATATATACTGTATATTTAGAAACAGAAGTTTTTAATCTACTAAAGCTATTAAAGCACATCCTGTATTAAGTTTATGGCAGTATCTGACTGGGACCCTGTTTCAATCATTTTAAATGACTCATATCGGTCAAGTAATTTTTTTTTCTTATATGGAAATTTCTTTACTATGTTTCGTGCTAATTAATTTAAATGCAACTGTTAAAACCTTAATGGTGTTTTGTTACACCAAAATTCTGAAAGTCAGACCTAAAATAAGTTAAAATCCTATCACTATGTCAGTCAACTCAGTATCTAATCAGCTCTGAGCTCGACAAACTTTAGAGACTGCTCAGCAAGCTGCAGTGAACTTGGCAGATGGCCATTTACCTTTGACATTAGGGTGTCTCGCTTTGAAAATCTGTAACCCATGGTTACCAGCTCTCCCTGCCAGCCCTACTTAGATGAAAGATGCTGGCAGCTTGACAAATGATCACAAAACACCAAAACTGTTCCAGTTAGATGATGGAATGAGCGCTGTGCAATGCAAGTAATAACCCGACCGGAACGCGGTGCGCTAAATAATGAAATATAATTTAACCAGGCAGATAAATTTCTTTTGTCCAATAATAAGCATCATCAAAACATTTGTGATATTTAAAAACAACAACAACAAAAAAAAAACAGACAATTTATAAGATAATCACTGGGGAATTATCCCATGTGGCATCAACTTTTGTCACATGGTCTGAAATTGCGAAGTTGTCCCTAAAAATTTGACTTTTTAATAAAAATTCTGAATTAATTTTGCAGTTTTTTTAACTTGTTTTTTTTAACCCACCATAAACCAAAACTGTGGATGTAAATGTCTGACTTCTGCAGAAAAGTGATTTGAAATTACTGTAGGTCCAAAACACAAACAATATCCTCACATATTTTAGGTTAGTTTTCAATTATTCAGGCCTAGAAAAACATGCGTCTGTCCTCAGCAATACAAACAGGACATGGGGTTCTCTTTCATAAAAATGTTTCATGCATAGGTGCACACATGTCTGCTTTTGAGTAAGTTTGCGGTCCTGTTAACTCTCAAATTAAAATAAAAGCAAAAGAAGAAGAAAAAAAAAACCTGAAAGATGTAACTAATATGTTCAATTTTAATTTGTAGGAAATCTGCCACAGACAAAAGCAAGAGCACATTTCCATCCACTGCCTTTCCTGGTGCACAAAATTTCTTAAATGGTCTCTCACAAAATCACTCCAAGAGTTGTTTTAATATAAAACAATATAAGGTAAAATATCTTATCTTGCATT
This sequence comes from Poeciliopsis prolifica, assembly GCF_027474105.1. Taxonomy (NCBI): domain Eukaryota; kingdom Metazoa; phylum Chordata; class Actinopteri; order Cyprinodontiformes; family Poeciliidae; genus Poeciliopsis; species Poeciliopsis prolifica. The sequence continues at coordinate 7,677,123 of NW_026562394.1, forward strand.
ACTACGTTCTCTAACCAAGAGAGGAAACTGTTCTGTTTTTCTGAGCAGCCATAAGTGAAAGCTTAAAAATAAATTTTTTAACCAGGTCTTGTCATATGACTGGCTACACTAATCCAGCAGACAGATCTGAATGCCTGAGAAGATATAAAGCAAGATGCATTTTTGCAAAGGGGGGGAAAAAAATATCTATCGAGCCAAGAACGTTTTAATTAATCTGCATTAATCCCTTTATTCACTCCCAGCCTAAAAGCCACCAGGATTTAGAAATTCAATTCAAAAATACTTTTATTACAAAACACAGAGGGAAACTAATAATAAAAATTAAGATTAAATAATAATTTACAACAATAATAAATAATTAAATAGAAATTTGCTCTCAGTACCAAGAAAAAGAATTCATACGATTTTCCCACAGTAAAATTTTTTTTACTGTTGAAAAACATGTTGAAACATTTTCAACATGTTTTCAAATGACACGAACTAAAAAAATACAGTGTCAGTTCAACATTATATAACATTATTTATTACTGTTAACACTGTCTTGTCATAGTATTCTACACAAGACATTAGACTTAGAAGGACAATGTAAACCAAAGTACAGCAGTATTTTAGGTTTTGAGTTTATAAACCTGATTGGTCTGAGAAAGTTACAAAAAAAGAATCTCGAAAAATAATTCTCGGCAAGTTTTATATTGTTTAGCAAATGGACAGAATTTTGGAAATCTTAACTGACCTAAAAATAAAATCCAAAAACTAAAGACAAGTTTGTTGTGATTTAACTTCAGGCAGTGAGAAAAAAGAATGTGCATGCGTCTTCTTATAATCTTGAAATATTTGATATCAACTGGAAGTAACGCCTACCAAATTTTTATCAAACATTAGGTTGTGCTTTCTTATAAAACTGTTAAAGCAGTTTGAATATCCAGGACTTTATGCAGAAATTAAGCACCTTTCTTAATTTCTGCATAAAGGAAAGTGAGGGGTAAAGTGAAGAAGGAGAATATTTTACTGAAATGTGACCCAAAAATGATTATAGTAGTGAAGTCTCATATCAACTACCCAGACACTTACAAGGCGAAAAGGAAATGTTAGTTGATCTAAATGTAATGCTCTGTTGCCCTTTCAATGATTGATCACTTCTGAGAAGCGAGTCAAACAAAAAAAAAAAGAGGAAAAAAATAAGAAAAAATTCCCGATAGAAAGTAAAGTGCATCCAAGAAACAGATGAAATATCTATTATTCATAAGAACTACCGAGGTGACCATAAACAGCAGAAGACCTGCTGCCAAGTGAGCGGCTGCAGAAAGGAAGGGATAGCAAAGAAAGGGGAGAAATGAATCAAACATTACCTTTTTTGGCGACCTCCATCTCCTCCTCGGTCCAGCGAGAAGTTTCTCCGCTTTCACCAGCGCCAGCTAAATCACAAAAGGACCAGATGCAAATCCATTAGCACTCCCGGAGAGGAGGAGGGGAAAAAAAAAAAAAATACGACAGAAAGTGAAAGAGTGAGGGAGCTGAACAGAGCAGCAAGAGAGAAAACGAGAGAGAGACTCTTTAGCCACCTTCTTCTCATGGCCACTAATCTAATAATCTGTTTACATTCAGGACTGCTGAGACCTGCTCCCTCACTTACTCGCCTCCTTTCACCCTCCCACTCCCTCTCTCTCTCTTGTCCTCTCGGATCCACAGGGGCCGCCCTGGTCAGCTGACACAGCGTCAGACACTGGAGGAACCGAGAGCTGCTGGCCTTCCTCTTTGGGAAATGGCCTTGGATGGAGACGAACGGGCAAATCGAGCCGTCGGGACCCGATCCCTCCCACCGCTCTGACTGTGACGCTCGGTGTTCAACACACACTCCTCCTTTGCTCTCCTTGGCTGCACAGTTCAAGCTAAAATTCACAGAAGTGGACGGTGAGAGCAGAGGGGAACAAGGGAACTCTAGCCCGCTCTATTCCAGGGTGCCCCGATGAGGACGTGTAAACATTTGGACCAAAATAGCTGCAGATGTCCCCTTTAGATTAGGAGGAGGTCAACAGTCCCACCACCCACCCATTCGCCCACCTTGTGAACAAAGATGAGTGCGATGTAAATGCAGACCGTCAACATAAACTTCGTTCTCCCCCACCACTGAATTGGCAGCTTGTTTAACTTGCCTGGCAAGCCTTCAACTAGGCAACACTGACCAACAGCTACACTTTAAAACCAAGGCAACATAGTTCTAAGAAATAGAAAAGGTTACAACAGAGTGAGCAAATACAATCTGTTGCATCATAAATATCTCCCTGAAATTTTCTTCAGATTTTGTCAAGTTCTGAATACTTTTGTTGAAATCAATTATGTAGGGGATTTTGTTGCGACACGCCAATAAAAACAGGCACCCATTTGTATTGCAGGGAGGAAATATTTTGTATAACTTTCTATTTTTTGGAATTGAGGCTCCTAGCAAGCTTTTTATATCTTGCTAGGAACATTGTCTCAACACAAATGTCTGGAAACTGTCAGTATGTTGTGAGAAACATGAAAGTCTTCAGTCAGAGGCCTCTTCAGATTCATTGCAAGACTGACTGCTAGTGCAGATCCTCCTGGCCCACAGCATCAGTGGCATAAGTTGAAATAACATTTAATTCCCCCTTCGATGAAAATAAAATATTTCTGAATCAAACTTCCTCAAGCCGGTTGGAATATTTAACTATTTTTTCATTAACTCTGACCAATTTCTCTGGGCATAGCTTCAGGATGCTGCCACCACTATTTCACAATGGTGATCTGTAAACCAAAGTACAGCAGTATTTGCTAGGAACAGGAACTATGTTGCTAGGAACTATGTTAACAGAGTTGGGCAGTGTTAGTCTCACAGAGATAAGACCATCTTCTTCCACATGTTTTCTGTCTTCTCTATGGCTTGCAGAATGGCTAATCTAAAATGATCAGGAATCATGCAAAATAAACCTAATTTGTAAAAGCATCCAACAAACTGCAGTGGGAGCCGGAAGCACAAATGTTTTTGTTTTTTTAGCGGGTAAAGTGAGAGTTTTCACCTTTATTAGCATCTGCTGCTACCGGAGTGAGGGATTTTGCGGGCTCCTTCATTCCCTTCTGCGCTTGATCAGATTTAGGAAGTTGTGGAGGATCTGGCAGGGCGGGCTCGGAGGCGGGAGGAGGCGTGTCCTCGGCTGCGACGGACGCAGCCTCATTGGCCATGGAGCGTGTGGTGATCCTTCTATTGCGGCGGCCCTGGCTGTTGGCAGTCTTCCTGCCACGCGGCGTGTTTTGCTCCTTTCCGTCCTCGTCCTCCCCACCGTCACACTTGTCTTTGTCCTTGCCAATCTCCCTGTGGTTTTTGGACAGGGGGATAAACACAGCTTTTAGCTGCTGCTGCAGCAAATATCTATTCCCTGATGACGCAGCAATAACAGACTCTTCTTGTAGTCTGCTTTTTTTGCCGTTGACTGAAAAAAAGTCTGCAGCGAAAAACTTGTATTTTAAAACTTGTTGATAGAAAATACTAAACAGACACGTCAACATGTCAGACACCTGCTGGCTTGTTACAACATAGAATTTTTTTTATTCTTTGTCTTCAGTCTGCAAGTTGGATTGAGAGTCCCTATACTTTATTTTCTAGTCTCACGTAAATGGAAATGATCAAACTTGATTTCAGTGACAAACTGAAGGCTGAAGTGAAATGCAGAGTTTTTCATTTAAAAAGTTGAAAAGAAATATCTGATCAGTGACGCTCCGGATTATTTCTTCACTGAAAATGATTTAGAACAAATTAACTCAAGGTAAGGCAGGAACGGTAATGTTTAACAAAGCTGTCTGACATGACAGCCACACCTGGACTGACTCTGAGATGAGCCAGGCTGAAGAAAAGCAAAGCAATACCTTGCACCTGGTCGCTATGGTGAGATTTAAACGGCCGGTGATATAAAATTAACAACTGTCAGTATGGATGCATGATTGTTGATGTTTTTGATTTTTTTAAAATATTGTTAGTGGTCCCATAAGTCAAACTGGAACAATGTTTAATTCCATCTTGTTTCTGGAAAGGCGAGGGTGATAGAGAAGCAGAGCAGAAATATGGGAGTTCAGCTGCAGCAGTGTGGTTGGTTTTCCAGTGTCAAAAGAGTAAAGAAATATATGCAGTATCAGTAAATATCAGTCATAACAATATTAATATTGGCCCAAATTTTTATATCGGTACATCCCCAAATTTCACCTTCAAAAAAAATTAAATACAATGCTTTTCTTTTGTAGTAAATGCACTGTCCCTGATCAGATAGCAGATATTACTAATCGCAACACCCTTCAGTATGGGAGTTGTTACAAAGAGAGGAAAAGTTTGCCATTTCAGTTTTAGTGATGCGTTTTAAAATGTAGTAGAAGCACAAATGGGGGACCTTTAACTATGGCGCCTCAAGAAACATCAGCCATCTTATCTAACTCACCGGGAATCCTCCTTTTCATCTTTCTCTTCCTCGTCCTTCTTTTCCTCGTCCTCTTTTTTCTCAGACTTCTCAGCTTTGTCCTCTTCGTTCTTGTCCTCCGACTTGTCTTCTTGTGAGGGACGTGTTATTTGCTGCAGACAAAAAAGAAAAAGCATTTGGGGAGGAAATGAGTCTGGGGGAAAAAAATATATTTTAAAAACATTTTAAATACCCAAAGTGAGCACACAACAACAAAAAAGAAACAAACAAATAAAATGGATACGGAAGTCTCTGTAAACAACTTTGCCCTCCAAGAAAAGGACTAGTTGAGACCAAAGAACCATGCTGAAGTTTTTTTCATCCAGTCTAAGGTAGAAACATGAATTTACATTCATGTAAATGGAAATTATCGAGCTTGATTTCATTTATAGTGAGATTAATTGATTTCCTGATTGTTGCAACAAGCTTGTGCCAGTTATATCAAGGATTTTGTGATGGTTTTTAACTTTGACAATGTGCAATATTTAAAAACCTTTAAGATGCGAGATGCAGGACTAAACCATACAAAGATGCTTGTTTTTAAAATGCACAGTACATTTTAGAAAATCCGTCAAAAATGGAAAAAGGATCGACACTTACAATGATTTTGAATTTGACACAGGTATTAAACAGTGGCTTCTTGTCAAACAAAACTTTACTTTCCTTGTTATTTTAGTTTCACCATCTATAAAGTGATAAACCGATACATAGTGCATGAATTTTACCAACTGGACTGATGGAGTGACTGAGGACATAACATTCCTGATCATCAGTGCTGGCGCGGTACACCACAGAATGCTTCCTCCTGACTGTTTCATGAAAGCGCTGTGCTGGAACAAGTCAGGCTATGCCAAGCCAAACATCCCATGCTGGTACCAGATGGGGCCAAGGAATGTGCTTCACTCAACGGTTGGGGAAGAAAGATATGAAATGAGGTAAAGAGAGAAGATATATAGGGGTAATTTCTTTTTGGAAGAGGTACAAAAAGTGGGGGAAAAGTATCAGGGATGATCCCACCCATCGAAAACAGGATTACACAAGTTAACTCAGCTATGTGATCAATAATGACACACCAAAAATCCAGCTATCCACTTAAATCAGAGACATTTCTGCTTATCTGACTCTGCTTAATGATGAGCAGCTATTCAGAAACTAAACCAATCCACTCATTTTCCCAGTCGATGAAAAGTACAATGTTAGTCCAACTGGGTCACAAAACCAACACTTTTTGGTAGAGGCTGTAGGACTCAAAGATTGTTCATTTCAGCATCAGTGATGTGTTTAAAATTAAGTCAGAGGAAGAACATGGTTGCGGGAAGCTACTTAAAAAGAAACAACACGTGAAAAAATGTCTGCATGTCATTGAAGCTCTGAGGGCTCAAGAGGGAGAAAGACGTTGATGAGATAACAGAACGGCTGGATATATTACAGTCTCTCGAACGTGTTGCAATGTTTTTTTATTATTTTTTTTTTTTAATTGTTGCAGCCTAAAATTACAGATGTTGCAGCCTTTATGAGAAAAAAAGTTGTGGTCATCGTTGCAAAAATGTTTTTAAGCTTCCTTTTCCCCAAAATATTTGAAATTGCTGCATCTAAGATTTGTTTTCCTTCTCTTTTTCTCATCAACTTGTAATACCTCTTCAACTGAGAAGACCTTCTGCTAATCTCTTTTCTAATATCTCTGATTCTTTGCAGATATTTTTTAATATGCAGAAAACAACAGTGGGCACAACTTCTGCACAGAAATTGAAGAGGAGTTGGGTCATTCTCTGAAACCTCTTTCAGGGATAGACCATGGTTTATTTTGACCATAAGTCTGTCTGAGCTACTTTTTTATGAACAAAAACAACATTAAAATCTAATTAGCAGAGTGTACTGTTGGTAGGTAAATTGGAATTGGTTGGAGATTCAGGTACACGCTATTTTTAAAGAGTTTGCTCCTGTTTGTTTGGCTCAGATGCTTTAAAAACAAGGTGCTAGAAATAACTTTGCTCCTAAAGCCACTTGAACAACTTGTGTTTAGCTGACTAGAAACAAGAGTAACCCACTACTTCCTCCTAATGAGAAAGCTTCTTTAATTTTTCCCATGTTATAAATATGTTACTAGATCCGGCCTAGTCAGACAGTTGTTGCATAATGTAGAGGAAAGGCTTCGGGCTGCTCTGTGAACCATGCAGGTTAAGATGTTGCTATATTAAAAGAGAGCTGTGCATGTCTGAAAGTGGCAGGTCTCCAGCTGCCTCGTGATGCAGTAAATTCTGCAGTGTCTTTGATTTATTAAATAATGAGAAGCAACACACAACCTTAATAGTAGTTACCAATTCACTGAGTTCTTCTCTTCTCCCCCCCAAGAATGGCCATGAGAAAGTCTGCTGCAGCGAACATTTATTTTTGGTTCTACCCGCTATGACCAATATCTCTACTACTAAACATATTTTCACAAAAAACACTTCCTTACAAATTTTGTATTACCTAGTGATTTACGGAGAGAATTTCTCTCTTTTCTTATCTACAGCTTTTAAAGCGAATTCACTCTTACATTGCATACGGCCAAGAAAATTTCATCAGGTTAATTCTTGCCTATGAAATGTGGTAGACAACATTTCTCATATCTTCATTCGGGTTCTTGGGGAATATTCTCATTGCACATGGTCGGCACTGACAAGCTGCACTAGCTGGGTTAGCGAGTGCTTATATATTTGCTTTGGCGCTAGAACCGTGGCATTTCCAGCTCTTTTCCCACACTGAATCAACCGAACTTCTCTGTGGAGCCTCTCCGAGGATCTCCTCAAAAACTCAGTGAGGTAGGTGCCTGTGGTTCTGCGGTTCCTCTGTGTTTTGAGACAAAACAGTTGCCCTACCTGTCCAGAATATTTTAAGAGCCTTAATTTCTGCCCTCTTTTTGCTGATTCACTGGTTCTGTTTTAAGTTTGCATATGACAACCTTCAACTTCCTACCACGGCATTCAGGCCGCCAGAAAAGACGTTCAATCTTGCGCCAAGGGAGAAGACTGTAGGAAAATGAAATGAAAAAAAACAAAAAATGTCTTCAATGTTACTAAGTAAATTCTGTTCATGTATATTTTTTCTCTCATTATGATACAAATATTCTGAAATGAATCAGAAACTAGGGTTACAATGAACAATTATTTTAGTAATCGATTATTTTTACGATTAATCGCATAAAATATTGGCATATTCTGCAGATTTTTCATTTCACTACTTCAGTTTTTTTGTAAAATATTAGAAATATATTGAAACATGGAGGTAAACAATAAGTCAATTACTTTTTTTTAATAAAAATTTTATGGCACTTCCTTTAGTGAATTTGAAATAGTAGAATCTAAAACTATGCCATTTTGGGTTTTTGGGTAAAACCCATTAACAGATATAATATTAAATGCAAAACTAAATTTTTTTTGTAAATTTTTGGCTTAATTAGTGCTCTGATTATGTTGCTTTTTCAACAAATGGTCTTTTATGAGTTTTTTTCTCCAGTTAACAATTAATCAATTTATTATTTCAACATTGTGATTTCATCCCTACCATAAAAGTTTTACAGTTTGTATTTAAGATTTTAATACATGGATCGTGCAAATATTGAGGCCAATCTTTCAAACAGGTTATGCAATATATTCTGAGAGCTGTACGGGGGTGGTGAACAGTGTATTAGTGATAATGATTTAAAATTCCATCATCACAACTTAAGTTCTTTGCTGAATAAAAGGCTCAAAGGGCATGCATTCATAGAAAAGAACATTTTCAAAATCCACAGTCACTGCCTGTTACCATGGTAGCTGAGAGCTGTACACAGGAGAGTTATAAACGAGCAAAAACCATCAGACAAATAAAAAACATGGTCACAAATAACATTTTTGCACTTAAGCAATCCCATAGCGTAAAAGTGACATTCAAAGTCTTTTAAGAGCCTAAATGACGTGTGTGTGGTGGTCTCTGCTGGGTTTAGCACATTGGTCGACAGAGTTATGGGGGAAAGTAGTGGATGGCAGGCAAAGACACTTGATGCAGTGTGAATATAAGCTGCTACTAAGAAAGACTCATCCATCTTACTGTGGAAAAATAACACATTCATTTGCCTTAAAGTCTAATTTGAATTTTGGAGCATCAAAGAGTGAGGCATGCCCTGGTTTCATGGACTTGGAATGAAGCGTTTTGAAGCAGAGGAGCTTCTAATCTTCTGGTGTTTTGAAACATGGAAGTAAACAATAAGGGTTTACATTTTGGGTTTGTTTTTCAGAAAAGAACTTACACAAATACCAGCCATCTGCAAAACATTTACCAAAATGCTTTAACCCATATAAGAAAAGTGCTCTCAGTTAGGGCTGAAACGATTAATTGGCTTTATCTTGATTAATCGTGAAATACTTATCAACTACTTTAGTAATCAATTAACTGCTAACTGTAGTTATCTGTTTCCATATAAGCACTCCAAATAGGGCCAAATTAAATCAGTTTTATTACTTCTCAATTTCCAGTTTTTCTACTTAAATTCTATTTTAGCCATATTTATTAACCCTTCGATCGTTATGGTGTGAATGAAAAAAATGCCAATAGCGAGAGGTCAACATTTCCTGTTGTTCTGTATCCCAAATGAAACAAACTGCTGCAGTTCAGCAGAACATCTTGGTCTTAAGGATGTGAAAAAGTGCTTCCGTGGGTGCCGCATGGAGATGTGGATAAAGCAACCAGCATAGAGAAGCTACAGACCTGGTCGCAGCCATCCCGACTTCAAATCTCGGGATGGCTGCTTTATCAAAGCTGTGGTTTCATTGCCACGTGTCTTTTTCCCCTTCTCTTAGCCCTCAACCTGTCAGATTACTGTAAATAAAGACCACCAGAGCCAAAACCAAAAAGATATTTTTAAAAAAAAGTGTTTTCCCCCTTCAATCTTTAATGAACTCAAACTAAGAATCTAATTTTTAACATAAAAAGAAACCTCAATTTTGAAAATGCTTTAGAGTTGAACAAACCACCACATAAAAGAAAACCTTTAAAAAGTAAAAGCCTGTGTGCGCTTCCATAATTTCTTCCATGTGCCACAGACATCTCCATTTAAGTAATTGGTCCCAGTGTTTTTGGTGATGCTGCATGTTCCTGCAACTGCACCCCTCTCAGCATTCCCTAAACACAGTGGCATCTCTAAGCAGGGAAAAGTGCAATGTCACGCAAACTGGTCTGCTTTGAGAAACTTAAGCCTGAGGTGTTGATTGAGTCTCTAAATTTGGTCGATCCTAATCCAATGGAACGACACTCAGATGTGGACAAATTAGCCAGATCCACGGATTCAAATCATCACAGCTTAGAAGAGCGAGAGGATCCACAGCAGACCTGCAGAGGTCTTGGTGAGCCCTCACACCTAACAAGGGAATAAAACGTGAAATTTTATGACAAATACAAAATCTTTGAAAAATATTCTGTCCTGGCCTCTAAATCAGTATCAATTTGAAGTACAAAACAAGTGGCTAATTTTGCTCAAATTTGCTCATACAAAAAAGAATCTGCTTTTTTGACTCATATTGGCTTATGAAACCTTCCAAAAAAGTATAAAAGGAAAGTTAAGAGCCTCGGGATTTTTTTGACAATGGGAAATAACGCCTATCCCACAACATAAATACATGTATATGGCCGCAGAGGTTTGATTTGAGTGGTAAATAAAGACCCTGCCTTCACATGTCCCAGAAAACCTAGCCTAAAATAGCTGTGTTCAACTGCCTACAGGCCTAAAATAAATATCTAGGTTAGGAAACTAGCCAGCCAGCCAGAACGCAGTGAGACACAGATGGCAGCCAGAGCAACCTGAGCAAAAAGTAAAAGGCTTTGGGTTTAAAAGTTAGTGACATACCTGCAGACTCATTTGCTGGCAACAAAAAGCCCTTTCCTCCGCCGAGCGCCAGAGCTAACTCGTGTTCCAAGTGGGAATTTAGCCTCCAGTGCCTCCATGGGACTGGTAGCAGTGGAGGGGCAGGACGGCACCATCGCAGAGCTCCTTAGAAGGGCTGCCGGGCCGCAGCACAGCCGCACATATTCCAGGAAAGCGTGTCATCAGGCCGCTTAAGCCGCCCAAAGAATCGTCCATCTCACATGCACGCACTAATCTACGCGGGGTCACTCAAGGTAATCCCTGCTGAGCACTCTTTTTTGATTGGCACTCACAGCAGCACAGGGAGGGGTTTTTTGGGCCTGTCAGCTGGTCGGACGATACCAAGTCGGGATTTTCACGGAGGGGGTGGAGCTCTCACATACTCCAAAGAAGTAAAAGTAAATGGAAAATGAGAAGAAGAAAAAAAGAAAAGAAAGAGCACACAATCAGCAGACAGGCTGCCAACGCTGACTCGGTCTCGCTGAGGTTTTTTTTTTTTTTCCACTCAGTTTCACTCACTTGCCCTACATTCCACTGCTCTTTGCTGCTGCTCCGATCCCACTCTCTCGACTCACCCTGCTCACTCAGTTGCTGGATCTTGGAAATCAGCCTTTATAAACAATTCCTTAAATTACATCCTCGAACAAACAAATATCCCATCTATTCATGTAAAGTAAACAAGCTTTTCCCTCCATCTTCACCACAGTTTCCCTTTAACACGGGTGTCCTAACTGCAAACGTTAAACACTGAAGAAACTCATCCAGCCACTTGAATATGAAAAATATTCTTGTACTCAATAGGAATTTTGAAAACTTTAGTTCGCCACCTCCTCTTATGTAAAAACGTGCTCTACAACCACACAGTTCTGTTGCACAGCAGATGTACTGGACACAATGTTCTCTACAAGGGCTTGTGGCACAGGAAGCAAAGGGAAACAGTCCAGAAAGGATGAGACCTGTCCTTAGCCTGGATTGCAATATTTTCTCTGAATCAGTTCAAGCTGGAGGTTACGCTACCCTAAACAGGATGAAGAATGAACAAGACTGAATGAGTGAATGACGTTTTTCAATGATTGAAAACTAATGTTTGCAGAATACTGTGGAGACACTCCAGTGGGATAAATACTAACAGAACATCCTCTAGATTAATCAGGCTGATCACCAAACAACATCCAAGAACACTAGTAACCAAACTAACAAAATAGCATTTACTAATTTTCATTTCTGTCCTCGCATTGTTAGGTTCCCATCATAATGCAACCCAAAGCCAGGTTCAAACTTTCAACACATTTTCAGCATTTACATAACTTCCACCTTTGGGGCTGTTGGACGTAGACACAGACAGTGGAGATCAGGAACCAATTACCAAGCTTAGAGTCAGCATAAAGCATGCAAAGATTATTGCAATATTACTATAGGGAATATTGTTCAGGTTTAGGTCGAGGAATTCCCTAAACTCTTCAGGAAATCTATGACCTCAACCCAAAACAGCAGCTTGGGTTATTTTTTTAATGTCTGTAATTTGATAAACATTTCCTTCCTTATAGGGACAGTATTGTGTAAAATAATAATGTTATTCCCTCATCAAAAAAATACCTGAAATGATGCCGTGATTTTTTTCATGCATGTTTGAGAAATCTTTTAATCTGCTGTGGCAACCATTTAGCTTGGAGCTAGCTTCGCCTTCGAGGCGCGACTCCTTCTCAGAGCTGCAGTTTTTGAGCTTCCATCTCACTTCCCAAGTCAGCTCCTTCGGACTAGCCAGCAACAATTAGCAGACACTTGGTGAAGCTGCACATCTGCTGAGCTCATTGCATGAGCGACTTCTCTACATAACACTTGTAAAAACATTGAAAGGTTAATAGAGGAGTGACGTGATGACTTCCTCTAGGTGGAATTTCAGAAAGAGCTGGAGCTTTTAAAGAGACAGACCCTATTTCAAGGCATTTAAATTAAATGATGCAAGTCACACTTGACATACGTAGTATTTTTGTAACAAATTAAGGTAATGTAGTTACTTGATTCTGCTTTAAAATGGCACTTTGTGCCTGGAAAATATATAACAGTGCCCCTTTAATTTTGGGCAATCAGCCAACACATGTGAAACTGATCTTAATAAAGTTCTCAAGATCAGCCACTGACTGCTTTTGCTCTGCCATGACAGCATTAGTAAAAAAAATAAAAATATCAGTATTGGCAGGTCCTCTTAAATCTTCTTAAATATTGGACTTACCTGGTTCCGTCCTCTCCTCCTGCCATAGTTTCTCCTGACCAACGCCTTGTAGTTTTGGTTCTTTTTGGTCAAGTAGTAAAACAGCACACAGTCAGCGACACACTAAAACAAGAAAAGCAAACATATTTACATGTTGTTTTAACTGGTTTCTAATTGTTATTAGATGAATTACTTCCAGCTGGTATTTATTCAGACAACAAACTTCACATTTACCTTCCTTTCAAGATACGAGGCAATCAAACCAAAATTCTTGGGATGTTGAATGAACCTGCAGGGCAAATGCATTCGTCACTCATCTCAACCAAACTCCCATCGTTGGGACTTAATAAAACCGGGCTAATAATTAAACACGGACTCACTTCTCCTTGAAGATCTCCCTCTCGTGTTCCGTCCAAACGTTCATGAACTGCCGAGCTTTGTACACCTTCATCGGGTCGTCCATCAGGCCGTTCATGTTGATGAACTTCACCCGCCTCTGCTCCGAGTCGTACATCATGGGAGGGATGACCGACAGCTGCCTCATTTGTTTCTCATTGTTCTGTAAGGCACAAACGGGTCAGAGGTCAGACTAGGCTTGTTGCATAAAATCTTATCCAGAAAGTTGTAGTTTAATCGTGAAGACAAAAATGCAGCATTGGGCCAATTTATTGATTTGACATTTTTTTCTCAAAGTCCAAATCACTTCCAACAAGCATATCAAAAAAACAAGACATATAATATATACAATCAGAATATAGAGCATGTCCTTGGCTACATGGAGCTAGTACACCATTATTGTTTGGAAAACAGTATGCGGAGACTTGTGACTTTAGGAATACCGCCAACAACTCCTGTTGTCGTTATGGCTTTATTATTGTAAAGTCACAGCTGAGCAGCTTTACGCCATCTAAGAACGGTTAAGAACGGTCGGTGTCGGCTCGTCTTTATGGGTTTATGATGCAACTGTGTTGTGAAAGAAGCAAAAGCTTCTATTGTGGAGAAGTTGCAGAAAATCAGGTGCTGCTGAAGTGCTAAAATACTTTCCCTCTCTAAGGAATGCAGTGGAAATCTCCCAATAAGAATCAGCATGATTATGACTGGAAACAATTAAACCCCTACAGAGGAAGAGCACTTCAAATGTTCTGCAGCTGGTTCCCACCTCCTGTTCCGAGAGACCATCGATGATTTCAGAGATCTCATGCTCGCTCCTTGCGATTGTTGCGGAAAGACCCGTTCCTCTTTGTCCAACTCTGTGGGAGAAAAACGGGACAAACTGAAGTACCAACAATAATAACATTGAATTTGTCTGCAGTGAAGATCCAGCTTTAATACAATTGAAAAAGTCTGAATCTCAAAATGCCTATCAACTCAAGTGGTATAGTTTTAGCTTCCCTCTGTTCATAATAAGAGGAATGCTATGTTATTGCATTTTAGAAAATACAATGTTTATTTTATTATTTTTAAAAGGGATTTAATTATATTTTAATATGTTTATGTTTCATGAAAAAAGCTTAAGTGGTGAAATGAAATATCTTTGGAATGTGATTTTTTTTATCCAATTAACCATCAGAAAAATTAATAATTCAGATATTAGGTGCAATATATATTCTTACTTTATTTCATTCTCTCTTTTTATGTGTCCTTCCATCATTCTGTAATATTTAGCCTTTAGCATTATGGGTAACCTCCTTGTCAGGCTGGGTCCAATAGGCTAAATGTTACGTTAGCATGAAAGTTCATAATACTTGGAACAAACTATCAACAGTTATTGCAATAGAAACAGTCTTCTGTGATATCAATATTGGACACACTGATATTGCTATGAATTTACATCAGATACCACCATATTTTCCCTACTTATAGATACAACTTCACGACAAGCCCATTTCTTAAAATATGTAAAAATAAAAAATATGTATTCACTAATCATGCTTTTTATAACTGATTGTAGATTTTATTTGAGATTGCCAATTTTTATATTCTAAGAACAAGAACACATAAAAGAGAAAAATATGCTGCATTTCTTTAATAATGTTTTTAGTTTTGCATTAACAGAAACATGAAGGAATTGAAAGATTACCCACCATTCATGCTTAGAAGTTTAAATTCTAACATTCGTCCTATTTTTATTAAATTAAAGTACATCCTGTTTGTTGACATTTCTAGAGGCCAAAGAAGAAAATTTGAACTCTCCACGCAATATCAGTAATATTAAAATGTCATACAAAGCTTTTTTATTATTATTTAATACCGATTCTACTTTAATTACATTAACACTGGCAAATATCATGGAAATTTAATAAATTGTAAACCCTAAATTTAATGGAATCGTCTAGTTGTGTTTGGAATAAAAATTTTAAAGCAAAAATAAATTAAAAAATTGTAATATAAACATAAAATTTAACTTTGAGGCTCCAGAGATTCATCCACAACAAAAATACTCCTTACAGGTTGAACTTTGGCACTAATACAGATTTTCATTACTTCATCAGTGCAAGGTGGATAATGAAGGATAATGAATGATGCTCACCTTTGGAAGCGCTCCTGCTGCTCTCGTTGCTTGCGGATTTCGGGGAACTGTCGTTCGTAGTACTCCCGTGTTCTGCTCTCCTTGGCTTTACGTCTGGGGTTGTTCTCCATGCGCTCCACCTTCTTCTCCCATGCCTCCATCAGCTGGTCGTAGCGCTGGCAGATCTTCTGTTCCTGTGCACCGGAAGGGGAAATGGCACTCTTGAATCAGGGGACGTTGTGGATGGGGATGAATCACAGCATGCTGTGAGCTCTCTGAATTCAAGTTGAAATTTCTGTTTGGCCGCATAGTTTTGCCCAATAAAGCCAATTTCTGATTTTGAAAACTTGCAAAGTTTTCAAATTTTCCTTTATTTTTTTAAGAGTACTTCTTTTGTGAATTTACCTGAATTATCCCAACAAAGACTAAAAAATTGTTCAGAACTGCATTTGTTATTGTATCTATAATGAAAAATATTGGTGTGTTCTTTATTGTGGAAAGTCAAAAGAGCCACATGGCTTAGATCCATAAGTAAAGATAATCTTTCACATTTTTTTTTTCTGACCAATTTAAATATATGACCTGAACTTGTTCATACTTTCTCTCCTTCAAGGGGTTGTGCATTTTCTAGGCACAGTTCAATTTTGTAGCGTTTATAGCTTTATAAAAATTTTGCATACATCAAATATAACTTAAAAAAAATATGACTTTGTAATGTAATGTCTTAAAACTGGGGCGGGGTGCTCTGTGAGGCGGAAGCACAGCGTGGAAGCTGCAGCTATGGGGAGGAGATGCTTGGAAAAGGCAGTGAGAACAAACATTTTACAAACTTGAATGGTTGTCATGGAAGATTAAAGGATTCCTCAAATATGAATGAATGTTTGAGGAATCACGAATGAATAAATGAATGAATGAAGGAATGAATGAGCTTTCCATGACAGGATGTAAAGCTCAAAAAAGTCAACTTTACACAATACTGCCTCATGATGTCATATTCAAAACTGATCAAAACTAATTTCTCCGTGTACCAACCATGGTACATGGTAAACGAAAAGGCGTTGGATAAATGACGGTGTGAGCAGCCACTCTATTTGCTGCACTAAGCACTATGTTACTCCTTTGTTTTTGTTTGTATTACATGTCCACCCACTAGGAGCACTGTTATGCCAGCAGCATATGTTATTGGTTTGTGTTCTTCTTCTGAGTTCTCTGTCTGTCTGTTTGGGGGATACACATGGCGGAATAAAGTTGAGTAAAGAAACGAGTTATTTTTACTGACTAACACTAAACAGGTGTTCTGTCAGATCATCATACGCTGTCAGAATAGCATCGTGTGATTGCTATTCATACACTGCAATTCTGTAGTATTCTACAGACTTGCATATACTCTATAATAGCATATCACCATGCATTAGCATTAGCAAATCACCATGCTTTCTGATTGGCTACCTGTCACATTTAACAGGCTGCCTTCTCATTCACTGTCAGCTATAATAATCGGGCTAAGACGATGATGATTATGCCCGATATTAGATCGGAGCGGTCCCAACGTTCTACAGCCTGGACCAGATCAGTCGTCGTGACACACCTCACAGTACAGGAGGATCGGTTACAATTATCGTAAGCAACAATCTGGTGGGAGTGGGCTGTAATTTGGCTGTGCACCCCCCACGCCCGGGCCACGGTTAAATAGCCAAGGCTTGACCGGTCCGTAGTGGTAAAAAGGTTGGGGATCACTGATTTAAACAGTCAGTGCTGCCGTTTTTTTCTTTAAAAAAAATAAAAAAATAAACTAATCAAGAGAGTTGGTTGAGGCCAGAGCAGGAGCGAGTGAAGAAGTTGTTTGTTGTGGGTTTCAGTTTGTTATCAACTCCATTTGTGTCTCCCGTCCCATTCACAATTCGCTCCGGTGCAATCGTTATGTTTACAAACCCTCTTCAACGGATTATGGCATTTCTGTTGCACAAGTTTATGTTGAAATCATCAAATAAAAACACTGTTTATTGCCGAGGTCAGGAAAACTATTTAAATCCATAAATGACTTGATGGGAAAGAGGTAAAATGTTTTGAGAAGAGGGTAACAAGGACAAAATGGTCCTTTTTTCTTTTCTTTTTTTTCCTCCAACCTTCTGCAGCGAGAGACCAACAATTCACCTTCCTCTTGGCACAAGGCCACCTGCCATTGTTCACGGTCCAAAAGGTCTGCCTGAACCCGACAAGGAGCTGCCAGAGAGGTTAGAGTCACTGAACCGTAGCAACACAAAAAAGATCTTCGTGTTTAAACACAAGGTGATTCTGCAATATTTAAATAACCGATAAGGCTGCGGTTTGGCAAGGCACTTCTCAGAAAGGCTGTTTGATGTGACAATATTTATTATTCCACTGCATACAAAAGTTGTTATTGCCCCACACAATGCGTCCAAACAAACGGGGGAAACCGAGGCGTCTCCTGTTCCCTAAATAATACAGCGGTTGTATAATTTTCAGCTTCCACAACCATGACCCACAGAGTCAAAAGAACCTTGGTGAGCAGGTCCAGCTTATCGTCGCCTTGTTTTGAAGTTGATTTTGGTGCCGAAGCAGCGATATGTGGCTTTTCATATGATTATTTGAACAGAAATGTTTGAAAACTAATTTTTATTGTTTTCTGTCTACTTCAGTTACATTCGTCATAGAGGATATATACTATCACTGTGACGTCCTGACTTTACTTTAAGGCTGCAGCCAACTTATTTTATTTATCAGTTAAATCAGATAAAAATTGGCGCCTCCTGCAGGTTGTTCTCTTAACCACTTAAGATTTTTCACACAATTCTAGAAAAACAAAAACATACAAATAATTCATTTTTAAAATATAAAAATAAACATTTTATTGCCTAAAATACAAAGATGTAACGTTCTTTTAATTATTCCACTGCATACAGTTGATCATTTGTAGCAAAGGAAGCATCTGCAGCTAAAAAAAAAATACTTCTAACATCATGTGAAAATTTCAGCCCTTTCTGCTTGACTTGTCGTCAACTGGACCGCAGGACTGATCGGTTGATTATTTATTCTTTTAAGCAATTAATAACCAGATAACAAAAGCTATTTGATAGGATTTATTTTCACAGAATTTGAAGTGGGTAAAGCTAAAACTATGCTACTTGAGGAGTTCTTAGAAAACTTTTTTGTCTGAATTGCAAAAGGTTTATATTTTTTATACAGTTTTGGCTTAATTACACCAGTGAGCATGTTGTTCTTTCAGAAATTGGGCTTTTTCTGTGTATGTATACCCCTGTTATGGATTAATCAATTACTAAATTTGTTGCTGATAATTGTTTCAATCATAATACTTTATCTAAAAGTGCAACGCTGTATCATTTCCCTCTAAAGACATATCCGCATGAACATTCATAGATAGTCACAGCCCTTGATAAACTCTAATCTTGGTCCTGCTGACAATATTTTTAAAGGAAACACGTTTGCAGATGTTTAGTCTCTATTTTGATACGGCTTGTTGATAATGCCGTACGCCGCATTATCAACAATTGCTCCATCATACCATGCACAGCAGTTCAGACAAGAAGCTGCAGCAGTCAGATTCAACATAGAGTTTTTTGGTGTGAATCAGGGGAGTCCAAAGTGGGGTTCAGGCGCCATTTGAAGCCCTGAGGAGGAATTTATGCGGCCCTTGACAACAACTGAAAAAATGTTTGCCGACTCAGGCCACGATGCAGGTCCAGCAGTTAGACTGCTTTGGCTGTTTCATTAACATATTACATGTCTGGTTTATTGTTGAGCCAATAATACTAGAAAAAAGAATAATCTCAATTTAAATAAAAACAATAATAAGCTAAATTGTGTGGCCCCCTGAGTACATTCAACTTGACATTTCTGGCCCCCATGGTGAAACGTTCAGACACTCCTGGTGTACATGTAACAGGTGAAGAAACACTTGGATCATTAGGGAAAACATAACAAAATAACGTGAATGGCTTATTGTACTGTTTTGAAAGGACACCGACTCTGCAACAACAGGTCAGCAGGTTTCTGTGGACTCATCAGATTTCAGCCAACAACACAGCGGCCCATGTTTGCTTTTGAAATAATTGGCAACTAATTTAGTGTTTTGTTCATTTTCTAAGGTAAAAAGGAAGCTTATCGTAAAGCCAAACTAAGTGCAGCCGCTCATTCTTAAAAAATGTAGGAATAAATGGTAACCAGTGCTTCAATGCTGCGAGCAGAGGTCATAAGAGGACAAGTGGTCACATGTTGTATTGTGCTGTGTCTGTTACACTGACTATGGGAAAGGAGTTATCATGGTGTATCCATAATATCGACACACTTATATGTAAAATAAGATGCAAGTTTGGAATTGTGTAACTCCAGGGTGAGGAAACTTACCCTCTGTTTACGTGCGTGGTTCCTCCTCTTAAAAAACAAAATCAGCTTCTTCCGCATGACTTGGTTTCTGAAACAAGTGAGTTTTTATATTTATACAGGAATATTACTGTTTGAATGTTGAGTTCAAAAATATAAAAAAAAATTTAATAAAATAATTAGAATGATAACAATAAACGCCTGCATGTTGCAAATGCAAAATAGGACTCCTTGTGCACCTTTGGGAATTATCACACTGAAACAATCCAAACAAATTGTCTGAAGGTAAATTATACGGTGGCCCTGAGGTGCAAAACACAACAACATTAACAAAAACACAACAACATTAACGGAAACACGACAACATTAACAAAAACACAACAACATTAACAAAAACACAACAACATTAACGGAAACACGACAACATTAACAAAAACACGACAACATTAACGAAAAACACAACAACATTAACGAAAACACAACAACATTAACGAAAACACAACAACATTAACGGAAACACGACAACATTAACAAAAACACGACAACATTAACGAAAACACAACAACATTAACGAAAACACAACAACATTAACAAAAACACAACAACATTAACGAAAACACAACAACATTAACAAAAACACAACAACATTAACGAAAACACAACAACATTAACAAAAACACAACAACATTAACAAAAACACAACAACATTAACAAAAACACAACAACATTAACGAAAACACAACAACATTAACAAAAACACAACAACATTAACGAAAACACAACAACATTAACAAAAACACAACAACATTAACGAAAACACAACAACATTAACAAAAACACAACAACATTAACGGAAACACGACAACATTAACAAAAACACAACAACATTAACAAAAACACAACAACATTAACGAAAACACTACAACATTAAGGAAAACACAACGGAAGAGGTAGGTCCCAGTGGGAGACCTAAGAAGTCGCTGATTGGACGACAGGTCGTTTTACTTTTGAACCGGAAGTTATGCTGGAGTGCTTCGTTTGATTGAAAACCTAAGGAAGCGGGAATACAGTCACTTCGCCATGTATTGCCCGAACTGTGGAAAGGAGGTGGTTGAGCCGTCACCAAATTTTTGCAGTAATTGTGGCAAGAGGCTTCAAGAAACTTGTATGGAGGATACTCCACAATGTTCAAGTAAGTTAAAAAGTATAAAGGAAGATTCATATTTCTTATGGATGTAGTAACTTGCTAACGCTAGTGGTCTCCAGACCGTGTCCACTGTCATCTAGTTGTTCATTATAAATGCAATTAAAAGTACACAAAGTCGCTATAATACAGCAGAATTGTATTAGCTATATATCGTAAGGTCCGTTACAGCCTTAGGCACTACTTTTTTAGGATAATTGGTGTCGTTCTGGTTCTGCTGCACTGCGATCAGGCTAGCCGCCTTTTTGGAAGCGAACTCGCACTTAATTTATACTTGTGGCAGCTTTACTTCAGTTCGTAATACATATTGTCTGTTTGCATGAATGTGATGTGCGACATTTTTTCTTTGCTTTACTTCTAGCACAACAGACTGTCCCATCCTGCCGTACACCAGCCCTCAGCACCTTCCTTGAATAGAAAAATGAGGAGCGACCAAAGTATTCTCTTGGGAGAAAGGGGTTAAAACAAAAGGTAGAAATGAAAGTTCGGGTAGGTGCTAAATTCGGTTCCCCTGTGTCGGGAGCGATCATTACAGCCAGAGAGACGAATGAGGCGGATCTGACCATTTTCACGTCGCTTCTGATCGATTTCTCGGTAAAACAACTCATATAATCATGTGAAGGTTGTAACATTGAGTTTAATTGGCAGCTGTTGTTTAAAAAATTGTATAATAAATAAATAAACAAGATCTTCTGATGCTGTTTTTTGTTATTTTATACGCCAAGAGAATCGCTCTTTTTCCAACGTTTCTCACGTAAGCCTGGCAGAAATAAGTCAGGCACCAAACACAGTTTTCCCAACACGTAGTGTGTATGTAAAGATTTTTGAGAATTTGGAAACAGTTGTTCTTTATTCCCCAAGGTTCGGTAAGGGTAGGAAAGAATGGAGGAAATTATAATCTGGTCCCCCTCCATAATATGGGAACAACTTAATTTACCAGCAAGATTTTTTTCTCTGTTTATTCCTCTCATCATCAACAATAAATCCTGTGATTTTGGTAGAATTTGCTCCTTGTTTGCCAGAGTTATGAGGGGAAAGCCATATATTTTAGGTGACTAAAATAATCTGTTCCCCCTTCAAAACATGGGGACTATTTACCAACAAGTCTTCAACTGTGCTTATTCATCTCTTCATCAACAACAAATTATTTGAAAACATTTCCTCTTTATTTGCCAGAGATATGAGGGGGAACCATATATTTTAGCCACCTGAAATAATGTGTCCCTTCCAAAACATGGGAACCAATTAATTTACCAGGAAAATGTTCTCTTCATTTCTCAAAGGTAAGTGGCCTTGGGATTTAAACTATCTTTCCACAGCTGTCTTATATCACATTATCCTTCTCGAAAAACCATCAATGCACCCTGAGATGGCCAAGCCGAATGGCTTCAGTTTTGTCGTAGCCATCTACATGCTATATGTAATTGGGCCCCGTGGAGGGATACGTGCGTCTTGTAAACCTGCGAGTTCTCAGAGCGATGCCTTGAGGATTCAGCTGCCTCAGCAGTCTCATTACAACATCACGTTTGACACGCAGGTTGTGTTTTAGTTTGAGAACTTGCCACATGGTCCGATAGCCAAATAATTGCCCTGGTCCTCTAAGCTCGGACATAATGACACGTCTCACTTCAGGAAGTGGAGAGTAGTTGCCTCTTCAATGCAGCCCTGCTACTTTCAAATGAGTCTTTACTGAACGCATGCTAACCGACACTTCGTGGTTGGTCTGGAGCATGTCCAGTATCACCAGTATCAGTATGTCCTGACTCAAAATATTTACGAATAACAGTACTAAGGTTTGGATCACTGAGAACATTCTTGTTTTCAGCAATCAAGTTAAAGCCAGAAGAACTTCCGGTTCAAAAGTAAAACGACCTGTCGTCCAATCAGCGACTTCTTAGGTCTCCCACTGGGACCTACCTCTTCCGTTGTGTTTTCCTTAATGTTGTAGTGCTTTCGTTAATGTTGTCGTGTTTTTCTTAATGTTGTTGTGTTTTTCTTAATGTTGTTGTGTTTTCGTTAATGTTGTAGTGTTTTCGTTAATGTTGTCGTGTTTTTCTTAATGTTGTTTTTTCTTAATGTTGTTGTGTTTTCGTTAATGTTGTAGTGTTTTCGTTAATGTTGTTGTGTTTTTCTTAATGTTGTTGTGTTTTCGTTAATGTTGTTGTGTTTTTGTTAATGTTGTTGTGTTTTTGTTAATGTTGTCGTGTTTTTGTTAATGTTGTCGTGTTTTTGTTAATGTTGTTGTGTTTTTCTTAATGTTGTTGTGTTTTTGTTAATGTTGTTGTGTTTTTCTTAATGTTGTTGTTTTTCTTAATGTTGTTGTGTTTTCGTTAATGTTGTCGTGTTTTTGTTAATGTTGTTGTGTTTTTGTTAATGTTGTAGTGCTTTCCTTAATGTTGTAGTGTTTTGCACCTCAGGGCCACCGTAAAATTACCATCCTGCGCAAATTCATTGCTTAAATATAAAATACAAAAAGTCAGAAAAAATCTCTAAAAAATTTTTTTTCGGTAAGTTTCCTGGCATTTAACAAATACAAATAATTTTTCTAATTTCAGCTGACCTAAAACAAGAGACATTTAGTCTGATTTTACTTCAGACAGTGAAAAGAAATGCATCCATGTCTTATTTATTAGGTTTAATAACATGTCTGGTTTTAAGTATAAATACCATTTTCCAAATTTAGGCTTTTAATCAAACCGTAGATTGCACTTTATTACAAAACTGTGGAGTTTGAATATCTAGCACTCTGTCAGATTTCATACAAAAATCAAGCACTTTCCAAACTTTGCAAAACATCTAATTGAGATTCAAACATGTTGAAAGATTTTAAGCACCTAAAGTCAAAAAGTCTCCGATAAACATGCTATGTCTCAGTTTATCGGGGATTTTGGGGAAGAAAAAAAGAAAAAAAAAGGCATCTCTGAATCTTTCCAGTAAACCATCCAGCAATGATTTGCGTTTAAAGAGTGACACACACAAAATACCGGGAACTCTTCTATTTACAAATGCTGGTAGTGTGTGTGTGTGGGCTGGGGGACAGTGAGGCCGTTGACCCTGAGAGCGTGGCTTGTTCACTCGGTTCAGACAGAATTGCTCTCGGTCCTGATAAAAGGCCAAGCCAGATGGGTCGCTCTCGTGGGGCACGCTGATAAGAGGTCTTTTTTTTTTTACGTTGTTCCAGATGACACAGCCTTCAACCCCTCATGCAACCTATTCTGAACACACACGTGCGCACACATCGTCGCTTCCTCTCACAGCCTCTCTCCTTGGTGTGAACAGTAAGTCAGCCAGGTGACTCAGCAATCAGATTAGACTGAATTATCAGTGAGGTTTATGAGACCTCGGGTCGGAGTTGAACGGTTTCCATGGCGAGCGCCTAACAAAATGACTAAAAAAAAGAAGATACTCACGTTTTGATGTTGTCGTGGTACACCTTTGTGTCTGATGGCTGGTTGTACAAAGGCTAGTAAAAGAAGAAGAAGAAGAAGAAGCAAAAGTAATTATAGTTGCTGTGCAATATGTCATTCTTGTGCATTAGTATTAGAGACACACCGAGAAATCTGCTGGTAACTGAAATTAAGATCATTTTTAGCTTGACCGACCCTGACCGGCAAAGCCAAACAGAAACTTCTCAATAAACCCGTCGTATGTGAGCCACTACTAGCTTCTGCTAACGACAACATATGTTTTTTTTGTGTGTGGCCGCTGACACAACGTTGGGCGGTGAGGTGTCTGAACATGATGGAGGAAGAAAAGATACGTGAAAAAGTATTTCAAACATTATCATTTGCCTTGAAAGCGAGAGCGAGATTTTTAACAGATAGCAAGAAGGGTAAAAGGAGGTCTTATCTTTTACATCTTGGAACATCATTTCATCATACAAATATACACGATCTTTTGTCTTTGATGTAACATATCAGTAAAAATGTGTTTTCCATGCATATTACTAAGAACCACTCATTGCTGTAAAGCAAGAATTAAATGTCGTCCTTATTTACATCTTCCATTCTTAAACAGAATCAGGAAGCAGTAAAAATCTAAGTTGTATAATAACTGGCTACATCAACTTAAGTAACATATTAGAAACAATTTCCTTGTATGAGTAGGTTTATTTTGCTGTATTTTTTGCTTTTGTTTGAGTAATTTTATTTTGAAGAGTCTCTGCATTTATTTGCATACAATTCTTGGATATTTTGTAGTTATGTTATTTATTTTGGTCCTTGAAATGCCAAAATAACTTTTAATTTTCAGCCATCTCAAGATATAATGTTTTAACATTAAATGATTTTTTTTTATTAGTTACTCATTACTTGAGCACCCTTAAATTTTACTTTTACTTGAGTAAAAATATGTTGAAGCAGTGCTATCCTACCCACCTCAAAAACGGTCTAAACAAAATTTGAATTGGTGCATCTCTAATTATTTAAAGTCCTTAAAGCTAAAGAAAAAAAAATATCCATAAAATAAGCACAATTAATCAACATACCAGCTCAACTTTGGGGCCAAGACCTTCCAATATTTTATGGGCCTCCTCAGCTTTTTTCTGAAAAGAAAGCATTGACATCACAACAGACGCTTAATGAGTGACTGTGATCACTAAACCGATCTGTATCGGTTTAGTGATATAGATGACACTTTCTGTGCGATTGGTGTCCTGATTAAAATAAAAATTGTCACTTTTATCATTATCACAAAATATTGTGACAAAATTTTAAGTTCATATCTCCTAAGTCAAATTATTCCATGAAAAAAATTGAGAAACTCTCCAAACCTGTATAACAAAGTTTAGAAACATTCACTGGTTCTTCGCTAGTGTTAGCCAAAGTTATTAAGAGCCATTGTGGCTCCTGAACCGCAAGCTGCAGACCCCTGATCCTAATTAAATACACTAATATTGATAGCTGCGACATGTCAACAAGGTTGAAAAGTTTAAGGCCCTGCAAGTGACCAGCTTGCAGGGCTGCAAGGGGAAAAAGAGCAAAAAATGGTGATGCAAGAAAATAATTATGGAAGCTGGGAAGAGATTCTTCCTGGGGCAGAGCAGATTTTTAGCTGAGACAAGATCATTAGGAGAATAATGACTCAGTGTGTAATTTCCCGAGCTCATCTACAGGCGGGACAAACAGGCGCAGCTGCCAGACTAACTGGCATGAGCGAGCGCCTTCACATCCTCCAGGGTTAATGGTTGACTGAGAAGGAGAAAGAGTCTCAGCACTCTCCGACCACAACGCTGTCTCCCAGCCATGAACTGCAGTGACCCCCACAGAAATGGTTTTCCAGCTCCATGAAACGCAGTTCCTTTAGACCGAGGCTGTTCAAAGTGAGGCCAGGGGGCCATTTGCGGCACCTGGACTGATTGTTTTGCGGTCGCCTGACCACAATCGTATTCCCCCTCCTCTGTCTTTTTTTAACGTTTCAATACAGAAGTTAAAAGAAAAACACACATTGCTGACAAAAAATTTAAATTAAAAAATAACAAAAAAACCATGAATAAACAATATTAAAATTCTTGCCAGAGGTAAGAACACAAAATTGTATATTTTCCTAAAATCATCTCCACAGAATTCCAGTTGAATCTGTAGACAAACCCAAAAGAAAACAATCAAACCTTATTGTATTTATCTAGCAAATAATTTCTATTCGTTTTTTTTTATTATTATTATTTTGAGTGAAAAACTGTTTGAATGTCTCACAACTATTCCACACCCGAATCCCTCTAACTGAAGTACAGTTGTTTTAAATATTTGTTTAGTTTTCTTTTTAAACAAACCACTGTTTCCTAATTCATAGTTTATTTATTTCATGTTGTGCAGTTTTTGTAAGCTGTGTATATAGTCAATGATATTCTGAGCTCTATTAAATCTGAACTTTTTAAAGTGTTCACTTCCAGAATAAAGTAGTTCTTGTAGAAAAAAATTTCTGGTTTCCTTTTATTTTCATGGTAACTACGACAACATCTACTCATTGTCTTACTCTCTAAACTAGATCCATGTGAACAAAAGTCTGATGTCAGTTTCTCTTTTAAAACTCAATTAAATACAGCAGGTGTTTTTTAAACGAAGACCCTGTTTTCTAAAACAGACAAAATATCTCTTCATTTTCTTTAGTCGAGCCCAAAATAAAAAGAAAAATTTGTTTAAATGGAATAGTTCACGCTTAATTTATTGCTGTGTAAAAATAGAATAAAAATGGTTTTGGTTTTTTTTGGTTATTTTGGAGCTGATCATCTTGACCCGGGTGACAAAAAGTTTGGAAGCCACATTTTTTAAAGATTCCATTGAAAACACGTCCTAATTCTCTTCCACTGCAGCCAAATTAATAAAAAGGATTAAAAAAAGAGAACCACAAGAAAGTCCAGCAACAGTGGATACAGTTGAATCCTTGTTCTGAGAATCAAAATCCTGCCGTGTTTTGTGATCAGGAAGTTTGAGCATGAAGCAGAAAGAAATGTTCATTTCATAGTGGAAGCAACTTAATACAGCTCCACGGTGGCTCAAAGCAAATGCTTCATTTCAGAAGAGAAACAAGCATAATGAAGAAAAACCTGAATTTAAAGAGACGGCTGCAGCCCGTCTGCTGCAAGGATCGAGAAGAAATGTTGTTGTGGTCCCAGTTAAAAGCAGACCAATTAGCTTTATGGGTGGCTGCAGCCGAGACAGGAAAACTGAATAACTCCATCAGAGATGGAAGGCGGTGTGTTCGGAGGTCGTACCCTGTTCTCATCGTAGATGATCTGAACGATGCTGCGGTGCTTGTGCTCCACCGGAGGAGGGGTCACTGGCTTTTCTGGCTCCACGGGCTTCGCTGCTTCTTCCTCGAGTTGTTGCTAGGAGACAACATCGAGATGAGAATTTCAGACCAAAAAGCTTAATATTAAAAAAATGGAAAATAAAAATCACAGTCGCACATTTGCATATGTTGAGACTTTGGAATTTCAGTATTTATCTTCTTTTTTTTTTTTGCATGAAACAGCATGAAGCACCTGAATGCTGCCTCGATAAACAGCTGATGCTCATTGGAGTCCCAGCACTTCATTTTGTATACAGTGATATTCATTGTATACACATTAGCTTTATTAAGTACTGTGTGGCCAGCTATCAAACAATTTTCAGGACTTTTAATTAAATACAGTGATATATTGTGTATAGACAAAAAAATATATTACTTAGAATTAAGACAGAATGTAAAATTTTGTTACAGAATGGTATTTTGTTACCTAAAACTCTGGCTATTTAAAAAGTAGGTCTGTCTTGTTTTGTTTTACTGCCACTGGAAACAAGATTTTCCCTTTTTTTCTCCTGAGCAGAATCATTATGAAACATTTCATTAAGGCCAAGGTTTCTTATACAACAACCTTTGTTTTCCAGCCTTGCTCAGTGACAAAACGCCTGGCTCACTTTAACCCCACCTGCTTTTTCTTCAGCTTGGAAATCTGCTGTTCCACTTTCGCAATCTCCCTGTCCACACGGTCCATGCTCTGAATCAGCTCCTCCTTGGACAGCTTGGAGGGAGACGTGTCCTGCTCTTCCCCCATGTGCAGCGCAGGTCCTCCCGACGACGGGGACTCCACTTTGATGGCGAACGGAGACTCCTGATGAACAACATTTGTTTAAAGCGCGTGAACCGTCAGGCTTGATTTTCTGCCAGGAGCCGAGTAAAGTTATAAAACCTAGATTCAGCCGAGAGGGGAGAGAAGGACAAGCTGAAACAATCAGGCCCCACCTTTTTGACTTCAACAGTGGCTCTTAAGCTGTCCTGTACAGTGTGGGGCATGGGCAGCACAATACCCCCAGCAGTGAGAGGGGTGCGGTTGATATGGGCCTCGGAAACAGTCTCCATGCGAGGGCGCTTGGCCTCCAGGGCCTCGTGCTCTGCCTGCCCTGTGACGGAGTGAAACTGCTGCTCGTAACCATGGCGTCTCTCCGGAGGCCTGGAGTACAAAAGCACACATGAAACGCATTTAGAGAACGATTCGCCACAAATTGTTTGTGAAATATGAACAAATCTGAAAAAAAAAATCCATCAGGAATTGAAAGAAAATCTGGTGCTTAGACGACGAGGTGAGAGCACCTTTCGGCTCCGGGGTGGAACTCGGAGAGCAAGGACAGCCGTCTGCGGCCCTGTGGATCCTGCATGTGAGTGCGGTAGTCTGGGACGGGGAAATCCTTCAGGAGGAAGAGGAAGGAAACAGAAGACTTAGAAAGCAATCTGGTGAAGACCAGAATAGCAAAAAAATATATATTTTTTTAAATACGGAGGAGTCTCCCCACAAAAAAACAAAACATGAATTCCTGCAAAATGAACAATTGCAGTTCAAACTCGTCAAATTTTCCATCAAACTATTTCTACGTTTGAAAGTTGTGACTGGAGTTTTCTCCTGCTGTAGTAGCATAGAGTAACATAGATGCGTCCCTCCTCCACCTTCAGTAGCTACCAGAGGGCCACGACATGTTTTCCTGCTTTACAAAAACAAACTTGTTTTCTTACAAAAAATGTTTTTGTTATAAACACACTACAATGAGTCTCCTGTGAGCTCCTTCTTTAGAAAACAAAGTAAAGCCGGATAGTTGCGAGCTTTCAGAAGCAAAGCACAATTTGTTCACCTCCTCACCTGTGGTGGCGCTGCACCAAGAACCACTGAAAGAAACAACACGAAACCCTACTGAGAACAATTTCCTTCTTCAAAAATGTAAACATAAATGGAGAGGTTGTAGGATTTCTCTTTTGTCTTCTGTAGAGCATGGCACGAGTAATTAGAATGTAATCATATTTTTGCTCAACTCTGTCAACATACAAAAAAGCAAGTCACATTAAGCAAAAATATGTATTCTATTTCAGCTCAAGTAGGAAAAACTGTTATTTCTCTACTTTAAATAAAATAATTTAGATCATATTAAACGTATTACTTTCTTTTTTCAATACCCTACTTTTCTTAGGCTTTGACATTACAAGAATCCCATTGTAACTTCTAGCTGCTTGCAATTAAATCATTCAGCAGAATATTTGTGGTAATAAGCAAAGTAAAACGGATAAATCCTCAAACTTTATTTTTACCTACAAAACTATGTCCTGAGGTAACATTTTTGCTGTGAAGAGTTTTGCAAGTCACTTGTGTATTTTGACTGAAACATGGGACCTTTAACCCCACCCAGTCATTTTCTGTACACTGCCTGCTGTTTATTATCCCATAAAAGCAATAATTCCCAATTAACTCCTCGGTCAGTCAGTCACTCTGAATGGAAAAGTAATGCTGACTTCATTTAGAGGTTTGATTTTAAGAATTCACAACATATTGTTGTTGTTGGGTTTTTGTTTGTTTGTTTTGTTTGTTCAAATAAGACTTTAACCGGTAATTCGAGAAGAAAAAAAAAAAAAGAAAAAAAAAGCACACAGTACAGAACAATTTACCGAGGAAGTTCAAAAATGTTATCAGCGCAGTGGACTGCCAAAAAAATAAATAAATCTGTTTTCAGGAAATATTCAGAAATCCCTATCCTCTCCTGGATTTAAGCAAACAATCAAATGCCTGGAATTTTTCAGTCAATACTTTTCTGTGAAAAAGAGATTCCAAGAAGGATGAAGTCCAAAAATTGCCAAGAAACAGGATCCAATATTTTTTTTTTTCTCCAAAGAGTTTTTGAGGTGCTTGTAGCTCATATTTTTGACAGTTGGCAGACAGGAAAGAGGGCAAGGAGAGGGGGGAAGAGGTCACCGGAACCAGGAGTCGAACCCGCGACGTCCGCTTCGAGGACTGAGGCCTCCAAACATGGGACGTGCTAACTAACTACACCACCACAGCACGTCCTAAGATCCAATATTTTTTTTAAAGTTTCTCGGTTTAATTTAATTTAAGGCAATAATGTACAAAAAATATATTAATATGGCTGCATCAGAAAAAATCTCTCACCAGGATGGAATATAAAAATTAAAATTGAGCCAATTATTGTCTATGAGCCACACAGTTTGTAGACACCAACCTAACGTCAAAAAAAAAAAACTTTAAGAGAAAGGAAATAAGAAAAAAATAAACAGGAAGTGATAAAAACCAGCTGCAGGCTCGCATCATTCATTTATAGTTTACCTGTTGCTCGTCTTCGTTTTTCTTTTTAAATTATCCTCCAGTCTATTTAGTTCTAAAATGACAACAATCATCAAATTCAGTTACTTCCTTTTAGATTTAAAACAACAACTCAAGAAAGAGAACATTTCCTCCGACTGAGGACGGAAGTACCAGAACAAGCCCACGCATGTGCATCCAGAGCAGTCCGATATGCTTCCAATGCTGCTGCTGCTTGCTCTTTAGTCAACAAGGAGAAATGAGCCGTCAGACCAGAACTGAACATTTTTGGACCAAACTGTCTCAAAATGAGCTACTAAAAAAATAAATAAGTGTGTCAAATTTTCTTAAACGTTGCTGAAAGCAGAGACATAATAATTTAGCCTTTTTGAGATGCAACATGTCCACAACCTAACATTTTTACATTCAAAAAGCTGAAAATCTAAATATGAATGTTTAGTTCTCGTTAACAAGTGTCAAAATACGTAACACTGTCTTTCTGTAAAACACTTATAAATGCCAAATCTCCATTATCTACCTATGAAATGTAGCAGGGAAAATGAGGGCGGGGAGGTTGCATCACACTCATGTTGCTCATGTCACAACTGAAGAACAACAATATTTGTTTGTGTTTACAATTAATTTCAGACTTTTCACTTTCAGTATTTAGTATCACTTCTACTTTATTTTAGCAAAACTAGAAACTATAGAATTGCTGAAAATGCAGTTAGAAACTCAAATAATGCATGATGTCTTTGGTAATGAGATTCCATGTTTCACCCTGGAAAAATATGGTTTTGTTGCTCTGATTTAGTTTTGTCGAGTTTTATTCACATTATTGCCAAATGTTATGGCCTCTGGTCTCTTGAGGCTGTGCAGGCTTCTTTTTGTTATGCAGGTTCAGCTGTGAGGGCACACCCTCCTGATTGGCTGCCTGGAGGCTGCAGGAGAGCAGCCACCCCATTGGACTAGCAGAGAATTGCAAGCCAATCAGACGATGAAGCTCACCTGCTCCCTATAAAAGGCTCCTGAAATCATTCCTCCAGTGGGGAAGCTAATAGTAGTTGGTGTTTACACTTGCTTAGGACAGTTTTGAACTATTTTGTTTCTGCTTGTTCAGTTAAGCAGTTTGTGTCTGCTCCAGATTGTTTTGAGACAAGCTAGAAGCTTGTGTTTGAGAGGCTTGGTACTTCCTTTGTGTGTCCTTTTTTTCCCTTTGGAGTTATTTAAGTTTGGACATTTTGCAACTGTAATTTGCACTTAACCTTCTTCAGTTTGTTAGGCCTCTGTTTTGTGTTAATTGTGTTAAATTATAATGTGTTTTGGTTTTGTGAAACCGTCGTTTTTGGAATAAATCATTTTACGTTACCACCCCTGAATCTCTGGACCTTGGGGGCGCGTAACATAAGTGGGGGCTCATCCGGGATAACTCGTTAAAGAGGATCCCTGTGTCCAGAGTTAGAAGAGGAACATTTTGGGTTGTCTGTACCCAGGAACCATGTTGATTTTATTCAGTCTGGAGCACTTTTTAACCGACCCCTCTCTTGAGTTTGATAACTGCAGCTAGTGTGAATTGCTGCAAATTGTGGAGCATTTTAAGCTGCAGGTCCCAAAGCAGGTCCTTAAAGGTGACCTAAAGGCTCTGATAGTGGATAAGTTGATGGAAATTGGTGTGATCAAAAACCCTGATCCGCCTGAAACTACTGCAGCATCGGGTCAAAAGGCCTTGTCTGTAGAGGACCTCAAAGATGGTCCGAGTGTGGAGACCACAGTGAGTGACCAGGGAAAAACACCTTGCACACTCCCTTGCTATGATCCACTGTCTTCTGTGAGCTCAGAAGGACGAGATGGAGCCCATTTGAAGGTGTGGTTGGCACGTCTCCAGATGGAGTCTGAGGAAAAAGTCCAGGACAGAAAAGCTCAGTCGGAGCTTGAGACCAGGAGGCTGGAAATAGAGGCCGATAAAGCTGTACAGCTGCACAAACTTGAGCTGGAGGCCCAGATTCGAGCGCCTTCTGCTTCTGTCACACCAGGTTCCACCTCCATGTCTGCTATACCATTTGACATCAGTAAGTGCATTTCTTTAGTACCTACTTTCAGAAAATCTGAGGTTGATTCATATTTTGCAGCATTTGAATGCATTGCTGGTGCTTTGCAATGGCCTAGGGAAACCTGGCCTCTTTTGTTACAGTGCAGGAGTCGCGTGAAAGAGTCAGAGATCCAGTTTAAAACTCAAAAATGTGCCACTGCTTTTTTATTAGGGTTTTTTTTTCCACTGTGGGTCACTAGAAAAATACAAAAATCAATAAGTTTCTTTATTCCATACTTGTTTAAATTTATAAAAATTATGTATTAAGGTTTTTCAGGAGGTATTAAAATCTTTGTAATGAACTCTAAAAGATGCCCAACTAGTAAAGGAGGAAAGCAAATGGCTTTACTGAAGTTTAGTTTTACCTGTTGGTGGCGCGATCCAGTAAAGGTGTACTGGACACCAGAGTGTGGTGGGTATCGGCTCTGCTCGCTGCTAAACGACCCCTGGCTAGGGGGGTAGCCCGAGCTGCTGGACATCCTGGTTTGGTGCTGCCGGGCTGCTGCTGCCTCACAAAATGGAAAGTTTGGCTACACCATGTTTGGAGACACAAACCACCTGCACACAGAAATGTGGCAATAAAACATGGTGCATTTTAGACATTGGGACAGGTACGTAAAATACCTGAACTGATCTGAAAGAGAGCAAGAAGTTCAGCAAATAGCAGGAAGGTTTGACAGAGTAGAAAACGGTTATGTTTGCATCTGATCGATCACATTTTCTGTATTTAGTGACTCTAAACAGTAACATTTGCCTTTTGAGATGTGCTGTAGGATTCAGCTTGTAAGATTGACGATGTAATATGTAAAAGGAGCCCAAATGCAACAGTGATTTAAAAAAAAATGTCCCCAAGTTTTGTGCCATTGGCATGAAGGAGTTGAGCTTTTCAACATAAAAAATAAAATGCAGGTGCAAGTAACGATTAAGTACTAATGTTAAGCAAATGTTACTGTTCTAAACTCAGCTCTTTCTACTTCACTTATCAAGACAGTGTGGGGTTAATGTGTACTTTATTTTTTGGACTGCAGATTAATAGCAAAATGTGCCGAGCGGAATTTTTTTTTTTTTTATACAAATTGAACCTAAAACTGAACCTGAAGCTAAAACTTTGTCACTTGAGCAGTTTTGAGTAGAACATATTTATTAGCAAAGGTTTTTTTTTATCTTAAATGCAAATTGTACACATGTTTTGGACATTTTGGCTTATTTACTGCTCCAAGTATGTTGTTTTGTTCTCCAAATGTCCTTTTCTAAGTCCATCTACTCCGTTAAACAATTAATCGATTACTAAATTAGTTGACGATTATTTCAATAATCGGTTAATGGCGATTAATCGTTTCAGCCCTAAAATAAAATGCAATCTGTTATCAATTTATAATAAAAAAATGATGAATAAGTATGATAAACACTCGAATATTCTGAGATGATTTGGTCAAACTATTAACATGGTCTATAAAGGCTGAGCCTTTAGCAAAAGGGACGACGTATGTGATTGATACAACATCCCCCAGGCTGATTTCCATAGGTCATTTTTGACAAACGCTCTTTCTGGATCCAAAGAAACATGTCTGAATGTCCTACAAGTTAGCATGGATCAGTTACTAATGTCAAAGTACACCAAAGACTTCAAACTTTTCAAAAATCTTCTCTCTCTCGCTCTTCCCACTTCCCATCTGAACACTTCAAATATAGGCCACTAAAGGCGCAAACACCTGTCATGATTTTTGTCACACTAAAAATAATATACCTTTTCCCAAGATCTATAAAGCAACTCCCAGGCATATTGCTGCTCACTGCCAATCAACTGTTAAAAGGTCCTGACATACAGAACAACAATAACATACAAATCACAAACTGTATTATCCTTGAAATGCTGTGATTTTACTAGATTTTTATGTTTGAATTTGATCCGTACGAAAGAAAATAAAACTCTGGAGTTTCAACCACGGCGTTCACAAGGTTTTGTTTGGCTGAGCCTGCGTCTAAGCTTCTGATGAAAACGGTTCCTCCGGAACAGCAGCTTGATGAGGCTGGGATGACACTTGGTTTTTGATGCTGGGGTCATAGATTAAGAACTGGAAACAGGAAGAGCTGTGATTTAGTAAGTTTAGATACCAGTTTGAAGGAAAAAGCTCCAACTAACCAACCAGTTAGTTTCCACTTGCTAGACTTGTGATTCCCTATATAGAGCAAAACAACAAGACATAATACATAGTATAAGCCTGACGGGCCACCAGACTTTACTTGTGTACCGTCAGGCTTAGGATTGTTTATTTTAGTTTTTAGTTTTTTTTTTTTTAATGATTGCCTTTTTTTACTTTATAGATGGTGTTTAGGTATTCATTTTCAAGTCTTCCAATAACACATAACTATCAAGTGATATTTTCAAAGTTCCTGTTAACTTTAAAAAAAATTTAACTCAAAAACATGGCGGCCAATTGGATCACTGCCCTAGCGCCCTTTAGAACCGGGATGAGCAAGTTTCTGGGGGAAACCCTGTTATTGCTTTAGATCTTTGAGCAAAAACTGATGTATTTTTATTTTGTTGTTTGTTTGTTTTTTATGCTGGGAAAGCTTATGATGATAATAAAATCTCAGATAATGCCTCATAGACAGTTTATTAAAAATAACTGTCACTGCAAGTCAGATTCAGGGACTAATTTTATGTTACCACATTCTATAGAAAAGCAACTACAAACAATCTGAGCAGAAGAAAATCACAAAAGTAGTAGGCATGAACTGATTATCTGTGTTATGGTATAAGAAAGGTATGAAAGCAGCTCTACGGAGCATAAAGAAGCACCGCATTGTTTCTCATCCACCTGTTGCAGCACACTGCAGGTCAACTGGCTATTATTACACTTTTCAATCTCTAACAAAGACAATTAGTTAATATTGTGATACCTCAATGATTTTATTTAAGGTTTTCATGCAATTTAAATCTTACACTGGTCAATCTCTACTGTAATTGCCAGATATCTACATTCAACTGAAATACAGACTGAAGACTGAACATCAGTTTGGAAAGAAAAAAAAGATTTATGCACTTTAGAAATGTTTGCAAGCCCAACATTTAATCCCTGTTTATCTCTATTAAAAGCCCACCCCTTTGGTAAGAAATTCTTCAGCTTAGCAGGACATAAAAATATATATTTTCCCCTACTTTTTTTAAAGTCACATGGCAATCACGTTTTCTAAAGCATGCTATTCCTTTATAACTTTTTTGTTTTGTTTTATGGACTTTTTTTTAGCTGGATTTCTACAGACACCTATTTTTTTCTCCTGAAATAAAACGTGGGAGGAAATAAAAATGAGTTGCAGGCATTTCACCCTCCACTGCATCAGTTTAATAGCAGCTCCAGAAGGGATTTGAGGCATATTGGGGTTGTAAACATAAATCTATCTCAGTGAAGCTTTAAGGTCGAATTAACAGGGTGCAATATCACAATGGCTCCGTCAGACTGTTTCCATGCAAAGTGAGCAGGGCTTGAGTAAAAAAAGAACAGGGTTAATGCTGCTGCTGTCTTGTGTTTGTGTTGTCACTTAAAACGACATTATAATGCAGTTAACTGCCACTGGATTAATACCACATCCTGATAACGGGGTAGGGGGGGATGGGAATGCTTTCACACAACAGGGAGCGTCTACAAAAAAACGAGCCAAACAATAAATATCAACTCATATTATGGCGCTTTAAACGTACTTTAACACCATATTAGGACGTTCAGGATGTCGTTGTGGCTAGCTGGCTAGCCCAGCCTGTATTTCACCTTAAACCACGTCGCCATCTTGCAAGGCAGATTTTCAGCGCACGGCGAGTCGCTTAAATAGTGTATTAAAGACAGTCGCTGGCTGGCTGCATGCAGGCCATATGTACTCACCCCATTTTTGAAGTTTGTCGGAACGGGAAAGAAAGGTGGCCCGTGCAGAAATCTGTTTGAATTGTTGATTGTAAATCCGCGGGTTGTGGGCTGTGAGCGACTGAGCAGACTGAAAGGCTACGCCGCATTTGTCGGTCGACGTCCTAACAGTGACGAGCAATCGTTTTCGTTAGCTTTTGAATTTAGAACGCTGAATAAAAATCGACTTGCATACGAAACGGTTGTTTGTATAAAGAGTGACACAAAGCGTTGCGCCTCTTTTCAGTTTTTGCTAACATTTAAAAACTACGACCCAATCATTTTTACATATCTGTAAGGACAGTACGGTGTTACACCTAAATCGTCCCCCCAAACAAGGTAATGTCGAAGAGCTTTTAAAATAGGACTTTTAAAATTAAACGCCCACAGATGTCAACAGTCAGACTCTTATTTTACGGACGTACATCTGATGTTTTTAAAAATCATAATCATATTAATTTTATTCTTAAAGTTCAGACTTTCGTTAAGTAAAATACAACAGTGATTCTAATTGAATATTAAAAGATAGCGACACGTGTGGTATCTCGTTACTTTTGCTGACAGACTAGTTTTAGTTTTTTAAACAACCGTAAAAGGTATGCACTTTTTTTCTTTCTTTTTTTTACACTCGGAACCATTGACGGTTTGGAATCGTGTCCTTACACGGACCGTTTACGGGGACGGTCAAAATAATGTATGTTTACCTAGTCCTCTTCGCCGTTTTGTCCTATTTAGTGTGTATAAAATACATTTACAGTCGACAATGGCACGCTTTGAGGAGCTCGCTGAAACGTACCTTCAACGTTTCGTCAGAGAGAAAAGTAGTTGGCGCTGACGTCAGAGCTCTGGCTGTTACTGCGCATCCGGATGATGAATGCATGTTCTTTGCCCCAACGATCATACGACTCGTGGAATCGAATGCCAGCGTACACCTGCTGTGCTTGTCTGAAGGTACGAGAAGACAACACACCGACTGACGTTGATAGAATGTTTGGTTTCAGTTTTATCCACCCATTCGGGTTTAGACTCTGAAGTAAATCTCATTAGCCCAAAGACCCAAAGGTTAAAGATCAACAAAGCATCACCTTTAAGCTTGAAGCTATAGAAACAGTCATCTTCAGGTTGAAAACATATTCACCTCATCTTCAAGGTGAGATAATAATTAAGTAGGGTGTAAAAGAAATAGAAAACTGATGTTCCCTAACATAATTTAAGAGATGAGAGGACGGTTTGTTGAATGATAGAAAGCTAATCAGCACCACATTTTAATCAAACCTAATTCAATTGACAATACTATTAGTCAGTAGTAATATGTAACAGATAAATTCAACCAGGTTACATATTCATAAGCTTCCCATATATATATATATATATATATATATATATATATATATATATATATATATATATATATATATATATCCCATCGGCATTCAGTTCAATGCCGATGGGACAGCTGTGCTGACCACATGAGGGTTGGGGGACGCTGGTGGCACACCGGGGTCTCTGCGATCAAATTCGATATATATATATATATATATATATATATATATATATATATATATATATATATGTGTGTGTGTGTGTTTCATAAACTTTATAGGGGCAAGTTATAAATTTGTTTATTTTTGATAAACCTGTAGACTCAACTTTTTCTGCAATTTTTGGACAGGGAACTTCTATCATCAGGGATCTCAACGCAGAGAAGAACTCCTCAGAAGCTGTGCTGTGTTGGGGATACCAGCCTCCAGAGTCACCATCATAAACCACGAGTAAGCATACGTTTGCTACTACATGCAACTCATAAATAACTGCTTTCACACTGGTAAGTCAATATTAGAGGTTGTCTGTTTTGCACCATGGACCTGATTAACTTACTTGAAAGCTGTTATTTGATAGGGGGAAGCTTATGAAGGATTTTTTTTAAACAAAATCACTAATGGTAAACCTATGTTCTTTGTTTTTAGTTTGATCAGTGTCAAACTAAAAAACACTGATCACGCTTCCTCTCTTCCTATTCCTGACTAATTGGAAGTCAGGAATTTAGTTATTCCTCTTTTTCTATTAGCTTGGGCTATTTGCACTAATTGACACATTTCTTTTAAAGCTGTAAACCACTACAACAGTGACAAACCAGACTTAATGACGATCAATGATTTTTGTTGTTGCTTTTTTTTTTAGCAAAAGACAAAGTAACCAGGAATATGAGGGAGGTAAAATAATTTTAAAAATAAAACAAATGTCCAAATATTATTCAAGGAAAACTGCAGCAAAACCTTTAGATTAGGATTATCGACAAAGGTTTTGCTTTAAGGCTTTTTGAACAGCTCTGACAGGAATGTCAATGAAACTGCAGGTTGCTGTAATACTTATTGAAATAAGCGTGTAATAAGAAAGAATCAGCAATAATAGAATGCAAGATTTTTTTTAAAGGAATCAGCTCTACTCTCAAGAAAAAAATAGGCCAGACACTGGAAAAGTCAACATAAAAAGCACAATATTGATTTCATAATTTTCCAGGGATGGAAAAAAAATAATTTAGCGTAAAAACCAATCTGAATTTCTAAACATGTTTTTCATTCCTTTAGATGTATGTTTCAATGACACAAGAAAATGTTTTATTTATTTTTATTTTGATTAAAATAAAATGTCTCTATCTTCATCAAGATAGACTGCTGAGGGGCCAAATTTGCTTTATCAAGACTTCTAAAATCACTCAGTGTCGCAGGTCACTGAGTGTGGGATGTGACCTGGGATGTTTTTTGGACATCCCTCAGGCACAGATTGTCATACAAGTAATTTCAAGTAAATGTTTTAATAATAATTTTATTTGACAACGCCTTTCAAAACACCCAGGGACACTTTACAACATTAAAAACACAAGTTAGACAGCAAAGAAATGGCTATTAAAAATGTACTCAATGGACTAAATGTAACAGAATTTTATTAAAACTAATACAAATATAGAAATAGGAGAATCTGCTTAAGTAAGGTAAATGTGCTAATTTAATGTTCTTTTTATATTCCAACCCACTGTTATGGTCTCCATAAGGTGGTGGGGCTTTTGGGAGGATTTCTTAATGGAAGGAAGATTGCTTGGCAGAACTAGAAATCTTTGGGATCCCTAAGAACAAGCTGACAAGAGGCATATCTGGGTTTCAGAGAGACCCAACCTGTTTGAAGACATGTACAAATGGATGGATGTTCTTTATTTAGCTCATCGCTTAGCTTCTTATCATGTCTGCCTCTTGGAAAGCGTCAGATTCTTTCCTTTAAGCCAGCG
Organism: Poeciliopsis prolifica; assembly: GCF_027474105.1. NCBI lineage: Eukaryota > Metazoa > Chordata > Actinopteri > Cyprinodontiformes > Poeciliidae > Poeciliopsis > Poeciliopsis prolifica. The sequence continues at coordinate 7,717,082 of NW_026562394.1, forward strand.
TCTGTCAAAACACAAAGCGCTGACCACAAATCACATCCTGGCATTTTGCCGGCAAGTGACGTCATTCTTTCTGAGCCGATGTAGTATGTAAGGAGGTTAATAAGTCTGCCCTGTGGAACACCAAATTCATCCCCCCAAAAAAAAAGAAAACTCCCCCAAAAAATCCCAACACCCATTCTACTTCCAGGTTGTAACAAAATACATTTTTATCTGTACGTTTTTGCAAAATATTGTAAAGCAAATTTAAATGTCAGCTTAAAGCATTTTTTTTTTTATCTCAAGTTTGAAATAACGATTCTCTAGTGAAATCTATTTTTTAATGTGGATAAAATCTTCAGCCTGACTTTCAAATGTTTGGAGTTTCTCAGAAGGTCTGAGCTGCCTCCATGTGAGTCCCGGCAAATTGGCTCTCCAGGAGAGCTGGATGAACTCTGACACTCACCTGGAACTCCCAGTAATGAGCTGGCCGCATGCCCAGACTGTCTGCCCCAAAGAACAACTGTGTGTGTTTGTGTGCGTGTGGTTGCTTCAGCACTCTTGCTCAGATCTCACCATTTTACCATCATTTTGCTCACAGAATGCAGCTGAACTTTGTTCTCCGAATTGCCTGCACTTCTGCTGAACTGGAGGGTGGTCCGTTTCCCCCTTTCCATGTATTCCCTTGTTTGCCTGAAACACACACCTGAACACACACATCTAATCAGCACTTTGAGAAGCCCGCTCACTCGCTATCAACTGATCCCCCTTCCTCCTCTCCGTGTCCACGTCTGCTGAAGGCAACCGCCACGGACTGTTGGATACATTGTGGCGACACACTAAGCACTGCTAATGTAGGTCATTGCGAACTGTTTTTCTCTGCTTGTGTCTGCACTCGGCCAGCCACACTTTGGCTTTGCTCCCGACCTCGCTCGCCGGTTCAAGTATGCTCTTGTTTTTCCTTTGCTGTTCATTTTGTTCTGCCCAAAGACGGAAACAGGAGAGGGTAACCTTTAGTCCACATTGATCTAGTTGTTTTGGGGCTGTAGTTTTAACTGTAATGAGGTCATATATTTGGGCTGGTTCTTTATCCACGTGAAGGACAATTTAGATATCTTTCTATATCTGTGCAACAACAAGACAGGTCAAGTTTATTTGTAGGTTTGTTTGTTTTTTCCCCTACCTTCATCCCTCGCTGGCTAATTTATTTGCATCTGCAACAGAAAAGCATCCCCACAGCATGATAGTGCCACCACTTGTTTCAAAGTGGGGATGACGAGATCAGGCTGAAGCGTAGATTTAATTCTCGTTCTCCACAAAATTTTGTTTGTATGTCAAGTCGTTGCTGCGGTGGCTTCATCTCATCGACTGTGCTCTATTGTTTAAAAATAAAATCTACAAGTTTTGAAAATGCCAAATTCAGTCTCTGATTTTAATAGATTTTTTTTCCTCACTATTTTTCATCAAAAACAGCTTAGTGGGGTCAGCATGGATCCTGGAACATGCAAACTCCGTGCAGAAATCGAACCCAGGACCTTCTCGCTGGGAATCGAACCCAGGACCTTCTCGCTGCAAGGCAACAGTGCTACCAAATGCGCCACTGTGCAGCCCCCTCTGTGTTGAAACCTTTTGTGTGTTAAAACAAAAATGTTCTACTTTCCTTCTACTTCACGCCTAAGTATCAAGTCAAACAGGTGACACAACTGTCCTCTGTGCTATGCTGCGTTGTTGATGAGGGAGGAGTTAGTGCGATTACATGACGACAGATCTTAGTCAGACAAGCTCTCATGCAAATAGTTCATTTCTTCGAATAGCAGGAATAACATTTGAGCTCCGTTTCAGTTCAATGCCGATGGGACAGCTGTGCTGACCACATGAGGGTTGGGGGACGCCGGTGGCACACCGGGGTCTCTGCGATCAAATTCGATCTGAGCACGCTCTGTTGCCTCCTTGCTTGCCCGTGCTTGACCTCTCCCTGCTTCCTGGGCTCGATTGTAGCTGCTCGCTGTGTAAATCCCACTAACCCATGTCGCATTGTTCATCAGACTGAACTTCTATCAATATCCGTTTCTCACTCTGACTGCAATGCCTGGATTTGCTTCAAATCTTCTCTTGCTAGCAAATCGAACACTGGACGCTGTGGTTTGCAGTAGGATATGTGCAAACCACTGCAGTGATATAAATATAGAGCATGATGTTTTTCTGCAAAAAAAAAAAAAAAAAGCCTGTCATGAACTGCCAGATTTAATATACACAGATCAGTGTCAAAAATAGCCAAAGCTGATTTATACTCACCTGGCGGTGGGTGACAACTAAAAACAAAGGGGCTGAACATGTGTAAATTTGTTTAGGGCACAACTGACATTTAAGTTATAATTTTTTCATCTGGTGCTCATTTGTATCCCTCCCTCTTTTTAGTACCGCCCTGAGCAACTGCCCATATGAGCTGGGGAGGACTCTCCAGTCTAGTACTCAATCGTTTCAAATCTTACATGAAGAATAGGAATTTCTTTTTGTCAAAAGGTAACATCTCATTGGAGAGGACAGAAGTAACATGTGGGGTCTTCTGGTTTTGTTCCGCAGAACCAGAACCAAACATGGAGATGCAGCATTCGGCTTCTATGCACCACAAATCATGCAAACCAAATCTGCAGAACTGTAAAACAGATGAAATCTAAGTTCCTTTTCATCAAGGCTATAAAAACCCACCTGTTTAGCATTGCTTTTGAACCATAAGAAATGGCACATTGACCAACGTGCCATTTATATATTGCTGATTTAATGATCTCACTGGTCAGAATGTGATGTTTGACACAGGTTCAGCAATTATATACTATTTTTCATGACTTTTTATTTTTGTGTTTTTATTATGTTAAGCATTTTTGAACTGCCTTGTTGCTAAATTGTGCTGTTAAAATAAGGTTTATTGGTTAGTTAATTAATCGATTGATTCGTTGGTCGATTGATAAATCAGCCATTAAGCATCACATTCATGCTTCTTCACGCATGAATGGTGACATGTAGAAACTTCCTGTCAAAACCACGACACTAATCCCATAGCTATTTATTGGACGTGTGAAGAGTGGTAAAACCTGCAGACCATGAGTGCCATGTAAATAATAAAACAACATGTGTCAGTTGCCTCAGCTACTGCGGCCACAGTCTCCTTGTTACAGTGGCTTATTGTGGGTGTTCTGTCAGCGTGCAGTGGCATCTCGGCTGTTCCCAGCAGGACATATTATCTGACAATGTGGACAGAAGTCTGGCAGTTTCACAGGCCTTTAGTCCATGTGACCAGACTAAACAAGCCCTCTCTAACACACACGCACACACACATAGAATCCTTTTACTGGGCCAAAGTTCAACAACTGCGTACAGATGCCTGCAAGCAATTAGGCATCCGCGTGCAAAGCTACAAAGAGGATCTGGCGAGGTTACTTTGGGACAGTTCTTTCTGTTGCAATGGTGAATCTGAAAGCCTGCATCTGGCAGGAGAAAGGTCAAATCTGTCCATCCATCCATCCATCCCTCCATCCATCCGTCCGTCCGTCCTTCATTCCTTCCTTCCTTAAATATTCATTAGCTTAAGTTTTAACTTTTGTTCTTTCTTTCAAGTCACAAGTACAAACTCAGGTGCATTTTGTTGAGAGTTTATATAAAGAACCAACACAAAAAGGACAAAAGAAAAAAATTTTATTACATAAATTACATAATCTGTACAAAGTCTGTACATTTACTATATATATATACTTTATTTTTATTTTTCAAAACTGAAACTGACAACTGTTTTGGATATTTTCTTCACCCCTAAATGATATAGAAAGTTAGGTGTATAAGGTAGAAAATGTTCTAAATGCATTTAATTAAATTTGATTACAAATTCAGACGCTCTCTGAAGGCCATAGACGTTTGTTAAAGATGGACATCAGACACAGCATCATGGAGACCAAGGAACAAAGCAGACAGGTAGAGAGCTGTGAAGAAGTTGAAGAAAAGGTTAGGGGATAAAACCATACCCTAATGATAAATATTTCTCACAAGATTATAGCGAATCAGCAAAAAGTAACACTGCTCGGGTGAGATAATCCGTTCACAGCTATTTGTGGTCCGCTCTAGAAATGTTCTAAATCTTAGCTGTGTATGAGTGAGCTCCAAGCATCAGACAAGACAATCATTACTCTGAAGGCAAAGAGGTAGTGGAGTAAGTGTTTATTTTTCAACAAAAATATACATTTAGGTTCACGGTAGCCTAAAGAAAATGCTCTTAGTGTAATTTTAAGTGTTTCCAGTGATTTTGAAAATATTTTCTATCATTAAAGTGTGATTTTTTTTTTTTTTTTTTTTTTTTTTTTCAAAGTTGGGCTACTTTAACTAACGTTTAATTATTTTGTGTTACTATGCAAAGTAAAAAAAAAAAAGTATATATTTTATAGCTTATTTGAGATTTCACAACTCAATTATTTAATTTCATTTTTATAAATTTGTATAAACCCTCATTTTATCAGTTTCAAGGGTTTTATTTGTCAACACACAACCACAACCTCTCATTTCCCAGTTAAGTGCTAGCTTGTGTTGGTCTGCCGTGTAAGATCTGAATAAAACCCGTTGAGGTTTGTGGACGTAAGTGTAACAAGATGCGAGTGGTGTGAAAACTTTTGCAAAGGCGTTTGGTTTGTATAGGGTGCTCCTACTTAATTTGCTTTCATTTAGTTTCAGGTTGGACAAAAGCAGACATAACCTGATGCCCAGGCCTCAATATTAGTAGGTCACTGGTATCAAATTGTCAGGGCATTGCATTCAGTCCATGATGGACAGTTTTAAACTATCTCTGAACCCTCATTCCTCCTCGCTGTGGCATTCATAGCCCCCATCCCCCTAACGCCTGACCCCCTGTGGCCCCGGCAGTCAATAGAAATGTGTTCTAATCCATCACTTCCCTCTGCGACCTCCACTCTCCTGGCTTTTTGTTTGCAACAAAAGACAGGGAGACAACTGCTGACACGAGGCCACCCCTGCAGCTCACAAGCAAGCAGGGCTGCAGCTCACACCATACGTTATATATTTAATTGTTTTTATTCTTTAAAAACTTCCCCAAGTAAATTAAGACTGTCAAGTGTAGCCCAAACGTTTTCATTCTTGTTGTGTGTCAAGCTCTGGCCTAACATGGAAAGTCTTGGCAATCCATGCAGTAACCTCAGCACTAAAACCTTTTCCTTATCTTTTAAAAGTTTACAGCTACACTCTTCCTTGCAGATGTCAGCAACCTTTTGTGGGTTTTATCAGCTGAAAGCGAAGAAGTGAAAACAGCATTCACTCCATTTCTGATTCAAGCCTGTGGGTTTTTGCTGTGAACCGTGTCAGCCAAATTCATCGCTAAGCAGATTTGAAGCGCCTTTGCTCTTATTTGTGTGTGTGTGTGTTTTTCCCTCTTGAGTTTAGGATGTTGGGAAACACAGGAGATCAATACTCAGCGTTGTATCTCTGCAGCAAAAACGGGGGATTTGTGAACGTTTAGTAGGTCAGCAGGGTGGGTTGGCCAACCTTGATGTTTGATTTGTGCTTTTGCGTCGCCTCCAGGCTGCAGTTTCAGATGAAGGAGAAGCAACAGGACTATCGACCCTTAACCTTTGAACTCTTCGGTACTCGGCTATTGTTGCACCGAACAAAAGCTCACTTTATAAAGCACTGTTACAGAAAAAAGATGGAGCTTCGGACAGAAATAACTTCTTGTATGTTTGAAGTTGCAAAGATAAAAGATGTCACACTTGAATTGGACTTCTTTTCTGAGATACATTTCAGACTGCAGCCTGTTTTTTCCAGTGAAAGAATGCGCTTTATTATCAGCCAGTGACATTGGTGGATTATTGCTCATGGCTCCTAACAATCTGTCAATGTTAGCTGTAGCTTCACAATAATCACCACACAAATGTCTCTCCAGCCGAATGTTGTATTAAATGATTTTGGATTTAATACAACAGAATACAAAAGACTCACGAAATTCATTCGTTCTGAAGCTACATGGTAACAGAAGGAAACTTAGGCTAAAAATATCAAAACAGTAATTTTCTTACTAAACTTTTCCTAGTTCATTATGTTGTAGTAGCACCTAATATTCTAACAATTGTACTATTTAGAATTGAGATAAAAGGTTTTAAATGTGGATTTAGAGGATGGTTTCCAAATGTTATTACAAATTATCTCCCTGAAGCAAAAAAGTACATATTTAGTGCAACGAAGGGATAACAGTTAACTTGGTCATTATAATAATGCGCGAGCAGACTGTTTAATACAGAAAGTTTACATTCAGAATGTTTATTTCTATTATTTTTTCTTAGAGCATAAATATGGATTTATATTTTTGAAGGGATAAACATATTACATTTGAACAACTTCAAAATAATATTTTTTTAAAAAAGTTGATTTTTGGATGCATTGATAATTGCAAGCCAAATATGACATTTTACCACAAATCCTCAATTGGACTAAGATCTGGACGTCATCATTCTAACACACACACATATATACTTTCATTGTTTTCTGCTGAAAAGTGAAGCACCACTCCAGTCTTTTCCAGCATTTTTCACAGTTTCAAATGAAGCATTCATTGTAGGTTTTAACACAATATCTTTTGTCTTTAAGCAATTCCATAAAAGCCAGATTTGACTTTTTTTTCTCGACAAAACAGGAAGGCAGTGATGTGTTTGATCTTGCTGATAATCAAAGTCTCCTTCTCGTTTTTTTCTTTTTTTGGCCCGCTACAGAAAACTTCCAGATGATCCCAAAGCCCAATGGAGCGTCTCATTAGTCTCCTCTGCAGTACTGAGGCACATCACAGATCACTGTATCAACATGGTAAGTTCACCTTTGAGTAAAGGCTCGTATAATTTCCCCTTTGTTATTTAAAGTTTCTCTTCCTGTTGTTTTGTATTATGCATATGTTTTGGCACCCCAGTTGCCCAGTTCATTATCCCTGTTTGTAATAATCCCTCTGAGCCCCGCCCACTCTGCATTTTTAGCCCTGGAAAAGCAAAGGAAATGGCCTCTGCTGCAGCAGAAAGCCGAAATCTGTTTACACATAGATTCTTATCGGCCGCCAGCACAGTTCCATGCTATTAGCTAATGGGAATGCAGTAAATTTAGAATCATATTCTGCTTTTTCCACACATCTGTTTTATATCAACAAGAGCTTAAATCGGAATTACCCCCAACCAAAGACAACACGAGAGCGAGAGAACAAGCTCTTTTTGTAAGATTGAAGTGCAATCAGGCTCCCTCGACTAAAGTAGACAAACAAACACACCGTCTCCTCCTATCCTGTCCAGCCCAGCTGTTGAAAAACGCAGCCCAAAAGTGGGCAAAAGACTCATGTTAGTCACACCATCTGTTCTGAAAATCCAAAAGTGATAACAGTGCTTCTTCGGCCTAATGCATTGTTGTTCTCTTGTTATGCAGTCAAAATTTATGTCTTGCTCATTATTTATGACCTCAATAGTCACAATTTGGACTTGCAACAATAACCATCTCTGAGGAACCCTAAACACACCAACATAATGGTGGAAGCATCATGCAATCACAAGGTTTTCTGCGACTGGGTCAGGAAAGTTGGTCAGAATTGATGGGAATACGGGGTGCTGTGGTGGCACAGCGGTTGAGCACAAGGAGGCCTTACTACTCGACGCAGGTTCGATTCCCGGTCTGGTGACCTTTGTCGCATGTCTTCCCGCTCTCTCTTTACCAACTTTCCTGTCTTAGCACTTTGACATACAGGACACCAGAGCCAAAAACAACTTTTTAAAAAACTGATGGGAATATGCACTGTAAAAAAAAAAAGAAATGTCTCTAATTGACGGTAAAATACCAGTAGCTGTGGTTGCCAGGATTTAACTGTATTTACCACAGTATCTAATGACTCTTAATTGACTAAAAATTATCTAGCTAATGTCTTTAATTGCATATATAACAATTATGAGTTTTTAGTATTCCTTTTTTTGTCATAGAATGATTATATTAAATTTCTACAACAGATGTTTTTTCATCTTTATTTTATTATTTGTCTTTAAATTGAAGACATTGTGATTTTTTTTTTTACATACAATAACCATCAATAACCATCTCAATTTTTCACGAATATCAACACCCCACAGAACAAAATATACTCATCCTATTTTTACAGAATTTCATGCTTTTCTTTTATTTCAGCACCTAAAAATGGAAATAAAACAGTAGTTCTTTAAAAATTACAACAAAATTGCTATTGTAGATATTCATCTTTTTTTTCTTTTTCTGAAAGTTCACAAAATATTTGTGGCTCTAAAGGAGTTATTTCACCGAACTGAGGGCACAAACATCTCTTTGGATTTTTAAATCTTGTTTTCAAATTTATCTTATTGAACAAACGATGGAGAACAGTAAAAATAACAATCCTGACAATACGGGGAGTTTGGGGGGATTTTAACCATCATTAATAGGAATTTGTCATGATATCAATGAAAACAAATCTTATCACATTAAATAATAAACGATAAAATAAATGCCTCCTCCTATTAGAACAGTCTAATGTCCAGACAGATCTGTAATCATTTGAATATTTCTTCTTCTGTCTTACATGTCTTTCTCTTGAGAAAGTCATGGTAGTGTAGTACTGAGCACAGCCGTTCACATCTTCAGTCATGGGCCTTCTGTTCTCCCTTTGACCTGATTTATTTATTTTTTTGTCTTGTTTCCTCCTGTGGCATTCAAGTATGCACAGAAAAACACTCTGAAATATCTGGCTGTCAGCTGCCATGCAGCTTCATGGTCAGGCACCAGCATGCTTCCACTAACCCCAAGGTCTTTTCTTTTTATTTTCTTCATTATTCACCCAAACCTTGAGCAATTTTGTTGTTCCAGGTGCTGACCTTTGACGGAAGAGGTGTGAGCGGTCATGCCAATCACATCGCCATCCATAAAGCTGTAAGGTAAGAAGGACTGGCCGTGAAGTCGTTAGCCAGAGGAACGACTCTGGCAACCGCCAACGCTGAAATGCTGAAAGCAAACCGCTCCACAGTCATAAAAGTCTTTCCAGGAAAATGCAGAAAATTTGGACTCACAACAACAACAGCCATCCCTCTAAATGCTTCCCCACAAAAACACACACACGCACACACACATGCATAGAGATCATGTTTTTCAGAATTGGTCTGTTACATAGCTGAGAGGTCATCCAAACAGAGTCCTCTGAGGCACTGGGCTTGGCTCTTAGCGAGCGGCTGTAAATCCTGTCCCCCCGAAGTGGTGAAGAGGGAGGAAGAGGAGGGTGGCTTCGGTTGGGAGAGGCTGCCTCCAGCCAGACTGTTGGTTTAAAGAAATGTGTTTGTGAGGAGTACATCACAATCCCTAGAAGGCTCTTGGATCTCTTTCTAGCAACCGACTGCACCTTCATGGTTACAGTTCTCTGTTGGCCTGGTTTGTTGTTTTAAAAAGTGAGCCCTATAAAACGCCATCTCATGATTTCCATGAGGCTGGAGCCCAGAGGGAGAGTGTGTCAGTTTGACGCTGCTCAGGATCTTAGTGTTTTGCTCACTTGTAAACAGATTACGGAGAATAAATGTGTGAAAAAGTCAGCACAGTTGGAGGTTTTCATAAATACCATCAACATAAATGCAACTTATGCAAGTTCCTGTGAGATGAACAGTAAACCGTCTTGTTTTCCCTTGCAGACATCTTGCTTCTACTGGTGAATTGCCTAAAGGTAAGGTGTTACATGAAGACGACTTGTTGAAGATTGACATGTTTACTGAAAGCTCTGGGATGTTCAGCAGAGACTGGCAGGCCTTTGCCTATTTAATGAGTGTTTAGCGCCCTCTTCTGTTCAAACACGTTCAACAATCTTCTCTCTGCTCCAGTTTACTTGCAGCACAGTTGGCCTGTAGTCGTGTAGTTGTGTGCTTTCAGATTCTTCCTCTTCTCGTCATTTCAGGGGTTTCCATAGAAGCATCATTACCTTTTAGTTTTACTTTTGTTTTCCTTGGAACATTTCTAAAGAGTCACCAGATGGAAAATTTCTTAGAAGACTGAAATGAAAGTAGAAGAAATTCTTCTACTTAGTACACAAAATCATTATATATAAATGAGATGATTGTAAAGAAATATAGAATCCTGCAAAACTTTTCTACATTTTGTTACATGACAACTTCAAACTACTTGCTTGTTTTTAAATATAAATATTAAGTAGGGGTGCCGTACTTACTAGGACAATTTCAGTCCCAATTTTCTTAATTTTGGGAGATCTGCGATTGGCCGATAATAACATGTGAAACTGATCTTATCTACCGCCACAAAAGTCTGAAAATCAGCCACTGTGCCCTTTTGCTCTGCTGTGAGACAGGGCTGCAGGTCCGCTGTTAGCAGTAGTCTCTTCACTGTTGCAAACTTTTCAGACAAAAAAACCCCAATCTGCTCCACTCAAAATCAGAATCGGTAGGTCCCCGACCTGGTAACTTTATTTCTGACTCAGACCAGGATATACCAACTAGCTACCACGCTACCGAACAGGAAAGTCTGTCTGTACCAGGAAGAGACTGGCAATAAAATTCTCCACATTCTGTTAGACCACAAGCAGGTGAGCCCAGTATCATTACTCTCTTTCTGTCAACCATTCCTTTAGATTTAGCCACTCTAGTATCATTAAAATGACCAAAGGTAACTATCCCTCAGTGCTTCCTTATTTTTATTTGTTAAGAAAAATAGGGAATTAATTGTTTTCCCTCCACTTAAACACTATGAGCTGGTTATCACATAAAGATAAAAAAAAAAGACATTCCCTGAATGTTCATGGTCATTACATGGTAAATGGTTCAAAGGACGAGAATAAAACTCTACAAAGTACCGTCTGCTTCACCCTGACAACCCGACCTGCTGTTGGCTCGTAGTGAAGCAGCTGACGATTAGGCCCTGTGATAACCCTGGCCATCAGGCTGTAAGGGGATCTCAGCTAATCTTGCTGCATGTGAGGGGAAACCGTCTGCGCCACATTAGCAGTCCGAGATCTTCTATGCGACATATTATTTGAGCGGTGTACATCTCGTCTTAAGGACTTGAAAAGCAGGTTGACCTTATTGTCTGTCTGAATACCGTCCGCCCTGAGCTTTTAACATGACCAGCTGTCTTGAGTTTCCCGTGTTTGTTCACAGAGTGTGTGTTGCTCGCCCTGGAAACCGTAGGGCTTCTAAGAAAGTACTCCTCCTTCCTGGACCTTCCCTTCAGCTGGTTTCTACCGTCACACCTCCACTGTGTTGTTGGTCTAAAGGGCTACAAGCAAGCCAAAGTAAGCGAGAGGGCAGACAGGTTTGCCCACAAGACACGTCACATTGTATTTTTAGCCTCAAACACCCTTTTAGTGCATTGTGATATGAATATGCACTAGGACAGCATATTTAACACTATGAAATAAGCTATCAGAGGCATAAATGACACAATATTAGGCATAATCAGTCCTCTTCTAATGTTCTCATCATGTCTCGAGTTAAATGTCAACATGTCCCTCACAGGCTGCTATGCTGTGTCATCGCTCTCAGCTTCTGTGGTTTCGGTATCTCTACATCACCTTCTCGAGGTACATGTTCACAAACACGTTCCAGATCGTCCCACAAGGACCGAAGAATCTGAAGATCTACTGAATGTTCCAGCCTGTGACGGCGTGGCTATTGTTAACCTTTCTGCTTCCGCATTTTCATGTGCAGTTGTTACAAACAAAGCAGATGACAGTTTCAATGAATCATGTGGTGTGTTTAAGAGACTCAAAGAATGTTGTCGGGACACTGTACGAAAACACTAAATCAGATTCTTATTGTTCTGTTTTTGATATAATGTTTATTAAAAAGAAGCGGTTTTCAAAGTTGTGTAACAGCAGTTATTTTTACAGCATGTCCCCTTCAGGTTTAGACATGTCTTTGATGGTCTTGTGAGCTTGCACGCTTTCTTCCCACTTCTCCCCGCAAAACTTCTCCACGGTGACACTGCGCACAGTTCCTGGATCTAGACAGTGTGGAGCAATGCCTGAGGAAGTAAACAGAAACATAGGAACTGAAAAACAACAACAACAAAAAACCTGCTCATGTTCGGTATGTTTCAGTAACACCTGCTTTTATCAGATGAGTTTACCGTCAAGTTTCAAGAGAATTTTTAGTTCCCAATATTTACCCCCTTATTATGATCATAAGATTTTTGTTTTTTACGTATACATATGGTCATGAGAGTAATGTGGCCATCTCATGTCCTCAATACTTGAGGCTGGGGTCTTACCATATCCATCGGGATTGGATCGCGGTGAGTAGAAACTTTGAACTCCACAGGTTTTACAGAAGGTGTGTTTAGCAACATGAGTGTGGAAGGTATAGGTGGTCAGATTGTCAACTCCCTACAGAAAAGAAGACCACAAGCATTAAGACTTTTTGTTTTTTTGTTGTTTTAAATAACCACTGACGTGTTTGAAGCACACCAGTTACCTGTAAGAGAGTAAAGCGACTCTTCGGGACGATGAAATGGTGGTTTTGTTTTTTCGTGCAAATACTACAACTGGAGAAAGTGATCAATTAGATTCATATTTCACAGTTCCTTGGAAAGCAGCGTCCTAGAACTTTTCCACGCATTATCACTTCACAAATATAACCGTTAAAGCGTTTTATTGAAAATTTGTGTGACACACCAACATAAGGTGGAGCACAGCTGAGAATGATATTTGTTTGCTATACTGGTACAAATACAAACCTTCAAAATGTGACGTGCATTTCTATTTGCCCCTTCCCCCTCAATGATACCCATAAGTGCAGTGAAGTTCTCCGGAGTCCTGCTAATGACCTCAACATTTGACTCAAGTGTGTTGAAGTAGAGATACATGTGAAAGTTGCAGGAGACCAGCCCTCGAGGCCTGGAGTTGCCCACCCCTGACTTAAAAGCATCTTAAGTAACATGTAGAAGTCATCTAGTTAGTAAATTGAGTCAACCTGTGTGTCATTTAATCTCAGTCTAAAGATCAAGAAATGAGATTGAGAATACGCACTTGCAGTGAAATACATGAAGGTCAGGGGAACTCCAGACTTCAAATCTAACAGCTCCACAGTGGCATCCACCACAGTGTTTCACAAGCTCCATTCTACAAATAAGAGAAAAATAAACAAAACCACACATGAACATATGAATTATCTATGTCCCTTCAGCCTTACTTTAGGTACATCAGTTAAATCAACTCCAGGCCATTTCCTCCGTCACTTGTGACATGTTTGTTGCGAAACCTGCTTACCTGGAACCAACCAGAATATTCCAGTCGAGTCCGCTCAAAGTGCAACACTGATAAGTTTCACAATCACAATTAAGACCTTTCACCAAGATCAGATTTATCACAACTGCTGAATACGTTATTTTATGGGTGGACACATCATTACAAAAGTAGCCTGCTAGATTGTACGTACAGTATATGGGCTAGGCGTAGTTCTTCCTTATGTGTTGTTTTCATGAAACTCGTTGAGATAGCTGATAATTGCTTCCAGCCAGGGGAAGGGCAAAGTACAGCCGATGAATAAACACATTCCTTGGAGGTTGAACCAGCTCAGCCTGCATGATGTTGGCAAGCAGTGATGTGTCAGATCACGGGTTTGGTGTCATATGACATGGTCCCAGATGGGTGGGATAAGAGAATGCTGTGACCCAAATACATAACTTATACATGCTCTCAGGTCAGTTATCCAGTCTGTGGCCCAAAAATAGACACCAAGTAGGTTACAGAGCCCCATTTGAGCTTGCTGTTTTACATTATGTCAAACTAAAAATGGACTCTGCCCATTGATTCTGTGATTTGTTTTTCAAAAGTCTCCATTTATTTCTTTGACTCTACGCAAGCTACAGACGAAAAAGCTTAAAATATTAACCACATAGTCCAGTCAATGAATGTTTCTATAAAAATGACTAAAGCTAGTGGCCAGCAGTCAATGCGTACATGCTAAAAACAGAAATCTATTCAAATGAGAAGTTACTTTAGCTTAAACTAAACAGATTAAAAAAACATCCTGATATAAATAGACTATATCATTATTATTGCCATAAAACAAACTGTGCACTATTAAATCCTACTATTTTCATGATTTGTTTGGTTGTCACAAAAATGACCTCGAAATGGAAAATTAATTTTTTTCAGTGTTAGTTTTGAGTTGCTGTCATTCACTAACACATTTTTCAAGGTTAAATTCGAGTATAATATTTTAAAATGGCATACCTTCTCTATTGCCACTGCTAAAACCAACATACTATATATATATTAATAGGAATCAGTTGGGTGATACATCTGGGATTTTGCCTAGTCATGTTCATGTGCTTATTACCGTCTGAGAAATGCCGTCATTCGACTTGAAGGGAAAAAAAACATGATATATAGCCTTTTACTTTGTCTAATCGAAAACGAGGTCGCTGAAACCCTCATAAAACCTTACGTCTATCCAAAAAACGTGAACAAAAGGCTGCATATAATCCTTAAATAAGTATGCCTTATAACTATCGAATAATATGCTAGTCATCATGCTTTACTTACTGTAACTCAGCAACCAATCATAAGGCAAACAAACATCCCTGCTATCCAATCAGAAGAGAGGAGAAAGTTCTTGTTGTCGTGGCGTTTCTGGCAGATTCTGGAGAACGACCATTCACCACCACTAAGATATCATTCCGCAGCTGAAGAAAATTGTATTTTCTTAAAATTTCAGCGCATTTTTAAAACATCAAATATAATTAAATGTTAAGCTTTTTAAAAAAGCACCACAGTACATACTTATATTTTTATGGAAAGGGTTCATTTCAAGGCTTTGAGAACTACTTTTGTATGCGGACTGATATGCATCTCTGACACGTTCAGCTGAGTATAAAATAGTGTCGCGCTTCAGACTGCACCAATTCTTTAACGGGAGAAAGCCCCTCAACAGCAGACGATTACAGAAGTAACTTTTACAGTTTCGACAGCTGTAAGTACACTTTAAGTACAATTTATGTAATACATTGTGTACATCGTATTAAGCTTTTACAAATGAATACAATAGTAGTAGTATTTAATATTTGTTGTTTGCTTTAATTCTTTTTCGAAGTGTAAAATGATGTCAGTTGAGGATGGTAACGTATACCGTCTTAATTTTGGCCGGAGACTCTTTGGTCTATTTAATTAAATTTGCCACTACTTTGTTCTCCGTTGTTTGTTGAGAGAGGTGCTTAGTGCTTGCCAGCACTGGCAGTGACTCGACATTTTGGTTTCGGCCATTAGAGGGGAACTGACGAACAAAGAATCTATGAGCTCAAAATGGCGCTCCGGCTGTTAATGGTTGCTAAGGCGCGGTCCTATTTTTGAGAACATTAATTAATGCAGACATATATACATACACACAAACAAGTATATATATATATATATATATATATATATATATATATATATATATATATATATATATAATACACACATTTCATTGTTTTTCTTTTGGTCTGATATCTTAATGTCACATTATTTTTTTCTTTTTTATTATTATCACACGTTGTGGCCATTTACTTGAACTTATTTTTTCTACTTCCATTCCCCCTTCTTTTAATTTGTAAAGGTGGTGCAAGATGCAGATCTTTGTGAAAACCCTCACCGGCAAAACCATCACCCTGGAGGTGGAGCCCAGTGATACCATTGAGAATGTTAAGGCCAAGATCCAGGATAAGGAGGGCATCCCCCCTGACCAGCAGAGGCTGATCTTTGCCGGAAAGCAGCTTGAAGATGGCCGCACCCTGTCTGACTACAATATCCAGAAAGAATCTACCCTCCATCTTGTTCTCCGTCTCAGGGGTGGCATGCAGATCTTTGTCAAGACCCTCACTGGCAAGACCATCACCCTGGAGGTGGAGCCCAGCGACACCATTGAGAACGTCAAGGCCAAGATCCAGGATAAGGAGGGCATCCCCCCTGACCAGCAGAGGCTGATCTTTGCTGGCAAGCAGCTGGAAGATGGCCGCACCCTGTCAGACTACAACATCCAGAAGGAGTCCACCCTTCACCTGGTTCTCCGTCTCAGGGGTGGCATGCAGATCTTCGTCAAGACCCTCACTGGCAAGACCATCACCCTGGAGGTGGAACCCAGCGACACCATTGAGAACGTCAAGGCCAAGATCCAGGATAAGGAGGGCATCCCCCCTGACCAGCAGAGGCTGATCTTTGCCGGCAAGCAGCTGGAAGATGGCCGCACCCTGTCCGACTACAACATCCAGAAGGAGTCCACCCTTCACCTGGTCCTCCGTCTGAGGGGTGGCATGCAGATCTTCGTCAAGACCCTCACCGGCAAGACCATCACCCTGGAGGTGGAACCCAGCGACACCATTGAGAACGTCAAGGCCAAGATCCAGGATAAGGAGGGCATCCCCCCTGACCAGCAGAGGCTGATCTTTGCCGGCAAACAGCTGGAAGATGGCCGCACCCTGTCCGACTACAACATCCAGAAAGAATCTACCCTCCACCTGGTTCTCCGTCTCAGGGGTGGCATGCAGATCTTTGTCAAGACCCTCACTGGTAAAACCATCACCCTGGAGGTGGAGCCCAGCGACACCATTGAGAACGTCAAGGCCAAGATTCAGGATAAGGAGGGCATCCCCCCTGACCAGCAGAGGCTGATCTTTGCCGGCAAACAGCTGGAAGATGGCCGCACCCTGTCCGACTACAACATCCAGAAAGAATCTACCCTCCACCTGGTTCTCCGTCTCAGGGGTGGCATGCAGATCTTTGTCAAGACCCTCACTGGTAAAACCATCACCCTGGAGGTGGAGCCCAGCGACACCATTGAGAACGTCAAGGCCAAGATCCAGGATAAGGAGGGCATCCCCCCTGACCAGCAGAGGCTGATCTTTGCCGGCAAGCAGCTGGAAGATGGCCGCACCCTGTCCGACTACAACATCCAGAAAGAATCTACCCTGCATCTTGTCCTCCGTCTCAGGGGTGGCATGCAGATCTTCGTGAAAACCCTCACCGGCAAGACCATCACCCTGGAGGTGGAGCCCAGCGACACCATTGAGAACGTCAAGGCCAAGATCCAAGATAAGGAGGGCATCCCCCCTGACCAGCAGAGGCTGATCTTTGCCGGCAAACAGCTGGAAGATGGCCGCACCCTGTCCGACTACAACATCCAGAAAGAATCTACCCTCCACCTGGTTCTCCGTCTCAGGGGTGGCCAGTAAATGATTCTTTACAAAAAAAGAAAATGATTCCATGTTCTCTTAATTTGTTTCCCATGTCAACATGTAGTGTATGACATGTAAAAATTACAAAAATGTTACAACTTAAGTGACCAAAGTGTGTATTCATATCACATAATAAAACGTTGAACTTATCTTTCTGATGTGGTTCATTTGTCAGAATTAGGGACACCTTTCATTCCAAAATGTCTTAAGTATTTTTTTCCCCAGTTCTATAAAACAAAGTTTAGAATATCTGAATTTGCTTTTTGAAAGCATTCAGCTCTAACCATAAAATATTTAAATCAGTAATGAATATAAACTCTTAAAGGCTTTTCCTTTAAGAGTATTAGCAGATGTGACTGTCAAACTGATTAAAAGACTTGAATGTGTGATAAACTGCAGGGATTCAACTACACTCTTGAGTGTAATTTAAAATGTGTAAATTTTCAATGTAGTTGGAGTTAGTGTTAAAGCAACGCTAGCTCCCGAGAAAATTAAATGTCAATGGACAACTCGAGCTTGATTAAAATACAAATTTTTCACATATTTTAAATTTTTTGAAGAATCAATTGGCCAAAAGGTGAAACAATTAGCTTTTTGAATGAAAGCCACTACATTTTGCTGAAACTTTATATATTTTGTCAACTTTTTGATAACTTCCAACATTCTGAATTGGTTAGGTATTACCTTTGGTCAGATGCCGGCCAGGCACACCTCCATTTTGTTGGTCACAACATCATAAACATACCCTGTCACACAATCAATGAGAGGTGGAATAGACACATCATCAGATAACTGATAAATACATGAGATACAGTACATAAGAGAAGTTCTCCAGACTATTGAAATCATGTTACATGGATCTCACTATCGCTCCTATGTACCTGCTATCTTTAGCATTATTTGTAATTATCATATATTATACTAGTACTATTATGACTTAATTTCAACCTTACTGGAGTAACAAATTTAAAAAAGAATTATATTTTAAAATGCAGAGTAAGTATGCCATTTTATTTTAACTATTTGAAAATAACATCAACTGATAAACACTAAATTTAATGTCTGTTTCCCAAAAGTGGCAGCATCCATCAACAGGAAGAGATTAATCATTATAATCTATAAAAACAATAAAGAAATTATTGCCTTATTCAATGTTATTTTAAATATATATTTTTCTATCATGCTAGTTTGTTGCTCACGCCTCCATGGTGGTGTGGGGAATCTAAGCAGCCGCTTATTTCGCATATGCCTTGGGCCTGCCCTGGAAGCTGCTGGATTCAATATTTCTATTAGTTAATTCAAGAGTTATTATGCTGCTCCTTTTTGTTTTAAAGGGATCTGAAGTACATTTCAGATCCCTTTAATACATTCAGGGTATAATACATTCCAAATCTGCCCAATCTAGTAAGTTTTTTTGATTGGGATCCCCAGTTTTCTCAAAAATATTGTAAGAAAATTCATGTAAAATCAATGATATATTCTAGGCGGAGAGATAAGTGCTCATCCAGGTTTTCAAGAGCCACCGCTTGTGTGGGGCTTGTGTGAAGTTTGGCAACCACGCGTTTTTAGAAAGCTGATGCCTGTAACTAAATTTTTGAGTATGGTTCATTCATTTTAAAACTGGGGTTTTGCGCACCTTTTTGAATAGTATCTTATGGGCTCAGGGATTTTAAATATATATATATAACCTGGTTATGTAATAAAAGTAATTAATAAAAAAACGGTGTACAGAACAAAAACTTTAAAAAAGGGTGAAAAAAGAGGACTATTTTCGTGAGCGGATGAATACCACCTAATGGACGCATCAAGGGTATAAAAACGCTCGCCTCTTAGCAACAGCAGTCAGAGAGCGGAATTCGCCGTTTTTGAGCAATTTAGTGGACGAGCTGTGAAAAATTGTAAGTCTGGTGTTTTGTGCTTTATGTTTTCTGTCACTATATAGTTAACCGTTTTCTTGAGTAGCTTTTGTTTCGTATAGTTCGTTTAAATTACTTTTTACTCCGGTCGGCTTCATTTGTTTTTCCTTGTCAGCTGACGTCTAATAACCGGAAAACGTATGGTGGTTAGCAACGAGGAATAACAATTTCAAGCCATTTGGTTGGCGGGTTCTCTTTTTCTGTCGGCAATTTTAATGACGCCGTTAAACAGAACAGCTGTTGGTCTTCAGAAACTACACGACTGTATTTCTAGCTGTGTCATCCATTCGACTGAAAGCAGGAAGGCAAACAATGGCTTTTTCCAAAATGGCGTTTATGCTTGAATCGCCGCCCTCTAACCAGTCAGTTCGCTCTGAACACTGAACAGAAACTGTTCGACTTGACGGTTTTTAAACGCCGTGTCTTTCCTGAATAGACAAGTAATTAAATTATGACGATAGATTTATGTCGAGTCAATATCGACGGGGTGATAAATACTTCTCCCACCTCAACAGTTAAAGCAAGATAAACGGGAAGTTGGGGAAAAATACCTCGGGATCCTCACTTTCTTTTCTATTTCAGGCGCAAACATGCAGATCTTTGTCAAGACCCTCACTGGTAAAACCATCACCCTGGAGGTGGAGCCCAGCGACACCATTGAGAATGTTAAGGCCAAGATCCAGGATAAGGAGGGCATCCCCCCTGACCAGCAGAGGCTGATCTTTGCCGGAAAGCAGCTGGAAGATGGCCGCACCCTGTCTGACTACAATATCCAGAAAGAATCTACCCTCCATCTTGTTCTCCGTCTCAGGGGTGGCATGCAGATCTTTGTCAAGACCCTCACTGGCAAGACCATCACCCTGGAGGTGGAGCCCAGCGACACCATTGAGAATGTTAAGGCCAAGATCCAAGATAAGGAGGGCATCCCCCCTGACCAGCAGAGGCTGATCTTTGCCGGCAAGCAGCTGGAGGATGGCCGCACCCTGTCCGACTACAACATCCAGAAGGAGTCCACCCTTCACCTGGTTCTCCGTCTCAGGGGTGGCATGCAGATCTTCGTCAAGACCCTCACTGGCAAGACCATCACTCTGGAGGTGGAGCCCAGCGACACCATTGAGAACGTCAAGGCCAAGATCCAAGATAAGGAGGGCATCCCCCCTGACCAGCAGAGGCTGATCTTTGCTGGCAAGCAGCTGGAGGATGGCCGCACCCTGTCCGACTACAACATCCAGAAAGAATCTACCCTCCACCTGGTTCTCCGTCTGAGGGGTGGCCAGTAAATGAGTTCAATATTTTATTCACTTTACATGACAAATGCACCTAATAAAGTGAGATCACAATAAATTGATTTTGTTTGCCTTATTTCCTGTAGTTGTCTGAGTATTACATAAAAGTACTGAGTAAATTACCAGAGAAAAAAAATCCTTTGCCTTCAGTCGTTTCCATAAATCTGAGATTCATGTAAAAACCTCTAGATGGCGCTGTGTTACCATCGATAACTAATGAATCTGTTACACTCGTCTGGCTTTTCTGTTTAGACTGCAATACCAGCCTGCTGAAATGGTGGACTAGGAAGTAATTCTCAAAGTTTTGAAGACTTTTGTTAATTATTCTTATCCAAACCAATTTATATGCCTAAAGTCTTGAATTCTAGTCCCACCTTTGATTAATTACTGCCAGACTTAAAAAAAAATAGAAGGGATAAATGGTGTCTAGAAGCCTTGGTCATCAATTTGACGTTTGTCTTTTAGCTCCTGAGAAAGCCATTAAAAGAAAGGCCCCCAAAAGTTAACCTGTCATGTCCTGATCTGAGATGTTTTGACCCCAGCAAAACCCCACTTTGGTCATTATCCAGAAATGACAGTGGTCAACCTTTTCAGTATACATCCTGGTACATATAGTAAAGGTATTTAAAAAAAAAAACAACCTAATGCCTTGATCAATTCTGTTCTCCAGTTATAAATTTAGTTGTATTAGGTAAAAAAAAAAAAAAAAAACAATTAAGCTGTTTAAAAGTAAAACAAAATCTCTTTATACCTTTTGTTTCAAAGTTTTGTATAAAAAATATACCACAAATGCTTGGCTATTCTAGCAGGTATATGTGGCACAACCTGTTACTAGAGTCAGTGTGCAATTATATATTGATACTTCCCTTTAAATTGAATATTGAATATCCTCAAGAAAATGATATCTTTGTGTGATGTGAAAACTTATTGAATGATCTGAAATGTGTCAATGTTAAAAAAGTAGATCAAATGTGTAATGGGGCAATAATATTTCACTAAAGTTTGGAACAAAGTCCAATATTTTTAGAAGATTTGCCAATACATTAACTTCCAAGCGTAGTGGTTGGGCTTTTGAACACACGAGCCTTTTTTTTTGGGCCCCAAACCAAATAAATACAAAACAAAACAGAATACAGGCATGGAGTATTTCAGCCTGCAGTAAATCATACACGAGTTTCTCTTTGTGAAATGAGTGACAAAAACATGGATCTTTATGTCCCCAAGACATTCTATGGAGCCCCGTTTCTGCCAATAATGAGATAGCATCTCGTTATTTTGAGATTTCATCAGAATGAGATCATTTATTTTATTTTTTTTAACAGAGTGACAGAAACGGGCTTCCATAACATTCGAAGTTTTTTTTTTTTTTTTAGCTGAACTTGCAAAACGCCTCTGCACCTCACACTGACTGCTGTCTGTCTGTCATGACAAGTGACCCAGCTGCAGCATATCAGCGGGGATAGATAGATAGATAGATAGATAGATAGATAGAGAGAGAGAGAGAGAGAGAGAGAGAGAGAGAGAGAGAGAGAGAGAGAGAGGGAGGCTGGGACCTGCCGCTGTCTCATTCCGCTGACAGAGGCGCCACTAATGGCGGGCTGCGGGGGCTTCTTCTTCTCTCTCCTCAACTTCAAGACGGAGAAATATGTCATCGCCGAAAACAGGAAGATCGGGATTTTGTTTCGGCTCTATCAGCTGGCCGTGCTCGGATACATAATCGGGTGAGTTCTGCTGCGTGGACCACAGAGGCGCAGAGTGGATGGCCGGGTTAAAAATAGGAGGGCTTATGGGACCATTTGAAACAGCCGGAGGCTTTAAAGTTGCTTTTTTTTTTATTTTTCTTTTTACTTTATTCTGAAGCAAGTCGGGATTGAATATTGTGTACTTTTTTTATTACACCATAGATTTTATGCTATGATATATAATTTATTTATTGATATGACATTACATTTGCCATAAACTTTGACCCCAAACTCAAAGATGGCAAAGCCTCTGGCTGTTGTAAACTGTTTTTTTTTCTAATGGCATGCAGGTCTCAGATTCAGGCATTGTTTTGTATGGCGGTGTAACTCCTGGGACATGCATCAGCACAGAGAAGTCACTTCAAACCACCACTGCACTCAGAAAACATTGACAGGAGCCTGTTGGTCCTTGCTGATGAGGACCGTGTCCTGTTGAGGCTGCAGAACATAGTTGCAGCTTGAGGGGATGGAAAACGCAGTGAGTGATGATGATGATGATAATGTTTCAGATGGGTGTTTGTGATGAAGAAAGGCTACCAGGAGAGGGAGGAGGCGATCCAGACGTCGGTCATCACCAAGCTCAAAGGCGTGTCTCTGACCAACACCTCGGAGACGGGGCCTTACCTGTGGAGCGCAGAGGATTACGTCATACCTCCGAATGTGAGTATTTTATTGTCAAGTTCATACATTTCAAACGTCAGTGTTTCAGACTTTATATTATAGACCAAATCTAAAAGTACAAAGTTAACGCTTTGTTCAATACATCATTTCTGCTGCAAGTCTGTTTTTGTACATCTTTACCTGGCATCTACACCTGGTCTGACTTTTTTTGCTCAAGGTCAGTCAAATGAGAGTGAGGGTGTTTGTGAACATAAATTTGAAACTAGAAACTTTTAAACTCTGATTTAGGTTTGGACTGGGTCACAACTGTAAGCCAAACCTGCTCCGGTCCAGTCCTTTAAAGATACGTTCATGCAATTTATAAAATACTGGACATAAAATAAATAAATAAATAAATAAATAATGAAGGCGATTGTGTGTTTTGCTTTCTTAATGATATCGTT
This sequence comes from Poeciliopsis prolifica, assembly GCF_027474105.1. NCBI lineage: Eukaryota > Metazoa > Chordata > Actinopteri > Cyprinodontiformes > Poeciliidae > Poeciliopsis > Poeciliopsis prolifica. Next base: position 7,740,289 of record NW_026562394.1, read on the forward strand.
TGTTCACTGATGTTCTTTAACCAAAGTGGAGGGCAGGAGTGTCAAACTCAGTTTCATTTTGGGCCAAATCAAAAAGTCTGAATGTTCTTAAAAGGCCAGTTGTGCCAGAATGTATTGATTAAAATCCATTAAATCGATAAAATATCAATAAAAAGCTGCTTGTTTCAGCTTCAAATAATACTGAACATATTTTGACACTGGTCTGTAAGTCCAGGATTTTGTGATTGTGTTTTTTTTTTGGCAATCAAAATCACCAATTTTGTGGTGCTAATTTAGAAATATTTGTAAGGAAATTTTACAATATTTGCACAAATGTAAGATGTTAATTGTGACATTTTATTAATCGCCCTATCAGTCACAAACTCCAACTTGACATCAAGTAAAACTGAAGTCACTTAAACTCAAAGTTTTGGACTATTTTGAGAACAAATATTGCAGTAAAATCGGGAAAAATGTGGGAATCGGTTGATTTTCTGTGAATTTTGCAGAGTTGTGGAAAAACTGGAGGGACTCGTCGGTGTCATTAGGAGTCTGCAGGGCCACATAAAAAGCTATTGCTTGCCAAATTTGGCCCCCGGGCGACACACACGCTTCAGAAAACGGCTGCATTCATACTGAGATAAAATGACACAAAGGTGGACTCTATTGACTATTTAGCTGAGACGTGAAAGAGGTTAGTTACAGTAGATTTTATTTAGGGGCATCAGAATAAAGGGGGCTAAATAAAAATGCACACATACATTTTAAGTGTTGAACCCTTACCACTTCCCTTTTAGTTTACTGTGCTGTAAAAAATTATTTTAGTTTGTCGTGCAATGGTTGCAACTTGAACAAATGCTGTTTCAAAACCTTCCTTCAGTCTGCCCAGCTGTTAATGAGAATGTCTTTTTCGCCATGTGGCATTAGCCTCAATGTCTGTCTCAGCAGTATTGAACAGTGTAATGTGCTTAACCTTCTACTTTCTTCTTCTAAACCTAATTGAATTCTGCAGGGTGAGCAGGTGTTTTTTATTGTAACAAATTACATAGAGACCCCGAATCAGAGGCTGGGCTTCTGTGCTGAGGTGAGTACCTACACTGAGATTTAAAAAAAACAACAATTTTTTAATGTAGCAATTCCATTGTGAAAACCTTTCCTGCTCCTCCTTTAGAGTTTTAAGGTACCGGATGGACGATGCCAAAGCGACGACGACTGCCCTGAAGGGGAAAGTGTGACAGCCGGACATGGTAGGAGTCATTCTTTTTTTTTTTTTTTTAGAAACGTCAGAAATTCAAGTCTGAAAAACTACCAAAAACTCAAAGATGAAGTCGGTTTTTGAGTTAAGGCAAGCTACCTTCTAAAACGGCGTGGCATTCGTTAATTTGTAATAGAAATACTGCCGCTTGTATGTTATTTATATGAAACCAAAAGTGAGGTACCACACACATACATGATAGGCATATTGTTGTAAATTGTGCAAAAAAAATTACATTTTTTTTACACACCATAAAAATATCAAATGAGCTTTAACTGTAACTTTTAAAAAATTCACCATGTCACCATTTTTGATGCTTCAATAAATTTAGATGTCTCTTTTAGCATAAAAAATTGCCCAAAAAAAGGAAAATAGGAGCACAATTTATCTAAGGTCCCAGAAAGCAATACGTGATCATTTTAATTAATATCATTTTTAAAACTTGTCAAGAAAAAGCTCTTTGAAAATTTGAAAAAGCAGATGTTTAATATTGACCCATTTTCTACATGAACATTTGAAAATGTTGACAAGAAAATATCATTTATGTGACACGGTGAATTTAATTTATAGTCTGGAGTCAGAATTTCTGTGTTTAATGTTGGGGAAAATAAAATCAGTGATCAGCTTGGAAAGCCTGAGCTTCACAACCAGTCGAGGGTTTAGATTCAAGATGGCCGCTGTGCATGTGAAACATTGGAGAATATTTCAACAACAAACTGCTTTACTACTTCATCAAAGCATTGATTTGGGAGTATATTTCATCCAAGTGTGAAATATTGCCATCAGCTTGTTTTGCCACATTACAGAGGTTAAGAAAGGGATGTTTGTCTGTTTTAGGAATAAAGACGGGCTTGTGTTTGAACAGCACAGGGACCTGTGAGATTCACGCTTGGTGTCCTATTGAGTACAGCCAGAGGCCAACGTAAGGATCCTCCACCCCCTGTGTGCTGCTGTCTGAACCCTGACTCATCATAAACTCAACTAAATACTCCTCTGATATGCAGCAGAGCTCAGAGCCGGACGATGAACAGATTTTATTGATTAACCAAGGTTTCTGTTTAAAAAGATTAAATTCTTGGAAAATCTGATTTTTTTTTTCTTTTCTTTTACCAATGAACTCCTTTTGTTTCTGCCATTTTGCTTTGGAAGCACATTTTACAGCTTGTATTTGGTTGGACTTTGAGTCCATGTCAACTCCTAGAAACAATAACATAAATAAAAGCAATTTAAGAAAAAATATTTGTAATTTTTCTTAATTAAAGAAGAGAGAAGGGAGAGAAAAAAATCGTATCTAATATGGAAAACCTGAGATTCTATTTTTCAATCATATTTCCCAGTCCTAGCAGAGCTCTTATTTCTGAAACAACCTCCTTATATTGCCTCTTTTTTTCCTTTCTCTTTTACTTATTTTTTATTTTATTTTTTTACTACAGAGAGCCGTTACTGAGCGAAGCAGAAAACTTCACCATCTACATCAAGAACTTCATCCGGTTCCCCAAGTTTGAATTCTCAAAGTAAGTCGCTATAAGTGGCCGCTGACGGCTCCTGTGCCTGTGGTTCTGAAAGGGGCTATACATATTTCAGTGGCTGCTTTAAATAGCTTTAGGGTGCTGAGTCGTCTATTTATACCGGCATGTGCATTGCTCTCAGCGAGACAGTCAAACAGTCATCGGAGACGTCCTTGACGGCAGCCCTTGGTTTGGACAGGTGTCGGATCAGACTGGGTTTGCCCAGAGAGTGGGACCGGTGCCGCTTGCCGTCCGCGTCCCTCAGGAGGGAGCGGACCGCTGCTGGACATCGTTCCTAACTCATCAATCGGGAGCTCCGTCGGATTACACATGCATCTTCTTGAAGCGTAGCATGCCGAGACATTACGGCAATAGAGGAGTAATTTGACGCCACTTGGTGACCGCCACTAAAAATGGCTGGCAATACAACACCCCCGACAGTGAGACGCATTCAGTTACACCGGGAATCTTGTGTGCTGCTACAGGAGGAGGTGTTCAGGTTGCAGCAGGTCTTAAATAAGAAATATTACGAGTTCTCCGCTTTCCAAAAGTTTACAATAGAGGTCAGATGGCCTTGAGATGCATCCTCCATTCAGTAGTTTGCATAAATCAGGTTGCATCTGTTGTTTTTAGCGACATGCCCACACGAGTCTCTCTGCAGCTTTGTGAAGGAGGGAAGCATTGCATCAGAAAATAAAATTCTTGAACCTATTAAGGGGCACCATCATGTAAAACTGACTCTTAGCTTTACATCACGTTATCGTGTTGTTCCCTAATCAAAAACATACATGTGCTGTTGCTTTGATTCCTTCATGCATGTTTGAGAAAGCCTTGATTCCACCTGAGTGGCCCAGCACCAATTTTGAGGATGAAACTCCTCCTCAGAGCCACTCAGAAGCTCCTCCTTCCCACTCTGTCACTCAGCTCCTTCAGACTAGTCAGCAGCAATTAGCAAACACGTAATGGAACAGCACATCTCCTGAGCTCATTATACGAGCTACTTCTCAGTGCAGAGCTGGTAAATATGTTGTTAAAAGGTTAATACAGGAGCCATGTTGTGATGACTTCCTGAAGGCGGAGTTTCAGAAAGAGCAGGAGTTTTTAAAGCAACAGTGACCCAATTTCAAGGTGTTAAATTACATAATCTAATTTCTTTTGAGTGATATTTGTCACTATTCATATCTGAAAGAATGGCCCGTTTTTACTTCTTTTCTCCCTGCTTAGGTCAAATGTCCTTGAAACATCTGATGAGGGCTACCTAAAGACATGCTTCCATGACACGGAGAACCATCCCTACTGCCCCATCTTCCGCCTCAGAGATCTGGTCAGCAGAACCGGACATGACTTCCAGGAGATGGCTGTTAAGGTAGAAAGAAGCAACTGGTCTCACTTGATTTTATTTATTTATTTTTTTCTCGCGGCATTCATAAAAATCCCCCTGGATGTTATGTAACACATACAAACTAAAAGAACTGTTCAGTTCAACATCTCGTCAATGATGGGGATCGTGAGGGAAGGAGAGAAATTTGAATGTCAGTCTCTTGTAGACACTGGAGGTGATTAAACTAAGTGGAGCCATATCCTCTTTCTTTCTTTTTTTTTTCAACCAATTCTGCTCTTTCCTTTGCTGTTGTACTTTCTTCTAATTCGTGTAAAGCTCTTTGAGCAACAAGGCACTACATAAATAAAATGACCTCACCTAATTAGCAAGTGGCAGGAAAATAAGCTTAAGTTGAATAAACCCAAATGAAGTGGAGGAACACAACTCCTCAGGCGTTATTCGTGGCCTTCTTAATTTCATGATGCTCGAGGCCTGTCACTTTGTTGTCCAAATGTACCGTCTTCCCTTCGGTTCACTGTGTGTGTGTTCGACAGGGCGGCTCTATCGGTATTCTCATCGAGTGGAACTGCGACCTGGATAAGGACTCGTCGGAGTGTAATCCACAGTACAGCTTCACCCGTTTGGACATGAACTTAAACAACTCCATTACATCAGGATACAACTTCAGGTGCGCCTCCATGATGCTTCTGCTTAACTTTCTCCTTTTTATTTTTACATATTTGGTTAACCTGAACCGTTTTCCTTTTCTCCTCCAGACATGCGAGATATTACAAAGATCAAAATGGTGAAACTTTTCGCACGCTGTACAAAGTGTATGGGATTCGATTTGACATCATGATCAATGGGAAGGTAAAGCAGTAACATGAGCAACTCATACGGAAGGTACAGCGGGTAAAAGAAGTGTTGAACATGTCGGTATTGAACATATGAAGAAATTAATGTGCAAAAGGCATTGAAAGAAAAGAAACCAGCTGAAATCTGTTGCTATTTAGAGACCAAACCTGCTGCTATGTTCAAATCTGTGAGTCAGTTTAATATGATCTAATGGAAACGAGGAAATATTTTTGGTTTCCATCTCAATCAAGTTTTATATTTTGTTTCAAGAAATTCTTGTTTTAACGAGCTTTTCATCTCATTTTAATGAGTTCCTGCTCTCCGAGTAATCCATTCATGACAACACTGAAAATATTTAAATGAAAACAAAAAACACTGATCTGTCCTGTACATAATTTACATGCTGTGTGTGATTCTCCAAATAAAATAAATGTATTGTTGATGTTTTGCAGGCTGGGAAATTCAACATCGTTCCTACAATAATTGCGATTGGCTCAGGTGTTGCCCTGATGGGTATCGTAAGTAATTTAATAAAATATGCAGTGGATGCAGTGCACCGCAAATATATTTGGACACCCTGAGCTTTTTTGCATCATAGACACTTTCAAACTTTTTATTTTTCAGTGTCGGCTCTGTGGCTTTGTCTTCCTTCCAGCAGGTGTAACTGATGTCGGTGCGCAATCTTTGCAAACAAACAATAATTAGGTTTCTTGCACTTTATCGCTAAAATCACGTCTGACACACGCTCGGCCTCGATGCTTCTGCTCCTCATGTATGGAACACCAACAAGGCCAAAATGGTGTACAATGCATGTCTTCCAAAATTCATCAACTGGAAATCATGTTATTTTCATCCAATCAGCATATTCCTTAGATAAAATAGGGCCAATCGCAGCCAACAAGTAAAAATACCCCAGGAAGTGACAGAAATTACAAATCAAAACTGCAGAATTTCAGAAAAACACAATAGAACATAGAACACTTAAAATTTTGTTGCCTAGTAGTAAGTAGTGAAGGAAATGAATGTGGTTTATGCATTTCAGGTAAGATTTCTACACTTTCTTGAGTCACTGTGATGTGATCCTGTGCCGCAGTCCCAATCATCTCACACCCTCTGCACTTTTGAAAAGCTCGCTGCACCACCGGTTTCAAGCCATGCATGATTTCAATTCCACTTCCCAATGATGCAGTACACTGTGTTGGTTTATGGCTGTAAAATCTAAAAGTACATTGAAATCTGTGATTACGTGACAAAAGTAAAAGCAACACGAATAGTTTTTCAGGGCTTTGCTGTACAATTTCTGAAAAGAAATAAGTATTCTGCTGTGGGTTTGAGAGTTCAGGTCTCATGTTTGTCTTGCAGGGAGCCTTTGTGTGTGACATGATACTTCTCTACATGATGAACACAAGCTCCCTCTACCGAGACAAGAAGTTTGAAATAATCAGCTTTAAGTATGGCTCAATGGCACAAGGTTCTCCTCAGTGATTCTTTTCGCCTCCACTCAAGCTTTTCTATTCATTTATATATTTTTTTTTACAGAAAAGAGAAAAGTAAGCAGAAGGACGATAAAGCAAGCAACCGGGATCGGAGATCCAGAAAAGCTGCCGTGGACAAAGACGCAGCCAACTCCATCAAAAAGCCAGAGGAAACCGAGCTAACGGTGGAGACGTCTGCTCCTGAGGAGAGCCACGCGGAGAAACGGGGTCCCACCGTCCCACGCAACACGGGACAGCGATATTCAGCCGTCCAGTCCAAACAAGGCGCGGCGCCAAAGCATCACATCAGTTTCTCTTCGCACAACTAGCTTGGGGGGGGGGGGAACTGAAGACTCCTGGACTGCAGACGTCTCTTTTAACGCTGCGGATCCCAGTGTCACACTGACGTCTGCTGATGGCCCGGTCTTTGACTGATGTGTTGAAGGAGGGAAATCTCAAATGTTCTGCAGCACAAGGGACCAGGCAGTCATAGGAGGAGGGTGATCATCATGTTCAATTAGTTAAACTAAAACTTTGTAAGAGTTGAATGTTTATCAAGACAACAATGTGGGGCAGACTAGTGAGGCTTGAAAATGACTGTGAATGGAGATGGTACCAGTGGCCGTGAGTGGTGACATTAAAGGGTCCGTTCGTAAAGTTGCATGACGAATTGCGCCACGGGCACATCTGTACGACGCAAGCACCCAAACCTCATATCAAACGTGTATTTGTGTTGATAATGCGACTGTCGGATGTTGCGAGCTGTAAACTAATCGTACAACTTGTAAAGTCAACACTTCCTTTGGTAGCTGTTTCACAAAAACTGAATCGCTGGCAAATCCAATATACGGGCCATTGCAGATAGAAAAAAAACTCAAATTTGGAGGCTAATCTTAAAACCTTGTGCTTAGTTTCGTAAGTTTCTAAGCTTTCTTAGAAACTTAAGTTTTTAGGAAAAGTTACGTTTTTCTTAAAACTAAGTCATTTGTGTAAAATGTGAACATTTTTGAACGGAAGATGTAGAAATGGAAAAGGTCAGGGTACATGATTTGTAACAGACGTGTCAAAGATGCTTTTAGAAGCAATAGGTTTAAAAAAACAAAAGAAATGGGTTTTTGTGTTGGACACTGTTAAGAATTAAAAAGAGGAGATAACTTGATTTAGCTCGTTACTTAATTCTTTGTCCCGAATTCCTGTGTCTGTGTAAGTGTGCAGAGAGAAAAGAGCAATCATACGACGTCAGACTTCAGATATTCAGAGTTTTATCCAGAGAAAATCAATGCAAGAAGAATGTTACAATAATCATCTCACCTAGATTATCAAAAGTCCAAGACATTACAAAACAGAGACAAAGAACTGAGTAAAAAGACAAAAGATTAACAGAAGATGCATCCTCCGGGAAACTCTCACTCAGCACAAAGAGATTCCAACTTCTGCTGTAAAACAAATCATTTATAGAATGCGTATTCTCCTCATTTAAATATATGCATTAGGAGGTGTGTTCTTTTCCTTTGTGTGGGCTGTCTCAATGTTAATTTTATTACCTCCTGCTAAAGAGCCCCAAAGGCAGATATATGGAAAACCCTTCTCCTATCAGCCGCTGTCCAGTTTGATATATGATTGCAGCTGCAGCGCTATCTCTGCCTCAAAATGTTTCCACAAGAAAGTAGTTTGTATTTTTAACCAAGCTTGCACAAAATGTATGCTAAATAATGACTATAAGTTTGGATCTAATAAGTAACTAATTAAAAACATGCTTAAAGAAATATAGTTAATTCTAATATATATAAAATTATTTATAAAAAGTTTTAAGATCCTAGTGAACTTTTGAACCATGCTAAGGAATTTGTTAATTGCCTGGCATATAGGCTCCTTATCTAAAGAGATCCAAGGAGTCTAGGTCTGTGTTTTCTGTCTAATCCTCCTCCAAGAATCCATCTGCGTTCAGACAGTGGGCCGTTGTTCTAGTGGTATCTAAATTTATGTGAACATAGAGTATACTTTAACTTTCTATGTTATATTTCATATGTATCAAAAACTATCCTGTGCAGTATTGTGCTAACTTAAAATTCTATTCCAACAACACTATTTAGTGAAAATGATTTATGTGAACTGTTAATGCTGCTACTTTTTATCTGCAATTTGATTTCCAGCAGGTGGCCACAAAGTGTTTTGACCATGTAAATGAAGCCGATTGCTGCGTTTCTTCGTTCTCTGTGGTTGGATGTGTTTGAATGGATGCTGAGTTGTTGTTTTTTTTCAGTCTGATCTACATAATGTTGACTTACCGCCTGACTCATCAAGAGATTAACGGAAAGCAATGTGTAAAGAAGTTTTTATTTCAATCAGTTGCAATATTCAACACGTTTTACAAGAAAATGTTGCCACTCTATTAGGATTTTACAAGCTAAGCTATTATTCACTGTGGTCATGTTACTGGTAGCTGTAGTAGGACAAATAATGCTACCTACAGTAAAACTGACTCTTCCTCCATTAAACCATCTACTCACAACAGAAATATTTAAAGTCTTCTCACTACAGGATTGAGCTACGAACAGCAGCAGGCTAGACAAATCTAATCATTTACACAGCTTCATATCGAAACATTTCAGGGCTGATTGTGGGCGGGCGTCTCAGTAAACGTGCACCATTCCGTACAGGAAAGTCCAGAACAGGACGTAGGTGAAAAGCCCTCCGACCAGCCCTCCGGTGAAGAGCAGCCGCCGCGATTTGAAGCACTTGTTCCACCGCCGTCCGGCCTTGAGGATGAGCAGCAGGGAGAGCAGGAAGGATGAGAGGAAGTAGAAAACGAACCCGTACAGTCCCGTCAGCCCGAGGATGCCGGCCGTCGCCCCCGACAGGGCGGAAACGGAGGTGCGGCAGTAGTCCAGCACGGCGGCGTTGCCCCTCACCGCCACTTCACTGATGAACTGTGGTCCCTCTCGCTTGGCCCCAACTCCTGCCATCTTGGCTTTGGTCTACCACCAGAGGGCGCTGTCGTTAGAGGAAACATTTTGCAGGGTCAGGCTACTCTCGTCCAATCTTAACTAAACAATTGCTGTTTTTACACATTTATATTGCCACGATGAGAGTGAAATGCACCATAAACAGCTGTTACAGGTTTTAAAAAGGTACATGGACACATTTATCTGATTAATTCCAGTTCCCTTTTGCCCCATGACAACTTATAGTTTTACTGAATTTCTTCAGTTTCATTGTCTATAGAAACTGAAAAAAAGTAAATTTACTCAGATTTCAAGCAGCAATAGCAGAGAGACAACTCTGTAACATTAACATTACTGTCCATTTATATTATTAACCACCACTTATAATTTCATTGTCAGAAAGGCATATCCTTATACTCAAATTAAAAAAAATAAAAATTGTGTGTAAATCTTGAAGAAAAATCTGAATCCAAAGTCAATATTGACAAGTGAGAGCTTTAAATAATACGCAGATTATTTGGTCAAAGCCTCTAAATAAACGTTGCCCCACTATTATAGCGTTTAAAATAAAGTTGGATTAAAAACCAGGTAATATATTAAACCTCTCCTTAATAAGCCTACAGTTGCTTAGTTAGTAAGGTCGAACTGATGCGTTTAAAAAAAGATTAATCACAAAGATAAAACAACTGAAGTACAGAAACGTCAAAGGAACCAAATATGAACGTCAAGAGTAACAAAATAACTGGTAGAATTGGCTATTGCTAGTTTAGGCCGAAATGGAGCTACTAGTTAGCTTCTGTACAAATAAACAAATCCCTAAAATCACAGTAACATCACCGGCCGGGACGCCAACCACCAAGTAAGCTCTCGGTGCTCCAATGTGACCATGAGTTTGTCTGACTGCACCTTAACTCAAAACTGCTGCTTTACATTCCTGTCACTTCTGCTGCTGACAGGCTAGCTCTGTTAGCCCTCGCCAACAGTCACGAGCACTCACCGGATTTTAACGAAGTTTTCCGATTCCACTCGATGAAATTATTGCGGCATAATAATAACGGCACACAAGGTCACTTCTCACCGTCGGGCATCTGGGGATTTAGTAAATATCCGCTGCTCGAGCTCGGACGCGGCGCATTTATCCTCTCAGGACTGACACTCCTAGCCGAAAGTCAACCATGCTCCTCCGCAATGCATTGTGGGTACAAGACAGTCATCAAACAAGAGGGGTGTGTTTGCAGGACGGGGAAAAGTAGGATATTATCATTTCAAAGCAAAAAAATCCAACCAAATTTTGTCATAAATAAGATGTTACTGTGCTAGACATGCTATATGTCCACGATACTCAACTCTACAGAAAGATGGGTTTTATTCAAGTGCTAAAATTTAAAACATGAATAAGCTATTGTGTCAATATTTATAAATGTAACAATTCCATAAAATAAATATGTTTATATAAATATAAATATACAATGAATGGATAATTATTTTTTAACGATAGTTATTCAATTCAAGAAATACATGAAAAAAATCCTTACTTATTACATTTTTATATTTGTAAGCCAGAATATGTACGCATAAAAAAAGGACCTGTCTTCAACAAATCTTCATCTAAGATTAAAGCACGTGAAATGTTTAAAGAATCCCAAAGATCTAACATGCCTGCCCAAATATAGTTAAAAAGACTTTAAGCAGGGAAAATAAGTACCAAAAAATGGCCGTATGCAAATGAAAGATTTATTCAAATTTCTCTCAAGATAACAAGACATGTCCAAAAGTACAGCACACGTAGAACAGGGATTAACTAAAGACTTCTTAAGTCAAAATAAAGTCACTAAAATAAAATGTATTTATTAGCTTTTCAACCTGTTTACAGTCGCTTCTGATAGCCTTGAGATTTCCGACGTATTTATTTTAGCGTGAACGCAACAAAGTCGACTTTGCCTCCAGGATGATGTTGCGCAGCAGCTAGCAGAGCCCACAGTCATGTCTGACTTCGTCCTGGGGATAGATGTGGGCACCACGTCGGTGAAAGCTGTGCTGTTGGCAGCGGGCTGCAGAACTGTGGCTGCGGGTCACTCGGAACCGACCGCTGCCGATGTCAGCGACGGCAGCGGCGTGAAGGTGAGCAGCTCGCTCCACTTCCCTCCGCGGCCGAGGGGAAGTGAACGCAGCTCAGCCTCTGTCTCTGTGTCACCCAGGCGAAAGAGCAGGACTCTCGTCCGATAATAGACGCTGTGAACCGGTGCTTAGCTCGGCTGCCCGGAGACAAGCTGCAGCGTGTCAGCAGGGTCGGCCTCTCGGGGCAGATGCACGGAGTTCTGTTCTGGAAAGCAAACAGCGGTAACTGGACTGCGGCTGCTCTGACATTTGACAATAAAGTTACATTGCAATAAGCTGAGAAGAACCAGCTTGTCTAAACAAAGTATCTGGTGCATACTTTGATGCTGGGTAGTTCTTCCTGAAGAGCTTGCTAAAAATAAATCATGAGTTTTGTTATCTCCGTGGTAATCGTTAAATATTAACGGTGGACATTTCTGAACTCTGCATGCTTCAACTCAGGCCTCAAAGGCCGAGTGTGAAATAAATAGGGGCAGAATTAAGAGGGAGTGTTTGCAAAACTTATGTCAAACCATTTATTATCCCATCTATGAAGGCACATTTAGTTTATCCATAAAAGGTTATGAATAATTTATGAATCAAACTTGCTCTGGCACCAAATGTGAAGCAAGGTGTGCTATAAAATATATATGTTATATATTGAAAACTTCCACTAAGTGAAGCAGCTGTTTGTTTTTGCTTTCGTTTGTTTCTCAAAATCAGACATTTTTTTCTTTTTACAAAAGTTATCTTTGTTCCTTATTAGTTTTATGTTATTTGTTGTCTTAGAAAACTTGCATGCATGGTGTGTTTGATGAAAGGTTTGGAAATAGATGCAGAAATTGCTAACACAAAACATGAAAGTTTAAAAGTGAAAGTATGCATAATCCTATAATTCTCCCTTTTCTCTCACACACACAGAAAAATAATTCTATGTACATTAAACATCTGCGTAATCTAAATCAGTGGTAAACAATGTATATAATTTTTAAAAAATAAGAGTTTGGGCTTTCTACACTCATGTTGAAAATAGTTGACATTAATTATTTGTCCCAGTTGCAGAGGCGATGTCACACTGTGTGAAAATTGATTTTACTTATACATCAAAACAAAGACAAAATGATAATAAATTAAAATCTTACTGAAAAAACTTATAAAATGTTTTGGGATTTGCATCATTCATGGCTGTATTCACTTCACACAGATTTAATTAGGGGAATTTTTACTGGAATGATGTTTACATCCAGTTATACATAAAGTATCGGGGGGGTTTTCTGTGTCGCAGGCTGTGATTGGTCAAATGGGAACTATTTCACTCCCAGAGACACCAGTCGGCTGGTCACGTGGCAGGACGGACGCTGCAGCAGTGACTTCCTGTCTTCTCTTCCAAAGCCGGAGTCTCACCTTGGCGTTTCCACGGGCTTCGGCTGCGCGACCATCTTCTGGTACATGAAGCACAGGTTGGTGCGCATCTCATCCAGGCTGCGCTCTCCTCTGTGATTTGATCAAAATCAAAATAAAACAGACATTTCTCCCTCTTCCCACCTTGGTTTCTCTGCAGGCCTCAATTCCTGGAGGACTTTAGCGTTGCAGGTACGATCCAGGACTACGTGGTGTCCATGCTGTGCGGGTTGGACTCCTGCGTGATGACGCCTCAGAATGCAGCCAGCTGGGGATTCTTCAACACCACAAGCAGTCAGTGGAATGAGAGCGTGTACGTCAAAAGTCATACTCTGCGTCTTGTGCATGTGTGATTTGAGCTGTAATAACACCTAACGGTTCCCAGCATCACCACCAGAGAGGTGTGTGTCTTAACAAGCTACCCTGTGTGCGTGCTGTAGTCTGAAGGCTGCTGGCTTCCCCATGCGCCTGCTTCCTCGGTGTGTGCCGTCTGGTGCCTTGGTGGGAGAGACGCGTTCTGCCTGGCACGGCATTCCTGCTGGTACGCCAGTAGGGGCCGCCCTAGGAGACTTCCAGTGTGCCGTCTACTCCTGCATGAGTTCACCAGCAGACGCAGGTGAAACAGGAAGTCAAGTCTGCACTGTGATTTAATGCGTTATACGCTACATCTTTATGTGTTTCAAGAAAGGAGATCAATTTGTTTCCACTAGAGAACCTAACAAAGGTGATCTGATTGATGCTTGAAATGAATTGTCCCGTACTGCTGTTTTTGATTTAGTTTTGTTAACTTGGAGCACCAAAGAAGAAGTGTAAAAGTATTTGAAACTCCGTATCTGAGAGGCTTTGTCGTTTTTGGAAATCTCCCAGTTCTCAACATAAGCACATCAGCCCAGCTGACGTTTGCCATGCCAGCTGACTTCACGCCTCCTGACTCTCCTCAGTTTGAGTCGTCCATCTCCTACTTCCCTTACTTTGACTCGTCATACTTGGCTGTGGCGGCGTCGCTCAACGGCGGGAACGCGTTGGCCACTTTTGTGGAAACGTTGACCGCCTGGATGAAAGAACTCGGTATGTTTTATTACACAATAGCACCTCACAAAGATGTATTTACTCCACTAATATTTTCTCAATTCAATGTGGTTTATTGAGACTTTATGTGAGAGATGTTTTACAGAGTAAAACCAGGGTTTACCATAGTGTATCATAAGCCTGGCGGGCCACCAGGCTTTACTTGAGCCCCCACCAGGTTTAGCATTGTTTTTTTATTTTAGGTTTTTTTTCTTATTGCCTTTTTTTTAAGACTTCATAGTTGGTGTTTAGTTATTACTATTCTAGTCTTCCAGTAAAGCATATCTGTCAGCTGATATTTTCAAATTTCCTGTCAACTTTAAACATTTTCTTTTAACTCACAAACATGGCGGCCGGCTGAACGAATGACCGCTCTCGTGGTCCGAGCACCGGGCTTAGCCAGTTTTACCCTGAACACACACACTGTTTTCAACACTTTTATCAATAAACATCTGAAAACTGTGCCTGGGAAACACTATGTGTTCAAAGTTTATACTTTCTGTAACTCACTTTAGCGCCAGGACAGCTGCACGACTTTCTGAGTATCGGCCAGTTGATAGATTGACCCCAATTTCCTTCATTTTGGGAGTTTGTTGATCGGCCGATGCATACAGGTGAAGCCAATTGAAGCCTCCAATCTTATCTACATTGGCAAATAAAAAAATCTAAAAATCAAATGCCGTTCCCTGTTGCTCTGCTCTGAGAGAGGTTCTCCAGTTAAGTGTACTTTGGAGGACGAAGCAAAGTCATTACTGTGGGGAAAATGAACTTCTGCTCCTTTTTAACCCTGTCAGGTGTGGAGCAGAGGGACATGTGTATGTATGAGAAGCTGATTGGCTCAGCCCTGAACCAGGAGAGCAGCGACCTGATGGTGAGTCCCACCATCCTGGGGGAGAGACACGACCCCCTCCGCCTGGGTCAAGTCACCAACATCTCCGCCTCCAACCTCGGCCTGGGCCACGTGTTCAGAGCGCTTTGCCGCGGCGTCGTGAGCAACGTCACCGCCATGATGCCTATGGAGCACCTGCAGCGGGCGGGCGTCCGCAGGCTGGTGGGGAGCGGGAGCGCGCTCGCTCGCAACAAGGTGCTGAGGCAGGAAGTGGAGAGGGCGTTTCCTCTCCAGGTGGTTTACGGACAGAACGCGGACTCTGCTGTGGGCGTGGCCATGGCCCTCTGTGACCGAATCTGAACGGTCGACGGGGGAATCCTTGCACGTTTCTTTGATTCGCCGAGATTTTTTCCACAACTTTCAAGACTTTGATTGAATACAGTTGTTTTTGTTTTAACTAATTGACAGGTTTGCTTAAAGTAGAATTTGCCATCTTATTGCACAGTCATATAACAAAGCTAAAGGGGAATTATTATGTACTACCCTTTTTTAAAATCTGTTATAATATCATATATATCAAAAGCATAACTGGAATGCTGCTTTGATTCTTTCATCCTTTTTTGAGAACTCCTTTATGGCAACCATTCAGTTCAGCTGATTGCTGCCTAACAACTGATCTATCAACAAGTTTATCCCTCAGAAGTTTTCTGTGTGACTTAAACACTTTGCTCTGCTTTTCTTGTCTGGAAATATATGTTTTTACATGCATCGTGAAGCCTTCAGAATCTCAGTTGAAGATAATTTTGCTGAAGTTGTATTTGTTTTTGGGTTCTTTTTAGATCATAGGAGTTGATGTAAAATAATAAACTGTTTATAACATTGGTAGATATTACAAAATCAATAGAAATCACTTACTGATCCCAATCTGGAAATCAATAAACGTCTCTTTCTGACAGCACTTCTGTGTACTTCCCAGGCCTAATTTGAGCAAAGGTCTAATAAATTGCAAATGCTACACTTGAAGATAATCTTATTTGTGTCATTTTATTGAGGTAATAAACTGTTTTACACAATACCAGTAGGTCGAGGCTTCAGTTCCTGCTGTTTTAGGCGACAGAATAAAAAAAAAAGTAGAAGCACTTATATTTTGAGGCAGATTAAGAGACTGGGAAATTGATCTCCCTGACATTTTATTCCATCAGGCAAAGATTTTGAAAGTGTTGCATGGACAAAAAGAAAAAGCTTTTGCTAATTTTGAGACTGGAGTCTCTGGTTAGGAGTTAAGTTAACCTTCAAATCTAACGCAAAACACTTAAAGATCATCAAGCAGAAACGTTTTTAGTCTTTAGACAAGCACAAATCTGCAGAAGATTTCATCTAATCAATTTGTGCTCCCATCAGACGATACGCCTGAGGTCTGTGCAGTACATGCATGTTGGGCTGATGCTTTGCATTGTGTTCATGGACGTATTTGTGGTCAGTGCAGCAGCCTTTCAAGCACTCAGAGCCTCAGTAATGTGCGGGATCTTATCTGGGTTGGGCCACTGTATCCCACTCAGGTTTTCTTCTCTCCACTTGACTTCATGTTAAGTGATCATCTCACAATGCAAGATTCACACGGCGGAGAGTGGACTGTCGTTTACTAAAAATTACGTTTTCGTTTCGGAAAGCAGGAGAAAAAAAGGCTTTTTCTGGTGAGTTAACTTGCACATTTATTAGCGTTCTAAGTTTTACAACAGAGCAATCTGAAAATTGTCTTAAAGCACGGAGGCCAGTATGAAACACAACTCAAGTTATTATCTTCTGACCTAAAGAACGATTTAGAGTCGGCGTGCAGCTTCAGTTATTGCAGGTAAAAACCAGTTATCTGCCCTGAAATATGGGTGGACTCAGACCTGAACCGTCAGGATTGCATAAAGTCGGTTACAAAATCAGCCTTCTAACACCCGAAGAACGTCTCCAGAATTAGAGGGCGAATTTTCCAGCAGGATCTACAGAAACTGATCCATGCCATTATCTTTAGTTGATTACTGGAGCATTTTCTTTACAGACCTGACTGAAACAATTAGTACGTCCTTCCTACCCGCAGCTGCAACCACAGACGGGGACTGTCTGAAAAAACTTACAGATGGTTGCATCTAATTGTCCTCTGAGATCAATAAAACACTCTTGAATTGAATTGAGAGAGCCGAAACATTGGGTCAGGTCAACACAGGTCCGGTTCAGCAGAGAGGAAATCAGCCATCACACCCCCAGATTTAAAATCTTGTCTCATTCCAGTAATCTCTTGGAGAGCATAAGAGAAGAAACCAAACTGCCATCGCTCTATGTGCTGTATGAAACGTAAAAGAAGAAAAAGCACTGTTATGCTGGTAAGCTACACGATAATAAAATCAGACAATCAGCTATCAACTTAAATGATCGAGTTCATCAAAGAGCCTCTCCTTGAGTCTGACTGCAGCGTCTTTAAAGCGCACCTTCAGGAAACAAATTCTTGTAAGTGCTTCCCCGAAAGGAGATCAGAGAAAAGATTATCTGTGCATAAGCTTTTTGATCATGATCATAAACAGATGATCATCTGTTTATGATGTTTATGAAGCTACAGCTTTACAAGATGAAGCTGTAAT
Source organism: Poeciliopsis prolifica (assembly GCF_027474105.1). NCBI lineage: Eukaryota > Metazoa > Chordata > Actinopteri > Cyprinodontiformes > Poeciliidae > Poeciliopsis > Poeciliopsis prolifica. The sequence continues at coordinate 7,757,649 of NW_026562394.1, forward strand.
TTAGCTAAAGTAGAGGCTGATAAAAAAATTTAACAGCTTTCTAGTTCTAATGCATAACTTGCAATGATGTCACGTGATGTTAATCAACCAATTAGGGAGACATGTTGTGAAGTTTAAAGCAGAAATGAGTGAGTAGAGAGTTTGTGGATTTAATTTTCAATTACCTCAGAAATTAGGACAGTGGTAGTAGAGCGTATGCACCATATATGGCATAGAGGTCATGTTCCTTGACGAAGCTGTCTTGGGTTTGATTCCTGACCTCCAGTAATCTCTTGAATTTGAGTCCAGTGATGAACCCTCTTTCATAGCATGATTTCTGTGCAGATACCATACGATTGGATTAGGTTAAGATAAAAAAGAAATTTAAAGGGGTTTAAAGTTTCATTTGAAAATCTGTTTATGAAATCATGCTGCATTTTTAGCTGTTAAAAATCCTTAATAACCTTTTTGAGTATAATCACATTCAAAGCCAAGTGATTGACTAAAGTAGACGGTCTCATTGTCATGACACCAAAATTATATGGGTCTAACTAAAGACCAATTAATATTTGTAGTGAGTAAATTTACTCACTACAAATCATCAGCCTTGGGTAACCCCAATCTACAACCATCTGAGTTAACCTGGATTTGTTCTGTCTCAAAACTACATCCAACTGGTAATTGAACTACACAGGCCAAGAGTAGTTAGCTTTCTAACCAGAAAGCTATTGTTAAAACACTACAGTAGTCAAGAAACGACATCATGGTATACATCATAATACTCAGGAGTTATTTACCCAAAAATGATTACACTACTGCTCCCTTTGAGACCAACTGAATGTTAAAACTCTTGTCTCATTCCAGATACCAGAGTTTTACGTAAAGATGAGGAAATCAGAGATTTCTGATTTCCACCTGGAGGCGGACGACAGAACGGAGGAGGAGAAACGGAAGCAAAAGGCACCAAAGAAGGATGGCTTGGCTTCTGCTTTAGGTTTGAGCAAGGAGGCTCCTAAAGCCCCGATGGACACCGACTACCAGGAGGAAATGGAGCCGGTCAAGCCTCAGATCCGATTCAATCTCAACTTTGACAAGTGAGTCTCAGCACACAGTCATAAAGTGATTCTGTCTTAATTTACCATTACATTACCACAGGGGTACTGTGAGCTGTCAAGCCACTTATTACTGATTACAATGGACTAAAAAACTGCCTGAGATATGCAACAACTTTTATTTGCAGAGGGATTCGAGGTGAGGCATCACAGCCAAAGAGAGACAGCTCCACTTTCAACATTGAGCGTCTGTTTGAAGCAGTGGGCAGCAGAGACGTCAGCAAACTGGACGGCCTGTACCAGTACTTGCATCAGAACATGAAGAAACTCTCTGACTCTCTGTGTAAGTGTGTAAGGTAGACATGACCCAGCAGGTGTCCCACTCTGCAGATCTGTGTTCTGACTCCACCAACATGCGATCACATCTACAGATCAGTCTTACGGTAAAACCGCCCTGATGAAAGCTCTGCTGCACCTCAAAGATGGCAAAAACGAAACCATAGAGGAGCTGGTCAAAGTTTCAGAGAGGATCGGCGACATAAAAGAGTTTGTGAACTCCGCCTTCACAGATAGCTACTATAAAGGTCAACTTTCTTCTGAAGAAACGCTTAAACTTGACAGTCTGCTCTCTATTTTCATGTTCCACTGTTTTTAAATAATGTCTTTTTTTAACAACAATAACAAAATGATAAAATATATGTTTTGTTTTGTTTATTATAGGTCAGACTGCTCTACATATCGCCATTGAGAGGAGAAGTATGTCTTATGTAAAGCTGCTTGTTAGCAAAGGTGCAGATGTTCACGCCAAGGCCTGTGGGAAGTTTTTTCAGCCTCATCGTGGTCCCAACTTCTACTTTGGTAAGTTTGTGGGGAGAAGGTTTGGTTCTGACCTGTGTAATTCGTCTTGAAAAAGGTTATTGCTTCTGGCGAAAGTTTGGGCTTTCTCCCTTTGACTTGGATTGTCTCCAGTAGTTTTTTACCGGGCCAATCGGCGAATAGCAAGAGAAGTTGTGAATGACAACGTCAATTATCTGCGCTGCTTTAGAATTGTTGAGTTGAGTTAAAGTTAACAGTCGCCTCATTTGATTAGGCTCTTGTCAGTTCACAGTGGACGATTGTTTACAGACAATTTTCGGTAAGTTTATTAGCGTTAGCAAATAGATAAAATCGAAAACCTCCAGTCCACACCATCAACAAGTAAACGTCTATCAACAGTTGAAGGATACAGGGCTGGTATTTACCAAACTAATTACGCTCTATAATAGCGCCACCTAATGTTGGGTTATGCCTCAGGTTTTTAACACCTGAGGTAAAAGTTGACTGTTATACCACATGTGAATCTGTTGGAATGCTTTATCCAGTGCAACACCAGTTTTGATGCATGTTTGAGATTATTATGTTGATGGAACACCAATGTGTGTCAATCATCTTTCCGGCAATATGAGGTAAAGTTGACAGATTTGAAGGAAGCTCCACTTTATTTTCCCAATTCCTTTGTGAAATTCACCAGTAACAGTGGCCGTGTAACACACTCTCAGTATAATGCCTCAACCACCATTAATCTCAGAGGCAGCAAAGCATATGCTGTGATTCACGCTGTTGAATTGTTCCACCATAGGTGAGCTGCCCCTGTCTCTAGCAGCCTGCACAAACCAGCCTGACATCGTGAGCTATTTGATGGAGAATGAGTATCCAGCGGACGCCAAGATGGCAGACTCTCACGGCAACACAGTGTTGCACGCCCTGGTGTTGGTGGCCGATAACTCGAAGGAGAACACAGAATTCATAACGGCCATTTATGATCTTATCCTAAAGACCACTGCCCGACTGCATCCCAAGATAAAGCTGGAGGAGAGAGAGAACAACGATAGACTCACACCTCTCAAACTGGCTGCCAAGAATGGCAAGATTGGGGTGAATATGGTTGGAGCCCTCAGTTGTGACTATATCTGGTTAGAGACAACTCACCTGGTTGTCTCTCACCAGGTGAGTCTGAACTGTCACAGTCTGTTTATAATTTCCTTTTACATTTGTCTGCAGGTATTTTCTCACATCCTGCAAAGGGAATTCCAGGAGAATCACTTCAAGCACTTGTCCCGTAAATTCACCGAGTGGGTTTACGGACCCGTCCACAGTTCTCTGTACGACCTGTCCTCTGTGGACTCATACGAGAACAACTCTGTTCTGGACATTCTAGTCTATGGCAGTGAAATTCCCGTGAGTCCCAGCTTTGCAGACAAACTCGGAGAAACCTTACGCTGTCATCAAGGTCACAAGGTCGTGTCTCTTCTCAGAACCGCCACGAGATGCTGGAGAAGGAGCCGCTCAGCTGCCTCCTGGAGGATAAGTGGAAGAAGTTTGGAGGTGGAATGTTTTTTTTCAACTTCCTGGTCTACCTTGTGTACCTGATCATCTTCACTGTTGTAGCCTACAATAAAAAAGATGCAACACAGGTAAACAGATTTAAACGGTGATTAACGGAGTCTACTGGAGACGCCCTGAACTAATGTCTCCTGTTTGTCCCACAGCTTCCGTTTATCCCTGAGGACGCCTGGGGTTACCTGTATGTTTTAGGACAGCTGATGACTTTACTAGCAAACTGCTATTTCTTTGTCATTGGGGTATGTGAGACACATTTGGTTTATATCGCTACCTAGTACAGTATAAGTTTAAGTTTAGTAAAACCTCTACAACAAGTGTCAAACCAAAGGCCTGGGAGCCAAATTTGACCCGCCATAGCTTTGAACATAGCTTCATTAAAAAGACCTTCAAAAAACAGCATGAAGATGAGTAGAAATGTATTTTATCAATTACATCAAAACATCTTTGTCTGTATACTACCAAATTGCACCAATGTGAAAAGACATTTAATATCATGGATCGAGAGATAACTATTCATTAGTTTGTCAATGGGTAGTCTTATCAATACGTTCGGCCACAACCGGCCCTTCGAGGACATCTGTGACCTTGTTATGGCCCAAATGAAAAAGAGTTAAACTTCTTTTTCTATATTGTCATAATCCCAGATTGTGGGCATGACGAGGAAGAGGCCGAAGCTGCAGACACTACTGATTGATGGATATTATGAGATTCTCTTGTGAGTAACGTTTTCTACTATTATATTGTTACAGATTTAATGTCTACGTGTCAGATTGTCTAACATGGAAACACTGTGACATTTTGAGGACTTTACTGGGTGTTGGGTTTTAAACCAAAACTTAACAGATTATAATTCTTAAAAGTGTCTCCCTATGCACAATTATACACTACCATGTATTATTTTGTGATACAAATTACCGAGTCAAGACATAAGTTTGTAGTTGTAACAAGTCAATGTTTGAAACAGCTCACTAGATATGACTATTTCTGCAGACTGTAGTGACTACAAGTAAACTTGGGTCACATGCTTGCATCAGTCTAACATCCATGCTGCTGTTAGCTTCACTCAGGGTTTACTGTTCCTGGTCGCCACTGCTCTGTTCTTGGCGGGGAGGCAGGAGTACCTGGGCTTCCTGGTGATCTGTCTGGCTCTCAGCTGGGTGAACATACTGTACTACTCCAGGGGCGACAAACACATGGGCATCTACAGTGTCATGATACAGATGGTAGGGGTTCCACTCAGCTGTGACTGACGTTGAAGTGGATTATTTCCCATCTAACTTCTGATTTCTTTGCAGATGATAGTCAGCGATATCCTGCGCTTCTTTTTTGTTTACATCGTTTTCCTCTTGGGATTTTCAGCAGGTATTTTATCTCAGCTCCAGTAAATAGAGAGTTGACTACTCTAGGCTTGTCTCACATGTATTTGTCTCTTGCTACAGCCCTAGTCACACTGCTTAAGGAACCTGCACCCAAAAACCAAACAGAACAAGGGAATCCAAGTCTTTCTGATAAACCCACAACTGATTTATCAAAATGTGTCACAACTCGCTACAAAGGCGTCGCTCATATCATCCTGCAGCTCTTCAAGTTCACCATCGGCATGGGCGACATCGAGTTCATGCAGAATCACGAGGACCTGGAGGTCTTCTACCTCCTCCTTATTGGCTACATTGTTCTTTCCTACATCCTGCTGCTCAACCTGCTCATAGCCCTAATGAACAACACTGTGAAAAAGACCAGGAAGGAGAGCGCTGGCATTTGGAGGCTGCAGGTGAGTGACTGGCGTTCCTTTCGTCATTTATTGAAGAGAGCAGTGATTAAATGGGTTGCTGTCGTCCCCAGAGGGCTCTCACAATCCTGGACATGGAGAAGCGGATACCCTGCTGTCTGAAGAACAGTTTTCGCTCTGGGGTGGAGAGGAAACTCGGCACCGCTTTTGGAGACGATCGTCGAAGGTGTTTCAGGTCGGCCTCTTTATGTTTATTTCAGCTACTCAAACACACAAAGGGCTGTGAAACCTGGGTTTATACTTTTGAGATTGGTAAAACCTGATTCTTTGCCATCCACCATCCAATTGGATTAAATGATTAAATATATTTATCAATTCACTCCATTTATCTGTCCTTCGTGGATAAATTTCTAGGGGTTAGAAACCCAGCTAGTGTTTCTAGCACTGATGCTGCGAGCCGACAGTGCTAGAAAGACAGCTCCCATTGGTGATTTTTTAATATTCATTATTTTTATTTATTGTTTAAAACTTATTGCCAAACCTTTGGTCAAAGTGTGAATGCTCAATATAGCTGTTATAATGAAGGTCGATATCACCATTAATGCATCGTTTCACTTTAATCCAGTAGAAGAGCGTCACTAAAATCTGATTAGGATTTCTATTTGCTGAATACCACAATAATGAGATAGGGAATATATGAGAAATCTATTTGTCAAAGCTGGAATATGTCATTGTGTTATATTGCATATTATTATATTAAGCAGCACATACACAAACGTGATTGATAGCACTAAGACCTTCCTCAAGGCTGTGATTTGTTGTTTTTTCACCAAGAGCGGGGCAATTACGCAGATTGCAATAGCATAGTATAATAAATATGTAAGAAACATTTTAGAAAGGTTACATATTTTAGTTTTAATCTCTTGAAAATCAAAAGTTTGTATATTATATTGAGGGTTAACCTGGTGGGGGCACAAGTAAAGCCTGGGAAACCCTAGTATTAGTGAGGAAAATAATGTACACAGGGTTTCAAGCTATTTAGAGCTGCCTCATGTGTTGCACAGCTGGAGGCAATGGAAGCATGTTTTGCTTTGTCTCCTCAGGGTTGAGGAAATAAACTGGAACAAATGGAACACCGACCTGGTCAACATCAGTGAGGATCCGGGATGCTGTGATCTGAGCCAGCAGCCTGATTTGGAGAGCCCTTCCAGAGAATTTAACATAGGTTTGAAAAGCTTTTCTTTTGTCCAATACTGAATATATTCAGATCTTGTACTAGTGCCTTGTTTTTTCCACAGGAAGAAGCTGGAGAGGCTTTTTTAAGGACAGCACAATGATGAGGAGGCGGATGCCTCAGTAAACTTAGATGAGCTCTCGTCCTGTATATCTGAAGAAGAAGAAGGAGAACAAGAGGAAGAAGAAGTTAAACATGGCTGCTTGGCTTGATCAACACGGTTTTCCCAACTCAAACATATTGTTGTGTAAAACAGAAGAACTTTAACTGATTCCCTAACTGACTTGGAAGTGTTTGTTTATTGTGTTGTATTGACTATATGCAAGAAAAAACAAAAACAAAAAAGAAACTTGAGTGATCAAACTGAAGGCACACAATGAAATGATCACTTGAGGCACCATGGGTTTGTGGTTTTCGCAGCACAAAAAAGGTTGAAATTGCACTCTGTGCTTATTACAGGCAAACAAAGCCGTACATGCCACATGTACATGCCACTGGCTGCCTCGCCCACTGGCTGACTGACAGAAATCTATTTTAACACCTACGTACATAAGAATCTACCTGAAGCCAACACAAGACGAAGATACACACCAAACAAATGTATCTATTTGTTCAAAGCAGTATGTTGTTGCTTAAGTGTAATGTTACAAAAATACTGGAAACACAGAACAAAACAAAACCAAGTGCAAAAAGACAGCAGGCTATAGCGGTGAAGTGAGGGGAGCAAGCAGCCAGGAGTGACAACAGACGCGTTTCAGTGTTGGGAGGCTGAATGATGGACCAAAAGACCAGGGCTGATTAGCTGACGGGTTGCAGGTGTGATGAGAGGGAGCAGAGACATGAGTCCAGGTGGAACAGGAAGTCAGTTCATCATTATCGCCAGTAATGCATCGTTATCTTCATGCATATGCATTTTAAATCACCAAGTAAATATTTGTGTCCACTAGAGTACCTTTCTGCCATCAGCTGTCTGAAGTCCAACAAAGCTGATCTGATGAATGCATGACAGTCTCCTCATTACCTTTGAGCACAAAAGAAGCTTAAAATAAAATAAAAAAAATTGTATTTACCAATGTGTTACTGCAAGTATATTGTAATATATTCTAATGCATTTTTGAATATATTATATTCACATGTATGACTTGTGGTTATATTGCGATATATTGGAAAATGTAGATGCAAAATCTCATACATGGAAATATGTTGCTTAATGTATTGAATGATATTTTCCAATACGCAGCGTCATAATTTTGTTTTGTGAAAGCAGCTGACCTTCGCCCCATGCCAGCTGACTTCGCACCTCCTGACTCTCCTCAGCTTGAGTCATACTTCCCCACAGCATGCTGCTACCACCAATATACTGTTTAAGGTTTGGTCAGCTCTGTGGTACTGGTCAGAGATAGGATCATGGGTCATGAGAGAGGGGAAAGACACGGGGCAACAGTCGCCATTCAACACCCTGAAAGGCAGAACTTGAATTGCTGTTTGGTTTATGTGATGATTAATAACTGTAATTGATCATTTATTATTTGTTGAATTAATAAAATGATTATTTAATTTAATTGGGGTACCAACTGCAGCATCTCTTGAATCTTGTGAAGGAATTAGTTCAGAAACTCGTCACACCACCAGTAATGATCACTGACACGAGTATTTCTAATCAAGTCTGAGAATTTATGAACAAAACAGCCCAACTTTATAGCCGAATTAACCATAATGGATTCCAACAACATGGAAGCAGAACAACTCTAATGGACACTGTGGAGTCATTGTAATGCTGATCATTTTGCCATGGGGTCATCCCAGTTTGTTTTCAAAGTGAAAACAAATTATTTACATTTGATCTGCACATTTAACAGAGCAGCGATCCTCCATCCAGGTCTGCCATGTGCTTCATTGGTTTCACTCTCTGACACAAAATTTGTAACGAAGAGGGGAACAAAAATTCGATTTGGATTTGTTTCAGATTGAAGGTAAATATAAAAGTCTAAAACCAACATCTTTCAATCAGCAATTTCAAACTGAAGAAAGCAAAAATAGTAGGTAAGAGTTTATCATCACGTTTTCAATCTCTATAAATAACTCAGTGGAATAATTTTACGACTATGTTTATACAAATCCAAGGTCCACTGGATAAATAAAAATGTAAAGGCAGAATAGTCTGCTGAGGAGTCTTTTGGGTGTATCATCTGCATACATCTTTGCAATTTTCAAGCATTTTCATATGCAAGCAATATGAAAATATTGTAATATCGTATAAAATATGAGGAGTTCAAAGCCAGCATTAAGTATATTGTCATCCATGCACCTGCATCCAAGCTTGCTCAACAGCTGCACAGTTTACTAGCTGCTGCTGTCGGTGACCTTCTGGTGTGGCTCCTGTTCCGGTTTTGTTTTTAGCATATTTCACATCCACTGGCCAAACATTGGAAGAAGCAACTATTAGCCGATTCTCAGTCAGGCTGAAAATGACCAGGATGTCTCCGTCTTCTCCTTATTCTCACTGCATATTTTAATTAAGGCAATATGGAGCCCCTGCTGCCCAGGTGAATGTTCAGTTTTGGATTCTGTTGTTTGTGATCTTTCAGACTATAATGAATGATTAAATTAAAAATGACTGTATTTAACTCTCATTGTTTCTGTCTTATGACTTCAAACTTATATTTGTAATCAAGGCTAGGATTGGATAAATATCCAATATCTTCATCTCAATATTTTTTTCAATGTAACCGTTTCACCAGAAACCATCAGCGATATTTTTTAAACAGTGAGCACCATTCTCCATCAGGTAATTTTCTCTTTAAGTTGATTGTGGAAATATTGAAGTCATGAGTTACCACAGATTCTGTTTTTAGAGTTTGGTATTTTTCTTCTGAGTTGGTGTGTTCAGGACGATGTGCTGAATGCAACGTATAATCTTATTCTCTTTTGACCAGAGCACCTTGTTTCACGTTGCTACTGTGTCCCCTATGAATTTTGTCCATGCAGGTTCTCTTCTAGTAAAAGATCGGTAGATCACCGAAGCTCCACCAGAATTAAGGTACGCCTCTCCGCAACTGCTCTGATCTTGATAAACACATAAAATTTGAATGAAAACACATTGAAGCTTATATCTCTAACTAAATGTGGAAAGGTTAAAGAGGTGACTGATTGGTCATCAGTCGATTTGGTCTCAATATCAATCAACTCCACCGAATGTGTACAGACCCACAGACAAAAGATCTTGGGTAGTTTGTTTGGAAGTGAGACAGTAGTTGCACCATCTTATGCTTCCTATAAGCTTTGTGCACCATTTAACCATTCAACAAAGGGAAGTCAACATTACTCATGAAGACAAACCTAAGTGACGCTGGCTGGCAGACGCTGTCAAACCACAAAGAGTCACAGGACCAGAGCAGCTTTGACAACACACACACACACACACACACACACACACACACACACACACACACACACACACACACACACACACACACACAAACTGAAAACTGAAATGAAAGCGCAAAGAGTTCCACACAGGAAGCTCTGCAGCGACTTTATCAACTAACAAGAACAAGACAAGAACGGCGCCTCAAATGCCAGAAAACCAGACAAACATCCTCGGACCCTGAAGGTCAAGTAAGTGTCTCTTAGGATTTGTATTTAGTTATTTTAAAAATATGAGGATCCTTAACTTTCAATATATTTGAAAGTATCATTGATGGAGATTTTTCAGTTTGCTAAGCAGAAGCTTTTTACGCAGGAGGAAACTGCTGAAGTCATCATTAAGTCAATTTCGCCTGCAGTCTGAGCGGCACATACATGTCGAGTCCTGCTGATGTGATGCACTGTGTTGTTGGAAGGACTGATGGTCAGTGCAGGAGCCTTTTAAGCACTCTGAGCCTCGGTAATGCGCGGGATCTGGTGTGGGCTGGGTCACCCACTCAGGCTCTCCTTTCCTTTTACAGCCTTCTTGTTAAGTGAACATCTTATGATGCAGGATTTACACGCCCTGATCTCAGCCGGAAGGCGAACGTCTGAGTTTTCTTTAGTTTACTAAACACGACCATCAGGACTATTCTGGTGAGTTAGGTTACACATTTCTTTCCATTGTAACATTTATAAAAGAACAATCTTTAAATTGTCTTTAGAGGTTATGGGAGTGCTGCAGGGATGGTGACGTATTGTTTTCATGAGATGTTTATTCGCTTCCAATGTTATTTTGTGCTTTTGCAGAACTTATCTCATGTTTCAGAGCTGCAGGAATCAATACATCCTCTAACATTACAGAAAATTCAGACACGCGGAGCATGCTCTTGCACAGACTCCCAACCACAAAAAAAATGTTTATGGAAAAATGTTTTCCTTATATTTGTGGCACGATTGGATGGTTTCACAAATCAGACAGGGTTAAAATAAAACGAACCTACTTCGGTTTTCTTCTTCTTTTTTTGTTGCTGTGCTGATGTGTAATAATCATGCGGTGCGGGAGCCAAACGTGTGATTTCCCATTATTCTTGGAAAGGAGAACAAGGAGCCGCCAGTGATGTCTGTGACCTCCCCTGGCTTCCTGAGCGGTCTGATTTATGGCGATGAACTGAACTCTGGGAGAATATCTCACATCTTGTGTTTGTTGAATCGATTCTTTGGTAAAATCTGTCGTTGAGGAATTCGATTTGACCCCGGAGAAGCAAATGGTTCTCAGATCAGGTGGTGCGTGTGGAAATCTTCTAAATAAGCAGCTTTGTTTGTCACTAGGAAGAAAAAATCACATGTCCGATAGAAACGAGAGTGTATTTAAAGGCCAGAGATGTGAAACTTTGTGGTAAACATGATTCGCTCTGGATTTGAATGTACTCAGTGGTCTGTTCCTCATTGGTTACAGGAAACTGGTCTGCCATGTAAACGATCTAGTAGAGAGAAGGGTTACATGTCCAAATGTGATTGAAATGTCTTGAGATTTCAAGCAATTAATTACTGTTATAGACATGCTAAAAAAAAACTTACAATAAATTAATGGACATACAGAGTTAAAATATCAAGCCGTTAATTCGTCCACATTTATTTAGTGATGAAACAAATTCCCCTTTAATATTTTTCAGTTGATAGAAATTCAGATTAACAAATGCAACTCAAGCATTTTTCAAGGTGCACTTTACCATCTACATAGATCAGAGTTTTGAATTTTTAATTAACTTTTAGTCAGTTATCAATTCCTTTTTTGTGGGAAAGATAAATGGGAAAGACAAGAGAACATGCCATCCAAATGTGGCAGTTTGTTCAATCAAGAAAATGCCACAGAAAAATAAGCTCACCCATATTTACAGTTGTGGCAGAGGGTTCAAATATCTGGAACAGTGACAAATAATGCCGCTTTGGATAGTCAGAAAGACATGAAGACATGAGAAATCAGACAGTTTCCAAAATCGCAATGCCTCCAAAACATATAAAAACAATCTTCCTCCCAAATGACACCAGGAAAAAAAAGGCCTTTTCCATCACAAATCATATCCATTATTTATTCTGGAAAGAAAGATGTCTCATTGAGATTAAAAAGCCTTTTTGAAGAAAGATCTGCCATATTCAAAATGTGAAGTTTGTCAGGATCTAATGGGGGTTCAACTGGAACTGATGTGACTTAGATCAAGTTTTGTATTGGCAGTAAACACTGTTTCTTCATGGTATGAGAAGTGAAGTTGATGGAGGGGTGTAAATACCACTACAGTGAAACCTACATTAAGGGGCAGAGCGGGCTGCACTTCTTAAAGAAGTTTAGGTCTTTCTAAGTTTACAGTAAGACGCCGTGAACATAGAAGAGGTCTGTTATTGAGAGCGAAGTATGGGCTGCCATCATTTGTCGGGGGAGGAGCACCGGAGGAACTTGACAAAAGAAAGCTGGGTTTATTCTGGAGAGGAAACTTATAGAGATAATTTTATACAGAAGGATTCGTCATAAAACAAAGATCTATATGGCAATATAGCCTCTGAAGTTTCTTCAGCAAGAGAAGAAACCTGGCTTTGGCTCACCCTTCCTGGCCACAGTTGTAACCACCGTCAATAACTGAAGAAACTGAGTGAGGTGAGCTGAAGTTTGGATAGAAGAAGAGAAGATGCAGAGGTCTAGACCATCTGGAGAGATTTTGCAAAGAGCAGTGGTCAAAGATCCCCCTCATCTGTAGGAAATGTTATGAAATGAAAGCAAAATTTATTGCGAGGATTTTTTCTTTTTTTTTTACACCTATAACACAACATATAAATAAATCAGCTACCATCCATTTAAATGAAGCATTAAGATTATCTAAGAGCCTCTCTTTGAATTTGATGGCAGCGGAGTGAACAGTGTCTTTAAAGCGTGAAGTTAAGGAACCAACATTTCCTAAGTGCTTCCCCGAAAGGAGGTAAGAGAAAAGATTATCTGTGCATTTACTTTTCTATCATGATGGTTGCAGCAAGAAATGGAGACGTCTCTTCGCTAAAGTAATGGCAAATGACTGGATTTCTTTTTAAAGCACTAAATGATGGGCTTAGATTAAGATGTCAAGAAATTGGAAAGGATTGACAATTTCAGCGGGAGATGCATTTCAGCTTTAAAAAATCCTAAATGACTAGGGTGAACAGATTGCAGTTTTCTGGCCATCCGCCGATTACGATCTTCAAAAAGCCTGACCTGCTGATTCCAATTTTGAATGATACTATTTTTTTTCGTCTGAAATGTTGCTACATGTAGCAAGAAAGTCGCAGCAGGGTTGTCAACAGTGGGGTGACTATTGCAAACCTGCAGACATGACCCAATGGGCAGATCTGTCAGTCAAACCTTCCCGGTTGTGATGAGATTAAATAATTCTGTTTTTCCTCTATCTCTTTTAGCCAGTTGCAAAGCCAAAGCTAAAAGAATTGACATGTTAGGAAACCCCCTCAAAGCTACAGTTAAAGGATATGATGCTGTGCCTTCTTTAGGACACAGCTTAGAAAGGCTAACAAAGGAAGTTACCAAGTGTTGCTTGTTGCCATTTTGTCCTAACGCCTTAAAATAGCATGAGAAATGGACCAGCTGTACTTTGGTATTAATAAACAGAATTCATAAATTCAACTCAACTGACTCTTCTTCAACCTCATACATCAAGACCTCAGCATGGAGAACAGATAAATTCTCCACAGTTGATTTTTAGACCTTTGACGAAGCAGATAAGATCGGTGGATAAGAGCGGCTTCACACCCAATATTGAACAATCATCAATCTCAAAATAAAGAAAAATCTGGGCCGATTTATTGGTGTGCCCCTATTAATAACCTCTTTGAGTTTAATCCTATTCATTCCCATTATCATGACAGCAGAATTATATGGTTCTAACTGCAGCCTAGTTAATATTTGTTATAATCTTGTTAAATAAAGCAAGGGGACTGAGACATCAGCCTTGGGGAACCCCAATCTACAACCATCTGAGTTAACCTGGATTTGTTCTGTCTCAAAACTACATCCAACTGGTAATTGAACTACACAGGCCAAGAGTAGTTAGCTTTCTAACCAGAAAGCTATTGTTAAAACACTACAGTAGTCAAGAAACGACATCATGGTATACATCATAATACTCAGGAGTTATTTACCCAAAAATGATTACACTACTGCTCCCTTTAAGACCAACTGAATGTTAAAACTCTTGTCTCATTCCAGATACCAGAGTTTTACGTAAAGATGAGGAAATCAGAGATTTCTGATTTCCACCTGGAGGCGGACGACAGAACGGAGGAGGAGAAACGGAAGCAAAAGGCACCAAAGAGGATGGCTTGGCTTCTGCTTTAGGTTTGAGCAAGGAGGCTCCTAAGGCCCCCATGGACACCGACTACCAGGAGGAAATGGAGCCGGTCAAGCCTCAGATCCGATTCAATCTCAACTTTGACAAGTGAGTCTCAGCACACAGTCATAAAGTGATTCTCTCTTAATTTACCATTACATTACCACAGGGGTACTGTGAGCTGTCAAGCCACTTATTACTGATTACAATGGACTAAAAAACTGCCTGAGATATGCAACAACTTTTGTTTGCAGAGGGATTCGAGGTGAGGCATCACAGCCAAAGAGAGACAGCTCCACTTTCAACATTGAGCGTCTGTTTGAAGCAGTGGGCAGCAGAGACGTCAGCAAACTGGACGGCCTGTACCAGTACTTGCATCAGAACATGAAGAAACTCTCTGACTCTCTGTGTAAGTGTGTAAGGTAGACATGACCCAGCAGGTGTCCCACTCTGCAGATCTGTGTTCTGACTCCCCCAACATGTGGTCACATCTACAGATCAGTCTTACGGTAAAACCGCCCTGATGAAAGCTCTACTGCACCTCAAAGATGGCAAAAACGAAACCATAGAGGAGCTGGTCAAAGTTTCAGAGAGGATCGGCGACATAAAAGAGTTTCTGAACTCCGCCTTCACAGATAGCTACTATAAAGGTCAACTTTCTTCTGAAGAAACGCTTAAACTTGACAGTCTGCTCTCTATTTTCATGTTCCACTGTTTTTAAATAATGTCTTTTTTTAAACAACAATAACAAAATAATAAAATATATGTTTTGCTTTGTTTATTATAGGTCAGACTGCTCTTCATATCGCCATTGAGAGGAGAAGTATGTCTTATGTAAAGCTGCTTGTTAGCAAAGGTGCCGATGTTCACGCCAAGGCCTGTGGGAAGTTTTTTCAGCCTCATGATGGTCCCAACTTCTACTTTGGTAAAAAAAAATTTCTCATAGGACGCTGATTTTCTTCTGACAAAGGTTACAGATTTACCTAAGAAACACAAGCAGTTCTGACCAAACCTAGTTTCTATGTAACAAATGTAACACAAGGATTGAGCCACAAAACTATCCTAAGTGTCTTATTGGTGGGCATTAAGTCATGCTGGGCGATTTCACACTGCTGGAAACAGTTTCATTAAGACAGGCGTTGGCAAAATCTATTCCAAATCAACTTTAAGTCATCAAAATAAACAACTAAAACATATTCATTACCTAAAAATCTCTATGGTGATTTGAAAGAGTTTTATTTTCACACGTGCTAGAATATCCAGAACATTTATTAGAAATGTTCCTGGGAATCATAATTTCTCGCCAACCGTTATTTGCACTTTGTACCATTTAAATCTTTTAAACTTGTCGAATATGTCTTTGGCCAAGTATAAAGTGACACACCTATTCTTCTTTCACATTTTCTAATAAGTAGTAATGTTTTGTGCTGACAATATGGCTGACGTCTCATTTTTCAAACTCATATCTTCACCATTGTAATCATTCATTTATAAATGTCACCGTTGAAAACAATAACATTTAGTTAGCTAGCTAAATTAGTAGCACCTGTTTATGCGATATGTTGATATAATAAAAATACCAACCTCTGTCGCTGACGAGACTGAATTACTTCCTGTCTCCTCTTCGTCATCGCTTATTTTCTCTATCTATTTTTCGTTGTATAAATCATCTCAAAACGAAGTACGAGCAGTTTTAATTTCTACGAACGTCAACATTAATCATCAGCAGGAGTTCACAAAACTCAGCTTTTATTTTTATTGTCCACTTCCGGCTATCGGCACGTGAACGTTTATATTAGCTCAAAATTTTAGCCGCTACCTCGCGGGTAAATATTTAGCTTGAAGCTCAGTGCTTGCTAATAGCTGATCTACAGTGAGCTAAATATTCAGCTCGCTAGCTAAATATTTAGTTTCAAACTCAATATTCAGCTCGCAAGCGAAATATAGCTTGCTAGCTAACACATAATAGTAGTTAGCTGCACAAGTGTGATTTTGCTTACATTTTCTCCACTCCACACTGGCTGGAAATAATTTCTACACCATCACGAGAATTTTGACATATTTACATTTAATTTCTCAAATGACTGACAAAATATTGTCATTGCAAAATCAGTGTGCGCAACATTGACATCACACCTACTGTTTGGATTACAATGGCTAATATAGGAGTTCTGAAGTTGTGTTTTTCATACTTATGCAATAATCAGCCCGTAGGACAGACATGATGGCAAAAGCTCAGTTTTCTGGCATCCTGTGTTTGTAAAGGAAGCACAGCATAGGCTGTGATTCACGCTGTTGAATTGTTCCACCATAGGTGAGCTGCCCCTGTCTCTAGCAGCCTGCACAAACCAGCCTGACATCGTGAGCTACTTATTGGAGAATGAGTATCCAGCGGACGCCAAGATGGCAGACTCTCATGGCAACACAGTGTTGCACGCCCTGGTGTTGGTGGCCGATAACTCGAAGGAGAACACAGAATTCATAACGGCCATTTATGATCTTATCCTAAAGACCACTGCCCGACTGCATCCCAAGATAAAGCTGGAGGAGAGAGAGAACAACAATGGACTCACACCTCTCAAACTGGCTGCCAAGAATGGCAAGATTGGGGTAAACACAAACCCAGAGTAACTTTAAAAAAAAAAGACTAATATCTTTGGAGCCCTCAGTTATGACTATATCTGGTTAGAGACAACTCACCTGGTTGTCTCTCACCAGGTGAGTCTGAACTGTCACAGTGTTTATAATTTCCTTTTACATTTGTCTGCAGGTATTTTCTCACATCCTGCAAAGGGAATTCCAGGAGAATCACTTCAAGCACTTGTCCCGTAAATTCACCGAGTGGGTTTACGGACCCGTCCACAGTTCTGTACGACCTGTCCTCTGTGGACTCATACGAGAACAACTCTGTTCTGGACATTCTAGTCTATGGCAGTGAAATTCCCGTGAGTCCCAGCTTTGCAGACAAACTCGGAGAAACCTTACGCTGTCATCAAGGTCACAAGGTCGTGTCTCTTCTCAGAACCGCCACGAGATGCTGGAGAAGGAGCCGCTCAGCTGCCTCCTGGAGGATAAGTGGAAGAAGTTTGGAGGTGGAATGTTTTTTTTCAACTTCCTGGTCTACCTTGTGTATCTGATCATCTTCACTGTTGTAGCCTACAATAAAAAAGATGCAACACAGGTAAACAGATTTAAACGGTGAATAAAGGAGCCTACTGGAGACGCCCTGAATTAATGTCTCCTCTGTGTCCCACAGCTTCCGTTTATCCCTGAGGACGCCTTGGATTACCTGTATGTTTTAGGCCAGCTGATGACTTTACTAGCAAACTGCTATTTCTTTATCATTGGGGTATGTGAGACACATTTTCACCCAGTGGTTTATGTTGCCACCTTGTGGCAGTTTAGGTTTAGTAAATCCTCTATGATTTAAAAATCCCCAGATTATAGAAATGAAGAGGAAGAGGCCAAAGCTGCAGACACTGCTGATTGATGGATATTATGAGATTCTCTTGTGAGTAACGTTTTCCACTATTATTGTATTTCTGCAGTGTCTAACACACAAACTCGCTGACATTTAGAGGATTTTACTGGAATGTTTCCAAACCAAAATAACTGAAAATGAGGCAAGTACACACTCTTCCCCTGAGAGAATGACCTCATTGTTCTTAAAACTTTCTTACTACACACAGTTATATATCTATCTGTATTGTTTTATCATATAAAATCCAAACAAATTGTTTGGTTTTGTCACAAGTTTGTGGTTGTAACAAGTCAATATTTGAAACAATTCACTAGATATGACTATTTCTGCAAAGACTACAAGTAAACTTGGGTCACATGCTTGCGTCAGTCTAACATCCATGCTGCTGTTAGCTTCACTCAGGGTTTACTGTTCCTGGTCGCCACTGCTCTGTACTGGGCAGGGAGGCAGGAGTACCTGGGCTTCCTGGTGATCTGTCTGGCTCTCAGCTGGGTGAACGTGCTGTACTACTCCAGGGGCGACAAACACATGGGCATCTACAGTGTCATGATACAGAAGGTAGCGATATCAATGAGCCGCAAACTTACATTGCACTGGACAGTTTGCCGTCTAATACCTGATTTCTTTGCAGATGATCCTCAGCGACATCCTGCGCTTCCTTTTTGTTTACATTGTTTTCCTCTTTGGATTCTCTGCAGGTATTTTATCTTATCCTGAGTAAGTTGAGAGCTAACAACTCCAGGCTTGTCAGTATTTTCACCCCTGTTTGACATGAAATTACATTTTGTCCCGTTACAGCCGTGGTCACACTGCTCATACAACCTCCTCCTGAAAACAGAACAGGACAAGGGAGGCAAGGATTTTTTACTACCTCCAAACCCGACACAGAGTGTTTCACGCCCAGCTACAGAAACATCTCCTACACAACCCTGCAGCTCTTCAAGTTCACCATCGGCATGGGCGACATGGAGTTCACCCAGGATTACCAGTACATGGAGGTCTTCTACGTCCTCCTTATCCTCTACATCATTCTCACCTACATCCTGCTCCTCAACATGCTCATCGCCCTAATGAGCCGCACAGTGGAAAAGATCACCATGGAGAGCGCCAGCATTTGGAGGCTGCAGGTGAGTGACTGGCGTTCCTTTCGTCATTTATTGAAGAGAGCAGTGATTAAATGGGTTGCTGTCGTCCCCAGAGGGCTCTCACAATCCTGGAGATGGAGAGGCGGATACCCTGCTGTCTGAAGAACAGTTTTCGCTCTGGGGTGGAGAGAAAACTCGGCACCGCTTTTGGAGACGATCGTCGAAGGTGTTTCAGGTCGGCCTCTTTATGTTTATTTCAGCTACTCAAACACACAAAGGGCTGTGAAACCTGGGTTTGTACTTATACTAATGGCTTAATGTATTCTGTGATACTAAAATAGTTATAAGACTTAGATAATGGGAGTATGCCATTACAACTGGGAAGTAAGGGCAGCACCACTCAATGCAGCACCACTAATCGAGTGTCAAAGACATAACATGGTCCAGAAATGGTGACCAGATTCTTGGAAATGTGATTTGAGAGCCTTTGAGAGTACGCCTAATGTTTTCCAGTTTCCTGAACGAAAGGGCATCTATTATCCAATGAGAACGTGAGAGTGGGAGAGGATTCTTCCAGTGCATCAGTTTAATACATCTAGCCAGTAGCGTGTCCTGCTCACTCTTAGCGTACAGCTTGATGTCATCTATGTGGAGGAAGTGACTGATAGTTGCCCCATTTCTTAGTTTATATGTAATCTGGTCTGTGCAGATCAGCATCGGAGACAGAGCACTGGCTTAGTTTATTCTACATTTGAGGAAGATTTACACAATTGGCTTAAAAATGACCTCGGTGGTGGTTTTCCGGGTTCTGACATTAAGTCATCGGTTTTCTTATGATCAATCCAGGCAGCTTATATCATTCCAGCTGAGCAGTCATGTTTGACTCTTCAGAAATACAAGGGCCTCGTCGCCTTAATTACCTCTAAAATCAGTTATTTGTTGATTTAACATACTGAATGACTCTTCAATAGGTTCGATTTTTAAGTAAATGATATGTTAAAGTAAAGTAAAAAGAGAGTGGGTTCAAAGCAGTAATATTTAACCTGGAGGACTGAACTGGTCACGTTTGGCTAAATATAATTGTGCGTCTGGTTTCTACTGTATTAATCTTTTTTCGAACGTTTCTTACGCTG
Source organism: Poeciliopsis prolifica (assembly GCF_027474105.1). Taxonomy (NCBI): domain Eukaryota; kingdom Metazoa; phylum Chordata; class Actinopteri; order Cyprinodontiformes; family Poeciliidae; genus Poeciliopsis; species Poeciliopsis prolifica. The sequence continues at coordinate 7,777,496 of NW_026562394.1, forward strand.
TGAAGCAAAACTCCTGATACTACTGACTCGTCTTCTGAGCAGCAGCAAGGACTAATCAGAGAGCGGAGACAAAGGTTTAGTGCTGCATGTAATGAACAGAAAATTCAGCTGAGTGTTCAGATGCACAGTTCACAGGGATTCCAGCTACTAAAAGCTACCTCAGGTGTTGCACAGCTGGAGGTAATGGAAGCACGCGTCGCCCCGTGTCCTCAGGGTCGAGGAGATGAACTGGAACAAATGGAACACCAACCTGGTTAAGATCAGTGAGGATCCAGGATGCCGTGATCGGAGCCAGCAGCCTGATCTGGACAGCCCTACCAAAGGATTTAACAGAGGTTGTTTAAAAAAACAAACAAACAAAAAAGAGTCTCAGAGACTGTGAATAAATTCAAATGTTGTAATATTTCCTCGTTGTTCCACAGGGAGGAGCTGGAGAGGCATTTTCTTGGAGGGCACTTGGAGGAGGAGGCGGACGCCGGAGTCCACCGAGATGAGCCCCCTGTACATCTGAAGAGTTAAACACAGTTGCTCAGCCTGAACGACACAAGCAGCAAAGGCTGTCCAACTCAAACAGATTGTTGTTGAGCAGAGAAAAGCTGGAACTGGTTCCCTGACTTGCCGTGTTTGCGCTGTAAATACAATTTGAAAAGAAATATTCAAGTAATGTCAACGGCAGCAAGGAAAATATCGGGGGTCTTTCTGTGTTTGACGTCAACGGCTCTGTTAAAAAAAAAAAAATCACCTTTAGGCATGCTGTAACAAGTTTTGCTTAATCCTGGATGAAATGCTGTATTTTTAATTAAAACGTCCTGTGATGTGTACGTCGATGAGCCAGATTTTGAACGTGAGCGGTGCAAAGGCGCCCCGACCTTCCAGCGCCTCTGGCGTGGCTTAAAATCCATCATGGCGTTCTACTGATCACCAAGGTGCTGATCCTGCCTCGCCTGCTGTGTGCCCTTTATACAGGCCCCATTTTCATCACAGCCAGACAAGCTAAATCTACTGCAGTCAGATCAGGCCTGCAGATTTCACAGCTTGCTCCGTCTACTCGACTTCCCCGAGCTCTGAGGCAGAGGCAGGCCTGGATAAAGGGCATGAAAGCGCAGCAATCGGAGCAGCAATCGCCACCTTCGGCAGCGGCTGACACAGTTACAAATTATACGTGCTCCAGACCTTTTTGTTCAGTCCCTTCTGTGGCTCTGCGTATCTAGTCAAAGTTCTCTTGTGTTACGCAAATAAAAGGTGATGATTTTTAAGAGATGCATTTGAGCATTTTGTTTTTCGCCCAGTTAGATTTTAATATTTAATCCAAATAGGATAAAATACACAGATATGAGTTTGACAAACACGCATTTTGTGGAGACGTCAAAAGAACATTTGGCTTCATATATGATCACTATTCTTTTTGAGGTTAGAGTTCAATTAAATTGGTTGGTCTCTTGCCATGCAGCCAGCTTTTGAGATTAGTCCATTATTTTGGTCTGGGTCACTCCAGAAGCTTAGTGTTAACCTACCTGATCCATTCCAGAACCAGACTTGTATGCATTTCCAGCTGTCTCAAAATTTCAATCTTCTTTTGATTTGAGGTGAAGTTGAATCCTTCATCATTCTCCCCTTTTTGTCCCAGTACTACCAACAGTGAATCAGAGGCTCACCATCCTGTGGCAGCCATGTTCTTTGATTTGAAAGCTTCCTCATGGTTTCTCTGAACATTATTCTCACCACCCAGGACAAATGGCTCAATCTGGAAGAGGCAGAAGCTAAATGAGTTGATTCTCATGGTTGGCTTTGCACATTTCTGAGGTATTTTTGGCTTCAAAGTGCCGTGTTTGATAACATTTGATAATTAAAACTTGTCAATGTTTGACATCATCTAGCCAAGTGTTTTTACATCAGACTGCATCGACGAGCTGCTCCATACTCTAGTAGGGGTCATGTTTGATGCTGATTATAAACATTTTGTGGCTAAAAACATTATTTTTACATCAACTTCTAAGTTATGTGAAACTTCTGTTAAAATCATTTCAGGTTCAGAATCAGTCCAGAACCGGTCCACATTCTCAGGGGAGAAAGACTCACCTGGTATAAATTACATTTTTAGCTATTGGAGTAACGCTCAAGAGAAATGTATTGAATCAAAAAATGTCATTAATATGTGTCCATCTTAAGTAGGGCTGCACCGATTGCACTTTTCTGGCCGATCCCTGGTTACCGATCTTTAAAGAGCTTGACCTGCTGATTTTGATTGACTTTTTTTTTTTCTCTTAAATGTCACCAAATATAGCAAAAAGTCAGCGAGTTGGCAACAGTGGGGTGAATATTGTTTAGTGCAAACGTTCAGACCTGGTGGGCTGGTCTGTCAGTCAAACCTCTCACTGCAGAGCAGAAACGGACAGAGGCTGATTTTTAAACCTTTGCCGACGAAGATAAGATCAGGGGATAAGATCAGCTTCACATGTAAGTATCGGCTGATCACGATCCCCCAAAATGAAGGAAATTGGTGCCCAGAAATTAACTGGTCGATAAATCAGTTGGCAAATAAATGCATCTTATTATACATGTATGTAATGTAAACAGCTCTGCCAGAGATGGTAAGTTTATAGAGGTATGTGAATGATCTAATGATCGGACTGCTGATTGCAGCCAGTCCATTGTTAGCAGAACTAAATGGCCCCAAAACCAGATTCCGCTAAGGGCCCCATAGAGCCTTGGGCCGGCCCTGCAATCACACAAAACTTCTGAAAAAAATACAGACGGTAGTGGCAAGACACACAATGCAGGCTAAACAATCACAGTGAAGTTAATGGGGATGTAAAAAAAAATAATTAAAAAAAAAAAAAAAATTAAACAGTGGGTTGTTTGATAGACAGATTGGGTCAGGAGAGGAACAACAATCCCAAATGCGAATAAAATCCTCTAAATTGTTCAAATGACAGATCTGACACATTTCAAAGCATAAATTAGAACTTTATTTTATTATTACAATATTACAAAAAGAGTAGCACAACTCTCACGCTCTTGCCTCTTATCTGTCGTACAGAATGACACAAAAGAAAGGCTCATGGACCTTCTTCCATTTCACAGCAATAGTACAAGAAACCAAAGAGGAAAATAAAATTTAAATAACAAGCAAATCAAGTATCATAAATAGTCACAACTGCAAACTGAAGCTTTGAAACTGAAAAAAAAAAAGTTACAGCTCAGTAACTACACATTGCTAAAAATATATAATTACAAAATATTCCTCCTTTTTCTTGCTTTCCAACCTTAAGGAGTCTAAGGAATTGCTCTCGATGGGGAAAAAACATAAAAAAATCTTCATTCAAATAAAAAGGCAAAAAAACAAAACAATAAATTGCTGTTTCTGTATGTCCTTTTCCTCCTTCTCTTTATTTGGGTTTTTTTTTATTAAAACCATGCTCATTGTCAAAGGAAAGTCCAAGGACCAAACACTTAAGGCTTTTTAAGGGCTGTTAGGGAGTTAGGTGAACAAAACATAGGTGTCATTGTAGTAATATACACACGCGCGCGCGCACACATGCCAACGCTCACTTTTAACTGCGCCGGCAACATTCACACACAATCATTAAAAGTTACAGTAGTCTAGTAGGTAAGCCAGTGTACAAGAAAATAAACAATGCATTTGCTGTTTTTCACGTCGAACCGAAACGCCGGTTTCGTTTACCCTCCGAACGATCTTGCAAGTGATCAATTTGGTCTATTAGAGCAGACTTCACATCAGCATCAGTAGCAACTCGCGTGCGACTCGGTCTGTAACCCGAGCGGCGGGTCAGAAAGCTCCGCCTTGGCTTTAGATTCTGCATCGCATTGAAACAAACTTCAGTGTCCGCAAAGCCGACGGATCCCTTTCGATACCTGCAAAACGAAGAGCCTCGACATTCAAGTAATACATCTTGTTACAAAAACGAAAAGAAAAAACAAAACAAAAACAAAAAATCAAGACGTCTAAGAAGTAGACAAAGATGTGATGGCACAATTTCATACTGGTGTGTCTTCATCAACCTGACTTTGGCCATTTTAAGGTAGAGGAGGGAAACGGTTTTCATTATTTTCTGCCCTTAGTATTTCTGAATCTTGTTGCCAAATGAGGCTCTAGCAACAAAGTTTATTTTTTAAAATACCTGAATTCACTGCAGCATTATAAGCAGAACAGAGCATTGCTTTTTTTTTTTGTCATATTTGCTCCTGCTTCATCTTCATAATGTACAAACAACCTGATTACATGCTTCTTTTACCAACTGAAAGGAGTTTATCTGTAATAGTCCTATTATACAAATAAATTAACAGAACAAAACCCTCTGCTGACATGTATCCTACTAATTATTGTACCCCCAGTCTCCTTTTCTCTGCATGGAAGTGATTGTACTTAATTTCAGCATCACCACCAAAGTGAAATCTAAACCAGTCGCAGCCAAAAAATTCCTGATATTGTCCTGTAAAATCACAAAAAAAAGAAAAACAAACAAAACAAACAAACAAACCCCTCTCCCCCTCCTGAAAATATCAGTTGATGACGCCATTTTTCTGTGAGCAATAGCTTTTACTTCTTTCTTACATGCATAAGAAAAGTCACGGATCTGAAGTAGAAATAACGGGGAATCTGTTCAAATCCAGGCACAGAAATTCAATGTATGGTCGAGGAAGAAGTAGAGATTACGAGTGTGTACACACACACACACACACACCCACACACACACTCTCTCTTCAGGAGCTACCTGTGGAGCCAGGAAAAAAGCAAAACTAAAAATCAAGGAATTGATCACTTGCAAGATGAAACAAAACAAAAAAAAAAAAAAAAAAAAAAAAGGAGAGAAGAAGAAAAAAAACTATTGTTCTGCATTAAATATATTATTTTACCCTCTTTAATACTTGATGTCCTTTAGGTTATCTGTTGAGTTTTATGCATGTGATTCCTTTCTTAAGACTAAACAAAGGGGCTTGATAATGGTTGTGGAGACAAGGCCATAGCTTATCTGTACCCTGGGTGCTGGATGAGAGCGGTTCTGCCATCTCCGACCTCTGGACCTACCCTGCTCAGAGGGGGTCTGTGCATCTTGCCCATCAACCCGAGATTCTGATCACGGAAGTAGGGCGTCTGGAAGTCCCCACCCAAGTAATCTGCAGTTTGCATCAGATTAGTCTGGCCGGACGAGGACGTGGTGGAGCTTGTTGCGAGCCTGTAATGGGGAGCCCCAGGGGGCCCACAGTCCAGCGTGGTACACCCTCCTGGGCCGGCGTTGTGGAATGGCATGGCTACGTCCTGAGACCCCGAGCTGTCACTGTTGGGCGTGGGAAGGATGCTGCTGCTCCAGATGTGGGACTGGAAGTAGTGGCCGTTGGTGTAGTGGGCCATGGGGCCGGGCATGTTGCTGTTGACAGGTGGGGAAGGGGTGGGCCGGTCCAGCGGAGGCTTCAGTGAGTACGGCTGACCCCCTAGCACCTCCCCGGGGTAGCCCATACCTTTGAACTGGAAGGATGGATCCCTAGAAGGCTGTTTGCAGAGGTGTGTCATGCTGTTCTGAATATGGGGGACGTGGGTCAGATGGTGGGGGTTCCAGGAACGCATCTTCTGCTGCTGGGCAGTGTGTTGGAGCGGATTCGGTTGGGGGTGAATGTGGTGATGCAGATGATGTGGGTCAGCGTGATTAGAAGGCAAGTGGTTCAAACCGGCCAAACTGGGCGGGGGGTGTGCTCCCATCGGAGCAGTGGCTTTTTCTTGGGGGCCAATGATGCAGTTGGGTGGGGGAAAGCCAGGCGTGGTTGGGTTGCTGTGCATGGAGACCCTGGAGCACGCGCTGATGAGCAGGTTGCGACTGATGGGACTGGGGTTGGTGATCTGGCCTTCGCACATGGAGCTGGGCCCCGGGCCCTGGCCCCGCGCTTGGCAGAATTGGTTGAGCTGATGCACGATGGTGCTCAGGTCGGCCTGCCGGGCTTGGTGCAGCCCGGCGGCCATCGAGAGTGGAATGGTTGAGGTAGAGACGGTAACGTTAGGTGGCGCGTCGCCATCCGGCAGCTTCCTGCTCGCCTGCGGGCCGGGCGGCAGCTGTTGCTGAAGCATGACTGCGGGAGGGCCCTGTGGGTGGCCGAGGGCTGGGTGCTGGGTCAAAGTCTGGAGTCTGCTTGGCCCCTGAGGGTGCAGGGCCAAAGGGGGAGGGTGACTAAGACTCTGAGTGTGAGCCTGCGGCTGAGAAAGGGGTAGGTGTAAAGTCTGAGGCAGGTCCTGCTGTTGGTGGGTCAAGCTGTGCTGGGGCCGGGGCAGGCTGGCCAGAGGTGGGTGGTGGTTTAAAGTGCTGGTTGAAGCCACTTGATAGGGTCCAGTGGGAGGGTTCATACTGACTTCAGAGTGCAAGCGAGCCCGGCTACCGTCGAAATCTTTCAGGACGCCTTTGACTGAGGGTGCCTTAACGATGGCGAGGAGGCCTGTCTTGGCACTGGCCTGAGAGGGGGGGTAAGGGCTGTAGCGCTGGCCTGACGTGTCCAGCCCGTTGACCGTGCGGCGCACGTGGTTGCGCTGGGGGACTTTGACACTATTGGGAAAGATCTTGATGGTAAGGGGGTTGTTGGCAACCTTCTTAGCATATGCGTCCAATTCTGCAGGGGATGGAAACGGAGTGGATCTCATCCTTTGTGTGGTGTCCCCTGGAGGAGGAGAACCAGGATAGACGGAGTTAGGAAGGCAAAAGAAAACGAGGGAGGCAAAATGAAACGGACAATTCAATGTAAGTGAAATTTTTTTATCTGTTTCGCATTTTGTCATCTTATAACCACAGATATAAGATAACCACATAATAAATGATACATCACATGAACCAGGGTATCTGTAGGTTTCAGCTAATCCAATGTAAGCCTTTATTTAGAATTTTTAATATCACCTTGAATGAAATTTAAGACAGAAAAAAAAAACTATAAATATGCATTACAACAATGCATAGCAAATACGTTTGTGGCTCTCGGCACTGCAAATGTTTCTCTACAGCCTTAAGCTTCATATTGCAAAGCTTAAACATTTTTGTTTTTGTTTGCCCTGAATGTACCAAGCCTTATGGTAATAAATTTATGTGTAGAATCTCCTAACGAGAAATTTCCACGTTGTAAAAGAGATGCAAAACTCGTTAAACTAAAGTTTCTTGTTAGTTTCTCGTTTAAACGAGACACGTTTTAAATCTTATGGAGAAACAAACTTTTTCATAACGAGATATAAAAATGCTCCTCTGACGGATTACAACTTGTTAAAAAGACAAAGCTGTTTCTTCTAGCCAACACTTAAACATCCCAAGAGGTTTTGTTCTTTTACTGTTATTACCCCTCATTTGAACATATTTTGTTTTCAGCTAGACAGAAAGTGAGCTAGTGGCAAAAAAATGGCAATAAATTTGTACTTATCCATGATGGATGAAAAAAAAAAAAAAAAAAGCTAGCTAGCAGGAGTGTATTAGCAGCTAGCTACTGGTAGCCTCAACCACCTGTATTCATAGGATGCAATGAAGATGTCTGCGTGCGACAAACAGTAAAGTCCCATCAGAAAACAAAAACCAAAACATGAAAATATACAAGATTAAATAGTCCTGCCACAACGTTTAAGAGCAGTAATTGGCATATTTAAGCTAAACTTTTCTTTGTCAATTTAAGACTTAAGGATGACAGGAAGCCCTGCCAAATTGTCCGTAATTCCTGGTTGTGCGATGGTTGTTCCACGTTTCTTCATGTGGATAGAACCATCGCACAAGTCAATGTGCAGAGGAAGATTTCTACTAGAAAATTTCAAATTTGGCCTCATCTGGCTGAAGCATGTTCTTCCACAAGCTTCCCGATTCCCCCGTTTCAACGATTTGGAAATGGTTAAAAATGTGTACATATTTGTACTGAAATTGAATTAAAACACAGAGACATTCAAGGGCAACTGTTTTCACTGGACTTTCGAAAGCAATCGTGTGTAAAGGTATTCTCAAAACCAGCAGCTCCCATTAGCATGATCACCAGATGTAGATGAAGTCGAGGTTTTTCCTCTTCTCAGCAAAAAATATCAAAGCTGACGTATTCGGATTCCAGTGAAATCCAGTAAAGTACAGTTGCTGGTGGCTTTTAGGTCAAAAGCTATTACCGGGGTCTAATTGACACATTCAGGCCAGGAATAAGTGCTGAGGGTGGGCTGCCATGTAGTGGGTGAATCACAAACCAAACAAAGAAGAGACGCAGTAATGGTCCCCTGTGGCTGCTACAGGGAGAAATAAAAAAAGAACACACAGAGTGAACGAGAGATGCAGAGAGCAGCCCCTCCATGACAGCAGACAACTAATCAGACACACAGGCAGCGTCTCTGATGTGCAGGAACACCTCCTAGGACTCGGCTCACACACTTCTGCTGCACCTGCTAAGCACTGTGACTAAATTTAACAATGCCAGAGCGACAATGTGAGCATGATTACCTGTTTGCGAATGTGGGAGGGTGTGAGGTTGTTCAAAAACGGCAACAACAGCCACAAAAATAGTTGGCTCATATGCCAAAATGATCCATTTAATCTGTTAGCTTTCTTTTTGTTGTCGTTTTAAATCTGAGCAGATTTCAATGCTCAATCCAATTTTAACATACACAGAAGGCCATTTGTTGGCTACGTTAGACGGAGTCAAATAGATGGACATTACATTCTTTGATTTGATATTTTTCCACAAGGGTCAGTCCCATAGTTGTACAATTACTGGTAACTTTTTTAAAGTAATGGTGACTGGAGCATTTCTTCTATTTTTACTTTGAACTCGCGTAAACTTTGTAAGTTGGTCACATTTTCTAGGAAGTCCTGTTTATTAATTAATGACTTCCTGTGTCTCTGAGGACGACATGATGCATGTGCTGGGAAACTGACTCATTTTGTTAGTGACCGGCTGGAGGATGACCCACATACAAATAAATTACAACATGATCTTTGACGAGAGTCATTTGTCAAATTTAAACTACCTTTTAAAGCAATCTTTGAACTGGGATTATGCATACTTTTCATTAAACCCACATTTTTGTATTATACATATTTTTATTGATCTGCTGTAATATTCTAATTTTAGGTACAATTAGCTCAGGCAAAACCAACGTCTTCACAGCTAATTAGTCACCTGACTTTGGTGCAGAAAAAGGGATAAGTAAAGTATGTGAGATTCTGATGGACATCTGCAGTTTCCTGTGACTGAGGGCTTCGGCTGAGTCTCAGCAGTCGAGCCAATCTGGTGGGACGAGGCTAAGAGCTAAAGCGGCTGAAGTGAGCGGCACGGACCAAGCAGAGCCAGTAGTTGTGCCAATCGGCTGATTAATTCCTGCTTTATTTGTGAGCAGGAAACAATGGGTAGTGATGTGTGGGGGCTGGTATGGGGCGGCACACAGACCCGCACACGGAGGGGGAGGCTCCACTGAAACAAAGTGTTCAGCCCACTGATGGCACCCTCATGAATGCAGGGGTCCGGGCCAAGGAACTGGAGGCTGACACCCGCCATCGCTGAGCCCCAGTGTCTGTCTGTCACTGAATAAATGCCAGGCTGAGCAAACGGAGAGAAATGAACACTTCTACACAAGCACACAGACATGCTGAGGATAGGTTTCGCCTGTCAAACACAAGGAATGATTAATGATCTTGTTGGAAATGATGCCTCGATGTGACAGGAACAGACTGAATAAATACAGGGCTGATTTTACTAGAATAAATGTAACCACAGTTGGGGATTCTGACAAAAGCCCACATGGTGTGAAAACCTCCCGCCGCCTCGTGTGTTGCAGAAGAAAGGGATGGGAGTGAGAAGGAAAAGAGCGCCACGATCTGCCGCAAGTCACAAAACATCTTGAGCATTTCATAATTAAGATTTATTTGTTTTTAGCCATCACAATATTGGGTCAAATCATCCAATCACACGGCTTCTGATGCTACTGCTACGCTGATGATACACAGCTTTATTTGTCTTTCCCACCTGAGGACCACAAGGTGTGATTAAGAATCTCAGACTGTCTCTCTCACACGGATTACAACCCTTAACCTCCAACTAAACCTCTCTTTCTACACTGCTCGTCTTTACAGCCAAACTCAATATACACCACAGAATCGTAATCCAAAATGAATCCCCATCTTTTGCTCCAGTAAAGGCTGCTAAAAACTTGTGTGGCTGATCGTTGACCAGCTGACCTATGAAGATCATGTTGCCTTTGTTGCTCAATCTTGCATCTCTGCATAGTTAAACATAACATCAATCGGGACCAAACCCAATAAGTCACACATGTTTACAGTGGTTTCAAACTGCATTCCTTGAGGGCCACAGTGTTGCAACTTTTAGGTGCATCCCTTGTCCCACACACTTTAATTAAATGGTGAAACTGCCTCACTGGTGCACAGAGCAATGCTAATTGGAAACGGATGTGCTGAAACAAAGAGATATCTAAAAATTGCAAGATGTCGGCCCTTAAGGACTGGAGTTTGAGACCAATGATTTACAGATAGTGGCTGGACTAAAAGTGTTCGTTGAGCTTCACTGGCTACCCTTAGCAGTCTGAATTAAATTCAAGTTATGACGAAATACTTGAATACTTGGTCACTCCAATCGTCAAGAGATTGTCAGCTAGAAGTTTCCACACAGAGGCTCTTCAAATTCAGGGCTTGAAGTCCGGCATCCTGCAGCTATGGGATGCGTCTCGGCTTCAACACACCAGAGACTAATAATGAGGTGATTAGCAGGACTCTAGAAAACCTGACTGCGCTGACGAGTTAATTCAGGTGTGTTGGACCTGGGACATCTCAAAACGTTGCAGGACACCAAACCTCAAGGCGTGGATTTGAAGTTCCACACCATGCTCACGATGATCCAGATTCTATTTCCTGCTTTATTGCATGATGGTGGAATGACCTACAGAGCACCGCTGTCTGAAGTAAGAGTCTTGAAGCCCTGAGCTCTTGAGAGACCATCTCTTGTCTTAGCCTCGCACCTGCCCAGTACTTCCCGACTGCCTCTAATGCTCTTCCCTATGTGCTTGGACTCTTTTCTACGCCATCGCCTCCGTCACCTTTTGCAGAACCCGACCGTCAGTCTTGTTTGACAAAATCTGGATTGTTATATCCTTGATTTGGATGACAGCATGTGCAAAATACAAAAACGTCAACTAACTGGTTTACATCATGGAATAAAGAAAGAGACTGATGATTTCTTGTGATAATCTCATGAAACCTCTTTTCTATGTGTGAAACACAAAGTAATGATTCTTGGTTTTCCCCTGAAATGTTGCCAAAATCCTGAGGTGGGATTCCTGTGAAAGCACTGTGTGTGATGTTAATTGTCATTAAATCCCTATTCAGTACAAATAAGATGGAAACAAAAGGCTGATGAAGTGAATTACAGTGAGAAAGGATCATGCTAGTAGTGACTGCCTTAAAATATGCAACAGAGTGGACAAATCATTGCCCAAAGTCAGCCTTCAACTGTGACTCAAATGGATCTCTTGCTGGTTAGATCGGCAACAATCCCTGTCGGCAGTTGATGTATCCTCTGCCAAACAAATGTAGCTTATTAGCAATAACCTGAAACCTGGATTATTTGAATAGCTACGAGCATGAAGAGAAGGTTAATGAGGAATACGGGGGAAACATGTTGGTGACTGCTAGTGGCATGGAGCATATTATCTCTCAGATCTCCAGCGAAGTACGTTGCAAGGAGGAAACGGGGGAGTGGGGGAAAAAGGGCCCACTCTGACCAAGCGCTAATTATCCCACTGCTAGAGAGCTGATTGGAACACAAGTGCACAGTCAGCAGGCACTAATTAGGGTTTCTTTTATTCAAACTACTGTTTTTATTGAGAAAGGTTTAAGCAGCGGGGAAGCGGGGGCTCGTGCTGCTGGAAATTGCAGTTTTCGCACATGAGCAGGAAATTAGAACTGAAGGCTCTGTGTCAAATTAGACAAGTGCTATTTTTTTGTTTGTGGGTAGAGGAGGTGGGGGGATTTCACATGAACCCTCTTCCTGCCTACTTTTTGCACTTTCGAGGAAGCCGATACCAATAGAGCAATATAACCTTTATAAATAAACAAGAAGGGAAAAAATAGTTTGTGGCTCAGAAACAGCCCAGCTGCGTTCCTGTAAGAACCGAGGAACAAGAGCTACTTCAAGGCTCTTGAGTCTTCCTGAGAGGAAAATGGGCTGTTTTCTTCACTTGATATACTCCTCCGACAGCCTTTACACTTTACAGCCATCATCTGTTAACAGTCACTCCCTGATGATAAATAGAGCAGTTGCTCTGGCCTTGTCTCTGACAGCAACCCGCAAGCTCGTAACTTTAAACGACTCGCATCCCCAGATTCAGTGGCAGCAGAAGAGGCCGGCTGGTCGGCCGAGCGACGCAGAGCACTCAGAGTGAAGGGTTCAACAACAAGATTCATCTGCTGATTCAGTCTGTTTTAAAACCTGCTGGCAGTTTTGGTTCACATTTTCCTCTGCAAGTAAGAGATGAGACGTCTGAGCAAAGAGCACGTTGTTAAACCCTGCAATCTTTTATGCCTACATGTTTATGAATCGATACTCCCTTCTGTAAGAGAACCATGTCTCGTCTTACTACCTAGTTATTTGTCCTCGCTGAAGGAATTTCTCAAACAAGTACCTCAACTTCAGGCCGCAGCAATTTCTTTTTTCATATACAATGTCAGCAAATTATATATTTCAAGTGTCAACAGCACCTGGCGATCTCCAATCAAACTTAATTCACCTTTGAGTCTTAAAAGCCTTCTTTTAATAAAAATCTGAGCATTGGAGAATTGTGGTGAACATTTTTACTCAGAATCAAAGTCAATATTTGGCAGAACTAATCTTGATGCAATAAGCCAATTAATCGCATTAGCTCAATAATTTCCATTTGATTGAATTATTGTTTTTCTCTCTCTTTGTACCAAAGATTGCATGACAAGAGACTTCAGTCGGTGCATTGATCTCAAGGGCAATTTTGTTCACAGAGGCTACAGTATCCATTTTATTTCTTTTCTTGGGTGTTTATTTTAGATATTTAAAATGTCTGCCAGTTCCAGTGTTAAATGTTCATTAAGAGTTGATGTTTATTAATCTTTGAAGGGACACAGTTGCGTTATTATGGCTTTATCGTTATATTAACTGAAAACGACAATATTATCGTTTATCACAATGACTTCTGGGACGATTTATCGTCCAGCGAAATTAGAATTTTTGACAGGACCAGGAAGAATCGCCATTTGCATCAAGTCCAGCAAAAACACAGGTGATGCCACAGCTTCCTTTCAGTAGGAGTAGCTCTGCTAGCTTCTCTCTACCACCTTTGGACATAAACATTTGTCCATTCTCCTTGGCAATAGGTCAGGATCACTCAGATTGGATGGAGAGCATCTAGAAACGCCTCTTGCCAGAGATAATTGATTAGATTTAAATGTGGATTTAAATCTCACAATGAATGCTTTCATCTAATCAGTTCCAGTAAGTCTTACTGGAACATGAATCTCCCAGTCATACATCTCATTTTCTCAGGATGACCCCCAGCCAATCACTGCACTTTTAATTGCATTAAAGACCTGGGCGGCACAGAACTTTCTCCTGCTCAACCAGGACAAAAGAGAAGTTTTAATCATTGGACCAGAAGATCAGAAGGACATTATTGTTCAAAAATTACAAACTGCATTTGTCAAACCTTCTTCTTGACTCTGCCCTCGCTTTTATTCCGCATATTAAACATTTTATCTGAAAAAAAAAACAACCAAAAAAGCCAAAGTTCGGCCTATTCTCTCCCTCTTAATACTGAGACTCTGATGCTTTTATTTCCAGCTGTGTGGACTATTGCAATGCCCAAAAAACAACAACAGCAAAACCTGCACAGCCTTCAGCTGTTATAAAACTCTGCTGCTCAAGTGCTAACCAAGACCAGAAGGCAGGCTCACATCACACCAGTTTTAAAATCATTCCATTGGCTCTCAGTATATTGATTTTAAGATTCTTTTACTGGTTTTTAAATGTCTTAATGGTCTTGCACCAGCTTATCTTGCAGAGCTGATATTACCGTATGAGCCCTTGAGAACCCTGAGGTTCTCTGGCACCGGACTATTAACAGTTCCCAGAGTCAGAACACACACTTATGGTGAGGCTCCTTTACAGTATTATGGACCGCGTTTGTGGAACGGTCTGCCAGAGAACCTGCAGAAAATGTTGCCGTCTTTAAGAGCAGCTCAAGACCTGACTTATTTCCTGAACTGAATCATTTCTGCTTGGTCTGTGCATTTTCCATGCAGTTGTGCGTTTTCCCATGTAGGGGTGGATTATTGTTTGTCTTTATTGATCTGTGCAGCACTTTGAGCTGCTTTTAGTATGAAGCATGCTTTATGTAATCCAGAGTTAGCATTGGCCAAAAGGTTAGCGTTGGGTCAAAGCCAGTGGTATTAAAAACTTTATCCCTGTAATTGTTTGCAATGGTTACATTGCAGAGGTGTGAAACATCTGTACCAAGGAGAGACTGAGTTGTGTGGACTGAATGAAGATGCTAACACCGAAGCTACAGGTGCCGGGTCCGACACTGCACAATAGCTCTGAGTGAACTGAATTTTTCTTTGGCTCTTTGATAAAACAATTGAGAGCGAACGAAACAGGATCCATGTCTTTTCATGTAGCAGCGACTGTTTGAAGAACAGATGAAAAGGAGAGACCATTATAAAAGTAAAAGGGACGGAAAAATGGAGCGAAATTACACTTCTTGGAATCGCCGCGCTACTCGCGTCTCTCACTCCATCACGTAAATGCATTATAGTGTTGGGCAAGAAAAAACAAAATGAACTCCAGTTGTGCTCAGATGTGTCTTGGTGTGTCAGAAATGAGGAAAGAGCAGAGAAACAGTCTGGGCTGATGGCTGCGCCGTGTCACAGGGCTGCCTGAGAGAGGCAACAGACGCCGGCACTTAGCAGACTCCCTCGTGCTCGCTGATCTCCTGGGGGTTGGCTGATTACTGTGATTCTGAAATTACAGTCTTGATGAGCAGGAGCATTTCAGGAAAAAAAAAAAAAGAAATGCTGGAATGGAATAGAAATGGGTCAGGCTGGGACTGAGCTTCCACCCCGAGAAACAGACAGGAAGAAAAGGAGAAGCTGGAAAACAAAAAGGATGGTCATCAAAGTCCGGTTTTATTGTGATCTGACCAGACGTTTTTTTGATTAAATATACGTGTATAATGACGGCGTATAAGGCCATAGTATGAAAAAATAAATAAAAGAGAGTAAAGTCACAATACTACAAGAATAAAGTCATGCAAAATTAAGCTAAAAAAATAAAAAATTGATATGTGAAGAAAAATGTCACAGTATTACAAGATTAGTTATAATATCACAAAAATAAAATTGAAGAATAAAGTCAAAGTAATGAGAATAAAGTCATAACATATCAAACAAAGTTGCACAAGAATAAAGTAATAATACGAGAATAAAGTTGAAATATCACAAGAATACAGCGATGTTATGACTGTGTCCTCATATTATCGTGACTTTATTCTCGTACAATTCTATTCTTGTAATTGAATATTTCCTAAGCATGGCCCTAATGCTCTGTCGTAATATAGAAATTAAACAAAAGCCGTATTTTTTTGCAAGCAGTTCAAAATGAAACTTTCACATTTGTTTTGATTATGCATTCACCGCTCCCCAAGAGTCAGCCTCTGCTCTTACTGACCTCAACTTCTCCATTTCCATTTTTCTCCACTGCTGGCTAGTAATGCTCAAAAGTCTCTAGTTTGTCAGCAGTCGCATAGTAAAACTCAAACACGTTTAATTCAGCTGGCAGGCACTGACAAGTCTGCTGTTAAACCAGGGCAGCAGATTGCATCTTAAATTCATTCGCATTACAAGATCAGCGGGGCAAAACCACTCAGCCGCAATCTGTCTGCGAGTCTGACAGTAACCGACTCTTCCTGATGGTGAAAATTAGGCGAGATGGCTGTGTTTAACACTCCGCCGCGACGGCTGCGTTCTGGTGAAGCACGCGGGGCCGCGCTGTTGTGACAGACACGTCTTCACGGGGGACGAGGGAGAGGGGCGGGGAGCTAGTTCATCAGCAAATTAATGGCGCAGTTCATCCTAATTTCCCTTGAAGACAGATTTGCACTTGAGGAGGACAAAAATATTCCCCCATGAGTGGGGGAAAAAAAAAAGAGCTGTAGATGTGGAATTTTATCTGCTTGCCTGGTGATTGTGATTTTGTGTGTGTCCTGAGATCAGTACTTACATTTCTGCAGTCCAGTGTTCATCTGCGTGTGGGGGAGAAGCTGGAGGGGGAGGTCACCTGGCCCTGGCAGACAGGCCAGCATTTCACACAGACACTAATGCAACATGGGACACACGCTTCTCCTCACACTGCAGGGAGAGAGAGAGAGAGGGGGGAGAGGTCAGACATAACTGCGAGGCAGCACATGGTGCATGGCGATACAGAGCCTGGGTCTGGACTAATAGAAGTCTGGAGCTGCTCCCTGGAGGCATGGGGCTGGGGAGGACATAGTTAGCTTTCAATTAGAAACTGATTCACACCTGCAGCATCAGGTAAGGTGACATTTGAAGCCAATAACAACTTCAATTAAACATCAAACAGCTGAAGTGAAACGGGCAGACTGGGCCTGAGGGACTGGCTGTTTTAAATCGACCCGGTCTCCCCGCCTCCTCCTTCGACTCGCCCTGCATGTAAGCCAGTCAGACCTCGCTACCTGCACCTCAGCTTTGCACCTGCCTCAGACTGCGGCAGGAGAAATAAGTCATTCAGGTAGATTGTCCCGCGAAGTTTCCGCATTTTCAACAGGCTTGAGTGGATTTTATTAGGTTTCTACGCTTTTGTGATAAACTTTGTCAAATAAAATAAAGCTTTCCAAATTTAGACTGAAACCTTAAAAACACCTACTTTGAAATTCAAGCATTTATGAGAATTTCAAGCCTCCATATAAACCCAAAAACATCTCCTCATGAAACATTGTGGGTGGCAGCATCATGAAGTGGCGACACGTTTGCTCAAAAAGGAAGCTGATGATGGAGCTTAATGCAGAGCAACACTGCAAAAAAAACTTGCTAGAAGTTGCAAAAAGCTTGAGACTTATCCACGAGTCGGCAGGTCTGCATTCACACAAATATTTCCTCCATGTTTTAAAAATACTGCACACACAGGAAAGTTTTCACCCACATAAACCCACACAAATCTGCCTCTGTGTTGTTTTAAACATGCCAAATAAGTAGGGGGCAGTGTAGCACAACGCTAAAACCTGTCAGCCAATCAGATTGCTTCGGAACAACCAAACTTCCCGTTAGGAATTGAACATGACGCTCATTTGTGTGGACAGACACTTTTAAGCAGTGTATCAGAATCTAAAGCTAGGTCGATTGGGAATTATGGTAAAACATATAAAATATATTGGTGCATTATTTGTTTCAGACTGTAAAAATCAGTTTTCTTATGTACGCGCCAACACAAATACGGAGTTTTCTTATATCTCCACTGTTTTACTGTTGTGACAAAGAGATTTTATGTGGATGAAAGGCCAATAAGCATAAAAATTAATTTGCTTTCCCAGATATCCAGCCATGTGTGGACCAGGCCAAAGGCGAAGGTTCCTGTTCCGGCTGGACAACAACCCTAAACATATGGGTGGGTGATGTGTCAATATGAGCTCATTAACAGTAAGGAAGTGTCTGGTAAAAAGCACAGAGACAATGGGATCCTCTAAAGGGCAGATTCTATGCGTTTCATTTTTAGGATCGGAAAACGTTTGCATTTGCTTGAGCGAATGTTTCTGAAAGACCTGGTGGATCTCCAGAACTAAGAGAGACCTTTGTTTTAGGGACATAAAAGCAGTGAAGCCAACGTCAGGAAAATAAAAGGAGGACAGCTGTGGCGCCTATAAATGTCAGCCACGTCGTACAATAACTCGGTACGAGAAGGCAGGTGAATAGTTAGCCATGCTCCACTTGGCTTGCTGCTGTATTCCAAACACAACAGATGCTTGCTTAATCAGCACCGGGAGAACAGTCAGGGAGCAAATTAAGCCTACAGAGTCCGTGCCCTCCCCGTTAGCTGTGTGGCATCAGAGGAGGGCGGCAAGTGTGCGCAGACAAAAAGCTTCTATGAGAGAGGCAATTACCAACAAAACAACCTTGGCATGCCTGCCTGCCGCAGGGTGATGGCTTAAAAGTGTCTTCCCCACCCGCAGGGAGGATAGACAAGAGGAGGAAAGAGTGACAAAGCCGGAGAGAAAGACGGTAAGACTGAAAGACGGGTGGCTCTAAAAGAAACAGGAGCTCAAAAAGGTCAGGATGACAGCTCATTTAAATCCTCCCAGCGAGAGAAGAAAAACAAGGCTTAATGAAGCTGCCAGTAATACACAGATACCTGAGGGCATTGCACCTTGGGGTGCAGCCGGGGCACAGAGGCAAAGGGGAGGCAGGGAGAAAATGGTGGGTGGTTAGCAGTGGGTGGCGGAGCTGCTGTCTTCAGTCGGATCTGAGAGCCTTGGAGGTGCTGCGTCACCTTCTCCGTTCCCCTGATCCTCCGCCGCCCCAGCCCGGTCGGCCATATGGCGGCGATCCCTGCCCTCGATACGGCGTGTCACCGTGCATTAACTCTAATTGGCATGATATGTTATTCTTTTTCCCCCCTCCGGCCTTGGAAGGGTTTTTAGGTACACGGAGCCTTGATGTCAGCAAGGCAGGATTTCCAGCACTCGTTTATCAGGTTGCCAAGATTTCGAACAAAGATAACAGCAATCTCTCTGACAACAGGCAGATGCAGGGGTGGAGGAGAGCGGAGTATCAGACGGATCAGAGTCTGTTTTTCAAAGCTTCCAGAAGCAAAAAGAGAAACAAAACAAACAGGAAAAAAAAACACAGTGTCACACAGCAGAAATGATGCGGGGACAGAATACAAAATGGTAACGTCTCCACGGACAATCTGAGGAAAAAACGTGTTTATCGTATCGTTTATCATTTATCAAGAAAATTTGATTTAATGTCTCAAAATATCTCCAACAGCATGGTTAAAAATGTTATTTTCTGCTATTTCCGCTATCCACGACAGCATCAACAAACAGTAAATAAAAAAATATGGTTAAATGCAGCAACTTTGTGCAGCTTAGTGATATTAATCACCTGTTTTAATTAAGTGGCATCCTGAGGAAACCTACTTCTAATGGGACTTGGGGGTGAGCAATACTTAACTTTAATTATAATATTTTAATATTGTATTGTAACTGTCTGTGTGTCACAGCACAAACATATATGGCTCTTAAAACCATTCCTGTTTATGTGTGAATACAGCCACATAAAGTGGGATTTTATCATTAAACTGAACAAATGTACTGATTTTAGTCACATTTTTTAGATGCCTTACTATTTATTGATACTTAATAAAAAAAACAGCTGAGAAAATGCAAAAAACAAAAATAATCCTGACAATATACAGTTTTTTGAGTTTTTCAACCATCATTAATTGGAAATTATCATGACGATGATGAATCAGAACCATTATCGTAATAATCGTATCATTATAAACAAACATAATAAATGCCCTCCCAGAATATTTTCAAGAACAGCATTTGTCTTTGTGGTCTATGAATGTTGTGACAAATAAAACATTAATAAATCTGCCGTTTTTTAAAAATCAGTCTCCTAAACTCACAGCAACCACCACCAAATATCGTGATAAAATTCTAAGTTCATATTGCAAACAAGTACACACACCCATCAACACATTACAGGCATTAAAAAAAAAAAAAAAAAAACATACCCCACCCATGTAGCAGACTGCCCCCCATGCCCTCCTGCTGCCCCACAGCGCCCCTGAATGTCAGAAAACGGTGCGGCGGGGAGCGCAGCGGCAAAGGTCAGTCTATGGTAATGCCTGAGCTGACTGTGTGCTTTAGGACAGACAGCAGCCTGACGTCCACCGTGACTTCAAATCCAGCAGCAGCAGCAGCAAGCACACACACACACACACACACACACACACCCCCACACACACACACACACACACACACACACACACACACACACACAGAACGCAGACACTCCAGACAAAGCCACAAACCCCCTGCGGAGGCTTTTTAGCGCCGGCTATTTCTCTGTGAAGCTGCTGGTCGACTTGACCCGACAATCAAATCCAGACGGGAACTCTGCTAGTTATAAACAGCTGACTCCGAGTCCTAATTGGTTTTAGCTAACAGGTATTCAGCTCGGTGTCCTGGTGGCTTTGTGATAGAGAGTCAAGCTCCCACCTGGCATGAGAAGAAACGGAGCTGGGTGTGTGGAGACGCAGCAGGGCCAGCTGGGCAGGCCTGTGGAGTTAAGCCAGGCGGCTCAAACTATCAACCTCGCTCAGACAGACACCAGGGGGCTCTGAAAATATTACTTGGGTCCCCACGCCCCCCTGTGACTCTGCAAGCCTCCGCCAGCTACTTATAGAGCTGTAATAAAACTGTGTGAATAACTGTGGCGCTTCTATTATAGACAAATAAAAGCGAGCAGACGAAAGCAGGACTTGAGCAAGTGATGCGCATGGCTTGTGTCATGTGTCAAATTGCTCCCATAAAAGCTGACCTATATTTTCTTTTCATTCCTCGGCGGAAAAGGGAAACAAGAAAGCCAGCTGAAAGTGAGAAAAAAAAAATAGAATGGGAAGAGGATCAGGAGGGATGGAGGCGATTGAGGTGGATTACGGCAGACACTCCCATAACGGGACTCCAAAGTATTCACACCCGTTAAAAGTTACAACCACAAGCTCCACTTTATTATGTTATTTAAGATACACGATCAAAAAGTCATCTGTAAGTGTGAAGTGGAAGGAAAATGAAATGTTTTAGTTAAGGATGCACGATAGCTTAACATTTTGATATCGATGTCGGCCATTGCGTCAAAATAACTCATCAATACATGACTAACTAATGACAATAATGTCTGCAGCACAGCACAATGTCAGACTTGCACTGTTTGAGTGTTGTCATTGTCTTAGAGAGAGAAGATGCCACGAACACATTTGACATTAAACATAATGCAAGTTAAAGGTGTTGCATAATTTTCAGCCTCAATTTTTAAACATTTTTATTTGGCAGCAGGCTAAATCCACAAAGATAATGAAGCATTTTAATTCACACTAGAGAAAGTTTCAGGAAGTAGGTACAGGAAAAAATATCGGTATTGGGATCAGTCATCGGCTAAATGAGTTTTACGATATCGGTATATCATTTATCAACCAAAAATCTAATATCGTTCATCCCTAATTTACATTTATTTTGTAGTGAAACAATTAGGGCCCAATATCCGATACTAATATTTCTATAATGGTACAAAACTGATATTGCATGTTATTTTGCAATCCTTTTGACACTGCTGACTTTACCACTGCTTCTCTGCTTCAGTTGTGCTGCAACGGACGCTGCACAATTCTTTGCAGCATCACCGTCACATGACCAACCTCTACCCTGTCCCTTCCTGAAACAGCAAATAAATATCAAATCATATCAGCCCAATACCAACATGTTAAAAATAACTAATATCGATGCTAGTGCTGATATATTGTGCATCCCTATGTAAAAAAATATTGCTCAAATTTTTGTTTGTCTTTCACAAAAAACTGCAATAAAAGCATCATCATTTGTGATTGTAACTTTATAAAATCTTCATCAGATACTAAAATCACTGAAGAAAATTAACTGCAAAAGGCAAATCATTTGTTAAAATCTCTCCAAGCAGTAATGAATCGGGTCTCTAAAGGAGAAATCAGCTCATTAGAGGAATATAAATAATATTAGTAAAGAAAAAAACACAAAAAAAAACAACAAAGGGTGGCAAATTAGGTAGGAACACGTTTGTTTGCCGTTTGAATGTTGTTGTTTTTTTCTTTACCAATTATTAGAAAAGGTAATTGGAAGAAGCCAGTCAGCACACTGCACATGACTTGTGCTCATGGCTAAAAGAGAGGAGAGTGGAAGAGTGGAGGAGAAAGCAAGCTGCTGTTATTTTAATTGCATGTTTACCCCCAGGTTATGGGTCTGAAATAAAGCCAAGAAAGGAAAAAAAAAAGTATGTAGCTGCCGACATTCAGAGCAACTTCACCGTGTTGATTCTCTCAGGGACAGAGGGAGTGAAATTACTTTTCTTTGCGAGACGAGTCTCTGAATAGGAGATAAAGAAGAAAAAAGGAGCACGAAGATGAGAACAGCTTTTTACCGTTGAATACCGAGCCAGAGTAGTTTGTCACAAAAACGGTTGAAGGAAGGGAGGGTTCGCCTAGGCTGTCTTGAGGACTCTAGGAAAGAAAATAATTGTTTGTTAAGACCTTCATTAGGCTATTAGGCAGTTTAGACCATCAGATTGAGAAGGATTTCTGCTGCTTTGCAGAGGATTGTAGCCAAGTTACAGCGGGTCATCATTTCACACAATGCATATTGATGACATCCAGTTTGGGGGGGCAGCCCATTGGGGTTTTTTCAGGCGGGAGACACCCCGTTATCCCCCTACGGAGATGCATTAGCAGAAAATATTTAAAAACAAGACGACCAACTTCAGCCACAGAGTTGGGTTGGAATGTCATGATGCATTTTCTGCTCAGACTCTTTTACTTCGATAGTTCTACACAAAAATCCAACCAGGCCAATCAATTACACTCAGAAATCAGCCAATGTCAGAGTCCAAGTGGGGTGTTGCATAAAGTCTGAATGCTGCTGTTCTAGAGAGAATTAGTGAAGACGAAGAAACGCGACACACATCAGGAACATATTTGTGGATCATTTTCAAGTTTAGGCCATAAAATGAAATCCCAACATCTCAATAGGCACAGCTCAGTCCATCTAAAAATGGAAAACGTTCAAACAGAAGTGCAAACCTCCCAAACCACAGAGGACACAACAAACAAAGAAAAGGTTAGACCAAAACTCAAACTTTCTGGCAAATATCCAAAAACGTTGTGTGATGGAAAACTAACTACACATCAAAGATGTTGACAAGTTATTTCTCCCATGTCCAAGTCAAGTCTCTTGTTATTGATGTGAAGCTTTTTGTCATCAAAAACGGGCCACCTGCTCTGCCAATAACGCTGCACTGATGGGAAACCAAAGCCACTTTTCATTGGCTTTAACTAATGCTAATCTAAAAGTGAAAGCCTAAGATCTGCACTGCTTCCATACATACAAAGGCATCTAAAACCTGTTAGAAACAACTAGCTGGAAGTTCACCTTCCAGCAGGACAATGACTCCAAGCTTACCACCAGAAATACTTTAAACCAAAGCATAGTCATTTACTAGAATGGTCTAGTCAAAGTCCAGATCTAAATATGGGTAACATTCTATGGCAACTTTACACTCTCCATCCAATCTACAGCAATAGGAGCAAAAACTGTCAGTCTCCATATGTGCAAAGTAGTAGAGCTATACACCCAAAACACTAGCAGCTGCATTTGCAATGAAACGCGACTCTACAAAGTATTGTGAAATTGAAAAAGTTAAAGTGGTATAGATACTTTTTTGCAAGGCACCGTGGCGCCTTAATTGAGAGTCAGTAAAATGGTGGTTTTGTGTGTGTCAGGGATAAAACTGTCAGGCAGTGAAACTGCTGCGGTAGTGTGGGAGAGAAGGAAGACAGCTACAGGAAAGCGCTCCTCTGCGGAGGGAGGGGAGTTGGTGAGCGAGCTGGGGAGACGGCGTGAACGCTTCGTAACTGACTGATGAAAAACTGACAGTTCCCAGAGGTGAGGTAGTGGATATGGAGCGGAAAGAGACAGCGTGCCCCTGGAATACCGCACAGTCTGACGCCGGAGCGGTAGCGGCGGCGTCACACACGGAAGGCTGCTTGGAAACTATGAGACTTCTTATCAAACTGACCTCATCCCTCCCCTGCTTTATTTGGATCAGCAGCTGAGATCCTCATGTATGATGACCGAGTTTTCTCGCAGTGGAAAAGATGACGGGAATGATAGCGAGGTGAGCTGATGAGAGGATGAGGCAATGCGTTTTCTGGCCTGGCCAGCTCCACCACATGGTCATTACCAGTCTACCACATCAGCGGTGAAGATGTCCCTTCTTCAGCCTGCGGTTGGCTCCCTAGCAGCCACTTAAGGCGGCCCTGCTTCCTAAAGAGCCTCGCAAACGTGGAAGTGTGCTCAGTCATGTCGAGGCCAGCCAAGGTCAGGTGGACGGGCAGGGAGCGTTGGCGGTGCCATGAATGCCAAGCGGCCGGGGCCCCCAGACTGCAACGACTGACAGACGTGTTTACACCTGACAGAAAACGCCTTGTGCGCCGGCTGCCAAAACAGAGGCGATCCAGAGCGTGGGGTGCCAGCTTAGTTATTTATTTATCCGCTGCAAATCCACGGAGAGCAGAAGCCGGGCATGTCTCTGTGAGGAAAAAGCCAACCTACTCTAAGACTTGACAGACTTCGACTATTTTAGGGAGGAAGGAAAAAGAAATGGATTAAAAAAAAAAAAAGAAAAACGGCTCTCGTGAAGCAACATTAGAAGATTGGGGTTTGATTTTAACGCATCTCAATGGGTTCTGATTAAATACAGTCCTTCAATTTAATAAGCTGTTCTACAATCATTCATGATAAGATTAAGATTGGGGGTGTGTGTGTGTGTGGGGGGGTCGGTCTTCATTAAAGCTGATGACGGCTCAATGCAAACAGCTGGAGACCGGAGGTGCAGAGTAGAAGTACATGTTGAGGATTTTATTCGTTTTCCAGCTGAACAATCAAACCAACAGATGGAAGAAATGTAAAACCTGACCTGAAGAATGAAAATCAGAGCAGATCAAACATATTAGGACAGCTTGTGGAGACGTTCATGGTAATCTGGCCCTCCGATCGTACACTCGGAGCCAGCGCTCATACATATGCGAGACACTGCGCCTTTCATCTCCTCGCTGGTGCCACAGCATCTGTGTCATCTTTATGGATCCTCACATCACACCAGACAACAATGTGCCGGGTCATATTAAGATCTGTCAAATGCCAGACTGGTGGGTTTGGTACAGGACTAGAAACCACGGTGAGACTTTTCTTTATTCTCCATGATCTGATCCAGCAGTTCAATTGAAAAACACTTTATCCCAGTAGGAAATTAAATGTTGATAACTCATAGTATCCAAGTATCTTTAAAAACTTGTTGTGGACTGTGAAGCTGTGGGAAGGAAGGATATACGTTAGCAGTCAGTCTCTCAGTAACTCTAAAGAAACCTCTGACTGAAGACCTACTGTATGGCAATCCAATGACAGTCAATCCCACCCAGATTGTGTGATTGTTGCTGCACCGGCATATTTACGCTCGTGGCGCGTTTAAAGATGGCTTGGAAAAATCACATTACCATATCCTAACGAGTGAAAAAAAGTGCGGGAAACAGAGAGCACAAGAGAAGCGGGGAACATCCCAAAAGTACGATGTGTACATAATGTGAGAAGATCCTACAGCACATCTTAAAATGGTTCCAACAAAGAAAGCTAAATGCTGTTTTTGTGCAGGTTTGACTTTCAAGAGAAAATATAAAATAGAAGACGGCTAAGGAGGTTGGTCAAAATTCAGCCTAGATTGAGTGAGTAGGAAATTCAAAAACGTAAAGGTGACTGGTCAGATTTGTAGTTAGAAAGACGGGCAGAGAGACGTGGACGTGACCCTTGGCCTTTATGATCGACGGAAGAGATGGTTTGAACTTCCTCCTGCCCTGCATCTGTGAAGCCTTCTTTTATACTCCTCTGGGATTCGGTGATGGGATTTTTCACTGTTCAAAAGTGCAAAAATACAAATACTGGTACCAAATATTCAGTGCCTCATAAAGAAGCATTGAAGTTTAATCACATCAAAGCCAACATGAGAGTTACTCCAACATACTGCCACAGTCGTAGATCACCTGACTAAATCTCCTGCCATGGGAGCTGAGGCAGGTGGCTTTTCAAGTTGCATATCTTGTGTGATTAGTGACGATTTAAGCAAGATGAGGAAACCTAAAGCAAGCAGACAATCAGGACTTGCTGATGATATTCTGAAAGATACGCAGCACATTGCAAAAGTATTCCTACCCCTCGACTTCTTCCACGTTTTCCACGTTACAACCAGAAACTTCAATGCATCTCATCAGGCTTTTGAGATAAACAAGCACAAAGCAGGACTTAATTGTGGAGGAAACAAATTTAAATCCAACATAAAACAGAGAATTCGAAGAACATCGCAAACCACAGAAGATGATGTCAAATAACACGCGACATGTTTTTTTACAAGCTAAGTTTCAGCAACACAGACTATAAAAATGTTTAAAAGCAGATGTCTGAGCTCCTTCTCACTACTCACTGTAAGTGAGGCATGCTTTTTTACTCTGCTTAGTGGGAAATAACTCAATGCGCTTCAAGCTAAAGTGAGGTAGTATTGTTCCAGCTGGTGGAAAAAAAAGGGGGGGGAAATGAAGATGGAGTGGTTTGATTTCATTTGTTAGCAGGTGCATCCATTTTGTGTTCTTCCCTATACCCATCTCGCCTCTCTCAGTCAAAGCGCTTATCAGGAACTCGACACCCCGGCGACAAATTGAGCCTGCGATTAAAGGGAGAAAGAGGGGCGCTTTGTTAAGTGCTGCTGATTGGGATCCCAGGCTGGCCCCGCACATGTGAGACGTGTGTTTGTGCATGCATGTATGCCTGGTACGGAGCCAGGAGCCGAGCCGAAACCACCTCCACCCCTCCCATTTTCCAGGTGTTCCCACGGCTTACGTTTCTGCTCAGAGTACTCGGCAAACAAGTCCAAATCAATGCAGCTGTTCGTCTGAGTCAGCCCCCTCAGTCGCCCGCATGCGTAGGAAACCATACAAGCCCCAAGTTCACATAAACAGGAAAAATTAACCTCCTCTGGCATTTCCAGTGCATTCCTATTGACACGTACGCTGGGTTTCGCAGAGGGGGTGGGGGGAAGAGGAGGCTCTTTGTTTGCCCCATTCAGACCCATACTATTGACCCAGCATTAACCAGCCCTGGCCTGTTTGCAAGCATTGGGCTGATTTAAGGTTAGGGGGGGTGGAGCAGCTCTTCTAGGCAGAACTGTGCAGCGCTGACTCACACAAATCATCCTAAAAGGGTTTAACACACACATACACACGCACACCCTCCGGTGTTATATAGGCATTTTGTGAAAGATTTATTTACCGTGTCATTTAACGGGTGGCATGTCTGAGTATCAATCAAAGCTTCATGATCAGACATTTCTGGAAAGAAATATGCAATGTAATGCCAAAAAGAAAAATATATTTTTTACAAAACATCTGTGGAGTAAGAACTTCGGTAATTTTCTAAGTGTCTCATCTGAGCATACAAACCTCTAGAAAGTAACATTCTCTCATATAAAGAGTCATTTTGTCTAGGGCTGAATTGATTAATTGGATCAATCCTGATCAATCAATTACTGAGATAATCATCAACTCATTTAGTAATCAATTCTTAGCTTTAGCATATCGACTCTGAAAAAGGTCATTTGCATATTTAGCACAGTAATTAACCCAAAACTGTGCAAATATATCTACATTTTGCATTCAAGACAGAGAAAAATCTATCTCTATTTTCTACCCAAATATGTAATAAAATGTTTGTTTTATTTAAAAATGGAATTTAATTACGTCATATATATTTTTGTGTATCTCCAACATTGTAAAAATTTTAAGTGGTGAAATGAAAAATCTGCAGAATCTGGCAAAAAAATTGTATCCAATTATTCTGATTAATTGCTTAGTCTCTTACTAAAACAATAATTAATTGCAGTCCTAATTATCATACAAAGGTTCACCTCTTGAACACAGAGATTTAGATCTGGTATTAATCCACAGCTTCTTCCTAATGAAAAGCCTAAGCACAGTATGATGCTGCCACCTGCAAGTTTAGCAACAAGGAAGACGTTTCAGGGTGATTCAGTCGTAGTTTTCCCCTTAAACTACTGACTCACAGTGGTGTAACAAGCAAGGACGGTACAACTTTGTTACTAAAACACAACTGAATAACATTCATAGTTCAGGTTTCCTAAGAGAGTCATTGCAGACGGATGTAGCAGTTTGTGTTGCAGTGGTTCTGGAGGACCCTCTGATAAAAGCATTCACTTGCTGAGCTACTGAAGATGATGATGCTCAAGATTGTAAATAATGATGAAGCATCCTCCTTTGCACACCAAGCTTTAGATTCTAAAGAAACTTTTTTTTTATCCATTTCACCTCAAAAAGCTACAAAAACCCAATAAAATGCATTAAAGGTTGCGACTTTAATGTGGGAAAGTTCAAAGGTGTGAACATTTTTGCAAGGCATGGTAAATGTTCAGCATGATTGACATGCTCAGTATAAAAAACTCTGCACATTTATATGTGGCAAGCTCTGTTGCTTCCATCGCAGCCTGACCTTCAATGCGACCAAACGAAGATCCTCGTATCTGCAGAGCAGACAAGGAGAAGGCGAGACTCCTGCTCCACCGCAGGAAGGCCATGTGCTCCTTTGGCCCCTGGCGATACACAAGACGTGTGCGGTCGATCTTTGGTCTGCTGCATACATGTGAACACCTCTCCGCCCCCAGCTCTGTCCTCAGCAGACAGGAGCCCAGAGGGGGCTAGACGGCACGGTGGCTCTGTGGAGAATCGGGCAAACACGAGGCTCGGCACAGCAAACATCTCATCTCTGTGACTGCATGGGAACATCTGGCCCTCACAGGCTCCAAGGGCCGTCCGTCTGTCTAAAATGTGAGCCTACACACGAGGCTGGTGTATCGGGGGGTTGTCATGGCACCAGGCTTTTTTTTTTTTTTAACTCCTACACAGGTACTGGTCGGTTTACAAAAACAGTCCCTGCAATATCAGAACAAGTCAGTAAGTAAGTAAGCTGCTGAGCAAGCAAACAAAGCAAGGAGCGATTTACCAGCTTTACGAGACAAACCAGAGAAAAACTTAATGCCTGTCTATTGCAGCAAAACTGTGGTAAACAAAACAAATATTTAGAAAAATCTAACACGGATCAGCAGCTGTAACGTGAAAGTCTTGAATGTCGGAGGGCAGGAAAATTCTCACGTCCGTGTCATTAGACATGGAGCACAAGAGATTCCCCCTGTATGACAAGCTTGAGGAAAAATACGTTACACTATAGTAAATAACGTCACCTATTATTTAATCGGACGATACAGATATGTTAGAAAATGGCTAATATTTGTCATCCATAATTATTTTGATACATAGACTAATTGATTACTTTGGTGCTGAGCACTTTGCACTGTTTGTCTCCCTGTTTTATATACACTAAAAGTCCAGAAAGCTAGTTGATTAGTGGGGCTATCTGCAGTCCGCAGCCAGCAGTCAGCTAGGAAACACGCTGTTCATTTCCATATCAACTTTATGAAACTTTTTCCTCCATAGGTGTGATGTACCTGTAGGTTTAACATTTTTTAGTGATGGAAATATTTCTAACAAAAAAAAGATAGAAAATCCCTTTGGCGACATGGGAAAAGTCTAGTGGTTGTCTTTCAGCCAGCTGACATCACATTAATGAAAGTTAATGATAAATTAAGTATTTGGGTTCATTCTGACAGGTGGATTTTTTTTTTTTTTGCAATATTTCTGCCATTATTAGCTACTTTCTTTAAGTCAAACTTCTAACTATGGACCTAATTGTGTTTATTTAGCCGTAGAAAAGAAAAAGAGAGCAAATTTTAAGAACACTGTCAGTTGTGCTACTATATACATGAACTGTTTATAAAGAAGTTCAACACCATCTTTGGAAATGTTTAGGAAATTCGAAAGTTGTATTGTTCTGTGTGGTTCCCAGTATTTCACATACATTTTTAAAATCACGTAGCACAATTAGGCTGCATATGATTTCTGCGAAAGTTGCTGAAACGGGTAGACATGTCAATAATATGATTTATCTAGTATGCGGACACTGATGAATTTTTAAACTCATTAAGCCGTCGATACCCGTTTCGGGCCTGCACCACCGAGACGCGCCATTCAAATAATAGAGTTAACCCAGCTGAGGAAAACTGTTTATTTTCTCTTTGATTTCTCTGCTGCCCGCTCTTGCTTCATAGCTGTTTATACGAATCTCCGGTGACTGTCCAATGATTCAAGACTGATGAGGCTTGCTCAAAGGTCTATGCCATTGAACACAGCATTAATGCACCCAGCAGCAAATTTTTGCTATCGACCCCGGTTCCCTGCAATAAGGACAGAGCCATCAATCAGGCTGTGATAGCCGACACCAGACACGGGCTGATGAAGTAGGGGACTTTGGAGCTAATGATAAATGGATCTCTCAGATATGGTCACACTATACTATGACAGTCTACAGAGAACACTTGACCTTTAACAAAATCCTCAGCCACTTTTTGGAAGTGCTGTGCCATGCACAAAACAAAAAACTAAAACTACAAATATACAGGCAGCTGCTGCGGTTGAGAAAGTGCGAGTTTTGTGTGAGAACTCCAGGGTCCAGCTGAGGGTCTCGGCCTCCTCTCTGTAAGATCTGCTCCTGGCGGGCCCGGCCCTCCTCGTTTCTTACACCAAAGCTTGGAGAGTGACCTTCAGCAGGCCTGCGAGTCCTGCTAATTGGGGTCTTAACTGAGCGCAGCAATCCACTCCCCACTCACAGTGAACTGAAGGGCCGCTGGGGCAGAGGGACAGAAAGAGAGCGACGGCAAGAGAGTTTTCTGCTGAGTGGTAAACAGACTGCACTTCACAGCTCAATTTAGAGAATTAAACTTCAAGGTTCTGGTGGCAGAAAATGTTAAATATGCATAATATGAAGTCATTTTCTGTCTGACAATGAAACATAGACTGAGCCTCAATATCATTTACACCGACAGAAGATTTGGTTTCAAGTAAGCTTTTAATTTTACCAACATATTTCTTCTGACTGGAAGGAATTTGAACATTTTAGAGCAGGCCAAACAAAGCTTGGGTTTGAATATGACTAAAGTGATGGAAACCTGAGATACTCAGAGAAGGTTAAATCATGAAAACGGCCAGAAGAAACCTGTAAAAAAGGTCTTCAGTATGAAGGATTTGATTAGTATTCTGACATTACAGACTTTTCCATTGAAAGGAGCACAATTTTCTTTTAGACATGGCAGTTTTTTGTAATGAAAATTATTAATTTTCAGATTAGACTGTGCAACAAAATCAGTTAAGTGTATAACATATTGCGCTTCCATTGATCATGTAATTGGGCAAATTGGAATTACGACAATAAATTTGCTAAACAAACATTTTTTGACAAGTTTTTGCGGTATTGTGAGGTAGACATTCGGTTGTAAGCAGGAATTAAAAATACTTTTCACTAAGCCCACACTTCTGTTTGACCATTTATTGGTCTCGTAATTATTTTAACCTGAACCGTTTTCATCAGATGTATGCACAAGATCATCATACTGAACAGAAACTAAGTGAAAACATTTCACTCAGTGAACTGAAATGACTGAACTTTTCAATGTTCGCATTTATCGAATATGGCAGTTATTGAATGAAGCACATTCAGAAAAATCAATTCACAATTCAAAAGGCTTTCAATTTACAAAATCAGGCCGTCTACTAACCAACAAAATACCATAAAATATCAAGTTAGATAAATATTTCAGCAGCATTGAGCTCAACATTAGGTGCATCAGAAACTCGAATTTACAGTAGAAGTGATCGTGCTTTTTCCTGCTGATACAAGTCTTGAAGTCTGGCGATCTAGCAGACAAAGCAGCTCAGAGGTCAGGCTCGATGTCAGGCCTGTTTCTGCGGTTTGTCTTCGGGGTCAGAGGTCACAGAGCTAGCTGTGGCTACATGCGAGACAGATTTTTACTGCTCCAGCATTAACGCAAGGATGCGCTCTCATTACAGTGCAGGACAATTCTGCAACGCAACATCAACCCATGAATAGTGAGATGCATTAAGTTAAAGTCAGAGAGGAAACTTCGCTGGGAATTTTATTTTGATTGATTTACATATCTGCAAAAACTTTGCAATGAACAAATATAGGAACTTGTTGACTTGTTAAATTCATTGACTGCAGAATTGCCAAAAAATAGATTGGCAGTGTGACCAGCTGCGTTTCCATTACAAATGTGCACAAATCTTTTGTCTATATTCTGCTCATGTTGATTGTAACTGCAATGTTTCTATTACATGAGAAATTTAATTAAAATCACTTGTTCATCCAATAAGTAATTAAAACCCTGACAGTAACAAATGTATAAAGAGTTACACAAGATTACATCCATAATTGAACCTTGTCACCAGCTCCCAATAATCAGAGGAGACCTTGACATCTTATTCAGGTGTAGAAGCGACAAGCCCCTTATATTTGAGAGTGGCTACTGCGGTGCTTAGGGGAAATGTATTCTGCAATTTCACATAAGAGTTATGGATTCAACACACTAGAACGAAAACATTTTATGAGCTGTGATGCTGTGAGAGTTCTGGTGGAGCCAGCTTCACAAGAACAGAAACAAAACATCCTCCTCCTACCACTTCCTGTCGTCCTTTTCTTCGTTTTTGTCAGTAGTAACATGCGGTTGTTGATCACGTGCGAGTTGAAAATGTTTCTATTGCAGTTCTGCGAAATACATTTATTTTGATACGGCTGAAAAAATTTCTTTGCATGATTTCAAATTCCACCGTGACTCTATGGTTAAAGGAAACACAGCTACTGCAACCTAGCAATGCTAACATAATCCCTTACTGATTGGAAAAAGATCACAGTTTTGGGTTCTCAACTGTCTGGTCTGAAAATCAGCCAATTCTGCTTAATCAATTTCTATGTACACATCAAAACATTTGTAGGTCCAAAGGTCACAAGCTGCTTGTTACATTACTGGCAGCAAATGTTTCAAAGTGATGCAAAAAGAAGAGTAATTTTTCAGTGCACAGTCAGGCAACAACTCATCAATAAATTAAACCAAGCACACTTTCAGGAGTTTTTATCTCAAGGCCAATAGGGTCAATATTCAGCATGCAGAAAAGTGGATAAAGCCAGAGCAAGATCAGGCCGGCTGCAGCTGTGCACTTTGCCAACACATCACCCTCATCATATCAGGGCTACTTCCTATATGAATGATCACAACTCGCTTAAAGACGGAGGGGAGAGAAAACGTGCAGGAAGTCATCCTGTAAAAACAAGATACAGAGAGCCTTTCTGCATGGGAAAGAGTCATTGAGCCGCTTTATTTGTGCGAGGACGAAAGACTCTTTCTGGAGGAATAGGAGGGCATACAGTGAACATGGTTACCATTTGAAAGTGGGCTTGTGATAGATCCAGTGAATGAGACTTTGAGCGGGTAGGGCCATGAATAGAAAGGTCTGCATTTAATTTGCTAATCCATCATTCCAATTGTACACTGTAACAAAGGGAAAGGAGAGTGGTGGGCCATTCAGAGGCAATGGAGCATGCGAAGGGGTGCGTGTGTGGTTCTCCTCGGAGCCGGAGAGGCCGCGGCCCCTTGGCCCTAAAAGCCCAGGCAGCTCTGGGGAGAATGGGCTCTGATGAGCTCAACGGAAGCAGGACTAATCCCTCCATGTCTAAAGAATTGTTTAACTATGTTTGACTGATTAACCCAAACCCCTCGATTCCACTTACAATCTATTTGTTCAATCAAGTCCCCTGCACTCATCGCGGCGCAGTGTGTGGGTGGTGATGGCAGGCGAGCGAGCGAGCGAGAGCAAGATGGAAAGAAACAAAAGGGGGCAGCCAAACAATGCATTTTATGGAAGAATACAAAAGTCAAAAGAACAGTTCTTTTTTGTTCCATTTGCAATTGTCAAAATGCACGCTGCACAGGCGTTTCTGTGAACCAGCTGTTGCTAACTTTTCAAAAGGTCACAGAACTCTTCCCAGAGGAGAGTTCAAGCATAAAGCCTGCAGTGAGTTAACGCAGAGCACCGCCATGCTGCTTTCTCACCATGTTCAGGCAGAAAAAAAAGAGAACATTTAAAGACACTGTCCCTCGAGTGGAAAGGAGGTTGTCAGGAAGATTAACCCAGCTTCCTTTTATAGCCTCTGACAAGAGGTTAAATCACACATTACACTGCCTGAAATGTCTCCCAGTAATTAGATCAAGAATATTACTCTTTCCTCGTCCCCATCGCAGACTGCCGCTGATCAAAGCCTAATGATGGTGTCAGTGCCATTGGCTGTGCTGGCAGGGTAAATCTCCCCATCGGGGATGGCAATCTGTCAGGGCAGCGAGCCCTGCTAAACAGCACAGGACGTGAATACAATGGCGCTTGACGCAAAGTGGACTAAATGAACCACATCCTCCACCAACAAGCAATCCATCAGCTCTGCATCATTAAAATTCATCGCTTTGTTTTGAGTCCACGCCGGCGTGTTTACACGTACGCAGTCGGAGGGGTCGTACGCGGCGAGCGACACGAGTCGGTGACATGTGCGGGCTTCCTCCACCGAGGAAAGTGGATCTCACAAGCCCGTTTCTTAGCACCGGAAGCGGATCCAGGCAGAACCTGGTCTCTGGACGGGGCCAGGAGGCTACTGGCTATTAATTACAGACGGCAAACACTCAGAGAGAGCAAACTAGAGATGAAACAATCGATTAATCGTGATTAGTCGATTAACTGAAGTAATCGGCAACTAATTTATTAATCGGTTAATGGTTAACTAGTACAGACTCAAACAAAAAAAAAAAAAAGGTAATTTGCTGGAAGATCATCATATCCAGAGCAATGATGAAGCCAAAATTCTACTAAAATGAAAACCCTTCTTTGTAAATATGTTTCTGTGCAGAAATGCTGTAGTTTGAGACTCAAATTCTGTCGATAATAATAATAATTATCTATTGCATTTCTGTACTGATGTGAAGTCACACAGAAAATTTTTTCACTTATTGACATTTTTTAGCTGCAGATGCATCCTTAAAGGAATGCTGTTACTTTAGAAAAAAAATCTAATTTAACAAAAGGAATTGGGTTATTTGTTTATTTTCAGTTATTCACTTATTTCTAATACTGTATTAAAAAAAAGGTTCAAGTGGTTAAAAGAAAGATCTGCCAATTTTTAAACACGATTAATCGTCTGACTAATTGATAGAATAATCGTTAGTTGCAGCACTAAATCAAACCCTTGCAGTGAAATTGCGGCGAGACGGATGGCTCTCTCTCACATCAATGCAATCCGCCTCAGGTCTTTCTTTACGAATACTTGGGAGCAGCTCTTTCATATTGCAAACCCAGCCTTCTTTCCTCCACTATCTCTGCCATATTTTACAGATGTCACACTACTGCAGGGTACAATCTCCAACTAATGTAAAATGGATGTGTGCCTTCATGATAAAAGTTGACATTTTCCTTTCCTAATCCACCTCCTCCTTTGTAAACAACCTCTCCTTTTTCTTTTTTTTATGTGTGTGCATGAACACATAATGGTCAATGTCATTATTTGCTCTCGAAACTCAATGGCGGCAAACAAAAGCAGGAAATGGCCAGAGATATGCCAATCAGTCAGCGCTGAAAGATGTCTGACAAAAAGAGGCCCTTGAAACATGACGGCTTTTCTTTGCCGCATCCATCCGCGGCGGTATCTGGCTCCTGAGAAAGAGGCCGGCCTCCCCCGAACAACAGAGTCCTCAAAGACAAATGACCCTGATCTTAACCCCATACAGGTGGCGCAGCTCTAACACAGCGGGCCCGAAGAGAAAAACGCCGTTTTCAGAGCAGTTCTCGGAGATCATTTGGAAAAGCACAAAGACACCTACATACCAGGGAAGTATGTTTTCACTGAAAGGCAAATCCTCTTGAGCGCATGAATAGTTCTTAGTGTGGACTACAAGCACCTGGTCAAGAGGAAGGCTAAGTCATAATGGTACATTTTTGTCGCAGCGACTGCTGTTCCAGCGTCATCAGGAAGGCAAACAAAGCAGAAAACAAAAGCAAGCATATGGAATAATGGATCTACTCCTCAAACAAGCTGTACTGATTAAAAACAAGATGTGACAATTAGTTATGATCGAGTCCAACTAAAGAAAACATTTTTCTTTTTGCAAGTACTGTCCAGATTAAGCACATTTCAAAGTGACATGCAGTCATAGTTATCTAAAAACACTGTAAAAAGTTAGC
The DNA here is from genome assembly GCF_027474105.1 of Poeciliopsis prolifica. NCBI lineage: Eukaryota > Metazoa > Chordata > Actinopteri > Cyprinodontiformes > Poeciliidae > Poeciliopsis > Poeciliopsis prolifica. Next base: position 7,813,601 of record NW_026562394.1, read on the forward strand.
TCTAGAAAATCCATTTTATTACGCTTCTCCAAATTCTACTTTTTCCAATAACTATATTTATTAGGCCAAAACTAATAGCCAATTACCGTTAATCATGATTCACAAATGAGAGAACATTGAAGGATTTTAAAGAACTCAAACATTATGTGCAAAACAGAGAATCTCATGTTTTTCACATGTTAAATCAGATGAAATCTCCTCTGAAGATATTTTACAGTCGATGTCAACTTCAAAATGTCTCTCAAAGAAACCTGCAAACTTTCATCACCGTCACGACCCTCCGTTCCTTTTTATTCCCCGACTTTGTCCCAGAAATCTCCAGAACATGTCGGTGTTTTTGAGTTTGGCTTTTACCCAAAATGGGAGAAACTACAGGACAGCCTTTCTCACGTTCTGATGTCAATGAAGTCGAAACAAAATTCTACTTTTTATTGTGGATTTCTTTTTCCGTGACGCAAAAAAGACCGTGACAGTTATCAAATGATATTTGATCATTCCAATTACACATTATTGGAAGACTGGAAGATTAATACCTAAATAACAAATGTAAAATCTTAAAAAAGACCATTTAAAAAAATCTTAAATAAATAAACACTTATGATACACTGGGGGAAAACCTGCATATGCATGCGTACATTTAAGGGAGAAACACTTTAGTCTATAAATTTGTTTTGGGTAAAACTATTCAAGTGGTATAGTTTTTGCTTCTCAGTTCAGATTCACTAAAGAATTACTATGTTCTTGAATTTTAGGCAATAAAATTGAATGACTGTATGCAAAAAGGCTGAAGTGGGTAAATAAAAAACCTGTAAAATGCTCCAATTTTTTCATCTCATTAACCACCAGAATAATCAGTTACCAAAATAACCGTTAGTTGCAATTATATCAACACATAACAGCCTTTTGGAAAGAAATATGACTTCTGTTTAATTGTTCCTCTATTGAGTCAAACTGCACAGCTCAACTCTGCACTGTGATTACAGCCAACATCCCCCTGCAGAGTGGCAACTGCATCTCCGCACATTCCAGGAAAGGCAGCCAGCTGAAGGCAGCAAATACACCAGAGAGGAAGAGACATAAACAACGTAAGCTAGTTTGAAAGCTGCAACGATGTTTACTGTCTCACCGAGCGCATTTCATCCCTGCTGCTTTCACAGCAGCGACGGTATTTCAGCTCGCGGTACGGAGGAGGGGTTGGAGGGGCTTGCTGATGCCACCAGTCTGCGCACAGAGGGCTCAGTCACAGGCCGGGGAGGTTGTTTGGACAATGTGGGAGTCAGACACACTGCCTGTCTGGAATAACGATTCAGTTCAGCTGCTACAAAACACCCTCTGGTTCCTGAGGAAGTTTCACAGAAGAAGGAGAAAAATAATAAAAGTACAGTGAATGTTTTGCGGGCACAGCAGCTGAAAACCTCAGAAGAATTTCTGCCTTGTTTGAGTTGGTGCGTTGCTATCAGAGAGCAAGGCCTGCATTTGCCTCCAACAGGCACTGAATGACATGCCAGAGATTAGCCTCTGAAGGTCACAGTCCTAGTCTATCCTTTCAGCCGCTTTTCACAACAGAACCCCGGGCCCTTTTGAACAACAGGAAGAATGTCATCTGGTTACTTTTCAAGGCACGGAGATACCATTCACAGCGGCCAACAATGGCTGCAAACAGCACCGGAGGGTTAGAAGGTTATAAAGAGACCCATTCTGAGCAGAGCTGGCTCTCCAGTACAGTGCGCGCATGGAGGAAGGAAAAAAAAAAAAAAAGCACACCCACACACTGAGGCCTGGAGAAGTGGTGTAAGCCATAATAAAATGAGGAGGGTCGTGGACAAGTGGCTTGGCCTGACCGCCCTCCTGAGCGGCTCTGCTCCGTCTTCCTTCCTCTCCAGGACGGATCTCATCACCGCCGTCAGAGGAGATCCGTCCAGCAGAGCCGGAGTCTGTGTCATTTTGGGGAAATACGACCACGTCATAACATCACTATCTTCTAATTTCCAGTATCCTGGAGATAACGCTACACATACAGCTACTCATTTTGGCAGAAAAATGTAATTCAATTTGAATTACGTTTAGTTAGAGTTGGGGAAAGTTCGTAATATCTGGAGGAAAGTTCTATGATATCAGTAATTGCTTCTCGCCTGGTCATTGACGTCCTGCTCGGGCACCAATCCACTTTTTTCACTTCCGATACAGATATTGGAGGTTAAGCATAGGCCAATATCGATGCAAGCGATGACAACGGAGGAAATCAGTCCGTGTTGACCATGCTTCCAAATATCGAGTCAACATGAACAGCCGCCTCGCTCAGACCTGCACTTCTCTCTTCAGACCTGGTGGTTTACAACGCAGGCAATTTCTAGTAAGCTTCAACGCATCCACTTGGCACATTATACAAATCACAGGGAAAAATGAGCAATGGGGTACAATGTAAAACAGAGTTCATGCCTCCAACAAGCAAACGTTTCACAATAGCCAAGAGTCCAGATCCTCTGGACAAAGCAAATGGCGTAGAACAAGAGGTTGGTTTGTACCAGGCTACATTGTGGTTGTTTTACTTGCACTAAAAAGATTTTAAATATTGGATAAATCCCCACAGAGGAGAAATGTTAACAGCTGGTCAGACTGGTTCTGTCATTTTATCTGATTTTAGGAGTTTAAAACAAAAATGTCAGTATCACTACACTTAGATTAGATTGAGGCTGTTAGTTGCGTCAATCCCCCTGATCACCCATTCAGGTTCACCCAGATTAAACATTTGAATTATTGAATTACTATAAAATACTATAGATTAAAAATAGTTATGGCTTGTACTAGTTCAGCACTTTATCAAGTCCTAAACTCTACATTCAGACGCTGATGATGACAAGCTACAGGACAGTAGCCACAGCTGCCCTGGGGCAGTCCGACATGTTTGCCTGTCCTCTTCAAAACCCTCGGCTGGTCGAGGAAGAAAGACGCTCACACTGACTGCTGATTAGAGGTTTCCTGTTAAAATCAGATTGTTCCTTTCCAGTGTGACCACATGCTTGCTTTATACGAGAGATTGCTGCACAGCTGACAACTTAACTGTCACGTACTAAAATTAAACATATGTGCATATTGCTTGTGTATAACGCAGTGCTGTAATCTATTCATTTTATTGGATTGAGATGGTTTTAAACTTTTGTGTTTAAACTGAATTGGTTTATTCCTGACAGGAAATAAGACAACAAATAATTTATCAGTTTATTCACAATTTAATAAAAACATGTCAAAAATTAACTTATGCCTTTCTCAATAAACAAAAGAAAAATAATCTTTATTCACATTAAAGCAATCAAATCTTTGTGTGCAGCTGATAATCGTCTTTTTGCATGTTTTCTACTGAAAAGCCTCTTTACCATCACCATAATCTTTAGCTCCCTTCACAGATTCTCTACACCCCCAAAACATTTAATATCTCAGCCAGAAGAAACATCTTGGGGTATTAATAATTTTGAGATTAATGTATAACCAGCTCAAACATGTTTTTGTTTGAAGTGCTTGAGTCACAGAGTATCAAATATTCTGTTACTCTGCTCTTTGCAGAGAAACATGGCGTTAACAAGTTGATATTAGCTTGATTTTAGCCCTTTAAGTTTTCGTTAGATGACATTTTAGAACAGCCAATTTTGACTTTTATGTCCATGAGAGAGAACAATTCTTTCAGCAACAGGTGGGGGAGAAGCTGTATTCTCCTATGCTGCACAGACCCTAATGAAATCTTAGCAACGCTGAAATCTTGATAAAACGTTTGTGGTTCTGAAACTTTTTAAGCCATGGCAAACTTGACAACGCTAACTGGCTAATGCTATGACAGCAGACTGGAGATCAGCTGATCAGACAGATGGAGGCAGCTGGTTCTATTAAAGTAATTTTTTGCTCAGCTGAGAAAAGAATGTGTTGCACAAAAGTGCAAAATGCAAAGGGTTAAAGAAAGTATATCAAGCGTATGAACGTTTCAGCTTGAGTGGTGATAAAATCCCATCACACACCCCATCTTAAACTCCTACCTAATGAGATATCTACCTGCTGCTAACGGTACGGTACCTATTGCTGACAAGTTCACAGAATCTTGCTTGAAAAAATCTGAACTACCCCTTTAACTGCAGCCATGTAGCATTTACAAATATAATCTAATCTTACTAAGGCTGTAAACCTGGCCCCACATCGTCACACTTGAGACAGATCTGAAACACTTGACCAATTTTGACTAACCAAGCCTTTGAAATACATAAAATAAAGCCCAATTAGCCTGCAGCATTTTACATCTTCTCCATCTCTAATCCTCTCATAACTTGGCCTTATTTAACATCTCACCAACTAGAACACTGAGCTCACTTTCCTCTCTCCCCAGACATCCCCCACAGCTTTCCTGGTGCTTTGTTGTGAAATCCCTGCTGACCCTACCGCTCAGGTCAGCCTCTGAGCCTCTCTGTCTGTAGCTAATGACGTCCTGATATGTACAGCTGGCATCCACATTGGAAAAGTGCAGCAATAACCGCTGACATGCTAATGGCATCTATTGGGACTACTTAAGAGTGATGTCGGGCTTGCCTAGCAACCTTTCGCCGCAGATCGTTTGGTAGCGCGGCTGGGGAGCATGAGCATAGGGTCAGTGATCCGATTGAGACGACCTTATCTCGCGCCATAAACAGATAACGGTATCTGCCCTGCTCCTCTGCTGTTCCTGAGAGATGGAGGCAGATAAACAACGCCGTCATCTGCAGCGTCTCTGACTTGCCTCATCGGACAGACGCCGTCCTAAAGCAAGTCCTGTTGATTCTGCTGCACTGACTCCTGTTCCTGGGAGGCTTAAGATTCCTACATGATTACCCTCAAGCTGAAGACATAACAATTTCAGAAATCCCTTTGGTCCAAGTGTTTATAATGTCAGTCCCTGGCTTAAAGCCTCAGGTTTGCTGAATACAGACTAGGGCTGGGCGATGTGGCTGTAAAACATATCATGACATAAGCACTTCATGTCAGTCAACAGATAATTGATTTGCTGTTTTTTTTTAAATATCCAAAAAACAGCTAATCTCGTGACATGACCTTTCCTCTTTCATTCACAACTTCCTCTTGAATACTCTCTCTCTTCTATCAACTCCAGTCATTTTTTTACTTTTAACTATCCTCTGATGGTTGAGATTTCATAGTCAAGCAGACCGACTGCCTACATTTCTCATGACAAATTACTTAATTTCCCATAATCCCAATGGATACCAACAAGCTGAGCTAGTTGGGTGCCAACCTTCTTTTTACCAGGCTAAGCTAACGCCTTCCCTCTGCTTTCATCCCCCAGAATGCCATGCGCTTCTAGATCAGTGAAACTATAAGCATTTTATCGGACGTATTTTCCATTGATATTGATGATGTGTCGATCACAATACATGATGTTGGCGTTTCATTGACCAGCTCTAAAAGAGAAACTAACCAGCCACAGCAAGGTCTTCTGTCCCATTTTCCTGCACCAGCTAGCATGAAAATCTACACATCACACACACAAAAAATACCACAAAAACATGACTAATAAAATCATAACGCATATCTCAAACTTTACCTGCAGTCGTTGGAGATGAAATAAACCAAGTCAGGTGAAACATGCAGCCGTGCAAGGCAGTCATTTCTTGCTGATGCACATCCTAAACACCTGATCTAAAGTGCATTATGATTCCAGGTATCCTCTCTGAGCACGACCTAAAATTGTCCACCACCTCTAGTAAACATCTGCTCAGAGTCCGACACCAAACACATACAGCAGAGGAATCACAGGGCAGCCTCTCCTGCTGGTGGGTGGCTGAGTGGGTGAGTGTGGGCAGACAGCTCCACTGGTGACTAGAGGGGCTGAAAGGTGGAGCTGGCTGGCAGATACCAGATAAAATCTCTGCCCTGCTGCCTCATTTGCTAAATGGGTAATATTCACAAAAAAAAAAAAGCTACTCTAAAATGACTAGGTGAGGAAAGTGAAAACCCGCTATGCACATCAAGCACACAGGCACCTGTGAGAGATTTAGCATGCATGGGTTCCTGCTGGAATATGAGAGAATCAAACGCATTTCATCTGGGAGGGCACGCGGTTACACATTTCCAATTCAAGTACCGTCACTAAAACCCTGCGCCAAAATCACTGGCTTTGAATAAACCCAAAACGAGCGAGAGCCAGCCAAGTGGCTCATTTCAGCTCGGCACATCATCACATCAAAAACCAAAAAAAAATTTAAAAAATAGAAAGAAAGAAACTACTACGGTTAGCCGAACGATTTCACAGTCAACAATCACAGAGTCCAAACTGTTACTAATCAATGTATTTTAATGAGCCCCCTGTGATTTCCAACAACAGCTGAAACATGAAAAGCTGCTCAAGTTCTCTGGTTCACTCTTTGTACCTTGTGATCTGTTATTCATGGACTGCTCTGTAGTCTCTGAGAAATAAAGCAGAGCTTTGATGTTATCCTCTTATGACTGCTGTCCGACACAGGCCTAACGCTGGGGTTCTTGTTGGGCTGTCATGAGGCGAGAAAAACCTTTTTGCAACACAAAACAGCCAGGCGTCACAACACAATTCACCGAAGGGATAGAAAAAAATAAATAAATAAATTGATTTTAGCCTCAAAAGCCAAGCAACACTTACGCCCGTCTCCAAAGAAAAGGATTTATAACAGCACCTTGCAGAAGTACCTACACCTCTGCAACTGTTTTGGTATTTTAATTATATTTTGTGCGACAGACCAACACAACGCGGCTCATAATTGCAAAGTGAAAGGAAAATTATGTAGTTCTGAACAGTTTTTACAATATTTAACAAGTGTGCTGTCTTTTTTTTTTAGCCAAGATTCTGATGCAACACTTGGTAAAATCTCTTGAAATTAAAGCTTTGGGGAGAAAGGCTGGACGCTTTTTTCTCTCTTAGCCAAACACATGATTGGAGATCACCTGAAAACATCAGTTTCACTTCCACTACAGCCTCTGGAGTGACCTTTCACTGTGTGCACCCAATAACCAGATTCCCTTTTCCTGCAAAAGAAAAGTATCCCCACAGCATAATGGCACCAACACCGTGGTTATAGTTATGCATCACATGTAGCATTTTTTCCTTGCTGACTAAAAAGACCAGCATTTGTTTCTTCTGACAAAAACGTGTTTGTTTTTTTTTTTTTTTTACACGTTTGCTGTGTCTAGAGTTACACTGGGCAACCATGCCTTCCTGTTTTAATTTATAAGTGATGGATTATTCAGTGCTTGATGAGATATTTGAAGCTTGGCAGATTGCTTTCCAACCTAACTCTGCTTTAAACTTCTTCATAACTTTCTCCTTGAGGTATCCCGTTTCTTGGACTATGTGGTGCCGTTTGTTCATCAATACTCTAACAACCGAATAAGGTCTTCAACATCCTGATAGTGAGATGGATTTTATTTACTGATTAGGCGCACCTCTGGATTTTATACAGGGGCATCAGAAAATAGGGGGCTGAGTACAAATGCATCCACTTTTCAGAACCTTTTTTTAACAATTGCAGGGTTTAGCAGTTTTTCATAAATTTAATGGAATAATTGCATTGGAGTTCCACTACAGTGACACTAAAAGGTTTTTCTTATATTCGTAACTCAAGGCTTTTCTTTACATCTTTCCACAAATAACAGCCAAGAGATTACAAAGTATCCATCCTCTTTTTGCAGAAATTTCACCTTTTTCTTCACTTTAAGACCTACAAATAGTAATAAAACTGTGACAATACTTAAACATCCATAGGAATTTATTTAAAAAATGTTCCTCTCCTCAAACGGTCTTGCAACATTTCCAGCTTTATTTTCCCTAACTGCAGCCCAAAATGTCTCTTTGTCTTGATCTAAAACATCACTCTCAATAAAATCAAAATTTGTGGTTTTTAGCCTACGAAATTGAAAAAAATATTTATGAATACTTGTAAGAAATGGCAGTGTAGCTACGTTGCAGTCATAGTGTACTCCGTTCCCTAATCCATCTTTGTTTTTTCTGAAACACTTCAACATCCCCCATAAGCAAACTGAGAAGGATCAGCCGTCACAATGCCACAGCAAAGTTTATTGAGAAAACTACCCTCCTAAACCACAGTGTAAATCAATATGCTCAAATATACTTGTCAGTAACTTCCTAGGGAGACAAAAAAAAAAAGAAAAAAAGACGAGCTTGCTTTTCTGTCGGCTTGCCCTCAGCAGAGGCTGTGGATTTGCAGTGACAGGTCAAAGAGTCAGCACATGACTCATGGACAGAGGAGGAGAGGCGCTCTGAAAAAGCCACGCAGAGATCTAATTAACACATGCATTCAAGTGGTATTTCCATTTGGTGGAACGCAGTAATTTTCTGCATTGCTGGCCAGCGTGACACGAACAAACGAACCAGGTGCTCCTGACACTCAGACTGATTGCCTGGCTTTATGACTAAGAGCAAACACAAGCGTCACTTTCAGACTCAAACAGAGAGAGCGTCGTGAGCACACAGGGAAAGTCACACCTGCGGCACCAGAACCGCACACAGAGCAGCCGCGCTCCTGACCACCGTTAACCTCCGCATCGCACCGCATCGCACCGCATCTTCAGGCGGAGAGTTGTGCGCGATTCGTCATTAGAGGAGACGCGCTTTACAGATGAGAAGAGGCCTTACAGTAATTTACTGCTAAGACCTAATTAATCTTTATTGTGCTGGGAAACATAGCACCCAAACGCAAAGACGGTTTCCTTCTGCACTGATAATTGCAGGGAGTCGAGGGGCCCGAGTTTCCCCAACAACAAGGTCTGAAATTTAATTATCTGCTCTTTGGAAAATGTAGGGGGAGAAAGCTACATTGCAAAACTGCACTTTGGGGCAAGTAATATCAGGCTCTTGTTTGAGCAAGCACAGGATATCACTGAGCCCATCCTCCATGCTGCCATAAATTAAACAGTCGCAGAACCAACAGATTTGCTTTCTGTTGGTTCTGTATCAAACTGAAGGTCCTGATGCAAGGTAAGCAAAACTCCAAGCAGTTGCAAAATTTTAAGTAGTTGACTTCAAAACTGGGTTTTCATGACAAATGTGCTCAAAACTTTTTCAATATTTTGCTATTGCCGATAAAATAACAAATAAAAAACAATTTCGCAGTTCTGGTGTTTCTATTAAATAGGAAATTTTAAAAATAACACGTGAATACGTGTTGTCGTGCGGCAAGTCATTAAAAAACATGCAGCGCCACAGTCTTCCCATCTCTTCCTGTCATCGTCTTTTACGCCAGATGCCTGAACCAAGGCAGATTGGTAAAATATTGCCTTATCGATTGGTTTTAATTTGCCACAACTTGTCCAGTTGGATTTGAAACTGATAGGAAGTAAAGAGTAGATACTGGCTTGGTTTTGTAGATGGTTCAATTATCTTATTGACATTTTCGTTAAGATGGATTATATGCTGAACTGCCTGAAGCGTGACATCATAAAACCATTGGACCTATTGGTGATACTGAAAATAAATCAATGCAAACTGAACACGATGCGTTTGATACAAATTTATTCTTTTTTTTAATGCTAGGCTACATCTAAATGTTAAAACTGACTTCAATGACTGTGTCAGCAAAACAACCGTTTGGTCTACTGTATCCTAAACAATTTAGCCAAACAGGAACAAAGGTGATGACTTAAATTTACAAAAGTAATTCCACTGGAGAGTATTGCATTTAAATAAATACATTTAAATATCCATCACATTTTTTATGAAAAAGTTCAACCTTCATGTTTAGAGCATTTACATAAACTTAAGAGGAGTGGCAAAAGCAAATGAAGTGGATTAGCAGGACATTTCACTGAGGGATATTGTCTCTTCTTCTCCCCAGATATTGAGCTGTCAGCACGTCATGACTCAGTCAGATGAGTCTTCGGATTCATTTGTTGATTAAAAACAAATTACACAAAGGGTGGGGAGAGATGCCTCGACGCATGGATGTGAAAATAACATTGCAACATTTCTTCACTGCATTTTAAAATAACTCCTTTTTTTCCCTCTCTTATTATAGGAAAGCACAATTGTTGAGAGTACAGAAAACAAAATAAATTGGATATCAGTATTGGCCCAGAAAAAAACAAACAGTCCTGAATAGAACAGCTGGTATAATTTCCTACCCAACATTAATGCAGCTTCATCTCACCCTGAGCAGAGGGTCAGACCTTCCCGGTCCCATCAGTCGCTCTATACTGCGGTAAGCCTCTCAATAAAATCCGTGACATTACAGAGCGACCACATCCACGGAGCCAGAGCAGCCAAAGACAACACGGACATGCTGTGGCAACATTAACATTCCTCCGTCTAAAGACCAGGAGGAGGAGGGACATCGATAGGATCCCATTAGTTAAGTGCGCCCTTAGGATACCCGAAATTTGATCAGAGATAGTCCTCCTGCTTCCAGACACGATCCATTAGAGCTCTCCTGCTCCGGAGCTGCTCCTCCTGTCCTCCTCCTCCTCCTTCTCCTCCTCCTCCTCGGTGGTCGAGGTTGTGCGGCAGGAGCAGGATGAGCCCGGTGACGTCAACCTTTTGTTATCACCTTTAACACTTGCCTTTGCAGGTGCAAACACTTTCCTCAGTCGCTGCGCGTAAAGCTGCTATTTGCACAGCGCACACATCCCCGCGCAGAGGGCTGACACTCACAGCTGGACAATTTCTCCGACTTCCAGAAGATTTCAGGGAATATCACCAGCGAAATACACTTTATACAAAAACTCAACTTTATTTCAATGAAGGTGTTTTTATAGAAAAACAAAAAAACATTTCTTCTACCACATCCTGGGAGAAGTGGAATAAACCCACCCGTGTGTGCAGCGCAAATTACGTGTGACAATCCAGTGGCAGGGGAATGAATAATCCCCTGCGGGTTGGTGTCACATCACAAAACACAACCAGCTAACTAAAAAGCCCAGTTCGCCCAGTTAACACCAGCTGGCCATGATAGAAACAATAAATAATAATTTGGCTCCCCGTGCGCCTACAAACACCGAGAGCCCACGCGTAACTGTGGGGCTTCTCGGCAGATAAGCTGGGATAAAACGGGGTCAGCAGAAAGCCATAAACCTCCAGGTTGCCAGTCAGAGTGCCAGCTGACTGCCAGGGCTCCGGGCTAAGCTAGCCAGACAGTCTGAAACATACACAGTCCCATTGTTGCCCTCCCTGCCTCCCCTCTTATTCCTGCCTCGGTTCGGGGGGGACGTCACACGGCACCGAGCGGCGAACACGCGGAAAACACGCAGGAACTCACCCTCCGTTCACCTCGGGGAAACGCATCATTTTAGACCTTGGCCATGGTTTAAAACGGACAGATTTTCTGCCGTCGCCCTGCGCTGGCCGAATCACTGCTGCTGCTGCTGTCTGCGGCACCAACTTCCGGCGCATGCGCACTGGCCGGAGCCGTTACAAACAGAGCCGTGCGACAGAGAGCGTTAAAGGGACAGCCCGCTTATCTGAGGCCAGTTTAGCACCTGGTTTTAAAAGATACGTGCCGTCTGAAATGTTTACTTTCCTATAATAAAATAAAATTTCATCAGTGGCTTCAATACGTTATATATTATGACAATGTAGAGTAGGGGTTTTCCTCTGAATTGTTTTAAAATTCAAGAATGATGCACATTTTACAGACTAGCACAGGCAGTTAGTAGGTTGCAGCAAGTATTTTTGGGGGCAAATGCCTTTCTTTTAATGAGACTGAAGTACTTCAGGTCTAACACGAGTTACAGATTCATTTTAATACAAAAATCTGAGCAATTTGCTTATATATTATAGCAGGGGTCTTGAACTCCAGACCTCCAGGGCCGGTGTCCTTCAACATTTAGATGTGCCTCTGCTGCACCACATCTGAATAGAATAAGGTCATAAAGGCATTGGAGAACTTATCTACACAAGGAGGAGGTAATTAAACCATTTCATTCCTGCGTTTTTGTACTTGTGCCACATCTAAAAACTGCAGGACAGTGGCCCTGCATGTGACCCCAGCATTAAAGCATTGCATGTTTTAATGGTATAAAAGTTGTTGAGTTTTGAAAAAAAAAAAAATTGGAATTAGTTTTGGTGTATTTTAAAATCAGCATGTGAGAACTGTTCACTTTATAATTTTAGCCCACAAGGCAAAACGTTTGGACTCCACAAACAGAGATTAAGCTTCAGCTGTTTTACACAGAACAAAGAGCAACAGAAAGAGACATGCCCTTTGCAGTGAAAGGTTGTTGTAAAGCATGCCAGGCTATTATATGCTACTTTGTGTTTGTCTATTCCATAAAATTCCAATAAAATTCATTGTTCTCAGCTCTATAAGTGTCCTAAATGTGAAAAGGTCCAAAATACATGGTTACTTTTTATTCACAATGGGTGATTTTCCTTCCAGTTCATTTGAGCCTGAGGTCTGGCCCTACTGTTAAGTGATTTACCTCTCCTTCTTCAGCATAGAAAGTACTCCTAGCTCAGTGGATCTGTGTTTGATCAGCTGATCTGTTGTTGGATCTGTCGTCTCAAAGCCCCAGTAGATGTTTAATAGAGTCATTACTTTCCACTGTCACCTTGTGCTTAATTCAAAGTCAATAACATAATGGCGTCGGTTTAGTTAGTTTAGATTTTTAAAAATAAACGTTTTTACCACCTGAACTTGTGTGCATTGTATTATAACTCATATCAAACTGGAGCATACTTTGCTCCTAATAGACTGTCAGAAATTTTGTTTCAATGTTTTTGCTAAATCTATGAAATATAGAAAAGATAACACAGTTTGACACTTAAAAATGATTTCAGCAGGATCAAGGTGATTCCCTAAGGTGTGACTTAGACCCCAAAGGAAGTCAACCTTCAAAATAACAGGTGTGTTCTTAAATGATGTTTAGACACTTTTTGTCTGTAAACTGCCAAGTTGCATCAATGTGAAAAGATGTTTAATATTCCTATACTTTAAGAAGTATTTACTGAATATAAAGAATATTTTAATGGTTTGTTAATGGGTTTTATGAAGACATTCATTATCTTTATATGACCCCAAATAAAAATGAGTTTGGCATCCCTCACCTGAAATCTGAACTCAACATGAACTACATTTTGTCATGATTAGGCACAGAGCTGAGCAGAAAATGCTGCCAAAGTCCAAGAAAAAACATTTTAATATGACAAAAATAAAGCCTGGCTCCTGGTAATCAACTAATTACAAAGGGGTTTGGAAGTTTTTAGCACGTTCAAGAAGTGGCAGATGTATATAAAGGAATAAGCATGTTTATTTAGCAGCCGTCAACTTCTAACACATTTTATCCAAAGCACTTTTTAACACAAGAAACTCACCGATGAAACACTGTCATGAATTGTTTTCTTAATAGTCAACCAAACATGTATTTAGTGCACAAAATGTGGTTTCTCGATCACATTTGAAGAGATGGTGGTAAAAGGCCCCTAAATCAAACTTTGCTTTAGGCTCTAAACAACCTTTGCCTGGCTCTGTATACTTTCAAAAATAAATGACAAAAACAAACGAATACATACTCAAAGCCTATTTTATTATGTTTAATGGACACCTTCTTGTTTGCACATGCAGTGTTTATCTGGTTCACCTCAGTGTTCCTTGTGTGCTGTACTATATTAGGAATCTTACAGAGAAAGATAAAGCCAAGAGAGAGCACTCCTGGTCAATAGTGTCACATGCTTTGTGATTTGATGAAATGTTCTATTTGTGCAGCCTGGTGTGTATGGCCCTCTAATCAAAGACTTATATTTCTGTGACAACTAAAATAAATTACTCCATTACAATCGCCCACCTGCCCTCTCCACAGTATTGATACCCTTTTATTACCAGACGGAGGCAGACGGACAACACCGACGATTGGGCTGAGTTACCGACAACGCTCCAAAACGTGTGTTAGGTGGCTGCGTAATGTCATGTCAAGGTGGAGTTGCCACAAAAAGTAATCACGCTTTGATTGTCCTGGAGAAAATTACACACGTCCAGAGCCACAAACACGCCTGATGTAGCGCATTGTGAGAGATAACCGTGTGGCCCCCAGCTTTCAGAACAGGCCCGGCTTATTACAATACTTCAGCCAATTTAGGCCTGCAAGCTTCACTTCCCCCATCAGCGGCGGCAGAAAGAGGGAAGAATTTGGTTTGAAAGCCCAATCACATGCAGCGCTCCGAGTTCAGCAGGTGGGGAAGTAGCAGCAAGCGGGACCCCATCAGGCAATAATACAAAGTTAATGATGCAGAATGGTGTCTTTCTCCATGGCGAAGAAGACGTCAATACAGGATGTTTAAGAACGTTGTTCCTAATTACGCTTTTTAAATTCAACACTGACGTGATTGATGATTTCAAAGGGAGGCTTTATTGATCCACTTCACAGACAAGTCTCATCGATTGCAAGTCTGGAATGAATAAAAGTTTTTTTTTTTCTTTTTTTGCTTTTTTCCTTTTGCACCCCCACTTTTATTTCCCCCACTGAGAAAGAGATTGTACAATCAGAGCATCAGTGTGACCTATATGGGTAGTTTGGAGCCAAATCACATCTTTTACAAAGGAAGCCTGAGCAAGGACATATGGAACGGTGATTGCTGGGTGGAGGGACCCTGGGCTCTTTTAAGGTGTCGCACGCAATGCAACAGTTAAACCCCGTGCCTTTCTCAGCCTTTACGTATGTGACTTGTGGCACAATCGCTGCTAACTAACAATAGTAATTGGTAGAAGAGCCTTAAGTTCTCATTTTTACCAACCCTTCGCACGGATCAGTTTGGAAGAATTAACAGAGGCATTGCTTGCAAATGAAATACATTTTATTTTATTCACCAGAGTAAAGAAGTGCCTTGTCTAATACAGTGAACTAACTGTAAGCTACTGCAAGCACACGCCTCGCAATCCTGCCAACAACACCAAATTTTGAGGCAGTGGTTTCTAAATCCAGCTGGTCTACTCATACGATGATGCATCCATATATTCAATAATCAGTGGGATTCTTTACAAATAGTCCAACTTTGCTGGGGGTCTCAGCATGATTAAGTTGAGGAGTGGCTGTTTCACAGAGAGCCAGCCGCCTGTGGTGCATCACGCCTCTCGCTGCAGTCGGCAGTGATGGAGTGACGGATGCTCTGACAGATTGTTTCTCTTCCCCACCCTTTCCCCCTCAACACACACCTCCACTCCCCCGTTGACATGCCCCCATGGCTTGTGCTCATACTTTGTTATTCCCTGAGAGCGGAGAGGTCTCCTTATTAGTGCATGAACCTGACACTCGTCGCATGTCTAATCCCAGTAAATCAACAGGAGAGGCGGCGAAGCCCGGGCGCATCGTGACACCACCTGGTTCGGCTGCAGAAACTTTCTGCATATTCAGGGTGATCTGGCCTGCTAATTCACCATTGGCTGCTTGAATTACACAAACCTGGTTTGGTCAGGAATCAACAGCTCGCCAGATTGCTGCAACAAGGATAAGAGTTTTTTTTTTATTTTTCCCCATCCCATCGTGCTGGATCTCATTGGCAAATGCACTTCAAACATCAAAAGTGCTTTGATTAAATGGTACGCAGGCAAATCTTTTTCATTCTAGTTTTTTCCCTTTTGGTCGGGGTGTAGTGGGCCCTTCTTCCTGAAGGCCAAAGTTAATGCTGTTGCAGAAAGAACTCGGATACACTCCCACGTGAAGTGGCCATGTGAGGAAAGCCCAAAGGGAGGGAAAAAAAGAGCCTTGAATGAATTTGAGAGGCAGAGAGTGGGAGAGAGGCAGATGTAGGGAAAGTTCAAACATTACTGGTCCTCAAATATCCTTTTTGGTTTCTGGTTCAAATGGAATTTGGCTGTAAGTGTCTGCTAAAAGCTCCATTTTTGTTGCCCCCCTCCTTCGTCGCCGCCGAGCTTTTAGAGCTAGATGATGACAGATTGTGAGCTACCTGATATCCTTCATCATTCTCCCCCAGTGGAGGTGTTTGTTCCAACCCGAGCAAGTCCTCAAGGACTAACAAACAGCCGGCGGGTTTTGATGGACTACAGGGAGACATCTGCTCCGCCTGCTTTCGCCATGCATGTTTGGAACACCATGTTTCACTAATCAATCAATATGCAAGCCTCGTCTTCTTGGCTTGTTGATCAACCTTACAGACCTCACGGTTATAAAGTCATTATGTCAAGCTGTCATTGTGGGTTGGTTTTTGAGGAGCTGCAGAGAGTGGATATGACAGCAGGCATGACAGAGTGCTCAATATAACCTCAACAACATTGTCACAAATGCGCTCGGAGCGCCCTCGGGGATAAACTCTGTTCTGTGCGCTCCAGGGAGCAAGGGGGCAAGGAAAGCGTCTGCGCGGTGCAACCTGATTTGCGGTTACAGGGCACAGCAGCCCTTGCCAAATGATCAGCAGAATATCATCCCCAGACCCCCAAAAGGTCCCGTGAGTGCCGCGATCCATTTGAACTTCGAGTTGCTCATGTCAGCAGATGTGTTTCTGCATTGTGATGAGCTCTTATGGGATTGCCGTTGGAGGTTTTTCCGCCTCTAAATGTCCTGCCTGCTGTTGACAGGTGGTTCCAGAGCTGAGGGGCCCCCCAGGGTGTCCTCTGGGAGTTACAGAGAATTTGCTGCAAAATTATGCACATCAGCTTGTTTCCTCCCTAATTTCTCAACGGAGACAATATATAGCTGTCAAACGTGAACAGAAATAATAAAAATGCCGGGCGAGGAATAGACAATGTATCGACACTAGTTATCGGTTGAGCCGATATTAACAACCGGTATTTATTTCCATCTCATTGCCATTTGTTTCTGGGGGAGGTTGGTCCATTGACAGTGTTAGTCAAGCTACGCAGGATCATGAGGAGTTTAACTGAACCAGAAAGGCAGTGGTGAAATCAGCAGTGTGGTTGTTTTTTTTTTTCAATAAGTCGAAAGGATAGTAAAATATATTTAATACATCGGATATCGGTACATATCGGTTATCGACTTTAACTGTCTCAATAATTTCAGGTGATACATTAAGACATTCAAAGTGGTTTCAAAGGGATTGTTAAGCTCACTTTGTAAAAATGCAAGAATAATATTCATTCTTTGATTGCTGAGTTACTATAGTTACAATCAAAAGTTTGGTCCTTTCTTTGTATTGGAGCTCAGTTTGTTCACTAATGCAAGTCAGCAAATAAAAAACAATCATTTGTAATTGTTTTCCAGTTCAGACAATCAAACTTGGCCCCTTCTCCCAGATCCCAAAAATTTGTATTAAGACATTGTTAGTGATGGCCCAAATATACCATTGGGCCAGCGTTGCATGGAAGTTAACATTAATGACTCTAAATAAACAACCAAAGCTACTAAAGAATGGTTTGGGTCAATGCATATCTGTGGCCTGAAATGTTTATTTTTTTAATTTGCTTTCTTGTCATTTTGAAACTAATTGTGTTGTAAGCACATTGAAAAAGTTGTTTACACATGTAAAAGGCTGACTAAGATTTCTATAGGTAAAACTAAGCCTGGATAAGCCCCGAATCCATGCAGGTTAAAGAAAGGTTGAGGTTAAAGGGGGAGCAAAAGGTGAAAGTCTAAAATATATCTTCCCTTGACCCCCATGAGAAATTTAAAAAAGAAAAAAGAGAAAAAACAATCTTGGAGCTAAGGCAGTTCCCATAAACCAAGAGTCAATATTGCATGTCACAGAGAAAATGCTGCAGGGACATCTTCCAGGCTTGAATTCCTCTCTGTCTCCGAAAGGATGGTAGAAGCAACGACAGAGGAATTGCAGTTCCTGTTTTCAGCAGACAGTGCGTTCTGGATATGCAAATATAAATGAGTGTCTGCGCCTGACATTAGCCAGATAATTGTGAGTTTCTATCCGTAATGTTTACCTAAAAGCCAAAAGAGCAATGTCTTTCTTGACCACAATCATAATCATATTGCATTATTATTATATGACTAAATTTGTTCATTATTCTTCCAGTATTTATGTATGCTTGCATGTATCAATACATGTTTAAAGTACCACATTTCTTATTTGATAAATAAGAAAATTGCATTTAATTGGTATTGTGTCAGTTATGGTTCTAATAATCATATCAGTTGATGTATGTTCTTCCTTTGGCGTGGAGTGAAGCATGGATGTCATGGGCATTTTAACAATAAACTAACATTTTAACGAACAACACTTTTTCTAGAGTTACTAGCTGTCAGACTTGGCTAGAATTACTCCAGTCTACGTTTATTCCGACACTGCTGGTAAATGTGCGTGCCATTAACCTACGGTTATTACCCGAAAACATGGTTGACACCAACGCCTCTCGGTGTCAACGTCAGGCTGCTGCAGTTAACACGGCGGTCGTTAGGGGGCAGTGTAGCCTTCACACAGACGTCATACGGACGCTCTCCAAAGCGGAAACTGCTTGTCGTTGACTGAAGCAACATGGTGTCGCCCTTGAGCCAATGCGAGTGTAAACAAGCGGCTCGTCTCTGTCGCAGTATTTAGTGTTTTAATAGTGTGAAGTAGGAACGTTTCGGGTTTAGGAGCTTCATGGCTCTCCGGGTGTTCGGCCGTCTGCTCAGAGATGGAGCCGCCGTCTCTATGCGGCGGGTCGGGTCTGCTCGGCAGGAAAGTGCGTCATGCCGCCTCGCTGCGGGTCAGTGCTAACGCTCAGGTTTCTGCTGCTCCTCCGTCTCACGCTGTTTAAGCAGGGAGACATAGCTGAGCATTATTAGAGCAAGCTGGAGTAATGCGACATTTAGCTAAATAAAAATACTCTTTTGTGACCATCATGATTATTGCTTAACTAAACTAAGCTTTTTCATGTTAATTTAATTTCATTTTCACCACAAATGAGCTATTCCTATGCGCAATTTTTTTTTATGGATTCTTTGTGATTCAGTTCTAGTGCTCATATATTTATTGGTTTATTGTTTTTCTAAATTAAGAAAGGACTTTATTTGTTGTGAAGTAAGATGCTTTTCTTAAATAATAATACTAATAGTAAAATTACTGCAAATTTTCAAAAACAATGTTTTTTCTTTTATGTTACACTCTGGCCCCACACCCCACAACAAAAATGAGAAAAATTCAAATGAAGTAGAACAATAAAGCAGAAATGATATTAAGCGGAGATAAATGCCTTCATGTCACAGAACCAGTAAAAATGATTTAAAGTGAAAAAATAAGCGGAATAGAGGTAAAAGGTATTCCATAAATGTTAAAAAAAGAAGACATATCAGACCAAACTAGAATTTAAAGACATGAAAATATATTTAAAGGGAATTTACAAAAAACTATATGCTGTGAGACAAAGTTTAGAAAACCTTATAACTTTAAAATCCAGACAAACCTTTGTTGATGCAAAGGTTTGGATTTAATAAACTATCTTGGTTGTTTTTTGCTCATTGGGTTGCAGCTAAATAATTAAAAAAATGTGAATGTAAAATTTCTCAACCATCCATTAGAGTTTTGCAGTTCTATACGTATCCTGTGCTCTTTCTGCACTGATGCTTTATGAGTCTGTGAGGTAGTGAGGAGGACATATGTGAATTTGGTGCAGGACATTCACCAGGGCAGTGAGACAGTGGTGAGGTGTGCGGTAGGAGTGGCAGATGGCATGATGTACCTGATCAGTCTTCTTTAAATGGTCAAAGCTAATCCTAACTTTGGGCCAGACATAAGAACTGAACTCTAGTGTGGGTCATTTACCCTGGGATAGATGAAAAGTAGCAACTGAAACCCCAAGTTTGCTGAAATGTGGCATTGCTTCTATTGTTTTGTTTTTATTGTAAGCAAACCTTCATCTACCCGCTTCCCCTTAGGGAGTTTTATAACTATGCATGTTTAGAGGGTTGGTTTGACAGAAGGGAATGTTGTGGATAGGATTAAATAGAGGAAGGTGATTCAGAAGACAAATTTTTTTTAATGCAAAAAGCCAAAAAAAAAAAAAAACTCCACGAGACATTGATAACGTCATGCAATTCCCAGCATCTGCTTCATTAGAATAAGAAGTTTTTGAAGAATTTTCGGAGAGACATTTTTGACAAGAACCCTGTGAATAAATCCTAATAATGTTCCAAATCATTCAGCATCCAGGAAGCGCAATCAGTCATCTCGCTCTGGCACGAGCATCAAAGTCACAGAGATGTTGATGTCTTAACAGGAAGCGCTGCCGCCTGCAGCCGAGGCGGGAGGCAGGGATTCATCTTCACTCCCGCTTGTTTTATTACATCTGAAGCATTTCTCGGCGGAGTGATGAAAGGCAAAGCAGCGGAGACGGACAGCGGCGTTTATCACCTCCCAGCCTCAGTTCCTCCAGACAGCAGTAAGCAGGCCGTTGCCTCGGAGATTTACCGGTCTGACTGTGCAGGCCTGGCGTTATTTTCAAAAAGTGCTGATGATGTCATTCTGTCACCAATTTGACATGCCGTTGTTTTTCCTCTCTAATCATTTTCCCGCGCGTCATGTCTTTAAAGGTGAACAGCTATTCTTGTTGGGGAGACATCCTGACCAGCCTCCCGACTCAAAGGTGCTGAAGGTGGCTATAATCGGAGCGCCAAACGCCGGGAAGTCCACGCTGTCCAATCAGCTCCTCGGCAGAAAGGTCTTCATCTGTCTTTGAAACCTGCTTTAGCTGTCGTCTCATTTCACTATAGAGGAGGCGATGCTCACAAGTCTTTTATCGTTGCTCAAAGGTGTTCGCTGTATCCAAGAAAGTTCACACAACGAGGACACGTTCTCTGGGCGTCCTAACAGAGGCCAACACACAGATTGTAAGAGCTTCACCAGAGATTGGAGTTGGGGTGTCTCGATACAGATTGATGATACCGATATCGGATCTTTGAGTATCAGCCGATACCAATATTGACCCGATACGAGATGAGCATGAATCACTCATACTTTTAATTATTTATTTTAGAAAAGGCTCGATCAATCAAATTAATAGTCAACGACAATAAATATGACAACAACTGACCAATTTATTATTTACCAACCTGTCTGCGCGTCAAACACTGGAGCAAATGTTCTTTGGGCATGCTTACATCCCAGATGCTAGAAGCAGGCCAATATATAATTTGATAGTTTTCTTTGGCTGTTATCAGACCAATATCTGATATCAATATCGGATCAGGACACCCCTAGATAGTGCAGCTCTAGAGGAAAGACCTGTATCAGTCGGTTTTGTGCTCACTTTGCAGATTTTGCTGGACACCCCTGGCCTCACCACACCATTGAAGGCCAAAAGGTGCACTTCGTGTTCACTTATTTGTCGTTATTAAATGTCTCTACTCTGTCTGAGGTTGTAACGGATCATCTGCTTTCAC
The DNA here is from genome assembly GCF_027474105.1 of Poeciliopsis prolifica. NCBI lineage: Eukaryota > Metazoa > Chordata > Actinopteri > Cyprinodontiformes > Poeciliidae > Poeciliopsis > Poeciliopsis prolifica. The sequence goes on from NW_026562394.1 coordinate 7,834,889, forward strand.
AGACACCAGCTGGAGAAATCCTTGCTCGTGGATCCCTGGAACACCATCAAAGAAGCTGACCTGAGTATGAGATGTTCACGTCTAGATCTGAGCCGCGCTTGTGGTTTAAACGTTTCCGAAAGCCGTACCAATCGAACTGTTGTCGATTTCCAGTGGTTGTCCTGGTGGACGTGTCAGACAGATGGATGTGCTCCACGCTAGACTTCGAGGTGTTGAAATCTCTAGCCCAGCATCCGCAGATCCCAGCAATCCTGGTGCTCAACAAGGTATTCATCTCTCATACTGTCCTCACATTGTGATGCTGCCACCAAACACGATGTTCTACTTTTTGTTGATATTGGTGCTGGATCACGTGACTGAAAAACATATCACAATATAAGGGTTTCATAGCAGTCGATATTGATAATTATTGATTTGTTTTCTTTGAATATCTGAAATACTGCCAAACTGATGGCGTAAACTTTCATGTTTTGGTCAGTTTTCACTCTACATTGTTTTTTTAAAGCAGTTATAAGTAACTGTGGTAAAAGATAAAAATGGTAATGCAGAAGTTACTCAATAGGCTGTTGCTAGGTAACCAAAGAGGGAGTCGGTTAGTTGATGCCACCATCCTAGCTTAGCTGACAGTGACAGGTTGAGCAGCTAATGTCTTTCTTCTGCCTACATCCCCCAGAATGCTTTGTGGTTCTTGTTCGGAGTTCAGTGCGGACATATCATACATTGATATTGATCACATGTCTATTGCAACATATACATTTTTATGTATTTATTCTTCAGCACTAGTTGTTTAAATTTTGAAATTATTTTTTCATCTCTTGTCCCTGGGAAGTTAGGAATTTGTCAGCTAAAAACAAACAAAGGTGATACAGAACACGGCTAAAATGACTTAAGTCCACTAATTTCATAGCAAATGAATATAAACATCCCACAAAAGCATTAAATTTGTGGTTGTGGTTTAACAAAAAGTCAAATGGAGAGTAGACCTTGTGCTTCAAATTATTAAAGGAAATCTCTCATTATCCATCAAACATCTAAAAGAAGCACTTCCCACTCTCACCACTCTAACTCTGCCTTTTGATGGTAAAAGATTAATCTATTCTGTCTCTGTCAGTCTGTCTGCCATGCTGTCTATTTTAACTTCTCAAATCCAGTTTGTGGCTCTTGGCTTCAAGCCTTTTGGCTCCTGCAGCTCTGCTGTGCTTCCTCTCTCCTCCATTTTCAATCTACATCATACGGAAGAGCCAACTTTTTCTTGAACATAACCCAAAACTGTAAGAAAAAAAAAAAAAAGCTTTGCTTCCATGTGCTCTTTAAGAAAAGCCTTTTGTGATGTTTTAAGGTGGACTTGTTGAAGGCCAAGAACAGGCTGCTGGACATCACGGCGCAGCTGACGTGTGGCGTGGTGAACGGACGGAGGGTGCGGGTCAGGCCCGTCATCAAGCCTCCGTGGGCTAGAAAGAAACCAGAGAGGAGTTCCGAGTCATCTCCCGACGACGAGGACACGGCGGCGCTCGAGGGCGGTGAAACGCCAAACTCTGTGCTGAGCAAAGAGAAACTGAAGCAGCTGAGGAGTCAGCAGGGCTGGCCTCACTTTAAGGACGTCTTCATGCTGTCTGCTGTGGACAGAGAGGATGTGGAGACTCTGAAGGTGAGCAGTCACACAAGACAGGGACGCAGGGGGTGTTTAAAGCGCGTTACACCGTAGCTACGCTCACTGCGCTAACTGTCCTGGTAATGTGGAACAAAATAAAGAAAAAAGTACGCTAAGGTAATAACATAAAGTTTCCTACGTATGAGTTATTTGGCTCCTCTCTAATTAAACTAAATAACAAAAGTGGGAAAACATAATTAATGCTGTAAAAAAGAAGAGTATAAGTAAAATAGTTTACATTAAATCTCTACACTAATATAGTTGTTGGAGTCAGCAGCAGAAAAATTACATAACCTGCAAAAGTATTGATAAATATCTGTCATTTTGCTGGATGATAAATTGTCATAATAATAATCTATTGTTGTTCTGAGACCATTTTTACATAAATTGATAATGGCATAATAAAGCAAGTTTGCCCTCATAAAGAGCAACACTTTTACATTTCCGTTAATAAAGAGGGTAAGTTTTGAAACTTTGAAAACCATTCCTGCTTCGTCTCCCTCTTCATAAATATCTTTCCGCTTGTGCCGGTCCAACACATAAAATCTGAATAAATACGTCGAAGTTTGTGGTTGTCACACGTTCAGATGCGAAGACTACCGGACACGACCGTCAGTTATCAATGCATTTCACGTATCGCTTGTTCTTGCAGAGCTACTTCCTGGTTGAAGCCAAGCCCGGACCCTGGAAGTACCACAGCGAGGTTCTGACTGACCAGAGTCCAGAGGACATCTGCACAAACATCATCAGGGAGAAGCTGCTGGAGTATCTGCCACAGGAAGTGCCCTACTCCATGACCCAGGTGAGGGAAACCGTCACAGCACTGTGGCCCGTTTAGCGCACAAGTACATGTTTCATCTTGGGCTGAACCTAACGATTATTTTAGTAATCAATTAATCTGTCAATTATTCTAAAGATCAATCGATTAATAGAAATATTTTTACTTAACCGCTTCAGCCTTTTTTTTTCTTCACAATATTAGAAATACATTAAATGATGCAATTAAATACATAACTCAGTCTTTTATTCATTCAAATAATTGATTAACCACAATTAATCATGATTAATCGAATTAATTGTTTCAGCCCCAAGTTAATAAATGAAGGTTATTTTCTTCATGTCATCGTAAATTAGGCTGCCGTTTCTTCTTGTGTTTTAAATTTTAGTTTTAAAATCTGATTTGTTGTGCTTGTTGCCTCTGGTGTTTTTTGACAGCTTAATTCATCTTAAAGGATTTTATTATATAAAAGCAACACGTATGAAATAAGAACTATAATTACAGCCTCGGATCTCCATTCAGAGCTCTTTTTTTTTTTAACTCCCCAGCTGTTTATTTGACCCAACATTTAGTTTTGTTAATAAGTGCAGATAGTTTCTGTTCTTAAAAATCTGTCTCCGTTTTCAGTCTATTGAACTCTGGCAGGATGGAGAAAACGGGAGCTGGATATTTCCGTGAAACTGCACACCAAGAAAGAAACTCACATGGTAAGTCCTCCAGCGTTTCTGTCTGTCTGGTCGTAAAGCGTCTGGCAGCTTCACGTGCCTGCATGTCCGCTCGGCGGTTGGACATTAACGTCCCCTGTGTTTACCTGCAGTTTGTCATATATACACACTGCATCATGTAGCTGCGGCAGCTGTCCAGCAGCTTAACCCAGAAACGTCTCTGCGGAGACAAACGTGCACGTCCCAGTCGGTGTAAACGCCTGAGACTTTGGCTTTCCTCAAGCCCTTCATCCGGTGACATCACGAGGTCAAAATGTGCAGCTGGACGCTGTTTACAGACAAGCAGCACATAAGTATGCTGATGTTAACATTTATCTGCGTGTAATCTTTAACAGAGGCCTCCCAGAGTCATCCTGGTTGACTGAATGTGACATTTTGTTTAGGATGATTAATTTTATGCTCCATTTTTAGGATGGAAAAGTTAAATTGTTAGTCTGTAACGTGTATTCTGTTTATGTTGCATTCATTGAAACATGAACATTTGACTCAGTTTGGCTTTTTTTTCAACCAAGAAATTTACACAAAGAATCCTTCCATATCAAAGTGAAAACTGATTTCTACAAAACAGTGACAATTAAACAAAAATAGGTTTCATAAAATAAAGTGATTGCGTAAATATTTACTCCCTTTGAAGCGACTGACCTAATTCAACAGAGGGCCAGTCAAATGGTGCTGTTAGTCTCACAATGAGTGGAGTGGGGCTCAGTGACTGTGTGTCAAGTGATTGTAGTGTAAAGACAACTGGAAGATCCTTTCAGTTGTCATCACTTATTTTATGTTACTTTTTTTTAAATTTAATTGTCATTATTTTGTAGAAATCAGTTTAGATAAAAACTGATTTCTGTTGTATAAAAAAAAGCCACATTTTGTTCAACGATTGATTTGTAAAACTAAAAGCAGCAAAACACCTTTTTAAAGGTACTGTTTATACATATCTTCCCCATTTACCCCTATTTTAAACTTCTTCTCTTTTTTTTTAATCTCATATATATTTAATCAACCTTTTTGGACTCTGCATATTAGATGAGAAAGAACATTTGTAGATGCATCTGTGCTGCTGAATGTTTCAAGGCCACTGCCCTCAAAAGGAGTCATATTTAGGAGAACTCGGTTTTCCAGGATGGGTATAGAAAGCGCTGCAAACCGATGTCTGACCAACAGCCTCTGAATAATGTTTTCCATCAAGTTATATTTTCTGGCCTTTCTGGTAATTTCATAGAATGGACACAGAAAAATGTAGTTTATATGCAGTGTAATTGTTTGTAATTTCCAACAGGAAAGCAGGTAGTAAAACATATCACAACGTTGGGTTACAGAAAGAGAGAAACATCTTTACTCCATTTCGATCGATCGTCTGCAGCTCCAGGTAGTCTAAAATGAACTGGACTGTATAAAGGTTTTAAAGCATATGCAGGTTTTAAAACGTCATGGCGTTTAAACCGTAACTTGAAAAAGGGCTGAAATGATTAATCGACTTAATCGTGATGATTTCATTACTGGCCAATATGCAATGGAGGTTAAAAGACATGAAACAAAATACCAATAATAATATGTTATGAATCATATATGTCTGGTAATCATATCAGTTTATCAACCTGGATACCCGGAACCAACATAAAGGGATTTATTGTTCATTTTACCAAATATTTTCTTGCTTTTTTCTGAATCTGTTTTCCATTTTAAATCCATTTCAATTCTTTTTTTGACTTATAACCTGCATTGCAGTAGTTTTTCATTGGAGTAATTTAATATTGAGCTCTTTGGTCAAAAATGTAATTTTTTTAATCGATTAATCGATCAAATCGAATGAAGCCTGTTGCGTCGCTTCTCGGTTCTGCAGAGCATGGTGATCGGCCCGGCCGGCCAGATGGTGGCGCGGATCGCCCGGGAGGCCGGGGAGGACCTGAGCCGGGTCTACCTGAGGGACGTCCGGCTGAAGATCTCTGCCAAGCTGAAGAAGTGAAGAAAGCCCGAGAACTCCTGGGACCTTTTTCCCTCTGCCAAAAGACAGACCCGGTGCTAGAGAGGCGACGGCCTCATCGGGAAATGACCCGGAGCCGGGAGGCAGCATGTGCTCCATCTCGGACCTGGCTTTCACTCCTCCTGTTTTGTTTCAAGAGTTGTCCTCGATTAACCCGTTTGCAGGGACATGTTACTGTATTTAGAAGTGAGGGGCGGCCTGTCCACGCGTTCCTCAGACAACAGCAGAATAAAAACCCAGCTGAAGTGTATTTTTAAGCTCCGGTAGCTCTTTGGTAGCAAACATGACACGGCGGCTCGTCAAGTGGATGTTTTGACGCGGCTTTGACAGCTCCTTCATGGCTGAGCGGGTTTGGCAGGCTGCGAAAAGGCCGAGACGTTTTTATCTTTGGCTCTCAGCGCTTTTTCTCCCCTCGGCGGGCGCAAACGCTGCGCTGTAGATAAACCGAAGGCGAGAGCTGCACCGTCATGTTCACTCACATGTCCCTGATGCACCGTCCAACCCAGTTCCCTCCACTCCCTTTATCACTTTAGCCGTCTCTGCTGCCCTTTGAAGTGCAGCCATCCATCTCTGCGACCATCACTTTCCCTCGTCTTCTCCGTGTTTTTAACGCTCGCTCCGTCCTTTTGGCTCCTATAAAGCCCGACTCTGCCTCCGAGGGCTACATTGTCTCCCTAATGGATGGGGAAAGTGGAGCACTAACCTGATGCTGAAGTGGGTCAGATAATGGGGATTAGATTCATTCCCGCCGCCTGTGGGTTAACTCAGCGGTTCAGGGCATCTTGATGAATAACCAGTAAGAGTCCTGATGTCAGGGAGAGAGTTTCCTCACAGACGCAAGCTGTGTCTGTCCCCCGAACAGCTGCTGAGATCGCTGCCTTAGACCAGCTGACTCCAGCGAGGGCCAGAAAATTTATTTAGGTCTTACGCAGGATGCCCGCGCATTCTTAAACAGTCTACAACTCCTGTAGCTATTTTACAAAAACGTAAATTAGCCTTAGATAAGTTAATCATAATGGTAAATTAAAATTTAATTTCACCACGTCTACTCAACCCCGCATATTTTATGTTTTATTTTTTATTTCTTGCTGAACTTTTCTGTCAGGCAAAAGCTTGAGTCGCCCTCTTCGTTACGATTCTCAAGACGGTTGAAGCTAAGTTTTTTTTTTTACTAGCTAGCTAGCAGGTGTATAGTTTTATACAATACTCGTCATGTATATATTTACTGACTTTAGGGCGATATTCATACACATTCATTCACTCATAACTGTCTTAAAACTATTTTTTAAAGTTAAAAAGTCTTAAGTTTGACTTTTTGAAACCTGTTATGAGTTATGAGAAACCTGTTATAAACACAAAACCATTAAGAGCAGATTGTACAAATGAAGAGGCACTCATGTATGGGAGACAACCACATCATTTTTATTTGACATTATTGGTTTAAATGTAACAAAGCGCCAGCTCGTCCTTTCCCTCGTCGTCATTGAGCGAAGGCCGTGGAACCCTTACCATTACTAAAACTCAGTAATGGTAACGGTTTAACTGCCCCCCTCGGCTGTGTGTTCGGCCCCCTGACGTTTCAGCCCGAGTCTCCTTCGGCGGAGGTGGAATGATACCCTGGATAGTACATCATCTATACTGTAGTGTCTCTTTAAAAAACTTACAGTATAAGATGATATCCTGTCCAGGGCACAAGACAGAACAGCCAATCAGCCAGTCCCTGGCTCGTCGGGAATCTGCAACTAAAAAGAAATTTGGGGTGAAAATGATTTCAAAATACAAATAAATTCAGATCGATTGGCCGCCGCCTCCTGTCTGAGCTGTCCTCACCTGTCTGCACCTTGTTGTTAGACATCTTCATTACAAGTGCTCATGTCTGGTCTATGTCTCCTAACTGCTCAGTCTGTTGGGCTCCAGCACTTAAAAGGTGGCCCCCCTCAGCTCATTAGCATACCGTGATGACATCTGGGGTGGACCAGAGAAGTTTTTTTTTTTTTTTTTTTCCCCTCCTTATCTTCTCTCAACCTGATTGCCACAGTCCAGTAAAGGTCCACACCCTTGTGCCTCGTCCTGAGGCTGTTACATGTGTGGAGACACCACACATGTGTCCTGAATGCAAGAGCGGCGAGAAGAAAGGGACCTTTTAAGAACCCAGTTTGCAGTTTCCTGCAAGCCATGAAGGGAGCATGTTGAAGTTGGATTACACCAAACTGTAATATTTCAATCTGCAGGTGCATTTCCAAATGTAATACTGTCTAAAAGTTTGACAGCTTTTGTCACTCACTTCAAAAAGTGGAAGTTATATCGCACATAATTACAACACATGTAATGAAATGTTTCAGTTCCTCTCATTTCTTATCATTTTGATGATTATGACTTAAAGATCATGAAAAACCCAAATTGTCTCAGGAAATTTGAGCCACAGTCCAAAAAAGGTTAAAGATTTGGCCAAGAAAATAGAAAACGACTGCTAACTCCTCCCCCAAAAATGTGGCAGTAATCTTCTTTATTTTATTGCGGCACTTTGTGTTTTGGATCTTTAAAGATTTATGTAATCCATTAAAAAAAAGTTTATTATTGTGCAGAGTACACAGAAAAAAACAAACTATAAACTAATTTTTGCAGTTTAAATATGCCAATTCTAGTAACAAGGGCAAAAGGTTTGGTACTAAAACTGTCATTCATTTCTTGTGCCGACTTGTTCCTGAACGTCAGAAGCTTGTAGTGTTGGGATAAGGAGAAAAATAGCTGGATTGTTGTTCAGTGCTTAAAATATCCTCTTTTTACATTCAAGTAAATTCCACATTTCATTTGGAAGTCAAGGTCCCAGAATCTGGAGGAAGAGCGAAGGCCAAAGTTTAGTTTATTGCTTTATTTAGAGCCATACAAAAAGAAGAAAACGATGCATGTCACGCCTTTTCCTGGAAGAAAAAATGGCTGCTACACTTTAGAGTACGCAGAAATCTAACTTGTTTGTCCTCTTGAATTTGAAAAAAAGAAACATGGCTACATCACCATGATGCTGCCACCACTATGCTTCACCAAGAGGGCCTTTAAATTTGACTTCTAGCGCAGGCCGCACAGTTCAGACTTTTAGTTTTAACTAATAATAATAATAAAGTAAACGTTTCCCTTTCATTTCACAGTTATGCACTAATTTAAGGTTTCAGCGTCAGACATCGAACTCTGTGGCCGAAACGTAACTAAATGAATCCCTCTATGTACTCAGCCACACTGTTTTCCTTTTTTTTTTCTGACTTGCTGTGCCCTTTGACCTTTCTTGGCTACACTCTAATCAGAAGAATCCCGACAGTCAGCCAAGACAACGTTCCTTCATAAAGCCACCAGGACCTTTATCTCCCCACGTGGAAATCAATCTGCATCTCTCCACTCCTCCGGATCTCCTCGCTGCTGGATTTATGTGCAAAGCGTCCACTGTTTGGAATTTAATACCTCTATATGTCAGCTGAGGTGGCGTTATCTGACTTATTAAAGCCGCCACGTTTCTCTTTCTTTCTCCTTTTTTTTTTTTGTCGTGTCCTCACCCGGGTTGTGGGATGAGGAGGAAGGCGTTCTCATCCTCGTCACGTCCACGGCGTCAAAAATCACGGCTCATCCGTGACGGAGGGCGTTTCCCGCTGCGTTTTTGTCTTTAATCCCCGACAGTTTGTCCACGTGCGTTTAAAAATAAACTGTTTCTTCTTCTTCTTCTTCCTGGAGGAATCAAGTCGTCTGACTTGAAGGTCTTTCAGCTCTGCTCAGCCAGTAAACCGACAGCAGAAAGTTTGGGGAGCTGCGAACTAAAACGGCTTGGGGACAGGAGGGGCGTTTGTCCAGGTGGACTGACTTTTCGAGCGGCATTGATGAATGCCCCCCTCCTCCGAAACCGAGTCATTAATATGGAAATACCCTCCATACTCTTAATGTGCTCCTTCTAAGGTCAGCGTCGTTTATCACACTTCCCCTCCTGAACAAAAATCCAGTACTTTACTCTGGTAATGATGTGAGTGTTCCTCAGAAAGGGCCCGGGTTAGGTGGGACCCGGTGGCTCCTGGTCAGGGTGTGTGTGTGTGTGTGTGTGTGTGTGTGTGTGTGTGTGTGTGTGTGTGTGTGTGTGTGTGTGTGTGTGTGTTGTCCCTCCTGCCGGGGCCGATAAACACACAGGCCCAGATTATCTGGGTGGTTTCCGTGGAGTCCAGAAGCTTTTATCTGCAAGCAGAGAAGCCGCTGCTCTTTCTGCGAGACAGATAAGTTTGTGCCAGTCTGTGATCATTAGAAGACGCTTTCATTGAGTGTTCAGCAAGCTTTAAACGTGCTCAACTGAAACTGGACCAAAATCACCCAGTTAAAAAGAATCGAGAGCCACAAAAAAAAAAGTTTTTCCACCAAAGGGCGGAGAACTGACTTTCATTTTTGGCCGCATCAGATCATTAATATACGTAAAAAGCCGCTTGGTTTTGATTGGTAGTGTTATTCTTCAAGGTAACAACCTTCGATTGTTACCTTGAAGGTTTTATTCATGCAGGTTTAGAAGCCAGTGGGCCTCCTAAAAATCAATGGCCGGCCGGATTCGGCCCCCGACCCTCGAGTTTGACACATGCGTACCGACTCGACATAAAACTAAGCAAGCGTTACTTTAATTAAACAAATAAAGTAGATCTGTGCTTGGAAAGGAAAGTCATTCTAGATGTAAAATATCCAGAATGATGTTTTATTGTTGAAAGTAGATTTGGATGCAGCATGTTCTTCCTCTGGGTAAAAGCTACGTTCGGTTCAGTCGTTATAATTTAGTTGTAATCAAACTTCCTTAGTTCATGAGAAGTAAAACCAGCTTTTTCTTTTCCCACACTCATATTAGATCTTTATTTTTTTTTAATACAGATTAATTAAGAGTTTGGAGACACGTCAACAGATCACACAGGGCTGATGTCCCACGTCAGTTTGTTGGGTTTTCACAAGATGAGGTTTTTCAACTTATGGCCGACTCATTACGGTTCTAACAGCAGATTAGAAAACGTCCTGCAAAGTAACAGAAGATTTTTTTTTTGTGCTGAAAAATGAGCTTCTTATCGGCTGAGATAAGGCTGAACAGAGCTGCGTGCGACGAGAGAGGAGGACAGGACATTTTAATCCTGCTCCGAAGTGGAACTGTGGGTGTTGTCGATATTTGTGAAACCAAACGCGAGCCACTTGTGTTGGTTTAAAAAAAAAAAGGGTAGAGTAAAACAAACTGTGAGAAAGCAGACATTTATTCATTGTTTTATGATTATTTCAAAAAGAAGCTCATCCAAGTCGGTGGTTCCCAAACACTTCCTGTTTCCCATATTAATATCGTAAAACTGTATTTATTTCACATTTGTTATTACAAAGATGGCATCAACAGCCAACTTATTGTGTATAACACAAATAGCTGCCACAATTTTTGTCAGCTTGATTTCTGAAGATCTCAAAATATGTTGACGTATGACCCCCAACTTTGACCTTTTTGCCATTTAGCAGACAGAACAAATTATCCTGCTTCTAAAATTTAGGAACTATTTCCAGCCTGCATATCTGATCAATAGGCTGAATAAAAAACATAAAATCTAAAAAATAAAAAATCCCCACCGTGGTTGGTTCGTGTCCCGTTCCTGACTCTTGTTGCATTTTGTGCTTTTATGATCTGATCATCATCCACCAGCATGAAATGTGTTTTTAATTTCTTCCATAGTTAAGAGCCGCTAACTGTACAAAGACAATAAATGTAATCCAGAATTAAGGTTTTAATCCGGAAAGTAACGATGCGCACTCTGGTTGGTGGAAAAGCTCCTCGACAAACTGTTCATTTTATAGTTTGATCAAAGTGAAGTTGAGGAAATGTCCTTTCTCAGCCGTACAAATGTCACAAGAAATGACGATCACAAATCGGCATAATGCAGCAACAGGACGACTTCAGGTCTAGCAAAGGTTTTGGTCAATCCTCAAAATGCTTGCTTAAAAAGATTCTTGACATCAAGCATTATGTGAGTAAGTTCTTAAAGTTTTTTTTTTTTTTTATAATTTTTTTTCTCCACATTTTTGGCTGATGCCACTTGGAGAAATACCAAGATTGCGTTCTACTTCAATTTCAGTGTTATCCAAGTCTTCTTCTTCTTCTTCTTCTCCAGTACATTTACTGATGGGGATCGTCTGAGCTCCACTCGCATTAAAGTAAGAAGAACTGTCAAAATAAATCGTTTGGTGAGTTAACTTCACAGATAAAAGGCGCCTAGAAACTCTTCAAATAACAGACTAGTGGTTCCATCCATCTTCATAACACTCGGAAAAGTGTTTAAAAAAAATGTCCCTGCAGTGACCTCTACTGGCCTGAACTGGATATGACGGCTCTGTCAGAATGCAATAAATAAGTTATCCTGTGAAGGATCAATATGAACTTTATTAGGGAATTGTACAAATGATTTAATTCATTTTAATTACGTTCATAAGAGAAACTGAACACAGAGACAGACTGAAGGTGATATAACTTTATATTAGAGTGACTCAACACAGAATAACATGAACACATGCTTAATACTCCATGCTGCGCGGCTTCTCCTTACAGCACACGAGAAGCCGCGAAATAAAACCGAACGAAAGCATCAACAGACAGAATAGATGACAATAGACGTGTTTCACACGGAGATGAGAGTTAAGGCATAGTTTGAAAATGTTTTTTTTTGGTGTATTTTCATTTCTTTCTCAAAGGCTACATACACCAAGTCACAATAAGTTGCATCTGATTAGTCAATGGATTTTGCATTCTTTGGCACAAATATGATGGCCAAAACAACCGATGGGGTCAAAAGTTTCAAAATAAAACCTTTTTTTTTTTTTTTTTTTAAACGTATATAGACTTATTTAATAACAATTTAGCTATATATTCAAGTTCATTTTTATCTACAAGATTAGGCGAAAGCACATTTTTAAACAAAAATCCTGTCACTACTCTGAGGTGATAGTCTGCACGGAGCTCGTTACTTCAACAAAGGCACTAAGGAAATCTAATTTCCTAAAATTAAACAAGTATCACAAAGAGGTTCTGTTGAGTGAAAATGTGCGTCGTTGCTGCACAGAATTACAACAAATATAGGTAAGATTATAACATAGATATGTATTTTTTATTTTTATTTTTTTATACAACCTTTAACATAAAAAGTGTGACTGTTAGAAACCGGTGAGACATAATGTGACCGAAGAATGACAGAGGGGGAGAGAGCTGCCAATTATTTAATGTGCAGCCGAATGACATCAGAGTCTTTGAATGATTCTCGCTGACAGGAAAACGATCCATTCTCACCCGCCGGGTCGGAATGACTCACTTCCTGGGAACGGCTGAAAGCCACTGCACTGGCCGACAAACGAAAGAGGAGAACGCGACAAGATTTTAGCGCGCGAATGCGATTCCTGGATCTGTTCAGGCGTAAAAACGCTCAGAGCGTGTTAGAAAACAAAAACAAAACAAAGGGTCTTAAAACTTCACAGAAAGTACAAAAGTCAGAGGCAGAATGTAAGAAAAATGTTTATGGTCACAAACTCGGAAAGTCGTCGTTAAGCTCCTCTCAAAGTGGTTCATCGGCCATTTACCAAAAAAACAAACAAAAAACAAATAAACGACAATAATAAAAGGCAGGCCAAACATTCACAGTATGCTGGACAACACAGATGATTACAAAGTTTTAGATTTCTGACATTATGTAACAACTACAAGCTAGCCTCCCTTTCAGTTTCAGCTAACCCTTCAGAAAACATCAACCTGACTAACAATCTTTACGGTATTAAAACCAGAACATTTACATCACAATCGCTAGGGTCTGACATGATGACAAGAAGTGGATCGGAGGCAATTTGTATTTTTGGGTCCAGCTGCTCAAACTCAGTCATTCATCAGATCCACCAATCAAAAGAGCAACAAAGCGCAGATGTCATGTGAAGTGTTGCCAAACTGATCACATGCTTGTTTTCCAACTCGTGACATTTCATTTCTGCTTTTTCAGCGTGGGATTCACCATGCGATTACTCATGATGCGTACGCCGCTTCAAAGGGGGGGAAATAAGGAAGACGAACAGAGGAGAAATGAAATGGCAGCCTAACGTTTAGCTACTTGAGGTAATAGAAAAGGTTTCAGCAGCCCCAGCTGGGATCCAGGGTCTCCTTTAAGGCTATGTATGGCTTTCTTCTCGCTTCGCAGGTGCAAGTGTGTTCAAACGTGTGATAAAAGTGAGAGAAAAGAAAAAAAAACCCTACCAGATTTACTGTAACCACGTTTGAAAGAAAATAAACTCCATCCATGTTTGACCGGCATAAATCCAAATTAGTGCGCGGAGGTTTGATCAGGCACCAGACATGGGAAACAGACGGGCAACATGATAAACCGCAGTGAGGATGGTCAGACGGCCGATTCAAAAATCCACGTCTTACACTCAGAGGAGGTGGAAGAGATCAAGTCGGAGCTAGGATACTCATCATCAACGACAGACAGGAAGAGGCAGCAGCCGCATCGCCGCACAGCTTCCAGAGGTGAAGCAGCGTCACGGCGCCCGACTTGGATAGTCTTTCACTCCAGCGGGAATCTGGCTCTGATCTGGACTGGAATACATCTCTGGATCTTTAAACACTCTGCTCTGTTTTGGATACCATGTAGAAGTGAATAAGCAGCAGCATCTTAGCTAAGGAGAATGAGGACGAACTAAAACCAAGCTTAGATACAGCTTGATGCCAATATTTCTTTTTCCTATACAAAACTAAAATTCACTTAAAAATTGTTTGAAAAAAACAAAACAAAAAAAAACTTGGTTGGTGTCAAGTATTTCTGGTTGAAGGCAGTTGCAACGAGGGATTATCTGACTGAGAAGCGTCTTCATGCTTCAGGCCTCACTGTCTCATACATCACACAGCCGCTTGGCATTGTGGGCCGGTCATCTTCTGGAGCAGAGGGATCTGTGGGATCAGAAGGATTGTTGCAATAAATGTGGAGCATGGAAACTGATTTTCTTCTATCATGTACATAGAAGCCTTGAAACTCAAGGACCTTTCAAGGATATTCAGGTAAGTTTGCAAACTTTTTCCAGCACTGCACTTTGGAGATAAAAACCAGGCAAACTAACACTTCCCTTTTATACAATATAATCCATTACTGTTATTAATAATGTGTTATTAATTTGAATTGTATTCTACAGTCTTGGTAAACAAAGATTTTGAAATATCTCTCTCACAAACCCTATACAAAATTTAACAAAAATTCCTCACGTATAAACTATTATTCTGTTACACAGATCAATCAGTGATTGAGCCGCTAAGAATAATAAATATTCACTAAATTAAATCAATTCATGCTAAAAATCATGCTAAGGTAAATTACTTTCCTGCTCAGATTAAATGATTGAACACAATATACAAAGAATGTTACAAAAGCATCTCTAAAAAAATGTTCTCACAAGGTTTTCCTGCATTTAGCAAATAGAAATAATTTAGCTAATTCTCCACTGATCTAAAACAAGAGAAGTTTAGTCTGATTGAACTTCAGACTAAGTTAAATGTATGTTCACGTGTCTTTCTATTAGGTGTGTGAAAATATCCGATTTCAACTGTAAATAACATTCTCCAAATTTGGACTTTATTGCAAAACTGTACAGTTTGGATCTCAAGAGCTCTCTAGGACTTTATACAGAAATCAAGCACTTTCCAAAACTGTATTTACCTGTTCATGACTCATAGGCTAGAAAGAAATATTCTGAATGCCTTCGGATGATTTTGAATAAAAAAACAGAAATTGGATCAATCTGATCAAAGCCCTACAAAAAAATAAATAAATCTGAGTTTGAAAACGCGTCACAAACCTCTTTGGTTTTAGCTCGTAATGGAACATCTTTCCACAAGAAAAAAAAAAAAAAAGGTAAATAAATGACTAATCGTCGAGACAAAACGTTGAGTTAAGGCAGATCAGGTGAAGCAAAGGGACAGAGGAAGACTGGAGCGCTCACCTTGGTCAGATCTACCCCAGTGAGGGCGTTGACGGAGACGGGGAGTTCAGCTAGAAGTCGAGTCACCTCTCCGGTGACGCGGCTGCCTTCGCCACTCAGGATGACGATCTCGCTGGTCTTGGCCAGAGGAGCAGCCACCTTACTGGTAATCTGCAAAACACACAAGGAAAACGTTAAAGCCTCCAGCACTGGACCGGCATCCACTGGAGGGAATCAGAAGGATATGTTTGAATGGAAGAGAAACATCAACATGTTCCACTTCAATTTAACAAGAGACACATTCATTCAGGGACTCATATGATGATTGTATTAGTTACGGATTATTCTGGAGATTATTTTTTTGGGATTAACTGATTAGTTATTTGTCAGCAAAAGGTGCTTAAAGGGATTTTTTTTTGCTGCAGACTTTGAACCAGGTGCGGCTAAAACTACGCCACTTGAGAGCTGGCAGAGTTTTAATAGAGCTTAATCACAGACACAGGCCTTTTTAATCTAAAATTCAAAATGTGTACAATTTTTGCAGTTTTAGCTTGATTACTGCTTCGAGTATGTTCTTTTTTTTTCTTTTTGTCTGTGTGCTCCAGTTAATGATTAACAGATTTGTAAATCAGTTGATAATTTCTCCAAAATGGAATCGATTACGATCAATCGTTTCAGCCCTACATTAAATGCTGGTTTACATGGCAATCGGTTCGTGCAACATGGAACTGATTTAATGCTACATTAGCATAAACGGCTACGTTACGTGAACAAAACATACTGAGCAACGGACTGAAATGAATATAATTTACAAGTCGACTTACTGCAGTGACCAAGAAATACATGAGTAGAAGAGAAATGTTCTGAGGGTTAAGACAGACTGAGACCCAGATGTAAATAATGGCGTAGCGCAGACCTTAGGCAGAGCGTCCAGCACCAGCGCCGTCTTGGCAGCTTCTCCGTACTGCTGGTAGGCTTCAGCCTTCAGCCTCATCTTCTCAGCCTCTGCTTTGCCCACAGCTTCAATAGAAGCTGCTTCAGCCTCACCAATGCAACGGATCTTCTCAGCTTCTGCCTGCGCCGTCAGCACCTTCTTGATCCTGGGATGAGACACCGGAAGCAGAAATGGGTCACGAGTGACTGGTAATGTTGGCAGGCCTCTGCCATATGCCAAACGACTTCTCTACATACAACCAAATGTAACTGTGTTGGCACAAATGCTTATTTTAGTGTTTAGAGGGAGGCTCCAGTTAGTTTAAGGGCACAACAATATTTTCACTGGAAACTAGACCAAAATAACTTGGTGAGATTTTGTGCTTTTGCAGTGTAAGTTAGTCTAGATTAAGCACAGACAACTTTAAACACAGCTAGAAAAGCAAAATGATTGTTTCACAAAAAATGAGTCCATTAATTCCCGGGCTGTGTAAAACTAAATGAAACGTACTTCTGTCCCTCGGCCAGCTGCTGCATCTTGTAGGCTTCAGCCTCTGCAGGTCTCCTCACGGTTGCAATGAGCTCCTTTTCAGTTCGATCGATCTCCTTCTCCTCGATAGTGATCTGCTTCTTCCTCTGCACCACCTCGATCTCGATCTCCTCCAGACGGATCTTCTGCTGCTCCTTGGCCGCCTGCAGCTCATACGCCAGCTGAGCCTCTGCTTTCTGCAAGGGATATTAGGTTGTTTTTTTGGGAACTACCTCTAGAATGTCAGTCGTCTGTTTTGAATTTTACAGAATGTGTTGCACTCGATACCTTTGTGTTCACTTCCTGGTTGAAGGAGGCTTTCTGCATCTCCAGCTCTCGTTTGGAGTCGGCCATCTTTGTGTCTGCGACGAATTTGACGTCCATCATTTCTTTCTTACACTCAGCTTCCTGAAAACAAAAGAAGAAAAATTACAAACGGTTAAATGAAGACGATCGGCGGATGGGAAAGGCATCTTCTTCTTGAAGCTCGTCTTACCCTGATGCCTGCATCTCTCTCTGCCTCTGCCACGCCGATGTCTGCGTCCCTCTGCACTGCGGCTGTCTGCGTTTTCCCCAGGGAGCTCAGGTACTCCACTTTATCGTAAACATCCTGTCAGCAGGGAAAATAAACAGAGAGGCTCAAAACAGTAAGTGGTGGGAATATTCCGTGGGTGTGGCAAGCAGAATTAAAGCCCAACAAAACCAGACAATCAACCCGATACACACCTTGATGGTGAAGCTGAGGATCTCGATGCCCATTCGGCCAACATCAGGAGCAGCCACCTCCCTCACCAGAGACGCAAACTTGTCTCTGTCCTGGTAAATCTGTTCAACTGTGAGGGTACCTGAAGATCAAAGGGATCATTATGGCCTTAATTAAGTGCTTTAAAACAAGCTTGTACTTGTAAGTTAGTTTTAATTACTTCGATTGTACTATATTTGCACTAGAAACTAAATCAGAAAACACATGTTCTCGCAGCATAAATGAGCTTAGATTTAATGTATTTCTTTGCATCTTATTGCCTCTAGTTTTTTGTTGTTGTTTTTTTTACTATTTTTACTGTGACTGCTGTCTGAGAAAGGTGCTACTTTAATAAAATGTACTTACTATTCACCCTTTTACTAGGACATTTAACCATCTAACCTATAAAGTAGATTATTTCAAGCTAGTAACAACCTGAGTGATAATCTGAAAGACTGAGGAATTTTTAAATATTACTCCTTCACTCTAACTTAAATGTGATAACTGGCTGGAATCCCCTTTGTTGAGAAGCCTCCATTGATCTCCTTTAGTAATTCTCTATCTACTACAGGTAAGCTATTTACAGCCAATAACTCCTGCATAGAACCAAACTTCAAAACTCCAAACTATTCCACTAGCAAAACATACGACATTTTAACCACATGGGTCCAAAGTAAAAAAAAAAAGACCAACAATATAGAAAAGAATTGACAACCAAAAAGATTTGGAAATTGTCTGTTTTTCAAAAGTCCAAAGTCGTTTTAATGTTTTGGCTCTTTAATGATATGCAGATTTCATTAAAAAAAAAAAAGTTTATTGTTGAGCAGGTAAAACAAACATAAATAAAACAAATAATTTTAAAAAAAATCTACGTTATTTTTGCGTTTTTAATTGATTGAATTTTGTGACCTTAAAGTAGCAGTCACAGTCCAGACAAAAACCCAATGGAGACTTTGTGACAGTAATCCATCTGATCTTTTTGTCTTTTAATGTGATAAACCAATTAACACACTCCCCAAAAAGTCCTGCAGTCTTTCCTCTTCCTGCATCTCCCAGAATGCTGTGCAGTTCTGTGTCAGCTTTTGATGAAATGATTGAACATCGTATCAGACAATATGCCTTATTATTACCATTATTATACTGATATTAATGACGTATAGATCTTCAGCCCTAAAGTACACTGAACGTTTTTAACACGTATTTATTAAAAAAAAAAAACAAAAAGCATTTTGAATCCATCCATTTCAGAGATAAACATGATTCTGTGCTACCTTATCGCATAAAATCCAGTTAAACTACCATGTAGTTTGTGTTTTTAACAGGGCTAACAGTTCAGACACTGAAAACAGCCATCTCAACTTGAGGAAAAACCCACCAAGGATGGCACGCAGGTGACCCTCCAGGGTCTGCAGGATGACGCTCTTGATCTCCATCACAGACTTCCCCAGGAACTGTTCACAGGCGAAGCCCAGCAGTTCGTTTTCCGTCATCACCTTCACCTAGTGCCAGCATGGACACAGATTGTCAGCTGAACACATATTCACAAGCCCGGGAGCGAGCGGCATGCATGAAAACGTGTTAGCTTTTCTGCTATCTGCGGGCAAACACACACCGTCCTTCCATATTCACTTTCACGTCATCACTGGGGTATTACAAACAGGTGACTGAACGCAGTGAATCATCACAGAAAAGGTGATAAAACTGGCGACGTTACTCAGCTCAGTGACATGAATGCACGAATAGTGAGTTTTTGAAAGACGTTTTAAACTTTTTACAACTGACGGCGGGCTGCAAAATATCATTCCTCCACATTGAAATGGGTTTGTTCAAAACTATTTCCACATGAATCCCCAAAGTTAATGCGTTTTTGGTATATATAAAACCAAATTACATGGCCAGACTTTATCTTTGTGACTTTCTGAATCAAAATCCAACTCATTTTTAAATTACGAGCACTTTACAATAAAAATACCACATATAAAGCTACATTTTACTCCAAATCTACTTACCTAATCAAAAGATTAGCAGAGATTTAGTTTAAAATGTCATTTAAATAGAGTATATTTAGTTTTACCTTTGAGTAATAACTGCACTCTGCTCACAAAGCTGCAAACAATGTAAATCATTTAAAAGACAACTCATAAAGAAACTGCATTTAACCTGAGATCTAGAAAATGAAGGCATTCAAAGGTCATCTAAAAGATTTAGCCTGATAATGTCGTCCACAGGAGCTGAAACAATACAAAAGACAGTGAGCTGGGTCCTTAGGCGAGAGGTCTGCACATGGTTTTGCTTTACAACATGCACTCCACTCCAGAAATGAGGGAAACACAAAGTCAGGAAAAGATGGTCGTCATTCCAAGGAAACTCTGTCTGCAAACAGAGGAGGCCGCAAGCCCACCACATCAACACATACATGCCGGCGCAAACAGACAGCAGGGGGAGCTGTGCCACGACTCAGGCTTACACAAGGACTTGTGAGTTGTGATGGAAACCTTCCTATCTGTTATGCGACACCATCTTTTTGTTCCTCCAACTTATGTCTTATTAAAAACGGACATATTAGGTACTTATTCCAAAACTTAAAATGAACTTCAAAACTAATTTAGGTTGTAGGGGAAAATGTAAAATCAGGTGAATATTCAGATTCAAATAATAAATTTGTAGTAAAATAAAAAGTCCAATCTCAACATGGACATTATGACTCTCAGCATGTTGAACTCCTCAAATCCAGACATGTTAAACTGTGGAGGAACTTATGACTTGTTGCCTTGGAAAACGCCACAATGGCTCTGGATTAGGTTGGGCCAATCAAATGGTTCCCAGGATGAGCCGCTGGGTTAAACTGTGAGAGTGAGAGGAGTTGTTTAGCAGCAGACAGTGGGCTCATTGTCAGTTACAGCTAGGGAAACGGAAAAGGGAACAGTCTCATCGCTGTGGCTAGAACAGAGATTTTATAATCTCACTCTGTCATGCAGACGGGAAGAAAGAAAATGAAACAAAGAGATGGATATCATTTGGAGAAAAAAAATGCTGCCAACAGTGTTTCACAGTTTTAAAGAGAAAATCCACTAGCATCCCTCGGGAAGCTGACAGGTTTGCTTCTTGAACAAAGTAGATTTTTAATCTGTCTAAAATCAGAAACCTAGTGCAACAGAGTGGTTGTAAAAAACATTTTAGTACAAAATCAGTAACATATTAACATAGTATGTCCTGTTTTAAATGACACAGTGATGGCTTTCCTCCTGTTTGGCCATGTGGTTTATTTTGACCATATTAGACTAAAGCGAGGCTCTAAGAACAAATCAAAAACATGTCTTTAGTGATGTCACAACATGGATCACAGGCTCTTGGAAAAAGGAAATTTGATCCTAAGCAGAAGTAGTTAAACTGGTTTCTCACGAGCTCAGACAACAAAGACATGGTTTGCCTTTAGATAGTCAAACAGTACGTCTGTCACCACCGAGATCTTGATGGATTTGAATTTTGTTTTTACAACACACAAAAATAATAGTGTGCCCACAGCATTTATGGATCTGTCACAGCATGACCTTAAAAAGATAGTGGATTTTGTCTTTAATATTGTCTTTGTTTTCAAACAAAAACCGTATTTTGGCACTGAACAAGTCCGGGCTGATGCTGTTTCAAACAAAGTGTGAATGACCTGAGAGTCTAATATAAAGACTCAACACAAACTGAATTACAATCCAATGTAGTTTAGGGTCTTTATTGCTTTTTGTGTTGGTAAATAAGCCCTCTGACTGGTTCGTGTTTTAGACTGACAGTGATTTTCCACTCCATGGTATGGTTCGACCGTGTTCATAGATCAACATGACAACGATTTCCTGCTTTGCTTCTCACAGTATCCTCTTGTTGTTGGCAGAATAAGCTGTTTATTCTCTCAGTGTGCTCAAGGCTTTTTTAAATTCTTTTGAGAAAACACACACTTCCCTGAATGCAATAACATTTCACACACCTCCACTTTGGATGTGCATTTTAAAACTAAGAATTATGAAGGAGTAGGAAGTAGATACCGAACTTAATCACTTTGTGAAAAAGCAACAGAGAAGGATTTGAATAACACTTATTAATGTATGTACTCCAACGAATATATGCAGTAAATTTTTGCACACGGACTGCAAAATTTAACTGATGTATTTTTTTTTTTCCCACCCTTTACAATTATGTTCATAGTGCAATAGAGACTACGCCTGCTGCTGCAGCTTCAGCAGCAGGGATAGAAAGGAAAACTCTGTACAAAGCAGCTAAAACATAATTTCATTTTATGATATACAAAGCAAAGTGCTACATTTATAGGGAATGAGAAAAAATTTTGTTTTCTTTAGTAAAATTTCTCCATTAACTGGAATTTGATTAAAATTTTACAAGCTGAATTATCAAACATTGATCAAGAGTACAAATGCTAGCATTAGCTCAGCACTTTAGCTAACTGCCTTTGCTCAACAGCAGCTTTATACATCTAATTATTTAGATACAAAAGATAATCCTGCAGAAACTCCCTTTGACAGATAATACCTGTTGGTACCAAGAAAAACAGAGGCTGCAGTAAATTAAGAACATAATTATAGTACTTACATACACCACATAAGGGTGATAAAACAAAGTATCTTTCTGCACTTTAAACCTACTGAGTTATTAAATGCGGTGTCGGATTGAATTTCTCTACTGTAAAAAGATTCTGATCGGGGCACACCTAGACATTATAATTGGATTCCTGGAAGGTTTTGCTGGCTACAATAACAAAAAAATAGAAGAAAAATAAAAGCTTTTAAAACCTCACAGTTGGTTTCCAGCAGATTACATGCAGATTAGAGGCAAACAAAATGAGGCCGTCACAGTTTTAGCAAAATGCCTTGAAAGCCTGAAGAGAATTTGAATCCAGGTAGGTAAGAGGAAAAAAACTGTAAAGTAAATACCTCATTAGTTTTGCTTTATCCTACTTTGGTTTCAGTACACAAAGTGCCCACTCTATTTCAAGCTAAAATAGTCAATACCGTACCATGTAATGGAAAACTGGCACATGGCCATACACTGTAGTCAGAAAAATGCTTTTCCTTTGGATTCAAGTTGAGGTGAAAGAAACTTACTAACACTGTCTCTCAGTTTTCTTGGGGCAGCTTATTGATGCTTATTTCTACCACATGGTAGAAATAAGCATTGAGAATAAAGGAAAATTCACAAAAATCTGCTGCCTATGTAAGCTTTAAAGTTTTGGATATTTTCACTGTGGATCATTTACCTTTAAATAAAACATTACAGCCCTGAAATGAGCATAAACATAACACTGTATGCAGCTAATCAGGGGATTTCAGCTCGATGCATTCTGTTTTGGGATAATATAAAATCATGCAAACAATTTAGCCCAAAGTCTGAGTGAATCTTGAAATCTGTACATAAAACTCCTCGTCTGCTTTGATTTCTGGCTTTCCTGCCAAAGAAAGGAAGGTATGGGTAGAGGGGTTAGTGGAGTCTGATCTGGCATTCCCAGAAAAGTGTGATGATTTACCTGAGCCACCCCAGTGACAGTTATAGCTACACCCTCCGCTGTCTCTACATCCTCACACTTGGGCTGCAGGGTCATAATCTCAAGCGTTATCCTGTGAAGAATGTGAAAAAATATAAAATAAAATTTGACATGTATGCAGGGAGAGGAAATGAACGGAAGGGACAGATTACACACAACAAAAAAGGAACAAAAGTGAAACCATTCACCCAAGGACTCCAGATCACCAGCAGCAGAGCAACAAGACACTTAATGCAGAATTCAGACTCCTTCGAATTCTGATGTAATTCAGGATTACGCAAGAGGAAATGCAGCACAACTTTCTTTGGCACTGAACTCTTCAGATCCCCCATTAGTGGCCAAACAGAGATTTTATTGGCTAGTTTGTTAGTGGCACCATTCTCCTTTGCCTGTCTTTGGCCTTTTTTGGACCTGTTCAAGTGCATTACCTGAGCCACCCCTGTCACAGCCAAGGGAACACCCTCCGAGGTTTCGATATTCTCACAGCGACAGAGGATGGTCATAATCTCCAGAGACATTCTATGCAGACAGGCAGGCAGGCAGGCAGCGGGTATAGCATAGGCAAAACAGTAAGTTGGACAACAGTTGTTAGGAACGTCAATAACCATCGACAAGTAAAAGAGGGAAGGGAGACGGGGGCAAACACACTGCACAACTTTGCCTTTTTCTTACCAGATTTCATTCTGACAGTTAATCAAAAGAGAGCATCATAAATTAAAAAGCCAATTTAATATTTCTAGCTGATCCTATTTTGATTATATTTTTTGTTTAAAGTGTCAGAGCTGGAAATAAGAGCCTGCTTGCAGCTCAACCTACAGTACTTTCCAGCTGGATCAATGAGTCAGATCCTTGAGCATTAAGATAATTGCTGCATTTAAACAGGAAGTCAGGCTCCCACTACTTCAGAATGCCCTCTATGCTACATGGTACAAACAGAACTTTAAGCACATAGTATGGGATGCACATTAAAATAAAACAGAAGCTGAAGACAGTGAAGAATCTCTGGGACGGTTTAAATCTGAATGTCGCATCATCGTTTAGGTTTGGTCTATCCTCAGGTTTCCGAGCAATCACAGACAAAAAGCAGCACTTAATGTGAAACGAGGGACTTTAGGTTTTAATGCTGAGACAGGCTGATCAAAGACAAAGCAAAGCCTGTTAGATAAGCACACACAAGGAGCGAGGCAGACAAATTATAAAGCCATTTACAACTGGAAACTCAAACATGGAAGATAGAGTCACTTTCATTTTTAGATTATTTCTAAATAGGAAATAAAAGTATTGTATTTTTTTATGTAAAAGTAAACTAAGATTAATTTGTCTTTTTTTAATCTCGCATTTCAGATTCATTTTAGGAAACAAGAATTATAATTCTGATAAGAGCTTATGTTGTTATAACCCCTGATAAAAAAAAAAATTAAAACCACTCTGAGTGAGATTCTGTTGGAAAATAATAGTCAATCAAACTATGGCTACATTTTATGGCAATCTTTAAAGAGATTAGAAAAACTGTTGAAATATCTTAAGGCAGGCAGTTTTCTTTTCCAGTGGAAAAAACTCAAGTAGAAAAATGACTAAAACTGCAAAAAGGACAAACTGGTTAAATATCAGATTCTTCTAAAGTCAGCAAATGTTACTGACATCTGTTGTAGTTTAGCAATTAAATCAGATGGTTTTTCTATAAACAAAAACATGGCAAACACAGTGCAGGAAAAAACTCTATTTAATAAACCAACAATTTACTTAATCTAATAACCAAACCTTCATAACTAAATAATAATGCAAAGTAGTTCATCCAAATTATGTATTTGCCAACTCCACTGCAGGATTTTTTTAATAACGTTGTTAACAGGAACTACAAGTTCATGACCCACAACGGCAACAGAAGATTCGTCCTCCCAATGTGCTGCATAAACAAGACTCGCCTTTAATCTGATTTTATGTAAATTTAGAAGAATGCAAATAAGAACGGTCACTGAGAATGGAAAGATTTAACATGGTGTAAAGAACATGAATGGGAGAGAAGAAATCTAATTATTAAAAAACAATTATGTAATCATATAAACAAATATTTATGTTAATAAAGAGAAAGTATAATTTAGTAAAATTATATCAAAATCCATTTGATCTTGATAATAACATGAGTGAAAGTTGTTTGGATACTTCTTTTTAGTTGACCCTAGAAATAAATAGCCAGTTAA
The DNA here is from genome assembly GCF_027474105.1 of Poeciliopsis prolifica. Taxonomy (NCBI): domain Eukaryota; kingdom Metazoa; phylum Chordata; class Actinopteri; order Cyprinodontiformes; family Poeciliidae; genus Poeciliopsis; species Poeciliopsis prolifica. The sequence continues at coordinate 7,859,952 of NW_026562394.1, forward strand.
AGCAGTTATTCTTAGTCATAAGACAGGTCTCTGATGTGGACAGTTTATGGCCTCGTGCTCTGACAACACAATCAGGAAATGAGCCTCTGTTATGAGACAGGTTCTTACCTCTGGATGTCAGAGATGAGCCACCAGGCCCAAGCCCAGCCCCCCACGACATACGTCTTCTGATCCGAGCCACAGCAGCCACCTTTACACACATTGAAGAGGGGGCACATGGTTGTCATCATGTAAAATATCCAAATATAAAACACAGCTGGTATGTTCTAATTTTTTAGACGACTACTTCAAAACGTTCTAAATCGAAATCCCGAAGAACATTTTCAATCCAGAAATAATAATGTGCTTTTGAAAAAAAACAAACAAACAGTCAATACATAAACTTTTGTTTTTTTTCCCCCCCTTTTAGCAGAATGAGTTAAAGGGGAAGTTTGTGAGCAGAAAGGTGTCTCGCACTTCATTTCTCATTTCACCTGCAGTTCCCACAAGTTCCGTTGCCGTTGATTTTCACAGAGTCGTTTCATCTCGCTAAATAATTTGAGGTTGCACTAGTTGAGGTAAAACAGCCTGCAAAAGTCTTGCACCTTGTGATTTGATGACAAACATTCCACACGATTGTCTGACCTTGTCGCCTCGACGCTAAATCAAGACAACATTTACAATAAGTTTGGAATCTTTCGAGTTGGGAAACGTGCCAATAGCAAAACAAGCCACGGCCTTTCAGACTGATTTAATCTGGACTCTTTAGTGTGACATTCCCAGCTGTCACACGTTAACTGACAGGCAAAGGAAAGGGAGATCTATATTTACAGTCTCAAAAAACACGACTGACACAACCGATAATTGCAGGACCTACTGGCCCACACATCTTCAGCTGTCGCACAAGGACCAAAGACTCTTCGTAACTGTTCTTGTGACATGTCATGTCACAGGCAGAAGTGTCACTGTTGGACAAAGGGTCATTTCCAAAAACCTGAACTTCAAAGGGAATTCAGAAACTAATAGTGGCTGTAGTCATACTCATGCAAGGACACTCTCTTTTACCTTAAATTTTAAGTATAATGCTAACTGCTCAGGTCACCGATAGAAACACACCAGCTACAAACCGATTTAGACAGCAGGGGGAGGGAGGGTTCCTGGTTAATAACATGGAATTTACAGAGTGAAAATAATATAAAAATAATAATATATAATGATAAAATAATTTGATTGCTATTTTCACCCTGTGGTTTGACTGTAAAGTATTTATTTTGTATTTAGCTTAAACAGTTTTGATTTTTTTTTTTTTAAAATCACTGTATTTTCGCATTTTCCCATTCAAATGCTCGGAAGCCGGTGAACAGCTTCTCGCTGACTGGCATTATATGAGAACATGTTCCTCCTGTCTGTACGTCGCCAATAAAGTGGTTAAAAAACATGTAATATGTGAACTGATTTTCCATAATTTAGCTCATGTATAATGTACAGTGTTCTTGTCACCAACTGTGTGTGTAATGAGTTTCAGGCAGTTCGCTTGCCTCATGGCAGGGGGCGCTCATAATCCCAGACATTGTGATTCTACAATGTCAGGGAACATTCAACTCGAAATGGTTTTGAGTTGTATGTTAACGGTTTTTCTTTTTTCTGTAGCGCACAGCATGAAATTAATAATATCTACATGTCTACGTTTGATTGAGCTAACGGACTTATTCTACGGCGGCAGCACGGCTATGAATGAGATGTAAAAGAATTGTTCTATTTTGTGCAGCTTTGTCCGCATGCACAAAATGTCCTTATGTAATCAATAACATGCAGGGGGTCTATATTTGTAAATATACTTGTGACTAAATCGGTGCCTCACCAGCTATAAACCTCACCACACATCACTGCACCACACATATCTGATAATAAACTACACATCCTCTCCTTTCAAGAAGCTAGAAAATGCTTATTTTCTATATCAACTAGTCCTGGTTTCAAATGTGGAGCTTATCATTTTACTCAGCTCTAGTCTCAAGCTCCAATGTTTCATGCTGCTGGTAAATGTTTTGTTTTCACAATGAAGCTTAAATGAGTGAGTGAGTGAGTGAGGAAGAGGCCCTCACAGATTCAGTAAAAGGGGCAGAAAATCTGTACAACAAACCCAACCAAAGGTTTCAGCAAACCATGGATCTGCCACAAGTGTGAAGAAACAGAGAGGTTTTAAAATATTAGTTTCAAAGATCAAAAACTCCCTGATACCATTGGTGTTTATACCGTGACAGTAACATTTTGCTATGAACAATTTTCTTGCTCACATCCATGAATGTAATACAAGCGCAAGGCAGGCTTGAAATTACACCAAACTATTGGCCAATTTTACCACAATACATAAAACATTTGTTTTCCAATTTACTGAATGCATCACAACTTAAAGCTCTCTCTATTTCAAGTCTATAAAAAGGGTCAACCACCACCATGCACTTTGCACGTTTCTATGGATAACAAATTCGACAAAAAAAATGCAATTCCTTCAAAATTACTACTTTTTTTTTCTCACATAAATACCGTATTATAGTCCTTATGGGGGAAAAAGTAATCAATTAAAATCAGAATTGGTAGTTGACATCAATTAGAAAAGTGTATCTTTGTCTGACAGGGTGAAAATAGCAATCTTTGTCTGATTTTGTTCAGAACAAGTTTTGTGTTTGACTCCAATTTTGCATTTATGAACTTGATACACACATATATTTCTCTCTGTAAAGAGAGCCATATATATCTATGTATACATCTATATATACATCTATATATACATAGATATATAGATATATATATAGAGCCCAATGTCAGGGGCTTAAGAAACATGAGCTCTGCAGACCAGACAGAGTCAGTATAGTGTAATGTACCCGCCCTCCTAATTTAATTACCTCTCTTTCTTCAGGAGAGCAGCACCATATTTTTTTATGGGAAAACATACAATTATGCTCAACATTTATTGCTCTTAAATCTACTTTTATTATGCACAGTGTATGAACAAAATAGCTGCTTAATTTGAGCAAAGTAACCCATTCTAAAAGTTAATAATACATATAAAGGAAAATGGCTGCAACCAAAAATTATTAAATCTATTTGCCACATACTGCAGGGATGTAATATAGATGAAATGAGGACTTTTTAAACATCTTGAGCAGATCGCACTGCATTAAAACATCGAGGGAATATTGCTATGGGAACACACTGTACATACGCGAAAATATGGCGGACATGATCGTCCCAGTCGCAAAATAATTATATATTAAATTCAAACAATCATTAAACCTGCCATTTCCGCTTTAGAAGGAACGGGGGAGAATATGTGGACTTAAAATAAACCGAAGGCATTCATTTGTTGTCACACAATTTATAATACTCGGGGATTTTGTCCAACGGGAGCGCTTTGATTTTCTTTTTTTCTAATTAAAAAAGGAGCAAATAATGTAACCGTTAAGCTAGCTTCGGTGTTATTTCATAGCTTCTCGTAAAGTGTGCTGTATCGAGAGAGTGACGGGAAAACACGGCGTCACAGAAACGTTCACGTTACCTGAAACAACGAGGGCCTCGTTCGGTCCGACCGTGTGGCAATTTCCCATTTTGTCGACTCAAAACAAAAAACGTGAGTCCACACCGCCTTAAAACATACAAAAAAAAACACAAATATTTTTGTTTGTAAACTTCAGTCCGTCGCTTTAAGCGCAGCCCTCTTCACGCCCCTACCGTAAAATACGGGAGGAGGGTTTTTTTTTTTCTTTTCCCCCTTTTTCACTTTTTTTTTTTCCAAAATGGAGAACCGGAGGATACGTCTTTCAACGCGGAAGCTGGAGTACTTCCGCTGCGTACTTACAAAATAAAAGTCTTCCTGGGTAACGCTTTTTTGAGGTAGATTATTCTGAACGCCTCGACGTTGTGTTTTTTGTTTGGTTTCGCGTTAACTTGACTGACTGAAACAGCTACCACTCCCATCCAGGATTACTGGGTCGACCACTGTGGGCGTGGTAGTGTAAATATCCGCACAAGGAATTCTAAACAGGATCCCTGTTACTTTACAAGAGGGGACTTGTGTTCATGAGTTCTCACATGACATATGTGTCACCCAAGATCAATTGTGTAAACGGAGGAGGAAGGAGCTGCTACAGATAAAACTGAAAAAAAAAGACATCTAACAAATATTGTGGAGGATTTTGACAACTAGAAAGCTTTTGATTTCTATGTTATAAACATTGCAAACAAAAACAATGCAAAAATCTATTGCTTGCACATCTTTTTTTTAACTAAGAGATGTGCAGAACTGGGACTATTTTTATTTATTTATTTCTCATTTTGGCACATTTAAGTATTGCATGCGGCTTAATTTAATTTAATACCTTAGGGCCACATTCAGCATGACACAAATCACCTTCCTAAATGGCTGAAGCATGTGTGTTTGTATTTGTTTGTGCAGCGTCTGCGGCCCAGCTCCACCGCTCACCATCCTCACTGCCTCTCCTCCATCTATCAAATTACTTGTTGCATCATTCTCCAGCTTCCACCAGGGTTGGCTGTGGCACAGAGGTCCTGAGAATCTGTGACGTTCCTATTGTGTATCCATGCTCCAGAGGCTTGATTTATTTTTATTTTTTCCCCCCTCTTATCCAAAAATAAAACATCAGCATTTTCACAGACTCCAGGATGGTTCTTTTAATATCTGGTGATGCGGCTAAAGAAAAATTGTATTCAACATCCGATGAAAGAGCTGAATTTAAATAAAAGCCTAATGGTTAGGCTTTACAGTAGTAGAATAGAAGGTGATATTCTTTTGTACAATCGCAGTATTTACACCCCTTGAATATTTTCGCATTTTGTCACATCACAACCGCACGATTCAGTGTCGTTTATGGGGGGTTTTATGTGAAAGACCAACACAGAGCAGAACACAATGCTAAAGTAGACTGAAAACAAACACAAAGGCAACAGATTCAGACCCTTGACCAATCCTAACCACCCTTTTATTGGAAAAGAAAAAACAATGTGAAAAGCCTGTATAATTTTTAAACTGTTCATGTCACAATACCTTAAAATACACTGAAGTTTGTGGCCGTGTGATCATTTTCCAGGCATTTAAATAGTTTTGGAGGCACCACAGAGCGAAGGCGTAGACATGGATGTTTTCCAGATTGAGATGAACATAAACACAAAAGGAAGACAAGCTGATGTGAGCACTTCAGAAAGGCTCCATGTGGTTAAAGCTGCCGGTTGTTATTCCACTAAAGAGCCTGCGCTGGTGATATATGTCTGCTGAGCAGGAACCACAATAGATAGAAACATTATGGTTTGGCTTAATAAATGCTAAACTACTCACAGCACAGCATGTCGACCAGTCATGTGAGCTCTGCTTAATTTCACTAGTAAAAGCATTCAGCGTCCAATTGGTGTTAGGCCAATGTTATGAAGAGCGTTTGCCAATTACTTCATGTAGTAATTATAATGACCTCTCTCTGTAAAATGTCACTGCTTTTTCCCAATGTGTTTGTGAAAATAAGCATGAAAGCAAACATTTCCGCTCTCCACGGACTACAACAATAATGCTGAATGTTCAAAGCATTTTAACGCAATTAAAAAGTATTTTCATTTTAGCAACTCAATTCACCACGTGTGACATCATACAGAGAAATTACACACAGGCTGATGTTTTTTTGAGGTTTGATTTTTCTTAGCGGGATCAGCCGCATTCTCGGTTTTACTTTAAGAATATCGTGACATTTTAGGGGTGCGGGGAAGAGTACCATTGCTAGGATTGTGGCAGCGTTCTGATCTGAGAGATTCTTTTCAGCAAATGAAGCGACGTGTTCTGACTTCATAACACATGGCAAACAAACAAAACAACGGCTTCGCCAAAAGAAAACGCTTTGGAAATGTTTTGATCCGGTTACGTTTTAAAACTACATTTATGCAGAAGAAAGACGTGGACAAGAGATGACCTCGTAATTTAAGAGATTATGAGACCTTTTGAATGTTTAAAGACATTTTAAATCTTAATTAAATTATGTTTTGATAGATTAGTTTGCTATACATTGAATTGCACATAATTGTTAAAAAAAAAAAAAAGATTTCTCAAATCATTTTTCTTGAATTAGCTTTTTCACACTTTTGAAAGATACTATGTAGCAACAGATTTTGAACAGCATTCCTCTATGCAGGAAAGGGTTTAACTATCCTCAGAGTGGCTCACTTGCTAGTCGAATCTCTGGAAAAGCAGGAAAAAAACTTTATTAGAATAAAAATTGTAAAAAAGAAACAAACTAACCAAAAGCCAGACTTTTTGCCATCATTTGCAACTTGTGATTACACTGCACAAAACGTCTCCATGCCACCCTCCTAACTCTTCGATGCCAGCCTTGGAGCTGCCACATGCTGGAGCGTTTGTGGTAGGCTAATCATTAAGGATAATAAAAAAAAAAAAAAAAGGCAGGTTATATCACCCCAGAGCTGCTTAAATCACCGTCGAGCTGTCCTTTGAGTTTGGGTCCAGACCAGCAGCGATGAGCATGGAGAAGGCCACGGATCAGCAGCCCGACAGACCGACATGGAGCAGGCAGATAGAGTTCACCCTGGCAGGGATCGGCTGCGCTGTGGGTCTGGGGAACGTTTGGAGGTTCCCTTATCTCTGCTACAGGAGTGGAGGAGGTGAGGAAGCAGGCTGCAGATAGAACAGCATTCTCCACATTTTTAGAGGTCTTGAAATCAGGGGGCAAAGTTTAACCACACGCACCTTGGTTTTCTCGTGAAATGAGCTCCGTGCGCGCAGGAATGGGTTTGATAAACTTATTTGAAGCCCTTTAATACCACCTGGAGTGGGGGTTGATTGTTTTATAGTCATAAAGACATATTTTGTAGAGCTAAACCTCACCTGACTTTTACTTTCACAAAAGTTAAAGATTGAAGAGTTGAAACTTACCATCCCTGTCCGCCAGGTGCCTTTCTGGTTCCCTACCTGCTCATGCTGGTGGTGTTGGGGATCCCTCTGCTCTACATGGAGCTGACTGTGGGCCAGTACACCCGGAGAGGCCCGGTTCATGCTCTGGCCACTGTTTGCCCACTCTTAAAAGGTACTTTGCACTCATTCCCCCCATCCCCAATCTGTAAACAAACAAACAAAAAAAAAATCTCTGCTGATTTTTATTGGCCCCTGACGAGTTATGATAATTTGACCCCGCCGCCTTAGCAAGGATAAAAAATTTGGACTTTCTATTTTTAATTTGGGCAAAGTTATTACAGATCTTCTTAAGACAGAAAGCACTGGAAGCAACACTAATTATTTGTCTTTAAACAGCCAGAACTTTTGTATTCTCTTTCAAGGACCAAATGTATCCAGTGACTTTTATTCAAAATCTGACTGTGCAGAAACCAAATGCGCCTTTGATTCGTTTGTTGGACTTGGCAAAAGCAAGCGTTTTCAAAGAAAGAGAGATACAAACCCTGACTTCATTGCTCAGAAATAGCAAGAAAAAAAATCAATTTGATAGAAAATGTGCTATTTTTTAATCATGTAAACTTTTAAATAAGTTTTGTATCTATATTATTTCACACATCCCTTTCTAACAACATACTTGAATTACTTCAATTAAAACTGTGGTATGTATCTTTTATTTTAAAAATGTTATTTATGGTTGTTTTTTTTTTAACTGATCATGTCGTTACAGTCGACAACAAGACAGATAATTGGTGAAAAAAGTTGAACTCCTCTGCATTTTCCTCTCTGTGTGCTAACGCAGAAATACACGACTAAGTTAGAGACAACCAATCAGAGCCAGGGGAAGGGCCATAGCGCCGTCAATCACTTGTGTGCTCACACCCTCCCGCTTACTTATTGCTAAGCTACAGCTGGTTAACAATTGCTAAGGCTAGTTAGGATGTGACAGTGGATAGACAGACGGTTTCCCTGTAACCATGAGTTGTTTTTCCTCCATTAGCACATGGAGCAGCACACAGGAAGCTGATTGGCAGCACTAAGACCCTCCTCCTGTGTCTAATTGGTTGTCCTTGACCAGGAGCTGTGCATTTTTTCAGACCGCAATAGCAGCTTAAGGGAGGAGGATGTGATGAGAGTTTTAATTAATATGAAAATCTGTATGATGACTTTAGCTAAAAAAAAAGAGACTACATCTGACCTTTTTTTTTGTTTTTTTTGTCTAACCTCAGGGGTGGGCATAGCATCTGTGGCCATCTCCTTCATCATGTGCACCTACTACAACATCGTCATCACCTGGGCCCTGTATTACCTCTTCAGCTCCTTCCAGGCGCCCCTTCCGTGGCAGAGCTGCAACAACACCTGGAACACGCCCAACTGCACGGACCACGCCACCAACAGCAGCCACTCGTCCACAGCCAGCCAGGAGTTCTTCAAGTGCGTCCGAGAAGGCGTCGGTCGCTGCTCCCCACAGTGATCCGACCAGACCTCGCTAATAATTAGTGTGCGGCCATGTTACTGAGTAACCTGGCCTTTAGGAGGCTCGCACGAGTTAACGTGTATAAAACACAGCAGCAATCATTAGGAGAAAATTTGAAGCGAGATAAAAGGCTTATTAAAAACGAGTTATCTAAGCCATGTGAGCAGTATTGTATAAAGTGAAGGTCAGTGATAAGGAGCTACGAGATAAAATATGGCCGTGAGTGAAACGTTGAGTCATGATTAACCCTTGACACCGACTCTGAAACGTTTCAGCTCTCTCATTGGGAATTTAGCACAAACAGCTGTCTCATTTCACTTGGAAATGAGACAGCGTTTCTGTGTACTCGTTGACCTATTACCCCCAGGATCTCTCTGTGCTTATGGAAACGTAAACACTGTGTTCTCCTGTAAAGGCTGCCATGCAGAGAAGACATGCTGTAGCTCCCACATGCAGCAGATTATGAATGTAAGGTACCTGGTGCTCTGCAAACACCTTATGTCTTTGTGTTTTTGCATCAAAGGATGCAAAAACACTTTGCTGCATGTAAAGAGGTCTTGAGTCGCGCCCCGTTTCCTGAGTTGAAACCTCAAAAAAAAAAAAAAAAGAAAAAAAGAAAGCCACTGAATTGTGAGATTTTATTTTGACATACACAAACCTGCATTCAGTGCCAGCAGGATGTTTCCCAAAGAGACATTTGCAGAAAACCTTGCAATAGAGTGGAGGAAGCACAGAAGGATGAACTTGTATCTTAAGACGCGAACCAGTCAGAAAAGTGATCCGTCAATTAGCTGTACAGACTCCAACATGGTGCCATGGTTGTAATGGTACATTAAAGTAAAAGTAGGAATTGCAAAGTGTTAACAACCACTTCTATTTCCTTGCTTGTGAAGGTATAAAATGCTGGGCCAGACTGGCGGAGTGGAGGAAACAGGAACCCTGCGGTGGGAGCTTTTCCTCATCCTCATCCTGGCTTGGATTCTCATATATCTGTGCATCTTTAAAGGAGTGAAGTCAACAGGCAAGGTGGGTTTAACCTGCCATTCATGTGGGGCACCCTCATACCAACGGGTCAAACACCAGGTGCTTCATCGTTCCTCGGCTGCTCTAAGTGTGGAACAGGACACACTTAGTGTTAGCGTCATCTGTAATTAGCTTGAATCATAGATATTAATTTTAACTTCACAGGAATAGCAAAGGAAAACAATTATTTGGGTTTTGAAATGCAGAGGCGCCGCATTATTGCAACTACTTGAAAGTGACATCAACCTACAAACACTGAAGTTAGAGTAAACAAGTTCAGGACTTTATGTTTCCCCTCAGACTAGAAGCAGCCATTAGCAGGAAGAGATTATTAGAGTCCCGACTATAAAAAATTGTGTATAGATGGTTTTTCCATGTGTAGTATCATTTAGTTTGTGTCATTTAATGCTCTTAAGTATATATATGCAATATTTAAACATATCGCAATATAAGTGTTTCGTATCAGTCGATACAGATAATTATTGATTTTTTTTGTTACCTTAACCGTGTCAGATTCCCGTTGAGTTAAAAAAAACGATCCTTTTCCGCATTCGCGCTCTTTTCAATTGTTAACCGGAAGTGAAAATAGGCACGCAAGTTAATTTCACGTCGAGAGGCAAAATTAAATTTTATTTTAATTTGCTCAATATATGCTCATAAAAAAAACAAACATCTAATGGTTGCGAAATGAGACGTGTTTTACGAGGGGAAATAACACAAACACACGTTAAAATGTTCAACTTTGATGAGAAAGAAAATAGTAATTTGACATTTTCTATATTTACCTGCCCTCTGTTGGTGCAGGTGGTGTACTTCACTGCTCTGTTCCCATACGTCATCCTCATCGCCCTGCTGATCAATAACGTGCAGCTTCCGGGGGCTTCGGACGGGATAGCTTTCTTCATCGTGCCCGAATGGGACAAGCTGCGGTCCGTGGAGGTCAGAGGGGTCAAGTACGGGGGAACCCGGCTGGAGCGCCAGCCGGAGGAGGAAAATACTCGAGACGGTGTGACGAGACCACCATCTCTGTTTTGCAGGTGTGGGTGAACGCTGCGGCTCAGATCTTCAACTCCATCGGGATTGGCTTTGGCTCGCTGCTGGCCATGTCCAGCTACAACTCCTTCAACAACAACGTTCTGAAGTGAGGAGGCCCGGGTTGATGATGAAAATGGTTAGAAAGCAAGCTGAGGGACGTTTTTCCTGCCTCCACAGGGACACGCTGTTCATATCCATCACCAACTCCCTAACCAGCATCCTGGCGGGCTTCGTCATTTTCTCTGCCTTTGGCTACATGTCTTATCTGCAGGGCATTCCCGTCAGCCAGCTGGCGGTGGACGGTGAGGCAACCCCGGCGCTGTCTTCGGAAACCTCTCACGGTGAAACTGCCGTACTTTCATTCAGTCACTTCAACTGTCACCGACGATCTCCTTGGATCTTGGCAGGTCCAGGACTGGTTTACGTCGTTTATCCACAAGCCTTCGCCAACATGCCGGTGTCCCAGCTCTGGGCTGTCCTGTTCTTCTTCATGCTGCTGTGCCTGGGGCTGGACAGCGAGGTAGACAAACTGGAACCTCTTCACACTAGGTCACAATAACGTCCACAAAGTCCTCACACTTTTTATTTGATTGCTATTCTTAATTAATAACTGGTAAAGTGAGGCGGTATTTAGACATAAGTTGAGTTGATTTGTACATCGCATTTCACCAACAATTCGAAGATCAAAGTGCTCACACCATAAAATCGTAATACAAGCTACAAACATGACTTTTCAAATGCCATCATCAGTACACATCAAATATGTTGATCAGTGTTCTAGTTCGCACTAATCAAAGGTAACTCTAAAACAGGGGTCTTGATTTGAAGGAAGTCTGTGTTTCAGCATCTGTTCAGTTTTCTGGAAGTTTGCTTCAGATTTGTGATGCATAGAAGCTGAATGCTGCTTCTTCTCCATGCGTGGCTCTTATTCTGGGGATGACCTGAGAGGCCTGGAGGGTCGACACAAGCTACTTTCTACTTTCTCCTGACCTGTCCCGCTGTGTTCGTGATGCTGTTTGTTCCAGTGTGTCCTTTGTTTTGGGACAGTTTGCGATGGTTGAGGTGATGGTGACCAGTTTTATGGACGAATTCCAACAACAGCTGATCCGAAGTTTCAAAAGGAAGGAACTGTTTGTTCTTGCAGTCTGCGGTGTGGCCCTCCTGTTAGGAATCCCGTGTGTGATGCAGGTGAATTTTATAGCCTATCAGGCAGTTCTTAACCCAAAACAAATGACCAAGGAGGACCTCCTCAACTGGTTTTTGTGCTTTCAGGTAGGAATTTACGTCTTCCAGCTGATGGACCACTACACCGCCATCGTCTCCATCATGTTCCTTGCATTTTTTGAGATCATAGCCATTTGTTGGAGTTACGGTGAGCGAAAGTTGGCTCTTGCCGCTTACGTGCGTCCATATCCACCCATAGAGACTATCTGTATTTTCTTTGCTCAGGTGTAAAGAGACTTTCAAGCAACATGGAAGAGATGACTGGGCGAAAGCCAAACATCTTCTTCAGGCTGTGTTGGCTCGTAGTTGATCCCGTGCTCATCACCGTAGGTCTAAAAAAAAAAAAAAAAAAAGAGAGAGAGAAAATATCGACATTATCTCCTTGCACTGAGTTTCACACAACTCTTTTCGTCTCTCTGTGCCAGGTCATTCTGATTTTCTCCATCATCCAGTTCAAACCGGCTCGCTATGGAGACTACGTCTTCCCCCCCTGGGCTCAGGGCGTTGGCTGGGTCATTGCTCTGGCCTCCATTATCTGGATTCCTCTGGGTGCAGTCCACACTTTGTGGGTGCTTCCTGGTTCGCTCATGAAGGCGAGTTATACCCCAACTGAAAGTTGTGGTGACAGCCTGATTTATTGACACAAGAAACAAACAAACAAACAAACAAACAAACAAACAGCTACAATAAATTCAGTAAATAAGTGTGTGAGAATGAAAGAGGCTTCAGATGCCTGTATTCAAAGGGAATTTATAGGGGCACCAACATTTGTGCAATTTTTGTTTATTTATTTACTAGTGTGCAATGCATGCGTCATAGAAAGCAAGGTAAAAAAAAATTTGCTGCATGTCTGTTACAGAAACTGAAGCTATCGATCACACCCTACGCCCTGAAATCCTCTGAAGGTCTTTATAAGGAATGGGGAGGAGGGGCAGGAGAACCGGACATATCCGTCATCAGCTCCAGCACCAGCCTACCTGAGAAAAAGTCCGCCGAGACATACTTCTGAGACAGACATTTAGTGTTTTGCTCAAAACACTTTGAAAAACTCCAGCCAATCAGAAACGAATTGCCAAGTCCTTGAATCTTACTCAGGAAGTTAAACAGAGGGATTTTTATTAAAATGTATATTGTTTTGTTTTTTTTATCTGCCTTGCAGATGGGTGAAAAATAACCGGTTATTGTCATTTCAGTTATTCAATTTGTGGGCTTCTCTTGCATTTCACCGGCTTTATTTATTGGCGACTCGGAACGAGTGCGCCATCTTTTGGTCGAACCTGTGCAACACACTGTGTCGGATCATTTTTAAAGCGTCGTTTCGGTGTTAGAAAACAGGATGATATGACGGTTTAACATTTTCCACTTTTTAATGCCAACTCGAATGGATTTTGAGACCTAAAAATATATTGCATATGTAGCGTAGTTAATCCTGCGTTGTCTTTTTGAGGCAAGAAAAGCCAAACAACAGCTGATGTGCAGATGATTTTAATGCACCTGCATTCAAATGGCAGAAAATAGTATCAATCAGAACAGTGTACTTTTCAGTCCCGCACAGCGCCTTCTCCCACGGAATCCGAACAGAAAGAGCGCAAGTGCGTGTGACTTAAGTAAAGTAACACATTTACTTTATGAAATAAAAACAATTGCATTAATAAGTAACTGAGCCCAAACATGGGCATATTAACCTTAAACAGTACATTAATGAAAACCAAATAAAATACCATAAATAGTAATGAAACATCACATACCTGCATTCAAATGGCAGAAAATAGTATCAATCAGAACAGTGTACTTTTCAGTCCCGCACAGCGCCTGTTCAACCATGAACAATACTATCTTCAGCACATGCACATACGATTTGTTAGCAAGTTTCATGTATAAAACAGCTAGCTAACTGTTAGCTACTAGCCTTAATTTAACAGGTTAATTTATACTACAATAACAATACACATTATTTTACAAAAAACTGCGATAAAACCATCACTTAATACACTAACATACACTTATTAAACACAAAACGAAACTTCATACCTTCTCCCACGGAATCCGAACAGAAAGAGCGCGACCGAGAGTGTGGGGAAAACCTTTCACAGCCTACAATGGTATGATCCACTAATTTATATTTTTAAACTCCAAACTGATACTAGAAATAATGACCCATGAACTAAATATGTTCAACAGCAACAACAATAATTCCCATTTCTATTTACAACACATGAAAGTTTAATAAAATAATAATTTGGAGACAGGAAGTTACCCGCTGGATTACAATGGATCTGTCGTCCTTTCAAAATAAAGCTGCCGGTGCTCAGAATTTCCCATCGGAACACCCTCCCACTTAACAATCTAGTGTAACAACATCACATCGCTACACATAAATAAATACGGACGTTGGTGGGGCAATCCCTACTGCATTACAGGCGAGGTTAGCAAAAACGGCGACATTTCTGGGGCCCGTTTGTGCTTCTGACTCCGCCTGTGGCTCTCTACGGCTTAAAAGTTGTTTTCCCCCCTCACGGAATGCAACTTGTTGCTCGATAACAGAAGATATTTAGTGACAAGTGACGTCGTTTACCCATAACATACGTAAAAAAAGCTAATTAGCTAGCTAGCAAGATATTTTAGCTGCTAGCTACAAGTAGCTTCGAGTCACAGATGTCTGCACGCGACTTAAATTTTTGGCCGATTAAAAAGTCAAATGAGCATATTTAAGGCTATCTCACATGTCGAAGACATTCTAATTTAATTCACTTTTTAAAATGTAGTTAAATTTTTGATAAATGTATGTAAGGCTTCTTAAAGATGGCGGACACCTGGTGCTGCCGTTATCTTAACTGCTGCTGACTCATTTATTAGGTCAAACACAACAGGGAACTGCAGATAGCACTAATTGGTCATGTAACCTTATAATAATATAATAAAAAGATCTTTGACCAAAGTCCACTTTGTGTAGTGTTTCAATGCTAGGATTTTCTTTTAAAAAAAGGCACACATTACACAACACAAATACCATGAGGGGAACAGTATTTATTTTGTTTATTAAGTACATGAGAAAATTCCGAAAAAGATAACATGTTGCACAGCAAGCTTCCTTTTCTGAACCCCACAGTGCAGAACAGATTCTACACAGGCAAACAGGTGGACAGTATTTAAAACCAGTGTGCATAAAACAACAAAGACATGTTTCCCTAAATGCACCCTGAACATTTGTAAAGAGTCACCAGATCCAAAACCAGGGCAACTGAATGCGTTTGTGAAATGAGTTAATAATGGAGTGGGATGTACAAACTGTTTCTGGTTACTCACAGTAGGTATGACATAGTATTGTCTAGGATTAGTTTGTGTAAGACCACCCTATATCTGCAATTAGATGTCATTAGAGTATTTATTTAAAAAAAGACAAACAAAAGAAAAAAGTTTTCCTACAAACAGCAATTATTTCAATTAAATTTCCAAAAGATATGCCATGTGACCTACAAAAACAAAACGAACAAAACAAAACAGAATGTGCAATCAATGACATATTCCCTCTGAGGTGTCAGCCGTGCAGATGACCACACAGCGCAGCAGCAACTCTGTCCCAATTTGTTCCTACTTCACTTCAAAGTCGGCTCAGCTCAGGACTGAGACCAGCAGCTGACAACGTTGCTGTTCAGTAGTATTTTTATTTTTTTGTAGTGGTTTACAGAGTCCATGCACTTTATTCCTCGCACAGCCTCTTTAAGGCTCCAGCACTTCTTGGTTCAGCTCCTATAGACCCCACACACACCTCCCTTCCTCCCTTCCTTCCTTTTTTTCTTCCTTCCCACATGGCCAGCAGAGGGCGCTAAGAAGTCATGGTGGCTGCCTTCCAGTGTCACTGCTATAATACCTGCTCCACTGGTCTCATCTGCACATCTCCGATCTGACAGAAGAAAATGGAAAGAACACACAAAAAAATGGGAGAAATTAACTTTAAAACTTCCGGATCAAAATATGAACAAATGACAGAGAAACATACCTGAACATGAGGAGGGGCACTGAGGACAAACGTGACTGCACTGGCTACATCCTCTGCTTTCAAGCACTAAAAACAAAAAATAGAGAATCATCCCTGTTGCAGCAGTAAATGACATTACCAAATCAAACTGTTGTGAGAAACACACAAAAACGCTTACCTTTATACTCTCATAGACAGCTGCTGCTTTCTCTGGATCACTGTTGTGATGTCGGAAGGCAAACTCGGTCTCCACTATTCCGGGAGATATACACTGCAGGGACAGATAAACCATCACTGCTCAAGGTTCATTCCTCTTTCTATTCCACCCAGGCTGCCTCTAGTGAGAGTTATGACCTTCATTTGCTACTGACAGCGACCCCCGCCCCCAGTCCCTTCCACGCCCTCCATCTTAGTGGCGAAGTGATGGCCGCTCACTCACCGTGGCTCTTATGTGGGTCTTTTCGGCCCGGAGCTCTTGCCGAATCCCCTCGGTCAGCGCAGTCACTGCGTATTTAGTGGCACAGTAGAAATGCTCATCGGCACTCGGCACAAGTCGATGCCCGCCCATGCTTTAACAGGTCAAGAGAGAGAGGAGAGAAGGAAGGAACAGGTAAATAATAATATCGCACAGCTTCGCCTAAGTTCAGGAACAAATTAGCCACATGTATAGCTAATGTTTTAAAAGCTGCTCCGTATACCAAATTCAATTCAATAAAGACAGTAAAAAGGGCTTAATCGTTATAAATAAAGGTTCAAACAGTGTGGAGCAAACCGTATTTCCCCCATATACATTGATTAGGACTTTGTCTCTAAAAACTTTGAGTTACTTTCTGAAATTCCGCCTTCAGGAAGTCATTATGACCTCACTCCTCTATTAATAACCCTTCAACAATGTTTTCAACCAGTGTTTCACTGAGAAGCAGTAAAACACTGAGCTCAGCAGAAGCTCAGTTCCACCAAGTGCTTGCTAATTCCTGCTGGCTAGTCTCAAGGAGCTGAGTGGTGAGGGCAGCTCTGTAATGCAGAAGCTCTGAAGCCTGGATACTGCAGCTTCAAGGAGGAGTTGCATGCTGAAGGTGGCGCTCAGTCCACTCAGGCGTTTTGCACAGCTGAATGGTTGCCACGGGAGACTGGATTTTCATGAAAGAATCAAAGCAACACCCCTGGTATGTTTTTGACGAGGGAGTGAAATTATAACATAATGTAAAGCTCAAAAACACTGTCCCTTTGATAAATGAAATTATCTGGAGGCTGCATTTTAGATTTGCTCAGGTTAACTTTATCTGGAATCAAAAGCTGGTGAACAAAGTGAAAACAAAACAAATCTGTAAGGGGTCAAATACGTTTGCAAACCACTGTAAGAAGGAAAAATTTTAAGTCGATATCTGTCCCTCCCATTGATTTCTGCATGTGCCAGACTTTACCTTTGTTAATCCATGGTTAAAAATCCACCATGAACAAACAGTCCTTTTGTCCCCAGATTGATTGAACGGCTCACCTGTTGATATTGATGATGTGGCCGTCATCCACGTCCCTCTCTTTCATTGACTTGTAGGCCTCGCGGGTGCAGATGGACAAGGCTAAGACGTTCACCTGCAGACAAAGTGAACACCGTCTTCAGCTACTTATTCTAAACCTGGATGTGAAGTTGTAATGTAAAGCATTCATACTCAATATGCAATCGAAAGGACTAGACTTAACACAAACATGCTTTGATTGGTTGTATGTTTGGGGTTGTTGTCCTGCCTGTAGTGGAACCTCCAGCAGGACAACATACATTTTCCTTCAGGATAATTTAGCTCAATCAACATTGCTGAGGAAAAGCCTTCATATTGGATGATGATGCCGCCGCCATGTTTCACTGAGGGGACGTGTGTTCATGCTAATGTACGGTGTTATACTTTGCATCTCGGCCAAAAAGGTCAATTTTGGCCTCCACTGAGAAATGGTTCCTTATGGGAACTATTCAGTTTGACTTCTTATAATTATCAAGAACATAATTTCTTTCAGATAAACTTTTCAGATTTTTTTAAAGAAAATAATAATAAAAAAACAGAACATTGTGTCATACTTTCTTTTCTCTTTCCCGGTTATGTTCTTTAGTTGGTCATTACATAAAAAATGTCTTTGTCACATGACCAACCCCATCCAGAAACAAATGACAACAAAGTGGAAATAAATATTGGTTGTCCTGAAGAAGACCATGACAGATTTCACATGTTAGTTTCGGTCGACTGCCGATCACCCGATTTATCGGTGGACCCCGATTGTGGCTACGACGGGGTGTGAATACTTTTCCAAGGCGCTGAAACATCCTCAGGTGTCTCGTGTTCAGGTAATGGCCGCAGAGTTAAACCCTGTGAACCGGCTGCGCCTGTCCAGCTTCTGTCCTCTAAGCTTTTGTCCCACGGTGACACTGACTGACATCAGTTTATCGGCAGCGTGGTGGTAACATAGGGGGAGGTGATCAAACAAGGTCAGCCTACAGATTAAACGCGAGCTAAAAATACACCACTGTACACATTCGTGCGGGCTGCCATGACAACAGATGGGAGAGCGTCATGAATGCTGGACCGTGGAGACAAAGAATTAGAGCGGGAGGGGGTCTTTGGTGGTCAAGAGCTCGATGAATCAAATTGGCCAGGAGAAATAGTGCCGGCTTTCATTAGTTTGCCTCCGATGTGGGAGAGCCAGTGAAGCTGCCTGTGTGTGTGTGTGTGTGTGTGTGTGTGTGTGTGTGTGTGTGTGTGTGTGTGTGTGTGTGTGTGTGTGTGTGTGTGTGTCCACACGACGAGGCTTCAACTCCTGGTTCTTTTAACAGCACAAAGTCTACAAACACAACTCTTTTGCTCACATTGGCCGAGCGTTTCGGCTCCTCCCCTCACTGCCTGCTTATGAAGCAACGTGAAAACGCTCTCCGGCTCCTCCGTTCCGGAAGCCGCGTTTTCGGCTCCATCTCTCACGCTCACTTACGTCAATCATGTTCCTCCAGCCCTCCGTTTTCCCGGACAGCAAGGGTTCATTGTGAGCCAGGCCGGCATTGTTGATGCACACGTCCACGCCCTTGTGAAGCGTTTTGATGGCCGAGAACATAGACAGGATCTCCTCTTCGTTGGACAGGTCACATTTGTAAGGGACGAGGGTGCCGCTGTAGCCCGCGCTCTCACATTCGGCTGCCAGTTTCTGAAACACACGGGGTTTGAATTCGGGTTAAGCTCCGCGATTGAGAACAAGAAAACAAAGCGAAACAGCATCAAGGGAAGAGCTAGGAATGATTAACTTACAACGGCACAATAAAAAAAAAAAACCCGCCACACCCTTTCAGGCGCCGAGGAAACGGAGAGCAGATAAAAAGATAAAAACAAAAATCAACATTACACCATAAAAAAAAAAAAAAAAAATCTGATATCGCTCATAATAAACCCCATATTAGTCAGACTAACAGTTGAGAGAAACTCATTAGGAAGTATGACTTGAGGAGGTAAACCGCAGCAGATGGGGTCAGGCAGCTTTCCGTTCAGGTCACCATCACTGCGGGCCGTGATAGAACCTGACGCGGATCCTCGAGCGAGGCGCAGCTGCCTTGGTCACCTGGCATCTCGCGCTGCGAGTCGGTTCGACAGGAGGCAGCGTGGGTGACGAAGGTGGAGCTGCTGGTCCACAGAAATGACGCATGGCATCTCACCAGACCGCCTCTCAATTCTCTCAATTCAGAGAAATATTCTCTAAGAAAATTCTCTCAGTCTATTTAGGCCCATCGCCACAACAACTTTTGCTGGACGATAAATTCCCCCAGAAATGACTCCGTTAAATGATCATTGTATCATTTTGAGACCATTTTCAGCTAATAATAGTAATAATGGCATATATCTGCAAGTCCATCCACTAATATAAAGATAAAAAAAAACTTTAATTTCTAAAGAACACAACACCGGAGAAATTTTTTTATATCCAAAATAAACAAACAGTTAAAACAACAGTATTTAAGAAGGAGCATTAAGTCTCTCTGACCAAAACTCCATTTCGAAAAATAATAAATCATTCAGCCTATGCAGCTGAATGAAAACAGGCAAAGGTGCAAACTAACTACTTCGTACCGGCTGTCAAACGTTTGCAGTGTTTCTCAAAATGGCTGATATTCAACAACATTAAAAGGGGAGCATATCTGTAATGACTGTTATCCAAATGAAAATTATTATGCTCATTTCAACTTATCTTGCCATTGAGGGATTTATTGCTTATTGTTCCATGCTAAGTTACAATAATGAGGCTGTTTTTTTAATAGAAAATCTAAAGCTGTGATATTTTCTTGATATACATATTGTCTCAATGGCCCTTTGTTCTTGGTGGAACCACACCCTTTGTTTTTAATTGTAACATGTTTGAATCGACAGATTGAGCATGTTGTAAAGATAAGTCTTGGCAATGGTTCTATAATGTAATAAATCAGAAGATGTTTAAAGGATGCTTTGAACTTTATAACATCTAATAATAAGATTAAAACCAAGATAAAACTGTTAGCATGCTTACATGTGGCTTTGACTTTATGTTAAACATTTGATCCAAGACTAATGTTTACTAATCTATTGCCACGTTAGGGATAATTTTTTCCTATAGTGATCGTTAATAACTGCAATTACTTTATTCTTATGAAAATTTTGTATTTATAATCATGACTGCACAGAATTAAAGGATCATTTCGGTTCCTTCTCCAACAAAACGTGTGATGGTGTGTACATCCTATCTATCCCTTAGTGTGCAGCAGTTTCCCTTCTTCCTCTAAGCTGTTTAACTCAGATTATCCACCAAGAAATCATTATCTGAACAAAGCTGTCAAAAGGTCAAAACACTGTAAATAAAGACCCCAACATGAAGCCATGCGCAACAACTAGATGGGTGGTCGCCTCGCTCACTTCTGCTAGTCATGTGCGACAACTGATGTGTTCAGCAGCAGAAAACGTCCTAAGTAGTTAAATATCCGAGTTGCGGTTAGAGCAAAGCTGCTGGCGACATGCGTCAGTGAATCCGCGCAGGGACGGGCCCTCAGGCTGGACGCTGCCTGGTTGAGAAGCTCGGGTTTTACTGAGAGCGGAGGTGAAAGCGATGGGCAAGCGGGGCCAGACTTTTGTTGGAGAGGAGGATTTAGTTGTGTTACCGAGGCTGAAGAGGGAGCAGCAGAGCAAACAGGCTGTGATCAGAGTCCAGCTTACAGGAAGTCTCAGGCTGTGAATCTCTGCGTGGTTGGGGATGTGGGTGTGTTCTGGCAATGGCTGTTCTGCTATGGTCAGTACCAGCCACAGTACCACCAACCAGGCCTGAAAGCTCCAACAGCAGCAAGCGCATGAATCACACATGGCTGAATTTCACCATGAGATATTGTAGTCATTTTTTAATTGTTAACACAAGATGTTTTCAAACTCAATAGCACAGATCGTTTGGGGATCAAAGTTAGAACATTTGTTACATTTCCTCTCCGGTGTGGTTAATTTTCACACACTGCACTGTGTCAAATTAACCACACCCTTTAAAAAACCTCTTCCCCCCTTCACCTGCACCAACAAACACTGAAGGAAACGATATAAAAACGAATGAGGTAAAAATGAGCGCAACTTCGCTCTATATGACATGTAAACAAAAACGGTGAGATTTTAGTCGGTGTAGGATGTTTTCTGGTAAAGGATCACAAGCCATTTCTAACACTACCGCTCGATTTTTGTCTCCGTTTAGGCAGAATGCCTTGCTTCCTGTTGTAGTTCACGCCCTGTTTTTGGAGCGGTCTCCGGTCTGCTTGGTATTCACATATGCATTTGAACCGCACCACAGTCCACTTCTACCAAACAAAGGTTAGCTTTTTTTTTTGGTCCGCATCAGAGTTTGATTGCACATTTATTCTGCCATGAAGAAACTGAACTTTCTGGGCAAACAAAATAGAATTAAATAAATGAATGAACCACAAAATCCGATACTTTGAAGCTTTTGGATGTGTAAAAGTTTAAGTGGTGTGCAAGATATTTTCGCAAAACACTGAAATTTAATCTCTAGCCTGTAATACCGGCAAGGTGAAGCACATGTTGCAGACCATCATCATGCCCATCAATCATTTCCTCCTTCCAGGTTGGACTAGTGTTGATGGATGAACTAAACACCTTCTCTGCGCGGTGAAAAGAGATAAAAATAGGTATTTCGAAGCGCTGCGAGCAGAGAGCTTTAGGGTGTGAGACTGATCGATACCTTCAGGCAGCAGCAATGAGCACAGATAACTGAGAAATTAGATTTGACTCAGCAAGGCTGAGTAGCTCTCTTGAACAATGAGGGATTGTGTTATCGGACAGTGTCTCCTCTTTCCTCCCTGCAAAGATGGGTGGGTGTCCAAAAGTGATTAAAATGGCAAACAAAAAAACAAACAAATAAAAAAAAAAACATGTAGCCACTAGCCACAGAGCTACATAGGCATCAGTTCTCCCGTTCCGTTTCCAAATTCCACGTCTTAAGCAAATGTGGCGCATAAAACAATTATGCTGTCATATTACATCTTCATCCTCATTATGGAGGAAGGACGAAAGGAAGGGAGGGAGCGCTTGCGTCAAAAGGTGAACTAGAATGAGAGCATGAGAAAAATAAGAGACTAAGGACTTGTCCACATGTAGCCGAGTCTTTAGAAAAAAACAAATATCTCTGCCACGTCACTATAAAAGATAATATCTTACACATGGGATTGCTTTCAAAAAAGATTTCATTCATATGAATGTGCACAAATATGTCCCGGAGCGTTGCTTTAAGCATGCCAAACACATAGGGGGCAGTGCTGCACAAAGCTAAAACCTGTCAGCCAATCAGATTGCTTCAAAACAACCTTGACTTCCTGCTAGGAATTAAACATGGTGCCAGGAGGTTCCTGGGTGTGTACCGATACACAAGTTGAACTAGCTTTAAGTTGCATATTATAGGACTGTCTGCAACTAATGATTATTTTACTAATCGATTACTCTATTGATTAATACATAAAATATGGCACGTTTTTCATTTAACCACTTGAGCCTTTTTTTTTAAATACATTTCAACAAACGGCATTTTTTGAGTCTGTGTACTCCAGTTGACATCTAATTGATTACTAAATTAGTTGAGTATTTCAACCATTGAAATACTCAATGATTGAAATACTGCACTGTAGAATCTAACGTTAAAAAAAAGGCCTAAGAGGTATAGCGCATTAAGACCAAGTAGCTTCCAGGCTGCTTTAGCTTTGAGACTGGACATATGAAAGCAGGAGAATCTCAAAATAACACCAAAGAAATCATAAAATCACCACTTATTTAAACCTGAATTTCTCTAAACTTGTTTACTCACTGAAAATATTGATAAAATACTTGTTTTCTCAACATTTTTGTTGACAGAGAGACACAATCAGAGAGGCTACAGGAGACACCAGCCGGTGGAATCAGAAAGGCAGAAGTGTAGATGGGACAGTTGTGCACTTATCTCTTTTCCAAACTGCAACACTAAGCTAAAAGGTATAAAGGTTGAACAGGGTGGGTTTACGACACTCCCTTTAAGACTGTGCAATCATCCAAGGAGATAAGGGGAGTGATCATAATATCTGTTAGTAACTAGACTCAGTGATAAATTGGAGTTCCCTCCCATCAGTGACAGAGCAAAGTCAAAAGTCTAACAGACCTGTGACACTGTGACTTTACATCAAAATTAGCGGTTTTCATGAAGAACTTTTAGCTTCATGTTCAAATAAGAACATTTAAAAAAACTATTTGCAGTTACATGTCACCAAAAATATAATACAAAGGCACTTTACAGACAATCTAAGCACTCTGGAAAGAAAAAAGTGATCTGACAAAGTGGCAATCATTTGTAGTCAGACCCCTGTACTCCGAGATCCCTAAATGAAATCCAATGCAACTGTTTTCAAAAGGCCTCTCAAAGGTTAAGAAGAATAATATAAGAGAATATTTGTTGAGGAACATAACAGATGGGTCAAGGAGGAAGTTATGAAGAAGTTTCAAGTAAGATTAAGTCACAAAACAATATCAAACGTTTTGAACATTTCACAGAACTGTGTCCAAATCATTATTAGCGAAATGGAAACTGCACAACTGCAAAACTAATAAGACCTGGTGTTCTATCCTTTTCCTTCTACTTTATGTTAGTCTTTCACACACTGTCCTCGTAAAACACACTGAAGTTTTAGATGTAATGTAACCAGAACCCAAAATGAAGAAGCATTCAGTTTTTTATGCTCCTCTAATCTCTTTCAGAAAACTAATAAACTCTCAAAACAATGAGTTCCTTTAAACACCACTTCCTTATATCAGTGATTCATAATAACTGGAATATTATTGATGTACATTTAGTTTCTTGATGATACAAAATCTAATGTTTTTATTGCTTGTGTCATAATTGGTTACTGTACTATGTCTTTGTTGTTTCTGAAATGTGCTATGCACATAAACTTCCCTTGACAAAAACTGGTTGTGTTGTGTTATAGTACCACTATTTATATAAGTTTCAAGCTCCAGTTCTAACCTTCTGAAGCAATATGCTCTCCTGCTACCAAACCGACAGTAATCCTGCGACACTACTCTCTCGAGCGATAGGCTGCTTGTGCTCCTCATTCATGCCATTCAATCGACAGACTCTGCAGCCTGGATACCAGAAGTGAGTCGCGGCACAGCGCATGCTGAGATGGGAGAAAACAAGGAAAACAGACCCAGGAGGACCCCATGGAGACAAAGTTGATCTGACACAGTCCAAACTGGGACGCCTTTCAAACGTGGCCAACTAAAGGGGGCTGGGTGTATTCAGCCTCAGAGCTTCTAGTAGACATAAAAAGCCTTCCAAACTCAGACAAACACTCGCCAACAATGACAATTTGGCTGCTGGTGAAGAGAAAAATTAAATCTATTTGCATTCATCCCTCGTTTCTCTGAACACTGAACTTGATGAACTCTACTGTCTCAGTATTTGTACTTGAAAAGGTAGGGCTAGGGAATGATTCATTAAGAATATATATATATATATATATATATATATATATATATATATATATATATATATATATATATATATATATATATATATGTGTGTGTGTGTATATATATATATACACACACACACACACACAAAAAATTCATCCGATAGAATCTTTAATAATTTCACAGAACTTATCCTCTCAAGATCAGCTAAGCAAAGTTGGTAGCATCAACTAACTAACTCATTCACTTTTTGGTTACATAGCAACAACATGTTGAGTAACTTGCGCAGCAGTAGTTTCATGTTTTTGCCGCCGTGCCTCATAACTGATTATAAATACAAAACAATGTGGAGTGAAAGGAGAAAATGAGTAAAACATGTCAAGAGTAAAGTGTGGATAAGACAGGAAAGGTCTCGCCACCAGTTTAGCAGTAATTCAGATTTTTAAAACAAAAAGATGAATCCTTAATTATTGACATTGGCCGATATGAAATGATATGTTTCTGCCACATCATCCTATTTAAAGGGGTCCATTCACTCCTCTCGCTCCGTCACGCGTGTTCGTTCCATTACATGTGCTGACCTGCTCCTATAGATGCGCTAAACAAATTAACATTCCTGGAATATATTTCACCATCGCACATCAGAGCAGCTTCTTGAAACATTGCATGTGCTGCTGGCATCTCACAAGTCACACGACTGGACAAGAGCATGCAGTGAGAGACAGGAAGTGTTTCCATATATGATTGCTGGAGGCTCAAAGAGGAAATATCTGAGCGTAAATCTTAAATCCTGAAATATGAAAAGGGAAAGAAAACAGTGGAGAGGCCGTATGTGATTTAAAACAGCTCTCTATATACAATGCTATCATTTGATTTATCAAATTATGAGAAATGATGTTTGTTTTGTTTGGTTTAATTGTGCTGATGCAACTGAAATGTCCCACAAGAGCAGAGCTCATGGAAACAAAATGGATTATTCAGGTATATGTTGTTCTTCAGCCGAAACGGAAAATGCGCTGTCAGTGGGAAGGCTTTCTGCATGGGTGAAACCGATGAGGTGAAGACGCCGCAATGTAACCTGACGAGTTAAGAAACACTGTCAAGTTAAAGAAAAAAAAAAAAAAAAAAACAGCACAAAAAAGCTGGAATTTTAATAAACTTTTTTTTTTTTTTTTTACAAACTCAATATAGGCCTGTCACAATAGCAAATTTTGTTGGAGAATAATTTTCCCCTGGAATTATCGCGGTAAACAAAAACACTGTCATTTTGAGACCATTTTCAACTAATATAGTACTAATAATAATAATTACATATTAATTCAAATAAACTCTCATAAATAAATAAAGAAAGCAACCTGAAACTACAACAATTAAATAGAATTATGATGTCGATGTAACCAAAATTACATTTCAAGAAATAATAATCATACAAATCAAACCAGGAAACATTGGACACCACTCGGTGTCCAAAGTTTACATAATTTTTCAAAATCCAGTAACTCAGATATTTAAAACAAAAAATTAATTTTTGCTGTCCTAACAATACCAACCTCAATAAACTACGTTTCAAAATATGGAAAAGTTTACTGGGTGTAAATACTTTAGCAAGACACTGAAAAAAAAAAAAAGAGATTAGCAAAATAAGGCCAAAAGGTCTGAAACAAAGGAAGTAAAGCTGTCTCATCTGACCCACTTTCATCCCTCTCCAATGGGACAAATTGGTCACTGTGACACTAGAAGACAGGTTGTCTAGACAGGAGATGACTGAGGCAGTCTATATGTCTGAAAACGGAGATGCTTAATGTGCCACCTCAGATCCTGAAGCATGACTGAGCAGCTTCTCCTGCCTCCCTTAGAACAGGCGCAGAGTGGAGCCAGATCAGCCGAAGTCTCCCATCAAGCTCCTAACTCACCTGCCAAGAGCTTTCAGGCTTAATTCAAGATTAACTCCAGGCAAAATAAGGATGCTTAGGCAGAGAAACCAGTCAGAGACCAAACGCCTGCAGAGTTGTAAAGAGGCCCAGAGTCATTAGTATGTTGAAATGAAGTGGGAAGGTATGCGGAAATATTGTGCTTTTCTGCATTTTTTCCCCTCAAACAAACGTGGTCTCAAAAGAAAAAGAAAAAGCTATTCTGCCTTGTTCTGTTTTTGTCAGACGTCTCCTAAACGTATATGATTACCGCAGGTCATTTGGGATTGTAAACATGATGGAGAAAGAAATTTTGGAGAAAATAAATAAATAAATTGAGAAATTCTGAAACATTTTGGCTACAAAATGGTTCAATATGACATGTCTGAGTAAGAATGTGACTAATCCAGCATAGGGTGTGCTGCAGGTGCAGGCATGGTAGGGCTGACTGGCCTCCATACGTCTTTTAGTGGAAGTACAGCTGCAAACATTGTGGGACTTTGAAATCAACTTGATGGAAAAGCTCAATGGAATCATGTGTGTTTCTTTAAGTAATTTAATGAAAATGACTGCTAAATATGATTAATAATCAAATTTAGCCTTTCCAGTCTGCCCTGGTTTTCTTCACTAACAAAGTTAATCGCTTTCACTTAAATTCATCTAGCGACTTCTCCATATAGATTAAACGTTTTGCTGCAGCTGTATAGAACCCCTTTACAGAAAAGATTTGATAAAAACATACAAAACAACAACAAAAACAATTTTTAAAAAAACTCAAAAACTGACCAGCTGCCTTCATTGTGTCACCATTTGAATGTGAGCATGAAAGTGTCTTTAGAGAGGAAGATTTAGTCTTAGTTAAATACAAATTTGGAAGAAAACAGGTAGAAAAACCGACCATGTCATGTTTTCATTGGTAAGCCACTATAGAGCAAGTTAGACTGATTTCACATAAAAGTCTGGGGTCAACAATCTTTACCATCCAGAGAGCAAATTCTGCTTGGCAAGTCCAAAATAATAATAATAATAATAATAATAATAATAATAATAATATCACAACTTTTTCATTCAATTAAATTCAATATTTTTTTTTTCTTTTGGTGTATTTGTAATCAGGGATTTCCCCAGTGTATTATAAGCCTGGCGGGCCACCAGGTTTTATTTGTGCCCCCACCAGGCTTAATATTGCTTATTTATTCAAGTTTTTTTTTTTTTTATGTTTGCATGTTTAAAGACTTTATAGTTGGTGCTCAGATATTAATCTTACAATAACACATAATTATTAGGTGACATTTCCAAATTTTCTGTTAACTTGAAACATTTTTTAACTCAAAAACACGACGGGATGAATGACTGAACTAGTGCCCAACCAACAGGCTTAACAAGTTTTCTGGGGGAAACCTTGTTTAGTATTGTATTGAAAACAATTAAGTGGTTAAATGAAAAGAAAAAAATCTGAACAATGTGGCAATTTTCTTATCCGATTAATTTATTTTATTTTTTTTTTGATAATTTTAAAGTCTCCAAGCAGAAATTACCTAGGAACACACACACACCAAAAAAAAAAACACTGCCAAAAAACTCATTTTCATTTGCTTTATATTTAAAACCATATCTTTGAGTTTGATATTATTATAGCGAGTGATGGAATAATATCAAATATTATTATTTGATATTATAACATCAAATATAATATCAAATAATAATATTTGATATCATAATATCAAATGAAGCCACGTTCAGCTATGAAGCTGCAAGTTGAAGATTTAAAGCCGTCAAAGACCAGATAGAGAAATGTCATTCGATGCCTATGTGCACGAATGAAAATCATCTGATTTTCTGTATTTTTATCCAAGCTTATCTTCTTTGGGAATGCTTTATGCCGAGTCATTCTGCACACATCTGTGTGACAAACACACCCCGAATTATGCATGCTAAATTTATTTAATCTCAAACTGCAGCAATGACAGCTCTGAATCTTGCGTCGCTTTTCATCAAAGCTTCAAATACCAGCTCTAAAAAAGCTGCATCTTTACAGAGAGGGGAAAGTTATTTTTACATTTGGTCTGGGTCACAACAAACATGCCCACATGCCATTTCCATCCTCCATCTTTTAACAAAACGCCAAGCTGCATCAACATAGGCCAAAAAGGCACAAACTTTCTTTGGTTTGCCGTCATTTCACACGGTTCCTGAAAGCGTGCTCAGACAGGGATGCGTAGTGCCACATTCCACACCGGAGCACGACCGCCGGATTTGATTATGCGGCCGACTCCGCCCTGCCTCCACCTTTGGCAGCTCCTCTCAAAGGCCCGGCCGATCTTCTCAACACGAGCCCTGACCTGCAGGTAAGTACTTGAAACTCGACAACAAACATTGTGATTATTTTAGATTAAAAGCTGCACACAAAAACACTTAAGATGTTGTTAGAAATCTAACCAGAAAGTCTTCGGATTTGTGCAGGATAAAGTGATCTACAACCCATTGAGGTTTTTTGTTTTGTTTTAAGTGACACAAGAAAACATGAATTTTGAAGCATTTCATAAGAAATTTAAGTGATAGACCGAAAACAAACTGGGCGTTTATCATATCGTTCATCAAGGAAGAAAAAAAATCATCAATACATTTCAGTTATCGATGTTAACTCAAAAAACAAAACATGACCCGATATGATATTGCTGTTATTTTCTACACATTTTGTTCCACTGGAACATCATTCAATATCAGTAAGTTCCAAAAATATCATTAAATTCAGAAACTGTGTGCAGTTTAGTGGTATAAATCACACTTAAAAAAAAAAAAAAAAAAAGCGGCGTCCTGAAGAAGCCTATTCCGAATGAGTGTTTTTCAAGAATATTTGTGTTGGTGGCCCTATGAATGCAGTGCCATGCAGTCAACATCCTGCAAAACTATACGTTACCTAAAAAAATACGTAAATATGTTTTTTAAGCTTTATTGTTAACACAAAACCCCCACAGAATATTGCAATAAAATCTTCCAAAACTGAAACTTTTTGAACACCTGCATGGCAGAAGATGAAGCTTGTATCCCAAATGACTCGTAAGCTTTCCCGTTCACATCCTCGTAAGTGTGTTTGCATTACAGCTTCACAATGTGCTGGGTGAGTGGAAAAACGAGAGAACCATGTGGGCTATGTGGGAAGCGATGGTTTAAAAGGCCTGAGAAAGACTTTAGAGGGGATCTAATATGGCAGGAGAATCAATATTCATTTCCACAGCCGGGCTTCTTTCTCCGCTCTGGAGAGGATTTTGCAAGCGATAATGAGAAGCAGAGTCTCCGCCGCCTTGGCTCCTGTCCTGTCCATTCCTGCGCGGAAGCCCATGGTGACCACACATCGCCCTCCAAAAAAAAAAAAAAAAAAAAAAAACCCGCCCGACTGCTCTCTATTCTCAGTGACAACAAAACAATCCTGCCGCCACGACTTTCCGATCTGCTTTACTCGAGAGTCCTGTTTGTACAAAAAACAGACGATGGTGGCGCTCGGGGTCGCGTTTCTGACGCTGCCCCCCGTTGTTTCGTCTGCCTCATTGCTCATTGTTGAAGTGAGGAGGTTCGCCTAAAAGCCGGAATGAGGAAGCTGGTGACAATTTGCTTGGTGATGCATTGGGTACATACATTACCCGGGGAACAGCATGCCAGGTTTGGCACAACTGCAAGGAAAAGCTTACAAAGCTGGGCCAGCACAGTACTGGCTCAGTCCCACTCTTTGAACAGACACTATAAAAATTTTTTTTTAAAAAGTATTGAAAGTAAAACAATTCTATAATGTGGCTTTGAATTTTTTTTTCCCCTTAAAATGAAGTCTGCTCAACCTATAAAGGAGTATGTAATGCTTACAAACAGGAAGAACTAAGTACAGTAGAGCTTATATTTTTTTTGACCTTGTTTAGGCTGACACAGGCTGTCACAGTTAACTATTGACAGGATGTGGCCATGTGATTGGAGTATGAATGGAGGGAGGATGGCTGTTGCACAGTTCACACTCACTCTCAGCTGCTGTGGGAAAGGGTGTGTGTTTATAGTCAGGGTAGGAGGAAATGTTTGCCGTGATAAAAACACATCACAGAAACATTTTTTTTAAAAAGTAATTTAAGTATGAAAATAAAATGAATCAACCCGATCAACACTTCAGCTACCTATTTAAGTTTAACACTACGACAAAAATACTACAGTTTAAAGCTATTCTTCCAAAAAGCTAAACTTAAATTTGAATTAAATGCTGCAGCTGCTTCAATTTAAAACAGATTTAAATACAATGGCTTAGCCAAAAAAAAAAAGAATATGGGACAAAAACTCACCAGATTTTGGTAATATTTTGTGCGTTTATTGCACACAGTTACTCTCTCCGCACTTCTGTTCGTCAACAAGTAGCGCTAGGAGTTCAGAAAGCTGACTTTGCTGGGTTTCTCTGACGTTTTCTTTAAAATCAAAGAGCAGCATGATGGGAAATTTGAGCATTTTTGAAACTGTGAAGGTGTCCATATATTCACTGCAAACTGTAAAGAGCGAGGTCGCAGAATCTGGTGGAGCTACATTTCCAACGCATCTAATTGCATTCTGAAGAAAAAGGAATGATATAGACTAGCCACACCCCGTTCCACACCTTAAGTCACAACATAGTACCACAGGAATCTTCCCCAGAGGAAACAGGAGAGCTCGTAACTTGGTTACAAACAGGCTATCAAACAGTGGTTTTGACAGCTACTGTCGCATGACAAATTGTCCATCCAATTGCCATGCGAATTTTGAGAGAGCTTTTAAAAACATTGCCAAAACAAAATGAAAAAAATCAGTATAGAAAATGCCAATTAGGTGTATTACTTAACTAGTTTGGAGCAAATCAATTACGTCACGTAAAGCATAATTTCATTAGATGTTGACGATACGCATTGCTGTAATAAATAGGAAGTATGTGGGGTAAATGTTCGCCACGTCAGAACTTATGTGGAAATGTGTTTCCCTCTTCCCTTCAGCGTGTTAACTCTTTTTGGAAAAATAATAAAATAAAGAAAATAAAAATAGCAGGCCTCCTCTTCTACTTGTTACTGCACGCTGCTGGTCAGCTGTCATTTTTCCCCGTGCTCCCACAAAACCCCAACTTAATGGTTTGGTTGAATATCTGGTCCACTAATTGCAGTACATAAAGTTACCACAAGTTCTTCCGAAAACAATCTGGCTGGCAAAGTGTTTGAGAAGCATTAGTGGTTCTGCTGTGTTTTCACTCCAGGTTACTAAACCACATAGCACTCATACTGATCATCTATACAGCAAGGTGAAGCTATGGTATTCAAATCCAACTGTGATCAGGATTTCCCCTGTTGTATTATAAACCTGTCGGGCCACCAGGCTTTACCGGGCTAAACAATGTTTATATATTTTAGTTTTTTTAACGATTGCCTTTTTTCTTAAGACTTTATACTTGATGATTAGGTATTAATCTTACAGTCTTCCAATAGCACATAATTATCAAGTGATAGTTCCAAATTTTCTGCCAACTTTAAACATTTTTTAACTCAAAAACCCAGCAAACCGCTGGATAACTGCACTAGCGCCCTGAGCACCAGGCTTAGCAAATTTTCTGGGGGAAACCCTGGCGATAACAGCATTCCTCCCTATAGGGTATAAAGGTAGGCATTCAAAAAGCCCTTGAATCAATGAGGCGACACGGGCGAGGCCTAACTATTCGCAGAAAAGATAAGCGAGGCGCAGAACCTGCAGGCTTACGGTTAAGTAAGACTTAAAGGGGCGGGGCATCAGAAACCTGTCTGGAAAGAATCCTCTGTACTCCTGCCGCGACACTCCGACAGAGTGATCCAACCTGATTTTATCAAGCAGAACCTGAATACTGACTACAAATATCTTTTTTCCCCAAGTTCATGATGCCAAGAATTCGACTGTGATCTTTACACGCAAAGGTGTCGGTCAGAAATGAAACTAATTTGGCCTTTGAGTTTAAAAATAAAAAGAAATTTGGGCATGGATAAATATTAGCCATTACAATTATTTTAGTCCGGCATATTCGTTAGTACAAGTGTGTATTGTTAGAACGCCTTTTTTGGTAACAAATCCTACCTGAAAATGTTGGTTACAATTGAACATAATATGTTAATTCAGTCAGAGAACATTAATCCAAGCTCATTTGAGTTGTATTGTGAATACATATCAATATAATGAAAGTTCAGAACTGTAAAAATGTCAATTCAAGCCCAGCAATAGTTTCATAGAGTTGCTGTTGCCAGTGATTTCAGCTGCAAATGGTTTACATGCCACCTTAGAAAGGATTATACAATACTATTTCAGTAACGTCTCTGCTTTAATCGCGTACCTGTTTTGTTTTCCTTTCTTTCTAAAACGAAACAACTTCAGGAAAGAAACCGCAAAGGTCCTTGCAAGTCATGATTCCCCTGGATCAACTTGTTAGTGTGCACGAATGGTGGTGGTCTGTGAAACTGTATCCTGGAGATTTATTTGGTATTGATCCATCTGAGCTCGTCGTTCTCAAACGTACATTTAGCGAGGTGGTTCTGGATTGAGAAATGTTAAATGAACGCCTTTTTTACATCAATCTTTCCTTGTGAATGATTGACTCTTGATAGTGCAGACATGTGTATGATTAATAAAACAGAAGTTGCCAAATAGTGCCTGCTGTGTCTAAAGTTTGCCATTATTTGACAATCGATTTGAGGGATCAAATTAATCGACTTTAAACAAAATACTTTGAATTTGGCTCATTTTGTTCAGTAAAATGCAGGAACTTAGTGGTTGCTAACTCTGACTTCTACAACTGAAGGGAAGACACTGAGATTAGAGGCGATTATACCTTAAGGATGGGATGGGCGGTTGTCAGTGATTTGAATACAGAAGGATTATTATTATTATTATTATTGCTCCCTCCGGCTAGAAATGTGCGACATAGATACAACTCTACAGCACAGGAATTATCTCCGTCTCTCATGATTTAACTGTTAATACGTGAAATGGCACATGTAATTGTAAGCTAACGGCTTTATTTATTTTTTATAAACTGGCTAAACTTAGCAGGGTGTGCCTAATACTTCCAAACAAACCTCCATCGTCCGCTTCACCTTGTTTCAGCACCTGGATGACGACTTTCCAACACCGGGGCTAAAGGTCTGTAGCTTCAACAGCAAAGCTAATGTTAGCTAGCCGTTAACGTTAGTTAGCAGGAATGTTGTTGCTCTGACAACACTTCTTTTTTTTTTCTCTTTAATTACTTAATTAATTTTTTCCCCTTCTTAATAACGTTCCTCTAAACGACACCGCTTACCTCAATTTTGTCGACATTCCTGGCACAGCCGACGACCCGCATGCCCTGCTGGACCAGAGCCCGGGTTACGGCCGCTCCAATCCCACCGAGGCTCCGGTCACCAGGGCCACTCTGCCTTTCCACCGCTCCATCTCCGCCAGCCTCCTCACCGGGACCGTTTCTGACGCGAACCGACGGCTCCCCGCGCTGCGCTTCTTCTGCCGAGCCCCGCCGAGCCGGTCAGGCTGCCGCGGGTTGAAGGATGTCGCGGGGGGTTACGTACGGTATTCGAAATATGGGATGCGCCCGTTCCAGAGTCCCGTGTCAGTCTGCGCAGCATCCAGGACGACGGCGGCGATGAGAGGTCGTAAAGATCGATCCATGCGCCTCTCGGACCGAAATGCGAAGAGTCCGGCTTGCGTTGAAGCGTTTGACTCCCTTCACCTCCCACTTTCATTTCGAGCCGTCGCACTGGACCGGGGAGTGTTGAGAGTAGCTTATTAGCACCACCTAGTGGAGAGGATGAGGTAGTAAAAGTCAAAGGTGAAGCTGTGGCATAAATACCACTGGTGGGACTGGATGTGCTCTCAGGGGAATTCCACAGATGCCCCCAGGAAGTCTTTAAACGTATGAAGGCCCCAAGCTTGTATGGGTTTCTAAGCAGAATTTCATTTGTGTACAAATTTAGTGGATCCAGGAGGATGGGCCAGATTTATTTAGCTGAGCTTTAAAGCAATCTGATAAGTAGCTATTATCTGCTAAAATGTGTTTTGTGAACAAATTGAGTTGAAATACAAAAAGATTGAAGTCATTAAAGTTATAACTCTGTTAACACAACAATCCAATAAAAAAAAAGATTTCGATTTGCATTCTTACTGCATACTTGCTGATTCTTTGAAATCTAAAATAAAATAATTTTTAAAAAAATCTTTTAATTTATCTGTATTTAAGAGACAAAGGGTCATTCATCCTTCACATCATGGCTTAGAATACTCTTTTCGAAAATAATCCTGCTTGTCAAAACCAAAGTGAGAGTATTTAATTAACATAAAATGTTCTGATTACTAGTTTCTCCCACCCAAAATCCTAAAATTTCTACTAAAATGAAATGAAACATCAAAAAACAAAAAAATGCTCAGTCTGCACATTGAGGAAGCACCGGGTACTAACATCAGTACAATCTGTCCAGGAATGTGAGCCACTGTTCACATTCCTGGGCAGACTGTTTTATTTCTGTAACTGAAAATTAAACTTTCAAAGACGTGGGAGTACAGCAGGCTGACAAATCAACCTTATGCTTTATTAGGCAGTAATCTAACACTGGTCTCTGTTGACACGATGGTCTATGAAGTTCACACTTGATTCAGGAATGTACTACAGCCAAAGAACATTTCATGCTTAGTAAACCCAATCGAAACTTTCTGAAGTTTCCTCACAAATCGTGAGTTGGTGCAGATTCATGAACTGGCCTGTACAACTAGCTGACAAGTTACTTTATTTATTTACCAAGTTGTTCCCTGTAGGCATGAAGCTCTCCAACAGAGGGACGCTTGGCACTGATTGTTGCATTTTTTTTCTGTCATTTTAATCTGAAACTGGATTTATGTCAGACCACTAATTCTGTTTATCCCTCTCTTAATGCATTCGTAAAGTGGAGATCCACAATGCCGCCAATATGTTTTTATCTGCAATCCGTACAGCTGTTTTGTAAATGTATGAATAAAGTCCTGACGGGGATTCATTTGAACATAGATTTGTTCGGAGCATTCTGTTAGGCGTAAGTTTCAGACTTCAGTCCTCAAGGTTTGGTGTTCTGCAACCTTTCAATGCATCCTTGTCTGAACACGCCTAAAGGGGCGGTATTATGTAAAATCGACATTTTGAGATTTACATCATGTTATTCCATCATCAAAAACATGTCTGGAATGTTGCTTTGACTCTTTCAATTTGACAAATGCTTTAATCTCCCATGTCAACCGTTCAACTGTGCAAAACGCCTGGTTGGACCTAGCTCCGCCTTCGAGGCACAGCTCCTCCCTCATTCAGTTCCTTCAGACTAGCAGCAGCAATTAGCAAACTCCTGGTGGATTTGCACATCTCCTGAGCTCATTACATGAGCTACTTCTCCAACACTGGTAAAAACATTGTTAAAAGATTTTTAGAGACAGAGGACCAATTTGAAGAAGTAAAATTTATTTTACGTCAGTTCTATACAGTCTTCTTATGACAGCTGAAGTTAACAGTTGTTTTATTGTGCTATAAAATGGCACGGTGTGCCTGGAAAATACACAATACCGCTCCTATAAAAACAAGTTATTAAATTGCCTTTCCTGAATGAAATCAAGTTCTACAGAGTCCTGCTACGGACCAAAGTATTTCGTTCCGGTTTGTTGAAGCAGATTCACACCTAAAGGTTGGAACAGAAGGGCCTTCAAGTACCGAAGCTTCAGATTCCTGCTCTATGGGGCATCCCAACTAAGCCACTGTGCAAAATTTGCAGACTGATCAATAAAATAAAATGGACACTGACTTTTCTGTCCTTGAAATGAACGACTCCAAAAGCAGTACTAACCAGCAGGATGTAGTTTACAGTTAAAACAAGTTTCACAAATCTCACGCCTTAGATAAGACCAACAGGAAGCAGTCAGCTGATGTGAAACCTGCTGTCAGAGGCAAAACCTAGAAATGAAGAGTACCTGGAAAGTATTTTGTGTTTCAGTTCATTTTCAAAATACTTTATTGATCCCAAAGGGAAGCTAAACGTAGCTGCAGCTCCTTATTCAAGGTTTTTCAGTCATAGATGCTGATTGTTGTCTTTCCAGTTGATACAATAAATGGGTTTGCAGAGAAATTTTGAGCCATTTCTTTATACCAACTGGTAGAAGTTTGGACACACGTGTACTTAAAAAATAGAAAATGTTTTTGGCTATTAAAATTGGTTTGCAAAACTGCATACAAGTTTTGTATATTGTAAGGAAAAATTTATATTTAGAGGGAAAAAAAAGACACACTTATAATCCATATTAATAAATACTCTTTATTTAGTAAATTTTTCTTAACATTGCGCTTTTAACACACCCCAAATTTATTACAAATGGATGTTTATTCTCTGTAAAATTTTTATATTTATACTTCTGTACACATTTCATGGTGCAACCTGTAAGCACTACACTGAAGTGCCACCATAAAGAAGAGAGAGAAAAAAAATGGAAACAAAAATAAAAATAAGACTAAAATTCTTCCCTAATATCACAGCTTGCAAAACTTGATTTCTTATTCCACTGTGCTCTAACCCCGAAACCCTACACAAGACCAACAATAAATAGCTAGGCTTGGTCAAAGAGAACAACTAACATGTATGAATGTGGCAAATAGAGATGAACAACTGCGTCAGTGTACAAGTGCAAAAGAATCAAAGATCTCAAGGAGAAAAACAATTCATAAATCACGTTGATTTTAAAGAAATGACCCAACAAGACACCGAATGATACATCTGAAATGTATCTTTTTATAAACAACCTTGCAGCAGTGGTCACGAGTGCTTTTAAATTCTCCACGGCACGATGACGTTACTTGACGCTGGTCGTGGCGAACCACTTTCCACAGACTCGCTTGCTCCGCTCAGTGGCACGGCAGTAGTTGGTGAATTTCTCCTTGAGGAGCTGTCGGTACTGGAGGCGGTTGCTGTAGAAGGACTGGTTCTGTTCTAGAAATGCCTGGATTTCATCCTGCGTCAGACCGCTCTCTTCATCGGAAGTTACGTCCGAATCGTCCTGATCGAGGAAAAGGAAAAAGGAAGGTCGTGTATGATCCAAATCTTACGAGATCTTAAGAGAAAAAATGAAATTACAATAATCCTGTTGTGCAATGTGAACAGTAGATTCATAACTAGTTCTTCCAATGTTAAATATAAAGTTATTGATGATCAGAACAGGACAAAATAATAATAATCTCACCAGGAGTTCCACCAGACTTAAATTTGCCTTTGTCGGCCTCATGTGAAGGCTGAGATTGCTTTGATGGACTGCCCATGGCGACCGTAGTGCAATGTTAGCGAGCTTATCGCCACATAAGGAGGAAAAAATATCTTTGGTTCGACAAGTGTTTGCTGATGTCAGATTGTGGCCTGTGGTGTTCCCGTCCGACGGCGTGCAACCTTCGGTTTTTGACTCCTGAGGGAACATTAGTTTCGCCTTGAGCATGTGGCTGAATACTCTGCATTCGACAAACCGGCATGTCCTCGGTTTGTTGCCTCACCTGATCATTGCAGCTCTTGCCCTTTTTCTTCTTCTTTTTACTCTTGCACTGACCGTTTTCCTCAGAGTGCGGCCAGCAGTCCACACAGCTGTCTGTCCCGTCCTCCTCTTTGTCTTCGACACAGTGGTGGACGTTTGGGTAATCCCCTTCAGAGGATAAGTAAGAGCAGACTGTGAGATCAGAGGGACAACGTCTCACATACAGGGCGATACATCTGTGATGAATATCTGGGTGTGTTTAACCTGGACCTGCTTCGTGGTTGCACATGCCCTCGGAGCAGGCGACGTCAGAGCCTTCTCGTGATCCCATCTCGCTGCCCTCCATACTTGATGAGTAGCCGCAGTCGCTGCCATTACTGTTGTGGGACAAATCTGAGGACAGCGTTTTGTCCCGACTTGTTATTTCTCTTTAAATTCACACTCAGCAGGACTTACACGTACACATAAATAGATGATTATACCTGTCTTGGTGTTATCTGAGCACTTACAGGAGGCGTTTCTGCTGGTGGTCACTGTCTCTTCACACCCAGCCTCTTCTTCCTCTTCCTCATCGTGGCTACCACAGGCCTTACAGCTGCCCTCAACTGAATCAAAGGAACCCTGTGACACCAAATCAAAAACATTGATATGCAGAACTGTGGGTTTATATTAAAGCCCATTAGCGCTGTGTGAACTCAGAATTTTCACCTCATCCAAGATTTTCTCCTTGTTCTCTGCCTCCTGTTCAGACATATCAAAACCACACTTGTTTTTGCGTCGGTTTTTCCGTTTCTGTCTCTTCTTCTCCAGTTTCAGTTCTTTGGCTCTCTCCTCCTCTGACAGTTCCTCCACAAACTGCTCGAGCCGACTGATGCCCTGCATCTTCTCCACTGCCATCTGAGGGTCAGAAAAACACTCGGTTGAATGCAGAGCGGCAAAACTGT
Source organism: Poeciliopsis prolifica (assembly GCF_027474105.1). Taxonomy (NCBI): domain Eukaryota; kingdom Metazoa; phylum Chordata; class Actinopteri; order Cyprinodontiformes; family Poeciliidae; genus Poeciliopsis; species Poeciliopsis prolifica. The sequence goes on from NW_026562394.1 coordinate 7,898,994, forward strand.
GTGGCGTCCTCAAAGCGAACGAGGAGTACCTCAAAGCTTTTCCGTAGTGCATCAATACCCAGATGGAACAATATCTGCCACGTCTGTTCCTCAGCTCGGAGTTTCTGCCAGATTCTGTGCAGCCGCTCGTAGAGATGAATGCCCAGACAGGTCAGAACTTCCTCTTGTGCAATATCGATCGTTTTCGCGTGTCTCTCTCTGCGCCTTGAGGGGGAAAAAAACCCCAGCACAAGCCAAAACAACATATATTAGCTCATTTTCTGAAAATCTTGACAGGATTAAAGTATAACACACCTTTTATTTACTCATAATCAGGGGTGTAAACAAATAATCCATCAATTTCCAATTGATGCTGTATTAGACTAAAATTAGTTCCAATTGATTGACTAATATTGTCCACTTAGACCTTTTTTTGTGTTGTAGTTTGGCCACCACCCAGCAGAGGGCGTCGCTGGTCATCCTTAAGTGGAGCCAGTTGATAAAAAACATTAAAGATGGCGGAATGAGAAAAAAGAAGCGGTCCAAACAAAATCTCAACCAAAAGTTATTGATGTGTTACGAAGCTAAGGATTTGAAGACAGAAGCGTAGAGCAAAACGCAGAAAAATTGTGACATTGTATAATTTTTAAATGTTTTTCATTTAGAATATTATGGGAAATGTTGCCGTCTAGATTAAGGAAAGAAGGTTAGAGCTCTTGATACAAGAGAAACTTAAGTTTTTACAAAAAATGTTCACGTATCAATTAATCATTTGTCGATCAAGAAGATCATTCAACTTTAGATTGACTCATAAATTGATAACTTGCATTCCCAATCGTAATGCATTCACCAAATGATAAACGCGAGCATAAATCCAACTTACTCGTAACCTCCTGAGAACTCAGGCTCTGCCCTGCCGAGTAAGTGAGCGATGAAGTCCGTTTCGCAGCACACGTGGATGTGCCGCTCATGGGGGCAACAGCAGAGACCCTCGTACAGAGCGGCACAGTATCCCTTCTCCTCACTGGAGTCCACCTCTCCAACCAGGATGTTGTATGCTCTGATCACTTTATTCTTACAGTCTGTGCAAAACCTGTTGGAAGTCGAAACCCAGTTGGTTTCTCTTCAATCACAAAACCACCGTCTTATGGCGGATGAGAAAGTACTTGGTGAGTAAATGGTCTGGTTACGACGGAGTACCTGTGTTTCCGCAAGTACGTCTCCAGCGTCTCAAGCAGACAGGCACTGTCGATGAGGACCACCTCGTCCCTGCATTCTTGAGACATCAGCTCCCACACGTCCATCCAACTTCCCCTGGAGCATTTATAGCAGTGTTATAACACATAATGCACAAACAGCTCTGACAGCTGCAAAGTAAAGTACACCCTCAGTATCCAAATATCTTAGCTGTTTTCCACTGAATTAATTATTCAAAATACTAAGAAAAACAACATTTTTAAAATTTCTCAACAAATTTACTGCATTCTTCATAAAAACAGAAGTGAGTACAACTTCTAAAACCAAAAATGTGACAATAAGAACATTACTTACCCCAGGGGTTTAGGTTTGTGGGTGTCTAAGGAGTGCAACTGGCAGCGCTTATTCTTTTTACTTTTTGGAATGGCATCAATCATGTCATTTAACTTTGACCTGCAAAAGAAAGAAAAAGAAAATACAACCGTTATTGTAATAATTGAACTTTTTTCCCCACATTCTTTCAATCTATTTATGATTTCATTGATGTTCTATGCAAGGCAGAAACAAATTGGTCCATAATTGTGAACCTGAAGTGAAAGAAAACATGGTTCTCTTTATTTAAATATGTGGTCAGCATTTGTATTCAGTACTTCCCTAGAATTATCCCATGTTGCAATGGCAAACACATCTCTGTTGGAATACGTTTCTACCAGCTTTCCGACATCTTGTCTTACACTTTACTTGAAAACTAGCTCCAGGCATTCACCAATCAAAGCTTGATGACCAAGTCAAGGAAGGTTAATTGGTTCAATGAGACCAAGACGGAGCTTTTTGGCCATCACAAAAGACACTATGTTTGAGATACACCAAAGTCTGCACATCACAACAAAAACACCATCCCCACTGAGAAACATGTTTAGCATTCAGGCCAAGCTACACAGAAATTGTTTGAAGACAACAAGGTTCTGGAGTGGCCTAGTGAAAGCCCAGACCTCTGTCTGGTAGAGAATTTGTGGTGGAACCTGAAAAGAGCTCTTCACAACCAACCCCCAGACAAACCTGACAAACTTTGAACAGTTTTGCAAAGAAGACTGAACAACTGCAGCATCCAGACGTGAAGCCTGACAAAAATGTACCCACACAGACTCCATGCATTTACCAAATACGGACTTGAATGATGCCAATATTTATGCAATGACATATGTTATGCTAAACATTTTTATTTGTCATTTTGTAGAAATTAGCTTCCACTATGCCATTCAAAGATTTTGACAAAAAAAAAAAAAACTAAAAAAAGCCAAATTTTGCTGCTCAGGATTGACTTATAAAAGTAACAAAAGGATAAAACATCCAAGCGGGTGAATAAGTTTTTATAGGCACTGTTCCTTTAAACACTTGTAGCTGCAGCAAAAAGCAATTCTATAATTATTGAAAAAAAAAAAAAACACTTAAGCAAAACCCTATAATACCAGACCTATGCTTTTTAAGTCTAAATATACATGTTTTCTAACAGTTATTAAAAAAATAATCAATGTCATCACAATAAAAATAATGGAGAAAAACTAGAAAGGGGAGAACAGTGATCATTGCGTTTTCTGCTGTAATACTATCAATGTAAAAATAAGGGGAAAAGACTTTTCCTCTCACCCATGGACATAGAATAGGGTATAAAGTTTCTTCATGTCTGCCAAACAAGCCTTGGTGACAGTGAGCATGCCCTTGGGTTTCACTGTGAGGGGCTCCAGCGCTGGGTTCCCCATCTCCACTGAGTGAGAAAAGAGGCGCTCCACACTTCGTCTGCAGCCCACGCACGGCACCAGCTGGGATAGCGCGCTGTACACCTCTCTGGACGACACCATAAAGGCGATATTCAGGTCCTGCTGCTTCAGCTTGGAATAATACTATGGAAAAAATAAAATGACACTTTCAAGTGCTTCAGATGGTGCAATTAGAAATTATATATATAATGCAAAAATAAAACATGATGTCACTCAAAGCACAGAATTAGACTTAATAGATCTGCCCACTGTCACCGATACTTGATCTAGAATTTTTAATAACCGGGACAGATACATATATTAGTATCAGTTGAGTGCATCTGTACTAAATACACACAAATGACACCCTTTAGGGTTTGATTTGTGTGTGTGCATGTCTGCCAGATTAAAAGAAATTCTGTGAGTGAAAATACCTCAGAAAATTGCTTCCAGTGAGGAAGGACTATGTCAGTGCCTTCAACGTCCAGGAAACTGTCAGGAAACTCCATCACCATCTGACAACCATGAAAACAACAGGTAATGACATATCAGAAACTCAGCGGTCACATTCTGACAGAGGCACAAGTAATTAGCTTGGTATTTAGTTCAGCAATTTAGTTTCAGACAGTTCGTACTCGAGGTACGTCTGTGTCTTTGTGAAGAACATAATCCGATCTTGGCTTTCCGACGTCAACATCCTTTCGAGCACTGCCTGAACATGTCTCCATGTGAAAATGGAAAAAAAAAGAAAGAAAAAGAAACCACACAACCATATCCATTTGTTTCAGAAAGTCAGAAAAAAAAATAATCAGAAAACAAGCAGATTCAGCTCCATTTCTGCTTTTACTTTACAGGGTGACTCATAAGGGTCTGTCTTCCTAATTGCTATTTGATGTGTTCTCCGTGATTATGAAGACCTACCGTGAGTGTGTCATCAATATACAGGGGAATCTGTCTCGCCAAAAACGGGTAGTCCTCCTCGCCTTCCCTGCAAACTGCTACTAGGCGTGCCATGTCTTCTCTGCGTTGCAGATCAGCTCACCTGCAGGTGAGCACAAACGACAGAATGATGTGCAGGGAACGAGACAAAATGACTACGTCAAACCCTGAGCACAAGCTCCACCATTGTTTGACATGTAGGGTAGCTAATGCTACCCTACCTGCTCCAGATCATTGGGGGCTGATATAATCTTGGAACTAAGAATTTGTCTTTGGGATTCTTAATCACAAGAGTACGCATTAAAAAATAAACAAAATCACCAAACGTTAAAAACTACTGTTATAGCCACTCCTAAAGTAGCTAGCATGATTATCTTGACCCAGATTTGCCCTGCGAAGCTAGCAAACAATCTAGCAGAACAAAAGCTCTGGAAAATGTCTAAGTTATTAGCTTTACAAAATGTACTTTTAGCATTGTGCAGCTTCCAAAGCCTCGATTGGAACGTTCACTTGTATCTGTTGCCTTTTAAACAATTACCTACTGATTTCCAAGTTAGCCTGCTAGCTAACTTCACTTCATAATACAACTTCCGAAATCAAATATGCCGTTCGGTTGAATTTTGGGCGCACTGTTGTTTATTAAATGGTGTAACTTCCCCCATCAAAGGTAAATTGGAGTATTATTCCAGCTTGACTTCGCCTTGACGGTGATAGTAAACCTGGCTAACCTGCTTGTTAACATCGCTGCTCTCACGGCTAGCGTTAGCGAGCTAACCTAAGCTAATAGAAAGTTGGAACTATGAGTAGCTACTTAGCGACAGCCGCGAGTTTCTTTTAAAAATATGCCGACAATACTGACAGACAGAATGGTGTCTTCGTAAAGAACAAATACGTATAGTTGAACTTTTGGACAATTTTCACTTACCGTCGTCTGGAACTTATCTCAAAAATAAACAAGTGCGACAGTTAGTGAGCCTGGTGCGGTGGCGGAATCTTCATTACTGACTTCACCTTTGCCCCCCTTCCCGTACGCTGATACGTAAGACGAATGATGTGGTACGCACTGCCGCCAGGGGGCGCAGGTGAGCATAAAAAAGCCCTGCACGTTGATGAAAGAACAGCTACGATTTAATTTATTGCAAGATGTATTTTGACATTGTTGTGATTCATAGCGCTCTGCTGCTTTTTCCAGTAAAAATATCATATACTAAGTGCAGTGTTTAATTGTATATATATCAAAAATGGCCAATAAAATGCAAATTATAAATCTATGAGCAATTTTAACCCAAGACATTTTACAGGCTTTCATAGGCACATTCTCACTGGACATTTTCTACATTTTGTCACATTATTACCAAAATCTTCAGTTTAAGTTTTCAGGGCCTCTTTCTTCCTCCAGAGTAGTGGAAAATGTCAAAACAGAAAGAAAATTATAGTTTCCAAAAAATATTTAGAGAGAAAACATGAGAAGTGTTTACCACTCTTGATTTTGATACCCCTAAATAAAGTGTTACTATTGCCCTCTGAAGCCAGCTGATAAGCAAAAAGACTCCACCTGAACAAAAATGTATTTTCAATGTAAATACAGACATTTGTTAAAATATTAGTAAACAAACAGCTTTATGGAGACCAAGGAACACACCAGACATGCAAATCAGTTTTGGAGATATTTAAAGCTGGGTTAGGTATGAAAATATCCCAAGCTTCAGTTATTGTTACATTTCAGGTCCATTTCGGTTCAGAGTTCTTTTTCTCACGAGGCTTTATTTTTGCAAGTCCCCCAAATATACAAACACAAAACACTTAAACAGGCACACACTGAAAACTAACTCCATGCAGATAACATTTTCTTCCATGTTCATTATTTGCCATTGTTCTGAATTTCAGTGCGAGTAACTCAAGCTTCAAATAAACTGTGAAAAACAAACCCAAGCACAATGGTGTGCTTACAAACATTACCAGAATTTCACTGTAATTTCACAGACATGCAAAATATATATAACAAGGCAGTTCACAAGCATGTATGACAGTAAAACACACACCGACAATGAGCTGCTACAGCTGAGCGTGTCCACCAAAGAGTTGGTCGCTCCGGTCATGACGTTGGAGAGCAGAAAAAACACCAGCTGATTCCTGCTGACGGCCTGGATGAGGCAGAGTCCCTCCACTTCAACTCCTCTTCCGGAAAGCCGAGAATCCGTCTTCTTCTCCAGAAAGTTCATGGACGATGGTAGAAAATGGCACGCGGACGCTCTTTTGGAGAACAGGATGACCATGTCGGCCAGACCTAGGCAGGACATGAAAAACAGCGACTGAGCAACGCTCCAGACGACGAAGGGCAAATTCGCCGAGCGGCGAGAGACCGGCTCCACGAGTGCCTGACATGCGAACAAAGCGCCGTACAACAGCAAACTTCCTAGGGAGAGGGTGAAAAGCATCTTGAGGCAATCTTTTACTTGATGTCTTTGTTGCATCACGTAGAGTCCGACCTGAACTCCTGCTAGATAGATGGCAACATAGCCGGCTATGGAGAATATGCCCTCCTTGTTAGCATGCACAAAATCCTTTCCTCTGTCCCTATTGTGCATCAGGAAGGTCTTTAGTTCAGATGTTTCCAGGGCGAACTGATGACACCCACTGATCAGAAGGGCAAAGAGCCACGACTGTCCAACTGGTACAACAACCAAAAGAAGAGAAGCTAGAACTCTGACGATGGCCAGCGTGAAAAAGAAGTTCCAGTGGATGCCATATTCCGTCACGTGCTCGTGGTAGCTGGTCATTTTGACACTCGCCAGCCGCGCCACACCGAGAGCAAGCAGAGGCCAGACAGACAGAATCTGCTTCGTGACATGGCTCACCTTGGATCCCGTGACCTTCCTCCTCCGTGCCTCAGGGCTGACAAGCGCGTTTGCGAAAACAAACGCCCCGACTCCAAAGTCCATAACTCCTGTCCCGTAGGTCTCCGTCTTCGCATATCGCCTCGGAAAGACGCTGAAGTCGACGGCGAGGATGCTGATGGCTGTTTTCACGTTTACGAATACTCTGAAGAGAGTCACGAAGGGGACCTGGTGGAACTGAACGCTGCACTGAAGAAAGTTGCTGACCATCTTCCGGGGCCGCAGAGCAGAGGATTGGAAGCTGCCACGGCAGATGCAGCAGAGCACGCAAGCTGAAATAAAAGTTAGGCACACGATGACCTGCAGAAGAACATCGCTGAGAATTGTGCACGACAGTACGAGGGGAAGGACGAGCAGAGAAAAATCAAGGAGCAGGTGGGAAATCAGCGGAAGTGGTAGCGGTAGAGTCCCTTTGGCCTGGTAGTAGAGGACTAAGATGAACGCTCGGTGGATGACACAAACTGGAGCGAGAAACGATCCAAGAGTCACCTCTCCCAAACTGGTCCCGTTGAGATTACTCACAAACGCCTCCTTTACTTCCTTCTGAGCCATGACCTGCAAACATTGAAACACAAGCAATTTATCACAAGGGGCAATGTATCCACCAAAACATCAAGACTTTACTGAAACCGTTAGGAGCTTCCCTTCCATGATCTTTCACTATACATCCCTCAGAGAACCTGAGTAGTCAGGAAAGGATCCTGACATGTTATAGAAATTGGTGCAGTACAAGAAACCACACAGTGTCGCCTGCTATGATGATCTGTTCATTTCTTAATTTGCTGATTTAGACTTCTCTGTACCCAAACCCGAGCTTATTCGCTCAGAAACATACGCAAAGAGCAGTCAATGTGTTAAGTTTTCATGTTATAATGCCCTGCTCCCTAAAGCAGCGTCCTACATGCAAGCGATAACAGTCAACAAAATTATTAGTTTCAGGGGTTTTTTTAAAAAAAAAACAAGGTGTCTATTGACCAGCACTTACCACGACTTCGTCTGTTAAAGACGGAAGATGAACAAATACCTGTTTAACAGCATTATTATTTTTGCTGGCCGTGCAGAACCTGTTCAGTGACGGCACGGTCGCTCACTTCCGTGTCCGCGACCCGTGATGCATTCAATAACGTTGGATTTTCTGGTACTTCTTGAAGTGTTGGGTTTTTACTCTTGTAAAAGAAAGTTAAACGCATTTCTCTTCCTTACAATCTCTAAAAATATATACAAACATTTATAATAAGACTAAAAGCAACCTACTTGTGCATAGTAAATCCCGTGGAAGGCATTATATATGGAAAATTAAAAAAAAGAAAAAGTCACGCTGTGGAAGTTTAAATGGACTTTTGTGGGAGCTAAATTTAAAATGCAGCTCCAAACTGAACCCGTATTTAATATATCGATGGAGTTGTACAGCATTCAGTTCTGATGTTGCTTTTATCGAGCGGTCCCTGAACGTCTGGGAAGAGGGCGGGAATGACGTGGATCGGGAGTGAGGTCTGGAAGGCGGCGGGACGGCAGGTGTTATGCCGAGAAATGCATGCCTGCCGAGAATTGCATCCCCTGTCGCGGGAGCGCGCATCGCTCTAAACTCTCGCATATTGACGAGTAAACGGGCTGAAATCCGACCGAAGAGGAAACTTTTAAAAATATTGGTAACATTATCACGTTTATTAATCATGTAAGCGCTAAAATTGTGGGTTTTACTTCGCAAATTAATTAAAATAAACACTGATTTTTTCACGTTTATTGAGCCATATTTGTCGAACGTTCTTCAGTGTCTGATGAACAAGTTCTCCGCAGCTGCTTTGAAATTCCAAGATTTTTCTTTTAACACCATAATAGCTTAAAACTTTAAAAACCGAGGCCCAATCCCAATTACGTAGAACATTTTATATTACGCTTAGCTGTCTAGTGTATTAATGTAGGGGAGATGCGTTTTAATTTCTGAGCCTGCTAATATTTGCATCCCCTGTCTATTGTCCTGTTCATATGAAACTTATAGTGGTAACTCAGGGAACAAGTGTCATTATGTAGAAAAAATGTAATTTCCAAGTTAGCAGGGGATGCAATTTTTGGCAATATGGATTTCTAGCTTGCCAAAATTTGCATCCCCCAAGTTTTCATCAAATATGATCCAATTGAGGTGAAACTCATACCAGCAGTTCTTACAACTACTCTGGTCATGTAGGACAAGTTATTTCACTCTTAACTCTGTGTTTCTCCAAGTTAACAGGGGGATGCATTTTCTGGCAATGTGGAATTTCAGGTTGCCAAAATCTGCATCCCCGCTATTGTCATCAAATATTATTGAATGCATCTGAGAATGTGCTCAAAATGAAAATTGTCAGAAAATGCATGTCCTGCAATTTGGAGAATTAGGATAGTAATGTGTTATATGAAATGTTCTAGACAATGACACGTATGCTCTGAGCTACTAGAGTGACTTTCAAATCTGTACGACACTTTTGAGCTGAAAAAAAGGGCATGCAAATATTGGCAGCTCATAATTTGCTATGCCAAAAAATGCATCCCCCCAAGCTTAAAAAAACAAACAGTTATGAGTGAAATAGCTTTTTCTATATAATCACATTTGTTCCCTCAATTGCTGGTATGAGTTTCATATCAATAGGATAACATTTGAGGAAAAAAGAGAGGGAAAGCATATTTTGGCAGGTTGATAACAGGCTGTGCCATAAAACGCATCCCCCTGCTAACGTGTACAAATAAAAAATTAAGAGTGGAATAACATCTTCTGCATAAGAAGAATAGTTGTATGAGCTTCTGCTATGAGTTCCATGTTATTAGCATAACATTTGAGAAAAATAGAGAGGACATGCAAATTTTGGCAGGAGCAAAATCCATATTGCCGGAAAATGCATCCCCCTGCTAACTTGGAGAAACACAAAGTTGAGAGTGAAATAACTTTTTCTACATCACCAGAGTAGCTCTAAGAACTGCTGGTATGAGTTTAATCTCAAATGGATCATATTTGATGAAAACAGGGGGGATGCAATTTTTGGCAAGCTGAAAATCCATATTGCCAAAAATTGCAACCCCTGCTAACTCTGAAAAATAATGAGTTAAGAGTGAAATATGTCTTTCTACATGACCAGAGTAGTTCTTTGAACTACTGGTATTAGTTTAATATCATTCTGAAAATATTTGATGAAAATAGAGGGGATGCAATTTTTGGCAAGCTGAAAATCCATATTGCCAAAAATTGCAACCCCTGCTAACTCTGAGAAATAAAGAGTTAAGAGTGAAACAACTTTCTACATAACCAGAGTAGTTCTATGAACTACTGGTATGAGTTTCACCTCAATTGAATCATATTTGATAAAAATAGAGGGGATACAATTTTTGGCAAGCTAAAAATCCATATTGCCAAAAATTGCATCCCCTGCTAACTTGGATAAATAACGAGTTAAGAGTGAAATAACCTTTTCTACATGACCAGAGTAGTTCTATGAACTACTGGAATTAATTTAATATCATTTCGAAAATATTTCATGAAAACAGGGGGGGATGCAAATTTTGGCAAGCTAGAAATCCATATTGCCAAAAGTTGCACCCCTGCTAACTCTGAGAAATAAAGAGTTAAGAGTGAAATAACTTGTCCTACATGACCAGAGTAGTTGTAAGAACTGCTGGTATGAGTTTCACCTCAATTGGATCATATTTGATGAAAACTTGGGGGATGCAAATTTTGGCAAGCTAGAAATCCATATTGCCAAAAATTGCATCCCCTGCTAACTTGGAAATTACATTTTTTCTACATAATGACACTTGTTCCCTGAGTTACCACTATAAGTTTCATATGAACAGGACAATAGACAGGGGATGCAAATATTAGCAGGCTCAGAAATTAAAACGCATCTCCCCTACATTAATACACTAGACAGCTAAGCGTGATTTAAAATGTTCTACGTAATTGGGATTGTGCCTCGGTTTTGTAAAGTTTTAAGCTATTATGGTGTTAAAAGAAAAATCTTGGAATTTCAAAGCAGCTGCGGAGAACTTGTTCATCAGACACTGAAGAACGTTCGACAAATATGGCTCAATAAACGTGAAAAAATCAGTGTTTATTTTAATTAATTTGCGAAGTAAAACCCACAATTTTAGCGCTTACATGATTAATAAACGTGATAATGTTACCAATATTTTTAAAAGTTTCCTCTTCGGTCGGATTTCAGCCCGTTTACTCGTCAATATGCGAGAGTTTAGAGCGATGCGCGCTCCCGCGACAGGGGATGCAATTCTCGGCAGGCATGCATTTCTCGGCATAACACCGGCAGAAGTCGTCCTTGAGTTGCAGCTGGCAGCAGAGGGACGATTCGAGTGACGTCTCATTTATCATAGAGTATCAGCTCACTTGAATCGGAAATAAGGCCCAGAGGTGTTATTTTCTCGGTAGAGGCCAGATACAGGGGGAAAAAGTACCAAATAAATGAGTTCTTCCACCGACCCGCGGAACGTTGCTGTGGGACCCGGGAACCGAGGGGTAACGGTAAGTTAGGACCCGAGCACGAGCTTTTCACCGGGAGTTTATTTACATATTTCTCTGAGTATATACACTTACAATGTGTTGCGTTTCACCCAAACGACAGAAATCCGTGCCTTCTCTTGCTTACGAGCGCCAGATTTACAGTCATAAAGCTTATTTGTTGTTATTTAATTGAAGGACGTGTGTAAATGTGACCGATCTGCGCCTGATCAATAATAGCTTCCCAGTGGAAATAAACGTGCAACGCTTTACATGACTTTAAAGTTACTTTCTTTGTGTTGTTCACATTTACTGCTAATTTATAATAGACGTTTCAAACCTTAGTGTACATCCCATGTGACGTATGCTGATAATTACAGCCTGTGTTTCCTACATAAATGACTTCATGGTTCTATTATGGGATGTAGGCTACCTACTAGGATTAAGTGTCTCTGAACACCTTGAACAGGTGGCAGTGTTCAAGAAGGGCAGCAGGGTCAGGTCATATGGCAGGAGTCCATTAGTCAGGCCAAATTGTTTGTGACTGAGTAAATGCATTTTTTTGTTTTGTTTTACTGGCCTTCTTATTCTAAAAAACATGAGGTTACAGAGTGTGCGAATGTAGTAATCATATTACATTAGAGACTCATGAATCAGTCAATCACAGCTTGGATTAAGCAGTGATCAGCAGCTCAAACGCAGAAGAATACAAGTCTGATTTTCCTGTTAATTAAATGAAATTCATCCAAACTGAGCGCTGCCACCATGTTTAGACTGTAGACATGTCAGCATCCGCATGCACAGTATTTTATTATTATTGTTGTTGTTTTTGTTTACTTAAAAATCAAATAAAAGATAGGATTTTACATAGCCACAAATGCTTTTTTGACCTCTATGTCTGGTTTTAAAATTAGATACCACTATTTTGGATATTTACAAATTGTTTCTTTTTAGTTATTTTAGATTAACTTTAGATTCATCTTGATGTAAAAAAACCCAAACCAAACAAAAAAAACTTAACTTCTAGCATAAAGCAAACAACAGCCCTGTTTCCTGTACAGATTTCTGCAAGAAAAAGACGATTGAAGTCCAATTAATAGAATGTTTTAGTGTCATAAATAACTGATGAAAAGTCCCCTAATATGCTCTGAAATGCTTGGATTTTAAAATGGAAAATTTGAAGGAACCCTGAATGACCCTTAATGTCATGAAGATGTCACAAGTTGTTTGATTTCTGCAGAGAGGTGTTTGTTTTTTAAATATGTCCCTCATGTTGTGGGAATAACAAACCTACCACGTACAAAATCACAATAATCATCATCATCATCATCCATTTAGCTTCAACTGCATCACTACTTTTAACATTTTCTCACCTAATCTTTCCACTCAGGTGAAGGGAGTCACCCAGAGAGTCCACTCACCTCACCAAAGCCGAAATGATCCACTGGAGGAGGACATCCACGCCTTTCTTATTGACGAGGACCAGCTGCACACCTTTGATGACCTCACCAAAGTGAACCCTGTGACTCCAGCGACAGGTACCAAGTGCAAAATGTCCAAATGCTCCAGCAGAGTTCAAAACTTTGTCCTCGTCACGTCTTTCTGTTTAATTTTCCGCCGCGCTTTCTGCCAGTGCTGAAATGCCTGCAGGCCAGGTACAGTTTGAAGGTGTTTTACACCCACGCCGGCTGCACCTTGGTGGCTCTCAACCCTTTCCAGCCCATTCCAGATCTTTACTCTGTGGATGTGATGAAGGAGTATCACTACGCTACTCAGCCTCAGGTATTCACGTCGCCGCTGCAAAAGTGCTGTGCCGTCATCGACCCGTTGGCTCTTATTTAAATGTGGACTTTCCGGGTTCTTTTTAATTCCAGGAGTTCAAACCTCACATTTTTATTGTGGCGGAGGAGGCTTACAGGAACGTTCAGGGTCAGCTGGAGCCAGTGAACCAGTCGCTGGTTGTTAGCGGTGAGAGCGGCGCCGGGAAGGTAAAAACAGATGTTTAAAATATCACTTTAGCTTTTCCCTTTTGATTTTGTTATAGGTCTGTGGAGTTGCCCTGCTGTTGCTCAGATTTTTTAAATATTTTTTTGAGTCGCTCTTGGTCTGTCAATAATTCCCTTTGTTCTAGACATGGACGTCTCGCTGCTTGATGAAATACTACGCCACTGTGGCAGCCTCTGCCCAGACCGTCAGCAGTCAGGATGCGGTGGAGAGGATTGAGAGGAGAGTGTTGGACTCCAGTCCTCTGATGGAAGCTTTTGGTACGACAATAAACTTTATGTATATACACTCCCTTTACAAAAGTATTCATACTTTGCTCTTTCATAGGTCGAATTTTTTTAAAAATGTTGTTATGCTCCCACCACAAACTTTAATGTATTTTATTGAGATGTTGAGCATAAATGCACAGCACACTTTTCAGGAAAAAAAATTAATTAATTAAAAACCCTACTACCAATTTTCCATCCACTTCACACTAATTCACCAAAGTGAGATTTACTGGTGTGACGAGTCATTCGTCAGCGGTCTCTGTCTCCAGGCAACGCTTGCACGCTGCGCAACAACAACAGCAGCCGCTTTGGAAAGTACATCCAGCTGCAGATGAACAGGTACCAGTGGCTCCTTCCACTTTTCATGACCTCACATCCTGTCAGCGGGTGAGCTCACCCTGTCCGACTCGACTCACATCCAGGGCTCAGCAGCTGGTCGGCGCTTCAGTTCAAACGTACTTGTTGGAGAAGACCAGGGTGGCCTGTCAGCCAGCCAACGAGAGGAACTTCCACATCTTCTACCAGGTGAACCCCCGACACCTGATGCCCGTGTGATTTATTTCTGTATTTATTTATTTGACCTATATTGGTGTGTCTTTATAGATGATGAAAGGAGCCACAGATGAGCAGAGAACAGACTGGAAGATGCCACAGAATCAGCGCTTTGTGTGGCTGCCGAATTGTGAAAAACAAATTGAGGGTTGGTGTTTGTTTGTATGTCTGCTGAGGCCTCCTAATAACTTCTGCGCAAATAACTTAATTTCTTCTTTCTTTTTACAGAGGATGGTTTTCTTGAAACCACTGAAGCGATGGTTCACCTCGGAATTGATGCAGAAAGGCAAAGACAGATATTTAGGGTAAGAGTAACATCAGTTAATCATTTGAATAAGATTCAGTGTCAAGTAACTTGTCTTTATGGAAGCTTCTTCAGCTGCACATTAATTAGTGATGCACCAATAAATGCACCGATTTCTTAAAGTGTGGGAGATTGTGATTGGCTGAAATGTGAAACTGATGTTATTCACTGATTCTGCCTAACTCCTCAAAGGTTTGAAAATCAGCCACTGTTCTCTTTTTGGTCTAATGCCCGGGTGTCCAAAGAGTGACCCGGGGGCCACTCTTGACTGATTTTGTATGGGCGCGACTGCAATTTAATAATAACACAAAATTACCCCCCAGCACAGGTGGTTGATGCAGATGGAAGCTCTTTTACTTTTTAATTGTGGCAGAAAGATTGCAGGTAATTTTAAATCTTATTTAAAAACAAAGTATTCCCCTTTCAATAACCATACGTTTTGCATTCTTGTACTGAGACAAAATCTTAATAATAATCCAGTTCCAAAGATAGAGACCTAAATACAGCTTTAACTGACTACATTTTTACTATATCTCCAATGAAACCCTTGATAAATATTTATTTTAATAAGGCAAATCGACTAAACGCTTCTGAAGTTTTGACTCAGTTGTGTACACATCACCTTTCATTAAAACAAATTTGACTACTTCTTTTGTTTTATTACACTATTACGCTCTTAAGTTGGTAAAAAAAACAACAACAACAAATAAATCACGCGAGTAAACGTTTCTACTAAGAATATACAATTTAACTTGACAGTTTTGGCGGATGTGACAAAATGTTTGACGGCCTCTGTCACCCATCAGGTTAATGCATCTGATAGCCATCCCACTGTTGCCAACTTAGTGACTTTGACACTACATGTTGCAACTTTTCAGACTGTTGGCATCAGCCAAAATCGTAATCTGCAGGTTCACGCTTAATAATAATATTATGTAATGTTTTTTCATCACAGATTTTAGCGGGGATTCTGCAATTGGGGAATGTGAGTTTCTGCTCTTCAACAAATGAATCCCAACCCTGTGACCTTGACCAAGACTCTGAAGGTAGCTTTGATTCCACAGGTTCATCAGCAAATGGCACAAACACTCAAAAAAAAAAGAAGCTACAAATTTGGAAAGCTAAAATTAGCTCGTGCGCTGATTGTCATGAAGCACGACTTTCTAGACTTCTTGCAGAGAGCCGGCGAGCTGCTGGGCGTCCCAGCGGAGGAGCTCTGCAGGTGTCTGAGAGTGAGGACGCTGAAGGCGGGGAAGCAAAACATTCTGAAGCCCTGTTCCCAAGCAGAGTGCGGAGTGAGGCGGGACTGCCTGGCCAAGGTCATCTACGGCCAGTAAGAGCTGCAAGTTGATCATTAAGTAGCTCAGCAAGTAGTCAGCAAAGTATTCATTGAAATTAGTCACCTTAGCACTTTAGAGTAGCATGAAGTAGGACGTAACTGTGAAGTGGACGATGTCAGACTGCATGTGAAAGAGTCTGAGGAGAAATTTAAAGGGGCAGTATTAAGAAGAATCAACTTTTTTGTGCTTAATGTCATGTTATAATGTTATTCCCTCATCAACAATCTACCTGAAGTGTTGCTTTGATTGGTTGAAAAATATCTTCCGTGGCAACCATTCAGCTGTACAAAACGCCTGCAGATTTATCCTGTGTAGATGCAGTAGTGACCTTCAAGGCACAACTGCAGTTTCCAAGTGACCTAACTTCTTCTCTTTCTCGCAATTCCCTCACTCAGCTCCTTCAGACTAGCCAGCAGCAGTTAGCAAACACCTTGTGGCGCTGCGCATCTGCTGATCTCATGATAAGAGCTACTTCTTCAGTGTAATACTGGTAAAATCGTTGTCAAAGGGTTAATAGAGGAGCCATGTTATGATGACTTCCTCAAGGGGGAGTTTCAGAAAGAGCAGGAGTTTCTTAAAGAGACAGTAGTCCAATTTCAGGGCGTCAAATTCTGAACACGAATACATATTGTCACACTTTTTAGATTATTGTGTGAAAAAATATCATTTCACTTAAAAAGTAAGTATTGGTTGTACCACATAAAGTCCCAGTAAATCACTCTAAACTTAGTGGTTGTAAGTAGACAAATTGTAAAATAGTAGAAGTGGTATGGCTACATTCTCTTCCCCATTTTAACACATTTAACGATACATTCAACGTTTTCCTTTTCCTGCCAGATTATTTGAGTGGTTAGTGACGTTCATCAACAGCTGCATATGCGCCGACCAGTCCAAATGGTGCAACTTCATAGGTAAAGCTCTTTTCCCTGGAATGACCCCAAGCTTCTCCACACCAGCTCTGACCGTCGTCTGTAATCTGCAGGCGTGCTGGACGTGTACGGCTTCGAGTGTTTTCAGATCAACAACTTGGAGCAGCTGTGCATCAACTACGCCAATGAGAAACTGCAGCAGCACTTTGTGGCCCATTACCTGCGAGCTCAGCAGGTAAAGACATTCAGTGTTTCTACCACGTCAGCAGGGATGCATTCGGATGTACGTTTTGGTATTTAAACATCAATGCCATTTGTTGCCTTTCCTCAGGAAGAGTACGTGTCCGAAGGCTTGGAGTGGTCCTTCGTTAAATACCAAGACAACCAGGGTTGTCTCGACCTTTTAGAGGGAAGCCCTATCAGTGTGTTTTCTCTTCTTAATGAGGTAAACTCTTAATGATTTCAATGTACATCGCAGGAGATGGATTCATTTTTAACCAATAAAGCTTCATTATCTTTGAAAATGCATGATCTTACAAAAAAGTTGACATTGCTGCTCACAACCTTCCCAAAAAAGATTTTAACACAGTTAATAATTTTTAAGTACGTTCAGGAAATCGAGCCCTTTATACTGTTGAGAAAAAATGATTCTGTGTTTTTCTTCTATTTCTTTTAGCTAGTTGCAAAGCTAAAGGAAGTGGCATGTTGGGAAACACTCTCAAAGCTAAGCTTAAAGGATATAACACATTAGGGAACACCCTTTTTTAGGGCGTAGCTCAGATAGAGGCTAACAAATACAATGACATACTGTTGCTTGGTGCCATTTTGTCTGGTTATTTTAGTTATAACCAGACAACTAAAATAACAGAATAAAAGCAAATCGTACACAATCGCATTCATCTCGCTTGTTCGGCTGTCAAGAGACGCCGTGAAACGAGGTTAAATTAGAAGACGACCAAAGAGGTTGGTCAAAATTCAGCTGTGTTTCTGACTGATCAGAAAATAAGAAAATACAGAAAATATTACAGCATTGCATCTTCCTGGAGAATCTGAATTTTGAGATTAAATGCGTCAACAAAGAAGATGCATTTTGATTTGCTGAATAAAAGTCATATAAGGCGTTAAGGACTTTTGTTTTTATTAATAAATCATTCTTTCATTTTTGTTGAAAGTACCTTGATTAAGGAACCTAAACAGTCATATTTTCTCTCTTATATGATGTAGATCTTTGAAAAAAATCAAAACCTCAAAGTCTAAGAAACAAATTGGTATTGACCAGGAAAAGCCTGCTCAGAGCATCTCGAGCTATCACATCCACATTCTGAAAAGCTCTATCTCATCCTGAAGGAGAGTCGTCTGAACCGAGCCTCGGACTCCACAGCGCTGAGGGGTCGCCTGGAGAAGGAGCTGGGCGGCAACGACAACATCTGCTGGGACAAGTTCAGCAAAGCGCCACACTTCACTGTGACCCATTACGCGGGAAAAGTTAGCTACCAGTTAGAAGGCATGGTGGAGAAAAACAAGGTAAGAGGCCGTCTTTCAGCTCTCGTTCAAACAGAGCGACCAAACCTCCGTCTGGTCGTGTTCACTGAGGTTTTCTCTCTCAGGATCCGGTGCCACCGGAGCTCATTGGCCTGCTTCAGAAATCTGACAATCTCCTTCTTCATGAGATCTTCTCTGACCAGGAAACTGAGATTCCTAATGGCAAGGGACTCAGCAGAGTCACAGTGATCTCCAAGTTTAAGGTAGGAGTAAACGACGACAGCATTTATTATCAACATGCCTGCTGTGGGTTGCATTGTTTCGCCTGGAAAGGTTTAACCATAGTCCCGATGTGAGTGTGTGTGTGTTAACACACTGCATCTAAGCATAACACTCCGGCAGCAATCAGGGCTGAAACAATTAGTCAGATTAATTGTGATTGCAGGAAATACTCATTGCAGGAAATACTCATTCAGTAATTGGTTAATCGTTTAATCAATTACTGATTGTAATAGAAAGACGATTTATTTATGGAAAACAACCTCAGCTGACTGAAGCAGAAAGAAAGTGAGATAGAAATTATTAGAATTTAATCTTGAATAAAAACAATGGAGATTAGAGATGAAAAGATTCTGAAATGATGTGATTTTTGCGTGTAGAACTCACTGGAGAACCTGATGAAGCTCCTCCTCACCACAACTCCTCACTACACCCGCTGCATCAAACCCAACTCCGATTGCAAGCCGCTCACCTTCCAGAACAGAGAGGTACACCGATCGGCTCACATGTCAACATCGTCCCGTCGTCGTCCTCGTTCACCAAAGGGACATGTCTGATGCTTTTCCGTCAGGTTATCTTGCAGCTGGAGGCCTGTGGGATCGTGGAGACCATTCACATCAGCGCTGCAGGCTTCCCAATAAGGTGCAGCTTTCCTCCTCACACTCTAGCAGTGTGATATTTTTCCAAGCCTTAGGAGTATCTAATTTAATTTTTGTTGCACAGAATTCCTTTGAAAAGCTTTGTCCAGCGTTATGGACCGATCGGGAAATGTTCACCATCAAGACGTCTGGATGCTGGTGAGTTTATATTATTATTGAATCGGTTCCTGGTCGATCGGGGAGGTCTGATAATTTAATGTCCTCTACCTGGATCCGCAGGTTTATTCTCCTTACCTTTCATTTGTCTTCTCGGTAAAATGACTTCTCTACTTTTCTTGGGACTTTTCAGTTTGAAAGACTTTTTAGCCTCTTCTGAACTTTGCAGGTAAACGCCACCTCTGCATGCCTCACCACTCTGTCTTTGGGCTGTAAAGTTGTGTTCACTTTACAGCATTTGTTTTCCTCCAATGTTCACGCAGCATCAGCTGATTTCTATGCTTCACGTCTAAGCCTGTCGCAATAAACAGGGAGTCAATTAGTGATAAATTGACACAAGCTCCATTTATAATTTTCATTCAGTTGTTTAACGTTGTTTGAAGGGAAATTTTGTTTATAGTTTTCCATATCTGTAGGTCTTTATTCCCATTTTATTGTTCTTGGTTGTATTTTATTTTGGATATTTTGTTTGCTGACATTACTCACTCATCTTTAGGGCTGAAATGATTAATCTGATTAATCGTGACAAATCGATTATTGGAAGAATTGTCAACTAGTAATCGATTAATTGGAGTTTATTTATTTTTTGCTGTAAATTATCAAGCGTTCTGTGAGGAATGCTGTGTTGTTGCACTTTAAGAAATATTTTTTTTATTTATTTAATAAAGCAAGGGAAAAAATGATTTTCTTTTTTAAAAAAATGATTTTCTTTTTTTAAGAATTGATTTTCTTTTTTTCCCTTTTTATTTTTTCTCCTTTATTAACGTAATTCTCCACACCATGTACATTCTACTTTGATATTAAAATCTTTTTTTTCAAAAGGTACTTCTAATAAGATTAAAAGGTTAAGTGAAAAAACTGAAGAATGTGCCAATTTGTTTCGTTCACTTAAACATCAAACTAATTGATAGAATAATCAATTACTAAAATAACCGTTAATTGCAGCCCTAAATCACCTCTATTGAAGCCACAACTCTTCATCTCTGAGTTTGAAGCACTTTAATGTTTTCCGTTAGCTCTCAATAGTCCTCACACTGACACAGACGTTGTTTGGCTGGTTTAGCCTTTATTCATCCTCGTTCCTGTGTTTCAGATCCCGACGCCGAAGGCACCGAAGTTCTTCAGCAGGAGGTGGAGAAGCTCCTCCGGGTGGCGCTGCAGCATAATGTGTCGCATGAGGAACGCAGGTCGTTGGTGCACTGCGGGAAGACTAAGGTCTTCCTCACCCAGCCAATGGTGAGTGGCTAACTACAGTGGTGTGCAAAAGTATTTCTCTCTTTCATTGGGATTATGTGCAACAGACCAACAAAAAGTTGTGCGTAGTACATGGTTTTCTAATCTTTTTACAAAGAAAAGCCTATGGTGGATTGTGTCCACCATTATGTTGCAACTGGTAAATAAAACCTTTTGCTTTTTTTGCTGAATACTCTACAATAACTTCTTATATCTTCCCTTCTGACTTCTTGCTGCTCTTTCATTCAGGCCAGATATATAACTTTATTAGAAATGATTTTGGGTTTAATGTAAATGCAACAGACACAAAGAGGAAACAGAAAGAGAAAAACGGGAGTGAGAAGGTTCAGTGAAGAGGGAGGTAGGACCAGAAGACAGGATGAAGGATAAAAAACAAGAAAACACCAACTGTTTATTTTCATATTTAAAAAAAGTAGTAAAATATTTTTATTTCTTATTATAGAAAATAGACTGTCTTACTACTGTGGTATTAGAAATAGTGCGCTCCTTCTAATATTGTAGAGGTTAAATGAAACAAAGATTCAGAATTTGAGGCAAAAAATTTATTTTTTTGATTAATCATTTGAATAATTGATAGAATAATTGAATGCTAAAATAATTAGTTGCAGCTCTAATCTATATCAATCCGTTAACACCCGAATGCAAAAACGTTGACTTCTTAAATCAAATGTTTGCAGCCGATTGTATTGAAGGTGAATGAGAGTCGAGCAGACCGAATAAAAATGGATGCCACGTTATTCAGGTTTCCATTTCCTTAAACTTTACAATTATGTGCTACTTTGTTTGCGTCCGTCGCACAAAATCCCAATAAAAGTTATATTAATAAAAAATTAAAGTGGTGGGGAAGCTATTTTTAAGGCACTGTGACGACAAACACGAGAGATGAATTGACGGCCAAACTATCGCCAGGAGTTTGTCATCGTGACGTTTCGACTCAGTCGGGTCTTTCTTCACAGCTCGACCTGCTGGAGGATCACAGAGGGAAGATCCTGTCGCGCTGTGCCTTCACCATTCAGTGCTGCTGGCTGCGACACCAGCGGCGCCGGCGCCTCGCCCGCCGGCAGTCTGCCACGTTAATCCAAGCAGGTAAACGGGTTGCCGCTCCGAACAGGTGAAGCTGGCAGGAATTAGGCAGAGCTGGCCTGGCCTCGATTCCACTGTGAGTGCTGACTCTGACCCGGTGAGTCGGGAACACACGGTGTCGGCACATGGAGGTCCAGACAGGTTGTCCTCTTCGAAGCAGGACGTGACACATGTCGTCTTACTTTCTGATGTTTCTTTCGGCGCAAGTCTGAGATAGACACGTGTCGCATTTAGGTCATTTCATGAATCTCAACTAGGGCTGAAACGATTAATTGGATTAATCGTGATGAATTGATTACTGAAATAATTGTCTTAGAAATCAATCACTTGTTAAGTGGAGTCCATTTACTAAAGGAATAAAACACTCAGAGCAGAAATTGAGCCAAAACTGCCCAAGAAATATATACTCTTACATTTCAAATGAAAAAATAAATAAATAAGTTTTACCCAGAATCCCAATTGTGACATAGTTCATCTGGTTCAAATTCTGTAAAAAAAAAAAAATCCTTCGAAGCACTTTTTGCTGCCTAATTATTAATCAGTTAATCCAAAAACATCATAATATTCTGAGAAAAATGTTGTAATATTACCAGAATAAAACCATAGTATCAACAGAAGAAAAATTCTATAGTATGACTTCATTCTCATAAAACTAAATTTGAAGTCTCACATTTCCACTTTATTCTTGTACAACTTTATTCTCATATTTCATTCTTTTTTTTCTCAGCATGGCCCAAATGCTTCATTGTGGATTTGCTACAAATACACTAAAATAATACTGTTATTGCATTTTAGCTAGTAAAATATATATAAAAACATCTGTGTTTACATCTCTCAATTTGTTTCTAATATTATATTTTTAAAAAAAAGTATTAAATATCTGTAGCATGTGACTTTTAGAATAATCAATAGATGAATCGATCACTGAGACGGTCATTGGCTGCGGCCCGAACCTCGACATGACTTGTGAGTTTACGGTTGGATGTTTGGGGCTGTGTGCAGCTGTGAGGTCCTGGCTGGTCAGGAAGCAGATCCGGAGGTGGAACGGAGCGGCCTCAGTGATCCAAACCACCTGGAAGAAACGGAAGGTGAGACCGAGCGCCAACATTCTTCCTTTTTCTATCTTTTTTTCTTCTTCTTGGACACGGGACGTGACGTAACGGTGTAAATACTCGTGCAGGCGTTGTTGAAGTCCTTGGCTGAAGCAGAGCTCGACAACGCTGAGGAGCTGGCGGCGGACGACGGCCCGGCGCTGAGCGCCGTCATCAGGGAGCGGGGCTCCGTGCAGCTCTCGAGCTTCCAGGAGCCCGTCCCGGTGCGCGGCTGGCCCATGGGCCTGGCTCTGGCCTCGGCGCCCTCCATCACCGTTTCCCTGACGGCCACGGGCTTCCAGAAGATGATCTCCGTGATGACCTCCCTCAACCTGCCGTCCAGGAGAGGAGAGTACAAGGTGGAGACCAACCAGTACAAGCAGGGGCTCGCCTCCATTCGGGCCCGGCCCAGGGTGAGGACACGATTCCTTCTTTACAAATTGATTTAAATTTGATTCTTTAATTTTTGTTTTTCTTCTTCCAACAGGGTTCTGTGAAACTGCACTATCAGCGCTCGCCCCTTCTGTATGCCGACATGCAGCCGGACCTGAAGAGCGACGTGACGGGGTTCAACGAGATCCTGCTGGAGAAGACTTTATAGTAACTTCATTGGAAATGGTTCAGTTAGCTTCACAAAGAAAAAAATAACTCTTTTAAGCTCCTCTGCATCTATTGTTGAAAACTAAATCAAATAGTTTTTTGTTTTTTTTGCCAAAATACTTGTCAAAGTTTGCATGTACAGTTATGTGGTCCAGATGGGTAACGCAGCATCAAATCAAAAAAATCTTCTATACATTTGAGTTAGTTTTTTTTAGCAATATTTATGTGATTGATATCTAAAATATTTTAATTATGGTCATTTTAATTGTAGCATTTCTCAACAAAACCACAAAAACCAATCTGGTTGCAGTTCCTAAGATGTACTGAAGATGGCACAATTTTAGCACCTTATAGAGTCAAAGCCGCTGCCTACATGAGATTATGTCTGAGTCCATAAGGCCTTATAGAGTGCCTTTTGGAATAACTACATTTGATTCATGTACGAACAATAAGCAGTCATTTTTTCCATTTGTGTTTCAAATTCAAGCACATTAACAAATAATTTACAAGGAGACACTTGAAATTGACTTGGACAAAGGACTTTTTTTAATATTTGTATGCGTGCGAGAGCTTGATTCGTCTGACAGTGTAGCTGTTAGGCATTATGAAATTCAGTTTTAATAAAAGAAGTGCAATATTTTTATATGCTTAACCTCCAGCATATTTTCCTTTACGTAACATTGACTGACAGCTTTGACTCAGAAAACAGGGAATTAGATTTTTACCATGTAGTTTAGTGCAGTTTGTCACATCAACGCCACAAACTTGAGTTTTAAAGTAATAGACCAACACAGTGATATTCTGAAAGCTACACATTTGTATTCATTCTGAAGCAGTACTGTGTCAACTACTTTTTTCATGTCTTTACCTGACCTTTTACCTTTTACATCAACCAAATTTCATATTATGCAGCATATAGTGCTGGTCTAGAAAATCTCTATAAAAAACAAAAAAAGTTTTTCTTCTGATTTACTGCATGCATGAAACCAATTAACTTGATTTACCATTTGTGGTAATGTTGCTGCTCTTAAAAACAAAGTATTTCGAATGGCCTGACCTGCCTGTAAATGTAAAACAAAATACCAAAGAGGGTTTTTTGTTTTTTATGGATTTCTGTCTGGAAAAGTGGCTGGTCTGTACTAAACTTTCCAGTTTTTAGCCATTATAAAGTTCTCATGAACAGCTTTGACTCAGAATGTGAAACACTTTGCTTTTCATTTCTTTCAAATGCAGATTCATAAAAATGTCACATAATTTATCAGCAGTTTTTGTCAGGTACAAAGGGATCCATGTATGCAAACTTGAATCACAGTTATAGAAACTTTGCTTTAATGTCGATTTGTAAAAAATATTTTATATAACTGTTAAATGTCAATAAATTACTTGTGCATATGTGTTTGATCAATTTTCTATGAAAACTTGAGCCTTTATTTGAACATTATTTACATACAGCGTCATTAGAGGCAGATATTGCTATACAGCGTGTTTGGAGTTGTATGAAGAAATATAAAAAATTAGCTGCACGTGTAATTTTTATAAATCAATCAATAGAAGATGACGCGTTGCCTTCACCTTCCACAACTTTTAAACACTGATCTGCAAACTCAACAAACAGAGGTTCCTGCATGGCGGCCTTCATGGCGGACGCTTTGCTCTCTGCATCGTCAACGGAGCGCAGCAACTGCCTCAGGTGGGGGTTGCAGAGGAGACCTCTGAGCTCTGTTGACTGGCCTGTAGGAAAGCAACACGATTGAAACAAAAACGCCGACATGTTATCATCGCTCTCCCCGCCCCTCAAACCGCGTTAAAATTTACAGAGAAACATAAAACCGGTTTAATACCCAATAACTGGAGCCTCTGTGGTGGCACTTTGTCGATGACGTCGTCCTCATGCAGGAGATCGTCCAAACGCAAAGGCTCTGCTGAGAAGTTAAAGGGACAAAATTTAAAGATACATCATTCTGTTTAATGGCATAGCTTATTCTTGACAAAAGTATAGCAGAAAATCCTGGAATCAGTGTAATTCGCAGTTCAATACCTGGAAAAAAAATCAATAAAAGCAGCTATTTAAATCACCTTTATACTTAAAAACACAATATCTAATCTTTAGCAGTTCTGGCAAAATTGTATGGAGCCCTAAAGAGCCACAGGTTTGAGATATCTGAGGTCGACCAAAGAAGGCAAAAACACCAGGACGGAAAACTCAAAGCAACATGGCTAAAAAATGGAGACATAAAAGAAAAGTGAACTAAATCTGTTCTTTAGTAAAGACAAATAAGATTAATGAAAGGGTCAGCAGTATGGATCCAAACCAGCTAAAAATGTTTAAAACAAACAAAATGCTGGCTCTGTCCTGCAAAACTGAGCTGCAGCTGCTGTAAGATAAATCAAACACGATTGGTGGAAAATATGGTTTTTCATCAGTGAGAAAGAATGAAGGCGACTACACATCCCTCTCTTACACGGAAGAAAATCATAGTTTTGGAAATATCTTAAGAAAGTAGAAGTGGATGAAAACATTAACGTTAAAGCAATTTTCCAAAAATAGTTTCTTTATTTACTTATTTATTTTCACAGCAAAACAAATGCTTGATGGGCATTTTAGAGAATAAGAACAATATAAGCTCGTTGGAATCATTACCAGATCCAGCAGCATCTTTAGATTCAGAATTTGACGAAGCAGGCTTCTCTACAGGACGGCAGGAATCTGAACACAAGATAACTGTCAACATCAGCTGTAGTAATAGAAACGTACAGGATCCACACGTCCATACCTTTGTGTTTCTTGTAACAGCCAAGCGAACAACTGCAAAGATCGCAACACAGAAAGGAAACAATTCAATTAGAGCGAAACTCTAGCAAAGACGCATAATCCCGCTCTATAGTAGGGATTTATAGAAAAAAGGGAGGACAAAAAATAAACAGTTCATTATGAGATAATCGTGATAAATTCTGAGATATTTGAAACATGTTACGCCGATTTATTCCCTAACTTATAAGTGTGAACCAATACTAAAATAATAATTTTTAAAAACCCTGGCCGAAGCCATTAGGTGGACTAATCGCTACCAAGTTTGTCTCAAACCGGCTCCTATACCACGTGACGAGGTTTCTGCTATGTTCTTTTTTATAACAATAATTCATTAAAAACCAGGGGAAATAACAAAATAACACTGCTTAGGTTCAGCCACAGCATTCTTACATGCGTGACTATGTTTTATTTAACAGAAAACGTAACGTTGTATGAAAGTAAACACGAACACAGATCAGAACGAGCTATCCTCAAGTGTTTTATTTACGCTAACAAAATCAGCTAACACGTGATGAGTTAACTCGTAAGCACGTAGAGGCGTTGACTTACTATCGTATGTTGCAGCTTGGACATCTGTATTTTGGTGTCTGTTCTCTGCACACACAGCATATCTGCATTTTCCCGGAAGGTGCAGAGGTAAAAAAAGAAAAAAAGAAGACTAGTTTTATTGCTTTTAGTTGACCCGGGTAACAGAGTAAGAAGTACTTCCGGTTGATAGTGTTGTCCTTCACAATAAAAGCATTAGTTTCCGTTGGGGGGGATGGAGAATGGTGATTTCAAGCGTGACTGATTCTCTGACTTAATTTCATAACATTTGAGCTTCTTATTATTCATATTTAGACCTTTTGTCTCATTTTAATCACGGAGTTTTAACGCCGGAGCCGGTCCAGGGCTTTAAGAAAAAAAATTATTTGCCAGTTTCCGTTAGAATCATGCTAACGACCCAACCGTGTTCCCTATTGAATTATTATCTCTTTCTATTCATACTATCAATGCTGAATATACATTCAATCATGTTTGTTTATTTAATTAATTATGTTTTACTTTAACAACACTTAAAAAGTTGACGTTCGCAGAAGCTCCTGTTTTGTTTTGTTTTACAGCACCTTTAAAGAAAAAAGAAGAAGAAGAAAAGTAGATCAAATAAACTAACCGGGGGAGAAAAAGAAGCTTAAAAGTAAGACGTTTTTATTTCATTAAAATACAGCGTGATGCCGTCTTCGCCCACGGACACCATGTTTACACAGGTAAATCAAGCACACACAAACTGACCCCCACATCGCCCAACACTAAATATTGTCGCACAGCTGGAACATGAGAGGGCTGGCTCCTGTTACGGGGCTTTCTCGTGACCGGTGAACGGCTGACGTCCTCAATGTCACGGCCTCCGTTTGCTGGATCGGGAAAGACCAGGGAGACTCGTGGCCATTGTCGACGTCAGAAATCCAACTGACCTGCAGGAAGACAGGGTGACAAGCAAATGTTGGAAATAGACGTCCAATTCAGCCACGAGCAGAATTTGTCAGCAAAATATCTGCATGGGGGGGAACACACAACAACAACAACAACATCGCCTCCCTACTTGGATCGTTTCTACTATGATTCTCACCTATAAGCATCCAGAAAAGCAAAACAAAAACAACGGCATCACGAGGACGCGCTCTTGGTTCTTCTGCGCTTCATTTGGCTGTTGTGATATTTTTCGGCGAGCTTCCTCTCGTGTCCCGCGGGACAATGGCGGTTCGTGTTCAGCTCGATCTCCCTCTTGGTTCGGCCCTTGCCGCCGGCGTGGCACGGGTATTCGTGCAGGTTGTAGTAGTCGTACTGGTCGTAGTAGGCCTCCTCGAAAGAGGCCAGTCTTTCCATGTCTGTCGCCATTTGGAGACG
Organism: Poeciliopsis prolifica; assembly: GCF_027474105.1. Classification (NCBI taxonomy): domain Eukaryota; kingdom Metazoa; phylum Chordata; class Actinopteri; order Cyprinodontiformes; family Poeciliidae; genus Poeciliopsis; species Poeciliopsis prolifica. Next base: position 7,926,884 of record NW_026562394.1, read on the forward strand.
CGGGACAGTCGGCTGTCTTTTCCTCGCGGTCGGCGTCTGGGAGCAAGTCAACAGATGACGTCACTCTTTGTTTATGTTCGCCAAGTCACGTGACGGCCCCACCTTCTGTTTTGGTAGTCATGCTGTTATTGTTGCTGGTGTGTGCTGATGTGATATAGGTTTTTTTTTTTTTTTCTTTATTGAAGCAGTTAAAAAAAAAAGCTCAAAACTTTAAACAACACGTGCAATAAATAAATGAATTGTGGAATTTATTCATTTATTTATTTACAAAGTATTTTAACTTTAATTCATCATGAAGAGAGACAAACACAATTTTGATTTCATTGTATGTCCTGCGCATGCTTTGAACTGACAAAAAGTATCTAGAGTTGCAAGAAATAATAGAGAAATAACGGCTATTTTAAATGTTAGTAGTCTGCATGCAAATAAATAAATAAATAAATAATTAAAGAACATTTGTAATTCAGAGCGATGCAGCGAGTAAAGCTGAATTTTATTTAATGATCTCAGTATAAATATGGGCATTTTCAGAAGACCTTCATATGTCAGTGTGCTCTTAAATGGAAGAGTGAGCATGTTGAGTGAGACTAACAAAGTCCAAATTCTGCTGCACCGAAGCTGGGTTGATGTTGTGACACTCCAAAACAACAGGATTTACAGCACTTATCACAAGATGTCCTAAAGCCACAGCTCTATATTCATGGTCCTCAAGCTATGGTGCGATCACTGGTAGTCAGACTCAGTGGAAAGTTTAATATTAAAGAGATAAACATGAAAAAATGAACTTTGATGAAATTCCAAGATTGAAAAGGATATTGTCTTCTAATTGATGTGCTTACTGATCAGGCTAACTATAATTGTTAGGGGAAGTATTATTAGTAATACTATGTATTTGTTTGCCTTTAAAAAAAAAAAGAAAAAACATTTGTCTCTATCGTTAAATTAGAGACAAATTGTCCAAAGTGCAGAAATATAAATACATATTTTTTCTGAAAGCCGTTCTGACAGTGACCGTCGTACTTTCTGCTATTATTTAAGGTTTTCGTAAAGATTTTCCATGTATGTTAACATCTCGTTGTGAAATATCTGACGTTTTATATCCTTTTCTTTAGGACAGAAATGTGTCACAAACCTATCCGTGAGAAAGAAATAAAAAATACATGCAAACTGTTTGGACTGTTTCTGAATTATTATCACGAGGGAATGAGTCATCTGACAGTTTTGATTGTGTATTTTGTGTTGCAGACACAAACATGCAGTGAATAAATTGATTTTCAATAAATTTTTTGGTCCAAGGACACATTTTCACTGAGGCTCTTTATATGTGTACATGTTTAAAATTGACATTTGACTGTATACAAAGTAGACCAGCAAATATTGCAGTAAGCTTATTGTAATGCGAAAGAAACTATTTTCCTTGGAGCAGGGGTCTCAAACTCCAGTCCTCCAGAGCTGCTGTCCTGCAACTTTTAGATGTGCCTCTTGCTGCACCACACCTGAATAAAATAATTAGGTCGTTAGGAAGGCTCTGGAGATCTGATCTGCACAAGGAGGAGGTAATTAAGCCATTTCGTTCCAGCGTTTTTTGAACCTGTGGCACATCTAAAAACTGCAGGACCGCGGCCCTCGAGGACTGGAGTTTGACACCTGTACCTTAGAGGACTTCCTACATTAGTTTCATATGCAAGGTGGCCATATTGGATTTTGAGGTCTCAATTATCAAGTTCTGAACTCTTAGAATCTTTCTGTTTTGTTTAGTTCTTTTCCAAGATGAAAATAAGACTTTTAGGTTGTGTTTTATTTCACGTCGTAATCAAACAAAGAAGAAAAAGTCTATTTTTTTTTTTGGATGCCATTTCTAAACGGCGGCATCCGGACAGTTTTGAGGCACTGAAAGCGGCATTTACAGGAAATAAAACTACTCCGATGCGCGTTGCTTTGCCACAATAAAGTGCTCGGCGGCGGCCCGCCCCTCACGGCGTGGCGCGTCCTGACGCTTTTCCACGTCGCAGCTCTGCCTCATAGGCGAACCAGCTGCGTGTGTATGCGTGTCTCCAGCTAGGCCAGAGAGTGATGGCGGCGCCCGTCTTGAGAGTGTCCACCCCTCGGTGGGAGAGAATAGCCCGGCTCCTCGTCTGCCTGCTGGGCATTCTCCTTTCTCTGTATGCGTTTCACGTCGAGAGGGAAAAAGCCCGGGACCCGACTTATGAGGCCATGTGCGACGTCAGCAGCTCCATCAGCTGCTCGAAAGTGTTCAGCTCCAGGTAATTTGAATTCAGCAAAGAGCGCCTTCTGTGGCGCTCAATGAAAGCTGGCTGCTATTGTGGCAACCTGGGAAGGGTTGCGCGCTTCAAACTGTCAAACGCTAATGTTTGACTGCTGCCTTGGACCGCGGAAGCTTGACTGTAAAACCGCCTTTTAGTTACTGTAGGGATGCTGGAAGATATTTGCGAGGCAGGAAAGCTCCAGGGGAAGCTCCCTGCCTGTAGTTAATAGGCACAACATTAGCTATGTAGCTCGGCAAAGCTAATGTTGCTAACCGCTAGCAAACAGGCTACCGTAAGTTACTTTTAGCCGGCTTTCTTTTAAGTGAATAACGACGGATAAATAATTGATTAATTGCAGTTTTCCAACATATTTAACTCAAACTTTATCTGCTTGGTGAGAGTAAAGGGGAGGTGGTTTGAGCTTATTGAAATGCTGGTATTGTTGACTTGACCAGAGCTAGAATTTCTTGCGGTTCAGGCTTTTTAACGTCGCCGTATTTCGTTAAATAGACGGCGCTCACTTGTTCATTCATCATTCGTCCCCAGCTATCAGTCTGAGCCCCGGGTGGAAGCGTTCACTCTGGAGAAAGGCAGAGCTGGTCCCAGTTGCACACACAGCCAGCTGATGGTGGGCTGCTGCGACTGGACTGTGTGTTGTTTCTGTTTAGCATGACTTTAAACGTTTCATCCGTTGTCCAATTTAGGATTACAGTATTCAAGTCAACAGGAGACTGTTGGACCTGAACAGTCTTCAGTTCCAAAACAAAAAAACTCCTTTTTTGTGGGGGGACAAATTCCAATAGAAATGCAACTTGGAAGGAGGAAAGACAGTAAAATACTCACTAATAAAATTATTATTATAATAAGGTTTCCCCCAGAAAACTTGAGCCTGGTGTTTGGGTGCTAGTGCATTCATTCATCCAGCAGTCTGTTATGTTTTTGAGTTAAAAATGTTGGCAGGAAATTTGAAAATCTCACTTGATGATTATGTGTTGGAGAGGTTGAGGATTAATACCTGAACACCAACTATAAAGTCTTAAAAAATGCAAACATTTAAAAAATACTCATAAGTCAGTAATGCTTAACCTGGTGGGGACACAAGTAAAGCCTGGTGGCCCGCCAGGCTTATAATACACTGGGGGAAACCCTGATTGATGCATTTAAAAAAATAATCTGAGAATCAAAACATGTTTTTAATTCTTGTCCCATTATGTGTAAATTGAAATATTAATTTCTGGATGTAGCTGTTTGCACAACATTAACATTGCTGCTAGCAATGTTCCCATTGGTACAATGATATTTATTTTTTTGTGCTATAATAAATAGTTACTTTCGAGAGAGTGCTTAGTTTCAGACTTGCACATCACTGTAATTTTTTTTTGCTAATTAATGACCTATATGCACTGATTGATTGAAGAGTTTTAAGTTTCTGTGCCAAATTTTTATTTATTTATTTTTTTGTCACCCAAGACAACATTTTCACATACTGCACACAAAATATCACGTTCAATTCAGGATAATGCAATCCAGATTTGCAGGAAAACAATCCCCCACTTAAAAGCCAGATTTAGTCCCTGCAGTCTCAGTTGTTTTGCAGAGCGCACACAAATGACAAAACCCAACTTGGCAGAATAAAATGCCACAATGTCTCTGGAATGCAAACTGTTGAAGACTTGTTGCATATTTGTTTGATGATGAGTCAAATTAGTCCTTCCCTCTTCAAACCTAAAAAAAAAAACAGCTGTAGGTATTTCCTTGTCAGCCAAACATTTATTAAAAATGTTCCCAGTGTAAATCCGTAGTTTCCCATGGCATGGTTACCTCAAATGAATGGATAAAAAAAAAGATACCTGGACCTGCCTTTAAAATATTTATTCTACTTTCCAGGTACTCATGAGATGGAATATTATTACTAAGTCTATTAAGCTGACGAGATGGAAGTCTATTAAGCTGACATTGGCCTGTGAAATTGTTGCCACTATCGTGCAGGCAGCTGATTGACAGACAGGACATTTATCGCGTGTAGTTTTTAAAAATTCCCTTGACTGTCCCTAACAAATGGCAAAATGTAATGTTTTTTTATTTTTATTTTGTAAGCAAAGGATACGTGTTATAGCCTTATTTCAGCCAGCCAACACTATGCAGTTGAACTCCCCTAAAAGCCTTGCAGAGCTTCTGGTTTCTCCAGGACTTTCATAGGAATGCTATGATTGAAAATTTGAATATTTGTTGGTTCTGGAAGCCTGCCCATGAATCACAGTAATTTACGTAAGGGAATCTCTTGATGATATCAGTGTCTGTATTATTATAGTGACTAGCCATCAGGTGGTGATGTAAAACAAGATGTTATTTTTCTACCATCTTTCAGTTCAGTTTATTTATATAGCGCCAATTTACAACAAAGGTTGTCAAAGCACTTTATAAAAAAAATTATTTCAGTTCAATTACACATATATTTAATTTGATCTTGGTTATCAAATCGTAAGGCACGCTCAATTATTTATTCAAATTAGCTTAAGTTTTTATCAGCAGATTGCATCGACGCACTGACTTACAGAATTCACTCCTCCCTGACAAGCATGTAGAGCTTGTGTTGATGTTACTGCAATCCTTTGTGATGATCATGAATGTAGCAAAAGTGGAAAGACCTTTAACAGGAAGAAACCTCCAGCAGAACCAGAACCTGACTCAGGACAAATAACCATTTGCCATGACCAACAAGCGGTCTACCACAAGCGATGGCCGCAGCTAAACAGTATTAAACCTGGCAAACTCGTGTCGCTGTAGTTTATTTTATACATTTTAAATGACAAGTTTTAAATGAACTTTTATTTTGTAAGTATTTACTTGTCAGTTAAGCGTTTATTAAAAACTTGTCTGACAAGGAAATACTTGTCAGCCATTCATTGGGACAGCTGTCCCAATCAATGTAACAGATGAAACTGAAACAGCTAACGTAAACTGATGAGATAAAATACAGGAATTAGCTTGAGTTGTTTAGCAATGAAAAACGTGTTCTGAGGATTTGACTTTTTAAACTGTTACATTAGTGGTACGCTGACTCATTTTGGTGCTGAAAGGTAAATATTAAGCAAAAAAAGATTGAAATTCTAACCTCTGCGTACCAATGAAATGCAGAGTTACGAGTCGGCGACTTTTACTGACACCCTTTGAAGTCAAACTTGTAAGGTCGAAGCTAACTGCACTCGTGATTTTTTTTTGTATTATTTCAATAATATAACAATAAATTTCAATAAATAAACTTGTTTAAATTTATTTATTTATTTCAATAAATGAGTATCTACAGCCTCTGATTAAATTCCATTACTGACTAATCGTAGGTAGAATCGTAGGTAATCCCAACAATTAGCAAAAACGTTCTGTTTTTCTGACTAGTGGCTGATATGAAGCTGAGTTTAGCTGAATGCTGTTCTGTGATCTAAAGCTGGTCGAACTGATTCTCGCTACTTCTGCTCTTGGATTGAGATGGAAACTTCTTAAGAGAAGTGGAATGTTGAATATTTTGAGAACCCCTGTGGAAACTGAATTTGAGCAACAGAAGGGAGATGGGGAATTTGATTTAAGTCATTTCTAATTTATAAGCGGTAGTCTTGGTAGAGGATAAGTCTGCTAGGTGCCGGCATTGTTGGATGTTTCAACCACTTTCTCTGCTACTTAAGGAGCCTTTTATCACCAAAGGTGTTGCTTTTGAACATAATTTCTGGTTCTGAACAGCAATTAAGATTCCATCCGCCTCGTTAAACTTGGATGTTGGAGGAACTTGGCGCACGCGCAATGTTGTGGCATCGCGTGACTTTCTGTGCTGTGAAGGACACGATGTCACCATGTGTTTACTATTGAACATCTTCACTGAGTCAAACCCTGATCTCTGTGCCAAACTTTTTAAATTGGCTGTTTATTGGAATCCTTATGAGTGCACACACCCTTTATAAATGCCTGCTGTTTTTTTTTTTGTTTTTGTTTTCTAGAAACCTTTTCTGACTGCAGCTTTGTAAATTGGAACATTTTAGCAAAGCTAAAATTGATGGAGGTGTTTCTATCTCAAATGCAAAATGTATATTTTTTTTGTACAGTTTTGGCTTAATTACTGCTCTGAAGTTTCCCTTTTCACAAAATACCCCTTTTTGTGAGTCTCTGTATCCATGTTAATGATGAATCCATTACTGACTTAGTGGGCAATTATTTAAGCAATTGATTGCAATTTATCTAATGAATTGTTTCAGACGTGATTCAAATCTGTCACAAATGGACATGGTGAGCTCTAATGTGTAAGTTTTAATTCATGTTATGATAAACATGACAGTGATCATATGAGTTGGTCAAATAGTCTTGCCTGGTGTTTTAAAGATTATAAAGCTTTCCAGGCTCAAGTTGGAAGCATGTTTTAGCACAGCTCCACTTTGAAATGCACAACGTTGCTCAGAGGCATTCCCAGTTTTCCAGGAAATGTCTACCTGAAATTCCTTTAAAAGGAGGCGGAAAACCCCCCTTAAAGAAGAAAACAAGTTTGTTGTTTTTTAACTGCAGCATTGATGATGGGCAAACCACCAGTTAGCAAACCACTAATTCTGTAAATTTTGCTCTCTAAGAATTCCAGGAAGTTGCATCATTCCCCGACTGCCAGGGCATGTTTTATCTTTCTTAGCCACAGTACTCGACTTTGTTTTGTTTTGATTTCCCAAAATAAAATTGTCCTCTTTGGTGTTTTGTTTCCTGGTCTAGGTGGGGTCGAGGATTTGGACTCCTGGGCTCAATTTTTGGGAACGATAGTGCGCTGAACCAACCCAACAGTGTCTACGGGATACTCTTTTATGCCTTTCAGCTCTTGCTAGGTAAGATGCAATTTCAATTGACGCAATTTGTTGCGAGCACCGCAGATTCGGGAGACTTTTCCTCGCTTCAGGCGCTGCCTCTGCTGAATCTCCCCTCTTACATTACAACTAAACTTGACCCAGATGCCCCTGGAATAATATCAGACCACCATATGGAAATGATATTTGTCCTTTTAAATCTAAGGTATCTAATGAAATGAAAGCAGCATCGAGTGGGTTGACCTCTAGAGGTAAACATTGCTGTTGCTCAGCAATAATTGTGAACATTTGCTCTCATGTGCAACTTGTTTGAACTTGAACGCTTCTTTGTCACAGACACCTCGTCCTCCCAGTAACACACACACGGTGTGTTGGTGGGAGTTATGCTGGTTGACTCGCTCTGCAACCTGGGCTCAACGCCGAACAAGAGTTTCTTTTTAAAGCCACATAATTTTCCGCATGTGTGACTGAAGCGGCAGCAGCTCAGTTCAACCAAGAAACATGGGAAACACTGGAGGCTGCTTTGAAAATGTTGATTTCTCCCATTTCCTTTGACCTGTCCAAAAGTTAGCACCCCTCTAACGTTCAAACTGTCTGTCATATACTGACTTTAAACTTCACTTTTTTTCCACTGCAGTAGTGCATAAGGGTGGGCAATTATAATAAGAAAAAATATTAAGTAATGTGTTCTTATTTTAGATCTTAAACATTCCTATTTTTAAAAAAATGCCTTTTCAGGATTCCACTTACTTAAATAAGGGTGACTTAACTTGTTAAATTGCATATATTTTTTTAAATTTTCTGCTGTTTATTGGCGTTCTTGTTGCAAAAACAGTGCAGAAAATCGTAAAAATAACATGTTTTCTTCAAACATTAACTGAAGCTTAAAGTGACAATAAATAAAAATTCTCATCACAAACATAAATTTTTCACCATAAATGCATGCTTGCAATGTTTAGAGAAAATTACGCACAAGTTTCATAAACAAATATTAATCTGAAAGTCTTGTGGGATGTTTTTTTACCGGCTCTGCAGTAAAAACATAATTTTGTGTCTATTGAAAAGGAGAGCACTTGCAATCAGCAAGTATTGCCACAGAGTTCTAATTAGACGGACGTCTGAGCTTTGACTACACCATTATTACAAAGGAATGTGCTAATAAACCCTTCCATCGTAGCCCTGTTGACATGTTTTCCTCTGGCGTTGCCCTGTTTACACTGACCTGCTTCTCTGTCCCTGCTGAACAAAAAGCATCACTCCTTCATGTACAGTTTCCTACCTCAGATAGCGGGAATCTGCATGTTGCCAAAAACCTTTAGTCATCCTTACAAATGTCTGTACAGAAGTTTCAGTTGATACTCCACAAAAGTCTGCCATTATTCATTCTGCTTTCTTTTTTATCAGCTTCCTTTGAGTCGCTATGACCTTTAACACCGATCCATAAAGGCTCCATCCATTATCACTTCTGTAAAAAGTGCGATGCTGTGTGACATCGACGTTCTTCTTCTGCACATGCATATCGCATTGGGGATGTATGCTGTTCAAACAGAAGTCTGAACGATAATGCAAAAAAAAAAAAACAACAAAACAAACATCTGATTTCATCAAAAACAATCGTAATTGAGCATCAAGCTCTGCTAGCCAAGCTTTGAGGCCTCCATAGAACAGCTGGATTTATTCTGAGGTTAAATCGCATCTATTTGCTCCGGATTTTATTTGGGGGAATCCGATTAAAGTGGGTTGAATAGAAAAGCACACCACACTTAAAATTCACAGTTAAGTCCATCATATTAGCTTGCAATAATGCTCACTGGTCAAGGTCTGCGACCATGTTTACATGTTAAACACTGTGAATCCAGAATATGCAAAGCACGGCTTTAAAAGCGGATCGTGTCAGTGAACGTGACATCGTGCTGCTCCAAACAGTTATGGACCTCGGTGTTGGTTCAGAACACATAACAAATTGCTGTTATTTCAGGAATAAGTAGCAAAATACCCTAAATGTCATCTCATTTTTATTCTATAATCATTAAAGCGTACTTTTTTCATACCAGCTAATGACCTTAAATTGCAAAATGTATATATTTTTTGTACAGTTTTGGCTTAATTGCTACTCTGAATGTTTTGGGTTTTTTTTTTGTTTGTTTTTTTTCCAGCAAATAGCCTTTTTTAAGTTCCAATGAACAATTGATTACTAAATTAGCTTACGATCATTTCAGTAATCGATGAATTATGAATAATCTGATGAATTGCTTCAGTCCTAACATGGACCCTTCAGGTTTAGGTGGACTCTCGTAAATGTGGATGGAACAAAAACAATAATTCCCAACTGTTGCAATGCGCCGAGGAAACCCGGACTTCAAAGTCTGTGACCACACTTCCTGTGACAACACAATATGACCAGTCTGCTGAGATTTTAGAGGTGAATGCCATCACGAGGAGGCGCTCGGTACAAAAGGAGAACTGTCCGAGTCCCGACGCCTCGGCGGAAAGCGCAGACTCATCAGCTTTGGTTTCTTGCCTTCTTTTTTTCTTTTTTTGTCCCTCTCTGCTCAGCTAAGCTTCCGTTTGTGTTTCTTGCCGCAGGAATGACCGTCAGCGCAATGGCCGCCCTTTTCCTCATGACGACGTCCATCTTGTCGGTGGTGGGTTCGCTCTACCTGGGCTACATTCTCTACTTTGTCCTAAAGGACTTCTGCGTCATCTGCATCACAACGTACGCGCTGAACTTCATTCTGTTTATCCTCAACTACAAGCGACTGGTTTACTTGAATGAGGCCTGGAAGCAGCAGCTTCAGGTCAAACAGGACTGAGCTGCCGAGAAGGGGGCACGACTCCAAAGTCAAAAAGAAAAGCAACCTGATAACAAAATATTAAATTTAAAAAAAAAAAAAAAAAAAAGGAAAAAGTAACGCAACCTCTGAACATTAGACTTGCCACCAGGAGACCTTGCTTCCAAACAATGTTTATTCTGCTGTGTGTTTAAAAAAAAAAAAAAATGAAGAAATTTAACTTAAATGTTGGGCCTGACATCTCAATATTGATTGCAAACTCTGAAGGATTTGTAAGTGGAAGATGGCTTTTGTTCCATTTGATCTCCCCTCCCCTCCATTTGACCTCTCACTTATGGGCTCGGCTGCCTGCGTGTGTGTGTGGGGCGGGCGGAAAACACGACGCTGCTGAGGTGGAAGTACCCACACAAGACGCACTGATGGAGGACAGCTCTGGTCTGAACAACAACAAAGAAAAAAATAAACGGATTACAGACTGGAAGAAGAAGAGATGGGACATTAAACGGTGAAATTGACAGCGATCATCTGTACTCAGAGCTGAGCAAAAGTCCCAAAGTCAAAACAAAACGGCCATTTGGTTACCTGTCTGCAGATAAGGTTCTTACAGCAGGCTGAGAAGAGGACGATGCAACAATTACCATTTATAAAGGATGATTTGTTTTTTTGTTGTTTTTTTCTTCCATGTTTACACTTTGTAGTACATTTCTTTTTTTTTTGTTTTGATGAGGACCACTAAAATAAAACATGGGACAATGTGAGATACTGTGTGTAGATCAGTCAGATGTTTTTATTTTTATTTTTTTTTATTTGCAATTCTGTAAATAGCTGCTGAGCAATACACCGGGCATAAATGACACAAAACCCCAACCGACAAAGTTTAAACGGTGAGGAGACGACAGGAGGGCCGTGAGGTCGCGTCCGGGTGGCCGAGTCTGAGGATGCGCTCGGGACGTCTTCCTGCTCCGTAACAGCCTGGTCGGGCTCGCAGTTCAGAAGGCTGTCTTTGTTTCAGAAGTGGAAGTAATTGCATCAGAAACAGATCTGCAGGTTTCTTTTTGCCGTTTGCTCGAAAGCACCCTCACTCTCATTTTTGTCGTGTGAAAAGCATTCCTGACCACCACACAAGTGGGATTCTTTGAGACTTATGTGCCTAAAGGAGTGTTAATGTGAATTACCTTTTTTGTTTTTGTTTTTGATAAACACTTTAGTTTGGGGGGGAACTTGGGAGGGAGTTGATGTCAACACCAATTTTTTTTTCTCATTTTATCGCCACAGGGGACATTTTGTTCTAGCAAATGAAGAGCATTGGCATGGGCCGGTGTGGGATTCTCTCGGTAAAACAACTACAGTATCGCAAATTTCAGTGTTTATGAAGCAGAATATGATCCCTTTTTTTGCATTTTTTTTTTTTAATATAGAGTAACAATGCTACTAAGCAAGGTGGTGCTAGCTGGGGAGTCAGTGTACCTGCCGTTGGCTTTCAAACAGAAATGCCACTTGTAGTTTGCCAACTTGTAAGGAATAAGCAGTGTTAAGCAGTAGTTTATGAGCAGAGATACTTTAGTTCCCTTCTTTCAGCCTGCTGGCTGGCGGTGTGTAGCAGCAGTTACGGACAGCCAAGGAAAACTGGTCAACTAAACACTTTCTTTGGTTTGAGTTGAGGTAGGCGAGCATTGGCTGGTTAGTTGGGCTACCTGCTCAGGTAGCTCACCAATTTCTCCTTTGGAAAAAGTTCCACACAACCCATTTTGTCATTTTATCGCCACAGGGGACCCTCAATGCAACACTCAAGAGGAGTGTGCCAGATGTTATGGTGAGACGTCAGACGGTCAGTTCCCGAAACTACACGCACGCAAAACTGGTAAAAACCAACAGGATCAAAAATAATTGGACCCCGTCTCTTAAGACTGTGTTAGGGTTAAGGTAGCTGACTGCGTTGCCTTTTTTTTTTCCTACGCTCCATGGAGAAAAAAAAGCTTTATCTTTGACTTTCTTTCTTTGCCATCTCATTAAAAAGATCCAAATGAGAAAAACCATAACAAGAAATTAATTTTTTTTTTTTTTTTTTTAAACCCTGATATACCTTGATCCCGGTAACCGGTCCATGCCTGGAAGATGTCGCTGAAGTATTTGTCCTTCTCGTCGTCTCACGAGGTAGCAATAGGCTGCTACACTGTGACTGTCTGCGCATGGGGCGAAGTGGCCCACTTTAGCCTCGCGGTTACACTAAAAATCGCCTGGCGTTCGCACACGGTTGGTGGGGTGTTGGTGGAACGGTCCCAGGAAAAACAAAAACTTAGTGCACTGTCGATGTGAACTGCACATGTGAACCAAGGAGTTAGATTTACTAAAGAACTAAATGTTGCGTTTAAGCCATATGTGGATTTTGTGTTTTTTTTGTTTTTGTTGTTACTGTTCTGATAAGACAACCAAGTCCCTCACTGTTATTTTTGAATTGCACCAAGTTTTAGATCTAACACAGTCGAGTGAAAGCAGAACTAGACTGCTCTACGGAGAAAGCAGATGTAGCTTCTAGATTCATTTTCCTTCCATCCAAGGGTCATCCTTCTTTCTTTTCTTTTTCTCCACATGGCCATAACACAGTCTTACACTTTCAAAGATCTGTAACAGTCACTGTAATAAATGTAATGGTGTGATTCATCTGTGGTAATAAACCATCTCGCCTACGGTTCCCTTAGTACAATTTGCATCCTTCCTTTTGTAAATGAAGGGAGTGTTGAGGTGCCGATTAATGTCTTGCTGTGCTTACAGTGACGTGCTTCTAGAGACGAATTGTGAAACCATTGGAAGTAATGAATCTATCCAGGCATATTGTGACCTGTGCCTCTGCTTGTTTCAGTTTACTGTTGACCATTTTCCGAGGCAAACGGCGTGTTTTAGCCCGATTTATTTCCCCCTTTACATTCCAGGCACACATTGTTTTCTCTGCAGACCATAATCCTGTACTTACTTTTGAGAAAGGCATGGGTTGCTCTGGATTTCTCATGGTGCAAGCTGATGTAAAAGGGCCACAATATCAGTACTAATACCAAGATTTTCCACAAACAATAGATGAGAATTTTAAACAGAAAAACAACGGTTATTATTAGTTTTAACATAATTTAATCAGTTGTCTTGTGCCATTTTGACAAGTATGGAAGGATTTTCATTCTTTCTCCAAGTAAGAATGGATATTTAAGTATTTAATGTTGAGAATTTCTGGATTTCATTGCTTATTCCATTTTTAAAGTTACTAGAAATTTTTAAAGTTACTAGAAATTTTACTTTTATACGACATCAGGTTTGTGACAATTTGAGGTTTTTTTTTCTTTTTCTTATTGCCAGATGAAACTCATTCAAATATAAGGAGCAATTTCACCATATTTTTTTTTTTTTGGCCTCTGCCAACTTTTTTTAACTAGACCAACATTTGTGATTTAAGCTAATCTTACAAATGAAAATGCTTCATTTTTCCCCAAGATGTTTCTGAAACTACGGTATTGCTATTCACAAACTGATTTTAAAATATTTTAAATTCAGGATCCTTCAGTCCATACTTTTCAATGTTGTGCATTTTAAAGTGTCTAGAAGCCATAAAAATAGTGAAACGGCCCTTTACCACACTGCCAACTCATCGTGTTTTAGGATCGATGAGGGGTTAAAAACGGAGCATATAACTGAACGACGATATGAAAAATCTAAAAATGTCAATGTCATGGGAACTCTGAGTAATTATTTCGATACAAACTCAAGTAAAAATACGTAAATATATACATTGGAAGTAAAAGAAGTTATTAGCTGGTTTTCTATTTAGGCTAGCCGCTCTGCCAGCTAGCCTGACGTTAGCCGCTCTGCCAGCTAGCCTGACGTTAGCCGCTCTGCCAGCTAGCCTGACGTTAGCCGCTCTGCCAGCTAGCCTGACGTTAGCCGCTCTGCCAGCTAGCCTGACGTTAGCCGCTCTGCCAGCTAGCCTGACGTTAGCCGCTCTGCCAGCTAGCCTGACGTTAGCCGCTCTGCCAGCTAGCCTGACGTTAGCCGCTCTGCCAGCTAGCCTGACGTTAGCCGCTCTGCCAGCTAGCCTGACGTTAGCCGCTGAACAGACATACCACGCCAGCTGTTTTAAAGTCTTTAAAAAGAGTCGTTAGTTTCTACAAGGGTGCTTGTGTTATTTTGCAACTGGAAACTGTTTCAAACTAACAAATTTATCTTTCATCTTCTTCTTTCGTTCTTATACAGCACAGCTGGTTAAGCTAACTAGCGGTGCAGGAGGGGGGAGAAACATTCAATCTGGCACATTCTGTGGCGTCACAAACGGGATTTAAAGCGTAGGAATGGCGTAAGAATTTTAACATAACGGAATTATGCTTTCTTCAGTACGATGACAACCAGCCCATGTCAGTTTCTGAGTGTTTTATTTTTCATTGTACCAGTTTGGGTGGGGCTTCTTATGGTTTATATATAGCTTTTTTTATGTCGTGTGGTAAAGAATGGGAACCAGTAGCTGCTCGGACAAGATTCTAAGTCGACATCCTTTTGGTGTTCGTTGCCCGTTTTGGGAACATTGCACGTGAAACCAATTTCCATCATCATAAGGAATGAACTGATAAGAGTGTGGCTTTTTTAAAATTTTTCTTAACGCAAAACAAACTGACATTAAGCTGCAAGGCTCGTCCTGTAACGGAATAAAGGTCTGGTCGTGTTTACGTAGACCAGGCTCTGCTAAGTGTGTAGCCCCTGCAACGCAAGCCTACTTGCACTAATTCTCAAAAAGCGACTCGGAGGAAAACTAAGGGGAGTAAACACTGTCACTTTGTTGTTGGATTATTTGATGTGAGGGCGATCAGTTTTCCATTCTTAATATTATTTAGGCCTATAGGTATAAACTGCCATGTTCGTTGCGTCACTAATGCCAACAAAAGTGCCTTCTGTTTGATCACCCGGCCTCGAGCCAAAGACGAGCGACAGTAACAGGCCTTGTAAGAAGAAGAAGAAATGCACCAGGCACTTCTTGCTTGCCTTCCTAAGGATGGAACCACAGAAATTGGAAACTCCCCAAAGATTTAACATCCAGTAAACGTTACAGTGCAGAAATGTGTTCCCCGGTTGCCAGACACAAGACAATGTCACACCGCTGTCGTTCATTGTTTTATTGTTCCCAAACCCCACCATGTAACTCTCCTCTTTTTGTCTAGATAAGAATTGTTCGTTTCCAAACAGTACACTGTTCAAATGAGATTGTAATTTTCTTTGATTAATTTTGCCCTATAGCTGTATAGACTGTTAACATCGAGTTATTTTAGTATAAAAAAAAAAAAAAAAAAAAAAAAAAAAACTAAAGTTGAGGGGCTGGAGGGTTTGGAATTAATGTCAGTAAAAATTGTTTATTAAAATTCTTTGTGGAGGAAAACTTACTGGGTTTGCTTCTGTATTGCGACGTGTTTTAAAATGTTTTATTTTCTTACACGGACAAGTGTTACTTACACTAATGGCTTAAAAGTGCGACGGAAAAAAAAAATCTAATATTTTCTAAAACATTAAGAACATATGTTGAAATGATCTACCCTTAAAACATTCCCCCTGAAAGTGTTGTTTTTAGTCATTTAAACAAACAGCAGTATTGGCAACATAATTTATCAGTATATCGGTCCACACTAAACAGATTCGCAGTACCAAACAAAAACCTTCAATGTTTATTTAAAAACAGAGAAAGCAACAATTATTCCTAAAATTGGAAACATTGGTTTTATACTTCTGTAATTCTATAACATTTAATAATAGACTTGATGCAGAATGATGTCACGCTTTAAATAAACATACCTCTTACGCAGAATACTAGCTGCCTTCCTAGTCAGGCTACCTGCTGTGAAACCCAACCTACAGTCAGCTGGTTACCAAATATGCTGTTAATAAAGCCACAAAGGTAGCTTTAGAAGCATCTTCGAAAAAGGTGTGGGGGGCAACCCCTGCCCAATTCCCTGACCATGATCATTTGAAAATATTTTTTACTTTTTGAAGAGACATTTCAAATCCACAAACTTTCAAACAACTCTAAACTTCTAATTCCTGTGTCAGTGACGCACCCCAGGAAATACATTTTTAACTTTACGTTTTATTTTACACATCAGTTTGATTTGTACATCTATGCTGTGGGAAAGATTTTCCAACAATGGGCCTTGACCCCCACCGTTCCACTCCTTGAGGACACCACTGTCATGTGAGTGAATGTGTTGTATCCACATCACATTTCAGCCATCTGACCAACAGTTTGTAGTAAAAAGGTATAAAAAGGTGTCGCACTGAGTTATTGTACTCCAGAAGCGAGAATAAAAACAACAAAATAAAACTTGGTAAAGGAGGAACATATGGAAAATTTCAACTGTTTTGAAACTTTTACCATGCGGCTGGTTGATCAGCATTATTCTACCTTAATTTTTATTCACTTATTTAGAAATGTTACAGTCAACTCTAACATGCATGTCCATCTTTCACCACAAAAAAAAAAATAAATAAAACTTGGGAGAAAAACCTGCTACTTGTTGACATGACTGTCTTCTAACTTGAGATTTTGTTCATTTCTTCCATTTTTAATTCAACTTTGGAAACATTTAACATTCGTTTCACTTGAGCTTGTGAAAGAAACAAATGTTTCCCTTGTCATTTGACGCAACGTAACAAAACGTCAGCTGTGTGAAACATTATAGATGATAGCTTCATAAGCAAAACATGCGAGTTTAAACGGCTGCTGTTAAAGTTAGAAAGGAATAATATTTGCCCTGCAATGGTGAAAGTTTTAACACAAAGGTCAGAGATCAGATGAGGGTAGGTAAACTGACAATATCCGCGATCACGCCACTATCAACAACAGTCATGTCACTCGTTAACCCTTTAAGCATCATGCTAACATTTAGCCAGACTTCAGCATTTTAGCTGTAGAAAAAAAACGAAGGTGCAGAACCTGAGGTAGTGTCATTATATCATCTTTATTGCAGTGATTCAGATATAAAATGACTTCTTTCCTCTCAATTTGTTGAAAAAACATCACATTCAGATTTTCCCTTACATAGTAACATGACATTGGTTGTATAAAGTCAGGCTGGCACATTCCAACAGAAATCACGCCCCACCTAGAGAAAACAAATTCATTGTGCAGCCCCAAAAACATACAGAAAATGCTTTATTTCTGCTTCATACAAAGTCTCACCTTTTACCCAATAATGTACAAAGCACTGAAATTTGAGAGAAATCTTGTGATGTCAGCACTGATGACTCAGACTGGGGGTAAATCTGGACCAACGCCATGACTGCTTCCGTCTGCAACTGAGCCAACTCTGTTCTATATGAAAATCCTGCGTTGCTTGCACATTACAAAACCCAAGCCGTGACTGCAAGCGCGAAGCTGTCAATTACGATTTTTAATACGGCACCAAATCACAGCAAATATAACCACCAGGCACTTTATTCAGTCAAATCACTCAGATTCAAAGTCAGTTACATCCGTGCCACTCAATGGAATAAAATATTGCATCAAGTCACAGACATTCATTTTTCTTGGATGGATGTGAAAACAGCGTTACTGGCTGAGCATGTTGGAGGATCTGTCCATTGTCAGCAGCTTTGCCTGTTCTAATCAAATCTAGGAACCTTATTTAAAGCACATTTTAAGGCTTTCGTTCGTTTTCGCTGTTTATTTTTCTCCCTCGCAATTCCTGCCTGCAAGTCGGTCCACTGGGAGATTCCAGCAAATAAGGGGAACTGAAAACTGAGTCTTGTAGTTGTATCTGGCATTTCTTTGTTTCTGTTCTCGTTTTGTTTTCTTTAAAGAAAACTCAATGCAGACATTTAGAAATAAAACAGTTTATATAATCACAGAGATGCTGGTGAAAAAAAAAAAACGCAAAAAGGATGGTTTAATTAGAAGCAGCCCTTGATTAGACATGATTTTCCATACGGCTCCAGTTGTCCTGCGGGGCTTAATGCTTGTAATGGTCACTCACAGTGGGCAGGGGTACTTGGTCCAGAGGGGCAGGATGCCAGTTTCATTTGCCAGTCTCCAGTATCTCTCCTTGAGGATGAATGCAGCAGCTTTGGGTTGCCTTTGCCGAGTAAAGATCCCCTTCTTGTTCCCCACCACACGGATGATCCCTGCAAACACCAAGGTCAGAAATATTGGACAAGACGTCAATAAAAATATTAGCATTCATGTGCATGCAGGCATAAAAACTATAGCCTGTGCATCAAAGTTACAAGCCCAGATCCTCACCTGAAGAAATTTAATTTTCATCTTTAAAATGACATAAATTAAAAAAAATCGAACTCATCTGAACAAAACCCTTCAGATGACCCTCCAACTACCACGTAATGTTAACAGTAACGCTCTTCCGTGTGGATGTGATTGAGTGAAGACTCCAGGTTAGCTACTTTCAGTATTGGTGAAATCCAAGGAAGAACCAAAAATTGAAACGGTTGTCCCTGTCACAACGAGTCGCGGCCGCACCTCAATCAAGCGGACAAAATGAAGGCAAGACAGAGAAAAAAAGTTCTGAACTGTCAACACTCATCCATCCAAGAACAGGATGGATGTAGAAATGTTGGCACCCTGTGGAGACTCTAAACCAAAGTACATACACTAGGACGTACAAACAAACCCGGTTTTACAGCAGCTGCTCTTGCACAATGTTCCCTTTGCTCCTATTATAAATAACGGCCACACATGGCAGGCAGGCAAGGAGAAAAAGTTTTGAAGGCCATTATATCTTTCTGAATTCTAATTAAAATCAGTACTGGCATGTAAAAGTTTTACAAAAAAAACAAAAAAACAAAGTGGCCTCAAATAATTCTGACTGGGGCTTTTCTCATCAACGGGACGTGAAGAGAGAGAAAGTGAGCAGCTCTGGTTCACCTTGTGTCGTCATGAAGTCGGCGAAGTTCCAGATGAGCTCGCCAATGACGTACTTCTTCCTCTTCTGGTCGAACACGCGGTGGTACTGCTGCAGGACCACTTTCTGGTACTCCTCAGTGAACATCAGCGGGGGATCCTGAGCAGAAATATGACTGCATGACGCAAATATCAAATGGCTTGTTACTACGGTGATGAGAAAGGTAAAATCCTTAGCAGACCTCGCAAACAAAACTACTAAAGGTTACATATTTAATGGGCATAATACGGTTGGGCTTTTAATTATGTGCTTACACTTGGTTATCAGATCTAATTAGTTTAAAAAATAAAAAAACTTGGGAGAAAAGATGCCATTAATGCCCTGAGGGTGTCGCTCCTCACATTATGAAGCCCTGGCACGACATCAGCTCCATACTCGCTCTGGATGATGGGCTTCTTGTACTTTCCGAACCAGTTCTCAAACTGAGTGTTGAGCTGGAGAGGGATGACCTCCAGGTGGCCGGGGTCGTGGTACCAGGAGAAGTAGCTGTTCACACAGATGACGTCCACAAAGGGAGCCTAGAGGCGGAGCAAATTAATGTTTAGTAAAATAACCTCGCACACAATAGGGAGTCTCAAATTAAACGTTTATATTTTTCTTCGTGCTTGCATAGAATACGACTGTTCTGGAATAGCAGCACTAAGGGTTACTAATCTAATGCCAAAATTATAAACTGTGCTGGATGATAAATTGTCCCAGAAATCTTTGAGACAAACGATAATCCCGTCATCTTGAGACCTTATTCACCTGATGACGATGGCATAATAATGCAAATGTGTCCTCTCTAAGATCAACTTTAATTGTGGAAAGAACACCTAGAACAGGAGGTGGAAGACATTTAAATGTACATAAAAATAAATAAAAAAAACTACAAATGTAATTGATTATGAAGTTTCTGAACAAAATTGCCCTTAAAAAACAATTAGCTCATATAGGGATAACCGGCAAAATTGCCAGCCAGGACTTTTGTGATCATGAAGCTAATTTAATTAATAACACAAGACAGAACTAACTTGTAATTAACTTTTTTTTTTGATCAATATTTGATTAAAAGAAAAGCATTAGTCCCACTGGCAAATTATTTCTAAGAATGGGCCAAGTAAAATAATCTGCCAGTGGAAGTAGGACTTCTTCCATTCATCTTATAGCTGCAGTGTTCAACTTTTATAAGGAGGAGGGTCTTAGTGCTGTCAATCACTCTTTGTGCCCAACCCCTTTGCTAAGCTAAGCTACAGCTGGCCCATCACAGCAAAGCCTGTCGAGCATGCTAGTGCTAATTAGCATATGCACAGATTATGGCAGAAGACCCTCTTCCTGTAACGGTGAGTTGAATGTCCATCATTAGCACTTTGCACAGCGTACAGGAGGTTGAGCGACGACGCCTCTGGTTGGTTGTTTTAAACCGGGAGCGGTGCAACTTTTCAGACTGCAATAGTAGCACCGATAGAAGGTGGAGGAGCTGAATTTTTCACAGATTTTCTGTCTCTACCACACCGTCAAGACATTGTGACAGTTTAAATAAATATGGAAAAACACTTTGTAAGAGTTACATACTGAAGCTTTAGCAAATTATTGACTTAAAACAAGCGCCTATATATTGCTGAAAAGTTACTTTTAAATTAGTTTAGTCTTATTTCAAGTGTACTCAAATACTTGCATAAGAAACTAGACCAAAAATACTTGGTAAGATTCTTTGCATTGAAAGTTCCCAGACTTCACATAAACGGAGGGTATTAACTTTTTTTAAAACTTATTTATACTGCCAGCAGTGAGATGAAGAGGGACTCACTCCTTTGTCCCGTGCGAAGTTACTGTCTGTGATGTAGGTGACGGGTCGGGTAGGGTCCAGAGCTTTGGTGTGCATTATCAGTGTCCTGCAGGGGAAAAAAAAAAAAAAAACTGCAGTGAGCCGTTTTGCAAGAGAGTCTCTGATTGATCGACATCGCAGAAGGATGATTTCATCATCACACTGAGGGAAATAAATCTGCTAAAGTCAGCTTTAAACTTTATAGAAATCATGCAAGCCTGTGCAAGTAGAAGCGCGAGACTATTTTGTTCATCCTACATCACATCATGGGTGCGGTGGTTGGTTTGGTGGGTCTCTGCGGACTCAGGCGAACCCTGAGCTCCAGCTGTTTGCTTCATAACCAGCCTGACAGGATTCCCTACATTGCAGCTCAAGGGCAAACCGACAGTTCTCCACTAGCCGAGGCTAAACTAATGCATTCCAAAGTCTGCTTCGTTTTTCATGTGCTTCATCCTTCTTGACAAACCCAGAGACTCTCTATGTCCATCAAGAAGTTAATAAACCACAGTGTTCGAAAAATGTGGCATTGGTAAATGTTTCAATCAATTTTGCCCATTAACTCCTTCTCTAATTTACGCCTTCCAGTAAAGTTTCTTTAACTGACCCACTTAGCGCCTCCACAAGGAGCTATGAGGTAGTGCAACCAACTACTTCATAGTTGGTGTGCCTAACGAAAATCTGTTTAGACAAAATTCAAACAACTCTCATATTAAAAATAATATATACAGATGAAGCAAAATTTACATTTTTATTTAGAGTAGCAGTAAATATTCTACACAAACCAAAGACCCACTGTTGCCCTCTCTTCCTCATCTGCCCTTTGGAATACATTTTGCCCTCTTTCAGTGCATTTTTAATGGTGTATTTGCAACTCAGTTAATTGAATGCATTTGGCCATGAACATGTATTTTGTAGTTATTGTCAAAGGGGCAAGTTCATACAAGATTTGTTTCTTCTTCCTGCTTCATTTTCACTTGTGTAGAGTAAGTGTTAAGAGAATAAATTAATTTCTGACTTAACTTGCAACTTGTAAAAATCACGTGAATAAAGTGAAGTTTAGCGTAAAACAAACCCATAACGCCACAATAACTTACTTGAAGTAGTTCTCAGCAGGGGGCATCTCTGCAGCGGGCTCATTGGCTACAGACCACATGACCACGGAGGGATGGTTCTTGTCCCGCCGTACGAGCTCGTCCATAACAGTGAGGTGGTGGGTCAGGGAGACGTTGTCAAAACTGCGACTGTGGTGGAAAAAGCATAGGAGCAACATTTGCGGGATCACAGTGGCTGTGCATAAAACTATCAAAAGTCCAATAAGGTCAGGGGGAAAAAAATATTTTAAAAAGTATATGCAAAAAATAAAAATAAAAACCCTGGATGTCAGATTAAACACATTTTGTAATAATTAAAAGAACATGACAGAGTTCTGGTTGATATACTCACAATGGAAGAAATCAAACATAATAATTTTTACCATCTAGACCAGTGGTGACATCAAAAGTTTGCCATTTTAGCGAGCTGAGGGAGTTAAAATTAAAATCAGAAGCAGCACAAAATCTGTGAACCATAAAATGTATTTTCTGTAGAAAACATTTGGGCTTCTACCTAACAAAATACAGTGGAGGCGACAGATTGTAATTTTAATACTAGCTGCACTTCCTGCTACTGTACAGCCTTCGTAAAATGTAAACGCAACCATTTTTGTTTGAAAAACAAACAAACAAAAAACCCCGAAACACTAGAACCTCATTTGCCTGGGCCACATCTTTCACGTCAACAGGGTGAAATGTGACTTTTAGAAAGGGCTGGACGGCAGAAAAACATGACGATAAAACCGTTTCATACCAGTCAATATCAATAATTGATCCGTTTTTTTGTTTCAAAAATCTGAAATGCTGCCAAACTGGTGGGGAAACCTTTCGTCTTTTCCACAGTTTTTTTGCTTTTTAAGCAACCAAAAAGTGAGTGAGCTGGTTGATGCCATTGTCCTAGCTTAGCTAGCCATGAAAGGTTGAGCGCCCAAAGCCTTTCCTCTGCCTACATAACCCAGAATCCCGTGTGGTGAAATTATTGAAAATTCTATCGGACATCTAAGCATATTGATCACATGTCTATATATCATTATTGATTTATTGCCAAGTCCTACTTTAAACCCAATATAAATACCTTAGGTAATACCATTGTTACACTTCATTAGAAAGGTGAACCCTTATATTTAAAGACAAGTCCCACACATTGAACAAGCAACTAAAAACTAACTAGCTGGCTTTTGATTAGCTGAAACAACATCCTGCCACGTCTTACATGTCTTTAATGCCGACCCCTGGGCTCTCATCGATCACCACGATGCCGTGGCGGTCACACATCTGCAGAATCTCCTCGGCGTAGGGGTAGTGGCTGGTGCGGAACGAGTTGGCCCCCAACCACTTCATCAGGTTAAAGTCCTTGACG
The DNA here is from genome assembly GCF_027474105.1 of Poeciliopsis prolifica. NCBI lineage: Eukaryota > Metazoa > Chordata > Actinopteri > Cyprinodontiformes > Poeciliidae > Poeciliopsis > Poeciliopsis prolifica. Next base: position 7,949,969 of record NW_026562394.1, read on the forward strand.
ATTAGGGGCCAGTCCAAACCTTTCCCTCGGATCTGCAACACGAGGCAGAACAGGCTCAAAATGATTTGATCTGACATTCCCAGTCCATGAAAATGTAGCAAGGTTGATGTTTTGATGTTTGATGGTTTGATGTTCTGTAATGCTACAACCACAACTTTCTGAACAGAGCTCTAAGACTACGGTTCTCAACTCCGGTCCTCAGTCCTCACCCAGTTCAATAAGCAGATCTATAGAACCTGACGCCATGCTCAGGAGATAACGCAATCATTAAAGTCAGATGTGCCGCAGCAGAGAAACAGCTACAACATGAGACAGTGACCGCACAGGAAATAGGTCGACTACTTTGGGTCTATGAGATGTTTGGAGTTTGGACAAGGGTGTCATTTTTAATTTGGGCTCATCAAGATCATTAATGTTCTCCAAAGGCCTCATTGTTCTCTCAGAATTTGATTTGTACTTTATAAGATTGATGCAGATATAAAATCTTGGCCGAGATCAAAATAATTTGACCCGATAAAAAATAAACTGATTTGACTGATCAATATTCAAGCCCAGATGTTTCCTTGAAGCTCCCGTAAGGCCCACCAAGAAATGGCTATGGTGGGCCACAATTTGGCCCTTGAATTTGAAATTGTCGTTTGCCTTCTAAAATAAAGTTATGAGCCTTATTCTGTTGGCCGCATACAAAATGAGTTCTTCTACCAAACATGAAACTTCAAGGCAATGCATTGAAGTTTTCAGTCAGTTCTTAGCTTCTCTCTGGTACTTACATCAGCATCTTCATGCTTATTGACTCCATGGAAATAGAACGGCTTGTTGTTGATGAAGAATTGGGTGCTGCTGACGTTCACTGTGCGGATGCCAACCGGTAGAGTATAAACGTCCTCATATGTTGAGCTCTCATCAGTAGCCTTCAGGCGAACCTGGACGGGAAAGTGATCCAGAGATGGTTGCCGTCATTTTACAAAGAAATGTTAAATCTGTAGATTTTATTTTTTTTAAATCTTTCATTTTAATTCCTAAAAAAGGAGCAGAGTGCTCCACAGCACTTCCTTGACTTACATTTTGACCTTATTCTATACATGTGGACCAAAACATGGTCTCAATCATTTGAGAAGTAAACGCTGGAAAACGCATCAACTCAGATGCCCTTCACAGCAATCACTGGTTTTTAAAAAAGGGATGCTTTACTAATCTGCTTACTTTCCAAGTTTCACTTCCCTGGCGGCACCCCTCATGTGATCCACATCAGAAAGTAAATCATTTAGATCAAAGCATGACTCACCTCCAACGAGTAAAGATAACCCGGGTTCTCGTGCATCAAGAACGGCCACCACAGGTTGACATTTGGCACTTTGAGCACTCCAGAAGCCTCATTGGAGGAAACAACGCAGTGGCCTCCTTTGTCCATTAAAGTCACCTTCAAAGCAGCGGAGGTTGTTCCTTTGACTGACACATCATATCTGACCAACCCTGGAAACACCACAAAGATAACATCATGAGCTTGTTGCTTTTATGACAGCTCTCTGTCATTTGACGTTTATAATATCCACAGCATCGCATGTGAAGTAGACTCAGTTCAATTGGGGACCGAAATTGCAATATTTGTTACATTTTCAGCTGATGCAGTTTGTTTTCACACTGCACTGGATCAAAAGAACCTCGACTGTGAAGAACCAGCTCCACCTCGCCCTCACCTGAGGCGGCGCTGCACCAAGAACCACCAAGGAAACCACATGAAAATCTCTGAAAATGACACTGAGCGCAACTTCCTTCTTTAGAAAATGTTAAACAAATGAAGTAGCAAGATTTTAGTGGTTGCACACTGCAAAAACAAAATCTTACCAAGAATTTTTGTTACAGTTTCTAATGCAAATATCTTGAACTTCAAGACAAAACCAGCTTAAACGTGTTTACCGAGATACAGGAGCTTGTTTTAAGTTATTAACTGCTTGATATTGATAAAAAAAATAACATTATGAAAAAATAATGAAAAAAGATTGGTGTGAGCGAATCCCAAGACTCTTGACCCGCGGCTTACCTGTGTTGTCCAAGAAATCTGTAACAACGGTGATGTCATCCACGTAGGCTTTAGGAGTGGTGTACAACAGAACAGGACGGTGTATCCCGGCATAGTTGAAGAAATCAAAATTGATGTTCTGGACAAAGAACCCAGCAGGATACCTGTGGATCAAAGAGTCTTATTAGCAAAACTATTCAAGTTGATTCATAAAAGAAGCCGAAGTTTGGCGTCAAGCAAGGGTTTGAATGTGAAAGGTCACTGCAGAGATGAGAGGCGGAGGAATTCACCTGGTACGGTCAGTCATGTACTGGATGGTGCCTGGAGGGAGTGTGTGCAGATTCAGAGTGTTGTTCACAGCGATGGTGATCCTGCAGGGCATGGTTGGGTCTTTACGGAGTAAGGTGCCTATTTCTGCCTCAAACGGCAGATGGCCGCCTTCGTGTTCAGTCACCTTCACACCATTCACCCACTGGTGGAAATAAAGAAGCTGTTTAATCTAAAAACTTCCAATACAAATTGGAAGTTTTTCTTGTGTTGCTGAGGAAGACTCACCACTACGGAGTAATAGTGAGCGCTCCCCACTCGGAGCACCACTCGCAGGCCGTCATCGGCGATCCAGCGGGTGGGCACCGTCACCTCGCGCTCATACCACACCCAGCCAATGAAATCTCTCAGTGTGGGGTCTTGAGTGATGTCATTGTAGCTGGCAGGAACCGGCATGTCGATCACAGGGCCGGTCTGGAACAACATACATGGCAAATGTTGCTTTTTGTGGATTTCTAAAAAGTTAATTTGCACCAACCAAAAATATATTTGAATAATTTTGGTGCCATTATTAAATACTGTAGTGAAGTGGGCGAGTCAAACTGCTTGGACTTTGTGGTTTTCTTTCGAGAAGTCAAGAAAACTACAGTCTGACAGCACCTGTATTTTTAGGGTTGTGATGCATCAGTGGTTAATTTGTGTCCTTTTGAAATGATCTGATTAAGCAAGTCATTGATCAGAATATTATGCAAAACTGCAACAATCCTATAAATATTGACCAAGCATAGAAAAAGAAAATCAGAACTGCTTCCTGTATTTCCTAATGACCTATTTTTACTCCATGAATGACCACTTCATTTCTCACACTGAAACCATCAACGTTTCAATTTTAAAAAGTAAAATACTTAAATTGGCATTGCTCTTCTGTGCACCCTTAAGCTTTAAAAGTCCTCAAAAACTGAAACGTTTTTAGGATTTGTAACCAGTGGTACCTTTTGGCTCTCCATCCCATTGACTGAAAGGTCAGAGGGTAAAGGAGTAATGGTGACCTCGTCAGAAATGTTTGAGCACAGCCAGGAGGTCTGGGAGCACGTCTCATCAGGGCGGCCCAACGACTTTCGTTTATTCTTTTCTTAAGTTGTCCTTTCCCAATATGGACATTTAAATAGTGCTGCTTTAAGTGCAATATTTATCCACAAATGCATTTTCAAAAATCGACTTGATTGAGTGTCCCACCCTTGAGCATATTATTAGGAATAAAGGCTTTTTAAAAATGATTATTTATCTGATAGATTCCAGTTTCTTCATGTGTACAACATCTTTTGTGGAAATATCAGTGCAGTTCTTGCGTTCCAAAGAGTTTTGGACCAGTTTTGTTTGCTCCACATGCTTCCCCAGACCTGCTTGTTGTATGAATATCAACTTTGAGACATTTATCATTTTTAAAAGAAACTACTTTTTTGTTTTTTTTAAATGCATTTTTAGGTTTTAAAGTGAAGAAAAGCTTAAAACATTTGCATAAGGGAGGATAAATTCAGAGTAACGTTTCCCCAGCCTTGCCCCTCACTGACCTGCACACTGACCTGCACGTTTTAGATGTTCCTTTGCTTCAACACGCCCCATTCAGGTGATTGCAGTTCAGCAAAAAGACTCAATTGAAATCAGGGGTTAGTGAACAACATACATGGCAAATGTTGCTTTTTGTGGATTTCTAAAAAGTTAATTTGCACCAACCAAAAATATATTTGAATAATTTTGGTGCCATTATTAAATACTGTAGTGAAGTGGGCGAGTCAAACTGCTTGAACTTTGTGGTTTTCTTTCGAGAAGTCAAGAAAACTACAGTCTGACAACACCTGTATTTTTAGGGTTGTGATGCATCAGTGGTTAATTTGTGTCCTTTTGAAATGATCTGATTAAGCAAGTCATTGATCAGAATATTATGCAAAACTGCAACAATCCTATAAATATTGACCAAGCATAGAAAAAAGAAAATCAGAACTGCTTCCTGTATTTCCTAATGACCTATTTTTACTCCATGAATGACCACTTCATTTCTCACACTGAAACCATCAACGTTTCAATTTTAAAAAGTAAAATACTTAAATTGGCATTGCTCTTCTGTGCACCCTTAAGCTTTAAAAGTCCTCAAAAACTGAAACGTTTTTAGGATTTGTAACCAGTGGTACCTTTTGGCGCTCCATCCCATTGACTGAAAGGTCAGAGGGTAAAGGAGTAATGGTGACCTCGTCAGAAATGTTTGAGCACAGCCAGGAGGTCTGGGAGCACGTCTCATCAGGGCGGCCCAACGACTTTCGTTTATTCTTTTCTTAAGTTGTCCTTTCCCAATATGGACATTTAAATAGTGCTGCTTTAAGTGCAATATTTATCCACAAATGCATTTTCAAAAATCGACTTGATTGAGTGTCCCACCCTTGAGCATATTATTAGGAATAAAGGCTTTTTAAAAATGATTATTTATCTGATAGATTCCAGTTTCTTCATGTGTACAACATCTTTTGTGGAAATATCAGTGCAGTTCTTGCGTTCCAAAGAGTTTTGGACCAGTTTTGTTTGCTCCACATGCTTCCCCAGACCTTCTTGTTGTATGAATATCAACTTTGAGACATTTATCATTTTAAAAGAAACTACTTTTTTGTTTTTTTTAAATGCATTTTTAGGTTTTAAAGTGAAGAAAAGCTTAAAACATTTGCATAAGGGAGGATAAATTCAGAGTAACGTTTCCCCAGCCTTGCCCCTCACTGACTTGCACGTTTTAGATGTTCCTTTGCTTCAACACGCCCCATTCAGGTGATTGCAGTTCAGCAAAAAGACTCAATTGAAATCAGGGGTTAGTGAACAACATACATGGCAAATGTTGCTTTTTGTGGATTTCTAAAAAGTTAATTTGCACCAACCAAAAATATATTTGAATAATTTTGGTGCCATTATTAAATACTGTAGTGAAGTGGGCGAGTCAAACTGCTTGAACTTTGTGGTTTTCTTTCGAGAAGTCAAGAAAACTACAGTCTGACAGCACCTGTATTTTTAGGGTTGTGATGCATCAGTGGTTAATTTGTGTCCTTTTGAAATGATCTGATTAAGCAAGTCATTGATCAGAATATTATGCAAAACTGCAACAATCCTATAAATATTGACCAAGCATAGAAAAAAGAAAATCAGAACTGCTTCCTGTATTTCCTAATGACCTATTTTTACTCCATGAATGACACTTCATTTCTCACACTGAAACCATCAACGTTTCAATTTTAAAAAGTAAAATACTTAAATTGGCATTGCTCTTCTGTGCACCCTTAAGCTTTAAAAGTCCTCAAAAACTGAAACGTTTTTAGGATTTGTAACCAGTGGTACGTTTTGGCGCTCCATCCCATTGACTGAAAGGTCAGAGGGTAAAGGAGTAATGGTGACCTCGTCAGAAATGTTTGAGCACAGCCAGGAGGTCTGGGAGCACGTCTCATCAGGGCGCCCAACGACTTTCGTTTATTTTTTTCTTAAGTTGTCCTTTCCCAATATGGACATTTAAATAGTGCTGCTTTAAGTGCAATATTTATCCACAAATGCATTTTCAAAAATCGACTTGATTGAGTGTCCCACCCTTGAGCATATTATTAGGAATAAAGGCTTTTTAAAAATGATTATTTATCTGATAGATTCCAGTTTCTTCATGTGTACAACATCTTTTGTGGAAATATCAGTGCAGTTCTTGCGTTCCAAAGAGTTTTGGACCAGTTTTGTTTGCTCCACATGCTTCCCCAGACCTGCTTGTTGTATGAATATCAACTTTGAGACATTTATCATTTTTAAAAGAAACTACTTTTTTGTTTTTTTTAAATGCATTTTTAGGTTTTAAAGTGAAGAAAAGCTTAAAACATTTGCATAAGGGAGGATAAATTCAGAGTAACGTTTCCCCAGCCTTGCCCCTCACTGACCTGCACACTGACCTGCACGTTTTAGATGTTCCTTTGCTTCAACACGCCCCATTCAGGTGATTGCAGTTCAGCAAAAAGACTCAATTGAAATCAGGGTTAGTGAACAACATACATGGCAAATGTTGCTTTTTGTGGATTTCTAAAAAGTTAATTTGCACCAACCAAAAATAGATTTGAATAATTTTGGTGCCATTATTAAATACTGTAGTGAAGTGGGCGAGTCAAACTGCTTGAACTTTGTGGTTTTCTTTCGAGAAGTCAAGAAAACTACAGTCTGACAACACCTGTATTTTTAGGGTTGTGATGCATCAGTGGTTAATTTGTGTCCTTTTGAAATGATCTGATTAAGCAAGTCATTGATCAGAAATATTATGCAAAACTGCAACAATCCTATAAATATTGACCAAGCATAGAAAAAAGAAAATCAGAACTGCTTCCTGTATTTCCTAATGACCTATTTTTACTCCATGAATGACCACTTAATTTCTCACACTGAAACCATCAACGTTTCAATTTTAAAAAGTAAAATACTTAAATTGGCATTGCTCTTCTGTGCACCCTTAAGCTTTAAAAGTCCTCAAAAACTGAAACGTTTTTAGGATTTGTAACCAGTGGTACCTTTTGGCTCTCCATCCCATTGACTGAAAGGTCAGAGGGTAAAGGAGTAATGGTGACCTCGTCAGAAATGTTTGAGCACAGCCAGGAGGTCTGGGCACGTCTCATCAGGGCGGCCCAACGACTTTCGTTTATTCTTTTCTTAAGTTGTCCTTTCCCAATATGGACATTTAAATAGTGCTGCTTTAAGTGCAATATTTATCCACAAATGCATTTTCAAAAATCGACTTGATTGAGTGTCCCACCCCTTGAGCATATTATTAGGAATAAAGGCTTTTTAAAAATGATTATTTATCTGATAGATTCCAGTTTCTTCATGTGTACAACATCTTTTGTGGAAATATCAGTGCAGTTCTTGCGTTCCAAAGAGTTTTGGACCAGTTTTGTTTGCTCCACATGCTTCCCCAGACCTGCTTGTTGTATGAATATCAACTTTGAGACATTTATCATTTTAAAAGAAACTACTTTTTGTTTTTTTTAAATGCATTTTTAGGTTTTAAAGTGAAGAAAAGCTTAAAACATTTGCATAAGGGAGGATAAATTCAGAGTAACGTTTCCCCAGCCTTGCCCTCACTGACCTGCACACTGACCTGCACGTTTTAGATGTTCCTTTGCTTCCACGCCCCATTCAGGTGATTGCAGTTCAGCAAAAAGACTCAATTGAAATCAGGGGTTAGTGAACAACATACATGGCAAATGTTGCTTTTTGTGGATTTGTAAAAAGTTAATTTGCACCAACCAAAAATAGATTTGAATTTTTGGTGCCATTATTAAATACTGTAGTGAAGTGGGCGAGTCAAACTGCTTGGACTTTGTGGTTTTCTTTCGAGAAGTCAAGAAAACTACAGTCTGACAGCACCTGTATTTTTAGGGTTGTGATGCATCAGTGGTTAATTTGTGTCCTTTTGAAATGATCTGATTAAGCAAGTCATTGATCAGAATATTATGCAAAACTGCAACAATCCTATAAATATTGACCAAGCATAGAAAAAAGAAAATCAGAACTGCTTCCTGTATTTCCTAATGACCTATTTTTACTCCATGAATGACCACTTCATTTCTCACACTGAAACCATCAACGTTTCAATTTTAAAAAGTAAAATACTTAAATTGGCATTGCTCTTCTGTGCACCCTTAAGCTTTAAAAGTCCTCAAAAACTGAAACGTTTTTAGGATTTGTAACCAGTGGTACCTTTTGGCGCTCCATCCCATTGACTGAAAGGTCAGAGGGTAAAGGAGTAATGGTGACCTCGTCAGAAATGTTTGAGCACAGCCAGGAGGTCTGGGAGCACGTCTCATCAGGGCGGCCCAACGACTTTCGTTTATTCTTTTCTTAAGTTGTCCTTTCCCAATATGGACATTTAAATAGTGCTGCTTTAAGTGCAATATTTATCCACAAATGCATTTTCAAAAATCGACTTGATTGAGTGTCCCACCCTTGAGCATATTATTAGGAATAAAGGCTTTTTAAAAATGATTATTTATCTGATAGATTCCAGTTTCTTCATGTGTACAACATCTTTTGTGGAAATATCAGTGCAGTTCTTGCGTTCCAAAGAGTTTTGGACCAGTTTTGTTTGCTCCACATGCTTCCCCAGACCTGCTTGTTGTATGAATATCAACTTTGAGACATTTATCATTTTTAAAAGAAACTACTTTTTTTTTTTTTTAAATGCATTTTAGGTTTTAAAGTGAAGAAAAGCTTAAAACATTTGCATAAGGGAGGATAAATTCAGAGTAACGTTTCCCAGCCTTGCCCCTCACTGACCTGCACACTGACCTGCACGTTTTAGATGTTCCTTTGCTTCAACACGCCCCATTCAGGTGATTGCAGTTCAGCAAAAAGACTCAATTGAAATCAGGGGTTAGTGAACAACATACATGGCAAATGTTGCTTTTTGTGGATTTGTAAAAAGTTAATTTGCACCAACCAAAATAGATTTGAATAATTTTGGTGCCATTATTAAATACTGTAGTGAAGTGGGCGAGTCAAACTGCTTGGACTTTGTGGTTTTCTTTCGAGAAGTCAAGAAAACTACAGTCTGACAGCACCTGTATTTTTAGGTTGTGATGCATCAGTGGTTAATTTGTGTCCTTTTGAAATGATCTGATTAAGCAAGTCATTGATCAGAATATTATGCAAAACTGCAACAATCCTATAAATATTGACCCAAGAAAAAAAGAAATCAGAACTGCTTCCTGTATTTCCTAATGACCTATTTTTACTCCATGAATGACCACTTCATTTCTCACACTGAAACCATCAACGTTTCAATTTTAAAAAGTAAAATACTTAAATTGGCATTGCTCTTCTGTGCACCCTTAAGCTTTAAAAGTCCTCAAAACTGAAACGTTTTTAGGATTTGTAACCAGTGGTACCTTTTGGCTCTCCATCCCATTGACTGAAAGGTCAGAGGGTAAAGGAGTAATGGTGACCTCGTCAGAAATGTTTGAGCACAGCAGGAGGTCTGGGAGCACGTCTCATCAGGGCGGCCCAACGACTTTCGTTTATTCTTTTCTTAAGTTGTCCTTTCCCAATATGGACATTTAAATAGTGCTGCTTTAAGTGCAATATTTATCCACAAATGCATTTTCAAAAATCGACTTGATTGAGTGTCCCACCCTTGAGCATATTATTAGGAATAAAGGCTTTTTTTGATTATTTATCTGATAGATTCCAGTTTCTTCATGTGTACAACATCTTTTGTGGAAATATCAGTGCAGTTCTTGCGTTCCAAAGAGTTTTGGACCAGTTTTGTTTTGCTCCACATGCTTCCCCAGACCTGCTTGTTGTATGAATATCAACTTTGAGACATTTATCATTTTAAAAGAAACTACTTTTTTGTTTTTTTTAAATGCATTTTTAGGTTTTAAAGTGAAGAAAAGCTTAAAACATTTGCATAAGGGAGGATAAATTCAGAGTAACGTTTCCCCAGCCTTGCCCCTCACTGACCTGCACACTGACCTGCACGTTTTAGATGTTCCTTTGCTTCAACACGCCCCATTCAGGTGATTGCAGTTCAGCAAAAAGACTCAATTGAAATCAGGGGTTAGTGAACAACATACATGGCAAATGTTGCTTTTTGTGGATTTGTAAAAAGTTAATTTGCACCAACCAAAAATAGATTTGAATAATTTGGTGCCATTATTAAATACTGTAGTGAAGTGGGCGAGTCAAACTGCTTGAACTTTGTGGTTTTCTTTCGAGAAGTCAAGAAAAACTACAGTCTGACAGCACCTGTATTTTTAGGGTTGTGATGCATCAGTGGTTAATTTGTGTCCTTTTGAAATGATCTGATTAAGCAAGTCATTGATCAGAATATTATGCAAAACTGCAACAATCCTATAAATATTGACCAAGCATAGAAAAAGAAAATCAGAACTGCTTCCTGTATTTCCTAATGACCTATTTTTACTCCATGAATGACCACTTCATTTCTCACACTGAAACCATCAACGTTTCAATTTTAAAAAGTAAAATACTTAAATTGGCATTGCTCTTCTGTGCACCCTTAAGCTTTAAAAGTCCTCAAAACTGAAACGTTTTTAGGATTTGTAACCAGTGGTACCTTTTGGCTCTCCATCCCATTGACTGAAAGGTCAGAGGGTAAAGGAGTAATGGTGACCTCGTCAGAAATGTTTGAGCACAGCCAGGAGGTCTGGGAGCACGTCTCATCAGGGCGGCCCAACGACTTTCGTTTATTCTTTTTCTTAAGTTGTCCTTTCCCAATATGGACATTTAAATAGTGCTGCTTTAAGTGCAATATTTATCCACAAATGCATTTTCAAAAATCGACTTGATTGAGTGTCCCACCCTTGAGCATATTATTAGGAATAAAGGCTTTTTAAAAATGATTATTTATCTGATAGATTCCAGTTTCTTCATGTGTACAACATCTTTTGTGGAAATATCAGTGCAGTTCTTGCGTTCCAAAGAGTTTTGGACCAGTTTTGTTTGCTCCACATGCTTCCCCAGACCTGCTTGTTGTATGAATATCAACTTTGAGACATTTATCATTTTAAAAGAAACTACTTTTTTGTTTTTTTTAAATGCATTTTTAGGTTTTAAAGTGAAGAAAAGCTTAAAACATTTGCATAAGGGAGGATAAATTCAGAGTAACGTTTCCCCAGCCTTGCCCCTCACTGACCTGCACACTGACCTGCACGTTTTAGATGTTCCTTTGCTTCAACACGCCCCATTCAGGTGATTGCAGTTCAGCAAAAAGACTCAATTGAAATCAGGGGTTAGTGAACAACATACATGGCAAATGTTGCTTTTTGTGGATTTGTAAAAAGTTAATTTGCACCAACCAAAAATAGATTTGAATAATTTTGGTGCCATTATTAAATACTGTAGTGAAGTGGGCGAGTCAAACTGCTTGGACTTTGTGGTTTTCTTTCGAGAAGTCAAGAAAACTACAGTCTGACAGCACCTGTATTTTTAGGGTTGTGATGCATCAGTGGTTAATTTGTGTCCTTTTGAAATGATCTGATTAAGCAAGTCATTGATCAGAATATTATGCAAAACTGCAACAATCCTATAAATATTGACCAAGCATAGAAAAAAGAAAATCAGAACTGCTTCCTGTATTTCCTAATGACCTATTTTTACTCCATGAATGACCACTTCATTTCTCACACTGAAACCATCAACGTTTCAATTTTAAAAAGTAAAATACTTAAATTGGCATTGCTCTTCTGTGCACCCTTAAGCTTTAAAAGTCCTCAAAAACTGAAACGTTTTTAGGATTTGTAACCAGTGGTACCTTTGGCGCTCCATCCCATTGACTGAAAGGTCAGAGGGTAAAGGAGTAATGGTGACCTCGTCAGAAATGTTTGAGCACAGCCAGGAGGTCTGGGAGCACGTCTCATCAGGGCGGCCCAACGACTTTCGTTTATTCTTTTCTTAAGTTGTCCTTTCCCAATATGGACATTTAAATAGTGCTGCTTTAAGTGCAATATTTATCCACAAATGCATTTTCAAAAATCGACTTGATTGAGTGTCCCACCCTTGAGCATATTATTAGGAATAAAGGCTTTTTAAAAATGATTATTTATCTGATAGATTCCAGTTTCTTCATGTGTACAACATCTTTTGTGGAAATATCAGTGCAGTTCTTGCGTTCCAAAGAGTTTTGGACCAGTTTTGTTTGCTCCACATGCTTCCCCAGACCTTCTTGTTGTATGAATATCAACTTTGAGACATTTATCATTTTTAAAAGAAACTACTTTTTGTTTTTTTTAAATGCATTTTTAGGTTTTAAAGTGAAGAAAAGCTTAAAACATTTGCATAAGGGAGGATAAATTCAGAGTAACGTTTCCCCAGCCTTGCCCCTCACTGACCTGCACACTGACCTGCACGTTTTAGATGTTCCTTTGCTTCAACACGCCCCATTCAGGTGATTGCAGTTCAGCAAAAAGACTCAATTGAAATCAGGGGTTAGTGAACAACATACATGGCAAATGTTGCTTTTTGTGGATTTGTAAAAAGTTAATTTGCACCAACCAAAAATAGATTTGAATAATTTTGGTGCCATTATTAAATACTGTAGTGAAGTGGGCGAGTCAAACTGCTTGGACTTTGTGGTTTTCTTTCGAGAAGTCAAGAAAACTACAGTCTGACAGCACCTGTATTTTTAGGGTTGTGATGCATCAGTGGTTAATTTGTGTCCTTTTGAAATGATCTGATTAAGCAAGTCATTGATCAGAATATTATGCAAAACTGCAACAATCCTATAAATATTGACCAAGCATAGAAAAAAGAAAATCAGAACTGCTTCCTGTATTTCCTAATGACCTATTTTTACTCCATGAATGACCACTTCATTTCTCACACTGAAACCATCAACGTTTCAATTTTAAAAAGTAAAATACTTAAATTGGCATTGCTCTTCTGTGCACCCTTAAGCTTTAAAAGTCCTCAAAAACTGAAACGTTTTTAGGATTTGTAACCAGTGGTACCTTTTGGCTCTCCATCCCATTGACTGAAAGGTCAGAGGGTAAAGGAGTAATGGTGACCTCGTCAGAAATGTTTGAGCACAGCCAGGAGGTCTGGGAGCACGTCTCATCAGGGCGGCCCAACGACTTTCGTTTATTCTTTTCTTAAGTTGTCCTTTCCCAATATGGACATTTAAATAGTGCTGCTTTAAGTGCAATATTTATCCACAAATGCATTTTCAAAAATCGACTTGATTGAGTGTCCCACCCTTGAGCATATTATTAGGAATAAAGGCTTTTTAAAAATGATTATTTATCTGATAGATTCCAGTTTCTTCATGTGTACAACATTTTTGTGGAAATATCAGTGCAGTTCTTGCGTTCCAAAGAGTTTTGGACCAGTTTTGTTTGCTCCACATGCTTCCCCAGACCTGCTTGTTGTATGAATATCAACTTTGAGACATTTATCATTTTTAAAAGAAACTACTTTTTTGTTTTTTTTAAATGCATTTTTAGGTTTTAAAGTGAAGAAAAGCTTAAAACATTTGCATAAGGGAGGATAAATTCAGAGTAACGTTTCCCCAGCCTTGCCCCTCACTGACCTGCACACTGACCTGCACGTTTTAGATGTTCCTTTGCTTCAACACGCCCCATTCAGGTGATTGCAGTTCAGCAAAAAGACTCAATTGAAATCAGGGGTTAGTGAACAACATACATGGCAAATGTTGCTTTTTGTGGATTTGTAAAAAGTTAATTTGCACCAACCAAAAATAGATTTGAATAATTTTGGTGCCATTATTAAATACTGTAGTGAAGTGGGCGAGTCAAACTGCTTGAACTTTGTGGTTTTCTTTCGAGAAGTCAAGAAAACTACAGTCTGACAGCACCTGTATTTTTAGGGTTGTGATGCATCAGTGGTTAATTTGTGTCCTTTTGAAATGATCTGATTAAGCAAGTCATTGATCAGAATATTATGCAAAACTGCAACAATCCTATAAATATTGACCAAGCATAGAAAAAAGAAAATCAGAACTGCTTCCTGTATTTCCTAATGACCTATTTTTACTCCATGAATGACCACTTCATTTCTCACACTGAAACCATCAACGTTTCAATTTTAAAAAGTAAAATACTTAAATTGGCATTGCTCTTCTGTGCACCCTTAAGCTTTAAAAGTCCTCAAAAACTGAAACGTTTTTAGGATTTGTAACCAGTGGTACCTTTTGGCGCTCCATCCCATTGACTGAAAGGTCAGAGGGTAAAGGAGTAATGGTGACCTCGTCAGAAATGTTTGAGCACAGCCAGGAGGTCTGGGAGCACGTCTCATCAGGGCGGCCCAATGACTTTCGTTTATTCTTTTCTTAAGTTGTCCTTTCCCAATATGGACATTTAAATAGTACTGCTTTAAGTGCAATATTTATCCACAAATGCATTTTCAAAAATCGACTTGATTGAGTGTCCCACCCTTGAGCATATTATTAGGAATAAAGGCTTTTTAAAAATGATTATTTATCTGATAGATTCCAGTTTCTTCATGTGTACAACATCTTTTGTGGAAATATCAGTGCAGTTCTTGCGTTCCAAAGAGTTTTGGACCAGTTTTGTTTGCTCCACATGCTTCCCCAGACCTGCTTGTTGTATGAATATCAACTTTGAGACATTTATCATTTTTAAAAGAAACTACTTTTTTGTTTTTTTTAAATGCATTTTTAGGTTTTAAAGTGAAGAAAAGCTTAAAACATTTGCATAAGGGAGGATAAATTCAGAGTAACGTTTCCCCAGCCTTGCCCCTTTTTCCAAACTATATGTTATGGATGCAAAAACTGCAACATTTGCCACTATTCGTAATGAACATTGTGATTGGTCGAGTCAGTTTATGGCATGTGAAGTATTGCAGCATCTTACGCCTACGGTCGGTCCGGCTTGCCTCTGCGGGCCCACTCACCTCTGACAGCCGACTTTTGTACCAAGCGCTCTCGAAGCCCAGGTTCCGGTTCGGCGACCCGTCCGCCCTGAAGGCCCAGAGCCCGCTCAGCTCCTTCAGCTCCCTGGAGGAGGACTCCCGGGGAAACAGCAAGCCCGAGTCCGGCGGCGCCGCCGCGTTCAGGGCGGCGGACAGCCACAAAAACAGCCACAAAGCGCTGAGCATCCTGAGCCAGACTGCTTCAACCGCTCAAACGACGGTTACCACAGGTCCTTTCATCACGTGACCTGGTCTGGCGTCACGTGACTTCCCAGTTGTTGCGTTACCTTCACGTTCTGTCAGAAATATCAGTGCCAATGCGATTCAGGCAATAAAGCTGTTGATATTGCACCAATGTGCCTTGTAGTAAATTAAATGATTGTATAATAGAAAGGTTAATTTATTTCAGTGGTTAAGAAAGAAACTGTATTACACTGACTCGAAACACACGGTGTTTATTTCTAGTTTCACAAGCCAACAGAAGCAGTATTTTACTGCCAAAGTTTTAATTTACAGGTTTTATTTTGTATTATTTATAGTTTTTGTTAAGACTCTTATTTTGAAGGTTTAAGGTAGGAAGTAGATGTAGAAGCGTCTGGTTACCAGGTTACTAGAGACGCTTGCGATATAACAGCATCGCGTTGGCAAGCAGATGAAGAAACATGATTTAAGTGTAAGAATTTACTGAATGACCTCATTTCTACCTCAAAAGGAAGGGTTAGCCAGCGAGGTATGTTTATATGTTTTATGTTATTTTTATATCGATATTGTATTCTTGACACCATCTCACTAAGTTTACGTTGTGTTTTAGTTCGACGGTGGTGTTGGTGTCAGGGAAACTGAAGCTGTAATAAGAACGACCTTAAAGAGTTTCATTAAAGCTGACTTCACACCAGCAGTGCGACGAACTCTTAATTGCCAGAACAAGAAGAAGAGGTGGAAGTGATACAGTATGTTATATATTTATTCAAAACAAAACCAGAAAAATATGGTAGTGCATTATCAGCTCTCCGTATTTGACTGCTTTGGCTTGAATTTAGATTTTAAAATCCTTTGATGATCCCAAAGGGCAAATAAATAATTGAATTCTCCACCAATGCGGCATGAAGGCAGTCTGTCTGCAGTCTGTCCATTCTTCTATCAACTCCTCTGTGCTCCTTTGGGCTTTTCCCCATTGAAGTAGAATTTCAACTGACTGTGTAAACTACACGCATAGTTAAAGCAACCTAGATTCTGCACCTCTATTATCTTGCTCTAGTTTCTGGGACTTTTATTTTTAAATTAAAAAGCAAACTTTCATTTGAGAGAAGATTTAGGACCACTGAGTAATGGCCCAGACTGCAGGTAAGAAATACCCCTGATGTCGCAGTTGGTTATATGAACTTGCATGCCTCGTAGAAACATATATTACTGTATTCATAGTATAGAACTTTTTCACGCTTCCGGGTTTGAAAGCGGATGTGGGGTTGGACAACTTTCGGTGGCTATAGCGTTAGCATTAAAAGGCTAGGAAAATGGCTCAGTCTCGGCGCAGTTGTTCATGTGGGGCAAGAAAACAGCCTTATCAGTCATATCATGCGTTCCCGACGTAGCCGGACCAACGGAGGCAGTGGATCCAGGCGATTCGAAGAGATTACGGTCCGGACTTTTGCATAAAGACGGGGAGCACTTTCGTATGTAGCCGCCACTTCACACCGGAGGATTTTGTTGCGGATCCACCACCAGCCGCCTTAGAAGTGTAGCTGTTCCTTCCCTGTTTGCCTGGAATAACTTCACTGCACCGGCAATGAGAGAGTCTGCTTTCGAGAGGGCTAAGAAACGGCAGTTTGTCCTCTCTCAGAAAGCTAGCCAGGCTGAAGATGCTACTGCGGACCATGACTACACGGCACATCCACCCGCCGGGGCGGTTGTGCGCATGCGCGGGGCCGAAACGGTTGTGCGCATGCGCGGGGCCGAAACGGTTGTGCGCATGCGCGGGGCTGGGGTGGTTGTGCGCATGCGCGGGGCCGGCGTGGTTGTGCGCATGCGCGGGGCCGGCGTGGTTGTGCGCATGCGCGGGGCCGGGGCGGTTGAGCGCATGCGCGGGGCCGGCGTGGTTGTGCGCATGCGCGGGGCCGGGGCGGTTGAGCGCATGCACGGGGCGGTTGAGCGCATGCGCGGGGACGGGGCGGTTGAGCGCATGCGCGGGGCCGGCGTGGTTGTGCGCATGCGCGGGGACGGGACAGTTGTACGCATGCGTTTTATAAAGCGGATGTGGGGTTGGATAACTTCCGGTGGCTATAGCGTTAGCATTAACAGGCTAGAAAAATGGCTCAGTCTCGGCGCAGTTGCTTTTGTTCAGTCCCTGGTTGTTCACGTGGGGCAATAAAACAGCCTTATCTGTCATATCATGCGTTCCTGACGGACCCGGACCAACGGAGGCAGTGGATCCAGGCGATCCGAAGAGATGACGGTCCGGACTTTTGCATAAAGACGGGGAGCACTTTCGTATGTAGCCGCCACTTCACACCGGAGGATTTTGTTGGCGGATCCACCACCAGCCGCCTTAGAAGTGGATTTGTTCCTTCCCTGTTTGCCTGGAATAACTTCACTGCACCGGCAAGGAGAGAGTCTGCTTTCGAGAGGACGAAGAAACGGCAGTTTGTCCTCTCAGAAAGCTAGCCAGGCTGAAGATGCTACTGCGGACCATGACTACACGACACATCCACCCGCAGGTAAAAGATAGTATATTGTATATATTTTCCATGTAAGAGAATTTCAGTAAAGTATAACTGTTACTATATTATTATTATTATGATCACATAATAATGAAATTATGAGATTATGTGGTTATGTGTTTTGTGGAGAGATTAAGTCAATGGCTGTATACATAAATGCTCCGACTCACAACATGTATTGATCTTCACAGAAGTAATGTTTCCAATATATAATTAAAACTTATTGCTAACCGTATGTTTTGCTATTTTATTTTGTGGTTTTACAGGTGCATTTGATGAAGCTCTGGATTATATGAAGGAGTTGGAGGCCAGACTTCAAAAAGTGGATTTGTCTGCCACACTTTTTAGCCACTACTGTGCCTCTGATGACCATATCCGGTTCTACACCAAATTTCCATCTGAATGTGTGTTCCGGATCTTCTGGGAGTCCATTGCACCCTCTGCATCACGCCTGGTGTTCTGGACCAGAGCACAGAAACTTGGAGAGGAAGCATGTGCTGAAGCCAGCCCTGCCCGCTGCATGCCTCTGATTGATGAGTTCAGGGTTGCAGTGGGCATGAAGGAGCAGCTCATTGGTGACATGTTTCAAGTCAGCATAGCTACTGTCAGCCGAGTGACCATCACCTGGGCCGACTACCTCTTCATTGTGTTCTCTTCCATCAACCTGTGGATTCGTCGTGAGAAGGTAAAAGCCAGTACGCCTCAGAAATTTCTGCAGTTCTCTCCAAATGTCCATGTCATCTTGGACTGCACAGAAGTTGCTCTGGAAACACCATCATCCCCACCTTACAGTCTGAAACGTTCTCTGCCTACAAGAACCACACCACTCTGAAAGGGCTGATTGGAGTTGCTCCCTATGAGTTGGTGACATTTATTTCAGCGTTGTACACAGGCTGCATCTCCGACAAAGAAATAACAAAGGTCAGTGGAATCCTTCCTCTGCTTGAGCTGAGAGATGAAGTTATGGCAGATAAAGACTTCCTCATTCAAGACCTCCTTCATGAAGTTGGAGCCAAACTCATCATTCCACCATTTAAGCATCCTGGTCAGTTCAGCAAGGAAGAGACAGAGGAGACCCAGACCATTGCTCGGCTGCAGATCATTGTAGAGCGAGCAATCGCTAGAGTAAAGTGCTGCCACATCTGGGATTCCCCGCTGCCTCTCACTTTAATAGGAACTGTCAATCAAATCTGGCACAACTGTTGTGTTTTGGCAAATTATCAAGGCCCATTTTGTGTTGCAGACTAAATTATTTCTGTGTGTTAATTGTTGTAATGCTGTGTAAAAAGTTAAATGTCTAGACTTTTGCAAAGAATATTCAATTAAAACACACTTTGGCAGCACACTTGACTTTCTTTTTGTATTAAGTTGAATTGCAAGGAAAACAAATCAAGTACAATTTACAATATCTAGTAAAAACAAAAAAATCCATAACTTTTATATTTTATAATTGTACACCATAGATTGATTTAAAAAATACTTAAGACAACCTCAAGGAGAAAAATTTTAAAACAGAAGTTTCAAGACAACTGCAGTTAAGAAAACAAATTTTTGTAAATTATCCAACTGCCTTTTAAAGACATTTGCACATCTCTGTATGTTTCATGAGTAACAACTATTTACAGTGATTCACACAGCTTGAGATTGGATGTTTGAAATGCAAAGAAACAAAAGGGTTGGTTACACATTTTATAATTCTTATTGCATTGACATGAACACATCAGTGAAGGTGTTGAAGTAAAATAAGTCCAGGTTAGATTTAATTTGATCAATGAAAGCCTCGTCACGCCACACCCGCTCAACAGTTATTGTTGTTAGTGTGTCTGTAATAAAGTCGCACCATTCCAATCCGCTGATTGCCAGCTGACCCTGTACCTGCCAGTAGTAGGCGTGTGAACGCCTCAAAACTGAGTGGTCATCCTGGATCTTGAGGTGAGCAACCCGAGATGCATCATTCTTCATGCTGCTTTTTACCTCAACCAGTCCAAACGGGGGTGAACTTACACCAGATGGCGCCAAACACTAGGACATTTGGTACTTTATCAAATGGCGCCTTGACATCCGCTGACGTATTGAGATCAGTAATCAGAGATCAGTTGCCACCAATGAATTGAGGGTTCAGGAGTCAACTGGATATGGACAGACAACTGATGATTATGAATAAAAATTGCATTCAAGACATTACTGTTGCAAATGCATCCTATAGTCGGGGGTCAAAAAAAGAGATTTAAATAAGTGCTTTAAACCTCAATATTAACATGACTGCATGATGAGAATATGCATGTCTTATGAGTGATGGAAAATATTGCGTAGAATGAAGTGAACTCCAAAAGTTAGCCAATGTTTTGGAGTGGGAAACCACATACTTTAGAGAGGCTGTGGTGCCATTGCGATACTGTAAGTACAGTAAAAATGACTAAAAATGAAATACAGCTGCATATATCAACCAAATATCTTCTACACTGTCCTTCAGGCTGAGAAAGTAATGAATTTTACATCTATTAACTTTATTATTACTTATTTATTTCTTTTAGTGCCTGATTCCCAGATTCCCCTTCAAAATAAAACTAATAAATTTCTTAAAAACTTTGTAGGTTGAAAAAAATAAATAATAAATCAAGATATGTTTATTTAATCCAGTGAAATTCATGGGATGGAAAGTTATTCTTTCAAACCTTGAAAAAACATATAATCCATGTTTGTAATAAAGAAACATTCAGAGTGACAAGCTCTTCCAAACAGACCATAACGCTGCCATCTGCCTGAAATGAATGTGAGGTTAATGGAGAGTTCAGGCCTGATTTCCTGCATTATGTCTGTCAGCCATTTTCCCACAGATTCATTAGGGATGTTTCAAAGTAAAAGTTTGACTTCTGGACCCATCTATCATGACTTGGTTCCCAACACGGGTCAGAACGGATTCAATTCAGGCTTAGCCATTCTCTGAATAATTTCTGTACATAAAATTGGATGTGCTTGCACAATGTGTGCTGTGGTGACAAATCAGATTTTAAATGAATTCATTTCAATTCAAAGTCCCACCAAGCGTGGTTGGACCAGAAAGACGATCAGGTAACTCGTTCCGTGGCAGCACATAACAGAAATTATTGTTGCTTTAAAGTTTGTATGATTTAGAACAGAGAGGGATCTTTGAGTCCTCTTCTGTCCTTCTGCCAACCTGACAGGATTTGAACCTGGACACCGAGATGGCAACGAGAAAAGACTGACGACCAGAGAACTGCTTTAGTCCTGATTCAGTCTCACTTTATTCCCTATGGCCACCAGAATTTTTTTTTTTAATGTTTCATGGTGTCATGCAGTCCAACAAATCCTCCAGGCTGACAGCATTCCTGTGCCGAGCTGGATATCCAACGAGTCTTACCTTGGAGAGCGGTAAAATCTGAGGTTCATCAGACGGACAATCCCAGAGCCCATTCCTGATCACATAGACAGGCCTACTACGACTAATACTTAGAATATTTTCAAATATTTGAAACTGATTTAGTCCCACAAATATTACCTGGCCATTTGGGGGACTGGTGGGAATCAACCACAGAAAATCTGCTGTGATTTTTAAAGGGCAACCGCTTTTATACTTATTTTTAGGTTTTAATATAAAGAGAAACGTAAGTCTGACGGCTACATTTTCTTACGTCGGTTGTTATTTGCAAAGCTTCCATCCTAATAACAAGAAAACAGGTCTGAAAAAAATGAAACACTTCTAAGATCTGGATTTGTGTTTTATTATCTAGCTATAAAACTTCAGCCGTTTACCATTTTTAGTCAGTTTTTTTTTTTTTTTTGTGGACAGTCCAAAGCGTGAGCAAGAGACGTTTTCCCACATGTTCAGCTTCTGTTCCCTGTAAACTTTGACCTTAAGTCTCATCTGACCAAAGCAGGCAGTGCAAGTCCCTGTGGGGTCAATTGTACTAAAACATTTACATTTGTGATGGTGTGACAAAAAGAAAAGAAAAAAAAAAAAGCTGTGTTTCTTATTCCCAAAACTCTGGTTGACTTGAAGTCACAACCACAGCGTTCGAGATAAATACAGATCCTCTTCCAGGTTGGAGGCCAGTGAAGAAACTGGTCTCGTCTTGTGATAAATAGTCGTTCACAGAAACCCTGAGCAACTTAAAACGCTGCTTAATCTGCGCTTGACTTGTAAGAAATAGGTAGATGTGGTCATTTTTGTTCTGTTTTCTATTGTTTTTCTACCACTGGCCAAATTAATTAAAAGACCAAGCTGGATTTTTCAGAATACTTTAGTGTAAAGGGGAGCTAAGATTTGTTTGAAGGGTTTTGCACGTCTTCATTAAGTTTGAGGCTCGTTCAGATCGCCCTCATCGCTCCACCGCAAAGGAATCAGCCTCTATAGAAGCTTACAGGCAGCTTAACTTCAGACATGAAACGTTGCCTGTTTGGTTCTGTTTACCGTCATCGTTGCCCTTCGGGGTGTAAGAAGCACTTTTTGAAAAAGTAGAAAGAATCTGAGCTCACAATCATATCAAAGCTTTTCGATTTGGGTCATTTCATGAGGCTGATTTCACGACGTGTGGCTTATAGTTCATGTGAAGTTCAAAGTCGTGTGTTTTCAAGGGTCACGTACACATCCAGGTGAGTTTCCTTGATCTTTTTTTTTTTAATCTCTTGAAAGCTTTTTAAAGCTAACCTTCTGGTCGATGCTTTAGAAGTAAATTCATTCCTGAAAAAATCAAAACAGTTGAGGGTAAAAATAGCTTGAAAGTGTATTTTTCTATTTATTATTCACAAGCAAGCGAGGACGGGGGCACAATAAAGAATAAAGAAAGACATTATTCCCAAATGGCTGATGTGTTGCTA
Organism: Poeciliopsis prolifica; assembly: GCF_027474105.1. Taxonomy (NCBI): domain Eukaryota; kingdom Metazoa; phylum Chordata; class Actinopteri; order Cyprinodontiformes; family Poeciliidae; genus Poeciliopsis; species Poeciliopsis prolifica. The sequence goes on from NW_026562394.1 coordinate 7,972,277, forward strand.
ATAAGTTATTCAGAGCTCTGTACATATGCAGTGAAGGAAAACGCTGACGCTGTCATTTCTCGAGAATAGCAAGACTCCCTCTAATTGCTGAGTAACACAGGACTTCTTCCAATAAAGTTCATGTTCACGTAAAAAACCTAAAAAAAATCAGAGTGAGAAGGAGCGCTCCAGGCACGGCCAGTACCACACTCAGTCTGGGACAGATAAATGGTTCTGTAAGCCCGACTAATAGTCTGGAGCACAGTTCAAATCTGGACTCTCCACTGATAACATCCTGGAAGCCAAGAGCTGTTTATGTTGTATGAACAAGTCAACAGAACTGAAAACAGAGGGTTCAAAATAAACCAATTATTTGCTGACCCAGTTCTGAACTTAGACTGCATTGTTTCATGACTGTCATAAACCAGAATGGATTATGATTGAAGAGGCTTAAATGAATAAATGCAATAAACATGTGATGTTTAACAAGACTTTAGGTTTTCTTAGAATGCTTTTCAGGTGCTGGTGATCTTTAGAGAAAATTGAGAGGAGCTATTGTTGAGAAACAAACCCATTTGGATAGTAACACTACGCTCCATGTAATGACGCATGAAGTATTTACATGCCTGGAAAATGATTTACAACATGCGGCTCATGATATCAGGTCCACAGAAACCAGACGGGTTGAGATGGTAGTCATGGGTTCAGGGTAAACTCAGAATCTCATTTTTTCTGATATTGCGAAGGTTTCACAAAGTTCTGTGATTTAGATTATATGAAATCAGATTTTATGTCAAGGTGTCTTATTTATTTATTTTTAAAAAACCCACTTTTTGGTCGATTTCAGAAATTAAACCCTTTTTCTTTTTTTAATCGGTGACGTCATGAAGACATTTTATTCAGCGTCAACATTTTTAAATTGTGAATTGGCATCGATTGGATGCCAACTGGGCTGGTTCTGGTGTTTTCGTGGCCCAAATTATTCAGATCTTGTTTACAGGTGTGAATGAAGTTAAGTGGTTTTTTTTTTGGTTTTTTTCTGCACAGAGCCCAACATGCTGACAGCAAAAATGATAACAATGTGCTCTTCCCTCTGAACCCAGAATTTGGGTTGAAATACCAACCCAGAGGTTTTTCTGGTGTCATTAGAGGAAGCAGACAGCTCATTAGTGGTCTGCTAATTAGCTGCAGTCAGTGAGCTGTGGACCCTTGTGTTGTTTCTGCTAAGCTGGGCATCCTGTTCCTCTTCGCCGACGATATCGCGTGCTCCTCTCAGACAAACATCTGATGCCGGGCGACACTTCCAATAAACACCCAGAAGAGACGCCCTGCCTTGCTCCACAGCGCAGAGAGAAGGATGCTGCCTCGGTGAGCTGGTGTAAGTCTGCGCGTGTGTGTGTGTTTGTTTTTGGATGGATGCCTCCGCAGTATGTCTCTCTCTCTCTCTCTCCAGCGTCAGCCAGAGCAGATGGAAGGAAATCTCTCTTTTGGCTCGCTGGTGGTTCCGACAGTTGGGCCCGGTGAACATGTGTTGGAAGGTGGGGGTGGACACTTCCTCGTCCTCTGTCCGCCGATTCCAAGACATGCAACGTCTTCATGTCTTGTCGCTTGAACGCGCAAATTCGCTGGTGTTTTTGTTGTTGTTGGGGTTTAATGCAGCAAACACAAAGCAGAGCACAGTTGGGATGTGAAACGATGACGCTGCCATGTTGGTCTGGAAAGGACCAGAACTGGTACCATTCCCTCCTCACTGTGATGCCAAATTAATATCTAGTGTGTCTTGTTTGTAATTTTCTCTTTTTATTTAAGTATAAAACTGTACTGTGAAGGCTTCGGAGGGTTTTTGGGAAGTGACAAGAAGGAACACATGCCTGAAATAAAACAAACCCGCCTCCAGCATGGCAAACTGGACTTCTCGGCCTACGTACAAAAACGCTTTGGAGGATGAGCACCACAGACCACAGAGTAAATCACCCCACTGACAGAGATAAATGTGGTGGCGGCAGCATCATGCTGTGGGAATATTCTTCTGGTCAGAAACGTAGCTGGAGCTGGATATCGGAGAATCCAGGAAGACAACCAGCGAGAAGCTGCAACGGCCCGAAAGGTTGAGGTGAGCATAATCCTCCCGGCAGGACGGCGACTCTAAACGTGCAGCCGGAGGTGCGGGAGATTTAAGACGGGGAAAGCGTCGCAACTCGGAGTGACTGTTCTCAGATGTTCTCCACCCAATCGGACTGAGTTTCAGTCGCTTTCTGTGAAAGACTGGGCCAAACTCATTTGCCCAGATCTGCATGTCTGGATACTGACAGACTTGCAAATGCTCATTTTTACAGGTTGAAACATCCTCCTTCTCCACAAATGTGCTCCAGTTTGTGTTCATTCCCTTGAAGCTCTCAATGAAAATATTTCTGAAGTTTGTGGCTGTTCTGTAACAGCATGTGGGGGGAAAACCCTCTGCCGACAGGCATGTGTCTGTAAAACACGCTGGACGACAGAACATGTGAATCCAGTCTGCTGTACATCTAGTCACTCCACAGAGTCGTTGCCCATCATAGCATGTGAATCAGCCTCTTCTCCGGAATGCGGAGGACGAAGCGAGCCCAAAGACACGGTCGCACGCGCGGCTCCACGGAGGCTCGCGCTCGCAGCAGATTGGTTTGAGTGGGCGCGCGGATGGCAGAGCAGGAAGTCACCCAGGTCTCTCTTTGCTCCTGCCGCGTCTCACCGCGGCGCCAGGGGCTCCGGCTGCCAAAGGCCCGGCCTGCAGAGGAGCCGAGCTTTTTCTTCCTGCAGGAGCGCCTGGCTCGAGGAAGAGGAGGAGGAGAAGAAGGAGGAAGAGGAGGAGGCGTCATGCTGGCTGCAGATGCACCGTGAAAATGTGCAGAGGAAGCGATGAGTCTGGACCGGACTCCATGGTGGTTCCTACATTTTGCACTCGGTGAATGAATTGAAGGCGAATAAATGTAAAGTTACACAGTAAAAAAAAAAAATTAAAAAATTAACACCAATATTTATTTATTTATTTATTGACAAAATGGGAGTTCATCCATACGTTTTTTTTGCCACGATAGTCATGAATTTTTATACGCCACGGTTCCAAACTAAATATCAAATTCACAAACTAAATATATTACAGGTTAAATATTCAGGTTGCAAATTAAATATTTAGTGTTTGAAGCTAAATGTTTGGTTTGCAATTTAGATATTCAGCTCAGACCTACAAATGTAGTTTAAATTAAATCAAATTTTATTTGTATAGCACATTTCAGCAAGGCATTTCAAAGTGGTTTACATCATAAACACAAAGTCATGCATCATGGAATAAACAATGCATAGTTACATATTACATTTCAAATACAATTCTAAACAGGTGTGTTTTTAGTTGAGATTTAAAGGAAGTCAGGGTTTCCGCTGTTTTACAGTTTTCTGGAAGTTTGTTCCAAATTTTTGGTGCATAGATGCTGAAAGCTGCTTCTCCTCTCTTGGTTCTGGTTCTGAGAATGCAGAGCAGAACCAGAACCAGAAGACCTGAGCGGTCTCATCTGAGACAGATGAACTGGTTGTGCTACAGCCTCAGTTCATTCACAGCGAATGAACTGAGTGTTCACTGAGAGTGTGAGACACACCAGTGGCAGAGGATCAGAGGTCAGCCACCTCCTCTCTGGATTCAGATGTCCCATCATTTTCTGTGACATTCGGACGGTAACAAGGTGTGCCAGCAAGTTGTACCTAATGAAGTGGCCAGTGAGGGTATATCTATATATATTTGGTCCTGCTGAGTCAGCACTTGCCCATTCTCCCCCGTACAGTGGCTCAAGCTCAGCTAAGTTGGACGGAAACTGTTTGATCCAACTTTCATTGATCGACCAGAATTGACCTTCAAGTTTTCATCAAATTTAAACTAACCTTAAAAGTCTGTGATTATGACTTCAAGGGCGACCTCTCGTTTTGGGGATTATTCAGGTGTGTCAAAGTAAAGAGGGTTTAAAACAAATGTTTTAAACCCGTTTTTCCTATTTGAATTTGAACAAATAATATGAAAACAGCACATTGGTTGATTCCACCACTTTGTGTTAGTGTATCACATAGAGAATAAAATACACTCAAGCTCAAGTGGTGAACACTTTAGCAACAATAGTTGCAGCAATAAGGGGGTTTTGCAAATATTTTAGACAACATCCGCCAATGCAGCATGTTCTAAAAATCACATCTTTCCTGAAAAAGCTCGGAACATTTTAGAGGAGAGCGATTTTCATTTCATGCTCAGCCCATTCATATGCAAGACTCACAATGCTGCATGAAAGCCTGAGCTAAAGGGCAGGAGAGGAAAGAAAGAGGAAATAAATTTAAAAAAGAAAAAAGCAAGAGGCATTCATTGCATCTTCCATCGCCGATCTCAAGTGGAAATCCAAGTGCTGAATAATTCATAGTCAGTGGGAGGTGAATAATGAATATGTGTGTGTGTGTGATTAAAGCATGCATAGTGATGAGGCGGAGAGTGAGTGTGAGAAGAGGGCTTCCCCCGCTGTGTGATCTTTCACACCTGCCACACAAAGGGTTTGATGAAAGCGCTCCGGCGGGATGGGGAGGGGGACGTGAACACGACTTCTGCTGGATCTGGCCCCTAACAAACAACAAGGCTGCACTGCTAGTGAATAAGACTCAGCGAAAAAGGAGGGAAAAGAAGGACGCGGGTGTAGAAACGCTGGAAATGAATCAACCTGGCGTCACGCAGAGCTTTTCCTGACGGTGGGGGGCAGGAACCGCGGCTGCATCCTCCGACGCAGCACCCACTGGTCCAAGGTGTGTGGAAAAGCAACGAGGAATTGATCATTGAATCATTGATTAACAAAAGATGAAGATGTGTGTGGGGTTTTTTCAATTTATGTTTACGTCATAAATTAAGAGCGCTTGGCTTTGGTTCAGTCGATGCTGCTGGAATTATCCCCATTGTCGTAAGAAAATCGAAATACTGCGAAATGGATGAAAATAATTGCAGATCTGGTAAATAATTTCAAGACATCTTGACCTGAGAAAAACATGCTGACCAAAGCAAGTCAAGTGGAGGCCATCAGATGAAGGCTTTTGATTTGCCCAACTCAAAAATCTAATCCATCCATCAAACCGAATCACGGGCTGTAAGTTAAGCAGCTGCTCGTTAATGAAGATATTCGATATTTACAAATCAGATTAACTACAGATCTTTCACAACGCACCCTTTTTTTGTTTCTTATCATTTGATGGAGGTTTGTCGTATGGAGGTGGGAAAGAGCCAGAAACATAAATGTAACCCTCCTAATTTGTGATGAGCTTGTCAACTTAGCATTATTTATTTATTTAATTAGTTATTTAAAAGAGAAACCCTTCAGAAGAGGCATCTCCCTCTATTAAGCTAAGCTCAAATAAATGCAGACGTCTCGTCTTGTCTCAGTCTAGAAAAGACTTCAGCAGCTTGACTCCAATCAAAAGAAATCTCTCGGCTTTTTGGGTTGCATGTATGAAACTTTAAAAGTATATGTTTACAGTCTTAAATAGTTTTAGTGAAAGAATCCCTTTAAGTCTGCGTTTGTAGCGCAAACTCTCAGCGATCTCCAGTGCAGCTTGGCAAATATATGAGTGGATTTTACATTTTAGCCAACATGTCGCAGAAACCAATTCACCCGTTGCACCGGCATACCATTTTCTAGTTAGATAGGAGAAAACCTGATGCTGTAAATCCAAGGAAATGTCTCTCCACCAAAGATTAACTCAATAAGTGCACACCACACATTTCAGATTTTTAGAAAATATTTAAATATGTATAAAAAAACACTTCTCTGCGTCGGTGTGCTACATCCGGGGTTGTTTTTATAGACACTAAATGTGTAACATTAACGTTCAGTTTCTATAATGATCAACTTTGATTGGCTCGTTCACAGTGGAGTCTTGCTGTCAGTTATTTTCCATCCTGCTTTGACTAGAAAATAGAGCAGAGGTGAATGGTCCCAGAGCGGGTCATTGTTCCCCAGAGTGAAGCAGAACCCCGCGGTCTTCAGCTGAGAAAATAGACCAAAAAGCGCAAAATCAGCGCTTTTGAAAGGGGTCAGCTTCATTAAAAAGTTTGGGCGAAGTTTTCAAACATGGTTCCCACAGGAACACGGCCACGTTAAATATCAACACACTGGATATTTACCTGAGGGTTTACCTGTGAATGTCATGTGAATGTTAGGCTTTTCAGAGCTTTGATGCCTGTCATTGAACATCAAAGCTGACCACCACAACTCCTCCCCCTCTTCTTCAGCATTTAATATGATAAACAGCCTCGGCACTTCTGATGTGGTTTATTTTCAGAGGAGGGGTAAACCTGATCGGTGTTTGGCTGCAGACTCACAATCAAACACTCAGCTTCCTCTTCCTGTCTCTGTGGAGACCAGTAAGAGGGTGTCAGAGGATGTTTGGTGGGTAGGAGCATTTCTTACGGAAAGCAGACAGTCGGGCGGAGGGAGTGGGACCTCAAGTTGCCGCCATGACAGCAGGTGAACAAGACGAGACAACTGGGACAGAACCAGGCTGATATATGTGGCAATGAGCCTCTTTTTAGAGATGCTAAAACAAACAAAGAAACATACTAACTGCATCAGGGATTAGAAAAAGGTTTAACATAGAGCAATGGTGAAATATAACCCATTTTAATTCTGTGTAATAAAGGTTTTCAGTGGTGATCTGAATTATTATTGCATAATCCATCCAAATGTGGTTCAAGTTGATTTAATGCAGATGGTTTTGAGCTTGGAGTGTCTTTAAAACAACAACAACTCATAAACCTATGACTAGAAAACATTTCCATATATATGGAATATCAGAATTTGGATACGTGGATACCACTATCAAATATTGCTTATCTATTAAGGTTATAAAGACACAACCTACAAGAGGAACCAAGTCATAAAAACAAGACAACGTGAATTTTTAAAAAATATTTCTGGGAAAACTAAGAATATTAAGTTTTTTTAAAGTTTTCTCCAGGGGGCAGAGCCTGGAGCAGCGGCTCGCTGCTCTGAGTTGAAATTGATAAAGTGTCAAAATGATCCGATCGCTCTCCACGGTTCTGAACCGACTTGAATTTGTGTCGTTTCATCGTGAGCGACCAGCAGCCTGGTGTTTCTGTTGTTCTGTTGCACTTCATGTCAGATGGATCTCAGAATGACTCGGTCGCTCTCTGCTATCATGAGCTGGGACACGTCTGCAGTCCAGGCAAAGCTACGAATGATAGCAAGAAACTCCAACTGCTGTGAAGTAGAGTATGAAGAAAAAACTAAAGACTGGTGCACAGTCGCCAGCTTTGTTTAAAAACGCTCTATAAATGTTAAGTCATAAGGTCACCTACAGGCAGCTTAAACTACAAATAAAATAGATCCAGCTCCTTATAGCCTTTTATCTTCTTGTTTCTATTTTATTAAGTGCAGATTTAAACAGCTAGGGAAAGTCAGTTTCACACAAAATAATTTTTTTCACATTTCGGAAGAATATTCTAAAATATAAAGTCGAAGAAAGATTTCCCTGGCACTTTTACACTTTTTCCTTTTTTAGTTTTTTGTTTACTCACGCCAGGCTGATTTCTCAGAGGAAGTCCTCCTTTATTGCTTTCCATGAATTTATTGTTCCAGCAAACTGTGATCTGAACCCTTTTTTTTGTGCCTCAATCAAACGACTTTATCTTTGCCTGTGATCACACAAACACAGAGGTTGTCCTCAGATGATGCGGCCAGCGCTCAGCGGGATGCAGGAGGCAGCGCGTCCTTACGGACTGGTTCAAGTCATGCAGACCGACATGTCACCAACAGACTACCTGTCTGGCTTGACCAGGCAGCCCTGCTCTCCCTCCTGGCTGCATCCTGTTGCTAAAAGAATGACGCGATCAAATGCTGTTTATCCATTGTCCCACGGCGGACAAGGTGTCTCTACCTTTCATACGCTGTGCTTTGTTACTTTCCCATGCTTTTCCTAACCCTGTTCCGTCATTAAGTCGAGTCAGAAACACCGAACAGGTCAGGCGGCCACGACACCATGCGTCGCTCGCACACTCTGGGAAATGAAGGTCTGCTCGAGTTTTCAGCCGGAGTGCATGCGGAGGAGCGTTTCCCCCAGGTCTGCAGATCTTTGACATGTTTGATGAATATTGAAGGAGGTTTTCAGAAAAAGCTTCTGTGCAAAATCAGCGCTTTTGAAAGGGGTCAGCTTCATTAAAAAGTTTGGGCGAAGTTTTCAAACATGGTTCCCACAGGAACACAGCCACGTTAAATATCAACACACTGGATATTTACCTGAGGGTTTACCTGTGAATGTCATGTGAATGTTAGGCTTTTAATGATTTATTGAGCTGTTCTTTGGCGAGGATAGAAAAACTTTCCCAATCCTCACATAGTTCAGCTTTCTCTACCCAGACAGAACCGACACTCCATTGTTCCTTTCGAAAGGCAGCTGAAACTTTTTCCATAAATGAATCGTTCATCAATCTATCCGTATGGTTCCAATGGTGCAACTTCAATTAAACAGCAAAGACTCTCCTGCTCCTCACACTCGCCTCGACTCCATGTCCCCACATCTCTGTGCCGAGCTCACCTAGACAAAGTTGCACTTACGACTCAAACTATTTTAGCAACACGCATTTTTAAAAAAATGATTTGTACATCTTGGAAGGGGACAAATGATAATACGCGGGGAGTAGAGTGCTGCTGATGCAAGTTTCAGTGTTTTGAAACGTCTGACAGGAGTGATGTGCAGATATGCAACGCTGACCATCATGAGGGACGGAGGAGCAAATCAGTGCTTCACTGAAATCTGCAGCCTTATACAGTCATTCTTCCACGGAGTAAAATAATGCATTATAAATTCCCCCAAATTAATGCATAATTACTGTTTATGAGCCAATAGAGCAATACAGCATCATGTTAGCAACAACCTTCATTCACTCTGTGTGTACATTTCTTTTTGGAGGTTTTTCAGCTGGTTCACCCTTTGCAGTCTGTGCTGACCCAGATGTATGGAGGCACTTTTGAGGTTTAAGTTTGGAGGTGCGGAGGATGTTACGCCAAAACGCGGGCTGGCGGCGGTGGGAGGAAAATGGCCGACCGGAGAAAGTTGTGGCCTTGTGCTCAGACGTTCCACAGCAAACAACATATCCAAAGTTATCTCATCGAGCTTTCAGCCGACAAGACAACCGTCTCTTTGGCCTTTCATGGGAAGGCTGTGGCCTTTGTGGCTTGAATAAGTACATTTTGTTTACTCTGCACCGTTTCCAGGGCAAAAGGACTGCAGTTTTATTAGGTAATGCTTCATCTTCAAACACATCAAGATCTCCTCGTCTAAAATAAGTTTATCTTTTGAATATAACTCCTCTGGAACATATAAAAATCTAAAAAGCGTCCATTTGTTCACCTTTCCGTTAGTTGGATATGCCTAAATGTAATTCAGTGCATCCAGCCTTATTCAGAAATGATTTAATAAATCCAAGTGGGAATCTATTGATGTTAAAAAAGATATATAAATAAAAAACACCACATTTGTCACCTGTTAATAAATAAGACATATATATAAAAACATACGTTTCCCTACAAATTATGTTACTTCAGCACATAAAACCCTGAATTCACCGAAGCCTTTAATTCTAACGTGAAGAAGTTTAACAAAGAAATAATGGTAATTTTGCGAGGAACTGCATGAATACTGTGACTGGGAGTCCTGGAGCTCCCCCACACAGACTCCCACCTCCCACTGGCGTCCTGTGTCAGCTCAGGTCATGCCCTGGCGACCTTCTGGAACAATGGGCCTGATCTCCGTGGGCCGCGGGTCCCGGGTCAGAGCTTTGCCGCGTGCCTGCAACCAAACAAACACAATGAGAACGGGAGAATGTTTGTCATGGAAGATCTTATCTCGGCCAGCGTGATTCAGCTCTTATTCGTCCCGTACAGAGAGTTTACGAGGACTTGGGAGGAACATGTCAGATTCCTGCAAAACACACCGGTAATACTGTCCATTATGATATTTTAAGCTCTACATTGTGTAGAGTTTAGAAACCAGTAATCCATTTTTTTTAAATACCATAGACATTCTGGTGTCTCCACGTTATCTCATTGATCGCTTTTTCAATTTATTTTCAGGTAATTCGTCACATTCAGTCATAAAAATATAGGGAAGATAGTATTTTTATATAACAAGAAAAAAACATCAATTAAAAATTTATGGGAATGAAGCAAAGAACATTGAACAATGTAAATCAAATGCTAATTTTGCTGCCACGTGAGCAAAATGAAGGATTCACGTTTAATTAGCAAGGCTGCAGTTGAAAAGATCAGCTGTTATGTTGAATTCAGCTTCTAAATTAAATAGTCGAAGGAACCGATACCCTCATACAATTACCCTTAAATTCAACAGCATGCGTAGAAATGCTATGTTAGCATTGCCTTTCTGTTTGTGATGATCCTCAGCTATGAACATGTAGGAAAACAGTAAATATACATCATTCACACAACTGCTAACCCAAAAAGCACGACAATGAGAGCATAAGAACATTATTGAATCTCATCTATCCCCATGCAAATGCTCTGTCTGCGCTAATGAAGAGTCAATCACACTGGGATGCTGGATGTTTGATCTGAAATTGAAAGTGACTTATAATTATCTGACCACTTGGGGACACTACCAGCAATTAAACGCAATTAATATAAGTTTGTTCCCACAATAAGTCACCAAAAACCACGATGCGCTATGATCCTCCAACCACTTCCTGTTGTCTTGTTCTGCTTTGTTGTTTTGCAGTTTCCCCAGAATTGCAGTCAGTCTGACAATCATCCGCTCAACACCAGACGGTTGCCGGTGATCCGCTCTGTGTCCTCATTGCAATTGAATCTCAGCATTGCAAAGCTGATCAATGCTCACCATTCCATTCACACCTGAACGCTGGGATGTGATGAAGTTGCACTGAGTTACAGCGCTGCAACCTGCAGAAAAATTCAACTGCACAAACACCGTTCCACCGAAGGAGGCCAGCAGTGAGACAGTTTTAGCCAAAATAATGCAGAACAATTACTATTACTATGAAATAGTAATAGTAATACTATTACAAAAATGTCCAAATTTGCACAAAAACAGAAAGATAGAATCCTAAATAACTTGTTTATACCATTTATATACAACAAAACCCCCAATAATAATTATTTGTTTGTTAACATTTCAACAAGACCTAAACTCTTCTTGAAAACACTGATCAGACTAATGACGTCACACAAAAATTTAATATTTGCTCCTCCTGGAGGAGTCAGAACCACATCAAGGTCACATTCACAGGCATTCAGACAAAATACCGAGACACAGCCTCGCTATCTCACCGGTGTTTAGAGGAACACATTGAAAAGAGCCATTTCTAATGCCTTCGATGCAAATTCAGACTTCTATCGTAGAAAATGTAGGAAGTGATTGAGCAAATCTCTTTGTTAGTGTTTCATAAGACGGCAGAAGACTGCAGAGGGAATCTATCTAACTCTCACCACTTTCACGTCTTTCAGTGCGATAACCAACAAACGTTTGTATAACTGAACTCCAATTAGACGCCGGCTGCTATAATCGACCTACTAAGGATGTCTAGAAGGGAAACCAGAACCTGCAGTCAGGCTGGCAGCCGTCCTGCTGTGGGAACAGATCGAGGCTATTATTGGATAAACACAAGTGATTCTTGTCACGTTGGCAATTACACATCTACTTTAAAACAGCCTTATTTGGTGAAAATGGGATGAAATGAGCCGCTCAGGATGCCTGGGGTGTGTCCACATAACCTGCTCTGCATCACACTGCTGCACATCCTGCAAATGACACACGAGCCGATCGCTCGCCGTGTCACTCCTGACATCATCGAAGGTCACACCGCGGGCATGTGAGGCCCAAATGTTGTCCCCTCCCCCCGAAGAGGCGCCCCTGTTTTTATAAATAAACATGATCTCATTTTTTTTTCTTCTGTTGTTTTCTTTCAGCTATTGACAAAATCTCATCCTATTCTGGAGAATAATTCACGGCAGGATGCGCGAATGATAAATATTAATAATCCAGGGGGCCGGTGTTTTGAGAGCCGCTCATCCGAGGGAACAGTCAGAGGCAGAAAAACCCAAACACGCGGCAGCAGAAGCCGACGCGACTGTGGGAAAAAACTGTTATTATTATTATTCAGGAAGAATAATAATTCAGTGTGGGTGAACGCCCACGGGTAAATCTGAGCAGCAGGCCATTAGCCATCATTTTTTAATAACTGGAGCTAATTGTTGGAAAAATAGGAGCTGAAAATGTGTAAAGAGGTCAAACAAATAGCTGTCCTCCACTGCAGGGGGATTGTCATCCAAAAACTCCTGCTTTATTCCTTTTAATGTTGCGTTCTTGAAGTGCCAGTACATTGTAGTCCTTCTCTTCACACTGATCAGTATATCCAGGATTGTGTGATTGGTTTTGTGGTGTTTGCAGTTAAATCAGAGTAAACGCGGCGATTCGTTGATTTTTTTGTGAATTTTGCAGATTTGTGAAAAACTGGAGGAACTTGTTGATGTAACCTTGAGTCTAGAAGGCCACATAAAAAGCTTCAGCGGACCAGATTTGGCCCCCGGGCCTTGAGTTTGACACAGGCGTTTCAAGTTAATTAGGCTTTGACGCCATGAGCTTCCATTACTCACAACATTCTAGTTTTCTGAGTCATTTTCTGGTTTGGGTTGTCGTTATCCGTAAGTCGGAACATTCAAAATTACAACAGCCACCGGTTTGAAATATTTCCCTCAAGATGCGATGGTTCTGTATAATACATGACTTTCTTTTTCTGCACTTTTACGCAACACTCAAATGTTTAAGTGACACAGTCTTGTATCATAAACTGAAGGGAGGATTGTGTAATTTTGTGACAGTGACGACAAAAACAACTCTGCTTAGAACCACACCACCAGGTTCAGTGGGTATCCGTACTTTTCTGGGTAATTGCTCCCGTACACAATCGCAACTTTCCATGAAGAAACCGCTTTCCTCGTCCATCAGAGTTCCTCTTTGTCGCCCTCAGCTCCTGCCTGAAGTTCCAGCGTCATGTCGGGTTTGTGCGACTCCCCGATCAACGGCAACGCAGACATCTGATGCTGACAATAGTTGTCATCCGAGCAACATCTCGAGGGCCAGGATGAGGACACCCACTCGCAGCTGATCACACGGGGCCAACAAACAACCGGGTAGTAAATGTGCAGCAGGGCGGGGGCAGATGAAATGAAACTCGGGGGGGAACTCGTATTGCCTTGTGGGGGGCCTGCAGTCTGCTTTTCGAAACGCTCTCCCCCGCCTGCGCCCCAGTCAGCACGGAGTCAGCAGAAGAGAAGCCCCTCGTCCCCTTCAGGACAGCAGGAAAAAGGCTGAATGAACTCAAAGCAGACATCCGAGAGGCTCGCCGAGTCCCACGGCAGGGATTTCACCTGCCAACATTCTGCTGCACGGGGCAACCGATGCACAGTGAGAAACAACATGGCAGCCAACGTCAAGTGTAGACATCAGAGAATCTGGTTTTTCAACCATGCACCACCAACCAGCTTTCTGTTTTAGTGGTTCGACCTCTTGAATGTCAGAGGAAAATGCTTGGATTTTCCAGGCTTCCTTCAGTCGCTCTGTCTGGTTGCAGTGCAGTTTTGGCAGGAACTGGCCTGCTAATCCCACTGTGGAAAAGGTGATGACCCGGTGTAACAATATACGGAATATATTTGTCCGGCCGTTAAAAAGGTCGCCGCGTTTTGGCCGCGGAGGCGAGAGGCGACACAACTGACCTCAGGCAGGCCGCTCAGCTTCACAGCACCAGGATCGATTATGAAAACTTAAAAAGTCATGACAGATATCTTCACTGTTTTGTTTCAAAGGAGATAAGTAACTTTATTATTCCCTTCATTAAGAGCCTTTGGAGCTGTAAATGTGGATGATGACTAGAGGTGGTGACAAATTCTTTGCTCTGCTTTGGCTCCCTGTATTCCCTGTGATTTGGTTCAGTTTTGTCCTTCCTCTTTTCATTAAAATACTCGTCATCTATTCAAAGCCTCTGCCGTTCTGCATTTGGGTCCATCATCACCAATACGTCATCGGCTATTCTGCTACCAAGGTACAGAAAAAAAGCGCTGATGCTCAGCAGTGAACATCGGAGCAAAGATGCTGGTCAGAACTGGAGCAGAAACGACACCTATTAATTTATTTTTGGCACCAGGGGCCATTTGTTGCTCTCACAGATAATTCAGAAGTTAATTATCAATTCCAAAGTGCTATAAATCATAAAACAATTTTCTGAAAAAGTGAATGCCAGTGCAACAGGCAGCATTCTGAGTAGAACATGAATCAGTTCTTAGTTTTAACAGCGCTTGCTGTTACCTAACGGCGTTACCAAGAACTGAATGTTGCAATGCAGTGAAGCAACAGATCTGAGCAAACTCAATGATGACACAGTAAAAACCCTCTTGTTTTGTATTCTAAGGTGGACTTTTTGAAATTACTTTTTTTAGAACTACAGCAAATATGTTCTGAACAAATGTTTTTATCTAGATTGGCAAAAATTATAACCAAATAAACAAAAACTTTTTATTCTTGTCAAATATTCACAGAGATGGACATAAACTTGACGAAACATTCAGCTTATTTATTTGATAAATGTCAGTACCTGTTGGTTTTATATATATAAAAGAGTCCATTATTTTCATTCTTCTTTCTTCTTGTTGATTTAGATGGGTTTGTGATTTCATCTTATCGTTTTCTTTTTTTTTTTTTTGGTAAAATGTTACTTTTCCGGGCTCCCATTGTTTTTTGTTTTTCTCATGGAGTCCGATACTTTATTCCTTTTACACCTGGTTAGGTCACATTTGTTGCTGCGTTTTCCCATCTGTTATGTGATATTCGGCTGCAGAGAGCAGCCGAAACACCGCTCATTAGATGTTACAACGTTCTGAGCAAAACACGCAGTTTTCACTTGCAGCGGAGCTGAACTGTCAAACTGTCCTACGAAAACAGAGAGAAAATAAACACAAACTAGCGTAGCACTACAGCTAAATGGCCAAACATTCAAACATTGCTGGCAGGAGAGGAAAATGGTTTTACTGAAATACTCAGTAGATATTTACATGCAGAATTATATAAAAGACACAACCTTTCTTACTTAGGCTCTGGAATTAAATCAGATTTAATTCCAGATAATAATTTTGCTTATTATTGTCAGAATAAGCAAAATTATTCATTAATGATGAAGGAAATTTTTGTGAGGATTTTTAAAAAAACAACTTCCTTCAAATATAGAAGTTTGCTTACATTTTCTCAGTGTTTGTTTTTTTGTTTATTTTTGTTTTTTGTTTTTTTAGTAATATGTAATTTCCTGACTTGGGTAAAATGCAGCAGGGTCATTATGGTCAAACCACAGCTTTATCACGTCTCCAAAAGCAAGTTATTTCCTCTTGATTGTGTTTGCTAGCTTTAATATGAGTTTCTGATAGGGAAGAAAACCGAGCAGCCAAAGAGGTGATAAATAAATCCCTTATTCTCAATAATTAATCCCACACACAAATGCAGTTCCTTTTTCTAATAAACACAATACTCAGATATTTAATAACTTAAGGAGGCAGTCCATGCAGTTGTCCTGACCTTGTGCGAGCTGCCGTGCTGAGGAGCGTTAATACCAAACTAAAAGTTTTCCTTGCAGGGGTAAAAGAACAAGCTGTTCCAAAGCTGCTACTTTCTTAGATACTGTTTGTATTTAACGGTATCTCAGAGCTTTTTCATTTATTAACAACTATTTGATTTTATCCTAGACATTTTATCTTTTGCCTCCCCAACCTGCTGGGAGTGTTTGCCAGCGAGAGGCACGTAGGAACGGAGGCGGAGAGCAGGGAGTGTTGTCGAATGATGCATCAGCAGACAGAAGCCCTATCCTGTCATTGTTTCTGGTCATGGTGACTTCAGAAATTAATAATGGCAAATGATGTTTTTCTAGCTTCCTCACACTTGTGACGATCGAGTGTTGTTACCTAGAACAACAGTTACAGACTTGGTAGAAATGGTAGAATGGGCTGTTTTCCTGTCGGTCACATCCTCTTACGTTGATCTGCAACTGGAGGAAAGTTCTTGGTTCTCGGAAAGGAGATGAGAATTGTTCCTGTGAATTGTTTCACACATTTTTAGAAACGCTTTTATTTTTGCCTAAACCGCATGACAAATACTGGGAGTGGTCCAAAAATATTGGCACCCTAAACCAAGCTTTCCATATTTTGATTTTGTTGCAGTGAGTATTTATGTCCCAGACCTGCAGAACTGGGAAGAAACAGGATAAATGGTTTTCCAGTTTTTGCTGTTAAAGATCTGAAACGTGTGCATGTTTGATTTGGTTTCAGATTTAGCTCAATAAATTGGCTTCGTAAGTGACCAGAGGTGGGAACACTTCTGCCGATGCGTTAACAGCAAAGCCGTTTTTTTTTACTGACTTTGAAACCGTTGGTTAGCTTTCACTAAATTCATTTTTCCACATAATTTCCTGGGCTATTTTGTAAACTCTCAGTCGAACAAAGAGCAAAGATGTCTTTGATTATCGACTGTTGAGACTTCTTCAACAAGAAACGCACAAGAACAAAATAAAACACAAACAATAGGGAACCAGAAAGAAACATAAATATGCTACCAATTTTATTGGGGCTAATATGCAGAAGCGTAACACTGACAGACAACCCTGGAGTTTTTTTAGCGATAAATGCAGGACAATCCTGAAAGAAAACATGTCGGAGGCCCAAGTAGGGCCTGAGGTTTACAACCCTAAAAATACAGTCAGTCGCAACAAAAAGGTTATGCTTGTGTTAGAATGACTCTGTCAAGACATAAGACTTGAAAGTAATTTGATGTTCGCTTGAACTTTTTCTTGAAGAAGAAGAAGAAGAACGGTAAACACAGTAAATACAGAAATGGATTGTTGTGGCACAGCTGGACTTTCTTTAGTAATCAGCTTTTTTTCCTGGGTATAGAAGTAAAGAACAATGTTTATAAAACAAAATACAAAACAGATTTGTGCTTTGTTGCAAAAAATATCAATGCAAGGATAAATGATGTATAATTCTGAATTATTATACTGGCCTCCCTAACAGAAGGCCAGTCACCTTTTCAATTTCATTAATTCATTTATTATAATTTATTTATGTATTTATTGTATTTTAATCCAGGTTGGTTCAGGAATGTGGGATCAGTGTTGGTCCATCCCGGCCTCAGAAAGTCTGCCTAGATAAAGCGAGAGTCCAGAGTGGAGCAGCTCCAGTCTGAGTGTTTACGTCCCACTCAGACTGAATACAGCTGACTGTACCTTTTGTCTCTGCTCTGCCTTCCTGCAGACCGAAGCCATTCGGTTTCGGGTCACACGTTTTCTTCCAGTCACCAGGGCAGATGTTAAAATATTTATCCTGCTTCCGTTCTGTGAACAAATTTACCTTTGTGGCTTTCTGAGACCTGTGGCGTTCGGACAATGCCGGCTCTTACGCCAGGCCTCTGTGAACTTTGTGCAACATTCTGGGTAATCAGACGAGAACGAGACGGCAAACCTCGCTTCCTTTCAGCGCTGCACACCTTCAGTGTTTTCAGAACATCGTCCACGTTCCCAAAAGTTGCCCTAAATAAAGAATGAAACACTGAAGAAATTTCCTTGATAGCATGTCCATCAACTCGGAGTGGGACGTCCGGGGTAAGTTTTGGTCTGCTGTGACTCAAACTTATAATTGGCAAAGTTTCTGTTTGTCCCTGAAGGAAATCTCTTGCTGATATGATTTGCATGTGTGACATGGAGGATTTGCTTCCCTGATTGATATCTCCTGTGGCTGCGTCTCTCCTTCAACCCTGGAGCAAGTCATTCTGTTGATGATTGACTGTTTGGGATTTGACTTAGAGGTTTTTACTGGTAAAATGTAACAGATATATTGTAGTTTAAAACCGTTTTTTTTTTTTGTTTGTGTGTGAAGGTCATTGTTTTTGTCCCAGTTGACTAAATATCATTACCAGAGACCTAAACGAGAAAAGTTTGCTAAAGGGAAAATTATTTTGTTTTATTCTGATTTATTGTGATGTGACAGCTAAGATTTTAGTTTCACGTAATTTGAATTGCTTGCATATATTTGTACATATTTGACTTTGATTTGAGGAGTTTGTCTGAATGAATTCTTCCTGGCATTATATTTTTAGAAAAACTACAGTGTGTTTTCAGATGTGAGCTTCTCTCTGTCCTCCATCTCCCTGGCACAGCTGATCCCAGAAACTGCACTGATCTGCTGGGAGCTTCACGCGCAACCGTGTCTCAGATTTACAGAGAGAGCACACAGAGCAGGAAATATCTCCTGAGCGGTGGCTGCGTGGGCAAAAAGTCCTTGTCGATGTCAGAGGAGAGAGGGCAGAAATGACAGAAAAGCAGCAAAAATAACCACCAGAAGTGTGCAGGATACCGAGTCTGGCCGAACATCGTGCTGATCCTTGAAGCAAATAGGCTACAGCAGCAGAAGACCAGGTGAGAACAGAAAAGACTCACAACATCTGTGATTGAACAAACATTGATTTCAGTTTTGGCATCAGATGAGAAGGTCAGAATTTGATTGGAAAAAGAAAAAGAAAAACAGAAAAAACTCTGGACAGACTTTGGGTCTTTAACTACCGACTGAGCAATT
Organism: Poeciliopsis prolifica; assembly: GCF_027474105.1. Taxonomy (NCBI): domain Eukaryota; kingdom Metazoa; phylum Chordata; class Actinopteri; order Cyprinodontiformes; family Poeciliidae; genus Poeciliopsis; species Poeciliopsis prolifica. Next base: position 7,990,960 of record NW_026562394.1, read on the forward strand.
GCAATGAGTTTTCTGTTCTCCCGTCATCTTCAACCCTCTGCCCAGGAGACGCACGCCGCTGACACGCAGTCGACAGATCCGCAGCAGCTGTGTGACGCTGTCTTCTCAACGCGGACAACCATCTCTGAGGGATGTTTCTGACAAAAGTGGTCAGCGAGTGTTTCTGGTCAACTAGGGTCAAATATGAGTTTGTTGGCTCAGCTGCGCAGAATGAATTACAGTCTGAATTTAGTGGACAATAAGAAAACAGGAAGTTGAAAAGAATGTGAATGTGAGAAAATGTGAAGAAGTTGTAGAAGTAAATACTTTGGTCAAACACTGGAGCTTAATAAAACTGTGATCATTTGTTACATGCAATCAAATTTAATTTGTCAAACTTAATTTATTTACATTTGTTTAACATGACAACTTAATAAGCATAATTACACAAATAATCAAAATTTAATTACTTGCAGGGAATTAACTCAGTGTTTCGGCTTTTTTTTTAGTTGAATTACCAGGGTTTTTTTCAGTGTGTTGATGGAGGTAATGCAGACCCGACTATTCGATTTGTGGTCATGCAAACAGAAGCCAGCGTCTTTAAAAAGGCATATATTTTATTATTCAACGGTAACATTCTATTCTTCTATGACACTTTCAAGCATTACAACCTGGAGTCTCAAACATTTCAGGATTACAACTAAACTTTATTGATCATGAACAGTTTCGAGCTTCATACACAGTTTCGCATTCTATATGAATGTTGCAATGCATAAATAACACCAACTGTGCATCGCATCTCTTAATATGCTCACTCAGTACATTAGTACATGTGTAAAATGACACCTCGTACAAATATAGCTGGATTTCTTCTGAAGCGATGGAAACATCGCTTCAGTATCCTTCCTCACTGTAACAACAGTTATTGCAGCCAAATTGCACATACTCCTCTCTATATGTGGCAAAGTTTTCTTGGAAAAAAACAAACAAACAAACAAACAAACAAACAAAAAAACAGACAAAAACAAAGTAGAGCTGAGCAGGGTGTAACTCATTGTCGACAATTATCCGAATGCCGGTAATACTAGTCGTGGAAACGATTGCGGTTTTGAAAAACAAGCTCCTGTGAAATCGAAGTGCCTGCTCTGGGAAAACAGTTTGTGAATTTGGGAAGCCCACTTCCAGCAGTAAGGTAGTTCATCTCAAACATCTGGAACATCACAGCATGCAGAGTCATGCTCTTCAAATATGATATGCATAAAAACTAACTGTACTAAAAAAAAAAAAAAAAGCCTTGGTTGTGTGGCTGCGATCCCTCTTTAATAGCGGGATGTTGACGTCCATGGCTTTGCCCCTAAGTGACTCTGTGGGGAGAGAGTCTGCCAGACTTTCAGAACTTCATGCAGCTGTTCTTCATGGTTTCTGGTGACTACAACACGACCTCCCTCACATACACTTTCAGAAAAGAGCTGCTGACCTGTCCTTGACGGCTGCAGAGGTTTGAGCTGCTGTACTTTATGAGAACCGCATTCTCCTTTGACGTCTTGCTCTGAATTGCAGTTTGGTTGTTTTGTTTTTTTTTATCGACTCAGTCCTGCTATCTGTAACTCCATCCCTTTCACATACGCTGGTAATAATACATCGTGTGCCAAGTCATGGGGCTGACCCATAAACCATTGGCAACTCACACTGGTATTAACTGATACTAAATTTACCTGACATTGGACAAGGTGGATGAGTTAACATAAAAACTGTGTGTGTGTGTGTGTGTGTGTGTGTGTGTGCGTGCGTGCGTGTGTCAGTATAGAGCTTCAAAGACAAAATCAAGATCCAGTCCCAAAAGAAGATTTGGTGTTGAGTTTAATTGCCCGTGCAGACTGCCCAGTAATTTGATTTATGGCACATTCATGAGGCTTAAATAAGAGATAATACTTCACTACACATGCATGGATGCTGGTTGAACCCTTACGTCACCTTCCTTGAGGCGTTTCTAACACGCCTCTGTCATTTGGATCACAAGGGGGGAAACACCATTTTCCTACACTACGATGTGGTCCATTGTCTTTTGTAAACGTGTCAGAACTACGTTGGAAGCGAGAGTCTCAGCAGAGGCCTGGCGCAGATCTGTTGGGTCTTATCGATGTCACAGTGCATCGATAAGATGCACTCGCTGTTTAGTTGGGCTGGGACAGCCCCAGCGCTGTTGTGAGGGCAGCCGCAAGGAGGGCGGAGCTGACCAACAGTGCGGCACCTCCTGAGTGGTACACCAGCCGGCCGTGGAGAGGCTGGACAGGCCTGAAGTTGTTCACCATCCACTTGCCGTCATGGAAATGGACCGTGGAGAAAGCTTTTATCTGCAAGAGAAGATTGTTGCAAATGTGGAGCTGCGGATTGGGGAACAAGACTCAAAAGTGTTTGTTAAAATATCATCTCTTATTCTAACCTGGTCCTTGCTGAGAGGGATAGGGGTTTTGAACACAGTCCAGACCACAGCCTCGGAACACGGCGGGGTGGTCAGGGAGCCCTCGTAGCGGTAGTAGGAAGTCAGTTTCTGCTCAGGAGGGATCAGCTGTGCCAGGGAGATGGAGGGCAGAGAGAAACTGACATCTGAAAAGACAAACATCACCATGTCAGCCGCACTGCTATGCGCCGCCAAAGCTTTGAATTACATGCAGAAACTTTCAACTCCTACTTTTTGCTGCGATACTTTTCACCCCCTCGATGATGTTGTCATACATTCGGTTTGGACTGTTGGATTCCTGAACACAAACAGACAGACATGTGACAAGTCTCTTACTGTTATAAAAAATGTGAGCAAACTATGAAAGAGGGTTAAGAAGAATTACCTCATAGAAAAACCCAAGAACTGCAATCCCCTCTGGGTCTCTCAGGGCTGTTTTCAGGTCAGCGTACTGGTTCTTTATGTGAACAATGTGCAACTGAAAAGGGAAGTTTACTGCCGTCAACGTAAAGTTCACAGTTCAGCTGATGTCCAGGGTAGGCTTTTATACATATTTGTGGCGGTCTTTCACCTCCATGGGGTATTGCTCCCCGTCGATGGTGTGTTCAGAGCCGAACCTGCCGTCTTTGCCCCAGTGCAGGTGTAACTGCACAGCCTTGTACGTCTGCGGCAGCTCTCCGCCCGAGATGGTACTGCGTATCGGAATATCAATCTGAACTGGAATAGACACAGTGTGAGCACAAACACCTTCAAAGCTTTCAAAGGTCACTTGATGTTGCGCTCACCCGAGTGGCCGGTGTTGGTCATAGAAATTTTGAAGGTGTGCTGGTAGTATTTGAACTCAAGCGGGGTCAGACGCTCATCTCTCACTACCTTCCTGGTGATGATATTGACGGGCGACTGGGATTTTCCTCCACAGTCCGCCTTGCTAACGGCCCACTTCTCTGGTACTGAAACGTGAGGAATACCAGTGGTGACTGATTGGTGCTGGGATGTTTGAGGAGACGACGATCAATTTTCAATCTGCATTTGTTCCAGGACCATCAGATTAGGAGTACCACAGGGATGATCAACTAGTCCTTTGTTTTTCTCTGTATTTCTTTAAGCAATAAATTGGTTTGACTTTTGTAATGACCCATTCTTCTTATTTCAAAAATATGCTTATGACAGGGCAAAAAGGTAGTTCCAAAAAATGTAAACATTCATAGATTGATATAAGCAGGAAATCATTTTTAGCTTGTGATGTTATTGTACCCATGTTAGAGTCAGACTCTTGCCAAATAATCTTAACATGACAAGAACAGACTGAAGAAATCCAGTGGAATAGTAACAAATGACCTCAGTTTTAACATTTGTTTAAACCTACTGCTTAAAAATATGTTTCAATACTTTATTTACAAATGTCTGACAGATCAGAGCGTCTGTGTCCTGACCCAATTCTAAACATGCTAAACAGTTAAACAGTCACAATTTTACCTTAACTTCTTGTAAGAACTCACCGTTGCACGGATGATCGCAGGACGACTGGCTGTTGTAGCACCAGTCTGAAACGGAATCAACTGTTTAGTTACCAAACGTCTGCTTTTACTTTTCCGCGGTGAGCAATGCGAGCCGTCTGAATGTCGGTCACGTTCACCTCTGACTGACGTCAACAAGCTGCAGCCTTCTTCTCAGAGCTGAAAAGAAAGTTTTTATGTTGCCGTGTCTCCTGGCAGGAGTCCAGGAGGATTTTATGCACATAAAATTTATCACCTCCTATAACTGCTTTGCTTTTGCTTTGCTTCTGCAAACAGGGTATTGTCCTGGTAGATGCGTGCTCATGTTATTTATACTGTAAAGAAAGCTTCCTAATTACCAGGAACTGTGATCCTATTCAATAAAAAGTTGTCGCTTTGTCTTTCAGCCTAGTCAGAGTAAACATAGAGCTCCACCTCAAACTGTTTATCAATCATTTGCTATTAGCTTCCTCCTTTGCTCTGAGAAAAATATGTGGAAAATCAAATATTTATAAAAATGTAATATTAGGCTGAAGAATAATGGGGAGGGTCTCCTTCTTGGAGCAAACTGTTTAGGTCTTCAGTGCTTGATTCCGCTGTCATCCCGTTTAGTTTTGTTTCTGCTAAGATTTTGAAAATATGCAAAACCTTCGGGTCAAATAGTTAGAGAGGAAAAAATGTCTGTGATACGTGAGTGAAATATGACACAAACCACACTGTACAGCCAAGCTGAGCAAATGGTATCAATAGCTGTTTTCTATTGAAATTCTCAATCAGGACATGTTCGTTATTAATTCCCGTAAAAGATTTTCCACAATAAATTGTTTGATGTAGGCTACGAGTCTTAATGCCAGTCCACCAGTGGTGAAAAGAATAGGTGTAAAACAAACAAACAAACAAAAAAGCCTCCATGTATTAATCTATTATTAAAAGTCATGCTTTTTTTTCTTTTTCTTGTTTTTTTTTAATTAATCTTAAATACCTCATTTTATAAATACCCAAACCTACAAATACAGGAAATCTATTTGTCAGGAGGAGAATTGCACACCACTATTACCAACCAAGCGTTGGATCATTATGAAGTAATCTACAAGCCTCTTCAATTTCAAAATGTCTATTTTTCATCCTACTCGTTGTATCACTATGAGCCAATCAGATGTCGGTCCGCTCCAGCCCGGGACCAATGGGCGGTCTTATCCCAGAGCGGAGTGTCGGTGGATCTGAAGGCTGTTCGGGTGAGAAAGAAGCAGCGCGAAGGAAACAAACACGCTTCCAGTCTGGTCAGATCTGAAACTCCCTGAAATGTGAGCGCAAACGCAGCATTTCTAGCGCCATTGCGCCGAGCGCAGACACGAGTCTCTGAATGAACTGCGGACATCACGGAGCTGTCGACGCAACCGATTCGTTCTGGCGGAAATCTGCGCAACACAGACGCAGATGAACTTTCACCCGCATGACGTCGACAGAACGTCTGATTGAGCAGAACTTAGGCAAACACACACAGATAGAGGAAAACCAACGCTGCACCTGAACCTGAACACACCATCCTCTTGAAGAAACATGTTGGTGGCAGCATCATGCTGTGGGGATACTTTTTCTTTTCATGTGCCTGACATATCCATTATTAGGAATTTATCAAGGTTAGATCTTCAATCAATTGTGTTAATAATACTCTGTGATTGATGCAAACTGTTGTTTTATTTTCAATTTTTATTTTAATTTTAACTTTGCTGTAATTTGATCAAAGCATGACTATATGTTTACAACTATTAATAGGCGCAATGTGACAAAAGATTAATGTTTGCAAGACGCCACATCGACTATTTGTGATAATTCAGCATGAAAGCTATTGCATTCTTTCCTGTCGTCTTCTGAAATGGTTGCTATTACATTAAACACACTGTTCTCTGTGTTTGATGTCTCACTGCAAATATCTGGGACTCCAACAGTGAGTCTGTATTCATGCACAGCTTTGAGATTCTTGCGTTTCCTTTTCATTCTGCCCCATTAAAAACATCGCAAAATGACTGCAACTTTGGCCAAGTTGGCGCATCCTCAACAGCGGAAAATGGCAAGTAAAATTTGGAGAGCGCTGCCGCGCCTTTTATATGCGCAAAGCCCCGGAGGTCACAGAGCGGCTCAGTGCGGGATGACGGACACCATGAGGGGCTGCAGAGGGGCTAATTAGCTCCTTAATGACCCTCAGCTCTTCACGTGGGAATCGGTCTGACACGTTTGAGTCGCCTGCGCAATGTGATCTGACCGCTGTTCTTCATGCGTAATTTGTGACGCTCCAAACGATTTCGATCCCTTTTCGCGACCCGTCGCTGTTCATCTGGAGACGCGATCGTCGCGCACGACGCGGATCTATGCGGCAAACGCCTCTCCCCCCACCCCAATCTGTCACAAGCCGACGCCGCGCGGAACCGACTAGGTGCGCCACCAGAGAGAAAGAGAGAGAGAGAGAGAGAGAACGCTGTTCGACGTCCAAATGACGGAATCACAGCACGCGTCTCTGCCTCACCGGGAGGACAATGTGGCTGAGGGTAAGTGGATGGAGGGGGTGCAGGGGTCCCTCTCCTGCCCTCCCACGCAGCTCGCAGTCAGTTCAGGACGCAGTAAGGTGTGAATGTTGGACGCGCTTTGGAGAGCAACGTCCACTGTGATGGACGGGGCAGGTGCGGCTGTCCCGCTCGGCTCCTGGTAATTTTATCCGGAGCCATTCATCATGCGCGCACGTCTGCCTTGTTTTTTTTTTTTTTTAATTTTTAATCATCTCTCGCCCTCTCTTCTGTCTTTGTGGAATTAGAGAATATTCAAGCGTGGAACCAAAATCAGTCTTATTCTGCCGCCTCAATAAAAACAAAAAAACAAAACAACGACAAAGACAGGTGCACACATCCATCTAGTACAATTAACATCAGAAATGAGTGAGTACAGAAAATAATCGTGAGGATTATCAATCAACACAAAATATTTACTTTCTCAGCTGTCCCTCGATTCAGCCCCTCAAGTCCTGTTTTGCGCCAAATGAATGGAATCAGGTGTATTGACCTACCTCCTGCTCCGGCGCACACCGTGCAGAAGGATGCCAGCAGAACGGGGAGGATCAGCAGCCGCCGCATGTTGGAGCGTCTCTGAATGAGCCGAGAGAAAGCGACACAATGACTCGATTCCCTCCGATGTGATCGCATTCCTCAGGGCGGGCAGTGGTGGTGGAGGGTTTTATACTTAGGCCTATCTATCACCACAAAACCAAAGAAAAAGGCGAATGCGTGGCGCCTCCTCCTTTTCGAGTATCGCCTCTCTGCAGTGATCAGAGCCCGAGTAACAGGGGGCCCCATCAATGGGCCAACGGGGAGAGAGAGAGCCGGTAAAAAAACAAAAACAAAAAAAAAAAACAGAGGAACGCAATAGTTACTGGTTGAGTCAAGCACCTTCCTGATGATTTGTGATGACTAGAAAGACTTTATAATGACCAGGGGTGAAAGTAGTTTTACGTTATTGATATATATATATATACATATATATATATATATATATATATATATACATATATATATATATATATATATATATATATATATATATATATATATATATATATATATATATATATATCTCAAATGGTGCTATAAAGGCTGACAAAGTTGATCATGTTGAAGAAAGTCTCATCAGCATCAATATTTCCACTTAAGATAGTTTGATGGAAGAAAAACCTCCTCAGGCTTTGAGCTCAAAGCAAGACGCCAGAGAGCCTCAAACTATAGGTTTCAAAACATTAAGACAGTTAATTCAATTTCACATCATTTTCGCGGTAGGAGCCACTTATTTGCCTGGTAGGCTATTTAATGAAACACATGGACCGACTTTGACGCTCGTACGGTAAACTCGCAAACTAACGAGGTAATTAGTCCAGGTCTGGTCGTTTGTTGAACGTTGAGAAACTACAAAGGTAAATAATAATGGTAATAATAATAATAACCTGAAACCACTCCTATCCTTTTACTCTTCGCCTCTCTTCGTCGGTTTAAGCGCACCCGTTGCCGTGGCAACCGCCTGCGCCCCGCCAGCCGAGCAGAGATTACGTCACGCATCAGGTTTACAGGCTTGATAGTTATTTTGCGTTAATTAACAAGCGCTGTCATGGGCACAGCGGTGGTTGGTGAGCTAGTTTTAAACTCCTGCTCTGCTAGTGAAAAAAGTCGCCCTTTATTTATTTATTTATTTATTAATTATTATTTAGGTAATGGAGCATTGTTGAAATAGCCTAATAATTACTGAGGTTATTATTTTTGCTGTGTCCTTCATTTGAACACGTTGTGTTGAATTTTTATCTAGTTTTTGTTGCTGTTGCTGTTCTTGAATAAAGTTACAAACGTTTGGTCGAGATAGATGGATAGAGCATCGATCAACACATCGACGTATTGAGCATCGATCAACACATCGACGTATTGAGCATCGATGTAGCAAAGCACGAACAGTTCCGAAAAAAAAATTATATATATACAGAAACTCACAAGTTTATATTTATTATTATAATGATTTTCATCAAAAACGTGTAGAAAGTGTGACAACTTTGCATAAACTGTTTGACCTTTCACGGTGCCAAGGTAATAATTAATGATGCACATCATCTGAAGCCCTGACAAGTAGGCTGGAGAAAGGTTTTAAGGTCGAGCCTCGTTATATATTCAGGTGAGCTTTACTTTCTTGAAACTTTGTGGCTAACATTAACTTTAGCTTATTTTTCTTGTAAAAATGTGCTATTTATGTATCTAAACATTTTAACCAATTCTAAATGACAATGTTTTGGGGTTTTTTTCATGTTTTTTTTTCTTATTTTGTTCTTATTTTCAAGTATATTATATGTGTTCATTGGTGTTAGTGTCAGAGACCAAGAAACAGGAAGAGATTACGATTCGGCCTTTTTGCCTCCGAAGCCTGAGGAAGCACAACAAGGCCCACAACAGTGAGCAGCACTGATAATTGTCAGAGTTCGAGGTCAGCTGACTGTTCAGGTTCAAAGTTGTTGCTTTTGGAAAAATATGGCCGTGTTCCTTAAGGTCTCCGTGTTATTTCGTTTCATTGCTTTTGCATGCTTGTTGTGTAGCAGGTCAATGTTTACAGCGGTGTGTACAGGCGGATCAGTTGCTGTCTGACTCTGGTCTGCTCACTCGTTCCCATGCACTTGCTCTTTCAGGCACGTGCACGGAAAGAGCAAGTTCTCTTGCTCTTTCCATGCACTTTTATAACACAGTGACAATTCCTTTATTTGCCATTTGTCTCGCCCCTGTAGTTTTAGGCTGAATAAGCTGATCCAGAGTGAAGGCTGCAAACTTTGCTGTGCGGCATTAGCTTTAACTGACAATATTTACAAGCCACCGTCTTCTTAATTCAGGATTGTTTGGAAATCTACGAAAACTTAAAAGCCCGTTATATTAGAAAGACAACAATATTCATAGTATTGATCTATTTGCGTTTGAAATATGACTTTATTTTTTCTGGCTGTCGCGGTAACTCAAAGCGGAAACAAGAAAGTCGCATTTCGCTCATGCGGATGTGACGACAGCACGCTACCTGTGAGGAGACCATTATAAGAGGCCCGAAAAAGAGTTTGATTAGGGGCCCTGCTCCCACCATGCTGGTGTGACCCAGTCCAAAAATAAAGGTGCTTTGTATTGAGTTCATGAAAGATATAATAATTTATTATGTGTTAAACCTGTTTGCTTAAAAATGTTAAAATTGTTATAAATAAGTGTTAACAAAAAATCTGTACTTACAGATACTTGAAGTAATATTGCACAATAAGTTAAATGAAATTGGAAAAATTAACTTAAAACCATAAAATAGAAAAGTATTCTTCAACGTATTTTATTTTGAAGGGCTCATGTTTGCAAGCGGATTCAGGAAGTGATCAGCATTGATGTCTGCACGCGCATTACCACAAGATAGGACGGATTTAAGAGGAGCACAGATGAATAGAACACTGGCCCTCGAGGACCGTCTTTGGGCATTCCTGCTTTACTCTATTTCTATCTGGCTGTTACTGTCTCTTACTCTGCTGTTGTGGAGTCACAATGTCTGGGATCATGAGCGCCCCCTGCCATGAGGCAAGAGAACTGCCTGCCTCACCTCGAATCTGTTCTCTGCCGTTTCTGATCGCTTCTCTGCACATGAAACTTATTACACACACAGTTGGTGACAAAAAACACTGTACATTATAAACATGAGCTGAATTATGGAAAATCGGTTCATATATTACATGTTTTTTAACCATTTCATTGGTGACGTACAGACAGGAGGAACATGCTCTCATATAATGGCAGTCAGTGAGAGGTTGATCAATCCCAGGTGAGGCTCAGCTTGCTGCTACCTCACCGGCTTCTGAGCATTTGAATGGGAAAATGGAAAAATTCACTGATTTTGGAGAAAAAAATAATCAAAACTGGTTAAGCTAAATACAAAATAAATACTTTAGAGTACAAACCACAGGGTGAAAATAGCAATTAAAATTATTATTATATTTTTCCATTATGACAGATGAGGCACCTGCCTTACTTGCCTACCCTGACCGCAAGTCACTGGTAACTATGGCAAGGAGTGACCGTTTAAAAGCCCACTAACTCTTTCTGCAGTTAGGTTGCATGCGCATCCACCCGACAAGTCTGCTTTGAATATCAAATGAAACTGTGACATCACAGTATAACTCCAAAGGCAGAATTCTGACATCAGCAGCGAGCATATAAGCGCGTCACATCAATCTACTTTCATCACAACCTGTTAGCAGCCGTTGTTGATACGTTCTTCTTGAGAGTTTATTTAGCAGTTCACAGTAAGATTTTCATCTTTGTTTGGTGCACATTTCTTTTGGACATTGACATCAAACTTAACATGAAATCTTTACCGAGTTTCTAGTGAAGTGATTTTGATTTTAAACCTGAAACAAGCAAAGGTTACAATGCAGTCCAACCAGTCTAGAGTCGAAGAGGTTGCATCCGACAACATTGTCGAAAGGGAATTACAGCCACCCAAGCGCAAGAAGTAGTTGCCGTTTGCACTCTTGTTGGAGCAGTACGCACCTGAGGAGCTTAAGATTTCTCCTGAAAAGATGGAACAAAAAGACGCTTCATTGGTGATTGAAAATGAATCGATCGCCAAAGTACTGGAGACAGTGGATCAAAAAGGGGACAGCCAGCCACCTGAGAGTGAGTCCAATGAGAAGAACCAGGTACCATTTATATATATATGTACGAGACATCAATGCTATATATATTCCTCATCCAAGATTGATGGATGGATGGATGGATCCCATCAATCCATGATGGATGGATGGATGGATCCCATCAATCCATGATGGATGGATGGATGGATCCCATCAATCCATGATGGATGGATGGATGGATCCCATCAATCCATGATGGATGGATGGATGGATCCCATCAATCCATGATTGATGGATGGATGGATCCCATCAATCCATGATTGATGGATGGATGGATCCCATCAATCCATGATTGATGGATGGATCCCATCCATCCATGATGGATGGATGGATGGATCCCATCCATCCATGATGGATGGATGGATGGATCCCATCAATCCATGATGGATGGATGGATGGATCCCATCAATCCATGATTGATGGGATCACCCCAATCTGCCAATCCAGGGATGGATGGATCCCATCCATCCATGATTGATGAATGGGATCCATCCATCCGATTGATGGATGGATGGGGTCATGCGCCCTCCAAGACCCTGCTGAGGGTGTAGAGCTCGTCCAGAGCATCGATCCACACTGCTCTTCCTGAATCCGAGGTTCGACTATCCAACGGACCTTCCTCTCAAGGACCCCCGAATAGACCTTGCCAGGGAGGCTTAAGAGTGTGATCCCTCTATAATTGGAGCACACCCTCCGTTCCCCCTTTCTAAACGGGTACCATCACCCAAATCTGCCAATCCAGGGATACTGCCCCCGATGTCCATGCGATACTGCAGTCGCGTCAACCAACTCAACCCTACAACATCCAGAGCCTTAAAGGACTCCGGGCGAATCTCATCCATCCCTTGGTCCCTGCCACCGAGGAGCTTTTTAACCACCATGGCGATCTTTTCCCCAGAGATTGGAGAGCCTAACCCAGAGTCCCCAGGCTCAGCTTCCTCAATGGAAGGCATGTCGTTGGGATTGAGGAGGTCTTCAAAGTACTCTGCCTACCGGCCTACAATGTCCCGAGTTGAGGTCAGCAGCACACCAGCCCCACTGTAAACAGTGTTGATGCTACACTGCATCCCCCTTCTGAGACGCCGGATTCTGGACCAGAATCGCCTCGAACCCATGCGGAAGTCTTTCTCCATGGCCTCTCTAAACTCCTCCCACACCTGCGTTTTTGCCTCAAAAACCACCCGAGCCGCATCCCGCTTCACCTGCCGGTACCCATCAGCTGCTAAAAAGGCCCAATAGGACTCCTTCTTCAGCCTAACAGCATCCCTCACTGAAGGTGTCCAACAACGGGTTCAAGGTTTGCTGTCACGACAGGCACCGACAACCTTGCGACCACAGCTCTGATAAGCCGCCTCGACAATGGAGGCACGGAACATGGTCCACTCAGACTCAAACACGTCCCACCTCCCCCGGGATGTGTTTGAAGCTCTGCCGGAGATGGGAGTTAAAGCTCCGTCTCACAGGGGTCTCCGACAGACGTTCCCAGCAGACCCTCACAACACGTTTGGGCCTGCCAGGTCTGACCGTCATCCTCCCCCTCCACCGGAGCCAACTCACCACCAGGTAGTGGTCAGTGGAGGACTCCACACCTATCTTCACCCGAGTGTCCAAGATATACGGCCTCAGATCCGATGAAACAATGACAATGACAGTGGATCTGATTTGTCCGGATCCACCTGGTCCAGACCAAACCCCTGTCATCGCTGGAAATATCTGAGGTGCATGTTCAGACATTAGGAATACACAGTCTTCTGTCTGGAAGTGCAGACAGAAACTTGGATATGAAATGAATGAATAAAGAGATTGGATGAATGAAATGGGAGGGTCCTGGAGATCTGACATTTCCTGCATCTTTCAGAGTGGAAAGATGTCAAGCATCTTTCAGAGTGGATGTGGAGAAGCCTCTCCTTGATGACATCTTGGTGGTGGAGTCTTCAGCCCTAAATCCCCTTTCTGTTGGTGTGCTACTACAAGCCATAGTTATTCCAAATAGTGCTGTGGAGGTGAATCAGCTGACCTTATTGTTCCAGAAGGAATCCTGGAGAGACATAACAGTTCCAGCTGACACTGTTGTGGAATGTCTTTGCATCACTGATGTTGTCACAACAGTGTCCAAACAAAACACTGTATGTTCAGGATTTAATGCAGGTCCAATAAATTTTGGAAAGTCACCTCTTCCAGAACAATGGAAACAAAAACTTTGTCAGAATATGTCTGAACGAGCATCTGTCTTTTCTCTGGATGAGCTGGATATGGGACTCACTAAGGAGGTGGAGCACGCAATTAGATCCCCGCCCATTTGGAGAGCGCTCCAGACGCTTCGGTCCTGCAGACCGTCATATACAGAAACTGCTAGCTGCAGGCATCATTAAAGAGTCTAAAAGCCCAAATGCATCTCCCGTTGTAATTGTGACAAAAAAGAATGGAGATGTGAGGATGCGTGTTGATTATCGGACACTTACCAGTCGAACTGTGCCTGATCAATACACCACTCCCCGCACTGATGAAGCTCTTGACTGCCTCTCTGGTAGTCAGTGTTTTTCAGTCTTAGACTTGAGGTGTGGCTGATGTCAGATAGCTATGATGGAAAAGGGCAAAGAAAAAAACAGCTTTTATTTGCCCTCTAGGATTTTATCAGTTTGAGAGTATGCCACGGGAGCCATGGTGCAAGCAAGTCTAATTATGTCTTTCTGGCTGAGTACAAACAATTGGAGCTAAGGTTGCAAGTCGTTTAGACCAAGTACAAAGAATGGGTGGAGAGGAAGCAGATTGGGTAGGCCACTAAAGAACAGTATGGGGTCTCTTTCACACTCACCAAGAACACTACAGGGCAGTAATAAAGAATTACAGTCACTCATTAACATCTGCTCTATCTCATGACATCAATAGCTACCACCCGCTACGGTCAGAGGTGTGAAATTAATTATATATAAACCTCCTCCCCTATTCGCCCCACCCCCTATTTTTATATTCATAATTTGTCATAAATTTTGATTGAAGAGTGTACCTAATATCTGGATAAATGTCAGGTGAAATATGTTGGTCACATAGTGTCTGCAGAAGGTGTTTCAACTAATCCAACAAAAATTGAAGATGTTCCCACATGGCCAATGCCTACTGATCTGAAGACCCTGAGGTAATTCTCAGGATTTTGTGGGTACTACCGAAGGTTTACCCAGAATTATTCCTCCATAGTTCGTCCATTGACTGACCTGGCTAAGGACCCACGCAGCGTGGGAGAAAGCCCAAAAAAGGAGAAGCTAAAGTTTTTTTGGATAAGCTATTCTGAGAGAGGTGGTGGGCGACGGGTTTAACAGGAAGCAGGACAAATTATTATAAAAACCGCCTTCCTCAGACTTGAATAATCTAATCATCATTTAGCTTCAATCTAAAGATTTTTCTAATGTTTTTGATCTTTTCAGTCAGGATGTTTTCATTCACTCGCTCTGATGACTCGTCATTTTGTACGAATTTATGTAATTTAGGAAAAAATCCTAATCTAATTCAAGCCGGATTGAAATTAGACCAGATTTAATCAACACAATGACCAAACAATGAAGACATTTAGGACATATTCACCTTTAAACTGCTTGCATGATGGGAAACTTCCCACAGGTGTCAACCACCTGAACGGTTCACAGGGCGGATGGGAGGCACAGCGACCCATGGGACGTTGACAGCCCTATTGGACTCATCAAACTACAATTTAAAACCTCACCAAGGATGAGAACTGAGGAAGTCTTTTTCCTTTAATAATCCTTTAGTGTAGAACATTTCAATAAATTTTAAATCTATTTAAACTTGACAATCAAACTCTTGTAGAAACCAGTTTAAATTTAAGCGGAGTATTTATGAAACCGATCCCATGTGATGAGCTCTCTGTGACTCGGGAGGGATCGGCTCCGCTTGCACACACCTGAGAGAAATGTGTCGAAAACTGTAGATTTTCAGCCATGTAAATGGCCGTAGTTTGCAAAAAAAAAAAAAAAAAAAAAATTGCAGCACTCTTAGTTGAACTTTTCCAACCATAAAAAGTTAGGAGCTGTCACCATTTATTTTCATTCACCTTGTGGAGACCTAGATTAGCCTCAGCTTGAATTATTGAGCATGCTGAGTTAACATGAAACAGCAGTTCCTCTTGAAAGTATGACTTGACTTGTTTCACTTCTGGAAAAAAACGACACGCTTCTGAGTAACTGGAATGAAACTCCGCTGAAGTCCAGTCCTCATGCGGCCGACGCCGGATATTTACACACATCGAATGACGTTTTCATCTCACTGTCTGAAGTTTTCTGTTTTTAAGTTAGTTAGAATTAGCAAAATTATTTATATTTGCTAAATGCTAGAAAATGTGGTCACATCAAATTTTTTTTGAGATGATTTAAAATTTTTCCCTGAATTCAAAGTTTACATGCATTAGGTCAGAATCATGGATTGCTGTGAGACTTTTTAAACATCATGAGACTCATGCAGATTAACTTCTACTTTCCTTATAAATCTTCCAAAAAAATCCCCCAAACTTTTTTTTTTAAATAGAGGAACTCGATTCACTCCTACCAGAACAAGTAATGGAGTTAAGAAATACCTAATTGTAAAGTCATGTAAAACTCTTGATTTGATTGGTAGACGCTGCTGAGTTTGCTGTGGGGCACTTGTGCTTCTGCTGGTGAATAAACGCCATCTAGTGGCATCGGGAATCGATGCAGCTTCCACTCAAGACTAAACAGAAAGGGGGAAAAAAAAATTCTGTTAAGCTGGGATTATTCCATGTTTGTCTAAAAAAAAAGAAACATGTAGGAGAAAATGAGTTGATGTTTAAAACTGAGGGTGTTTATGCATGAATTTTCTGAGCTCAGTTCACCTTGACACTCTGCATCTGGTCTCTACCTGGCAAGAGCAAAGCTATTGCTGAAAGCATCCCATAGGAAGTCCTGTTTACGGTTTCCAACAAGCCATGTAGGGGGCGCTGCAAACTTGGCAGAGTCTCATCAAATTAGATTGAAATGTCATTTTTGTGACCCAGAGTACCATTTATGGCAGAAAAACACTTCGAATCACCCTAAACACATCATCTGCCTGTGGAACATGGTGGTGGAAGCATCATGCTGTTGCAGTGTGGTAAGAAAACCTGAGAGAGACTCACTAAGGAGTTGGGTTGATGTTTACCTCTGGGGGACGACATGACCATCTGATCAAAGCGTAATCATGTCTTGGAATGACCTAGTCAAAGTCCAGACCTTCATAGAATTGAGAATTTGTGGCAAGCCTTTAAAAGAGTCTCTGGATGTGCAAACTTCCAGCTGAAATTAGGCAGATTTTGCTCCATCGTAAGGTGTTTCTCTTGACTCAGGAGGGATTAATAAAAGAAACTTTTCAAAATTTGTAAAAAAAAAAACAAAAAATTGAAAATCTTTATTTTGATGGTCTGTTATGTTAAAAACAGATTAAAGTTTGTGGTTGTGAAAAGGTTGTGGAGGTCAATATTGAATCAAGATGATTTTATTTCACCCTGTCAAGTGTTGAGGGTCTCAATATAAAAATGAATGCTTACCTATTGGGATAAATACGAGGCAGCTGTTTTCACTAGAAGTGTTTAAATGGCTGAGGGTTTTGGGAGTCAGTGATTCTTCACAGATGCCGATCGAGTTGATATGATGGTTTATTTTTAACCCTTGGGATTTCAGTTTTACAGTGCATTTTCTTTACAACAATTATTAGGTAATGGGGTTTACCCATCACTACTGATCAGATAAGAGCTTGTTACATTTTCGCCTTGGAAATTTCGACTTCGATATCGTGCAAAAATAACATCGCAAACATCACACAATGGATGGTTAATTAACGGTTTGCTAATTCAGTTATATCCCATCATTGTCTTTATCTAAACTCAACAATTTGTTAATCTTAATTTAAATCAGTGTTATTAAGCAGCTAAGTATTTGCACCAATAAATCATACACAGACGTGGCCAATTAGAAACCTGCTGCTGTCCAGAAGAAAAAAAAAAGGCTTTTAAAAGTAGACAAAACCAAATATGGCACTATTGATTCAAGAAACAACCAGTAGACACGAAAACATATTTTTGAGTGGGAGGAAAGAGGTGGGAGAAAAAAGAAAAAAAGAAATCTGGGTGTTCTGTATCCAGTTCACAAGCTTGAGATATTCAGACGAGAGTTTCGGCATAAATTCGCCACGGAAAAGCCGCCAGCACCTTTCGAATCTCACATCCTTACTCCCGTCTTCCTCCTTCCTCTCAGCCGCCGTCTCCGAAAACAAGCGGCGGCGCTCAGGACGTCCGACGCCGCGACACGTCCGCGGCAGGGCGAAGGAGCGACAAACACAGAACCACGTTGACCGTGCAAACACAGAAGGTCTGAGAACACGTGGCAGAGACAAACACTTAAAGGACTCCAGCGAGAACGGAAACGGATCCAGTCTTCCCCAGCACGCGTTACATTCCGGCTCTAAGGAATAACATGCGTTAGAGTAAACAGCAGATTTCTCCCTTTTTGCTCAAGTTTGGTCTCCCTCAAATACACAACAGCTAGTAGTGCACAAAATAAAAATACAAAATTAGACTTTTAAATACTGTAGCAGCATTTTTTTTTCTTTCCTCTTTTAAAGTTGCCTCCAGTGGTACTGGTAGAGGACGTCGGAGTCCCCGACACGCGAAGGTTGAGCGATTGTCCTCTGGAGAGCGAGACGGAGTCCAGCCAGAGTGGTGGACAAAGGTGGTGGACAGAGACGGGACGCCGTGTCGGGGCGGAGAGACGGGGAGGGGGGCAGCAGGACGCTGCAGCGCTCCGGGCTGAAAAAAAATGTCCCAACAGCATCATCGTCACCTCCGCTTCCCGCTAACCTGCGTCACGCCTTCTAATCTCGAGCGCGTCTGCGATTCAAGACAAACGTCTCTTCCTCGTAGCCCCTCCGAAGCCTTGACGACGGCGCGTCGAGGTCGCCAACGGGGTGTCGCTCTGCTCCAAAGCGAGCAGGGCGGAGCAGAGGTGGTGCCGCGCGTCGCTGTGCGTCCTCTCAGCTGGACGCCGTGGCGATGGCCTTCTTGAGCTGCTGGCTGCGGATCTCGCGGGTGCGACACTCCAGCAGGTGGTCGTGGCAGGTGTTGCACACCAGCACCGGGTCGTACAGCTGCTGGTCCGGGATGGGCAGCTTCAGGTGGCAGCAGTCTTTGCAGAACACGTTGCCGCAGTTCCTGCAGGAAAACAAACAAAAAGCCAATGGTGCTAAGTGTTTGTGCTTAGCACAATCACACAACGGCGTTGTGTGATTGAGGAGAACTGCACCAAAACGAAGCCTCCATGTCTTCGATAACTAAAAAGATTCAAGACCTTTTAATGCTGCTTGAAATAAATTTTATGGTGCTCTGACTGCAGGTTTATAGATGTTTTCCAGGTGAAAACAAACAAGTCAGTCAACCAATGTATCTAGCAGCTCGGATGCTAAATGATGTATTTATGGATCAAACATTACATTTTTTTTCAATCAAATTTCCTAATAGTGGTGCAGAGATGATAGCGGACATAATCAGGCTTTTTGGAGAAATTACAGGCGGTGATTTTAAAGAACAGCTGCGCATTTAAAACACTTTTGAACGACAAACTCTACTTGTGTGCATCATTCCAAAAAGCCCCTGTTATAAATAAGCTGCTGTACACAAACAAAAAGTAGTAAGAGTTTCATTACACACATTTTAATATGGCCGGAAAAACTGTTCATCCCAGTGCAAAAACCTTTTCTCAAAAAATAAGTATTTTTGAAATTTCAATTTGCTCGATTCTATTGTCAAAAGAAATGCTGGTTACACGGCAGAGGACTCTGTCTACTAGCTTGGTCACTTCTGAAGGTAGTGGGTCGCACTGGATACTTTAGCGGCATTAGAGTAAAGACGGTAAATTCAAGTTTCGGCTTGTAATGACTCTACATCTGTGGAAACTGAATCAGTGTCGTCATATTTACTGATATAAAACCCCACCTGCAATGGTGACGCCTCTTGGCGATCCAGAACTCACAGTCACAGTTGAAGCAGTGAGAGGCCATGTGGTCGGGGACCCACCTGGTCACCTGTACACACGCACGCACGCACACACACACACACACACACACACACACACACACACACACACACACACACAGAGTGGAGGATGTCAGGAGCTGCTCCTTGACAGAGTCAGAGAGTCGGGATCTGTGTTTGTGAATGAAAGTCGCTGACCTCCGTGTCTTTGGGTTCGACTCGATCCCAGCTGCCCTCAGACAGACGGTCCTCGCTGTGGGTGGACAGAGAGTCCTCCTCGTTGCTGTTGTCCGACTCCCGCAGACACGTCTGGAAAACGGCGGACATTTTAGAGGACACACAGTAACACATTTATCAAAATGTGATGTTTATCGATTGTTTCATAATTGGTGACTGGACGATGTGCTTTGAAATGCCACGTCGCTCTTCAAAGAAACTTGACCAGAAAAACTGAGGAAATATTTATGAAATCTGCAGAAAGAAGAATGAAGGAGAAGAAACTCACGATGTCGTCCTCGTAGTCGACGTCTGGCTCGGAGGGTGGAGTGCTGAACTGTTTGCTCTCCAGCCTCATCTGCAGTTGCCTCACCTGCTGCCGCAGCACCTCCACCTCCTGCTTGTATCCGGCCTCGATCTGCCGCAGCCGTTGCTGCACGGCGTCCAGCGGAACCGGCAGCCCGTCGTCATCCAGGTATGCCGGTGCGTGGGGCGGAGGCGGCGAGCTGGAGGCCGGCGGGGAGGAGTACGACGCCTGCAGCAGCTGGTGGGCCGCCAGGGAGTAGCTGAGGCTACGGGCGCCGCTGGAGCAGCAGAGCGCCTCTCTGCGGCAGCACTGCGAGCCGCTGGCGGCGGCGAAGCCCTGTGAGCGCAGGAGCTTACCCAGCAGCCGGCGGCTCTGGTAGCTGCTGGGGTATCTGAAGCTAGACTGGCCCAAACCCGGGACGGGGACGCTGTCCCACGGGGAGCCCAGCAGAGGCAGGTCGGACAGCTGAGAGGTCAGAGGTCGGACGTCGGAGTCGGTGTGAGCAGCGGTAATCGTCAGCGTCCTCCCTCTTCCCTTCGCCGGTTCCATCCTTGAGCCGTCCTTGTCTTTCTGCGGTGCCTCGTCGTCACTGGAGCGGCTCCGATGGAGCAGAGGGAAGGCGGCCGGCGGCTCGGCCTCGTCTGTCAGCGTCTCCGTGGAGTCGTCCATGCTGGCCCTTTGCTGCCTCGCCACCAGGAGGCCACCGGGCTGCGGCAGCCCGTCAGCCTTGCCGTCGCCATGTCCGTTGGTTAGTAAGGTGGAGGCCTTGGCCGCAGGCTGGGTGTTTTTGCATGGCAGAGGTAAGCAGGGCTCTGGTTTGTGGGATGGGGAGGCGGGTTCTGGAGTCCCAGCCGGACTCTCCGCTTCCAGCGGAGGAGACGGCAGCGGCGGGCTGGGAGTCTGAGGCGACGCCTGGTGGAGGACTGGAGTGACGAAGGCAGTCTGTGAGAGGGTGGGGGTGTCGCAGACGGGGGGGAGGGGTGGAGACGGCAGAGGCTGCGTGGTCAGACAGGGTTCTTCCTCCGCTCCCGATCCGCTCTTGTGGTTCTGGTCCAGACCCAGACCGGCTGCCGGCGGTGGCGCCTCCTCCGCCCCGTCAGTCAGGTCGTCCTCAGAGCGGCCTGCAGACGGGTCGTCCGCCGCAGCTGAGGGCTCCGGGGCCGGGCGGCCCTCCTGGCAGTGCTTGTTCAGGTTCGGGTCACTGGAGGTCCGGGTCAGAGGAAGACCGTTCTCCAGAGCGGACAGCAGGTTGTCCATGGAGCGAGTCTTGGGAAGTCTGGACAGGAAAGGCGAATTATTTCTCCCACAATTTCGTATTTGGGACACTAGAGGGCAGTATAACTCCGTTTTCATTTCCCTTAAACTTTTTTGTTTTTTGACCCGACAACTTCAAACTTTAATATACTTTTGTTTTTATGATTTTATCACAAAAAACCAGCACAAAAATCAAGATTTCTCCATTTTCCCACAGTAAAATTCTAGAACTTTTCACGGTAAATTTGTTAAGTTTAAAAAAAACAACACAAATGAACTAAAATTGACAAGTTTCATTTGTGATGTCATTTATTTCTGTTATTAATAATGTCTTGTGATATTATTCTACATTGCAAGGACAAGTAAGTTAAAATATAACATTTTATGTTTTGAAAAATTTCTCACACTCAATGCAAGAAATTCATCTGAAAACAAAACACTAAACAAAGATTTTAATAATGTATAAAATATAAGCTCACCTTCTTTTCAATCACACAGATCAATAACTCATAGCCATTAAGAATAATAAATTAATGTAATAAATTAAAATTAGCTCAATAATTCTGATGATTAATGTTTTTTGAAGGGAAATGTTCTTTTTTTTAGTCATTGCAAACCATTTTGTTTCAGTTTTAAGTGTTTTTTTTTTTTTTTTTCCATTTTATTTATTGGTTTTGGTTGTTGTATTTTACTTTCCATATTTCAAATATTTTCCAGTGTTTAATGTTCAGCTGCAGTGAGACTCAAGGAGGCTGAATTCACATGCATGGCAAACATTTTTCACATTTCACTGCAAATTCATGCGCTACTTAGTTCTGGTTTATTGCCACATTAAAAACCCAATATAATAAATTGAGGCCTGTGGTCATAATGTGGTGAAACGCTGGTTTGTGGGGCTGGGAGTTCGCAAAACATTAAAGAGGCATAAATACTTTTGCAAGGCGATAAATAGTGAACTGTGAACGTACCTGTCCAGTGAGCGGGAGGTGAGCTCATCTCCAGTGGCACATGGGGGGAGGTAGAGCTCCACAGACTCGTCCACTGCTGTGCAGGGGGACGAAGTGGGCAGGTAAACAGCTGTCCACAGCTGTAAGGCCCGCGTGTGGCAGACTGGCTGCAGCACCTGGCAGACAAGAGGCGGAGACAAACCCGGCAGCTCAACAGCAAGTCATGATTATGGATTATTTTGTAATTTGTTCCCCAAAGACACAAAAAAATCCTTTTTTAAATAACAGGAAGTTAGATGTGGAAATACACAACTAAGGCAAACCTGCAAAAACATTTCAGATAATCAGAAGTTTTTCAGCTGTAGTTCAGCAGTACAGTCGGTATATAATACAAAGTCTGGTATTACCACATCGTGACCGGGAACGTAGAGGAAATTCTGGAAGTTCTTGTTTCCCGCGCGGAGCAGCGACCACACAGAGCAGGTGCGCTTGTAGATGTTCTTTGCTTCTCGCTCTCGAGCGTTGTTGCACAGAAATGTGCCGTAAAGACAAGAGTAGGTGTGCTGCACCAACTTGACCTGCACGAAGGAGGAGGACGAGTCACGCTAGGCCTTTTCAGGACATTTTGTCTCTCTTGGCGCCAAGTGACGGCTGAGTAGCGTAAAAACGTTCAAACCTAAAACAGGATTTCTGCAGGTTTCACCAACACAAATTTCTGACTTCTCAAGACCTTATTAAGAGAGTTACGCATGTAATTTAAGACACGTATCACGACAAAAATGTTCAAAAGAAAATTGCATATTTTATAAAGTTCTTGTGGTGGCAAATTTTTTTTTTTTGTGAAATGATGCAGCCATCAGTTCAGCGGAAGCGAGCCAGCGGCGAAGACGAACTTTGTCCAGATTCCTGTTAGCGTTACGTGACTTGCACTAAGTTTATGAAGCAGAAAATCAGTTTTTTTTCCTGCACAGCTAATCTTCCCATGACTCACTTAAGTCACAGAAGTATTCCAATAATTAATGTAATTATTACATTTGCTTTAACTCGTAGCGACACGCTGAGGCTGACCTGAAGAGGCTCCTGCAAGTGCTACTGTTGCTCTTGTAATACTGGATATGCAGTTATTTTATTGCTCTTTCAGGCACTTGAATGCCTTTGACTAGAGCTGAAATTCATCTGTAAATATGTTCTACCCAGAACAAGTGGGAAAGTTTTAACTTAACCTGGTTCAAATTCAGAAACAATAAATCTCCTGTAAAGTTCCTTTGGCTCTCCAATTTTTCATCACTTATTCAGAAACATAATCAGCAGCTCAGCTCTACACTTTATTTATGTTAAGTCAAGCAGAGTTTTTCACATGAGCATCTTTCTTATCTGCAGATAATGATCAAGCATTCACTGCCAAAATGTTGTGTTATTGGATTAATGCCAGAAAAGGTTTTTAAAAAAAAAAAAAGAAATTGAATTGTTTATTACTGTATTTCTAATTTTGTTTAGAAAAGGCTTAATTTAGAATAATTGGCCAATTTTTTGATGTTATTGATGGATTGTCAGAATAATCAATAACTAAAATCACGGATTGCTGGAGTTAATGATTTGAATGGAGTATTTGATTGGCAATCAGTGTGACACTTCATGACGATCTGGCTCAGTATGGAGGACAAAATGTCTTCATTCGGACATCTATAATACTTTCACTAAATTCAAATCAACACAATCTCAATTTCTCGTTTCTTTGTTTTTCTCGATTTCATGGTGAAATGCGCAGGGTGGAGAGAGCTGGGTGACCACCCACCAGGAAGGCCTCGTTGAACTCGAACAGGCAGGGGAACTGTTTGAGCAGCTGGTGAACGCAGTCCAGCCACTGCAGGAAGACGGGACACTGCTCGCTCACATCGTCCGCGTTCTCCTGATGGCCGCACCGGTCCCCGAACTTATGACCGTAGTCCAGCCAGTCCGTCTCCACAAGCACCTGAAAACCCTGTGGGGAAAAAAAGTTATCCAACAGTGAGAATCTATAACAAAACAACAATAAAATATTTGCTGATACATAAAAAAAGGAAAAACAAGTAATCTCTCACCTCTAACGTCCTGTAGTAGGGGTCAAGAAGTACTTTGGCCAGGGCTACTATCTGGGGCGTTCGGTCCCAGCCATCTGAGCAGTGCACCAGGACGGGCCGGCCTTCCCGTTCCACCGCACCACACACCAGCGTGGCGGCCTTCAGCATGACCGACAGGTGCTGCAGCCATCGGGTGCTCTCCAGAGCCGACAGCCAGCTGAAACCACGACAAGTGGCCGATTAGACCGACCGGCTGAAATCCACCCTAAGTGGTGTGATAATGAGCTTGTAACAGGAAGAAGCTTCAGCGTATCCTAAAGTGCTTTTGGTCCGCAGGTTTAAACATGAAGAGCTCACCGGACAGCATCACAACTCCACTTAGAGAGTCAGTCTTGTTTTCTTATCTTTGACTTGTGATTACTAGTTATGTCTACTAATTTCACACTGTACACAAACACAAAAGTAAGTATTTTGGTCTAGTTTATAGAGTAAATATCTTAGAACGCCTGAAATATGACAAGTAACATTCAGCTTGTTTTAAGTCAATAGCTCCTTAAGATTGATAAAAATAAATTACTTGTTTCCCTGGCAGATCATTTCTTTTGTAACATGGGAACATATCTAGTGAAATAATTTAACTAATACCTTTTCATCAATGTTAAGAATTATTTAAGTAACCTCCATTATCTTGCTGAAAAGTTAGACATGGGAACTCTTGAAATAAGGTTGTTGTATTTCAAGCGTACACCAGAAACAGGCCAAAACACACACAAAAAAAGTATTCAGAGCAAAGTTTTAAGTGACACAGCAGCAAGTCAAAGCAGAAACCACTTAATGAGGAATAATATAAACTTTTAATTTCTAATATGTTATGAAAAGCAGATTTCCCCCCGATATCTATCAAAACCACCAGGAAGTGTGTTTTAAAAATCAGATTTCATGTAGTAGCCCCCAATAAAAGTAGGTTTATAATTTGTGTTTTTTCTGTTGTTTGATGTGGAACGCCCCGGACATGATACTTCGTAGAGCTCTGGTTCATTTTCACTGTTAAAACTGAACGTTTTCTAGCGTATCTCCAACTTTCCACACCCAGCAACAAATTTTAGCCATTTTTCTTTGCATTAGCTCTGTTTGGTCAGTCAAAATCTGAAAAAGTTTACTGAAAGAAACACTCTAGACACATGAGGTCTTTTATAAAATAATAAAAACAAATAAGGTGGCATATTTACTTAGATTTTTTTCTTTTAGGGTCAACATCAGTCTATGTCAAGGGTGCTCAATCAATCTCAATCGAAACCAGTCGATCGCGAAGGTTTTGAGTTGATCTCAGCAGCAGGTGACAAACTGAATGAAGACCTCACTAATCACGTACTAAAGGAGTATTTATACGAATACATAGGATTACTCGAAGTTACTCTGCGTTCACTTCAAGTGAATTTTTAGATCATCATAATTAACAAAAACAAAAACAAGTTTTACAATATGATGTCTGAGCAGCTGGGTCGTCAGCAAACCAAACACGTAAACAAATAAAAATTTAAACAAGCACGGATCGATGCGTACGGACGGGTTAGGCCGGCAGGAACAGGAACTGCTGCTCTCGTGTCGGAGTGGTGTTGCTTTACCGTTGGCATCAAAACAGGGGAGAGGGAGGCGCAAACGAGGACAGAGCCGCTCAGACGGAGAAAGGTCAAACCGATCGACTTACTTTCCCGGGTCTGGGATCTGACTGCAGACAGCCCGAAGAGCCTGGAAGCTGTTGCGGATGGCATGGATGTTGGCCATTCCCATAAACATAACTTCACAGTTGGGGTAGTACTCTAAAAATAACACATATATATGTGTCAAAATCTCTAAGCTTTACTGAAAATATAGACAACATTTAGATATACTAGTGCTGTCAATTCATGAAAAAAAATTAATCAGATTAATCACAATTTATGGAGTTTTAAATGCAAATATGGTTTAAGAAAATGCCACTAAAGGCGCCTCAGACTGAACTCTAGCGCACATTGAAGTATAATCGCAGGCAGAGTTTTAAATGTGCAAAGAGATTTTATAAGAATTAAGCCTGCTTAATATGAGCTCAGACAAACCTTCGCATTCACAGCCGCCACCTTTGGCTCGATTGGCCACAGCGGCGGTGTAGGAGCGGGCGTCCAGGATCAGCAGCTTCTGGGGGACTGTGCTGTCGTCGCAGCCAGAGCCGCCCGTCAGCGACGAGTCTGAGGGAAAACAGGAAGGACGACAGAGCTGAGTGAAGCCTGGTAGCAGGACGAAGGGGAAGACGAGAAGCGGGAAAACAGAAAGATGCTGTGGACGTCATAAAGAGAAACAACAACAACAAAAAATCAATAATTCCTCCTGATGCCAATCACAAGAGGCATGCCTGCCTCCAAAAGCTGCTTGTGCTGGAGAGAAGCAATTATTGTGCTACGCCAAGTGAGCTCTGAGTAAAGCTGGTGACGTGCTGCAGAGGAGCTTAAACTCTGCAGACTGACACACTGATGCCACCAAATTAAGCCTGAAAGATTCAAAGAATTGTTTCCTTTGCTAATTCTGCTGAGAATACGTTTCTAATTTTCATAGAAACTGAATGCATGAACACAGCAGTCATTGATAACAGCTGCAAGTTCTGGTTTTAAATTGGAGCACGCAAAAACAGAACTACAAATGCAGCTTCATGTTATATTTAATTGGAGAGAGAGAGCTACACAGGCAGGTTGAAGTGGAGCCTACTAAAACTACACATGACTGAAAACGCTATTCAAGCTTCTTTTTTTATCCATCATTGCACCAAAAGTTGTCAAAGTATTGATCCAAAGTCTAAATATGAATATAATACGCAGAACTGAATTTAGAGGCATCAAACTAAATGGACCACAGTACAATATCCATGTCACGCTTTTCAGATTTTATCCATTTTTCTGCCACGTCATGCTTACAGTGTCTTTGTTTTGAATAAAATGCATCTTCTTTTTGTAGGATAATGCAATTCAGAAACATTTAAAGAGCCGTGCAAAACAAAGAGAAGAATTACAAAAGAAAGGATCTGTTTTTATTGAGTTACTTGATGAATAATTTAGCTAATGTACTTTGGGGAAAAGTAATGATTTAAACCCAATACTTAAATTACACAATGGCACAAAACTGTACTCAAGTCCCACCAATTTCAAACCGTGCTGCAACACGACGACATCGACGGATCCACACACAGCAGATTTACCAAAATCACTGTCACATGAGTCGGGAGCATCCCCTCTCTGCCGGACCGCTGCCGTCCCCTTGGCTCCCGTGTCCATGTGACAGGCCTTAGCGATGGACGTCACCAGGTACTCATCGTCCGTGTTCCTCCAGCCCCACCAGCTGATCTCAGGCTGGCTGCAGCGAGCGATCACCGCCCCGTTCTTCTGGTGCCTTGAACGTAAAGCGGAAGGGTCAAACGCGTTCCGACGCGCAAGGCGGAGACGTCCCGAGGCCGCTCCGGTCGGCTTACCTGTAGACCACCACGGGGATCCTCTTCCAGGACCTGAAGGAAGCCACGCTCTCCAGCTCTTTGTCGGTGATCCAGATGGGAACCAGGAGCTTCTGCGGGTAGCTGGAGCACAACCTGCAGGGGAAACATCGGGTCAGGGCGTCGCAGTTTCTAACGCGGCATGAAAGACTCTCAGCCTAACACCATCCGTCTCCGGTCGTCTCTCCTGATACTTTCTCCAGTTCCTCCCCACCTGCTGAGGGACAGACAGGCTGTGTGGATATTACTAGGGATGAAAGTGAAATAGTGTGCTGAGTCACAGGACTCAGCAGGCTGCAGCTTGTTTAATTAGCTTGTTGTCCTGTGTGTCTGTCTCCCTCAACATGATGCTCTCCAATCTGTGAGCAGACTGACCTTTCTTTATATGGGATTATTTCTAAGCGTTAATCTCCAAACCACAGTTTAACCAAAAAGATTTGGAGAAAACGTGGAAACTTAAAATAAAAGCTGAGTTTTATTATCATGCACCACTACTTACACTCGGAACTACAGGCGCACGATAATTATCGGCCTCATATGGAGAAATGATGGCGTCATTCTTCTCATTTCCCAGTATGAAATCAGTTAGCGGCCTTTGGAATGAGAAAACTATCGGTTATTGATTTCAAACAGTAGTTATTGTGCCTCCCTACTGGGAACTTATCAGCCTTTTTTATATCAACATTTGTGAACTGTCTAATATGTTACAATTAATCTTGGTCATAGATAATAGAAACATATTTTATTCTGGGAACAATTTAACTGGAACTAAACCGAATTTGTAATTTTTGGTAACAGAAAAATGGATGATTCTATCATAATATCCATGGATTATAACTTAGCGGGACGACTGCATCAAGCTAAATTTCTAGGGGACATCGTGGATCGCAAATATTTAACTGGAAATCTCATTTCGTCATGGAATCTAAATAAAGTCAAAATGGTTTAAAACTATCAACTCTCCTGTCATATTGTTCATTTGTCGTTATTGAGTCTTGTACATTTCTGATTCAATAATGAGGAAAAGTATATATTGTTTGCGGTTTACATTGTGGAGTTTATGTAGATGTATTTATACATTTTATTTGTAATCATTGAAGAGAGTAGTTTCATACAAGAATGTTTTTTTTATACTTTCTCTCCCCCTTTCGCCTCATGAATAGCACGTGTTGCAAGAGTATGTGTTTGAGACTTAATAATAAAATTCGTTCAGTTTCGAGGAAGAACTGATTGACCTTTTTCAGGAAGCAGGAAGGTTTTCTTGGACTGTTTTCACTGCATCCACCTCTCCATATTTATTGCTGCAGCAGCATCATGGCTGCTCACAACCACACAGACGTACTTGTAGTTGCAGTTGATGTCAGAAACTCTCCAGACGTTCTGCGTGTCAAAGCCCATCCGCCTGACCTCCATTTCTATCCTGTGACGCACATGGTCCCCTACACACCCACACACACGCACACACACACACAGTACAGGTAAACACTAAACAGTCCGAAAATGGCAACATTTTCTTTCAACTCGATGTCGTTTGGTAGGTGGAGCAAACCTGGGCGGCAGAGGTGAACGTGCTGGTCTTCATCGTCTGCGCTGGCCCCGAGGCACCAGGCGTGATAGGCCAGGGCGAACAGGTCCTCCAGGCGGGACGGGTGGGCGATGACCCGGTTCAGGCGCTTCGCCCACTCCTGGCACTGCTTGAATGTCGCAAAGTGGCATCTGTGGAGAATCCGCGGTTTGGTCGAGAGAGAACATCTTTGTTTTCAAATACTGTTGTGCAACATTGAGCTTTAGGAACTAGAAGAAAAGCGTAAAGAGAAGGTTGCAGGATTACGGATTGATTGAGTTAGCAATTACTCTAATTTTTCATTTAAGTTTTTTTTTTCCAATATAAAAGTACATTGAAAATTCAATTTTTAAAGAAAAACATTTTACGGCCTAAAATGCAACATCATAGCGTTTCTTTAGTTTACGCTTGATCGTTTGTGGCAAA
The DNA here is from genome assembly GCF_027474105.1 of Poeciliopsis prolifica. Lineage (NCBI taxonomy): Eukaryota > Metazoa > Chordata > Actinopteri > Cyprinodontiformes > Poeciliidae > Poeciliopsis > Poeciliopsis prolifica. The sequence continues at coordinate 8,020,438 of NW_026562394.1, forward strand.
TTATGCAAAACACTTCTAACATCAATCTGTGAAAAGTTCAGCCCTTTCTGCTCGACTTATCAATACAGGGTTGACTGTTTTTTTATTTGACCAATTAATAATTAGACAACAAAAGTAATTGCTAGATTGTTTTCTCCACAACATTTGTACTGGGTGAAGCTAAAACTGTGCCACTTAAGTTTTGGGTAAAACACATTTACAATTTAAAAGAAAAAAAAATTAAATCCAAAATTTGTACACTTTTGCCTTAATCACTGCTCAAAATATCATGTTCTTCCAGCAAACAGCCTTTTTCCACGCTCAACAGTCAGCCAGATTTAGCCGTCTATCTTTAGTCTCAGGTCAAATAACAACTGATGGGGAAGCATCGATTTAACAGAAACGTAATGAATTGGATTAAACTCTAGTGCTCCGTCACACATCCTTTCACCAGCAGAGGGAACGATTAAACAGAGAAAAACTAATGGGAGACGTCAGTCTGGCTTCTAGCACGGAGCTAAAACCACACAGGAGTATATTGTTGCATCTAATCTAAAAGAAGAACAACAGAGTAAACAAAATAACTTTTGCATGATATTTAAACTTCCACCGCTAACAATTAGAGGCCTTTGTGCGGCCGTCTAATATGAAGCCACCATCGTCTCTCTCCTACCTGACAACTTTGGAGTCTTTGCAGATGATGTGCAGCTGGAACATATCTCTGCTTTCCACACTTTCTACCAGCCTGAGCGGCACCTGCAGGGGGCGACAGAGAGCACATGATATCAGCCTGTTGGCCCACAAAGCAGAGAAAAACTTCTGCAAAGAAATCATCACAAATTTTACCAGATAATAAATTGTCCCAGGAAATATTGTAATAAATGCTAAAAGTACTAAAAACAGACTAATACGCTATAATTTGGTAAGGAACACCCAACAGCTGCTTTAAATTGAAGATTTTTTTACATGTCAAAAAAAAAAGAACCATAAAAACAGAAATAAAAGTCACTTGTAATCAAAACATAAATAAAATTGCCCTTCAAAAAATACTGATCAAAATGGAAATTATGAAGCTTGTTTTAATCTATCATGTTATTAACTGATTCATTGCTTTATTTTTGAAAGGCTTAAAATACCAACAGCTTTTTTTCCTCCCCTTGAAGTGTCAAAATTTCTTGAAAAAAAAAAATCAACTAATAAAATGTCACAGCTGGGAAAATACTTAAAACTGAGCATAATTTCCAGCTAGAATACCTGCAGTTATAAGAAAAATAAACTTAAGACTCAGAATTATCCCTGAATGACAATCTGGCAGAAAACTAAAGGTTGATGGCCATTGCTCAGCTGAATGCTTTGTCTTTAGTGCTTCATAACCAGATAGAGTGAAGGACTGAATGACAGAGCTGTCTAATCTGGGACAGAGGGATGTGTTTTATCGTATTGTACTCACAGAGATCTCATTGTCCACACCAGGGTAGGTCTAAAACACAGAGCCACCATGGAGCACACACACACCCACACACACACACGCAGAGAGAAAAAGGGAGGGAGAGGACACACACAAGACAGGAGGAAATGGGGAAAAAATAAATAAATAAAACAAATTAAACCCCAAAAAGCTTAGAAGACAACATGGGAATGAAGAGTTAAAAAGTAAAGAAAAAAAACAAAAAAACAAAAGAGTGCAAGATGAAAGCTAACTGAGTGGCTGTGCTACTAGCGGCACATGTCCAGATCAAACATGGATCATGGTGAGAAAGAAAGACAAACAGAGAGGAGAGCAAAGGGCAGAAGCGGTTTGGAAGGAAGGGGTGAAGTTGTGAAAGGACATGTGGGTGAGAGGCTGTGACTCGCTGGCTTTTGGACAGAGTTCATCTGTACAGCTGGAGGTCAAGGCAGGAGTCTGAGTGGTTGGGTAATCAGTTGTATGGGCACGGTGAGACGGTAACTTATTCTCCTTCTGAAGGAGAACACTAAATGCCCAGGTGGTCGGGCCTCTACACTCTACTCTCCACCGTTTCCAGAAAACCGAACCCTTATGGAAAACTTGACCACGATTTGGGAAGAAGGAGAAATTTGACTGCCAGGGAGGACAAACAATACGCTCATTTGTGTTTGAGCAAGGGCTTGACGTCAACAGGACAGCAGCGCCAGCAGGGGCCGGGCTTCAACACTCGGATGTCACGTCACGCCCTCTTCGCCGGTAGATCAAAGGAGAGCCTGCAACTCCTGTGGTACGATGTCGCTACAATAAGCTACGCAAAACCCTGGTTTACAGCGAGTCCTCCGTGTAAACCCCTCCGCTTTATTTACCTCGTTAGCTCGGCTGTGCGTTTATAAAACACTGGGGTGAAAGGGATCAGCCTGTGTGCGTCCAAACTGAACACTGAACCCTCCTCCCTGCTGCTATTGGCCTCCGCAGTGGCGTGGCATTGCAGACGCTCGGGTTGTTTGTACAGAAGCAAACAAATCCGCAAGCTCCTCCGCTGAGACGGCCACTCACGTTGATGACAGAGTCCTTGAACTTGATGTGGAGTCTGTAGTTGGAAATGGCGATGATGGCTTCGTCGGCACGGCCGAGATATTCCACTCCTTCCCCCTGAAGAACTGGGAACGGGACCTGAGTGAACACAAGGGGACGTTGGAGCGGGTTAAAAGCGTTATCGCAGAGCATGTTTCAGTTGTAGCAGAATTATCACCATCCCAAATAGAGTCCACCAAACACTGTTTGTTATATCTACTAACATATTAAAGTTTTGAAGATTTAATTCTTGACAAATCTGGATCACCGCCCACCAATGCACTCATTGGGTTTCCAGAGTGATGTCAGCGCGCCCAGTTGTTCTTGTTTAACAACCAAGTTTTACGACTTCTATTTATTTGGACTCTGAATTCAGGTTGAAGCTATGATAAAATATTAGGTTCAGGCTGTCTTCATTTTTTATTTTATTTTAAATCTCATGATTTTATGAGATCTTGAACACAAAAAATAAGAAACTAAAATGAAGAATGTTAAGCATCATGTGCAGTTGCACTTTAGTAACGGTTTTGTAAATAAGGAAATACTTCATCTTTTAATACATTAACGTGACATTATTATCAGTAGCAGGAGCTTGAAATGAAACATGTGTTTATTTGAGTCAGATTGAGATAGACCAGCAACCAGGTGGAAGAAAATTCACTGGTTTGGGAACCAGAATCAAACTTTTTGTGGCATGACATTTTCCACACACATCATTTTGGAAAACATTTCTACTACTCCCATTTCACTGAATACTTCTGCATGACTTTGAGTTTCTGTAAAGCGAAACCTCCACTAATCAAACCAAAAACAATAAAGCTGACTAAGGTGTCCCATTGGACAAGCCTATATAGTCTTACAGAGAGACCTTTGTGAGCGTTAAGGGCCTGTTGCTGAGCCTGAATGAGCAAACAAACAAGAAGGCCGGACTGGACCCCAGGCCTTCCATTAACATTCTTACTTCTACTCATTTTATTACAGTCTCAGCCAAGGCCTGGTTTTGGCTGCTGTGCGACACAACATTAAGGTAATTGGTTTCTAGAAGTGGTCAACAGAACTTTTTTTTTTTTGTGCCTTCTTACTTTTAGGCAGGGAATTATCTCTGAAAGCCGAGCCGGTGAATGTGACACACAGTTACATCTGCCAACTTCGAAGTAATGGGATAATCTGCAGCTTTCAATTACCTTCACACGGGTCAGCTTCTCACCTCTCCTTTTCAAACAATTGTTAGTTCAGCACTGGATGGAGGATCAGAAATCACTGAAAAGCTCCCGAAGGCTGGTATCACTTGGGTTCAGCCTCCTTTAAACAACTTTGCCGTCATAGCGGGTCATGAATGGCAACTTAGATCTTGTTTAGCCTCCGCTGGCGAGGACAATGGCGTTGCTTAGAGACAACATTACCTCATTGTGCATTAGCATGTATTGCTGAGTCACACAGAGCTGGAGTGACCAGGGCGCTTTGACAAAAAGACTGCATGCAGTGAGGCAGGCGGGGGGATTATGAGAGACATCAGGCAGACTTGAAACGAGAGAGAGAGTAAATGTACTGCCTTTATATAACTACTACTATTAATTATAATAGATTTTACTTGTATAGTGCCTTTCTGAAACACTCAAAGACACTGTACAGGAATTGAGCAAAATTACAAACGGTGCATTTAAACGAAATCATAAAATTTTTTAAAAAAAATACTTGCAATGGATACAAGAGCCAAAAATAAATAAAGTAAAATGTTAGGCATATTGGATGGTGTTTTATTTAGTTTGTTAAAGAACCCCCTGACGTCTGCTTTGGGTCTTCAGCAGATCCTGCACCCATCAGTCGGACCACACAGAGAAACAGAGTCCAGCTTAACCTGGGAAATGGAGCACATAGTGCTCTGCAGTAGAACATCAGAGCCAAATATAGGCAGCAGCAACCCCCCCCCCTCCACAGCAACGCAGGACGGGGAAATATTCAAGATTAAAAATTCATTAGCATTTGAAACGCCTTTCTTTTCTTTCTTTCTTTTTTTAAATATAGAAATAATACCTGTACTGGACTGGCTTTTGAAGAGACTGAAGATGAAAACGGGCCTGCACACAAGCAGAGCCGGTGTCAGGTTTTCTACATATTTCTTACAAATTCTTCCAGACTCACATTTTCAAAGTTCCCAACACTTCTGCAGCAAATTTGAAATGGATGAAAACAAAATTCCTCTGCGGATTTATGACTGATATTTCTAGAGAGAGTAAGCTTTGGATGTAGAACCTGTAAAACTAAATGGATCCAGCAAAAACATTTCATTTAGCCCAAAGGGAAATTAAGTAATTCACATTATCAAAGCATCTTTAAAGAGTCTTTTGATGCAGTCAGTCTCGTAATGGCCGTGAAGAGGCCTCTGACTGAAGACTGTTGCCGTATGACGTTATGAGATGCCAACATGCAGAGAAGATATTTCACAGGAACATGTCCTGGACGACGTCATCATGTGGATCAGCAAGCTCTGCTAATCCACCTCATTTGCTTTTGATGCGTCCCGGTCGTTTCCATCGAGACATTTGAGATGAGAATATAATCTCTGCCCGTTATGATAGGTCAAAGAAATAGTTTGAACTTCCTTCTTCTCTCTCTACTCTTTGTTCCTGCTCTCCATCCATGAACTCTCCTTTTCAATTCTTCTGGGATTTTGGGGTCAAAGTTCAGGTACTATTTGGGCTTTTGGAATGCTAATCATCTGCTCCCAGTTGTCAAAAAAATAAATAAATAAACAATACCTTGATGCCGTAGTTACACATCACAACAGCTGTCTGAAAGTCAAAAATCTGAGAGTAAAATTCCAGAGGGAATAATTGCGCAAACATGCATCACCTCAAGCAAAAAAGACAACTGATGTCTAATCAGAGGTTCTTCAACATGCTGCCGCATGCCATGTGTTCTGAGACCGGAATGAATTGTGGAATTTAATCCATTTAAAATGCGTTTTATACTTTTCCAGACCGTTCAGAAACCCTAAAGAACTAAAGACAACCTACAGACTCGCATTTTCAAAGTGTTGGGATCTACAGTGAAATGACACTGCAGACCATTTTATCGATCCACAGCATCGATTTATCAATCCAGAGCATCGATTTATCGATCCACAGTATCGGATGAAATGAAAAACAGGCACAGGCGTTGTCAGCAACACGACTGCAGACAGCTGGCGTTAAATAGGAACTGAACTGAAATGCGATTCTGCAGCCGCTGAATCCGATTGTTTCTCTGGTGTGCGGAGACACCCAACATGTCCTGCCCAGATCGCCATAGTTAACATGCTGTACAGACTGGGAGTCGCATTAAACGAGCCGAGCTCCTAAAGCGGGCGGATGAGTCACTGGCAGCTGGCGAACGCTGCACAAGATACTGTGTCACGTTTCCTCTACGGAGCCTTTCAAGCAGCAGAAACATGAACAAAACAAACAGAGAGAGAGAGAGAGAGAAGAAGAAGAGCAGGAGAGCCGCGGAGAGGAAGAGGGTGAGAAGAAAGAAACAACCATGAATAATGCGCCGACTGGCGAGTCGTGACTTCCGGTTCGGGCAACCTGCGTGTCCGGGCATGCGCACGCTGCTGCGAGTGAGCGCCTGCCGAAATGTGCAGACTCAGAGGGAAGGCAGAAAAGTACCAAGTAGGGCAGGGGAGGTCTGTCTTTTTCACTGAGGGAGAGCGACTGAGGCCAATCAGGAGAGACAGAAGCACATCTCCCTTTTTAAAAGAAAAGATGCAAGTAAATAAAATTACAATTGTCTTCTTTTAGAGCATATTTGTGGATTATATCACCTTCCTAAAAATAATGGCCAAATCAGTTTTTGCCTAAAGTGATTTTAGCCAAAATTTGTCATTTTATTTACTTTTACTTTGTGCAAATGTTACTTATGTTTCCCACGTTGAGTTTTGCACGGGCGTGTCTGAGGTCTGATTACTTAGCTTGGTTTTCTACCATATCCGTCAATATGTTGCCAATAATCAATAGAAGGACATGTGACAGAAAGAAGAGAGACACGAAAGGTTGGATAAAACACGTGACTGCATGTGTGAGCGCAGATCAATGAAAATAATTATAAAGCTTTTACCCCCTCAGACTGATACTGATGTCACTCTCTTTCACTGGAAGGCTTCTCAAATCAATCAATCAATCAAATTTTATTTGTATAGCACATTTCAGCAAGGCATTTCAAAGCGGAGCACTTAGAAATAAAAACTCTAAAACAAGCCGATATCCCCCCATCAATCTCCTGGAAATCGAGTGGAAATGTCACTCCTTTGAAAACCACTGAAAGAAGCAGCAGAGTGACCCAGGGCTGGGTGGGTCCATCTCTATGAACGCGACGCTCGGCTCCATTAACCAAACAGCCTAAAAGCACAAACTCCACTCCACAGGGAGAAGACGGTAAATTACCCATTGTGGTTTTTGAGCTTCATCTTCACCAACAGTCTAACCGATCCTTCTCTCTCGTCTAACCCAAATGTTTTGCAGCTGCCCAGTTTGGTTTTGTTGTTGTTTTTTAAACCTCTGCAGATGCTGTTTTAGGGAGAGCAGAAGGATGATGGGTGTATTTCTTAAAAAGCCTCACAAACAGACATGAAAGGTGACAAATTTCAGCTGTTTATTCTCACTGGTCATCAATTGGAAATAACCAATTACTTTGAAGTAACTGGATTATTTGAATTAAACCAGAATGAAAGATGAATAACTACTATAGTTATGGATCTGATTATTCCTATTCGGCAATTTAAAGGCAACAAACTTCACCTTCAAACTCTTCTTCCCCAGAAATGTCAGAGTTGGTGCTTCCTGAACAATATGGCTAAAAAAATATGGTTTCAGTTCTTCAGTAGGACCAGCTCCCCCTTCTGCCTCCAAAATGTGCAAATTACTCACACAAATCTTCGCTGAAATCTTCATAACGTCTTGCACTTCTGTGTACTCAACCTTAATTGTTTATGGTTTGATTTACCCTGAACAGTGACACTTCGCATTTATAGTGTTCTAGGAGAAATATTCAATATTAAAAGCTTTTGCGCACACAGAATGAAAGCACAGTTGTTCATTTTAAAAAATGTTTTTGTGGTTTTATTGTGTCAGTGACAGTTTAATGTTGGCCTTCAGCAATATGAGGCAGGGAATTGGACAAGATTAAAAGCTGAATTTTAAATGAACATAAATATGGCAAAAAAATGATGTGCAAGAAATTTATTCAGACTCACTATTCAGTCAGCATAGTGAGGCATATTATTAAACCCTAAAATCAACAGATAACCCAAAGCTAAAAAGGCTCAGGGACATAACCTGGTGAACTGAATCAATTGCTTATCAGCATAGATTTCCTTATTGGCAACTGGATGATCAGAAACCAAATAAGCTCTGTGTTCAAAGGTTTTTAGATTGTGGTAACAAAGACACATTGATGCTGAAAATGCCCAAGTCCAATCAGTTTGAATCCTCTTACTATGCTTTATTATTACATAATACGTTTAGAGAAACTGAGGTCAGCTGAACTCAGTATAAATAGGTCAAAGGGCCACAAAAAATGGAGGTCAGAAATTAGCCACAGAGGTCTGACCCTTGTATTAAAAGCATTAAGTCATATTCAGAGCAAATCTGAGCTCAAATACCGCTGCTTAAAAAAAGACAAAAAAAAGTTTAATACCTGAGAATGTGAAAGACTGATCAATTTTTACCGATCTGGGTGACAGCTGGCAGCTCACTCATAATCCTGCGTGTGATGCGTAGAGATTCACCACCCAGCCAAAAATAAAGTGATCAGATTATTTTAGAAAACGGCTGTCCGATACAGCAGCAGGACAGGTGTAGCGCCACCTCTCAGTGATGTCATAGCTTACAGTAGGAGGAGGCAGCATTTCACTGGACATTGGTACTGTGTGCTGCTCTTCTTATAATGTTGTAGGGTAAACATGCTACAAGGAAAAGATCTTAAGGAGCTCATTAGTTTAAAAAGCTGCGTTTAAAGCAGTATTTCTTACATTTGTAGGAGTGTTTACACAGAAAACATAAAAGTCACATCTCAGATTAATAGAACAAACATGAAATGTATACAGGATGCCTGATCAGAGTAAATCACATGGATTGAAATGCAATTATGTTTTCGTCAACGAGGTTGCAGCTGTCTTGAGTATTAATCTTTTAATGTGAGGCCCTTTGCTCTGCTGAAGCACCATGTTGGCAGACGACATTGCTTTTCCAGCCAATGTGCTTTATGGAAAGTAATCAGCTCACCTGAAGGCTTTCATCCTCCTTCACCAGGTCCTTCTGGGGGAACAAGTCCTTGGCCTTGATATACTCCAGACTGGGAGGCCCCTCTTCACCCTGGTAAATGCACAACAATGGATGTAACACTAGTTTTCACAGTGACAGCAAACAATGACAGTGACAGCAAAAACACCACCACAATGAGAGCGGGTTCAAATATGAAGACTAACCACTGAAAGAGGCACTTCGTTAGCCTCTGGTGGAAAACGCTCCAAGCTAATGCACAGCAGATTATAATCTGACTAAATACACTTTGGTTAAGTTTATTTGTATTGCACATTTCAGCAAAAAGGCAAAGTAGTTTACATCATGAAAACATCGTACAGTCACCAAATGTCATCAGAGATGTTGATCACTGCAGTTTAATTTATTATGGTTCAAAGCAAATCTAAACAGGTGGGTTTTCCAGACTCTTCAATCAGCTGAATGCTGCTTCTCCATGTTTGGTTCTGGTTCTGGGGACGCACAGCAGAGCAGAACCAGAAGACCCAAGTGGTCTGGAAGACCAATTCAACGACGGATCATGATTCTGCTTTGGTGCCAAGTTGTTCAGTGATTAATAACCACATTGTTATGGTAACTAATCTTCTTTATTATTATAACCAGAGCTAATGAGAGACTGTAGATATTAAATAGGAGGGGACCCAGGATTGAACTTTGTGGTTCCCCACATGTGACTGATGAGAAATTACCTACTGACACAAATGTAATCTTTTTAGGTAACGTTTCTTCCCTTTTATTGTTTAGACCTCAGTTTGAATACATGTTATTTTACTGAGTACTTATGTTTTCTATATCTTTACTGCATTTAATTGTATAGTGTGTATGACTGAAAAAAGAAATGGTCATTTTATAAACATAATCATCTAAAAAAAAAAAAAAAAAGCAAGACCAAAACACTCCTGGCAGCTGATGAATCCAAAAAGGAAACCAGGCTTATGAGGTTTATGCCCAACGTAATGGATGGGTTACTAAAATTAGCCTGCAATTCTTCAAGTGGAGGCAGACGGGAGAAAAGGGGAAGAACAAAAGAAATCAGTCAGCGCTGTCCTTTGCAGCCAAGGGTACTAGTGCCCTACTCAGGCTGAATGAACACTTATAAGGTCATACTTTAAATCCTTGGAGAGAATAGTGATTGCACTGAAGCACCTGCATTGTGCCTTTATTTAAGAGTTACATAAGACTTTCAGGAAGTTCATCTCTGCACTGATTGGATTCATTTGAGCATACAGTGAACACGTTTACCAACTGCGACTGCTGCGCCAACGCAGGCAGGACCACATCTTTGTAATTCCTTCACGCCACTGGAACGGGAGTCCTTGCTTTGTGCTTTCATTTTCATCCCCTAACAAAACAATGACACCAAATAAAAGAGGAAAGCCCTTGACGATGTCAAACCTTGCAAAACAACAGCCTCGTTGATAATGACCATCATCGAAAGCTCCAAGCAGCTAATTAAATTGCACAATAAGCTAAAGGTGCGGACAATGTAAGTTATAATCGGATAGCTAGAGGATTGTTTTTTAACTTGCATGACGCAACACTTCACATTTACGGTATGCGAACAAGGTATTCATATCCTTGATTCTTTTTACATTTTGTCATGTGGCAGCAAACTTGTTAAATAGAAAAATATAATACCAGTTTTATAGTCCCGACACTGCCTCCCCATAGCTCAAAGAACAGAATTTAAAATACTGTTGTTAGTTTATAAATCACTGAACGGCTCAACACCACAGTACATTAAAAGACCTGCTGTAGTTGTATCAACCTTCCAGACCCCTCAGGTGACAAAATGTAACATTTATCACATTGTTTATCATAACTAGTAACCTTTTATGGCACAAAGCCTCGTTGCTGAAATGTGCTGACTTGACTTTTCTTCTGCATGTCGTGTTTTTCCTGTAGGTGAAATTGCTGGGATGGTTCAAAACACCAAGAAAATAAAAGGAGAAAAAAAACAACAACATCGATTGAGTGTTTTTCTCTTATTTTGATAAGCATTCGAAAGCAGTCATTTAACGTCACACAATTGAGGCAAGGGTAAATCCCTTCTTTCACTGAAAACACTTTAATGAAGATGTTGTCCTCTGACAGGTAAACCCTGGACAGACTTGTCTGGAAACTTGATCTAGACTTAGGGAGTTAACAGAAAGCAGGAGTGTCAACTCTTGATGGAGCGTCCTCTGCTCCTTTTATGCTGAAACCGATGACCTACTATGGGTGTGGGAGAGATTAAAGCCATCAGTCACTACATGCAGTAAAAACATAACTAAACAAAGCCGTTCTCTCTGCCACATCTACACCATATATTTTACTAAACGATCATACCGATGGCAGCTTATGGAGGTGGGTGCCAAGGCTGTGCCACACAGACGTTTACGCTTCCTGAAACATACTGCAAAGTTAAGTGCTTTCTGACATTACTGATGGCTCCATTGACTCTAAACGCTGCCCTTAAAACTAGGCTTCCACTGTTAGGGAAGATGCATTCAAGGTGAAGGAGACGTTGGGAGTTTTGTTCTGGTTAAATGCAGCAGCGTTTTATTCCCTTAGGGCAGAAACATTAGAGAAGCTAAGAGTTCGGATCCCATGTTATTAGAGTAAATAGCGTAATTCCTCTTGTTGCTGTTCATACAGGAGTTTCGATCAACATTTTTACCAAGCGTGCTCTGATAAATTGGCCCCGATTTCCTCACTTCTGGGAGTTCAATGATCGACTGATACTTGAATGTAAAACCGATTTGATAATCAGCTACTGTCCCATTTTTCTCTGCTGTGACAGAGGACTGACTGACCGACTGACCCGCCAGGTTACTACGATTAATAACAACCATGTGACTAATTCAATTCCTATTCATGACAACTCAGAATAAGAAGTTCAGCTTACTGTTGTTCTGAATGTTTCCAATTTGTTTGGCTTCTCACAACTGCAGGTAGGTTTATGAACTCAGAAATGACTTGTGAATGAAACTGTTTATAGAAGACACAGTTTAAAGGATAAAGTAAAATCTTCTTGTACAGCTACTGCTCTCACCTGCGTGCAGCAAGATGTCCCCTCTACTCCCAAAATAAATAGTTAATGACCGTTCACAACAAGAAGCCTAGAAAAACATTCTGAATGATGTTTGTAAATCTTATTTCATTAAAAATATGAAAAGAATTTAATTAAAATTGAACATGGCATCCATAGGTCAAAGTTTCACAAAACCAGACTGGAAATAAGCAACTAAATTCTAGCAAGAGAATTATTTGAGAAAAAAAAAAAAAACTAAAATTAATTACCATTTTAATTTCTGTTCAAGATTTGTGTGAAACCCTCCTATTGAAGCTTTTCTCTGCTCCGATCATGACCTTTGACTAAAGTAGGCCTGCAGCAGACTGCTCAGACCCCTGCGCCTCATCAGTATTTCCAGTTTCCCCTGGAAGTAGGTGTCTGATGACAGTGGCCATCAGACAGGAGCATCCTCAGAGATTCAGGCCATTACAGGTAGATCTCGGTGCTCACCTGTTCCTGCAATCTAGACGCATGTTTGCTTTACCAGAAAGGTTTGCTTTAATCTCACCCCAAGGAAATCAATGCTCATCAGTTTAGAACAACATCCATGTGATCAGTCCAGCAATCAGAGCAACATCTTCAGCGCTCCAGAGTTAATAAGCCACAAGCTCCCTTGGCTCTAGTGTGTTTTCAGCTGAGCTATACTACAGTACTTGGCACCCTCTGCTGAATTATGATATGCAGTGACCCTGACCATGCATTTTGGTGAGAGCCCCGCTGGAACACGGCGTACTTTAAACACACAAGCAGACGGAAACTAGACAAGGTAATTTGGCAGTAGGGCTGAGCTTTTATTGTACCGTTTATCATTTATTGGGATAAATTTTCTATAAGAATTTAGATTTATAGTTGTCACGAAAATTTTCAGTTAAAGATGTAGTGTATTACACATTTGTTGAAACTGTAACAGTATAAGATAGACAATCTGTGATCAATAAATAAATCAAGCACCTCTGCCTTCTCCCAGTGCTGATCAGAAAAAACTAATAGGAGCCAGGAGGCGGGTCTTAGCGCTGTAAATCACGCTTGTGTAAGCACTGCTCATCACTCTTCACTCAAGCTCTCTGCCGAGCTACTACTTCTTCCCGGTAGCAGCTGCCGTGAGTGCTAAAGCTAGTTATAATGGCCACCGATGATGGCAGGTAAACAGTTCTCCTGTAACGGTAAGATGTCTGTCTGCCATACACAGGGATGATTGACAGCGTTAAGAACCTTCCTCCTGGCTCTAATTGGATATTTTTCACTGGAAACAGCGGATTTCTTCAGACAGCAATAGCAACACTTGGTGGAGGAACTCTATCTTTGTATCAGATCATTTGTCTCACATTTTACCATCACAATATGGTGACCGTTTTAACAAATGTGATATTTTTTAAAATAAAAGTTACACACTGCAGCTTTAAGGATTTTTTTTTTTTAAACAAAGCTGTGCTTTCATGATTGGGTATTTTTATTATTATTTTAAAAAGGTTCAATAAGAGTATCAATAAATAATAATAAACTTTAATAAACGCAGTTACTGAGTGCAGTTTGGTGGTACAAATCGCACTTTTTTGGTGTGACTAGTGTCCTAAATAAGCGTATTACATGTGGGAATGTTTTTCAAGAGTAGTTTTTGTGTTTGTGGGGTCATTACTGCTGTGTCATGCAGTCACTGCCATCCACTTACAATAAAAATGAAGTAATAAATAGTCCTTGTCTTTTATTGTCACAATAGTATCACAAAAAGTTGTGATAAAACCACATCGTCCACTCCTATTTAGTAAATACTGCAGGAAACAAAAGGATTGGCAAACTAAAAGAACACATGATTGTAGCCGTACTTGACACTGAAATTAAACTACAAGAATCTGGAGATTTTCCAACATCTTCATACCTTTATTAAGAGAGCACAGCTGTTCAAACTCTGCACTCCTAAACAAACACATGCAGCACACAGCTCTGTTTTAGTTTATTCCTCCCTTGAGGGCTGCAGATAAAGTGGCTTACGGTAGATTAAGGGGGAAACGGGGATGCTCTGACTTCACACAAAAAGATGGAGCACAGCTTGTCCTGCGGCCGGTGGTGTTTTGGTTTTTTTTGCTTCGTCACTGCTGTGAGCCAAAACACCCTCCCTAACCTCTGCCTAAGCAGGGCTCGGAAAGCTGGAGACGACAGCCGTGCCTCGATGCGTTACAGTTAGAACCGCCACTTTGCATGTCATGATAACACGCTGAACAGCAGCAGCCAGCGTGGCGGCAGGCAACATGCCACGACGAGGCGAATTAATGGCGTCTGAAAGGCGGCTGCGTCTTTATCGACGTACGATCCGAACTGATCTGATGACGGCGCTATGAGAAACGGAGTAGGGGAAACTTCCGCTCACGTTTAACTAAATGAAAACAAAACCATCGGGGAGTTCGGGACGTCGCAGAGAGTTGGAGGAGACGGAGAAGAACTGGCACACATTTCACTAATAGGTGTCTGGTTGCCAGGGCTACAACCAGCACTTTCCCAGAGACCGACTCCCTCACTGTAGCTTTTGCAAAAAAGAGAGGAAAAAAAAACATACTCTGCCTTTGCCGGATTATTTACTTAATCTGGCTTTGTCCCAGAGTTGTGCAGATTAGAGCAGCACAAATCAAAGGTGACCTCTTGAATTTTTTGAGGCGGCATGTGCTCAAATACCTGATTTTGACAGTGAACTGACGGATCATTTTAAATGAGAGATACAGGAGTTGGCAATGAAGATGTAAATATTTAAAAGAGCTTTAAATAGATTTCCAGGTACCTGGAGCAGTGATGTGAGGAGGGCTGCATGATGTCAATACAAGGAGAACAGCAATGATGGTGGGGAATATTCCAAAAACAATTTTGATTGTAATCAATTTGTTTTAGAAATGAAATTGCTGTCAACTAATTTAGTCCACAAATAATCATTAAAATGGAGTATACAGACTCTGAAATATCGCGTTTTCTGACAGAACACGCTCAGAGCAGTAATTAAGCCAAAACTGTATAAAAACAAAAACATACAATTTCAATTCAAGATTGAAAAAATTAAAAAACTGTCTAAAAATATGTTCTACACAGAAGTCCTCAGTGACAGTTTTAGCTTCATCTGGTTGAAATTATTTACATCAGGCACCTTTTGCTGTCCATATATTCACTGGATAATCTAAAAAATAGAGGAAAGAGCTTTTCACATGCATTTCTTTAGCTACAGACGGGTTCTTTGCTACAAATGATCTATAGCCGTAAACTAAGAAGTATGATCATTACATTTTAGGCAGTAAAATGTCATCACTTATTTTTATTTGCATCTTTCAATAAATTTCTGACACTGTATGACATATGTGGTTAAATGAAAAATCTGCAGAATGATTTTCTTATACGAACAGATTGGCAAACTAATAATTCTAATTATTTGCAACTAAAATAATTGTTGCAAAAAAAAATAAATAAAGAAAAAGAAAAGCTTGTTGACCGGTGATAATATGTTGCCTTTAGCAACAGTAGAAATAACTTATTTTGGGGTTTTAAATAAAAGCTATTAAATTATATTAGAGATTTTATTTAACTTTATATTGTGATATTTTTCCTTGCGGTTATCAAACTGTTTCAGTCTCGCACTGGCCCAAACAGTCAGTTCAACATATTATGCATCTCCAGATGTGACGGGTGCAAACAGAGATGGAATTTCATAATGGCTCCTTTTTTTAAAAAAAATATCCCAGCGGATTCAGACCCATCTGATCTGACAACATTCCAACATAAAGTTCGAGATGAAAAGATGGCAGAACGTGATGAAGCTCTCCCATCGTACTCCTCTGTTTTCTCCCCCATCCTCTGTGACCAGATGAATATTTTATAGAACATCATGTTCTAAACAACCAATCCCATTTTGTAGGATAACTTGGCCAACCTCCAAATACTACTGAGTAAAATATACAGGAAGAAGCTGGTCTGAAGGATAGCAAAGTTAATATTTTTATACTTTTGATACATATACTCTCATAGTGCTCAGAAAGCTAAATTGCTAAAATGCATTCATTGCTTTCACTGCACAGCAAAGTATTCGCTCAAACCTAATTATTATGTAATTCAAACATTTCCAGGGCAACAGCTGTATCAAAATACAGATTTCTCCTTCAAACATTTAGGGGAGAAGACAGGTTGCTCTTTGGAGCACAGTGGTTCTCTGATAGGATGACACCTGTGCACCAAGCTCAGGAGTGACCAGTCTCGCCTGCATTGAGAGTTGAACTGTCTTATATTGAGTGTAACTTCTGGTGCAGAGGAGATTATTCATCTTCAAGATGAGTCGTGTAACAGATTCACAGTGGAAGAACTTGACTGGCCCGGCTACAACAAAACAAGAGCATCTTTATAATTAAACAGAGCAGGACCTCTGGCCCAACATCAGTGTCTGACCTCACTGATGTGCTTCTGGAGGAATGGTCAAAACAAAACCAGGGCTGCAACTAAATTATTTCATATTGATACATCTGTTATTTTGACAATTTTCTTTTGCAAATCTTTCAAAATTTCATATTACAAATACATTAAAATGCAAACAATTCCATTCCTTTTTTAAGTAAGAAAACAATATTTTATTGCCTAAAATGCAAAGACGTTAATCCTTAAATGAATGCTTGATTATTTTTGGCGAAGGATGCATCTACAACTACAGAAATATTCCCAACATGTGAAAAGCTCAGCCCCTGATGCTCAGCTCATCAATGCAGTGTAGGGCTGATTGATTGATTGTTTTTTGGAATAACTGATTTGTGTGCAGGAAAAGGTGCTTAATATGAGAAGTTTTTAACCAGGTGACACTAAAACTATATTTACAAAGATTAGTTTTTGCTTTATTTTTAGATGCACAAAGGTATATTTATTTGGTACAGTTTTGGCATAATTACTGCTTTGAGTATGCTGTTCTTTCAGCAAATGGCATTTTTTGAGTCTGTATACACCAGTTAACGATTAATTGGTTCAGCCGTCATTTCGATAATCAATTCCTTGCGAATAATCTGGTTCATCATTTCAGCCGTACACAAAACTGAATCTTCTCGTGAGAGTTGAAGTTGTTAGATTTGCAAGTCATAATAAACTTGTAGATTTGTGTGTTTGTGAAGGCAAATGAGCAAATACTTTTAAACAATATTATAATTTCGGTAGAACATAAGAAACTGTGAGCTCTCCTGAGCCGTCCCTGCCGCATGCCTGTAAACTCTTTGCAAGATGAAGAAGAGTTATGACTGTACAAGTGGGGTCACAGGTATGAAAATAGTGCAAGAAATAACACCTAAAACCCATCTCCAAAAAGCTTTTGGTTTTGCCTGATTCGTTTAGCCAGCATGAATAATTTGATTACAGACAGGGAAAAATCTACATCAATTCAATTAGGTGTTGTGGCTCCATTTAGTGAGATCAACATATTGCACATGGAGCAGGCACAGAAGCTTGTTTCCCCCCCACCCCCTTCACTGATGGATGACGACAAGAATGGGGATGATTAAAACTCTGCAGCCCTTCTTCCAATGGAGGAGACTGACAAGCCTGTGATCCATAATTATACATACTAAATTATACAGACAGTGACGCAAAAGAAGAAGTGCCGACTCAGCTGCGTCTCAGACACGTTTAAGACCGATCATAACTTGTGTCATGACTGGCTGCATTTTTTTAAAGAAAGTAAGAAAGTGGAAAGGCTGCATCTTCGTCTGTCCGACTTTATAAAAGGTTTTCTCTGAAATAAAAGTTGGAATACAAATCATCTCCAAACACCATCCAATCAAAAGTCAAAGTAATGTGATTTAAAGTTTCTGTCTGTGTACAAAGTGAGTGAAAGATTCCCTGATTTTCAAATTTTTATTTTCATTCTTAAGTTTTAGTGATATTTGAACAGTTTTGTGTAAAATCCTTGAAAGTTATGAGGCTCTCTCCATCTGTATGAGAAACACTTCAGGGTTCAGCTGCAAATTTAAATTTACCTCATCAGAAAAAAAATCTGCTCTGCCACTGAAAGTCGATTCTTCTATCATGGCTTCAAGAATCAAAACAATGATAATCTAACCTCATGTTTACTGTAGAGCTCCTCTAATTTTTTCTCAAGACATACTTGATCCCACTGTAATCAAAAAGCTCTATTTCAATTTAGTTTCTAAAGTGATTTTTTTGTAGAACTACAGAGCCTTCAAAAACATTTACACCTATTAAACATTTTTATATTTTGTCAAAGTAGAGCATTTTGTTAAGAGGAAGAAAGAAAACATTCTATTTTTTAAAAAAGTGAAGCATGGCAATGTAAATTTAACTACTAACAGATAGTCGTCCCCCATGTGTTGGTGGGGATAGTTTTCTTCACTGAGGACAGAAAATCTCAAGAGCGTTGGTGGAACGTTGAGTGCAAATACAGGAAAACCCTTGAACTAGACCAGACAGACGCTGCTGGGGACTTGAACCCGGAGCAAAGGTTCAACTTCAAGTAGGGAAAAGACGGCGCTACGATTAAAGGTCCAGAAACAAACACCTGCAGCTGTGATTGTGGTTAAAGCTGACTCTACAAAGTATTGTACCAGTGTGGCTGAATATTAACCCAAGCCACACTTTTCAGATGTTATTACATTTCTGAACACTAATTTTCTCCCCATTTTTACACAAAGTACTTTGTCTTTATGTGTAAACCGACTGGTTTGTAATAATCAAATAAACTGTTGTATGTCCTGGTTATTCATTTTTAGATTTTAATGACTGTTGACATGCCTTTGAAAAACTTGACTTTTCACCAGGCTCCAGATACCACATGTTGGCATTTTAGCATACCTTCAGGATGCCTCAGAAACTCACTGAGCAACAGAACATCAACCTAAGGTAAACTTCATAGACAGCGAGTTAAACAGCAGACTTGCTGAAAGTTACAACGATCAATGAAGTGTAAACAAAGAAGCATCATTTTATTCAACTCCAGACGTGCGGTCACACTGTCCTACGTGGAAACTGAGATTTGACCTTTCTCTAGCTCCATCTTGACATTCAACAACAGAGGCACACCTGCTCCCCATCAGTCTTCCTCATTTCCTCCAGAGACACCAGCTCCAGCCCTCCACTGCAGCTAGCGTGGCACATCTTGTTCTCACTCTGGGCACAAACATTTTGAACTAGACCTTCTCCGGACCAAACCTCTGCAACTCAAAAGTACGCCAAAGTAGTTGTTCATCAACACACGTACATTAGCCGAAGTTGGTGTTAGTTAATAACTGTGGCACTCATGTTGATGAATCCCTTCCCCCTTTGGTGAGAAGGCAGGCATGCGCACACACACAGGTGGTGAGGTGAGATGGGAGGGGAGGGAAGCAGGAATACACACCCACTGTAATCTGAACTAGGACCACAAAGAGCACAATAACATGGGAGTGAACTTACAAAGCAGTTGAGCATGGAGCAGGACACCCTGGCTGAGAGGCTCATGTCGAGGAAAAGCAAGACTGTGCCTGAAAGACCAGCAGCACGACTGCAGCACGAGGAGCCGGCGTGACCATCCTTCTCCCAGCCGCCCCGGCCCCCCTCGAACTTGTGTACCCCCAGCCACCTTTAGCGGGTTGCTCTACTCAGGATGTGCTGGAAGATGACAAGCTGGTGTCATTTAGAATCCCAAACCCCAGTCCTCTCCCCCCACCACTCCAGAGAGGGGAGAGGGAGCGTGCCGGCGTCTGAAGACGGTCCCTGTTGCACGGCTGAGAAAAGGAGGATAGTCCATGAAAGGTACAACGAGGAGCCGCAGTCCGACGGAGCCAGCGAGCTTAAAAAAAAAAAAACAACTGTGGGAAGAGCTGAAAAGCACCACCGATGGAGTTACGGAGGGGGGAAAAAATGGGAGAAAGGAAGACAGAGGGAACTGCCTGATGCTAAGCTCCACCCCTCCGCATGTGCATCAACCTCTCTCTCTCCATTTGACACGCTCGCATCTCTCCTCCTGTATCCCTTTCATCTTGCACTCCTCCCCCCGCCAGCTTCTTACAGGAATATGGTTCTCAAGCAGCGTAAGCAGGAGGACTGACAGGGAAAACTGCCGTGCATGTGCCATCTGACAACCGCAGTGTGCTGCGCCCTCCTCAAAGCTGCACGAGGGGTACGCTCGCAGCGATTTGACGAATGCGCCGGACACGCACGGACATGAAATAAAAAAACACCACCAGCTGATCCCGAGGCAGAAGAGAAGGGGAAAACCCCCTCAGCTAGAGGTTTATCGTCACAAAACTGCTGCACTGGATGCGGCGCAGCTGCTCCTGTGCAGCTGAGGACAGAGGAAGGGCGGGAGGGGGTCTGAAGGAGAGGGGATCTATTTGGGGGGCTCTGGTGACTCAGCGTTATTGAAAAATCCTTCCTCTCCTCCGTCTCTGCACTGTGAGCTGCATCAGTGGATGCAGAGCTTCACTGGGGAAGGCGGGGAGCATAAAACACCCCACCAGCGCCAACCTTCCCCCTGCCGAGTCGTGACGGCGACTCACCTCCAGCTGCCTGACCCCACATTATGTAACGTGTAATGAAGTACACAGAGAAATGCAGCACTGCTGGATATTGATTTCATGGATGAAAGGACTTGATTCTACATGATAAGGTTGTGCTTTAAAGTAATGAAATTACATCATTACTGATTTTTTAAAAATATATATAGGAAAAAAGGAAATCTGGAGAGTCAAAGGTCAGGCAAGTACAGGCACCTATGCAACAGTAGTATTTATAAAGTTTATGTGCAGAAGAAAAATTATTAAAATTTGATCAAGCATATTAGTCTGTAATTGATATTTGTACTTGAAGTGTTTTAGAAATATTTAAACATTTTGCTTTAAATCCAACAGATGTTGGCTCAGTCTCCTGTTATTCAGTGTGTGCGCTGTCCAGCAGAAAATAATGAAGGCAATATGTTTTTATGGGTCCTAATAGGAGGAACATCAAACAAACAGCAGACTTCAGTGATGGCTGGGAGTGGTAGGGTTAGGGTTTCGCTTCCTAAAGCATTGTGACAAGACGTAAAGTTGGATCTTACAAACGATGAGAATGAAATGACATGGCACTCGTTCAGTACAAGTGTGAACTGAAGCGAAAGGGCTGCAGCCAAAATTTCCAATTAAATGCATTGTTAAAGCTGTAATTCTTATTTTTGCTTTTAGAATAAATTAGAATTATTAGAAACAGACAAAAAGTGTTAGTAAAATTCTTACTAAGGAACTGGCCTACTGCGGGTACATTTTTAGACATAAAACCTATATGTTAATGCTAATTATATCTTAATGTAACTATTTATCAGAATAATTACGTTTATACTACTTAAAAGAAAAAAGAAAAAACAGGTGGTTTGCTAATTTAATTCATTTCAGAGTTTTTTCACTGGTAAAGAACAAAACTTCTCAGAAATGTTGCTTAAAATGAACCCAAAAACAATACCACTGGTTACATTTCATCTGGTTAAATGTTGTCAGTGCACATAAATATAAACTGAAACTAAAATAAACTGAAGTGAAACTAAAACAGTGGTTTTTGGGACTTTTTTAAAAAGTGATTTTAAAATAGGTTGAGTGTTTGTTATTGCTTAAAAAGAGGAACTGTGCTTCTTCAGCTTCTCTGCTTGGAACAAAAGTTACTTCTTGCTCAAAAATCAATGTTCAAAAGTGAAGAAAAGCTGAATGTACTTTCCCCTGGCATCTTTTACCATGATGACAGAGTAAAGTGCATGCTTTCATGTAACTTTAACATGAAAAAACTAAATAGTGTTTATAGATTTCTATTAATACAGAATGCAAACCATTCAGCCAAAGTTTCTAAACATTTAATAAAAGGACAAATGTTTTCCTTTTATTAAAAGACAAAAGAGAGATAACACCTTATCTTTTTTTTTTATCCGAGTAAAAATCTTTATTTGCAATCTGAAACTCCTTTGGTCATAATGGTAGTTAAAAATTAACAAAGCAACTTTGAAATGAGTAAATCACAACCCACCTATGAAGTCAGCCAATCTTTGTTTTTTGCCTATTTACATTCAAAAGCTCCACTTTAGCCAGTCACAAAAGTGAGCAGCAGATTTGGGCTCCTGTCTCCGGGTTTATTTTAGGAAAACAGGGCAGCGAGTCACCAATGCATGGTGTCAGCCTACATGTTCACACACAGATATAGAAGTGGATAAGATGAGAGATGTTAGGCTGCATGTCCGACTGGGCAAATCAGTAAAAGTTAAGAGAGCAAACTGTAAACATAACCATCGTTTTCCAGCAATTTCAACAATTTGAGAGAAACCAGTGTAAATATAAATCATTTCTATGTAAAATTTTTCAAAATTAGACAGTTATGCAAAGAATACGTCTCACACAGTAACAAAAAAAAAAAAAAAAAGAGAGAAATCCCATGTCGAGTACACAGAGGTTAGTGTCAAAGTTACATATTTCACTGAAAGCACAGGAAATAGTAGGGAACTAGACTACACAAACAAGGTCAAACTGTGACAGAAGCAAAGGTCCCTTCTGTGAAATCATTAACGTTGACCTTAAATTAACTCTCAGGCCTCAACCGCAAACCTACTGGTTGCTTCTCAAACCACCCACACCTATGCACCGGCTCTAATTGGGTTTGAAGCAAGCTTCACTTATGTGTCCCTGTTTTTGAAACAGGGACACATAACACATCTTTGCCTGTGTGTGCGTGAGTGTGTGTGTGTGTGTGGTGTGGGTACGTTAACTTCTCTCACCAACTCCAAATAATCATACAAGGTAGCTTTTCAACGCACAACGGGTACAGAGGCAGGAGTGAAATCAACGCCATTGTCCACGTTTCCATCCTCCAACTATTCTACAAACAAACGAGCTGCATGAGCAGACAACAGCACAATTTCAATACCTTCCATCTTGTTTTAGTTAGGGGGGAAAAACACTTGAGGCTGGGAAGCTATTATAATCACCCTCTCACAAGAGAGGATTAACAGGATGATATTACCTACAGTAGCAACTGCTGGAAAGGAGTCAGACAATCTCACCTGAAGTCCTAAACCGCAAAGAAGAACTTAAAACAGATGGAAATACCCCTACCTGAAACCATTTAGAGGCTTACTGAAAAAAATATGGCTTCCTAATGGAGTTAAAGGTCAAACCACTTGTTGCACAAAAACTACCAACATGTGGATACATGAATCATAATCAAAACAACAATACGGCCTTATGTGACAGCATGTGACTGAATTACTTTAGCAAGGTTTCTGCAGGTTTCACCAACTCAAATTTAAGATTTTTAAATGCCTTTTTAAAACTTATGGCCAGAATTTAAGACCTATACTGCTACAGAAATGTACAAAATTTGTCCAGTCAACTGGCAAAAATGTTCTAAATCACCCGTGACAGACTCAAAAAAGCTAGCTAAATAGCAAGGGTATGATAGCAGTAAGTTAGGGGTAGCCTCAACCATCTCGAGTCACAGAATCCAAAGAAAATGTTTGAGGTTGTAATTTTAGATAGTCATTTAAGACTATAATACGTTTTAAGGAAGCACAGACGCCCTGTTTAAGCTGTGTCTGGTTCACCTAGCCTAGCATTGCAGGTCAAGTGTGGTTTCTCTTGCAGAACACAACTGTGACCACACGAAACCACTCTACAACATACCTAGGATGGCAAGATTAGAGACCTGATGGTGGGCGTAATACATGGAATTAAACTTTACTGCAGGTCTCGTTGGTTAGCATTCTCACTTCACCTGTCTCAGTGGACACATCACCAGCCAGGCCACCGTCTGAGCCAAAGCTCTCATTAAAAAGCTGGGAGCTGGGCAACCAGCCACAATGACAGGGCAGATCAGGACGATGAGACACATGTCCTCCTGTTATACTTCCTGTTTCTGTTCCCTTTAGGTTCAAGACAAATCTGTCATCTTTACCGTAACTTCTCTTATCTTTCTAGAGCGAGGTTGTGTTTTAAAAACAAAACTCAATACAAATGGTTTTCTCATATAAGCAACTCAGTGCAAAACAATAATCAATAGTATTTTGCTATGTGTAAACACCACGGGATATTTTTGTACACCTTCACTAGAAAAGCTCTGAAATGTGCTAGACTAAATCATCAACAAGTCATATTAAAAAAAGACATGCCAACATTAGTCTGGTACTGCAGAAGTAGTAAGAAACAAACGATACAACTGGTGTATGTGTGTTTGTTGGAACAATACAGTGGATTTTAAAAAATTATTATTTAATTCTTCAAATCTCAGCCATCTGTGGTGTTACAGTTCAATGAACGGCAACAAATAAAGACTGAAACAACTTAGTTAATCTGTGCTGCTTTTTCTACCTCTAAAAACTGAACTAAACGCGACAAAATAGTCTATCTTGAGTTTACGTTTTTAGATCAAGTGCTGCAACACCACAATACTAATGTAATAGCAGAGGGAATGCAGTGTTTGTATATATTTTCAGAAAGTATGGAATGAGACATCAACAAACGCACGTTTGACTTGAATCAGTATCAGAGACAAAAACATCCAGAATGGATTATCCATGTTGTCAACTTTTTATGGCTTCTGCAAATTGTAGGAAGATAAATTTTAAGACCTTTTCAAGACTTATGAGCTACATGGACTAATAAAGTAAAGGACTGAACTAATGCCTTACATTTAGCTTACTTAATGGGTAAAGCATGTTTTCCAGCTTTGGCAGGAGCCCCAAGTGTGTTTGTATATCAGCTACCTTACTTTACGATCTTCTAACTCTAAGCTTCATAATGGCTGCTGTTGAGGTGCTCAAGGCAACTATTTGAATGCCTGTCTTCATGCCAAACCTCTTAAATATACACTTTCTCATGATTTCAGAGTAGATTGTGAATAATGTAAGACCAGTTTGATTCTAATCCCTTAAACATACAGTGTAATAAAATAAGATAGATTCAATAGGAGGATCATATGCTGGTTTGCAGGGAAGGGTGAATGTTGGGGGATCAAGTCCCTTTGCCTGATGTAGTTTCTAGTTTTATCACATTGTAACATCTACATTCCTGTGGTAGAGCTGAAAAAATGCAATTAAAAAGCAAATGTAAATGTTTAAATGTAGCTAACAGTACACTAATACCTAGAATTGAAAAAATTGGATGGATTTTGGCACTTTATAAGGCCTACAATTAAGAATTACTATATCTAAGAGTTTCACAGAAGTGTATTCTTGAAATAATACACTTATTTTAAGTGAGTTCTTTGAAAGAAGTTGTAAATTCATAGAAAAGTGTTTTAGTGAGAATGTTCCAAACAAACTGACTTTTTCCAGAACAAGTCCACCAGAGAATTAAAGTAAATAAAGTATTAAATAATCAAATCCCCATTCAGTTGTAGGATAGTGTTTATTTGTCATTATATGCTACCACAGAACAAAACACCCAATAATTAATGCCTGGATCTCTGGGGTTTTGTCATCTATAGTTTCAAATGTCACATTTATATACATATAAAGCAGGGTTTTTGTTTCATGTCAATGTTTCAGATTGATGTGCTTCTATGCAGAGAATATCTGTGTCATGGAGCCCCAGCAGAGTTGAGACATCAGTGAGCTGCTCCGCTGCTTTCACTGATTAAGACGACAGTGAGCATCTGAAGATGCAGCACTGCTGACTGCGCCTGCACCTTGTGGAGCCAGAGGGAGTCACTATAGCAGCAACAACATGATTCCTGCCTGGTTTACTGAAAACAAACTGAAATGTTTCTTCGAAGTCAAAGAGTTGGTTCAGACATGAGTAAAAGTTAGTGTCTCCCACTTGTTTTAGTTAATGACGAAAACAATTCTGATTTCTTTCACATTTTTTTTAATAGTTTCATCAGTTTTAAATGGAAAACTGATGCCAACTTTCTGCTTGATATTTTTAATTTTTGTGTTTTTTTTTTTTTAAACCTTGTGATAACAGGAAAAAGGCCAGTTCGGCCTACAATAAGATTTGCGCTGCAACAACCAGGAGGTTCTGAACGGCGTTGGAAAGACTGAGGTGTGAAGGGTGGATTGTGTAAAACTTGTGCGCGACTCTTCGCGCCTTGTTTAGACCTGCAACTGTACTTTGCCGTTTCCTGTAAAAAGAGCGAGGTTGCAACTTGTCGCTTTACGTTTAGAGGAATTGTTCACGGGCTTCAGAGAAACACGAGGATTAAAACGCATCAGGAACCAGGAGGTGACGTTTTTTTTTTTTTGCATGCACCTGGGCCTCCTCGGTGCGATTGGCTCACCATGTTGCCAGCCATCGGCGCTGCAGACAGAGACGGTGGGTGCTCCCCTTCAGACTCCTCCCCTCTCCTCCTGTCTGCTGGGTTTTGCCGTGCCAGCAATGAATCCTGCCAAGATAAAAAAAAATAAAAAATAAAACGCATCACATTCAGACTTCAGCTGTACGTGGGTGGTTACTCAAAGTATTCCAACGCCCCTTTCGTTCAAAGTACAGCATGAGCTACAGATTTATAGATCTATAGACCCAAGAAAACACCCACAATTCAACACTTTTCCCAAATAAGGTCGGAGATAAACACTGATGGTTTGACCGGCTCCTTTGGACGACAAGTGCTCTTAGTGAATCAGTTAAAGTCGACGCAGAGACGCAGCACACATGCTGCGCTGCAGGCGGACACGCAGGAACGTGCCAAACGTGTACTCCGACACCAGCGTGGTGACACGGGAGCACGTCGGCTGACCTGACCGGAAATTCTCCGATTTATGAGAAATGCAGAGTCAACGTTCTCTGTCAAGTTATCAGCGGTCAGGCAGATAACTTTTCTCCACACCCAAAACACAGCGAGGAGCTCGGGTGGATGTGTTGCCATAATCAAAACAGATCATTAAAAATCACCTCAGCAGTGATAATGTATTGGAAACACAAAAGACCTGAAGCTAAAAGCCATTTTTATACTCCTACCTTGTCGGAAGATGTAATAAAACAGTGGATCCCTAAATAGTACGATGCAAATATTACAAATATACACTTATATTTGTAATAATTTTATTCAGTGACCTGGGAGTTCACTGAATGAATGTGAAGCTCTCTGCTGCTGAATTCATTCAGTGCATTCTTTTGCCTTTGCAAGTTCAGTCAGGAGGAAGAGGAGCAAGTTCAGTTCAAGTTTAGAGAGAGAGAAAAAAGTTAAATACTGGCTTTCAGACAAAACATGGACCAAGTCTTTACTTCCTTGTTTAGGAGTAGACTAAACAATCTGATTATTGTTTCATATTGTTCTATCAAAGTTTTTTTACTTGCCATCCTCTTGCTCGGCTATTTTTTTTTTTTTTACCATGACACACCCCCTTTTGCACACCACACCACTCCACAGAACAGAAAGATTTTTTTTTTTATTTAATTTTATTTTTTAGAAAAAAAGAAGAAACATACTCACAAAAACCAAACTTCAGCTGCAATCTTGCCTCAAAGTGTTGGATCAAACGTTCTGTGAAAAGTTCAGTCTACTTTTTAGAGCTGAATGTGAGCTGGGAAGAGCTGCAGTAGCCTCTGAGTCCCAAACAGAAACTGCTTGTAATCGAGTGTGTGACACGCCTCCCTCCGCCACTGCTTGCTCTTCCGCCCCCCTCCTCCTCCCGCTCCCTCAAGTGAAAGAAAGTCATACTGCGGGCCACACACGCCTTACAACATGCAGCGCACTCGTGATTTGTTTTGTCGTGGGGCATTACCGTCAGTCCCGAATGTACGACACCGATTATTCCATACGGGCGATGGGTTATATGTGCAGCTGTAAGAGATCACACTGGAAACAAAAACAACCTATTAACTAGATTAACTCCACAACTTTGTATTGTGGAACTGACAGCAGAACTACAAACCAAAAACGGATTATGGATACTTAAAAATTTTCTGTAATCAGAAAGTTGCTTCCAAACTACATTAGCAGGAGCCAGAAGAATCTCACTTTGTGGTATGTTTGGAGGACTGAAAAAATTGTTACGAATCGATTATTGAAACAATTGTTAGCTTGTTTACTAATCAATTAATAGTTAACTGGAGTATGCAGACTCAAAATGTTTGATTCTGAAAGAACATATTCAGAGCAGAAATTAAGTCTAAACTCCACAATACATATATTTTGTACTCAAGATTAAAGGAAATATTTGTCTGAAAATATGCTGTACCCAGAATTCCTCAAACAAGTTTGAGCTTCTTTGGGTCCAAATTCTGTTTTTCCATTCTTAAAAAATAAAAAATCATTTTGCTGTTCTCTTATCAACTAGTTAATAAAAAAAAAGTCATCAGAGCAGTCCTACAATGCACCGACATTAAGTCTAGCAGAAAAGACAGTGCTTTTCACAAGTTAGGATTTTTTTTAGCTGCAGATCAATCCCTTGCTACAGACGATCAAGAATGCTGTGCTGTTGCATTCCAGGCAATAAGATGTTTATTGTTTAATCTTAAAAAAGACATGGATTCGTTTATTTGCATGTTTTAGTGCAAATAAACACGCTATATCTAATACTGTATAAAAAGATATGTGGTTAAATGAAGAATTCTACTGCAGCCCAAATTATTTAACCACACAAAAATTGCACAATTTCTTTACATCATACTACAATGAAATCCAACAGATTCTGGCACATTTTGACAAACTGGAAGCAAAACAGTGATGATGACATTCTGCCAAAAAACGAGCATGAATACTTCAATAACCCTCTAAGGTTCTGTGCATGATTATCACCAAATTTGTAAATAAAGACACATTTATGTGTCTGAACGCTTATTTTGGGAGAGAGGGAACATTTTATGTTGATGAGTTGCAAGAAAATAGAAGAAGAAAAAGAATGTTATTTCAAAGCCAAGAAATTAAATCTGAAGTGACTGATTGATTCTAACAAAAAAAAAGTCTAGCTGTTGGCTTAAGACACCTCAACCTGAACAACCAGGCATGTAATTCAAGTCAATTAATTGCAAATCTGTTTGCAGAACAGATCCTGCTTGAATATGAAACAAAGACAGCGACAGCGCTCATCCCGCTCACTGCAGCATTTTATTAAACTCAAAACAGGCGTGTCCCTGGGGCTAACAACGGGTGACAAAAGTTAAAAAAACAAACAAAACAATTCCAGGTAAATGCTCCCACACCGCTCCGAGTGTCATGTGGCTGCTTATGCAAGTCAAATCATGCTTAAACCTACACAGACTTATGACTGAAATAAAACTGGGGCTAAATACAGAGGATCGCCATTGGAGTATCAATGTGTGTTACATCACAATCGCACTGGTTGCATGCAATATTTGGTAGGACATATTTTAAGTAACTGTTCATGAGCTAAAACTCATCAACAGTGGTGGGAAAATAAAACCTCAGGACAATGCAAGTTAATCATAATTGATATTGTCAAAACAATATAATCTCAATGACATTTTTCCTCATGTAAAACTGTCTTGAAAGAAGCAGCAGCTTAATAAAACAAGTTTTGGGCACATGACAGTAAATGAGAATATGTGCTTCGATGAGCCATGCTAGATATTTTACAGAAAATGTCCTAAAATGTCTGCTAAACATTTAAAGTTTTAAGAGTTTGCCAATCTTGTTGGTAAACCCTTACATTTTCTCTTCAGACATTCAACCCTACACTAAAAACATCGACAGTTTTCGGGTAATGAGTTTCCGAACAAAAAGTGTTTTATTAAGCGCCGTGTGATGCTTCTTCCACAGAAATGTCAAACCGCCAAGATGCTTCTTATAAGAAAATCAAGTTTTGCTTCACATCATGTGACTTTCAACAGAATATCATGCGTTTATCTGCAAAGATAATTTTGATTAGGCAAAAAAAAAAAAGAAAATCTACAGTGGAAAAAAATAAAGACGTCAAGTCGGCCTGATTAAGGTTTTATCTGGTAAGCAGAAAAAAGCTACTATTTAGTGTTCAGTTATTTGAGAAGCAGTTTAGTTCTCCAAATCTCAGCCATCCGTGGAATTAGTTGAATGAATGGCAACAAATAAAGATTGAACTTGCTGAATCTGTGCCACTTTTTCTTCCTCTAACAACTGAAGCGCTACAAAACAATCTATCCTATTTTTAGATCGCTGCTTTCCATAATTTTGCTCACTGGACTTCAGTTCCTCACTGCAAGCAATAATAAAGAAGAGACGTAGGAGAGATTTCCAACTGAAACTTTATGTGTGGTTGTAGTTAAAGTGATGAACTGCTTTGCACATTGTCTCAAAATAAAAATCCAATTTGCTAGCTTAGCATCTCAGTATTCCTGGATTTGCCAGTCTTTATATGTAAAAAAATAAAAAATAAAAAAAAATCTTGATAAAGATCTTTATCTTCAAGAGAAAAATCTTTTTTTTTTCTCTCATCTCAAAAGAGTTTGATACAAACTGAAGGATTCATTGAAGTGCTTCCTTCTCATGGCGGTCTTTGTCAATTTGTGAATGGGGCTTTTATCGTGCTGTTAAAATATTTGTAAAATTAATTCTACAGCTAATATATGGAGTAATAATTTGTATTTTTTTTAATTAAGAAAATTATGTCTTCCCAATCCAACTGGTTAAGCATCTATAATAATGAAATACACTGGTAAAATAATGAAATGAAGCATTTTAAACTTACCAAATAAATTACAATAAATAAATAAAAATTGTTCAAACCCATCTATAGCTATGCTTTAGTACACAAGCTAAACTATACTAGAGACAAGCTGCAGTTAAAAAATACAATTTTAGTCCAAATGTGTAACTTTTTACATCAACTGAAGTTTATTCAGTATGTCAGAGAAAACAAATCAGGATAATTATACATCTTCTTAAAAGAAAAATAAGATGTATAATTATGAAATACAATATTTCTACCAAAACATCTCAATAGCTTGTTTCAAATTTAAAAAAAAAATGATTCAGCTGTTCAGCAGTTCTATTCTGCTAATCAGTCAATTAAAACTTGCTTTTAATCGCGTTTTTATTCATTTATTGCAAACAAGAAGGGGGAAAAACGAAACAAAATATGAGTGATGATAATTATTACAACCTATGAATAAAGAATCTCCTGGAGATGCAGTTTCTATTCCTCCTGGATAAAGAGTCCAGGTGTTTTTCAGTAAACTATGGTTAGAAATTTCCAGAAACAAACAAGCTGTTTGAGGGACTGATGACAAACAACAACAGGTGTGAAACAAGTTCAAACACCCCTCGTGTGAAAGTGAAAGTCGAAGCCAGTTCGATCACAGACTGATGCTGGACTCCAGCATGATAACTCGTCAAACCGAAAGCGTGTCTCTCAGTGAGAACTATGTGTCCAAAAGCACTAGCTGTAGGCTAGCTTCCGGATAGCAACCTTACAAGAAGAAGCTGGGTAAAACTCGCTCGTACGTCCATTGGAAACAACAAACTAGTTTAAGGTTCACAAGTGCCACCTTCGTCTGAAAGCCCAGGGGCATGTCACATGAAATATGCCGCTCAGAAGTCACTTAATTTAAAGAAATAAACCGAGTTACTCACTCAGAAAGAATCAGCTGACACAACGGTGACTCAGTAGACTTCCGCAACTTCCGCATTCTTGTGCGATGACAAGGACGCCAGCCAATAGCGAGCGAGCAAACCGACCAGCTTGGGCCAATGGCGCTTCAACGTTTGGTTTGGCCAATCACAATTGGAAATGGTGCAACCCGTGAACGGCACACGCCCACTGCCGAGCCAATCACATGTTACTAAACGCTCGAAGCGCACCAATAGAAAATCACAGCGCGGCACAAATTGGGTACACACACAAATAGCGCGGTACGTGCGGCGGCTCACATGTACAGCAGCGGGAGTACAGCCGACATGAGGCATTCAAGGAATTCACGACTTCCTGTGCATGGACCACAGCAATAAATGAGAAATGACAGAAAAAAATTTAGTTTGTTAAATTCAGAACAGAACATTTTGTATGTTTAATTTTTATTAAAATAGCTAATGTGGTCATGTAATTATCAAACAGAATAATTTTAAAAAAATTAATAAGTATTCCACTGCAGGATCATTAATCAATTTCTCTCAATTACATGTTTGATCAATTTCTGTGGCCTGCTTACAGGAGCCCACAATAATTACATACCATATTATATGGTCGACTTTATCAGTGTTTTAAACAAGCAATCAAAAGGGGGAAAATGTACAATCGAATAACCAAAGAGGGAAATGGTTAATTTATGTGATCCACCATAATGAATTAAAGCTCAGCATATCAAAGGATTAAATTCTGGCTATTATTATCGTTAACTCTGAGTTGAGGATTTTGATTTGTTTCTTCAATGGAAATAGCGCCCTCTGGTGGTAGAAATTGCAAATAAAACTGCAAAGGTATAGGAAAAACTCTTATTTACCCTCAACTTTATAAATGTATAATGCTTTGTTTTCACTAGTGTTTTCGTTTACTTTTACTATGGTTGCATTTAAAAGCCTCCCGGCTCTTCTAAATCAGTAAATCCTCTGAGCTAATAAGCTCAGTGTGTCAGATTTACCATCCGTGTTTGCTCTAGGTAATGTATACATGTTTCGTCCTGGTGACGCCTCTTTGTCACACATTTTCAGACGAGAAACAACCTGGTCAACTGCGGTGCTGAGTGTTTTAAAGGAGTTGCATCAAGAAACGAAGAGGCGGACAGGTGGGTGTAGATCCTACAGGACCAATCATAGCTGGTCATCAGGTCAGTACTTATCTGAAGGCTGCCAGACTAGACACTGATTTCTGATTTCCCTCTTGACTGAACTGAGATCCTGCAGTCACACCATGGTAAGTCCCTGCAATAACAACACGAACAAAGACTTTTTGAGGGAATACCCTCTATTTGATGCACTACTACAAGTACGAGATCTTGAGAATTAAGCTCAAATGATTTGCTTCTTTTTTTCATTTTTAGACAACCTACACAGATAAAGGGGAGAAGGTAAGGTTTAAATGATCTGAGGTAGATTTTGTGTTGCTTGGCAATCATTAAAAGCTCCTAAAGTTAATTTGTCTGTCTTCTACTTTGCAGCCCTTGAGGGGGCGATTTGTCAGATTTCATCATATCACCTTCTGGGTTGGCAATGCCAAGCAGGTTAGTACCCAAACTGGCCTTCACATACAAGATACTCGTTGTGATTTAGCATGCAGTGCATCACCTATCTACAGTCACTAAAAGGATGAACCCTTGCCTCAGGTGTCTGTAAATAATGTTCAGAGTAACAAGAATCTGATCACATTCCAGGCAGCCTCATTCTACTGTGACAAGATGGGCTTTGAGCCTCTGGCCTACCAGGGTTTGGAGACCGGCAGCCGAGAAGTCGTGTCACATGTCATTAAGCAGAACAAAGTATGGAGTTTAAATCATGCGTCTGAATTCAAAATGTTTCCACCTTCTGCTTAAGTACAACATCCTCTCATCTCTTTACAGATAATCTTTGTTTTCCAATCTCCACTAAACCCAGGAAATGAAGGTGAGTTTGATCCCCAGGACACATTAGACACTGAAAGACGACAGGCTGCGAATGTGATTAGCTGTGTGTCGGCTTTTCAATCATGCCTGTGTCATCTTTCAGAGATGGGGGAACACTTGATCAAACATGGAGATGGAGTAAAGGACATAGCATTCCAAGTGGAGGACTGCGACTTCTTGATCAAGGTAACCTGACAGAGGACAACACAGATTGGAAACACCCCAAACGTTTTGTACTTGATCAGCATAAGACAGTGCACGAAGGTGAAGTGGATTAGTATTGAAGAGGTATAAAGATGCACATATGTAATTAAGTCTCAGAAATTTTCTGTAAAGACTTCAGAGGTTTGTCAGAGGACGTCAGAGGACAAGCAGCATCATGAAGACCAAGGAATACAGCAGACAAGTCAGGGAGAACGTTGTGGAGACATTGACAGCAGAGCTACTTTGTGAAACATTTCCCTAAGCTTCGATCATCTAAGATCCAACTATTAGATGTGGGGAAATGGCATTGCACTGCTGTCAAACCTACCAGGTCATGGTCGTCCACCTCAACCGAAAGGCTGGGCAAGTAGAGCAATATCCGTAAGCATGGTGCGTCTGGAGGAGCTCAGATCCACAGTTCAGATGGATGTATCTGTTGACAACTATTTATGTTTTCTACAAACCTGACCTTCAGAGAGACTTAAGACTTTCTGTTGGATGAGCAACAAGATCACAAACACCTTGAGGAAGACAAAATCAAAACCAACCTTTTTTTTGCGGGGAGATTGATTGAACTAAATACAAAATAATCACAAAAGAAAACAGCTTAGAAGCTGCAGAAGACTTGAGACAGGGTTGGACACACGCCATCCAGCAGAACAACTTTAAAAGCTACTATCCAATGATACATTTATGTGTTAGAATAGCCCAGTCAAAGTTGAGACGCGAACCGAGATTCTGTTGCAAAACTTGAAAATTAGCTCAGCTTGTAGAGAAAGAACAGACAGAAACTCCGACGGAGATATCCCCACACTGTTTGTGTTGGTCTTTCACATAAACCTACGCCAAAGTTTGTGACTAATATAACACTATACAAAAACTTTCAAAGATTGTGAATTCCTTTAGTACGTCAAACTAGAAGAAATTCCACTGGATTTCCTAGTTAGACATTTTTAAAATACAGCTGCACATTCAATTACATGTTTGACCTCCAGAACCCGCAGGTTCACCTGCTTCAGTGAACTGCTTTCATGTTTATCTGATGCTTTGCTCTTGTGTGCATGTTGAAACAATCGCAAACATGGCAGCCTTGTAATACGTTCTACAGCTGCGACGTCCGCCTGAACTTTTTTTTTTTCGCAGTCAAGGTCAGTCGAGAGGTTGAGATAAGCTGACTCTGTTGGCTGTCAGGTCACCGCAAGGTCACAGAATCCCTGCTGAATCAATGCAGACACCAGTCTAGCGAAATGTTTCTGTCTACAGACGGGCGATTTGTTATTTAGCCACTGGAGGGCGTTCATAAACCGCTTCACAGGGCTTAGATACACCAAAACACTGTATATGTATATATACAGTGTATAGGAAAACACATGTCATGTGTTTTTACATCCCCACATCATGATGCTGCCACCACCACGTTTCACCATAGTCATACAGAGTGTTATTTTTCCACCACACAGTACTTTGCATGATAGCAAAAAATACTAAAAAAAAAAAAAGTTCAATTTTGTTCTGACCTGACCAGAGCACCACCTTCTCCCAAATGCCAGACTGTAAAAGAAAATTCTTACGGCTTTTTTTCCACAATGGCTGCCTTCTTGCTTATGTGCCACAAAGGACAAGATTGATAGTTGACTTCGTAGAACATCTGGATCAGTTCTGAGATTAAACGTCAAGCAGGTGGAGCCTTCAGAAAGCGGTTAGTTCAACTTTTGAAGGGTACGAGTGTAAAGCGGCAGAATCAAATTCACACCACACCTTCCATATTTGTCATATCAGTTTCTATTTGTGACATAAACAAATGTGAAATGGTGTACGAATACTACTCCCCCCCCTAGTTGATCACTCAGTCACCGTTGTGTGCTCCTGTTTTTCCAAAACCCCGTCCTACGTCATTCCTCGCTGACAGACAGCCCGGGAGCGAGGAGCTGCGGTCGTCAGGGAGCCGTGGGTGGAGCAGGACGGCAACGGCAAGGTCAAATATGCTGTGATTCAGACGGTACATAAAAGATGACTCACACACGTAAGCCTCATGTAGAACACACCGAGGAGTCTGGGACTGAATGAGGGTGTTGTGCGAAACGTTTTGTCCGCAGTATGGCGATACAACCCACACGCTCATCGAGTACCTGGAGCCCTACAAAGGCCTGTTCCTGCCGCGCTACAAAGAGCCTCTGTTTAGGGACCCTCTGCTGGCCAAACTGTGAGTCCTCACTGCAGCAAAAAGAAAAAAATATCATAAAACTGTAGCAAAATTGTTCTGTTCGGACTCTAGAATATACTTCTACTCTGCTTTGCATATATGTACATCTGGACATAATAAATATGCTGTCAACAATAATATATTGGGTTTACAGAGCCGGATTTACAAGTATGTCTGGGCAGGAGCCTGTTTCACTAAGGAAAAAATATTTTACTGATGCAAATTACAGAACATTAATAGGCAATCCTTTATGTCACCAGGCATGAATTGATGCATGGCAAGTGTAAAATATCCCCCAGCCAATATCTCTATGTTGTTCCCAAAGAAATTTGGCTAGAACTTTGTAATTTTCAAAAAGATTTGAGTATTGTTTGTATTGATCAACAAAATCCCAAAATATGAATACAATTCACCTAATTTAGGCCTGAGGGTTGAAGTACAATTTCTGTACTTGCTGCTCCAGAAGCACATTCGAAAGTCTGCTGTGGTAGAGTATACTGACATACAGAATCGCTGAAAACTCTTATATATTAAACTGTTTTATACTTTATCTATGCTGATGTCGTCCAATTGACATTGCGGTGCTGTGTCTAACTTCCTAATTATGCCCCCTTTTTCCCTCTTTTGGTGTTTTTTGATTACAAAATGTCCTAAATTCCCAGGTAGGATCTGACAAGACAGAAATATCATTCTTTTTCAATCACTGGAATTTTCCGGGAGTCCATCCATAATCGTTTCCGTTCACTCCTTTTCTCCGTAGTCCACCAACAGGTTTGAACTTCATCGATCACATTGTGGGAAACCAGCCAGACGACCAAATGGTGCCAATTTCCGACTGGTAAGTTTCGCCACAGGTCGAGGAGTCACTCGGGGGTAAAAAGGGACAAAGTAAACATTGCACTTGTGTTTGAGTGACATGTTTGGACACAAAAGCAAAAAAAAAAAAACCCCAAAAAACAACTGCTGTTTCACAAACTCAAAAGTCCACATTTTGTTCAGTAGAAATGATTTCTTTGTGCGTTTTCATCACTTTGTTGATGTTTCTCACCAGTGGCACGTCCAAATAATAGATAATACAGGCATTGGTTAATTAGAAAGTTGTCTTGTTCACAGAATTTGACATGAATTTGGACCAAAAAAAAATGCTTATTTGGTTGGCATGCAAAACACATGAAAATTTTACATTCTTCAACATGACTCATGGAGGTTGTGTGTGTGTTTGTGGTTCGGTTGGTCTAAGAACTCAGACTCTTCCTCATGTCCCAGGTACCAGAAGTGTCTGATGTTCCATCGGTTCTGGTCGATAGACGACAAGCAGATTCACACACAGTACAGTGCGCTGAGGTCCATCGTGGTGACAAACTATGAGGAGACCATTAAGATGCCCATCAATGAACCCGCCATGGGCAAAAAGAAGTCACAGATCCAGGTGCGGCTTATTGTTTCTCGGCCTTCCTTGTTCCAAACGAAGGATTGTCAAAGTTAGAACTGTTCGCTCTGTATAGGGGGTGTCCGAATATTTTCTCATGTGGCCCAAAATTATAAATAGAAAGCACTTAGAGGGCCACAAAGGGAAACTTTTGAAATAAATTTATTTTACAGCTCAATAACAAATTTTAAAACATTTCTCTCGCTGTCTTAATCTAGCAAAGCGCCCAACTCTGCTCTTGAGTAAAATCTGTTGGATGTTCTATTTATTGCAAAAATAAGATAAATGCAGAAATCATGGTTAATAAACGAGAACTATTTTTTTTGTTTTGA
Source organism: Poeciliopsis prolifica (assembly GCF_027474105.1). Lineage (NCBI taxonomy): Eukaryota > Metazoa > Chordata > Actinopteri > Cyprinodontiformes > Poeciliidae > Poeciliopsis > Poeciliopsis prolifica. The sequence goes on from NW_026562394.1 coordinate 8,057,873, forward strand.
GCCACTGGGGCATTTTTTTTTAAGTCATGGGAATTATTTCTGTAAAAACAAAAAACAAACAAACACATTAACAGATTAGATTTGCTCCACTATAGATTTGTGATCAGGGTCCACATAAACTCATCAAAATATGGACAAGCTAAACAGATGCACAGTCTTTTGCAACGCACCGACGTCCAGCATCTCTGTCCACAGGAATATGTGGACTATAACGGGGGACCGGGCGTTCAGCACATCGCCCTCAACACGTCGAACATCATTAAATCTGTGAGTGACCGACTGACAGGAAGGCTCAGCAGGGACATTCCCGACGCAGCTTTTCCATTGCATTTTTGTCTCCAACAGATTGAAAACCTGCGGGAACGAGGAGTGGAGTTCCTCTCAGCTCCTGACATGTACTACGATTCACTGCGGGAGAAACTCCAGTCGGCCAAAATCCAGGTGAAGGAGGACCTCGACCATTTACAGGTGAGGATGTGTTGTCTTTAACTCTGCTCTTCAACAGGGCTGTGTTGTTTTTGGTTGATCATTCATCAGTGACGTGTGTTTCCTACGCAGAAGTTGAAAATCTTGGTTGATTTTGATGATAAGGGTTACCTTCTTCAAATCTTCACCAAGCCCGTGCAAGACAGACCGACGCTTTTCCTGGAGGTCATACAGAGGAACAATCACTTTGTAAGTTACCAGTGAGGTAACCATTTTATTTCCATCCATCCATCCATCCATCCATCCATTTTGTTTACCTTATCTCTAGTGGGGTTGAGGGGTGCTTCTCCGGGCGAGAAGCAGGGTCACCCTGGACAGGTCGCCAGTCTGTCACAGGGAAACAAACAACCACACACATACACCGAGGGAGAATTTAGAGAGACCAACTAACCTGACAGTTATGTTTTCGGACTGTGGGAGGAAGCCGGAGAACCTGGAGAGAACCCATGCATGCAAACTCTGTGCAGAAAGGCCCTGGGCCGGGAATTGAACCCAGAACCTGCAAGGCAACAGTGCTTGGTTCAAGCCCAGTCCGGCCCTGCATGTGAGAAATGTATTCACGTGAAACATTTTTCTACATTCATTACTGCGAGATTATATCATCGAAATACAAGATGAAGCACTTTCACAACATTCGGAACAATTAGCAATAGTTAATGAAATGACTGTAGTTAAAATTGTGCTTTGTGTACGTGTGGGTAAGTTAGTCACCCTAAACAGATTGGATTCGCAGGCCTGTGGTCATTTTCCCCTCCTGAAAGACAGAAAAATGCCTGAACACCTGTTTGCAGCTCCCACCCAGTGAGAACTGCATCAGACCAGCCCACTTGTAAAAGCTCTGTAAATCTTTCACAGATGAATCCAGATTAAAAAGCTCACATCTACACAGCAAAGAGAGCAGGAGGGGGGGGAGGAGATCTTTCCTTTGGCTTTCACCCTGTGGCGTTTCATTTATGACACCCAGCACCCAATCCTGCCTGTCAGAACAGGCGCGTCTTGTCACTCTCTAGGGTGTGCAGATGTGGATGGAAAGGATGAAAGATGTGCGTAACTGGATATGGAACCACACCAAAGACTCCCTCAGACGAACCAGCAACACTTGATCTTCTGATTATTTGGGAAAATATTTCCACCACTAATTTGGGAAGTTCAGAGTGACTTATCTGCACCGGTGTTTCTTCATGTCTTCAGGGCTTCGGTGCGGGGAACTTCAAGTCTCTCTTTGAGGCCATCGAGAAGGACCAAGACGCCCGGGGCAACCTGACTGTGGTTACACCTGAAGGGAGGGCCAAAGCCTTTCGCTGATCTCCGACCAGACCGAGACTCACTCTGAGCGGCGAGGCTGCAGGCTGAACGACCGGGATGCGAGAAAACACTCACCACAGCTGCAGCACGTCCAACGCATTCGAGAGTGTTGAAAATCTTCATGTGACGAGGGCCACAAGCATTAGCCCACTCTGCTTCAATATGTTAGGAATTGTGTTTGGCTAAATAAAGAACGTCTTGTTTATATCTATTGTGTATGTGTGTTTAGGAAAGTGAAATGATACGTATTGGAAGACACCCGGGTGTTTTTACCCTCCCAGCCCCCCCAAGGAAGAAGACGGAGGCTAGCATCCTGTTTTTATGCTAAACACGTAGCCAAAGCCAGCAGCTACTTCGCTTAAAAAGAAAACTTCCTAATAAACAGTCAAAGTACAATGACTAAATGTGATACTCAAATGGTGGTAATTTCAATATAGCTGTGAACAGGGCATGGTTATCCGTTTTTTTCACTGTTTTCAGACGGCTAGCTATGCTGACGTTCTTAGCGAACATGTTTGAATAAATATCGCCGTGAAGACCAGTGAACACAGCAGACAGGACAGGTAAGTGGACGCCATCTTTTCGAGCGAGACGGATGTGCAGAACTGCAGAAGGATAAAGTGGATGCAAGATGTGTACAGGGCGAGGGCAGCGGTGGGGAAAGAAAATCTTGGGTAACGCGTCGACAGAAAGTTAGGATGTTTGCAGACGACACTGATCTGCAGCAGGTTGAAAATGTCTGTGAGATAAAGATTTATTAGTGAGGTCATGATGAATGTTGTGAAATTTTTGTTGTAATAAGAATTTAGATTTATGATGAAAACAATAAACTCTACATAGTGATGTTTAAGTACCCCAGAAACTAACTGCACTTTCTTTCTCCAGAGCAACTGAATATGTCAATATTTAAGCTAAGAATAAATGCAGGCGTTGTGTGCTATGTAGTGATAAATTAGATTATCATTATTGTAACTTAATATTGAACTTTATGCAATCAGTACATGTTGGAAGGCCATATGTCCCATCCCTATTGGGACATTTCCAGTGAAACAGAAAGAGTTTGGACGAACCGGAGACCAGTAGAAAAGTGAAACCGAAAGAGTTAAAAGGGTCGAAGGTTTAGAAAGTTTAGACGACTAAAAAATACTCCCATGGTTCTGTAGCAAAATAAACAAAATCAAAACTCAATTGTTTTGTATTTCAAAATAATTTATTTGCATATAATTGGAATGAAGACAGGTTGATATATTTGCGATGGCACCAGTCAGTTTCTATACAGAAACATTCACTCTATACAGAAATCTTTTCAAACCTGGACAAAAATGGATAAATATATTAGTAAATAAATATATTAGTGACATGTCACTATATTGAAATGTTCTATTATATATATAAAATACAACACTATCTTGTTTCTGGGTTTTGTTGTTCTCTTTTGTACACAAAGTATCCAAAATATACTGACATTATCCCTTAACGTTCTAGAGGGACCGCTTTTTCTTTCTTTTTCTCTTGACTATTACAAAAGGCAGTTTCAGCTCCTAATTCTTGCAACAAAAAAAAAACAAATACAAAACAAAAACACATTAACAACACAAAGAGAAAAATCTTGAACGAGGATGAAATCGTGCCAGATGTTCTGTGGTAAATGCTACTCTTCACATGCTGATGGTTGTGGGCTGGCTTGCACTAATACTAGGAATTTAAACTCATTTCGGTATAAAATCTTAAGGCCAAAGTGCTTATTACAATTCAGTCATTTCCATGTCAGTCCGTGGGACTGTTTGGGAACATTAAAAAAAAAAAAGCAAACGTCACCCCCTCCCATACATTAAGCTAAAGGCACATTCAAAGTGAGGTATTTGTAAGGACTAGAGGTGATAGATTCTGCATGATTGCCCAAAATTATTACCACGTCTATCTGAACATGTGCTCTCGTCGGGCGCTCGAAGAAACGCAAAGGAAGGGCGAGGAAACGAGAAGGCACTACGCATATCAGCAGGGTTCACTGAGTTCAAGATTAAAAAAATTTTTTTTTTTGCCTCTTTGGTTAGGCAGGTAAGAGCTGTTGTCGTCGTCGGGAGCTTCCTGATTTTAGTCTGACTCAACAAGGCACACGTGAGGGTTTTTGTAAGTGCTGCAGTTTCCACAAGTTCTTATTCAGCCGCAGCTGGTCTGCCCAAAAGTTACAAAAAAGTAAATAAAAGTAAAAACACTTTTACTTTTCATTATAAAAGTAAAAGTACACTCACTAAGCCTTTATTATTGGTTTGATCTCAGCTTATTTCTGCTGGAGTTAAGTAGAAAGTCCAGATTCAAATGTTGAAGCGAGACCAACTTTCTCCTTTACGGTTTAGTATTTTAGCAACGCACTCCCTCCCCCCCTCCACTGGTCAAAAAATCGGAGTAAGTGGTAACAACTACCTCAATTGCAATTGTTTAAAGCGGTTTTACACTTACAGAAACAAAAAAAACAACAACACGTTGACAGTTCATATTTCTTGAATTGAAAGTGTTGCCGAGTTCAAGGTGCATTTTCTTTTCAAATGCCAAGCGTTTCCTCCTGTACCGACATCAAGCTCTAGTAGAAGTGGTGCCACAGCACAGAATCAGACTAACTGATTAAAGTACAGTACCGTGCAGAAGTACTCATCCCCACATTACAGCAAACTTCAGTGTATTTCAACTTTTTTTTCCATTCTTTTATCTTTTTACAAACGGAGATCTTAATGGTGTGGCATGCATTTAATATTCAGCTCCTCTAAGCTCTGAGGCAACAGCTTTGAGTCTTTTATTGTATATGCCAATCACATTTAGTCAACTGAAGTTTGAAATTTTTCCCATCAAAAACAAAATGCTGCCGCAGCATGACGCTGCCACCACTGTGTTCCAATTTTCGTCCTATGTGTGCATTTTCGCTCACATGTTTGTTCCCTAAACGGCAGGACTTCTGATGGCCTTCTGGCCACTCATCCATGAATGCCTCAATGGATGATATATGATTTTTGAATCAGAATTTTACTAGCCGACTTTGGAAGCCAGTTATTAGCACCAGATTTCTGCGTTTCCATTACAAAGTCAAATTTGTCGATATTCTGCTAATGTCGAAAAATAGATACGTTTGTGATTGCTGTGTTTCTATGAAATAAGAAAGGGAATTAAAATCACAGATGAAGAATTCTGCTCACGTGATGAGTCAATAGAAAACATGCCGCGTCCTCCTGCTGCTAACTCCTCTCGTCATCTTCTTAATGTTTGCATTATCTGATCAACGACCGGATATTGATCCAGTTTCTGATTGTGCGACACTGTGTGATATGTCGATGTTTTTTTTTTTTTTTTTTTACGTGTCAAAACCACAATGTTTCCATTGCGAAATAAACCAATTTCGATACGGCCAAAAACCTCCTCATCCTAGCAGCAAAATGTTTTTTCGAAATTGCCGTGTTTCCATTAAGCAAATTTGTCTTAGAAATGCCAAATTTTGCCATTATATGGTCAACGGAAACACAGTTAGAGAGAACAAGGCCGAACACGTGCTCTTTTCCCCTCACCCAATAAAATCCACTGAAGTTTGAGGTTGCACCACGTGAAAAGTGAACAGATTCCACCAGGCGAACATTTTGCAAGGTACTGTTACATGACTTTACTCCAGTTGTGCTACAAAGCAATTACGTTTTGTTTCACAGGTTGTGGAAGACGAGGGGAAAGCGTAACCTTCGCAGCAAACAGCATGACGTCAAGGTGAGTTAAAAATAAAACCAAAGATGTGATCGCCATCCTCCTGACGAAGCCTCCGTCTGAGGGGCTCACCAGCACTGAAACAACCACTAGCAAGAGAAATGACAAAAAAAAAAAAAAAAGACATGATAATAGCTTGTAATGACCATCACATAATTCAGTCAAACCGGCTGGTTTTGAAGAACTAAAAACCTTGCAAACAACATCAAAAACAGAAAAGAGAAGAACAAAAGAAAAAAAGAAAAGAAACAGCTGCCATTACTGAAACAATGAAAACGAGGCTGAGCGACCTCAGAGGATGCTCGTCGTTTTGAGGGGGGCTGAGCATCGAAAAACTTCCTCTCTCCGTTTGAACAATCCGGACTGCCGAGAGAGGGAACTACTACCTGTTGAGTTTGTGGAAGCTACATAGGAATTTAAAACAAAACACTACAGCAGTACCTTTAAAAACCTCCCCTCCATCCCCCCACTCCCCTCTCTCTCTCTTTGTGTGAGGCGTGTTAAGAAAATCTGAGCTGAGGTAGGCTGGAGAGAAAAGCATTTCTCAGCTGAGAGCGGACTCAGCGAAGGAAGGCAGAGAAAGGGAAGTACCTCTACGAGAAATCAAGTTACTTTGTATTAAAAAAATAAAAATAAAGAGGACGTGATGCAGAGACGAAGTCTCACTTCATGCGGGCTCGACGCCCAAAGCAGGACCATTCGTTGGGTGGCGGTTGCTGAGGAGCTTGGGAAACTGCGACCATGTGAACAATCCTCCTGCGTCTGACCAGGAGAGTCGTTTCCCCTGCAACACCCTATCCTATCTTCGCACATTCAAATCATTAAGTATATATATTATATCAAATATTCTAGTTTTTTTATTTTTTTTAACAAAATGAAGATCATTTCACTATCTGAGGATGGGAATTCTCCTAAGGCAGCTGGGACTTTTGCTTGAGTGAAGGCGTGACTGGTGGGATTTTTGTAAGGACTTTTTCCGTTCTGGCTCCTGGGCAGCAGTGGGGACGAGACAGTTTCTCACACCCCAGACTCCTCTTCTGATCCTGTGGACACAATCGAATATGATTAATATGATAAAAACATCAACAACAAAAAAATGGACAAGAGTAGGATTGAAAACAGCGAAAAGCGCATGCATCGACTACAACGAGACAGCTGCGAAATGGTTGAACGTGGATTTCCACAAGAGGAACTGTCAAAGTTTTTTAAAAGTGCAAAGAGAAGAAACCACAGCTAATTGCACCTCTGAGCTTGCATGGAGCTGACCAGAAGCAAAACTTCAAAGTAGATTATTATGGGAACTGGGGGGTGTTGTTTGTGAACATAAACTTCATCTGGTAGGAAAATGCTTTCTTTTTTTGTGTCCTCTGTGAGTACAGATCTTTTTGAATCTTTGTCCATCAGCCATAGCATCAAATTTCTTTCCTCTGTGCCTGAGCCAAATGAAGGAGGAAACATTTCCCTTCAGTTGAGTATTTTAGGTTTTGTTTCATCCACCAAAATGTCTATCATTGGCTTTTGGGGACATTTAAAGGCAAAAAAAAAAAGTATTGAAGGGAGGAAACGAATTGATAAGAGTTTGAGATGCGCTAGGTGGCGCTGACTAGTTATGCTGTGCTTTTTCTACAGTAAGCAGTGCGTGAAGCAGTACAGGGTCTTGAAAATTGTGGACTTAATATTTTGAGGTTGATTGAATATTTTGAGTGTGTAATTGTTGCAAAATTTCCTGGATTTCATAAAGAGGTTTTATGTAGCTATTTTATGCAAGATATTTTGGCAATAACATCAATATCGGCCAAAATTAGTCATTTTTAACACATCGTTATCGGTCTGCTGAATGAAACGGGATGATAATTACAAACAGAGAAGCGGTGGTGCAGTCTCCAGTGTTTTGATATGTGAGGTCATTTCCACATTCACTACAGGACGGCAGATTTCATATAAATGATATAATTAATTAGCAAAATATCAAATCTGACCATAAATGTTCTCCAGGTGACATTATATCTGAAGTGACAGAGTAAACTTCATGCAGGGTAGCAGTTTTAAGTACATAAAAAGGATCCTTACCCTGATTATGTTTTATAGATTGGCAGTATAAACAAATGTCCGTGTTGCGCTCAGCAGAGGACCCCTGGTGGAACCTGCAGGGGGGCCTGTCCATTGAGGTCCCGGGCCCCATAAGCTGAGGCTCTGAGTGAGCCTGCTGCACCTGTCTCTGCCACACAACGTGAGCCCCCCCGCAGCACGGCCACTCCTCTATCCCCGCCGAGTCCAAGATGAGGGGCACGGGGAGCAGGGCCGGGTGCAGCTCTGGCGGCGGGCAGCAGTAGGCCGGGCTCTGGCCGTAATGAATGTGGATGCTGCGGTCGTCCTGGAGGTCCAGGCTCTGGTGAAAGTGAACGGAGGGTCCATCAAGTAGACAGCCCCCCACTCGAGGGGCGGGGGGGTGTCCGTGGCCCTGGTGGCAGCAGCGGGACTGCAGCTGCAGGGGGATCGGGGGAACAATGACCGGCGGTCCCGTTTGGTCGAGCTCCTGCCGCTCTGTCCCTGGGCTGGGTCGATCGGTGGGCTCTGGCTTTGGGCAGTGGCAGGGGCTGTGTTTTGGGGGGCACGCCGGGGAGTCTTTGTCCTGACCCGGAACGGAGGGGGCGGCCCCCTGCTCCTCATCTGAGCCCCTGCTCGGCCCCTGGCCGTGCTCCCCCTCCTCGTAGTGGTGATGTCTGTGCCGGTGGTAGTGGATGTGGCTGAAAACAGTCTGCGGCTGCTCCTCCAGGCAGCCTGCTTTGTTCACAACAGAATCCAGAGACTTGGGCCGGTTCTGAGCCGCGGCCTCCAGACTGTTCCTGCGTGGGGCGTGCCCACTCCCCACTCCGGCTGCCGGACCTGCCCCGAAGTACCCGAACGGATCATAGTCGCTGCTCAGAGAGCTGCGGAATGTGGACCAGCTGCCATAAACGCCCTGCAGGGACACGTCCGTGCAGTTGAGGACAGAGTCACTGGAGGAGCCGTGCCAGGGTCCCGAGCTGGAGTCACTGGCCGGCCCGTCCGCCAGGTACCCGCTGCGCTCCGTGTGGTAGCTGCCTCCAGAGCAACTCCCATCGTCCTGCCGGCCATTGCCCGCCACCCCCCGGCTCTGCGCCGCTACCGAGGAGCCGTGCTGCAGCCTGGAGCCGGATGCGTTCCGCTGGGCCTGACAGGAGGAGCGGTAGGTGTGGCAGGAGCGCCGCGACGCGTAGTGATGGGCGGAGGTCCGGCAGCCGGCTCCGAGCCTGTGGGGTCGCCCCGGAACGTCCACTGGGAGGTGGAACCCGCAGCTGGCGCCTAGCTGCCGACTGCTGAGGAAATGGAGGGTCTGAGCGTCCATAGGAGACGAGCCGCTGTAGTGGCCCAGGTTGGGGTAGGGTCCAGAAGGCCCGCGGGGGTAGTGGGGCCTCATGGAGAAGGGGATGGCGTGCTGGGGGAACGGGTGGCTGTGAGGGTTGCTGTACTGCTGCGGGTGCAGGAAGCTCTGGCTCTGCTCCGAACTCTGCTGGTTTCTGTTTCTCTGAGGCTGACGCTCCGTTCCTGAGGACGACAGACAGCAAGAGAAGAGAGAGGAAAGCTCTTCAGACAAAGTAGAAATAAATAATTTTAAAATTCCAAATTTGTTTCCTGGGTTTCGTACAAAAAAACCCCTGAATTTTAATCAGTGTCACCAACACACACAGTTGGTGACAAAAACACTGTACATTATATACTTAAGCTAAATTATGGAAAATCAATTCATGTATTAAATGTTTTGTAACTATTTTATTGGCGACGTACAAACAGGAGGAACATGCTCCCGTATAATGGCAGTCAGCGAGAGGTTGATCAATCCCAGGCTCAACTTGCTGCTGCCTTGCTGGCTTCCAAGCATTTGAATGGGAAAATGCGAAAATACAGCGATTTTAAAGAAAAAAATAATCAGAATTGGTTGAACTAAATAAAAAATAGGTACTTTATAGTACAAACCAACAGGTGAAAACAGCAATCCAAATGATCTTATCATTATATACTATTTTTCCACGATGACAGGTGAGCAACAAATCTGTGTCCTGACCCATGATGTTGTGCATGCAGAGAGGACAGGTGCGGTGCTGCATCAGCCAGGGATCCACACAGTCTCTGTGGAACTCATGAGCGCAAGAGATGATCCTCAGATTCTGGCAAAGTAGAAAGACAAGAGACAGATTTGTTGGTCAATTACCCACTAGGAACAGCAAACAAACAGCAAATATATTCATTCCCCTCATATTGTCTTTGTTGTATTTTATCAAGTCTTTATATGATTAAGACAGAGAAAGAAGTGAATGACTGAAAGAAAAACTAAGGATTCCTGAACCCTGATGAAAAAAAAAAGATCTTCTTGCAATTTTTACAAAAATGGCTGATTGGCAGGGGTGGACCTTCATGGGGGGCAAGAGGAGCCTTGCCACCACACCCCTTCAAATTTTAGGACTCAAAATTGCAATTTTTAACCTAAACTGTTTTTTTTTTTTTGTCAGGAATCGTCTTACAGCCTTCAAATTAAAATGATTCAGAAAATATTATAAATAAAAATAAAAGTTATTTTGTAACAAAATTACAAAATAACTGAACAAAAATGGACATTTGTACCTAAAACAAGTCTGTTTACTTGCAAGAGACAGTGAGACAATAAATGAATAGGTTTTTTTTTGTGGACATTTTGTTGTTTTATTTATATACATGGGGGATTTTCACATGCTTCACCCTCTATGTAAAAGTTTCTAGAGTCACAACTTTCAGTAGGGGATCAAAGTCTCCCACCTGAGCTGCAAATCTCTGCAGCTCCTCCAAATTTATATAGATGGCAGTGTCTTGGTTGGGTTGCAGTTGCGCTAAGTGTATACACTTCCTATTATTTTTCTCTTCCACTTAGCAATTTTATGCTTCTATGAGATAAAATTTCAATATCTTGACGTTTGTGGTTTTGATGCGTCAAAAAGGTATTGAACAACCACAAAGCATTTGGCAGGCTCTCTTTCTCCCTACCTGGCCGTCCTGAAACTCCTCCAGGCAGATGGCGCAGACGGGGCTCGAGTTAGAGCTGCTGGCCGAGCCCCAGGCCCCATGGTGGCGCTGTGAGCCGGAGCAGCTCTGGGAGCGGTAGATTCTGGTCTCCAGCCGACTGATGGCCTGCACTGTCTGCTGATGGACGGAGTCCTGGGCGCACAGCAGACGAAGACGGTCAGAAAAAGAACATCAACAACTTCTCTTGAGGAATTTCATCGCCCCGAAGAGCAGCGGCTGCCACTCACTCACTCACCCAAGTTCTGTTGGACTTGCACTTGTAGCGGAAAGCAAAGATCAGAATGATGGTGAGGATAACCAGGACGATGGTAAGCAGGATGCTCACATCATAATGCGGCTGGAGAGCAAAAGGAGGGACGCGTGTTAACCAGACCCACAGAATTTATTTTCTTTTGGACATCAGAAGACGTCCTGCTTACCCATTTGGGCTCCACCTTGGCCTCAATAACAACTGTGGCCTCCTCATTGTGGTTGACCAGATTCATCAGCTTCTTAGCATCCACTCCCTTAATCAGCACCACTGGATGGGGCAGGGAGTCCGTGTTCTTCAGCTGTGGGCGGGAATTTGTGCATTGGTCAGTTAAATGAAGAGCATGAAAAGTACAACTACTACTTCAGCAGATTGACCTCGGCATCTGCGATGGCAACGTCGCTGACGTCGAAGATAACAGCTTGGGCGCCCCTGTCCAACGCTATGCGAGCCTGAGGGAGAGACGTACGGTCAGTGTCACGTTTCAATACATGCACATCAACTGTTCTAAGGCTGAAACAATTAATCATAGACAGATTAATCGCTACAACTAATTTAGTAATCTGTTAATCGTTAACTAGTATAAGAAGAAGGCAATTTTCTGAACAAACCAAGACATTATTATCACGAATTAAGCTAAAACTGTTAAAAATAAAACATTCATTTTGCATTTGTAAATAGATTTGAGTCAAAACTCCTCAAGCGGTGTCTCTTCAGCTTCACCTGGTTCAGATTTACCAAAGGAATTGCATTTTAGTCAGTAAAATATTTATTTTCTAATTTCTAATATAATAAAATATAAGTAGCAATAGGAAAAATGTGTCAAATGTGTCATTTTTAAAATCTGATTTATAGCTTAGTTGTTAGAATAATCGATAGATTAATTGATTTTAGTAATCTATTAATCTGATTAATTAATTACTAAAATAATTGTTAGTTGCAGCCCTACCCTGTTTCTCTACTAGCCTAAGTAACATCTTGCTTTCCACAGGTTGACCTGCAAAGCAAACAGATGCATCTGTGCCAAATCCTCACTAGGTGGCAGTCATGTCAACGCGATAACAGTCCCATTGGATCTGACAGGACAAACCGACCCAAGTCCCTTCCCTGGCCCAACACAGACTCAAAAGAACAATAATGGCCTAACTATCTTCTTAAGATCTTTTACAGACTGAAATCGAGAGCGGATCATTTTATGGCGTGAAAACAAAAGCCGGACATGATGTGTCCAATATCAGCCCAGCATGCAAATAAGGACAATTTAGCATTCAAAAGAGGCTCTACAAATCTGCTCCTCCACCTCACTGTTTTTTAAATTTGTCCCAGCGTGTGATTTTCAACGCGATAACAGTCCCATTAGGGCAGGTTTGCACGGTTTGCTCTTCTAAAAGCAAACTGGGTCCCCAAAAAATATTTGAAATAAAAGCAGCGAAGAGTTGAAATCTCGGGGCATTTTGGGATGTAAAGGTTGCAGCTGCAGTGCGTTCATACAGCTTAACTGATTTCATGTTGCACAAACTGCCATGTGTTTATCATCACTCCAGGCGATCTGATCGACACAACAGTTTTTCTTAAAAGAAAGTGTGGTGTGCTTTAAATTTTTTCCGTTGTTGCCATTAAATAAAATCTAGTGCAATTAATTCAGAACTAATAGCTAAATTATGAGTCCACCAGTTTGCAATTTTAGTTCCTCTGCACCCTGAAGCATCATCCCGACTCTGAAACATGTTGATAGTTGCTTCGTACTATGGGCATGTCTTTTTTTCTTCCCCCTAACAAAGACACCAAAACATTGCTTGAAGTTCACCGATAAATCAGCCAGAAAATAAATTGGCACCAATTTATTTATTTTTTTTAAGTTTGGGAGATTGGAAATGAGCCAATTCTGATCTTATTTGACTGACAGACTTGCTCACATCTGCAACCGAGCAGTTAACAACAATCACAAGTTATTCATTGCCATATTTAGTAACTTTTCAGACAAAAATAATAATAATATTGCTCAAAATCAAAATTGCAAAGTCAGGTTTTTGAAAGACCGATGCACCCCTATAATCATACTGCATAGATTAGACCTGAACCACAAAGTATGCAGTATTTTGCAAATAATCAAAGCTGGTGGAGATATACTCCAAAATTTATTTGCTTAATAAGATGAAATATCATTCAGTTTGCCACTTTGAAAACCATACATGCTTTTCGATCCATTTCCCAAATTGTTCTGCTTTCCTACATGGCAACACACTCAAAAATACCTAAGTGTTAAAAAGTTAAATGTTTCTGAACATGTCTGAAGACACTGACTGCCTTTCTCTACCTCTACAAGGTGAAGTAACCTTTAACCTTTAATGGAAACGTTTCCCAGAAATGTCCACATCAAGAAAACACTTGGATCCAGAAGTGAGCAAATGGAGATTTCAAGATGTTTCTTTGAGAAAAACAATAATAAAAAACTGCAAGTCTCTAAGATCTGCTGTCAGGCAGCATCAGCGCGCCGCTTCTGAAGGATGTTTTTTTGACGCTGAGGCCCAGGACAGCTTTTGGCAGAAGTCTGCGCGAAAGCAAACGGGAACCGTTTCATCAATGTCTCATCACATGCTCTTCAGTGTCTGACATCTGCCAACGCTTGACGAGGACGAGACGCGAGTCGAAACACCTCATGGCCCCGGTCAAACCCGGCCCTCGGGAGACGCCGGCGGCATTCAAAGTATTGACCAAGCTTTTCATGTCAAAACGAGGTCAAGTGGCTTGCTAGCCCTCTGTTGCAACAGCCTCTCCCCTGTTTCATCAGAATAGTAATCTTAGTGCATGCTGAGGCCTAAATGAGGTGCGGCCACATAAAAGGATTTTTTTTCTTCAAAGCTGCTGTTTGACATGTGGGAATTTGCTTTACCTGGGGTTCAAAAGTCCAACGCGCACATACAAACAGCTCAAAAATATATCATCACACACTTCCTAAACGACCGCTGTGGTCTTTTTATATCTCGGCATTAGTAGTAGTGGTTCCAGATTGTGGTTGCCAAGCCATGTGGTTCCCCAGAGCCGCAGATCCGGAAACAGGCAGAGAGATCTCATTACATGATTAAAAGGAGATATATTTAAACTTTAATGGTGCAGAGAAAATGGACGTCCAACGCTAACAAGACCGTTAAGAGGGCTATCAACACGGGTGTTTCGACATGTCCGGGTCCTGCCACCGGGTCCGGAGCTGAAGCAGACATGGCTGCGGTTGAGTAAACACTTATCCTCATGAGGAGCAACCTGACACATATGATTACACACTGTTTGGCAATGCGAGCAGGAGCGACTGCAGCGTCGGAAATGACTGCGGTTTTACGGAGCAACACAGCAAAGACGTCATCAGCGAAAAAACTAACAAACAACAAGCAAGCCGCAGCGGCCTGCTTCCTATTTTAATGCGATGTTTTTGATGGAGGGGCAGGGAAAACATGAGGCGGGGGAGCGGAGGGAGGGCAGGGCGGGAGAGGAGAGCAGCTGTAACTTCTGCGAGAGAGAAATGAGTTCAGCTGAGGTGGTGGTGTCGCAAACATCTGAGGAAACCCAGCGGCAAACCCCGTTCGGAGCCAATCATTTGGCACCAGGAAGGCAGAACGAGGCATGTGAAGAAAAAAAATATATTTGATGTTATAAAACAGAGGCAGCTCCATATGCAGTGATTCTGATGCCGAATCTGCTTCGAGGAATCACAATCAACTTCTCAGCTTTACATTTCCTACTGTACTGTCAAGACTAGACAAGCTCCCATCGAGGTATTTTCATGTCAATGCCGGTGTCAGCAATTGTTGAACGTTTCTTCTGAGCACTTTAACAAACGAAAGAGACGAAAATGAAGGAAACTTGAAAAAGAGCATTAAAAGTGAAAATAAGCTTGTTTCTGTATTCAAGGCAGTTAAGCTTCAAGGGGAGGCATTTCGTACTTTCCAGGCATAAAGTGCTACTTTATAGCGCAATAAAGTAACTATGTTACTTTCAATTGACATAAAAAAAAAGCTCTGATATGAAGCATGACTTAAAAATGTGCAGTTCCACCAGGTGTTTGCCAATTGCTGCTGCCACTAGCCTGGAGGAGTTTTGTGGAAATAGAGTGGCGCTTTGTACTATTTTAGGGACCTCTAAAATAGTTGCCATCTCATACATGCATGAAATGATGAAAGCAACACTTGAGGTATGTTTCTGAAGAGGGAATAACATTATAACGTCATATAAGGTCAAAAAAGTACGTTTTACATAAGAGCCCCCGTTCAGTGTGCAAGGCAGCCATATTGTGTTTGGGTCAATGGGCATTCCCACTCCAGCAGACATCTTTTTACTTTCTGAGTAAAACATAAAATACACATATTCTTTAACTAAAGATGTAGTGCATGTAGATTTAAGTCTGAGGCAGTGTTGTAGTCAAGACCACCTAAACCGAGACCCTATGCTACATGGCACATTAAAATGTGAAATATGATCAAAATTGCTAATTAAATTGATCTGAAAGAGTCACTTTCCCATAAAAAACACCAAGATATTAAATACTTAAGAGCACTTTGAATAAAAAACACCAAAGAGCAATGTGCATGCTCTGCGTGCCCTTTTGTTCTTGTGTTTTATTTATTTGATAAATAAATATCAATGTATATAATTAAGTAAAAATAATGATAGCTACTGAAATGTATGCAGAACAACAAGAACAAAGAATGGCTCTCAGAGAGGCTCCAGTCCTGTCTTCTTAGTAAAGAGAAGTCAAGAAGCAAACACAAAATTGAAAAAAAAAAAAAAAATTTCTATGCAGAATTGCAATGTTTGATTCGTTTCATCTTTACACTCAAAACCGGCCAAAACAAATCCACAACAAACTACGAAACTGTTTTAGAACAACTCTAATCGGCTGCGTTAAATGGACGAATTAAAGCCTGATTGATGCCTTTTATCTTGCGAAACGTTGGACTCGCGGCGGCTTCGAGCTGCTGCAGAGACGGGCCGGTGGAAGCAGATGACTCACACAAACAAGCCAGCCCTTAAATCTCCGTATTAACCACAGCGCAGCTTGCGTAAACATCAGTCGGAGCCAGTGATCTGCCCTCCGCAGCTGTGGGTGGCCTTCCCCTGGACCTGGCGGGGCTGTTTGTTTACAACCCCCGGCAAAGTGCGGCCTCCCTAAACGGGCACACTGTGAGCCGAGGCCTGGCATCGCCGCGTGTTGTTGACTGAGCAGAAACAAACGACGCCGCTCTGATGTCTTTATTGCAGGCGAGCGTTTTCCATCGCCTGACAAGATGCTTTGCTTGGTAAAAATGTCAGGGTTTGTCACGGGCTTAATGTGGAGCGGATGACAGAGCCTTGGAAGTTCTTACCTCAAACTCTGTCCGTATTACATCGTGACTAAAAGAAGGAGACACACTATCCACGCTTTCCTCCTAGCGCCATAGAGTGTGTATAAACAATTGGCCTCGCAGGAACCTCTGTATTATCAGGGCGATTAATCGCATTAATTCTGATTAATCAATTACTGAAATAACCGTCAAGTAATTGAACAATCGATTTATCGTTAACTGGACTGTACACTTAAAAAAAAGCCAACAACTGATAGAATAACAGCTGTAATTAAACAAAACCTTCACAAAAACAAACTTTGCATTTGGACGTTTTAGTTCCACCCAGTTCAGTTTCATATGTATTGACATCGTCTAAATAAAGTCTCCAAAATGTGCCAATTTTTTATTTGATTAGTCTTCAGAATAATTGATGGGTTAATCGATCACGCAGATAATTGTTAGTCGCAGCCATAATCAACATGTAGAATTAAAGCACACACATTTTAAGCCCCTATTTGCAGATTTTTTTAATAGCAGATTTTGTGTAATCCTTTAAATTTCTTATAAAAAAAACTGATTTGATTTAAATTAAATATCCAACCCGAAATGGTGAAAAAGTAAGACATTTCCAGCCAAACCTGCAAGCTCTAATGAGATTTCACTGCAAACCAAATGAAAACATTATTCTTCATTTTAAGGGTGGGTGATATGATATTTTGTCTATGATCGTCCAGAGTGAAAATGATACAAAAGACAATAAAAAGATATTATTTCTTTATTTAGTGGGTGGCTGGGTGGCTGTGACTGAATGGCATAGCATTCATAGTGCCACAAACACTGCTCTTGAAAAACATTCCCATTGGAAACTGGCTTCTTTAAGTCGCCACTTAATTAAAACAGGTGAGATTTAATCTGCACACAGTAACTCCATTTAATCAAATTTTCAAATTGACTGTTTCTTGATGCTCTCTTTGAACAAACATTGGACATAATTGCAAAAACATTTCTGGTAAAACTGTCGACATTAATTGAAATGCACTGAATTACATGTTTCACGATAAACGATACAATAAATGCCCACCGATACTTCATTCGCCTCTAGGAAAAACAATAACATAAAAACGGAGCAGAACCCAAACTTTATAGTTCCTCTGTAAACTTCGGTTCTACGTCCCTCATCATGACTCCCACATCAGACGTTACACTGCAGGGTAACACGTGTGGCAGGAAGGAGTGAGAGTGAAAAAGGTAAAGGGAAGAAGGGAGCAGTCGGGGCGGGAGAGGAGCGAGGCACGCAGCGCTGCGGCGCCGCAGCGTTCTGGTGTCTAATGACAGAGTAAGGAGCTCAGGGCCTGCAGGTCTGAGGCCGCCGCTCTGCTCTGTCATTTCTCCACACGGCCACACTGGAGTCATTACTTAGGCGCTCGTCGGTGCACCACGTGGATCAACGTGGGGAGGAGGAACCGAGGGGCCTCGCTGATGACAGAGGCCGGCAAGCAGGCGTTAAAGCAGGTGCACTTTGTGACAGTTTTAATAGTCCGTCTCTAAATCGATGCAGAGTTCACGACAAACCTCCGAGTGCTCAGCATTTCTGTGTGTCTGCTTATGTAACGCTTATTTTCACAGCAGCAGGTCAGCAAAGCACCGGTATCGACTTTCTGACGGGCTGGTTGACCCGTCCAGCGAGGAACAGTCAATACGGCGCCTTGTGTAAACTGTTGGCTGAGCTGCTTCAGCTTTTATTCTTTTGGTTCGTTTAACCTCAAAGTAACAACAGCTGGACTCAAATCGGAGCTTTTATTTAACACACTGAAGAGAAAAACGATGCTTCTTTAGCCCAACCGTAAAAAACAACAACAAACACATCAGTTACTTGATCAAAACTATTTGAAAGGAGATTAAAAAATATATTTATATTATATTCAATTGAAACAGCATAGTGGAAAACCTCTTCACGTTTTTGTTACAACTAGGGATTAATAGTGTATCAATCATCATTAATTGTCATTAATCTATAATTGAAATAATCGACAATTCATTTAGTAGTTGGCAATTACTAAACGAGACTCAAATGAAAAGGCCATTTGTTGAAAAGAGCAACAATTATGTAAAAACTTTACATATTTTTTTACATTTTGCATTTAAGATAAAAACACCTTTTGCCTGTCAATATGTTTTACTCCAAAGTCCTCAAGTGTTTTTTTATATTTACATAGTTCAAGTTTATTTAGTTATTCCATTTTAGGCAATAAAGATGTTAAAAGAGGAATTAATTTGTTTATTTCCATATTTTAATGAATTTCATGAACAACCTGCAGAACGTGCCAAATTTTTTCCAGATTAGTCGTCAGAATATTCACTAAAATAATCAATCACTAGAATAAACATCAGTTGCAAATGAGAACCCTTCATTTGTTCTCATTTGGATTCTGTGTGCGCAAAATAGCGTATGACTATGAAGTGGAAGGAAAATGACACTTAAAAAACTTTTTACAGACAAAAATCTGAAAAGTGCGTCATGCATTTATTCTCAGCTCCTGTTCCTTCCTCAGAAGGAAATGGAACTGCAACTAATTGCGTTTTTCTAATTTGTTGGCTAAGGAGAGTGAATACTTTAGCAAGGTACTGTAAGTAATAACATCAACGTGAAGGGGGAAATACCTCGTCAAAGCTCACGTATGCAGTTATTTTCCAAAAGGTCTCTTTGATCGTTTTAGTTTTTTATGCTGACATGCATGTATTTCGCTAAAACCATTACAGAGCGGCTGCTGCATCTCAATGCATAGGACTTACGCCTGTAAGAGGTTGAGAAAGGCGGCCAAAGATCTGAGTTGGCATGTAGGTGTGAAGTGCAGCCGCCCCATTATGCTCAATGACTTTCTCTTTGCTACAATACTGCGTTGTAAAAATATAAGAAATTCAGTTCCAGTTTATTTCTTCAGGATTGTTTCAAAAGGGGTGTACATTTCAGATACCAAGAAAATATTTCTGACTACTGATTACTGTTTTAAAGGAAAATTACCTTTAAAACTCGAAGCTGGTGTGACAAACACGGTTTCTGGACTTTCCATCCAATGCAAAATCTCCTACTCTTCGTGGCAAATGCAAGCAGAGTGTAATAGAGGTAAAAATCTGATATTTCAAACACCTAATAGCATCTAGTCTTAAATATATATGCATGTATTTGTGGACATTAATCCTGCAGCAGTTTTGCATTTCAGTGACTCATCCTGATGACGCTAAATCTCACTGCTCTTAAGGATAATCGTGTTCCATGTGTTTGTTTCGTATTCCATTCGTTTTGGGACTAAATGTAAATACTCTGCACAAATCTCTCACTTCGTAGCACCTTGCACTGAAGACGAGACCAAGCAAGTCGTTTTGAATGGAGAAAGAGCCGCTGAGTAAGGAGCCACCGACAGAACAGGACCACAGATCCAAAAGCTGAAATTCTCCATCTCTGTACTGACATTTTTTTCCCCTCTTCCTTCAGCAGAGTACAGCAAAAAAAAATAAACACGACGTTTGCTCTAAATATCGTTTATGATGTTTGGAGGCTGCATATTTCAGTCTAAATTGCGTGTGAATAATCGGTGTACGTTTGTGAGATTGCCGTCCGCTCGTTACCGGCTGAGCAGCAGCTACGCTGGTTGAAGGCGGGAAGGGAAGGGTGTGGCCCCGCTGGGTATCTATTACTCAGAGGAGCTCTTTGATGTGGGGCCACTGTAATTGGGGGAGGGGCCCGTGAAGTGTATGAAGAGGAAGGAATGGGTGGAGGAAGGGGAAAGAGGCAAGTCAAGGCAGGTGAGCAGATTCTGCCTCTCAGGGAAAGTTTTTAACGCTGGAAAGGGGGAGGGCTCTGAATCACACATTCCTACTTTCAGTTTGCGTTCATCTCACACAAACAAGAAAGAAAAAAAAGAAGAAATGAAATGAAATCCAGAGTCAGGGCTCGACCGTCTTTCTTCACCTGCACCGGCAGCGGAGGTCATTTAGGGGCGTCCCATTAGCCGGCACAGCTACACACATTTGAAATGCAAAGCACAAGGTGACAAGAGGGGGGGGAAAAAAGAAGAAGAAGAAGAAAAAAAAGCCAGTAACATCTGATACGCTATCGCTTGCTAAACACATCACGGCAGCATCAAAGAGCCGAGCAGCGAGCGAACGCGCACCCGTACCCTGAGGGGCATGTGTGGGACGGATCAGTTTGGAGTGTGTGCCAGCAGCAGGAGCGATGATGGAGCCGCGAGACTCATCATGTGACCCACACATCCTTCAGAGAGCCCGCTCCCAGGTGCGGTCAATCGAGGGTTAAACAGATGGCAGAGGTGTCAAAAAGAACAGAAAACCACTTTAACGAGCTGAGCTAGAGTCCTGATTTAGCTGTTTTCACAAAACATTAGCATTAGCTTTCTACTGCTGTGGACAAAAAAAACCCCTAATTCGATAACATTTTAAGTGTTTTACACAAGAATCAAAGCGTACAAAGCCTCACTTCTTGGGTTTAGTCAATTGTGGTTCTGGATTCAGAGAAACTGTGAAAAAGCAAATCAGCAAACTGCTTGTTCATGACCTTCAGTTTGAGCTCAGGATACAGAAGCTGATGCTACTCAACAGTTGGGACGTGTATGAAAACATGAACTGATGAAGCGTTCAAATTAAGGTGTCATTCAAAACACTTCCAGTAGGGGGAACCAAAGACAGGATTTCTATTTTTACACATAGAAAACTAATGTAATCAAACCTGGCAGAGAGACTGGCTGCAACTAATTTATGTTGTGCTCTAAAAAAAAAACTTGGATTTACAAAGATTTTACCTTTTTGACTGATTAAACCAAACTGACTGAGTTATATGTTAATTTTAAGATTCCATGCAAAAGAATTCATATTGCTCTCGCATTGAAAATCTTTGTTTTACGTAACAGAAACTCTAAGCAGTGTTGCATTTTTATGTTGCAAATATTACACATTTTTCTATTACAAAAGGGGAAAAAACCCACAATTTTGTGCAGTTACAACACACTTTGCCATCATTCATGATCATCATGATATGAAGAACAGATCAAACTTTCCACTGATTCTCATTTGGCTTTTGGTCAGGACTTTGACTGAGCCATTCATTGGAATGTTTTGATCTAATCCACTCAGTTGTACTTTCATGGTTGTTTTCTTGCTGGACTCTGATGTCTTTTGCCACCTCTAATGGCTTTTCTTCCACCAATTAACTGTCCCTGTCCAGGCTGAGAAAAAATTGCCCCACAGCATGATGCAGCCGCCATTGTGTTTCAATGTGTGTTCAGAGTGATGTGTCCTTTGGCCAATAATGACTTAGACTATGATGTTAGAAAGGTGTCGATATTCAGCACATAGAGAACTCAGTTCAGAACTGCACAGCATTCTGGGGGATGTAGGCAGAGGAAAGGCTTCAGCTCTCACAGCAAGCTAAGCGAGGGTTGGCGCATCAACTAACTCATTGGCTCTTTGGTCACCTAGCAACAACCTGTTGAGTAAGTTGCACAGCAGCAGTTTTATGTTTCACTCATGACGAGTTAAAAAATGAAAGACAACGACGTGGAGAAGTTACGCCACCAGTTTTCAATATTTCAGATAGTTAAAACAACAAAATAAGAATCTATAACTATTAATATCCACCACTATAATACCCTTATATCGTGAAACGTTTTTTTGGCCACACTAAGCACCCCAGCTCTACTTGGAAGCAACAAAAAATAAATAAGAAAACTTGGTAGACTTTAAGGGAAGTTGAGAAAGAGTAGAGAGGAAGAGCAGGCTCATTGTTTTCTGATCAAGCAGGGAAACACACACACTCTCAACTCTCCCACTGACATTTTCCTCATACCTCCCCGTACACACAGAGGGTATTTTTGAAACCCCAGCTGTAAAATTTGCCACACGAGAAGCCACCCGAAGCCAGAGAGGAGCCGCTATCTCTACATTGTCGGCGCTGAACTCAATCAGAAGCTCCACTCAGGAGTAATCCTCCTCCGAGTTGAAAAGGACACCCCCCTCTTTGTCGTCCCCGTATCGGTGCGTTGATGCATTCCTGTAATGCAGCACGGATGAGAGCTCAGACCAGAGGAGGCAGCGAACGGAGCGCTGCCTGATTTCTTTGTAGCCGGCTCTGACAAACGGGCGTCGACACGGAGACTCGGGGGAAGCCAATTAGAGGGCCTCTCCCGGCTTTTTAAGAGGCAGATAATGTTCTTGTTTTCATAAAGCATCCTGTTATTTAATCAGGCCTGTAAGTGAGAGCTTGACACCCCCCTCCCACGGTGCTGAGCAGCATCCCTCCCTCCCTCGTCCTCTCTCTCTCTCTCTCTCTCCCATCATTCCTGTCCTGAGTCCTCCATCTCATTCAACAGCTCTTGTAAGCCTCCAGGAATTCACTCTTGGAACAGGCCGTGCACAGAGGAGCGTGTCTCTCTGCAGAGCAAACACACGTACACAAACACCAGCAGCATGCTGACAACCCCGCCACACACACACAAATACAGGGTCTCTGTGAATGAGGCTGACCTAGATACAAACAAATTCACAAAAAAAATGAACCAATTTGTTTGTTTTTATGATTGTATTGCTCTATTCATTACATGGACAAGTGTTCAGAGATTTTCTGTAATCAGCAGAGGACATGGAGATGTGCAGCTTTGTCTCTGGCAAGTTTCATTTGAAAAACAATAATGTATCTTAAAAAAAAAAAAAAAAAAAAAAAAAAAAATATATATATATATATATATATATATATATATATATAAAACAAGCTTTCAGACCCTTACTAACAAAAGTGTTGAGCATCTAGATGGACAAAGATAAATTAAATAAAAATAAAAGCAAAATCCAGTGTCAGACTGGAAATAAAACAGAAGTTATTCCAGTTATTATAAATCTGGTGCAAAGTTCAGGTAAACACTGGTCCATTTGTCCAGTATTTATAATGAGTATTCATCATTTTAACGAAAATGCAATGTCTGTTATTGGTTTTCACAACTGTTGACTATGTGACGTGTTTATGATGCTCTTTTATGTTTTTACCACGTGAAGCTCTTTAACTGCTGGTGAAATGTGCTACGTAAATAAACTTGATTGATTGATTGACTTCATGGAAAAGCTGCAGGCTCGTCGTCTTCATGCTCCTGCTCTGGGCCAGACTCTGGTTCCAGCATGCGAGGAAGCTCAATAGTTGGCGACGTCTTTAATAAACTCTTTAATGAAACGTTCTGCGACCTGGAAGGGGTCGCAGAACTTACCACATATAAAAAGGCTGCAGCAGAAACACAGAACAGGGAACAATGATGAGTCTGTGGAGCTACAATACCAAGGAAGACCAAAGAATGACACTTCTATTTTATATAGACAAAAAGCAAATGATTTACATGCGAATAAGAAGAATTTAAAAGCATGATGCGTCTACTTTAAACTGAATATTACCAAACCAATTTTTTTACCCATTTCTTTTCCCCAACTACGTTTTCACCACATCCAACCCGATTAAAAAAAGCAAACGAAAAGGTTTCTCTTTGTCAGTCACTCCCACAACTGAAGTGGGCCCAAGGATGCTGGAGGGTCTCGTCATGCTGGAAACAATGAAGGCTAAAAGGAAATTTAGAAAAATCCGCTAAAGGAGATGACAGTCGGTGAGCCTCAAACTAAATCCTGAGTCATTACACAGATTACTGCAAACACAATTTGCTACTTAGCTATGCCTTTGATGTCCTCTGCAGTAATTGCTCGCCAGCCAGTGGAAGTGGTGATCAGCAGACACACCTCAAGAATTAAACGGTGGAGCAAACGGTTCGGTTTTTACACAACTTCAGATTTGTGCAGCACTGTTGAATCTGGATGGTTGCAAATGGGTGACAAACACTTTTCTAAACCGGCTGACTTTTTTTTACTTTTTTAAATTGAGACGTCAAAACGACACAAATCCAGGTTCAACAACCAAGTCAGGAGAAAATTCTGATACATCGATTGCTGATTTAAAATTGTGAAACTCCTGGAATTCTGTGAATTAGAAGTGAAACGATTACCACTTTAAAGTTTACCTATAATAGAATTTGTTCAGATTTAACACAGGAATTCTTTGATCCATTCTCTGTTAATGTTTGAAGGCTCAAATTAAAGCCTTCAAACTCAGAAACTCCTTTCTTACATACAAATACCATAAAATACCACAAACCTTGTGATTCAAGTTAAGTCACCTTTGTTAAAAGCTTAGATTTTTGGGCTGCCTGCAATGTTTCTAAGAGTTTACTGACGTTCTTTCTTTGCCTGATGCAGTTTGATGAGTGTCTACTTTCTTAAAGGCCTCAAAACAGCAGACAGAATAACACAGAACTGCCTGCAAATCTTCCCAATAAGAAGCTTAAAGTTTAATTTAATGACCCTAAACCAGTCAAATGCCTGCAATGGGTAAGGCTGTTCAGAGAAGTCGGCTCGATGGTAAGAACTGAGAAACCCAGGAGCCACTGTCCTAGATCAAACATCTAAGCTTTAAGAATACATCAGAAAGTTACCCTGAGGGCATGAAGTGCTCTGTGAATGTCTTACACCAGGAGAACTGGCAGACAAGGAGCTGGGATGTAAAGTGGACCACTTGAGGATTTTTCAGTGGAACGTAATTTTAAGATATTTGCAGAAAATCCACATATTTGCTAATTTATTTGTAGAGTGTATCAAAAACATTTGCATCTTCGGATGCTGAAATAGAGAGGCAATTCTACTGGCTGGCATTTGAAAAGGTGCCAGTCCAGGAGTGCCATTTCATTCTCATTGGCTTTACACCATAGAAGTGAAATAAGGAAGACTGTGGATGTTCTGCAGTAGTGCTGGGATGCATTCCTACCAATAACTTCCCGGTTCAGTTATTGGTAGGCTCCAGAAACAATCCAGCTTCTCACGCTAGGCTTCACAATACTGGCACTCAAGGGAACGGTGGATATGTTGATATTACTACTAGGAAGAAGGTTAATAGGAATGTTGAGGGTAGCGCCTGGCTGCACTCTAAGAGCAATAAAATCTCTAGATATTTTGCTAATTTAAACAAAACTGGTAGGCATGATATGTAAGTATGGTCTCATCTTCTCAATTGTACCCAACTGCTACATTAGGGCAAAACACAGTAGTGTACCATGTTTTCTGAAACCCAGGGCCAAGTCCTCCTCTGAGTGGTATAATCTGACTTTACAAATGTTGTAGCCTACTGCAGCTATTCTCATACTGTTCTTCGTGGCTAATAAACATATATGCCATGCAAATCCAAGTCTAAATCACATTATTGTTTTCCAGTAAGTTTCATCCGGCAGAGCCTCACTGTCTGCCCTGTGAATGTGTTTTGTCAAACTCTTGTTAGAGTGGGTGGGTGGGTGGAGGGTTCACTTGGCACAAGCCCACCTGAGTCAGTCAAACAGGGTCAGAACAAGAACTGGCCGTGTCCGCCAGCAGGGATGCACTCCCAGGTCCGGCCAGTTTGACCTGAACTCTAGGATTTGCTCTACTTCTCCCCTGAGGATGAAGTTGCTGTTAAATCCAACTTGTCCACTTTCTATTTTACTTTCTTCAGAAGTGTAGCATTGTCTTAGCCTCAGGAAAGCCAAAAAGAAAGGCAGAAGTTAAAGGGACAGAGATGAAAAGGGAAAGAAAGAAAAGAGTAAAGAGACAGGGAGTCTGGGAAGGGTGAATGAATATCAGGAAATGTCTTTTTTTATGGGAATGTCTCACTTAATCTCATAAAGGCAGCGTTAAAATCTCCTTCTGTTTGCAGAGTGGTTCAAAAGAGGCTCCACATGCCTCCGCTTGCTGTTATATAAAAACAACATTCTAATGCAGATCCAAAAGAGAGGCCAGTGGCTCTGACTGCACAATGGGAAGGGTGCTGTGCCAGATGTACTGCTGGAAGACGGGAGGGTGGGAAGAGATTTAAGAGGGAATGCAAGCAGCAGGTACGGCTCAGACAAAAAAAAAAAGACGTGACAGAGTGGAATCAAAGCAACGACTTTTCCTGTAGACAGGGCTGTGCACGGCCTGGCAGAGATGACCTGGAGCCGGTCTGACAGACTGGACCGTGAGGGTCACCCACCGGCCTTGCCTGCCACTCCCCTGAATCAACCCATTCAACTCTCCTGTTCCCTTCTCCTTCTTCATGTTTCACCATGAGACTTCCCACTGCCTTTGTCATTAATAGAGGAATGTCCTGGCTGGAATGACAACCTGTGGTTCACTGCGGCTCCTCGGCAGAGATTTAAGGGAAGCACCTTTATACTGAAGGTCTTTGAAAAGAAAACCTGGCTTTTCTATTCCCCACAAAAACATCTGCACCGGGCAGACAAATCATCCATTTACAGTGCCTCGCAAAACTTCGCATACCTGCCGGACCTTCTCACATTTTGTCACGTTACAGGCATGAAACTAATTTAGCCACAGATCGGATTCAGATCTGGACTTTGACTGGGCCATTCTCACACAGGAATATGCTCCGAGTGAACCATTTTATTGTAACTGCCGTTCACATTTACAGTCTTTGACCTGCTGGAAGCTGGACCTATGCTCCCGACTCAAGGTTGTGTTCTTGAATTAAGCTCCACTGTTCCATCAACTCTGAGCATCGATGGTCGCAGTGAATTTTACTTAGTGGTATCAGACTATATGAGACCAATACTTTGTAATTTCCCCCCCAAAAAACATTGAGGTTTGTAGAAGAAGTGCAAAAAAAAGCTCAAGGAATACTTTTGCAAGGCGTTACAGCATACATAAAATAGATAACTATACATCAATAGGCCTTTGTCATCATGCAATTCTTTCATCCGTTCAAGCACTAGGAAGCACAGATCCAGTGAACTGCGTTGTCATCCCTCTGTTGCCATGTTTTCGAGCACACGGGTGCTTCTACACACCTCCGGGCCTCCTCGCCCCACAGCCGAGGCAAGACCGGGCCCATCTGCCAAGCTATTTTGATGAGCCACCTCTTCAAAATCTCCAGGGTTCAAGCTGTTGGAAGATCAAAGCACTAATACAGCAGCAGTAGTAATAAGTTACTGCCCCATGAACGCCTCTTCATCACGGAGAGCCTGAGATACAGTACATTTGTAACTGCAGGGCCATTAGGCACTCATCATATGATCCTATTTGCCATCCCTATGTGGAAAAATACCTTCAGCTCTGCAAGGCTGACAGGGAAAGAAAGGCATGAACTGATATAATGATCTGAAAACATCTCAAACTCTCTAAATATTTTGATGCACCACCTAAACCACAAGAGAGCCAGCCTTGCCCTACTTGCATCACACCAAAGACGCCTGAATGCCACAGACGCATCACAACCAAAAGTATTTTTGCTCCGAACGATATCTGCCGTCTTTCTTCTCGAGGACAACCTCCTATTTTTAGAGCAGCATATTTTGCTCTCTCTCATATCTCATGTGCCAAACGACAGCGTGATGAAACCCTGACCCTCGCACGCTCCCTTTGAAGTGACAAGCGAGGGATGCGCCGAGCTAAAATGAAAGCCTTGAGAGGCGTTCGTTCTGGAATACCAGAAGCAGCCCTGCAGGGTAGGTGGCGTGTTTAACCCTCAGGCGGCAGATAATCAGCCCCGTGCGCACGGACGCGCGCCGGGGCAAAAGCGAAGTGCGCTCACTTTTAAACACGACGCGCGATCACAGAGGCACCGACTCCAACCGCTCAGATAATGTCATCTTTGGGTGAAAATTTGCCAATTTCAAGAAGCATTCATGTGAGAGCCCACCGCAAACCATTTCAAGCTGCTTACCCCGGGGTTCACCAGGCACGGCGAGGCTGACTCATTAAAGTAAGGGTTGAACAGTTTACGCAACCACGAGATAAAGCAAAAACACTGAGATTCACAGGGGGGCTATTTAAGCACAACAGGATGTAAGGAACTATGATTTACTCCATTAAACTCACTGCGAACATGTGGAGCTGCCCTGCATGGAGGCGATCAGCAGGTTTACGTTTTAAAAACAGGCTCTACTGGGGGGCTGCTCCTTCTAGCGCTCTGCACAAAAAACAACCACTATTATGAAACATGCTAAGCATATTGATCAATTAGGGTTACAGGCTATTTTTCAATTTCTTTTTTTAAGATTATTATTATTATTATTTGACTGTGAACTCATTTTCAAAACTTAGTAGTTCGGTCGGCTAAAAACTTTGTTCATTACACTCAATTTTTGAAAGGATTGTTTGCAACACATTTTCTGGTATAAAAAAAAGAAAAAAAAAAGAGAAATAAAATTACCATGTATAACTAGTCAAATTCATAAATTTACTTTTAATGTGACTTTTTTAAAGGATATTACTGTTCAATAAAGCAGGATATTTGCATTCTTTGGATGTAAACAGAGACATTTATATCATGTAAACTGTTAAACAAGCCAGTAGAAGACTGGCTTGTTTAACAGTTCATTTCAGACCACGGAAAACACTGTGAAGCCCTAAAATACAGGTGCTAGTGAAAACTTGTTGCAGTTTTTCTTCTTCTTTGGATTAGACATAAAAAAAAAATTCAACATGGAAGTCACCGAGGCTTAAATTATTCTTTCAGCAAAAACATATGTACAGTGGAACTCAAGTTACATCCTTATAACCTATAATTGAACCTGTTGGCAGGTTTCAAAGTTACAATGATACAGAAAATGAAGCTGAAAAGAGGAACATGTTGTATTGAGCTCAGAATAGAGTTTTTAAATGAAGGAATTGT
The DNA here is from genome assembly GCF_027474105.1 of Poeciliopsis prolifica. Taxonomy (NCBI): domain Eukaryota; kingdom Metazoa; phylum Chordata; class Actinopteri; order Cyprinodontiformes; family Poeciliidae; genus Poeciliopsis; species Poeciliopsis prolifica. The sequence continues at coordinate 8,086,785 of NW_026562394.1, forward strand.
ACATTTAACAATTTTTCTTTAAAAAAAATGCTTAAAAATGGTGAAACATCTGCTGCTACGTATTAAACAATATTTCAGACAAACGCCACTTTTTCTCAAAATATGGAAGAAGAATACAAAAACAAATTTTAAAAGTCAAAACATAAAGAAAACTAAAAGGTATTTGCTGTAGTGTTTGAGCGTGGCTTGTTGAAGTTTTAAGCACTTTTCTAACGTCCTGTGGCAGCCGGCTGTGCTATATTGCACATGTAAGGTGAACAGATTAGTTTAACATGTGTTTTATGTCACAACACATTTGCTAGCACCCATAAGTAAGGAGTGTAAAGTTTCTGCCATCACACGTTAGGGGGAGATAGCTTACAATCCACACACAAGCAGGTGATAGTCCAACTGTTTCTATTTTGAAGAGCTGCTTCCCACTAGGCAACAGTGTAGACATCTCACTGTTTTGATACAAAACGTTTGTGGAGAACCAGAGAAGCCTTTGCCTGTGAGCATGCAGCTGCTGTGCACAGCCTGTGTGCCATTTCAGGGAGGGGAGAGGAAGAAGGAAAAAGCAGAAAAGTGAGAAAGTGCGAGCAACAAGCTGTTAATCGGGGAAAGAGAGCCAGCATATCTGAGCACATCACCTCCAAAAGCAAACAGCAAACCGTCCAACTCTGATGCGTGTTGGGAAAAGCTTCTGCTGCTCAGAGTCGATGTTTAGCTTAGCAACGCGGCCGTCGTGCACGAAAACCGACAAGCCGTGACAGGATGAGAGGAGGGAGCGCAGCGGAGACCCTCTGCAAATCACTCACACCTTGTTGGCAGCGGTGATGATAGTGGTGAACAGAAGTGAATGTCAACAATGCAGCGGGTCAATGTGGTGTGCTCGGACCGGACCTGCAGAACTATCCAAGTCCAGAAAGGCTTTAATGTTCCCAGTATCCAGACATCTGGAACGGCGCTGATTGATTATTGCTCTTGTTGTATTAATGTTGAATTGACAACATATTACGATATTCAGTGATGAATAGATGATACTTTCATTTGCATCAATCTGGGTTTGTGTTTGTGTTCTTATCTCCGTTTGTCAGTGAAGAACATTTGGGTTGTAAGACGAGAACAACACTCCAAATGTCTCTTACTAGCCTTTTGTTTTACAAATACTCAGCTGTACATAGCAACGACTTCGTTGAAATAAAATTCTGCACTAGTCAAGACTGGTGCTTGACCACCGTGTTTAAAATCCACACAATCTCCAACTTCAGACTTTGAGTCGGACCAGATGTTGCTCTTAGATCAGCGGCAGCGCCGGCTGTTTTCTGGGGTGCTTCAGTCACTCCGGGGGAGCAAAACTGTGACACTTCTAGGGTCTGTTTGTGGATCTTCTTGGCAGAAGCTTTATTCTTCTCGCACTCTCTGCAGTCTTAACCACTGTAGTACCAAACCTTTATCCTCAGAAAGTACGTAGCATCATATGGCTCTGAAGATGAACCTCGTCAACCCAATTGGTAATAAATGTGCAGTTACCCCTGATAGACGCAAATAAATAAATAAATAAATAAAATAGCCAGCAAAGTCATAATGACTGCTTTGAATCACAAAAAGATATCTAAGAGAGGCTCAAACTTTTGTTAAGATTTAAAAAAAAACATGGAATATATGAGATGAATTAGTCCTGCCATGACAACATGGTTAATGATTAAGATATGTGATGAACATATTTAGTGCCAACTTACATTTTGATAATGAATTTAAGACATTTAAAGGAATTAATTTCAGACACATACATTTAAGAATTTTTAAGAGTGCACAGACACCCTGAAAATGTAGAAAACAGTTTGTTCAGCCTTTTTGTTATTCAAGCCTTGCTCTCTCACACCATCTAATAGCCAAAATGAAGAGCAGATGTCTTTATACATAAAATTTTTTTTTTTTTTTAAATCACACGAAGCTACAAAAATGTAGCTCCTTACATCTCTGTTTCTTCTGATTTAATCTCCAAACACTTGATTGGTAGAGCTCATAGCTAACTTTAAGTCCTCACCATTCAGTTACAACTTCCACTCTGAAGAGTGTCAAAGTCCGCAGAAACTGGGTGCATTTACTGGTCGGAAAAAGTTTTCTCGACGCACCGCTGAGCACGGCTGTGGCTGAACATCAATCCCGATAAGTTTTTTTCTGTGGAGTTGACTTGTGTTGCTCCATAGGTCAAAGACGCCTTAACGAACGTCTCCTCTCATCGTCCTGAGGACACTTCCACACTTTTGTGTCCCGTCTGCTCACCTGAACAAACACCATTCAGTGTGTGTGGGGTCTTTTTGCCTCTCTGAGGCCACCAAAATATCTCTTCCAAAAACTAGGTGGCTGCGAAATGCAAAGGATACCACTTGTTTTTGAAGTCATGACAAAAACAGGAATGCACTTCTCATTAAGTGGGGAAAAGCTGCAGTCCTGCTGTCTTTGTTGGGTCGCTCGCTAAGCAAAGTTCCCAGTGAATGGTCTCCCCCCAGCAATAAAAGCTTATTCTGGCGTTTCTAATCCACCCTGCCCTCTCTGGTTCCAGAGAACCACTATTTAAAAAGTACACAGCTGTACATTACAGTTGCTGCCACACCCACAGATTCCACCTTGTTGGCGAACTCCCATTGTAACCAGTGGGAAATTTCATTCAAGGTGAATCCCGACTTCGCTGGTTGAGGCATTGAAAGCATGAATGCAGCTGTCTGCCCCTAATGTGTGGATAATCTTCCTGAAATTGTGCCTCCAGCCCTTCAGAGATAAGATGAGGTCAACAAACAGCAGCCCAAGGCTTGTTTGGGTGACTGTAGATCAAAAAACATTCCTGCTGCCGCAGGAAAAATATTTCAAAATATTCTTCCTGTGGGAATACACACACGCACACACACGCACACACACACACACACGCACACGCACACACACACGCACACACACACACACGCACACGCGCGCACACACACACACACACACACGCACACACACACACACACACACCAGTGCTACTGCAGACGTGACTCAAATTGTCTCCATCTTTGCTTTGTGATAAAACCCTCTAAAGATAATATACTTTATATTCACTAAATTAAGAATATTATTGAAATGTGCATGTATTTAGATAAATGTTATCACTACCTGAAGCATTAATATATATTATAGCTGGTGTTTTCCATCCTTTGTTTCTGTTGATCATGATGATTTTTTTGCTTAGATTTATAGATAACAGAAAAATGTGGGTTTAATAAAAAGTAAATTTGATACGAGTTTAAAAAGTCATTTTGAAAAGGTTCTTTTAATCTGACAAATGTGCCTGTTCAGAAAGAATATTCTAATTTATTGAACATGACTGAAGGTGAAGCTGTGGTGACGGAATTATTATTTCATATTTTTGCTATTTACGATCATAATTTCATTTGTTTTTTTTTAATGAAATTATATCTTTTATATCAATGTTCCTAGCAATTATCTTACATAGATGTAATATTTCATTAAACTTTTCATATTATCTCATCTGGAGTTTCATTTGAATATCCACACTTGTGGAGATATTTGTTCTAGAAAAGCAGATTGGAACATTTTTTTAGTTAAATTTCACTTTGTATTCCATCTTAAACAGTGCAAATAAGAACAGTATTTAGTTATAAATGTATTATTTTGAGTATTTTATGAATCCAGAATTTTCCCCTGTAAAGTTTTATGTCATATGTTTTAATTTTCTAACCAAAAACTCACACCAGAATGAATGGTTTTTAGCATAGCGTTGTTTTTAATTTCTTAGCATCAACAACAACGCAAAAGCAAATGAGTAAAAGGTTCGCGTTGGAGTGGGGTGGGGTTGGGACAGGTGGATAAGGGAGTAGGTCTGACAAAGGCGCACATTGTGTGAATTTGCTGAAAACCCTCAGGGAAGAACAAGAAGGACGCAGAACAAACCGAATGGGTGCAGAAAAACAAGCAGCAGAGAACGAGGAAACGTAGAAAACACTCGTCGCGATGCTGAGCTGAACAGTCGATGCTCGGGCATCTTTACTCGGGCTTCAGCGACGAGAACATAACCACATGTTTATCCCATGACGAGCTCCATCCATCTTAAAATCCCCATTGACCCTGTTGACGGAAAGCATTCCCGCAGCATGAGGCTGCCACCGACGTGTTGCGCCTCGTGCACCAGTTTGGTTTTCCATCCACCCTCTTTCACCTGTTTGCTGGCCGGCTTTTGGGAAACGACTTTCTTCTCATCGTTCGTCTTCCATAAAGGCCAGAAACACGAAGCCGCAAATCTCTGAGGCCTTCGCAGAGCAAATGCATTCACGTTCACATTAGAGACCAGGACTGCAACTAACAATTATATTGACGATTCTGGCAGTTAATCGATTAGTAGGACTAAAGAACTGGCACTCTGCAGATTTTTTATTTTACTACTAAAACATTTTATATAATATTAGAAATAGCCTAATTAAACAACTAAATTCATTTTTTTAAATGAGAAAATAAACATTTTATTGCCTGAAATGCAATAACATAGTGATCCTTTAGTAAATCTGAACCAGGTGAAACTATGCCACTTGAGAAGTCTTGACTAAAACCTAAAAGTGTTTTAACTTTACATGCAACATATATGTATGTTTTTGTACATATCTGCCTATTTACTTCTCTAAATATGTTGGGGTTTGTGTGTCCCTATTAAGGATTCATTGACTATTCAATTAGGCAATGATTATTTCAACAACTGAGTAATCACGATTAATTATTTCAGCCCTATTATAGACAAGCCGTTTCTGTTTACTGTTGATTAACTTCTGAAAGGAATTGCAGAAATATATGAAAAGCATTTACAATATACAGTCTGTGTGCACAGGCATGTCCCACTTTTTACAAAAAGTCCTTTTTACTTGCACTTTAATACTTTTTGCTCCATTATGTTGTGTTTTTGATGTGAGATGTCATTAAAACTCATCCTGCAGAGTGGCAAAAAGCTGAACGGGTGTGAATGTTATTGCCAGGCCACAATTTTTTCCCGGTCAGAAGTATTTGATGCATTTGTCTGTGCAGCCACAGTTTTAACCGTTTGCTCAGCTGGAAGTAACGATGAGTCATCGAGGAGGTCTGCGAAAGTCAAGACTCCAGTCTCATTCCTGCTGGGTTTGGTGGCTTTTATTTGAGGCGACTTTCAGGGTTTTCACCAACAAAACAGATGAGGTGTGAAAACCAACCTTTTATTTCTTCACTAGTTGAAGAGTCAAAATGTTTTTTTTTTCTCCCTTCGCTTTTACTTTGCTGCCTGAAAAAAGTTTTTCAAGGTTAAACGAAAGCTGAAATTAGCAAGCGAAACGAAAGAAGATTTTAACCAAAATGTTAAGCAGGGGTGTTTATAACCCTGTACGGAAATGGAAGTTTTATTCTTTTGAAGCTGCCGCTCTAAAGACCAAACCATAAACCTATTTGTCAAAGTGCAGAAGGAATATTACTCTCAACAAAAAAGTAAGAAACAGCTTGTATGGTTTGGTGGAAGGACTAAAAAACAGATTTTAAACTATCCCCATGTGGTTTTTACAGGTTTTATGTAGTAGACTCAGAGTTTATCTGATATTGGAAACAGATTAAGTTTTGGGAGGGGGAGGTGTGTGTGTTTGTGTTTGCTTCAGATATTGGAATGTGCATGCTTTCTGCAGCTCTTTTAAAGTTAAGCCAAAGAAGAAAAGAGGAGAAAAAAGGGGGGTCGGTTTCAGCCTCGCAGAAGAAAGAGACAGAAAGTCCTAGTTCATCCTCTGGAATACAACCTTTCTACAACCGTCTGGCACAAGGCGAGCGAATAATGAATTTTTCAGGAGAGAAATCAAAGCGAATTCAGAAGTCTTCAAACACTGACGCATTTCATACCAGCCAAAACGGCCATTGTGTACCTGCTGCTTTCTGCATTTAGTCTAAAAGCTAAAGTATCCGTCTTTTTCCAGATGTTTCCTGATGTTCCTCCTCCTTGACGTGTCCCAGCTGAGCTGGAGACGTTGGCCTCGGTTAAGACAAAAAGTAAAAAAAAAAAAACAGAGATGCCAAAGGCAGCTGCCATTGCCGTTCCAGCGACCTGTCTATGCTACATTACAAATAACAGCCTGAGGCCAGAGTCGCCCCCCCTGCAGACAATAAGAGAGAAAAACAACGTCATGAGGACTGTGATTTATCCATCCCTCAGCGGGCTTTCTCTTGTTCTCAACCACTTCCTGTCATTGGGACTGCTTTTACTAGTCTGGAAGCTAAGGCAACAGTAGGAGACCAACCTAACCATTAAGAGCAGTTTATGACTTCCTTCTTATTTCTTTTTTTTTTTGTCAAATGGATCGGAGCCCGCAAGTTAGGTCACCCAGTCAAATCGAGCTGTCACATGAGATCTGAGCCTCAACAGGCCGGCCAATCACAGTTTTCAGTCCTTCTGAATGAGTGTTTTATTTAAAGAGTGGAGCAGCGATATAAAATCCCTTCCTCCACATGGATGCTGCGCTAACTTTCCTACCTTCCAGCAGCCCAGTGTGCTGGGGGAGTAGACATTATTAAATCAGTCGGTTTGTTTTCCTCAAAACGTGTCTCAGGGGAGCGAATGGATCGGATCCAAAACAGCAGGCAACGATAATGTCGCCCAATTAACTCTCAACCCGCACGTGATTTGAAGTTTTCATGTTATACCTGGGCAAAAAAAAAAAAAAGGAAAAAAAAAGATGGAGGGAATGTTTTTCACCTGCTGTCGGCGACCGGAGAGAGGTTTCCTTTGCAACAGTGCGCGGGTTCGTTGCAAAACTAAACCGCAGAAACCCTGATGGTTAAATGCTCTCCAGATCTGTTGCTTTTGATTAATTAATCTGTCGATTTGAATCCTCCTTCCAAAACACCTGGTTACCAAGACAACGCCTGCACAACTCACCTTCCCCATCACTTTCAACTTTAAGTGTTGCCCAGAGGGAGGCGTGTTGCAGCAGTCGCCCGTGCGATAAGACACAAGTTGTTCAGGTGCGCCTCTTTCACGGCGTTCCCAAGGGAAAACAAACACAAAAATTGCAGATCCAGCCCTATGTGCGTGGGCCGTGTTGGGAAACACTGCGCTGTGTCCACTCTAATGCCGTTTATCCTGTACATATAGTGGTTTGAGAGAAAATCTGTCAGTCTCTGAGTGGCTCTAATAGTCAAATATATAAATATTTCATGTCAATTTAAACAAAACATGAAATAATAATAATAAAGTTTGAAGAAACTACTCTACATTTCTGTAACATTTGTAGTGTTCTGTTTAAAACACAAACATTCATTCCGGTGTGTTCCTGACAGAGCAGAGATTTTGGAATAACGTTCTTGAGAAAACTGAATCTCAACATGAGGAGGGCGCCAGAAAAACACAACCTGTCAGGGGAAAAAACCTGGTGCCAACTGTGACGCGTGGAGGTGAAAGTGTCATGATTTGGAGATGACAGCTCACCGTCGTCCAGCACAATTCTACCTTTTATCAGAGGATAAAATATTATAATATTTAAAACCCCCCAAAAACAAACAAAAACTAAGCTGAACCAGAACTGGAGCCTGCAACATGACTATGACCCAAAATATACCTGTAAATTCGCCAATAACCAGCTAATTTTCAGAATAATCTGATCATTATAGCAAATTAACAACTGGCCATACAACAGGCTGACATTAAGTAAATAGGATGTGCATATGGTAATAGTAACCCTTTATTTTCTAACTATATCAATAATTCAATGTTACCTTTTCTATTTATGTTTGACGACTGACTCATGTAGGCTAACTCATGTAGTTTCTTGCCACACCACAGACATGTGTACATATAAATTCACATGAATTAAGTTTTTTCACAAGATGGAAAAATAAGACTAATTTCCCAAAGACTGTTTTTCATTTTGGCCTTTGTTTCCCAGTTTTTGCTGAAACTATTTGCATAGAGCATCGGTAAAATAATGCTAACTGCCAAAATCTGAAGCAATGGTTCATATTCATTGGCCGTTAGTGTTTGCTAGTTTTCTAACTGATGCTAACTTCCCTGCAGCAGCTAGCTGCTGCTAGCTTCTGCACACAATGAATGGCGTGTTCGATTTGTGTCCAACGAGAAAATGGGAATCATGTTGAACTCAGACCAGGAAACGTCATCATGTCTTAGCTGAATGTGGTCCAGTTGCCAGCTGGAAAATTTATTAGATTTCCTATTTGTTTTTTATGCTAACCGCTAGTTGTAGTAGTACATACTGAAAGAAATATGTTTTACTGCCTTAACACATTCAAATGCCAAAAGAACATGCCATATTTGGTATTACGCACAAAGTGAATAAAACTGACTTGATGAGACACAAGGCGGCTCTAATGAATGCAGAAATGAGCGGGCGTCTTCATCCAGGGATCAGGAATAGTTTGTGTTCGTAATGGATGTGACACATTGAAACGGGTGTATAAACAGATTGATTAACAATGTGATCCGCTGTGAAACGTCTGTAAAGCGCGCCTGACATGATATGATCCACTAACACACATACTGGATGAGCAAACAGATGAACTTCAAAGGCTCAGTCAAAGAAAACAGGATTACTGCAAAAAGCAGGCCAAGAGGTCTTTTCATCTGAGGGGGCAGCATCAATAAGAAAACCTCTATGAGAGTCAACAAGTTCAGGCAAGAGCCCAAGACTCAGTCCCCGTAGGAGCTGTTTTCACAAAACAATCCCAGGGTTAAAGTGCTTCACAAAGCTGAACACAAAGTGGGAGTAGCTGATGGGAGAGCGTGTTTGGAATAAAGTCGAACTGCTGTGGAGTGTGAGTTTTTCTCAGATTCTTCCTCCTGGATCCCGTGTCGCTGCGCTGCTCGACCCCAGAACCTTTCCAGAGCCTCCGTGTAAACAGACGAGGCGAGCAGAGAGCGGACGGATCTTTTCCACTGCAGCACAACATGCTGGTGGAGAGAGAGAGAGAAAGTATGCAGCCTCCACTTGGGTTGTGTTGTGTGGCGGAATGACGCAAAACCACTGGAGTGGTCGAAGGGTCTGATTCAGACATTTACACACACTGGTGGGCACCAGCTGCAGCTCAGAGGAAACTTGTACACTTTTAGGAAAATTTTGGATTTTCCGGAGCTGTATAATAAAAGTCAAAGTAAAATTTATAAAAGTGTTAAATGATTCATGCAAAAAAAACAAAGCTGAACAGGTTTTTAATAAACTGGATGCCTTCCACTTCATTCACTATCTGAAAGCTTAAGATTGTACATGAACATTTATTATAAATTTAAACTAAGGAATGTTCCCTTCAAATTCGAATGTTTCAAGAAAGAAGAATACAGTGAAAGATAAGAACAGCATCTTAAATTTTTCTCTTTGTTTTGCCAAAACGCACAAAGAGAAAACTGTGCGTCTGAGGTAGAGGTGCAAAGACAAACTGGTCTGTGACTGGCTGGTTGGAAATTGTCTTTTTTTTTCCTTCTTCCAGTTGGTAAACGCAGCTTATATAAGAGCTATGTGTCTGTAGAGTAAAAACATATTACGGGTAACAAAAAGGCTAAATGTACATATAAAAATTGCTTTGATTATTCCCTTAAAGATGAAATGTTGGTAATCTTTTCAGGGGTACATTTAATAAAATACACACATGCACCTTATTGCTAATTTATGATATTGCTATTTAAAATGTCACCATCATAATCATGTTGTCTTTCTTATGAAATAACAGTGAAGTTGACATTACCTCGAACAGCAAGACTCCATGATTGATCACAGACAAGCTCCTACATATCTCCAATTAATTAATTATTGATTTTAAAATTTAACACAACTGACAGAAAAGTCAAAGGTATGAGCTCAGCCGGCACTGTTGTTAACATCAAAGGGATCTTCGATGCCTTATCTGATTAAGAAAAAACTGAAAAGTTTGTTTTTTTGTTAAAATCTTTGTCATATTTAACCCTAATCATCATCTGTTCCATTTTAAATTCATCAGAAAAGTATAAAATATATTTTCGATTGTCGTTTATGTCTTTTTTTTTTGCCTCCAGTTGAACTGATACTTACAGGTTGGAGGTTTTACAAACTCGCAATTGGAAACCGACCACCAATCTCTGATCAGTGCATTGTTTAATCCTAGGAGCCACACCAGCCGAAATGTTCAAAAACACGGTGACAAAGCTCGGGTAAATAACTAGGCAGATGGGTGAAGAAATCTGCTTGCAGCGACTCGAGGAATCTTTGAAAACCAACCCAAAAACAAAGGACAAAAACAAAACCTTCCCCATTAAGGTTCTTAACCTCACTTTGTTTGCTCTGCGCTCTATTCTAAGTGTACGTGGCGCAACACGAGCCCTCTGTGGCCGTCCCAGGCTCCTATAGGCCGGCCGGGGCGCCTTGCAGCCAGACTAAACTATGAACAAGTGCCATCTAGAGAACGGAGGCAGGAACGACACCGCACATCCCGTACAGTACGCTCTGATTCATCCTCTTCAAAAGGCATGGGGTGAACTTCATAACAGCTGCATGGTGAAACCCCCTCAACCCCACAATGACTCCCCCCTCCACTAAATCCACCGTGACCAAAAGCTCTGAATCTCACCAAGAAAAGGGAGGATGCAGGTGGCTGGAGTGGAGTTTATTGCAACACATAGTTTCCAGGGAGCCAAAACAACAAGACCCCCTCCCCTCCTCCTCCATCACCTCCTCCTTCAGCACCCACCTCACAAACACACACTCCTCCCTCCTTAACTTCTCTGGATCTCAAAGGCCGTCAGCGGGGAGGGAGAGAGCGAGCACTCGGAAGCGGTCGCCTTTTGTTCCACGCTCTTTTAGCGTTGGGGAGGGCGAGGGAACTTTTTGTTTATGGGACAACACGGGGTTGCCATTAAGGCTTTAATCAAAACTATTCTCTGCAGTCAGTCTTGAGTGACAGCGCTCCCACCTCCCACATCCCCCCCCATTTCCCGCCATCAACCAACCCACCCTCGCAGGGAGCAACAGGAGGAGGGAAGAGAAGGGAAACTGTGGGAATGTCTCTACATCGTCGGCGCGGCGGGCAGCTCCTCGACATGGCTTTAAATTAGGGGGGAAAAGAAAACACAGGCTAAAAAAAGCGAGCCGCCTAACTATACTCCTGCCTGCTAATTTGTCACCACTTGAAAAACGGGAGAGAAAAATAGCAACAGTTTAAGTCGCGCCGCTTTCGAGCCGAGGGATGCCAGCCAGCGACGCATGGCAGAATACTTAAAGACGCCGGGGGGAGATTTAGGTCAGCTCCGACAAAAACTTACACATGCATTGAAATTATTGTGGCTGGAATCTGCAGAGGTCTGGCTGCATTCTTATTAGAGGGAAGCAGAAATGGAGAACCCTTAGCGTCTGGCTGGCTGAGATCGGCCCGGTGACAGCTGGGGCCCGAAAGCCTCACATCCAGAGCCAGGGCTCATAGCCACTTGCTACACAGCAACGCTGAGCCATTCCCACCCCACCGCCCCTTCGTTTCTTTCTTTCTTTTCTTTTTTTTTTTTGCTTTCAAGACCTCACCCTGAAAGATCACTGTCCTCTCCAAAGAGAAAAAAAAATCTGCCAAATAATTCCCTCAAAAACCTTTTGTACTTTATCCAAAAGCGGAAGGAGAGCTGGGAGAGAAGGCAGCGTGGAGAGATGTTTCATCTCTCTGCTGCCAAGTCTGACAAAAGAAAAGGGGTCACAGAGAGGGGCATGGTTGTGTGTTTCGTGTGTGAAGGGCACCTTATCCAGCAGCGGCGAGCAGTGGGGACCTAATTGCTCCAGCTTGACGATGGTGATGAAGCCGCTGTCTTGTCGTTCATCCTCGCTTGTGTTGCACAGAGACACCGGGTGATACTGTGGAAAACAGAGACAAACGGGGTAAGGAAACATTGTTTTCCCTCCAATTATTTTACTTATTATTACCCAAGCGACACAAACATCTTTGAAACTTTGAGCAACCAGAATTTATGCCATTATGCAAAGTTAATGAAACTAACAGGAGATTCTGAAAGAGAGACGTAGCAAAGAGGCCCACAGTTCAGGGTAGGACAACTCTGGCCTTTATGGAAGAAATAGAAGAACATAGAACCTCGGTTTTTAAGCAGACCAGAGTTTTCATGGGCAGCAGATTAAGTCGTTGATTTGCCCATGGATTTTACATCAACAGCAAAATCCCAACCATCATTTTCAATTTGTGATGAGACCGTAGTAATTGACAAAATGCAAATAGATGACTCCCTGGTCAAACCTTGAGATTCAAACCCTTTTATAAATTGTGGCCCAAGAGCATACACAATGTCAACTGGAAAGGAGAAGCCACAACGAAGCAGAGGCAAATCTAAGACCTCTGGTTTCGATCGGGGGATTTTCTAAAATGTTAGTTTGGCCCAAAGTTCAGCCCTAAATTCAGATGAGAATCTGTGACAAGACTTGCAAATTGCTGGTTATGTAGATTTTTCGTCAGCTTCGTAATACTGGACTCTCAGACACAGGAGGGCTTCGTCAATCCCCCACTAAGCCCTTCTCAGACATTTTTATTTGTAAAACACCATGAAAACCCGAGGTCCGTCTCACCAAACCACCACTGACGTTTATGGTTGTAACAAAAGGTGACAAAGTTCAGGGAGTAGAAATACGTCAACCAGGTACTGTAGAGACAAGCTATGGGCAGGTGTCTTCACACCAACAGTTGAGTTGGAGGCATTTATGCATGACGCTGACGCTCTTCCACCATAAACCAATGAAATCAATTACATGGAAGGTGATGTTCACTCCCACACAAAGCCTCGGGGATCCAAAGAATGAGAGATAGGCTTTTGGTAGGAACATTTGATCCTCTCTGAAAGGGAGGAAAATCGTAACTGCTGAAAGGCTGCATTTAACAGCTCAAGGGGATAGCCGCAGCGCTCGCAGGTCGCAGACATGCTGTCACGAGTCACAGAGGCAGCTATGTGCTCCTAAACACCCCTTCCAAATACTCCTCCAAGTGAAGTCGTCTCCCGATCGGTTCTTGTTTTGGACTCCCGGGGCGCACCCGCACTCCAGTTCCACGGTCCTGGCCTAGTCCAGAACGGTTCTGCCCCTCTTCACGTGGCTGCGGACCCCTTCCCTCTCCCTCCCTCCCCTCAACTCGCCCAGCGGAAATCTCCAAATTAAAAAGACCCAGGGGTGACATCAACAGCTGGCATCCCTGGGTTGGGGAATTGACGTAATGGGCTGCAAAGGGCTGGTGCATGTCTGTCAGGCGGAGGGAGAGAGGGAGCGGAGAGGACACGACGGAAAACAGACTTGGAAAACCAGACTGGGACAGCGAGATAAAAGGAAGGGCCAAAAACAGCAGCACCTGGCCGCTACTCACCGTCTGGATTCCTATGGAAGCAGTAAAAGTGGAAAAATGCATTTTAATACATCATGTGTTACATACCATCACCTAACCTTAGGAGAAAGTACGAAAACGAGTATTGTACGTTAAATCACAGGATTGTAGTGTCTTTGTAAACACTGACAGCAGTTGTTGTGGAGCTGAGCTTACAAAGACGATGAATTCGAATACACCACTTTAAATATGGCGGCCTGTGTTCGTGACGGCAGCGAGCTTCAGAGCAGAAAGAACCCCTGGCTCGCTCTATGCGCTGCGCTGCCAGCTGTCTCCACCAATCTGCATTTACTAGGCTCAAATTAGAGGCCCACAGTTGAACTTGGCCTTCGACAAAACAGAAGTTCAGAAAAAAATACTTTTATTGACATTACTCCTGTGATGCCTTGACCTCTGCTCGTCTTTTGTGGTAAATTTGTGGGACATGCTAGAACAGAAAAACAATCAACAAGATGCTTGGGGAAAATGGCTAACTTGACGCTTGTTTGGAACTCATTGTGACATTAAGCAAGTCGCTACATGACGCTGTGCAATCACACCAAATAAAGGAGATAATAACCCCAATGCTGAGCCAAACAGGCTCAGAAGGAGTGGCTGCTTTTACTTTCTTCTGGCTTTCCTCTGAGGCCAACCACCTATGTTTTGCGTCTCAAACTACACCAGGCATTATCTTCTATTTTCGATGCATCGGCACCGCTTACAATCGGAGCCCTGCGAACACTCTGCGTGTGCCACCGTCGGTGCCGCTCCGAGGCACGCTGCTTTGCTGGACTATAAACAGCAACAAGGACAGTCTGAAACGTCTTCATTTGGCTTTTTTTTTTCTTTTTTTTGTGTGTGTGGCCCTGACAAAAACAGAGCCTGGGAAACCAAATCACTGAGTCTCCATTTCACAGGGACGAGAAACCACAAGCAACGCAAACTGTTCCCCACAGACTGTTAACAATGCAAACTCCTCCGTTCCGCCTCCTCCTCATCTGTCTGGATCTGTTGCAGAACCGACGGGGACATGTCCCTCGGCTCCTTTGTAGCCTCGATTAAAGGCATTTCTTTTTCAGCTCAATCAAAGACTACCAAAAATATTCCAGAGCTAAAAAAAAAAAAACAACAAAACCCCCCAAAAAACCTAACAGCCTCAAAAACAGGAAAAAAGGAGGAAGTAAATAGTAGCTGCAGTAGAGAGTCAATAATATTTTTTCCTTATGACTTTGCCCTGCAGATCTTTTTTTTTGTTTTTAAAGATAATCAGTATGCAAGCGTTTTAGTTCATCTGCTGCCAGGAGGGAACCAAGCCCAGGCGGTTGTGTCAGTCGGAGCGAAGGTGGGAAGTTCGAACCTCTCATCAGGTTCTGCCACCAGCTGCTCAAGTCACAGGTCCTCTAGCAATCAGTTGCCAAACTGCCACCTCCAAATGAAGCAGTTATTTTTTTTCTTCTTCTTTTATTCAAATGAAATCTGTCGAATCAAGACTTCGAGCAAAGAAGCTCTGCCTAAGGGTCTGGAAAGTCTGCCAGGTTACTGCAATTCAAGCAACAATTCAATCAACGTGGTACACGCAAACCTGTGAATACACACCTCTGACGCTCCTCTGGCGTGACTCAGATCCATCAGGAGGCGGCGGACTCAACGTTAGAGTTGTTGAAAAAAGACAAAAGAAGAAAAGCCTGCACATGGTCAAAGCTCTGAATGACTTTCCGCCAAATATTTTTGAGCTAATTTCATCTGAGGCTTTATTTCACATTCAATGAAAGCAAAGACAGCTGAAATCTGAATTGTGCCTCAACATAACACGCAACTTTGAATGAGCTACGTATGATCACACCACAAATATTTGCAAACTGTTTTTATCACCAACACAGAGGTTCAAAATACATTTTTGCAAAAAATATATTAGAGAAGACAGGGCCTGAAACACCAAATCTAAGCAAAAAAACAAAAATAAAAAACAAAAAACTTTGAATCCTCCACAGGTTGCCATGTTGTGCAAATGTTGTGGCAGTCTGCTATGAGACAGATAATTTGTGAAAAAAAATTGAGCTTTCCCACCTTCCCCTGGTACTTCCAGTGCTAACTGGAAACAACCAATGAGAACCAGGAGGCGGCTCTTAGTGCTGCCAATCACCCTCCGTGTGGTGCCGCTCATTTCCTCTGCCCTCTACCCGTGTTGCTCTCTGCTACGCTGAAGGCACCTGAGCTTGTTGTGATTGCTAAGGCTACTAAGCATGGCCACCGATAGTGGTGGATAAACGGTTTTCCTGTGATGGTAAGTTGTTTCTTCACTATTAGGAGAATGAGCAGTGAGTACATGCGGTCGATTGACAGCGCTGTGGCCCTCCTCCTGGCTCTGACTGGTTGTTTTTGGTCGGGAGATGTGGATTCCTTCAGACAGCAATAGTAGCTTGGTGAGTAGGTGTGTTTTCCATGAATGATTTGTAGTCAATGCTCCGGAAAATCCTTGAATACTGAACCGCAAAAATGGTATGAGCCTACAGGTTATGTAATGTACAATGTAATGATCCGATCCGACCACAAGGTGGCTTTAACATAAGATGGCAACTTGGACCTTAAGGATGGTAGTAATTTATTACTTCCACATTAAGGTTATTTTGACCAGGTTTTGGAAAATGGTTTAAAAAAAACAGCCAAAGACTTTCAGAAAACCTAGAAAACTATTGCTATTAAAGATTGGATGACTTTCTGTCAATTTTCAAGGTGAATATAAAGTAATAATGATGCGAGGTTCATGACTTTTGCGGTGGAGTCTGGATTAAAACTTGTCCCTGAAAGTCTGATCAAAACATACCGAAGCCGACTTTGCAGTGGTTTGTTCTAATCACAGGAAAAGCGGTTACAAAAAGGAGCAACTCAACCGCATGTAATAGCTAAAAGCGATCACAACCCGGTTGCCCGGATTACTGTTGCAGTGCGCGCTACAACAACCGGCGGCACACGGTTTTCTCTGAGAAATGAGCCCGAGGTGACAGGGCGGGTTGAGACACTGACCCCTCGCTTTCCACCTAGCCATTTTGGAAACAAGTCCGTTCAACATCAGGGTGTGAGAGTCTGCAGTGAGAGCACGGCTCCGTGTTCTTGCTAAAGGCACCCGAGCATGTGCTTGCATGCGAATGTGAACGCGTGCACGAGCGTGAGCGACTGGTGGAAAAAAAAAAGTTCCTGAGCGTTTCTCTGAGGGAGACTGACGCATAGCATAGCTCGTTGTTGGGAGTCCAATCCCCAAAGGTTGCACTTCTTTTTTGACCCAGTGTGCTTTGAGCTGTCAAGCGTCAAAACACGTCCCGTACACGCACTCCTACGTGAGAAATCCTTGTGTGTCCTGAACACATCTAACGCTGAGATGGTCGAGACGGCGGATTGCCAAGGGAGCAGAGCAGACATCCTCCCTGTTGGAGCATCTGGAAAAGTGGGATCAGAGTCCTTCACCCCCCCGTTTCTCTTTTGGAAATACAAATGAACAGGAGGCCTTACTGCTTTGGTCCTGTCAAAACAAAGAGAGTGTCATCTTCCAGCCCCGTTTTTATCAACAGTGTCGGCCCCGTATCCAGTAACGGTTACCACAGGGAATAACTCGGGGGGGAAACGTGATCCCTTAATGAAGCTCAGGTAATTACCACCGACCCCAAATTTGCCCGGGCGCTTTCTTCAAGTAGGAGCCCCCTCCACACACACCCACACGCTCCCCCGCCAGAGTTCAGGCCCGTCAGACTGTCTCTGCTTCATAAAAGGGATTAGAGCGAAAAGAAAGAACCTCGGGATGAAAAAGGAGCAAAGAGCAGAAGAAGCGGGCGGCTGAGGGGTGAATTAAAACACTTCCACTGTTTGGAACACCAGATAAAGGATGTGTTAGCGGGTCACAGTGTTCGCCGCCTGCACTTTTGCGCCGTTCGGCCCTCCCTTTCATGCTTGTTTCCCTCGCTTCTGTTAGATAACGTGGCATAAAAAGAGGGGTGAACTTTGCACAGCCGCGTGCGGGAGCTGGGTACAGCCGCACCTGTGCCGTGGAGGCTGTCGTCGCAAATGTTACTTCTTTGTTATTTCGGGGTGTTCAGTTTCAGTCAATTATGTCAGAAGCAGTTTTGCATATTTATAACCGAACAGACAAAGAAGGAGACACCTGCGAAAATATGCGGGCACGCGAGGACGTCTGCAGAACGCGCCGCTTACGTCGCCTCGCCAAAGCTTTTCTGCCCGCTGAACTTTTTCACGGTGTGTCACATTACAAGCCACTTCAGTGAATTTATCTGGGATAAATTATGTGACAGTTTAAGGAAAGAGAAAGTTGTGGGGAAGATTAAAGCAGAGGTTGGTCCTAAAACAATATTCTGAGCTTTAAATATCGCACATGATGCTGTGTAGTCCATCAAGCCAGACATAAAGAAATAATTGTAATCACAGATGGGAGAATCTCATGAGAAACTCGCACCCCTGTCTGGCTTCTGCATTTCTGCAGATTTCACCAAATTGTAAGACTATTATGAATTTATGCACATCTTCCAGACAACGAGTGAAAAATTTGCAGCCACCCATGTTAAAGGAGCTACCTAGCTGTTGAGCTATGTTAGCGCTAGCCTCAATCACTTTCCGTCACGGAAAGTTTGACTCAAACTTTTTGCCCAACAAACAAAGTTCATTGAGAACAAAAAACTAAACAAAACATGAAATACACAAAACTAGATACAAGACTGAATTTCAGATATTGTGAATAATGTAATCCAAGACATTTGAAGGCCTTCATTTTTGCTTTATAGATTTAAAACTTTTTAAGGGACTTAAGACTTTTTGAGGGAAGTCATAGGAATTCATATTTAAAGTTTAGCACAAGTCATTTTTGGAGCACAGCAAAACTTGCTAAAGAAGGTGAGGTCAGGTGAGGTCAGGTGAGGCCAGAATTGAACTTTTTGGCCTACAAAAGTCTACATGTACTAGAAAACTAACACTGCATAACATACTGACAGAACCATCAGCACCATGATTTTCACATGCTTTTCTTATTAAATTACTGAACATCCTATCAGACGTATTTTCTACTGATATTGATCATGTTTCTATCAATAGGAACACATTCCTATTGATTTATTACCCAGCCCTAACATGTGAACTATAGTGAGAGGAAGGAAGCCCAAAATGCTCAAAATGTCAGACCTGAGTCAAACAGTTTAAAAGACTGACATGTATAATATTGTTATAAAAACATTATTTAAAAAGTCTCCAATTTTCTCACCAAGTTCTCTGGGACTTAACAAATAGAAATAATTTGTATCACAGTGACTAAAACATTTTTTTTAACTTATTGTAACTAATTTCTGCAGATGTGTGCAACTAAAGCATCTGCTAAAAACAAAAATCTAATCTTGCCTTGAGGTTGGTTAACAGTTTAGTAACACTGATCAGAAGCGATTGATTTTCAGTGCAAAGATATCAGTAAAGTAAGCACCTGGTTGCTCTTGGTCTCATAAACAAGAAACATTTTACAGACAACTGTCTGTGGTAGAGGAGGTTCTGAGGAAACGGCCTCGGGTCGAAGCCAAGTGCCTTGGCTGCACGTCATGCACAGGTTCTATGTCCTTCCTAACATAAACACCTAGCATATACAAACACATTAGCATAGACTCTGGAAAAAAAAAAGAAAAAAGAAAAAAACAACAACCTGAGGCTCTCCATCAGTCTCAGGCCAGGATACTGCTATACATTTCAAAGATCACAGCTAAACATAAACACAGCACTTCCCTGTCATAACAAGCCAGTGGCTAGGAAACCCTGCAGTTTGTGAGGACGATCTAGTGTTGCAGTGATGCCTCTGGGGCTGCGTCCACACAGCCAGTCGGCCCCGGCCTGCAGACGGTGGCGGCAGAAAATGGAGCTGAAGGACTTATGGGAAAACAAATAAGGGAAGCTAATTGGTCAAAATACATTTCAGTTAAGCAATTTAAGAGCAGTCCTTTCACTTACAGGTTCAATGCATCTCAGGAGAGTCCCCCCATTTTTTTTTTTTTTTCACACAGTTGCACGTAAAATAACAGTGCGCCGCTGAGGGCGGATTAAACATCCCTCTTTTATTAGGAATGCAATCCGAGCTCACGTCCCCACCCATCAACAAGTGTCTCTCATAATGATTTGTCGCTTTTAAAGAGAGCGAAACGTTTGCTGCTTTAGCTTTAAAAACGCTTTGATGAAGGCTAACGACCAAAACAGGGCTCCTGGGCAGAACACTGGTGGCCCCGAGCTGCTCTGTACACAAAGCACCAAGTGAAGACGGAGAAAACCTCAAATGGCTGATAAAAAACCTTGACGAACGGCTGAATTTAGTGATCAAGGGCTGTTTGGATGCGATAAAAAAAAAAGAAAGAAGAAAAAGCAGAAAAGGAAATGTGCCGCTTCTTGTTTACTCCTTGGAGGCTCCAGACTCTATGAAGTTTTGTTCTGGCTTATTGTTCAAAGCTCTTCATTGCATTTTAATTCTGCCATAAAAACGTCCAGTTGTGCTTCAGGACGATCAATTTTCACTTTATGAGATCGACTGACACAGAGTAGTGCGCAGCAGTGAACTGGTAGGGAAATTAGATGTGGTCATATTGATATATGACAATATGAAAAGTGCGGCCTGGACTTCTTTGTAGAATCGACCCTTTTGCTGCATTTACAGCATCGGTTTTCACGTGTCGCCATTAGATGCTTGATCAATAATTGGACAGTAAAGATGCTTAATAAGTGATTTATTTTACACAATTTGAACCTGTTGAAGCTTCCACTAAGGTTTTTGGGGCAGAACATAATTTTAGACCAAGTTTTTGCATCTTAAATGCAAAATGTAGATATTTTTGCACAGTATTGGCATACTGTTTTTTCAACAAATGGTCTGAAACAATTAATTGATTACAAAATTAATTGACAATCATTTCAATAATTGAGTCATCACAAATTATCCTATTATTTGAGCTCAATCTCTCATATTAAATCCTAATTATATATATATATCTATATATCTATATATATATATCTATATATATATATCTATATATATATATATATATATCTATATAAATATATAGATATATAGATATATATATTATAAGGTAAGACTACTTTTGCATTGATTGAGGTTGTTTCTAAAGCGAGCTGGGATTGGAAGTAGAAGAGCATGTCATTTTGCCAGAGTCGTGATCAGTGCATTGTTTGCAACATGACTTTCTTTTTTCCCCTGGTGGAGAGTGGGGCTTCCAGGGGTGCTTACGCAGTGAATGCACCAATAAAAGAAACCAAAATGAATTAAATAAACAGTTCAACTCGAGCTGAACTAAACAAACTGCAGCCCACAAAACCACTTTTATATAAAGGTTCGTTGCAAAGCGGAATGCGGCACAATAACAAATGCATCCCCATGCAAAAGGTTTCGTAATGGTTTGGATAAGCCTTTGATTTAACGGAATCAATTAATATTCGTCTTCTCTGGCACCGGGTTGATCAAGAGTGACTGCAGGTAAACGTTTAAGCTTGATTATTGGGGTTGGAGTTGACACCGTAAATCATTTTCCTGAACTACCCCTGGAGGCATTTTTGTCCTCCCATCTGCACAGAACAAATGACAAACAGAAATGACTTATCCAGCACACTTCCTCTGTTCCCACAGTCGATTGCTGCAACATCTGCCGGCAACGTATGCACTCTGTAAACGCCGCGGGGCTCTTCACGCTAAGACGTGACGCGGATTACGCGTCCGGCTTTGGCCCCCCGATTTTCCACGCGACCTGTCGCTAAGGACGAACGGGTCGGACAGATTTCTCTAAATGAGTAACGTGCAGGGTCTCAAGACACATTCTTGAAATGTTTGGAGATTCCAAATGTAATGGAAGCACTATGCTGATGTCATTATCTAGAAACATTGCTGTGGGAGATCTCCAATGTAATCCAAGGGAGGATCCAGTGGGAAGGGAAAGTGGAAAAATGTCCCTGTCCGTTACCGTTTCTAAAGTCCAGAACGCAAGTGTCCCTTTAACCACCAGTGGATGTTGGAGAGATGCAGTCAGAAACACACAAAGGAGGTTCATACAAACAGGTTTTTTTAATCTGCGCGTGTGCTATTTTTATTCTTACCCGAACATCTTGGCACAGCCTACATGCCTAGCAAACCATCAGCAAACTGCCACAAAAAAAAAAAAAAAAAAGCAACACACCTTGTAATTGGCACTGTTAACTATTTTCCTTTTTGCTGCTGTGCTTCGCTGTGGCTCCGAGGGAGGCGTTGGAAGTCGCTTGATTTATGGCCGGGGAGGGCACTGACAGCTCTTCAAGACGAGCCAGCAGAGACTCACAGAAGTGGACGGGTCTGGGTCGGCCACCAGGTGGCTACAAGACACAGCCGAGCCACCAGAGAGCAGAGTAAAACTATCTCACTTCGAATTCTGTAATTTGTTAATTTTCACTCTGTCAGAGAAGCTAACCCTTACCCAATATCGGATCGATTGTCCCGATCCGATATTGATATCGGACGAGTATCGGATTGTATCAGCCTAAATCTAAGATCTGAGATAAAAGCACGCTGATAGAACCACTCCGGTCCAGGATTTAGTCCGGTCCAGGATTTCTATCCAGCAGCTCTTCTATTAGCAAGCAAAGCCACTAGTTAATAATAAATGGGTCGGTTGTTCTCACTCTTATTGATGTTGACTATTGTTCTCTGAGTAATTTCACTTGACCAAGGCTTTTCTAACAATCCCCATGATAAAATAAGTAATAAAAATATGTAAAAAAGTGGGGGTTTTTACCAGTCCATAATGTAAGAAAAGCACCAACTCAGTGAATAACCATTAGCCTGTAACTTTGATGCAACTTTCTGAGTTTAATAAAAAAAAAAAAAGATAAACATTGTGTTTTTATTGTATTAATGCATTTCCCATTAGATTCAAAACCTCTTCCTCTACCACAGAACCAGCGGCATGTTTATTTATGTGTCATAATATTTAGAAAAATTATAAACTGGAATCAGAAAGTGAGTCCTCGCAGAGAACTGGAAAAACTGGACTGTCCTGGTATAATGATGTTATCTGAAGTCTAGATTTCAAAAAGAAGTGTTCAAGTTCTCTAGATGAGATTCGTCACAGAGCGCCGCGATGGCATCGGTTCTCTCCAGCTACGTGTGGCGTAGAGTAATGTAGTGCTGCCCCTCCCCCACTTGTTGCTGTTCGCTCCTGGTCTGCTAGTTGAGAGAAAGTTCCTGTTTTAATCTTGCTAAAAAAGGAAACTTTTTTTTAAAATTATTATTATTATTTTCAGTTGCAAAACATTCAGAAGTCACAATGTGGAAACTGAAGGAAGGTATTATTATCCCTATCCAGCTGCATTTGGCAAACTCCAAACTGAGTTAGATCATTTAATAAACTTTGGCTTCCAATCTGTTTTTAATGATTTTGTCAGCTCCAGTATTCTTGATGTGACTGCTGTCAGACAGGAAATCAAGTTGTGAGACTTCGGGCCGGGGCTCCAACCCGCAACGTCCGTTTTGAGGACTAAGGCCCCTGCGCCACTGCCTCGCCCAGGGTTTTATTCTTTAATTTCTTACTAAATATCATAATATTGAGGATTTCTTTTTAACACGAAGCTCACCATACAAGCAGCATCTCCTGCCTCTGATATCCAGATCGAGCATTAGCTCGTCTCAAAACGAGAGGTGAACTGAATCTTCCACCATTCCAAGGTGCAGCTGTGCCTATGAGTTATTTCCTCCACTAAACATGCTCTCTTCACACCCGGCTGGGTCCCGTCTTGTTTTAGGGGCCAAATGGAGTGAGCAGCATGCATGCATTGTACAGTGTGTACATTGCCGGGCCGAGGGGAGGGGTAAACTGTGTAGGGCACGCAGCCAGGAGAACCGAGCTCTTCGTGGAATGCCATGGAAAAATGAGACAGTGGAATGCAGACTTCACTGAGCAGTGTAAACAGGCCGGGCTGAGAGAATGCTGCCACGGCGCTTTGAAGTCGCCTCCATCTCCCTATCGCGCACCCACCCATCACCTACTGCTGTGCTGATTAACAAAGAGAGCACAATTTTATCCAGTGGCGACGTCGTCGTTCGGGCGGCCTGCTAACCCTGCGTGTGTCATCTCGGTGCACGCTCAGCTTCCCAGCGTGGAGCGCACGCTCTATTTATTCCTCAAAAACACACGCACATGCTTCAGAGCTCCCAGTCAGCCATGTGTGTCTGCACACACACACACACACACACACACACACACACACACACACACACACACACACACACACACACACAGGGAGAGAGGCATATAAAGAGGCTCACACCTGCTCTCCCACATGGCATGGCACTTCAAGGCTTCCGGCCCTCTGACTACAGTCGGTCCGTCTATCTCATCAAACCCCCCTCTGCTCCTCCTCCTCGGCCCCGCTTCAATATGGTCTTTCAACGTCTTTGTTGAGCGCGCTGCAGCGATAGCAGGTTAAGAATGTCTCCAGTGTAGGCAGTAGACACGAAGGCACCGCAGCCTGTAGCGCCGCGTCTGAGTCAGCCGGCTGAAGAATCTGTTCAAGTGGGCAGGTAAACACCGCTGCCCGACCTTCACCGGCAGGCTGTAGAAACCTGAGGCGGACTATGGGTTTCCGAGAAGCCGCTTTCTCGTAAGCGAAGCAGGCATTGCACCAGCCCTTTAATTGAATTTGTTTGCTCAGAAAATCCGATTCATTTGGGGAGGTGTGAATGTACAATTAGACTTTGATGTGGAGTGAGAAAACTCTGGTCAATCTAAAAACTGAGGTCTTGATTCAGTTGAGGTGAACTCTGGTGCTGTTCAAATGCCAAGTAGAGGCAGGGCATTGTGGGTAAGTGCAACCAAAATCAAGACGTCAGTCTAGCGTAAGAGGGAGAAATGGCTCATGCGGCCACGAAAATTTGCCGCTGTTCCGTTTTGGTTTACATTTCGTGAAGAAGGACGTTGCGCTCAGTGTCGTTTTCAGAGGTTTTGGTGTCATTTCCTTCAGTGGATCTTGTTGCAGCGCCACTAAAGGTGAAAAGGGGAACAGGATTCTCAAGAGGTTTTTTTAGTTTGACACAGGGCAGTGTGAAAACAAACCACAGCAACTGAAGCTGTAACAAATGTGGAAATTTAGGCCCCCAATTGAACCGAGTCTACCGACCTATCAGGTGTGAAAACACCCCTCGATCCAGCTGGTACAAGAACCTCACCCAAAACTTCATCGGAACACATCAACACTTAACACCACTTCATGTGAGCAGCTTTTTTTTTTCCTTCCAGGAACTTTTGAACATTTCTACAGTTTAGATCATTCACATCTGGACGCTTCCCACTGCAGTCAGCAGAGTTTACTTTCCTGATCCAGTTTTACCCTGCATGGATGCAGGTCAATGACCCTTTAGTTCCTCATCTTTATACACCAAACTGTTCCTAGCTCAGATCCCTGTGGAACACCAAACGTTATTAGGTCTTTAGATTTATAATATTTATCATTTTAGAGGGCTTAAAGTCTGTATTTGTGCCAAGCATTATTTATTCTCTTGGCAGAATGAAGTTTCAAACAATCTTTTGCTTTTACCAACATGTTTTTTCTTACTGGAGGTGATATTAAGACTCCAAATTTCAATCCGTAGCAGGAGTTAAAGATTAGAGTGAAGGCAAAGAGACCTTTCAGTTCAAAGACTTGGAGTTCATCACCAAAGATAAATCATCAAAGTAGCAGCAAATAATTTTAAGTCTAAATCTGCCAGGGATATGATCAATTTTGAGCTCAACTGCGTGCCAGCTGGACAGCTTAAGACTCCGTACAAATACGCAAATTATGTCTTCTTTTACTGCTACAGCGTATGTCTACATTTAGGGTTTTTACTTTGTCAGATTTCCCTTTGATCTTTTTCCTTATGCCTTGTAAAAGTTCATCGTGGTAAAGGCAGAGAGCGCAAAACTTTCAAAACATCCAAATACTTCCATTATTCTGTATGCCTTTTTAGAGATGCACAGTTAATCAAAAAAGAGGAGGGAAGACATCATGACCTCAAGAGAAGATAAGACATAAAAAACAAATGGTACACTTTGTCGGCACAGCTCTGATTTCCGTCAAATGACCCTTTGCCTGTTCTGACCCGGCAACTTACTCAACACATTTGTATGTAAACTCATAAAATTCTGCATGGTGTAAACACACATAAAGCACTTTCTCCCACTCGGCAACAGTATGTATACACAATACACAAAAATATAAGCAAGTACCACTTAGTCGCGACCGTTCGGAAGATTTCATTTTCATCCAGCTGTGCCATCTCCACAGGAAGAATCTGAGATCCTTTCGACATCTCTGCACGGTTCCTGGCCCGATGAATGAACTCTGAAGAATTTAGTTCAGTAACGGGGTCAAAGTGACGACCAGACTTAACAGAGTGGTGTCTGAACCACGACAGTCGCGCTGTCTGAGATTTTTCAAACTACTTTTGTGAAAATGACATGTAAACAATAGTTATTTCTCTAAATATCCTCGTCCACCTGTTAGTTAACTATACTTAGCCAGCCTTGGGCAACAAAACTCGAGCTGCACATTAAATGTACAGCGCTTCCAACTATAAAGGCCGCTCAGTCGTCCTCAGTTGTCCCTCGGTACGCCGTGTAGAATGAAAGGTGGGGGAGCCCAGAAAACAGCGTGGTCTGTCATCACTACAACGCTCTTATATCACAGGGTTGGAGTCAAATTGGTACTTTTGCTGCCTGGCAGGGCTGGTCTGCTGGTGTTTTCCGGTACCAAATAGATCAATCACTTTAGCAGGAAAGGGATATAGTGTCTGCGATTTAAGGGCTAGACAGTTCCACAAGCGAGCTCTGCTCCACTGCTGGCCCGCGGTAAAACGAAGCCGTGGTGAGGAGGGTAAGGTACGCTAAGAGCGAGCAACTGTTCATTTTCCTTCTTCTCCGCTCCCAACGGAAAACCTCGACAAACCCAAAGATAGATGCTCTTTATTGTTTTTCTCAAAATGCTCAGAAGCTGCACAAAGTCCACTTTGTTGGATCACAGAAAGTTTTCCATGCGATGATCGTTTTTGGGTGGTGAACAAGAGAACACGGCTCCTTAATTACTGACTTTTATTCACACCCAGCACAAATGAGTACAAGCTCACAATAAAACCCTGAGAAACTGAGCAGCAAGTGGATTTACTTCTTCTTTTTCACTTCCAACCAGTGACGGGTTGGTTGGAAAGTGAAAATTCTGTCTTTTTCCAATCAGTGAAGGCACCATGATTAATCACCATTAAGCCACTCTGCAGAAGTTATTACCAAGTGAAGAAGACCTGAAATGTTTAAAAATGAGCTTGTGGGTTTCAGAAGGATAAACATTTCAACTTCAACACCAATGAAACTTACAATTCTTAAATTTCTAATATATTTCAAGGTTTCCCCCAGTGGTAGAGGCGGTAGGGCATTCCACCATGATGTGTTAGGCATCATAATTTAACAATAGCTTGTGTGGCCATCGAGCAGGTGTAGGGACAGTCACGCCCAGTTCAATGCGTCAACTATAAAGTCTTACTGTCACTGTTTAAAAAAACAAAAACAATATTTAAGACAAACAAACAATGCTAAGCCTGGTGGGGTCCAAGTACAGCCTGGCTGCCCACCAGGCTTATAATAAACTGGGGGGAAACCCTGAATTCCTAAAAATGAGGAGATTGACTCATTAGGTGTCTTATTCCAAGTCAAAAAGTGATGAATCTCATTCCTGTCTAATACAAAGGAATTTGAATTTCCACAGTGGCATTTAGTGCCTACAGGCAGGGTGAAGAGGTCTTAGAGAAAACACGACTCCCCTGATGGATGCAAGGCCCCTTCACCCAAACAGATTGACTCGTCTTCACAATGCAGACCCGGTTGGCCCCGCAACCTGATCCGGAAAGCTTCCAGAGTCACTCAGCGGTCCCCTGCATTTCAGGCCTCCCCGTTTCCTCGGCTGGGTCTCCTTCCCCCCGGGGCCTCGGGGTGCAACGGCAACGACAGTGTCTCTCTACGATGGTGTGGGTGGACACAAAAGGGAGTGACCTCATCTGGCATGAAAAGTGACTCAAGAATCCCATCTCAACCGGAGTCAACTGGAGGGTCTGTGGTACTGACAGTCCTTCACAGGCTAATTAAGTGTCACCTGAGTCAAACTGGCTTCTGAAGCGCCTGTGGATCAAAGAAAGACTCTCCTGTCTCAGGTGATCCTCACCCACTGTCTGACTAATCAAACCCCTGAAGTGTAACACAAATTAAATCCAGGATGTTCTAACGAAGTGACAACAACCTTATGAAAGAAAAACTCCTTTTTCCTGTTGCAGGGGCTTGGTTTGTGGCATTTACTGGCATGTGAGGGGTGGGACTCCATAAACCAGAATTGCCTGATTCCTTTTTTATATGGAAGTGCCTTTGTAGTCGAGCCAACAAATCTTCTGGGCTGAGTAAACGCACACCTGCACTCGGCGAAAAAGGAGTAGGACGAGAACGAGGGAAAAATAGCAGAGCAAGTCAGTAAATAAGCGTATAAAATCAAAACCCCTGGCTGAGGGGAAAGCACAGCGCTGCCTCGGTCGGGTCCATCTGCACTGCAGTGCTATGTGGGTGGGCTGTAAATCTGAACCAGCTTCTTCCAGGAATGGGTGCCGTGTGGCAGAGGCTGCGTCCCGCTCAAACTTTCTTCTGGTAGACCACATCAGAGCCAAACCAGCAGAAGCGCTGACCTTAGGACTGCACTACCACCTCCTGATTGTCACATCCCTCCCATTCCCATTCCCAATCTATCATTACTGGGTAATAATAATAATGGATAATAAAAGAGCAGAGGATCAGGGGTGTAGCATTAACCTTAATCGAATGTAGATGGAGTGCTCATATGGGCTCTTTTGGCTATTTTACTGACGTTGAACATCTGCCCTGGTGTCGACAGGTGACAATAAGGGCATGTTGAAGCAACTGCTTTCTTAGTTACACAGGCCAGGCTGTTCTTTGCAGAACACCGAGTACTCTGCAAGGCAATCAGTTTTTAAACGTGTTCTTTCCCTTTGGTCAATGAGCTAAAAACACAAAGATATCCAGGTCAAATGTATCACCATAAAACATTTTATTCTAAAGTAGGGATGCATGATATATCCGCATCAATGTCAGTATCGACCGATGTTTGTCTCTCTCTGTTTTTTTCTTTTTTTAAATATTGGTATCGACCCAATCAGTAAAACCGGGCCGATTTTGGCAACCGAAGTTTGTTTCCGAAGAGGTCGTGTGACATTGATAGTGACGCGGCACAGGATTATGGGATGTTTAGTCGAAGCAGAGAAGCAATGTAGGTGGACTGATATGTCAATATTGGTCTAAATTTTCATATTGGTGCATCCTTACAGAAACTCTGGCTACCAAAGACTTCAAAAACATCTAAAGTTTGGCCTGCCAAGACTGAGTTTAGCCAGTCCGATTTCTCTTTTAGAATTTTAACAGAAGATAAAAGGACCCAAAAAATGTTTAGCATCTTTTCAAGCCTCCAAGCTATTACTGTTTTTTTCATCAACCTCATTTGGAAGAGCGATAAGGTCACACCCTTTGTCTTTATGTCGCAGCGAACGGTGTAAAACTGTTTCTAACATGTGAAAGCAAAGACATTATTCCAAAGACGATATTTCAAAAGATTTTTGTGTCTAATCAAACGATAAGAATGAACTGAAAAAGTGAACATATAATCCACAATTTCAAAATTTAATAAACTTTAATGACTTAATAATTTTAATAATAATGACACTACAATTTTATTCATTTATTGAGCAGTCATGTCATTTGAAGGAGTTTCGAAGAAACACGTCTGCTGCTGTTTAAACTGCGGATTTGATGGGCGTTTTGCAGGCAAGCAGTGGGAAACACCCTCTAAACCTCGTTTGCCTGAGGAGGTTTTGCAACCTGTTTGTTTCTGCGACTCAGTTGTGGAGTTGATGAGCATTGAATGCTGCAAATGAAACCACATATTTAACGTTAAGATAAAACAAGATTATCAATGATAAAATGAGAATATGATCATGTGTCTCTAAGCAAAAAGAATTTAAAAAAATCAAAGTGAACATAATGTGAACATGTGTTTTAGCAATGACAATCCTATTTCATCTTTATCGCCTAAAATTAAGCGGCTCAACAAATTGTCTACAGGTTAGACATCAAGTTATCAGATCCTCTACTCATTTTGGTTTTCTTAACTGTATGCAATCACAGGCTCTGATCCATTCAGTTCAGTCAGGTTCAGCTGTTGCCGATGAGATAACTCTGCCTAAAGCTCATCATTCATTTTGTAATCTATAGGTGTGTCGGCTTAATGCGGTTCACCATTCGGACCAGTCTTTGAGGTCAAGACTATCGGTTGAATTAATAGCAGCAGACGTGTGATTCAAGCTTACGTTTAGTCACGCTGTCACTGCGCCAAGATTATTAACGCCGAGTCTGAAGTGAGTCATCCTGATAGGGTAGTTCAGGTTTCAGCAGTATTGCCGTGAAGTCAAGTACCTAGGCTTTCTGTGATTGTTGGCACAGAAACAGTTTATACACATGTTTCTCCAAGGCGCCAGATAAACACATCATTCCAGCTATCAAAACAGTATAATATCATTAGTGTGGGCATCTGGCAACAAGTGGCATGACATTTCCACTGTGAGAAAACACACACTTTTATTATGAGGATTTACATATTTGCTAATTGTGTGAGACTTTTTTTTGTGTGTGAATATTTCACTCTTTTGTCATCAAATGTAGAATGCTTGATTCAGATCCACATCTGCAGGTGGTGACCTGGACTTTACGTTTCATGGCTTTTTTGTGGGATTTATATTTTTCCGTAAAAGCGAGACACTCGAGGGAACTTTAAAATCTGGGCCGCCAACGAGAGCAGAGAGAGCTGGTGAAGTTTGTTTGAAAAACAGGAAGCTTGGTAGACCTTAACAGAGCGAGCAGCTGGTCGAAACAGGCTTCATCTCAGAAGTGGGATAAAAACCTGACAATCGTCTGCGTCACAGTGAAAGGACGTCACAAGTGTCTACAGACTGGAGCTAAAAGGAACAATAGATAAAAATAGAAAATGGCCAAAACCCAAACCCTGTGGGACGCCACAAGGAAGAGGTACTGAGGAGGACATAAAATCAAGCCAACACAAAAGTAAATGTCTCTTGGTAGTCTGACTGAACTGGGTGGCTCTTTCCCAGTTCCCATGCTCTGACTGGTTGTGTTTTTTCTCAACAGAAATCATTTGAAACAGCCGAATTAGCCTTTTTTGTAAGACAGAAAAGTGTAGCAGGCAGCGAATTAGCAGTGTGTGATAACAGCCACAGCTCTTCCCTATCCTTCAAACAACCGTAGAAAACTCAGGTTACTCTAATAATAATAATAATAATAATAATAATAATAATAATAATAATGTGTCAGCATTAATCCACGTTACAAGAAAAAAACAGTACAATAGACTAAAAATAGTCTATTGTACTGTTTGTCTTTCTCTGAAATCTCAACGGTAGAAACAATATCACAGGAAATATTAACAGTTTATCAATATATCACAAACTGACTAATAACTATAACCAAATGATCTATATCTAGGTGTTTTGGCATTGTTAGACAACTAAGGCACTTTGATGTTTCACATTTCTGAGAGCAACGACCAAAGTAAAAATCACTAAAACTGTCCTTACTCTTGCCGTTTCAAACCTTCCAAAACTAAAGGCTTATCCACAGAAAGTCACAGTTACACAAGCATGAGAAAACCGTACTTTGCTTCGGAGCACTGCTGTGATGTTTGCTCTGTTTTTACAGGCAAGGTGTGTCTGTCACTTTACGATGGTCCCACATGCCAGACAGCTCTGGCAAAGAAGACAGGACTTTCGCCTGGGGAGAGATGGATGAGCCGGTAGAAAAAGGTGCGAGGGGTATGAAAGAGAGGTGGGAAAGGGTAAGAGGGGAGGAGGGAGGGTGTGTTTCAACACGCAGCCCCTCTGGGTAGACAATAACATCTAAAGCACTTCCTTCCCTCCGCTCACTTCTAAAGAAGCATCTTGTTAAAGTAAGGCGGTTGGGTAAGGCGCATCTAATCTAATATCGAGATGCACAAACAATCAAAACGTAAATCCAGGATTCCGCTCTCAGTTCTGATGGCAAAGGGGAAATATTTTACATAGCGAAGTAGGAATTCTGCAAAATGAACTACAAATCTCCAGGGGGATTGTAAAAGCCAACTGGCAAGTGAAACCCCAATTGCTCGAGGAGGAAGCGGGGCCGGCTTCGGGTGTTTTCCACATTACATGCACTCCCGATATCAAAAGAGATAACAATTCCAGCTGCGCCGCTGCTCCAGCTACACACCGGATCATCTGGAGGAGTCATCCGTCCCCAAAACCCACAGCACTTTCCGATGCATACGACGCAACAAGAACAAGACAGAAAACAATCCACAGAAGCTAAAACAGTCAAAATGGAAACCAGTTTTCAGCCAGGCTTTATGGCAAACAAAAAAAAGATTAATGTACGTTTCTGTTAGTTCATGAATCACTGAACGGCTTAGGGCCAAACTACATCAGAGATCTGTTGATGTTGCGTCAACCCTCCAGATCTCTCTGGTCTTTTGGCTCTTGTCTGCTCTGCATCCCCAGAACCGGAACCAAACATGGAGAAGCAGC
The DNA here is from genome assembly GCF_027474105.1 of Poeciliopsis prolifica. NCBI lineage: Eukaryota > Metazoa > Chordata > Actinopteri > Cyprinodontiformes > Poeciliidae > Poeciliopsis > Poeciliopsis prolifica. The sequence goes on from NW_026562394.1 coordinate 8,118,847, forward strand.
ATTCAGCTGGATATGCACTACAAATCTGGAACAAACTTCCAGAAAACTACAAAACAGCTGAAATGCTGAGTCCATTTAGATCGAGGCTAAAAACCTACATAGTTAGCTTGACCTTTGACCCTTTATAACTGGTACATTAACCAGTTTGTGTATTGATGATTTTAATGATGACGCTACTGGTTTCACAAGTGGTGACTGTATGTGTTTATGATGTTCTCATGTTTTCATAAAGTAAAGCACTTTGAACTGCCTCGCTGCCTAAATGTGCTATGCAGACACACTTGACTGATTGATTGAAATGTTTATAGCATACAGTATCTCTCTATACGGTACAGCTTGTGACTCCTGAGAAGCTAATTTGGATGCTGAAGTGATTTGCACGCAACGGGTTATGCCTGAGGCACCGACCTGCGACAGCTGATGTGCTGAGCTCTTTGGTGCGGAGCCGCTGAGAAACGAGCCGTCTACGTTCCTTCGGGCCACTTGGGCTGAAAGTGGGATGGGGAGCAAATAGGCAAATCAAATATAAATCACTAACCACAGGTGGCTTGAAGAAGGAACAAGCTCTGGCTTGGGCGCACTTCCCAAAGTATGTCCGCGCTGTTCCCGGCTAGTCAGGCTTCTTGGCTTCTCTTCACCGAGAGGCCGCTGACCATGCCCTTCATTGTGTTTACGTATCTGCACTCCACCGCATAAAGTCAACAAGAGAGCTTATCTTGAGCTAATGCACAGTCTCTGCCTTCAAGAGGCAGTACATGTGCCCGACAGTGTCACGACTGAAGCCGTTTCAGTGGTGACTTTGTTATCATGCGGTCTATATAAAGATCAGGAAACCATTTGTAGCCTTTTGGCTCAAATACGGTGAAATGTCACAAAGCCTTTGGACTTTATTTGATATTAGATTCAACAGTGATAACGTTCCTATAATCAGAATACATTTTTTTGGCTAAATGAATTGCAGTCTAAGTCAGAAAACTTTGTGCAAAGTGTATGATGTATCGTCTGCAATGCAAAAAATCTGAGAATTCACCGAGCGTGCCTCATGACATCACCTGCTCTATAAGCCCCTCCTGCTTCCGTTTGGCAGAGAAAAAGAAAACACCACTGACCTTGCAAGAGAACTCTCCTGCACTGGAGTTGTTTTGAGCAACTGTGGGGATATAAAAGATTGCCGAGAGCAGACAAAGGGGAAAAAAAGAAAAACCCTACACATAAAAGCGGGACTGATAAGCTGTGCAGGTCGGCGATAAGAAACAAAGGCGGTACGTGCCGAAACGCGCCGTGACCGGGCCGATAAAGGCCGCCGATAACAAACGCAGGGCTGAAGGTGGCGAAACACAAGCATCTGCAACGGCGCAACGGGAAGAAAGAAGCTGTGGAGAACGCCACAGACACAGCGTGAAGATGGATGGGTCTCTTCTACAGTTGCACCTGCGAGTAATCTATGATTCGTCAGCGTGTTCCCCATGGGCATGTGTGCAGGCTTCGCTTCCTCTAAATGGGACGGCTGAATATGTAATCTGTCCTCTTTCATCCACAGCCTTTATTTCCACCGGGCCACGTACGCCGACTCTGCTATGCTGTTGAACATAGGGGCATGGAAATGGCACGTTCGTTCCTTATCCCTCCCGCACTCTTACACAATTAAATACGAGACAACACATTTTAAAACCAGAAGTTTTATTCCCATCAAACAAAAAGAAACCGATGAACACGGCCGATTTAACAGAAAATACGTCATTATGAATTTGTCCTGCTCCGTTTGGGTTTTGAAACAGAGAATAAAACCTCTGGAGATGACAATGCAAAGAAAATTATAGATCACCTTTAGTGTCTTCTTCATGAGACTGCTAAGCAACCACAGTGTCTTCAGTCGGAGGCTTCTTCATGCCCATAGCCATGACTCTTTGAAGAACCTTTGATAATAACAGTCACATTTAATTTCTCCTCTAGATTAATAAAGTGTTTTAGAACTGAACTGGATTTTCATGACACAGTGCTAAAGCTCAAGAGGTTTTATTATCCTTTCATCATCTGCACATACGAGGATTTTTGAACTGCAGGTAACATTTGAGAGGATTTACAAAACTTAAAACCTACCAGGAAAGCCCACAGAATAAAATGATGAGTGTTTTGTCTGTCAGCATCCTGTGATGGGCTCCGATAGTGACAGTGGGGACAGAGGAACCGTCAGATTAACCCTGAGTTTACATTGCTCTTTTGATGTTGTCACATCCTCCTGTTGGAAATCCTTACAAGCAGATTGTACTTCGTGGAAACAGGAACATCAAGGGAGGCAAAAAAAGAGGCAGCGCAGAGTTACTTTCACTTTAAGTAGAGGAAGTCAATCCTCGTCTATGTTGGCTCTGCTCCTCTGTGTTTTCTGTCAAAGAATTTCCATCTAAGCTGCCCCGTCTTTTTGGGAGAGCAATTTTGCTTTCCTGAAGATGCAGCAAGCTGTCCTCTGTCTGCCAGTCGCAACATCAAGCACGTCCAGTGAACTGGCCCCGTTCGCCCAAGAAACTGAGTCCAAAGATGGGCGTCTTGCCATCTTGGACTCAGTGTGCATCCACAGCTGCACGCAGACGTTTCGCCCCAACAAACAATCGCCTCCAGCCATTAAAGCCAATTTTATCTCTGACAAAAGAGAAAGAAGGAAAGCAGGGGAAGCGGCGGGGAGGCGATTAATATCCCTAAAGAAACAGAAATCTCCTTGAAGGAGTTCTCAACAAACCTCTCCCTGCAAATATTATCCCATGGCAGATGAATGATGGTGCTTGTATGGAGCAAAGCGTCTTGTTGCTGTGGGAGAAGTATGCGGCCCGTCATGGATGAGGCCCAAGAATTGATAGCAGCTCATATCACATTCAAGAAATCTGGGTTTGTTTTCTTGCGGCTATGCCGGGTATGCCCGGCGCGAGCCAAAATGTATCCAACCTTTTACATCCCATAATGAAACCATGCCAACTATCTGCAGGAGCATATCAGGCGTTTCAATACCATTTTGTTGTTGCACATGATGTGATTGAAACAAACGTGTGATGGCAAACAGAGCTCCACTGCTCATACCGAATGTTTCTGTGTTTTCCGATGGATCAACGCAGCTTCAAAGCTTCATCAGGACAGCGGTTATGTTGATAATCCTCAAAAAGTGCTAATGACAATCCGACTGCTAAGTGCATCTTTTGAGCGCCAGATATTGACCGTTATTACTGTCTGGTCCTATTCAGTGTCCAATTCTTAATCTAAATAGCACCAATAACAAGCAGCTGCACACTCTTTACACACGTCTTTTATCTTTTTCTGACAAAAATAATAAAAAATGATCCAATATTTTCCCCAAATGCAGGCTTCTAGTCCAAATCGGAAACTCTCAAAACATTTCTTACTATGTAAGAATTCATATAATTCACTGCACCATGATATGCAATCTTTTTTTAATCACAGCTATGTTCATAAACCGCTTGTTCTAAAACACAGAACATAAAGAAACTGGTACAACAGAATTTTATGTAATGTTCAATTTACGGATTACAGAATCTTCTTAAAGATTTTTTTTTTTAAAATAAAGACTTTTTTTCTGGATGAATGTGGCCTCCTTGCTGTTTTATTGTGTAACCCAGCAGTTAAGCGACATTTTACAACGTTTTTACATCTTTTAAGAAACTTTTTCTCTCAAATTTCCGTCCACATACGGGTGGCACTGCTCTTCTGTTTTGAAGAGCAGTTTAATCGACAAATATATTTTAGCTCTTTCCTTGTATTTAGATCAAACTGTGGTTTGGTTCTGTTCTGTAGTTGCAAACACAACATATTTCTTCATTACATGAGTCAGTTTTAACGATTTCTGCCTGAATAATTATTGGGGGTATAATTGTTCAGGACTGTCCAATGGATTAAACACCATTCCACTAAGCAGTAATCGCAGCTAAATTCCCACTCAAATGTTTTTTTTAAGTTCTTTACTCTTTCCTTGTGTATGTTTTTCTATTCTGTCTTTGTGTGGGTCTATTTGCTGTTATTGCCTGTAACTTTGCTTCTGCTGCACACAAATTTCCCCATTGTGGGACAATAAAGGATATGTCCATTCTTGCAGTAATTTGAGTTTTTTTAAAAGTAGTTAAATTTACTGCAGTTTAATTGTAATATTGTAGGGATAATAAAGCCTGGTGTGAAGCTTTTTCCACTCCTACTTCCTCTTTTATGGTGACTATGTGTTGCCGGATACATCTACACACACACATATGTGACATTTACATGATGAGTTGTTACAGATCACTTTGTGGATTTGTCACAACCAGAAAAAACTGTTTCTGGTTCCCTTCAGATTCTGGTTTTGACTGATTCTGTTTTTGTTCAACGACTGTGACGCGTAAAATTAAAAGAAGCGCTTTTGAATCCAAAAAAAAGTGAAAAGATTGCAAAATTAACCTTCTCAGTACATCAGATTCTTTCAGTACTTCACCTCAGCAAACATATTAGCTTGTTTTGTTCCGAAAATTGGTGAATTGCATGCCTTCATATTAGAATTTCTTCATATGAAAGACTGAAATTTCTATCAAAATGAAAATAATATTTGATTTCAAATGGGGAAACGACGTCGTCACATTTCAGCAACAGTGCAGTTCAAAGTGCTTTACGTCATAAAAACATAACAGTCACCAATTATGAAACAAGCAATAAACATTACATTTTTGTCAACTCAGTGTTCTGGTTACTATGAATCAAAGACAACTCTAAACCCTTTGCACTGTTTATGTCTCCGATGGTTCAAGACAACCAAAGATAAATGCATGGATGAGCTTTGAAAATATATATTTTCCACTATTAATATGAATGTTTCATTCAGTAAAATATGCTCAGGCCTTTTGTGTCCACAGAGCAAAACTGATTCTGCTTTTAAGTGGACGGCTGATATCTGGAACAGCAGACTGCCACCGATCCTCCAACCATGATGGGCTGGTAATTTTTAGAGAAATAAGATATTGAAATATACTTTTTTTAAAGCATCAAAAAGGTAAGTCCGCTCTCAGAAAATGAGTTCCCAACCAAGCAGACGCATCACATGCAAAAACATGCTAGAGATCTGCTTGAGATCAGTTTCTCGTCTCTGAAATATTAAGCACAGGGATCATCACTTCCAGTTGTTTCAGACATCAGCATGGCTACAAAGGAGGAAAAATAAAAGTGAAAAACACGGGAGAACTTCAGCTGTAATTACACTGCGTTTCATTGGGGGATTGTGAGCCGCACCGACATTCCTCCCCACTGTGTTTGATTAGCTACAGTTTCAAAACAGTCACAGATTTCTTCTCTTATAGTAACATAGGAGCTGGCCACATAAGCTCTAATTTATTCCAAGGAGTTCCACCAGCAGTCTGTGTTTTCTCGGGAAGCCTCCAACATGAAAGGCCGCTGGGCTCTATTTCTGTCATATGGTTGACTTTCACGGAACCGAGCTCTGACGACCGGCGTTTGGAGCCGTGTGTGTCTACGAGTGTGACGACTCCGAGCCGGGAGAGAGCGATTGCAACCCGGAGCAAGAAAAAAAAAAAGTTTCTCATCAAAGCCTTCGTTTGCAGGGTGTGACCTATCTCGGTTCTGGGCCCATGTAACCCGACGCCTGATGGTGATGGCATTTCGTGCTTGCACACAAGCCAGGGTGTGTGTGGTGTGTGTGTGTGTGTGTGTGTGTGTTTTGGCCAGGGGGCGACAGGGGTTTAACATCCGAGCATCAAACCGAGGCCAGCTCAAGCCAGCAGAGGGCGAGGGACAGCTGGTCTTTCATTGTGGGCTTTTTGAACAGAGATATGCGTCGTTGTATGAATACGTTCACTGCTGACCCAGTCAAAGTAAAGACGTAAATACAAAGAAGATTTTGGGTCTGCTCCGGATTTCATTGTGGGTTATTAGATTAAACTGAGCCAAATACATTTTCACACTGTTATGGAAAAAAATAAAAAATAAAACTTTGCAAATAAAACCCCAACATAAATCTACTAAGTTAACCTGAAATTTGATTAAATAGATGTCTGCCAGATGCATTCTGGTGTTAAAATTTCAAGCAAAAGTCAAACCAAAGGAAAGGAGCCTGAAAACACAAACTGTTTATCACTGGAGTCATGCCTTCTTTTCCTTCCTCACACTCCAGAGTCCTTATATAATGGAGAGCATATTCTGTTACAGCATACGCTGATTCCATGTTGTTATTTTTAGCATCAAGCGGTACAGCTCGTCCCGTCATCCGACATGGTGGCACTGCGCTCCTATAGCGCCTTGAGAGCCAGCGACCCGCTCCATTCTCCAACGCCCAGAGAAGATAGTGGAGAAATGAACGCGCCGTTTGTTGGGCTCCGGAAACATTTACCTCCTCTATTAACCCCTCCACACACGCCCACCTATCGACCCCCATTCACTGCGCGCTGGTCAGCTGGTTCCCACACTCCCCTCATCTGTGGGGAGCGTCACGGCTCTCCAACCTTACCCCCACCGATGGGCCAATCAACAACGACCTCGCCGTGCCGCTGTACAAGCATGCACTGCAAAATACGATGCCCATGCTCCTCTTTCCGTGGCATGATGCTTCTGAATCACGAGGCAGCAGCAGCAATAAAGTGGAGTTCTGTCTCTTGTGTGATTTATTAGGATTTATTGGACTTGAATCACAGAACCCAGTCCTCATACCACTATCGTTCAGTTATATCTGCGATTGTTGCAGAATTAACCCTTCCAGACCACTCAGGCCTTCTGGTTCTGGTCTGCTCTGCATCCCCGAAACCAGAACCAAACATGAAGAAGCAGCATTCAGCATCTATGCACCACAAATCTGGAACAAACTTCCAGAAAACTGCAAAACAGCTGAAACGCCAGCTTCCTTTAAATCAAGGCTACAAACCCGCCTGTTTATCATTGCTTTTGACCCATAATAACTGGAATTATTCGACATCTATCAATGATTTAAAGCAATGTCTGTTACTGGCTTCATAATTGGCGACTGTATGACTTGTTTATGACGTTTTTATGTTTTCATGATGTAAAGCACTTTGAACTGCCTTGTTGCTGAAATGTGCCAACTTCATTAATTGACTGATCTTTGGCATGAACTCTAGTGCAAAAAAAGGTACAATTATGTACATTAGTTTAAAAATATCAGTGAAAAAAAAGTTGACCTTTTCACAGATACTTAAATAAATTTAAAAAGCATCCAATAATATAGTGAGGACAAGTGTTGAAGTTGATGGCATTTTTACACAGGAAACTAACAAATTCTGAGCTTTACTTTGCCTCACACTGTTCAAATCCGTTATCTAAATATGAAGTACAACAAAAGTATAAGACCCACCCATCAGCAATCAGCTAACTTTCACACCACTCCTGATCAATCAATTGGCTTCGGTCTGGTTAGGAGAGGCAAGTGCTGCTGCAACACTTGGACCAAGAATTTGCCTTCTCTGGCGTCATGAAGGCAAATTTGTGACGCCACAAAGAAAGAAAAAACAAACTCTCTGGACTTCACTGCCGTTTCCAACAATTCATTGTGTCTAGAACAACTGTACGATGCATCGCTGCAAAGCCTCAGGAGACAAATTCTATTGAAAACAAATCTAGGTGTGGCTGTAAGCCTTAGATTTCTACAACTTTGGAGAGAAACATAATCAGAGATCTCTGCCAAGGTGACTGTTGCTCAGTGGTCCTCTTTTGGGGTCGATATGTCAAGGAGAGCTCTTCATCGTGGAGGACCTTAAGGTCACCATCCAAGAAACAACAGCAATGTAGATTTTATGGGCGAAGTGACCAAAGTTTGCCCATAAACGTTTGAAAAATGGGGATTTGTTTTAGAAATCTGTTCTCTGGTCTGATGAGACAACACTTCAGCTCTTAGGGTGCAGGGATGTTGCCTTTGGCTTGCAGAAGAATGGGAAAAGCCTTCCACCCTAAACAGAGTCCTCACTGTTAAAAATGGTGGAGCCAAGATCTCGAGCTCATTGAGAATCTGTGTCTGGCGCTAAAGGTCAATGTCGAAGCTCAGAAACATGCAGTCTAGATGCGCTGGAGCAGTTTGGCATTGAAGGATTGGTTTGGAGACCTGGAGAGACGAACGGCAACTGCAGGGGCAGGTTGTTGTTCGTTGTAAGACAGAAAGACCACACTATTGACCATTACAAGGGATAAGGGATGATCATTTTGGCCTCGTCATTTTTCATCAAAGGGCTCACAATTCTGACACGAAGTGTAATTAGTGACTAAGTGACTAACTGTGAGGTGTTGGACTAACTGTGGGTGGGATTCATTTTGGCTAAGTGAGCACAACCAAAACATACTTCGACCTATAAACTCACGAAACAGCTTCTTTTTCAACATGTGTCTGAGATTATGTTAAGTTGTTTACCTCCAGGAGAACAACACATGGGTGTATGACAGAGAAAAGTTGGTCATCCAGTAAGCCAATCAGGCATTCACACTGTTTTCCTCACATTCTTACAGACTGTTGTTCTTCTGGATGCTTCGCTGTGGGACCATCCGTCTCCTTTACGGGTTTCTCAAGGTTCTTGGCAGAATGAAAGGTTTCTTTGATCAAAGGAGCCAGAGTACGGATCCAGCCCTGCAGCCTGCAGCTATCCACACAGTTTGTTTATTCTGCATCGCCATGACAGCAGATAAGCGATCTGAAAATACAAGGGGACTAAAGAAGCAGGTAAACGCTGACAAAGTCAAGCGTGCAGGTTACAAAGACTGAATCTGAGTAGCGGGAGAAACAGCGAGAGATAAAAGGGAAATGCCCGTTTCCAGTGCTGTTCCACGCAAACACTGAGCACAACAAGGTGGGCCAGGGATGCCCTTCAAAATTCATTTAAACTTCTTCCGAGACCAGAAACTTTTTGTAATATGTTATAACCACAAACTTCACTGTATACCATGGGGATTTTATGAGACAGACCAAAACAAAGTAGGGCATTATTTTGAAGTGGGAGAAGAAAGATTGTTTTCACAAATAAAAAACTGAACAGTTTTGGCATATTTTTGTTTTATTTATAGAACAATCTTTGGCAGCGTGCCACGACTTTTCTTCAAATCGCCCTGTTTGGTGCCAGAAGTGAAATAGTTTGCCAGTAAAAGGAGAACTTGTTCAACAATATCAAGGAATTACTGACTGCTGAAAAGATACTTGAAAGTTGGTGCATTTGAAATAAGGCGAAACAAAGATATTTGCACTAGAAACTAGACCAAGAATACTTGGCAGTGCACAAGGGGAGCTTGAGAGGGCGGTCCAGTGTAACGCCTCGCTGAGATGTCACCCTGATAAAACCGAACCACAGCTATGAAAGCTGCTGGATGCTAAGGATGGAATATGTCCTGCATGCATCAGGAGAGACGTAGCTCCCAGCTTGGGTTGCCCTGCCGCGTCTCCTATGCCTCCAGCTCAGACCGCAGTCATGCAACACTACACCTGCTAACAAGGCACCCAGACATTTTGTCTCCACGATTTACTTTTCTCTGCATTCATGTACACTTGTTTATGCCGAAGCCGACCGAGATCAGATCACCTCTTAGATTTCCAGCCATCTTTTCATTCAGTGCCGTCACCGGCTGAAGGCCCTTGGTCTGAACTTTGAACCTACAAGGCGGGATAGCAGGAAGGTGAGGCAGGGTTGGGGTTAACTCATTTACGATTCGCACCATAAAGCTTCTTGAAAGGTCGCTGGGGCTGAATAAGCAACGGGGGCGCGGGGGGTTGTTTGTTAACCTTTCACCTTCCAACACGCTAAAAGTGTAGAGTCACAGGAAGCAGCCCATGGAGAGCGTCTTTTGTAAATGATGTTTGTATGACGGCGCATGTGAAAAGGCACGTAGACGTGACCCCTCCCCCCCCATCCCATGCTGTCTAAAGAGCAGGTGTTTGTGCAAGCTGTCCCAGGAGAGCGACCGCGGCTACAGTGTTGTGTGATCGCTCCCACCTGTGGAGATCAAATATGAGACATTTATTATACAGGGGGGACTTATCTGCTGCTCCCTATCTGATGGACTATGTAACGGAGAGGCCCCGGACAGATCAACTTTCACTGCCCTGAAAGGCTGGAGAAGTGACCCAAAAGGAAATCATTATGCCAGAACACAAAGGCATCGTAAGGTGTGGAGGAGAAACTCTCTCGCAGGGCGCTGCCCTCTCCACTCTCTGCTCGCCATGAAGACTGGAGCCGCTGGCTCGCTGCGGGGATAAAACGTGTCTGTAGCTCCCCGCTGGTTTGTGGTGTGTGTGTGTGTGTGTGTGTGTGTGTAAAGTCAGCTTGTGAAATAACTAGTTACCACATTTCAAGTAAATTAGGGTCTTTAGAGCGATAAATCCACATTCAGGAAGTGGTAAACATTATATTTTAGTCTTGATTATATGCTGAAAACTGCACACATTCATGCTGAAGAGTTGTAATACATTCAGATTGCGGCTTGTGTGCGCTGCATTGTGAGCTTCTCAGCAGTTCCCCGGCTGCTACAGGCTGCTGACTGCATTAGACTCTGCAGTCGTATCCATTGATCCAGGTTACGTAACATGCCACCAGATCCAGCAATCCAGCCATGCATCACATATTTTTATAAATATATACAATGTAAGAGTTTCATAAGTGGGACCTATTTGAGATTCAGAAAGAAATGAGCTTAATACTCTAATCTGAACCTTCAGAGTCAAATAAAGGCAGTTACAAAGTCGGCCGATCGCCTGAAGAACATTAAGTGCTCATCTGCAGGGCATAGTGATGCTACAAAATAAAATGAAAGATCAAGGCTACTTTAAAGATTTTTAAAAAATCAACATTGTGTTTCTAGAAGAACAAATTTGCTGTGGGAACTTCAGCTGTGTGTTGAATACTCCCCCCCCCCCTTTTTTTTCTATGAATTTGACCATAACAAGCAGAGGTCCATGCAGTGATTGCAATATTTGATCCCACTCGATACAAAATGATAATCTAGACTCAACTGCAGTTGAACAGAGGTATTACTTCTACTGTAAACATGATAAAATAAATAAAAAAATACTAATTTGGAGTCTATTTTTCATTTAACGCATCCATCTACAAGCCCTTTGAAAAGTATTCACTCTCTTGGATGTTTTACCCTGTTGCCCTGCGACAGACTGGCGCCCTTGTGATCCCCCCTCTCGCCTGGAGGGAAGGAAAGTAGGAAGGAAAGAAAGAAAGAAGGAGGGAAGAAAGGATGGATGTTTTACCCTTGTTATTGCCTTTACAAACAAATCCTGATCAGCAAAATCTGTTTTTTTGTTTTTTTTACAAAACAAAGTCAACTTAAATCTGTTAAATATTTTCTTTGCATTGATATATTAAACGTTTATTTGTGTCTGTGAAAATAAGCCAACTTTTGTTTATCAAGATTGATGTTCAAAAGCAATGAAAAAATGCTAAGACATCCAAAGGGGTGAATATTTTTACAGACTTTGTGGGATTTGTTTAATCCTCTAGTGAATGTCCATAAACCTACCAGGATTTGTCGCATCTACTGATGCTCACGCGGTACCTCTCCACTTCCGGCCTCGATTCCTGTTTTAGCTCACGACTCTTCCATGTTGGCCAAACACACACATGCTGCTAGCATTCTTGCATATGTAAATAATCCATCCTGTTTTTCTTGGAACAAACAAGTAGGAAAGGACAGAGGACAATTTGACAAAAAGCCACATTAGCAGGAAAAGACAGTGCTGTACTCTAAACTGGCTTGCTAGTGGCTATGTTAGCTAGCCCGTAAATTTCTGTACCAATGCTTCCTTCTGCCGCTCTATTTTATGACAATGATAATAACCAACAATTTCTGTTAGCTTCACAGTCGTAAAGAACAGAGTTTAGGAGCCGCTTCGGGTTCAAATGAATTATTTAAGTTCAAATGAATTATTTAAGTTTCAGCGCGCATTAACAAAACACATCAATTCAAATTACAGTGAACTCTCTCAACGTATGAAAAGCGGTTTAGCAAAATGCTCAGCCAAAAATGAAACAACGTGCAACTTGATTTGGGTCAGCTGATCTTCCTTGCATCGTGGCTCATAAATTTCCTGGTGTGGACCCAACAGTACAAATCCCTCCCATTTTGCTCCCGTCTCTGGGAAAATAAATCCACGGGGTCTCCAACCCTACTGCTCAAGGTCTACCTACAGATTTCAGACCAGCACACCCGCCCCCACAGAGCAGCCCTCCTCCAACCAGGCTGGGGAAGCACCAATTAGCAAACACCTGCTGGAAACGTGTGTCTGCTGGGCTTGTCACACGAACTGCGCCACTCAAAAGAACGGTTGTAAACAGCTTCAATGCAACAGCATTGTTGCGACGCTGTGCTGAAGGCGGAGTTTAGGAAAGATCAGGAGGTTCTTAAAGAGACGGGTTCCTATTTCAAGGCATCAGACATGAATATGATGCAAAGGCACATATCCTTTAAGCTGTTTAAGCACGTTTTCAAAAACAACTGACGGTAAAACGGTGGCTTGACTGAGATGTAAAATGGCAGGTTACAGAGTGTTTGTTTTTATTTAGCAAACAATAAAACATTCCTTTCCAAAAATATTCAGCGACCAGAATAATAAAACCAAAGAAAAACCTAAGAATTACTGAAGATCATTGGAATAAAATATATATATATATAAAAACATTAAAAACTCAAGACATTTTCACAATACCTTACTGGCATTGACTTATATGCAGCAACAATGCATAGCACAGCTAATGTAACTTTAATATGCATTACGAACCACATTCAAGTGAAAGATTAAAGCAGCACAGTGCTGCTATTGTTTGCCTAATCACTCCTGCCCCGGCTTTCAAGGGTAGAGATGACAGAGCAGGGACTGAACGCCTCACAGTTAATTAAAAGCTTTAGAGATAAGGCTCAGATGAGAAGCTACTGTCTGCACCGCTTTGTCAGGGTGAAAAAGGCCAGGACTTCCTGCTGGGAAGAGGAAGTGAGCTTGGTTGGAGGCGTGTGCACACGAGAGAGAGGAGAGGAGAGGTTGGAGGAGGCGATCTTCTCACCCCACCACCACCACACCCTTAAATTAACCTGCTCAAATGAACCAGCAGAGGAGCACACCGTGTGGCCCAAGGATACATAACTAACATCACGCTATCAGATCCAGTCCGCGCCACACAAGGCACTTCAAAGCGCCTTCTGTTTACATGTCAATTATGGTGGGAATCGGAGTCCAGGTTTAATGAAAACACCCTTCTGCACATTAAAGTATGCAATGTTTACATGCCACAGAAAGTGCTATGTGAAACGATTTCAGGGCGATGAGGGTGAGCACCTGCCACCTGATCAAATAAGCCACACAATGCACTTCAGACGCATAATCACGGCATTCATCCGGCTGCTGTCAGCTCCTCTTGTCCTCATCGCACATCAAGAATGCGACGAGAGGGATGATGCCAGCGAGTGGACCTGCTGCAGACACACCACCTCTGTGGAGTTTGAATTTACAAGACAGCGCCGACCAACAGGGGGCGTAACAAATGTACGAAAGCCGCATCTGTAAAATCGAAAAAATAAATAAATAAATAAATATAGAGGTCGACCAGAGTATGACATCTGGCTCACATGTGCCCAGAAGGATTCAGAGCTTGGAACTGGCATGCAGATGAATTCCTTGTGACACTATGGAGGGGGAAAAAAATCAAAAATCAAAGAACTAAACTTGTAATATTAGAAATATTATGCAGCACGGCGAGGACTTTTATCCGAGGCATGCGCAGCAAATTTAATGACATTTGAAAAGGCATGAGGACAAAGCTTGACTTGTAGTCATCAAAAGCCCCAGCCGCTATGAAAGGCTACGATTATCAATGCCATCTATTTTTTTATTTTATTTTCTAATTGTTACACATGAGGAACTTGATCTTTCACATACTGGGGCACAGCTCTTTATCTTCAAATGGCTCATTGTGATTTTCTGCTCCCTGTAAGCCTCACTAATGACACAATTACATAATTGCCACCACATGAAATGGTTTTCTTGTGATTTATAAATCTTGCTATCTCGCCGAAAGGAGAATTCACAGTTTTCTTAATTAAATTAGATAAAGACTCTAAGGAGCTCTTGTTTCCTTTTTTTTGTTTTATCTTTCAACTTTGAAGTCACTAGTCGGTTGATATCAAATCTGGCTGGCTGAAGTGTTTTCCACTGTCCACTGATATTTAATCATAAAAAGAGCAGGTCGGCCAGGATCTCCGCACGCTATTAGCCCGTCATCTTACGATAAGACAGATTTACGACTTTGGGATGCGTTTGGATAGCAACGTGTTCCTCAGCTGGCAAACAAAAAGTCACTGGCAACTCTCTTCACAAATAAAAAATAAAAAAATGTCTGAGTTTTAGCCGCTGTGACTACTCTGCATTCAGCTCACAAGTCTTTCGAATACATGAGACAAACAGCATAAAATGTGGAAAAGCAGCAGCTTTGCCCTTCTTGGTGACGTCACAAAAGATTCATGCGACACTTGAATGCGTCCGACTCTGAAACAAATTAAAATGTCAACCTGAAAACAGAAGAAACTGGCAGGAAATGATGGTGAGGGAAAACGTCCACAGCTGGTCATCAATGAGCAAAAAGGCAACAGAACTAAAGTGGAACATCACATCTGGACCCAGCATAAAAACTAACATCCTTTCAGAAAAACAACAACATATTCACACATCACAGTCAAATGTTGTGGCTGTGGTAAGATGGGTCACTTTGTGACCTAAAGCTCAAAAGGACTTGAGTTATGAAACAGATCAGTGATCCAAAGCACATCAGCAAACATCCCTAAAAAAAAAACATCTAAACCATTCAGAGCGGCTTCATTGCAACAATTCACAGTTTATCCACCATGTTTCTCTCCTGGATGAAGCCGCTGTAGTAGCTGCTGCTACAATGAACGTCTCATTCCTCCCTCCTCCTTGTCTTCTTCTCTGCTACCGCTGCAGCTTTTCCCCATCACCAGATCCTGTTGGGAATGCTAGGCTAGTTAGCCGCTACGACAGCTTTAAACTGTTTTCCTAGAACAGTGAGCCGTTTCTCTGCCTTCAGCACATTTAGCAGTGAAAACGTAACGTTGAGTGGCAGTGTCAAGTTCCTCCTCCCGGCTCCGATTGGTCGATTTTGGTCGGGAGCGGTGCATTTCCTCAGACGTCGATAGCAGCTGAAGGAGGAGGTGGACGAGATGAATCTTTTCGCAGAATAACAAAGATTAAAACTGTCACAGCATGGTGACTGCAAATATGCAAAACAAACTCATTTTTTATGAGTTACATTGTGCACTTTAAGTTCAGTCAAAGTTGGCAGAAAACGTGCATTCTTACTGGATTTCTAAAAATACAGAGAAAGCTAAAAAGCACAACCAACATAGAGGGAAAAAATCGTATTTTGGTCGAGTCCCTAAAAGTAAGAAGAAAGAGCAATAAAAATGTCACTTTGTACTAAAAGGAAGTTTGTCCTGGTTTAGTAAGACCCGTTTGGTTTTTCCAGAGGCGGCGAGTTAACGTTAAGTCTGTTTGTCCCTAAAACAACTCTTCCAGTAAATGTTTGATCTTCCCCTGTTGGATGCTGAATTTCTGTAGGTCAGAGATTCACGGACTTCATGTCGAAAGGTCTCAGTCTGATTTCTGGGAAACGCCAAAGGTCCAAAAACGACTACTGATTATGTAAAATCTGCTTTCAGCTTACCAGCCAAGAGAACCGTCACTTTGTGATAAAAACGTCCTCCCAATTTTTAACAACAAAACGTGAGCACTCTAATATGAAACTCAAACTAATTTAAAAATAAATATGCTGCCTTTTCACACAAGAATAAAGACAACGAATAAATTGGCCTTTAAGAAAAAAAAAAAACTTTTAATTTTTTTTTATTTCCTAAAATTTGTTTATAATTCAGAAATTGATTTCCTACATATTTAACCCATTGCTTACCTGAAACAATTAACATGTGGTTAAGATTTAATGTTTGGCAGTTCATCTAAAAATAAACCACACTTATTTTATGCCTTTAAGTTTGAGTACTCAAAAACCCAGTTATCCCAAAATAGTTGTCAAAAAAAAAAAAAAAAAACATGCATGTTTTATGTGACAGTATCTCTGTGAAAGCAAACAAACAATACTTTATGTAAAAAAAAAAAAATTATTACACATCTACAGTAGTTTTTGTTTGCATTCTGACTCTGCAATAATTATTTTTAAGATGTTTTGTTTCTTTTACGCAGCTCAATTTTGGACAAACCATGGAGTTAAGTGGGTTTTAATAAGCTGCTGCATCAGTTTACATAAAATATCTGGAGTTTTGTCATATTTTCCAAGGGACTGTTAGACTCAGCATGTCCACGTACCAAAAAAATCTTTGGTAAACATGGATCTGACGCTGCTGACAAGTTTTGTACTAAGAGGTATCTGCTGGGATGCTAGGCTAACATTAGCTTACGCTCTCTTTGTTTTCATATGGCTTGTTGATAATTTGGTTCTTTTTGCCCAAACTCCAGCCAAGCACGCCTACGTAGTGGGCAACACACTGCACCAAACTTTGCCACGGGAGAACCAAAACCAGACGTTAACCGGCGAGAATGAGACTTGTCAACGGAGAAGGCGCCAGGGAGACGCCAAACGGCGCCTTTAAATTATTGGAAGACGAATTCATAAATACCTAAATTATATCATTCTCTAGTTGCCAACTCATTTCTCTATGATTGTATTCATTTGACAGCGATTCCAAATTGGCTGCATCACTAAATGGGTCTAGATTACTTTCCCATTCGAGTAAAAGATAAGAGTCTTTTAAAAGAACTGCTGTAGCGCACTGGAGTCCAGGCAACACAGATTCCTGTATTTGTCTTGTTATCCTTGCAACAAGTGGCTCTAATACAGGGGTGTCAACATTCAGTCCTCGAGGGCTGGTCTCCTGCAATTTTTAGATGTGCCTCTGCTGCACCAGAATAATAGAATAATTAGGTGATTAGCAAGGCTCTGGAGAACTGATCTACACAAGGAGGAGGTAATTAAGCCATTTCATTCCTGTGTTTTGTACCTGTGCCTCATCTAAAAACTGCAGGACGGCGGCCCTCGAGGACTGGAGTTTGAGACCCCTGCTCTAATATCAGCAACAAGACATGTTTACAATCCCACCCACACTTTTTGATCTTCTGTTGGAAGTTAACATGAGTGCCGGTAGTTACATGTTGCCTCTAACAGGATTTATAAACGGCCACCTGGCAATACATGCAACTAGCTCAGGTGTCTGAAAGGTGGCGCCCATGAAATGTTGATTATATGCTGGTCTCCTGAGGCTCCCGATGATTTATTTCAACCAGCTAAGAGCAAGTACTGTGACGGAGAGAACCACTTATACGGAGTCAGCACCTCCTTTGTACTGTAAGTGTTTAATCAGTATTTTATTAGACCTTTTCTAGCTTTAACGGGTCAGTCAAATATCAAATTACACGTCAAATGAACAGACCCCACTTCTTTGTGTAGTATGCATGTTTCCATTGCAATCAGCACTTCATTTTCTTCAGTTGAAGTCGTTTTTTATTATTATTTTTTTTTAAATCATTGTTCAGGGTTTATAATCAAATTGCATCTTACTGCTTGGTGTGTAAATCAGGAGGTCTCAGAGCAAACAGAGAGGCTGTTCAGAAGGCACAACAACGCCGCAGCGCCTGCAACGCTTTAAATAAGGCCTCCGAGTTTGGTTGTTAAAACTAAATAAAACTGTAACAACATATAAAGTGTTATTATTCTAGGCCAAAATTCAATAATAGAGGCATTCATGGTGAAAACCAAAACCCAACAAGGGAGGTGTGACCACTTCCACTTCCTTTACGCTTCCTATCCAGTCTTCATACCCCAACCACAACATAGAGGCATCGGAGCGGCTTCTTCATATACTTAGCATTTTTTATTTATTGTTTGCCAAATTAAGTAAAACTAATTGAACAAACAAAGTGTTTAGAGCATATGACTATATGCTGTGTGAAAAATCTAACAATTTCATAAGAACGCCGCGTTTATTTATTAACGCATCACAGAGGACGCCCTTCATTTGATCGTATTTATGTGATTATTTAAGACTTAAAATGGTGAGTTGATGGCTAAAAGCACTTAATAAAGAATAAATAAATAATTAACTGACACGGCGGAGCATGATCGAGAGGAAATCTGACCAATTTAAGGGTCGAACTCTGTGATCGCGGTATCTTTGTTGACCGATCTTTGATCACAGAAAGTCGAAAAGGGAAAGATTTGTCACACTGCATCTGCAGAAGTTCCAAGTGCAAACACACGAGGGATTATACAAAGACGACCGGAGTGGGCGAAGCGTGAACGGTGGCAGCAGCGCCACACGCGTGGCAATGCGGGGAGTAGAGGTAAGGTGGAGGGCTTCGCGTTGAAAAGGGAAAGAACTGCGCAAGAGCCGGGGAACCAAAACAGGTGGAAGTTTTGAGGGAGTACTGCAGCCTTCAGATCGCTTATGGAGCACACAGTGTTTCTGGAGCTCTTTTTTTTGGATGTACTCCAAGGCTTGTAATGCAGGTCTTCTTTGATAATGGCCCACAGTATGTGTAAGAGCACTGGGCTGCAGCCAAGGTACACAAGCCTTGTGGTAATAGTTAACCGGGTGGACAAACAGTGGAAGTCAGCGGCGTGGAGGTAGGTCAGAGAACTGCAGCAGACAGATGTGTTGTTACAGCTCTCCTCTCTCTCACACACACACACACACACACACACACACACACACACACACACACACACACCTTACGCCCCCTAATCCTCACTTCCCCCCCATGTTCTCCATCACAGCCTGATCCTCCCGCCTTATCTCTCTCAGTTAGGACTGACATTGCACTTGAAGGCTTGGCCCTTCGCTTAGCTTTTAGATTTTGACTGCAGCTTTCTAAACACACTGCTGACTCATGTGGGACACAAAGAAAAGGATGGCCACTAACTTATCTGTACATCCCCTTGTAGAGGGGGAAATAGTTTTTTTTTTTTACATCTTTGAAACATTTGATTGCATTAACATCTCAATTTGCGTGCTGCAGAATTTACATTTCAAGTTTCCACTGCAGCAGAGGCAGACGTAGACATTGCTTTGCTCCCAAAAAAAACTTTTTTTCCTCAATCTCTCAATGTGGGCAAAAAAAAAAAAAAAAGACATGACTGGTGCTTTTTATGTCATCTGTGTTTCCTAGACAATTAGTGGCTTACCAAATCACATCTCATTTGACATAGATTAGCAGTGTTAACCTGACTCTTGCAAGCTCTGCGTTGATCTGTCTGCTGGTGATTTGTCATGGTCAGGTTTTTTCACCCCCCGACAGAAGACAAGACGGCGGAGGTTCGACGTTTCTGTGCGAAGGTGCATGCCTCGCTCTCGGCTCGACGTCTCAGACGGCCCAAGGACTCTGAGAGCGGCAGACGTGTCATTACGCCGATTCTCTGCCGACCTGTTGCTAATCTCAGAGCGAAGCAGACCAAACACCAAACCGCACATGGCTCTGTTTGGGTCCTCAGATCTGGCTTTCGGGGAGGGGGGTGGGGACGCTGTATAGCGTGAATGCGGCGCTAGCCTCAACATAGGGCCCAGAACAAAAAGCGACGCCGTGCTCCGTTCCGATCCCGCTCTGCAATCAACGGGGGTTAAAATAGCAACCTTTGAAGGGAATGAGGCCCTGACTGCTGGAGCCATCTCAAAGTAGAAAACGAGCCATTCTGACGCTAGAAAAGCCTGCTCTGCCAGCCGTCAAGGTACAACTCTTATTTTCTGTTTTGTTGCTTTGGAGCAGCTCCAACAAAGGAGGGTTATCGGGAGAATGACCCTGATGAGACGTCCTGGCCTACTTCTCTCCAATAAGAGCTGCCTTGTGATCAGCCTGCTTGATCTCAGTCGACCGCTGTGCACAGAGGGCAGCTCACACCGAAACGGTAAAGATCTGCTTTTCCACTTTATGGCTGCAGGAAGCTTTGTGTCGGAGAGTATTGTGCATGCACAGGTTATATAACCAACTTGTGGAAGCCATGCCAGCAACTATCAGGTCCGCGCTCTGTGGTCAAGGGCATTTCAAAAGAATAGTGCATGGCTGAAAGATCAACATGGCTTGAAATACCTCAAGATAACAAATGCACATTTTAAACACAATGTCTTGCATGCTGCATGCGGTGACTGGTTGGTGGTTGAGTTTTGCATGCAAACAGACTCCAGCGGGTTTCACGAGAGAGCTGCATTCGCGGCACCCTGAACGGCAATCTATCAGCACTCCTATTGGGTGCCAAGGTATTTGCTTTGGACACGAGAGGGGGGGCTCTGTGCAGGACTGGCTCTAATTAGGGGCAGCTAGTCGGGAGGTCATGGCCAGTTAGAATAGGCCTCAGAGATACACAGTCCTCAGTCGGAATGCTGCAGTCTAGTTGAGACTTCAGTTGTTTTTGGGAGCAACAGGGTCTCAGCCTGGCAGCTGTAGACGTGGCTGTGCTGTGGTTGTAAGCAGAAAAAAAAAAGTTAAAAAAAAAGATGTTAACATCTTTTAAAAATGTAACTGACCTTTAGATTTCAATATTTATTGAGAAATCAGCTGGAGAATGAAAGTCTCACATGACTTTCAGCTGACGGCGCAGCAACTGTCCAGTCAGAAACTCAAAAGATCATCGTTTCCCAAGTCTGAATGAATCTGCCACATTTTGCCTTCAGTGCTGAAGCTATTATTAGGTAAAAAGAAAAAAGTTGGCAATTTTCAAAATGAATGAGGCGTTAAAATAAAATAAAGTAACAGAAAAATAGAACATTGTGACAAACTATTTACAAAGGAAAATTGCATTTTGTAAGACATGTCAATACAATCCTGTGTTTAATCGGGCTGCGAACGAGAGCCAGAAGTTGATGGAAAGGATGAAACGATTACAGCAAAGACTTTCTTTGATATTTTTACACTTTAAACATCTTGACTTTAAGAGTCCTGGGAGCTTTTTTTGTGAAGAAAAACCTTCATGTAGTCTTAAGACAACATTCTCTGGAAAACACACGGAGAGCTGGTGTTTCAACATGGTAACTCTTGGTAACTGCCAATCAACAACCCTAAAGCATCATTCAGTTTTTGTGCTGGAACAAACGTCCAGAAAACTGCAAAACTGCTGAAACAGTTTATTTAAATTAGCCTTTAAATCAAGGGCTCAGAGGCACTTTAGAGCTGTCCTTGATTTATAATGATTGGAACACTGATCAATAGAGATGATGTATATTTGTTTAATGATTTTTAATTTGTTTATTGCTCATGTAATAATTGGCTACTGCCAGATTGTTCACGTCTTGCATATGGAAATTCAAATGTCCTGTGCAAAAGGTAAAAACCAAAACAAACGGATCATATCTGGTTCCTCCCGACAAAGTGAGGTCCCCCCCAACGTTGCACTACTTTCCAAAGACAAGTCAGGTGGGACATTTTGTCTCGACGCCTTTCGTGGAGCTCCCTGATGAACAAGAGGAAAACCGTCTTCAGAAATCAGTTCGACACGATCAGACACAAAATGCCTTTGGCAAACACAATGGCAGGCTTTTTTTTTTTTAACCCGAGTAAGACATCCATCATCATCTGGCAGCCATGTGACTGGATCTGCAGCCATCAATCTTTCTCTCTCTGTCAAGGCGCAATCATCAGAGGAGACGGCTGGTATCACCTCGATTTTAACAGCCGCCTATTTAAAAAGCTAAATATTTTATATAACTTTTTTTTTTAAGCGTGTGCACAGACTTATGACTCTGCAGAAGAATGAGCTACAGTCATAGGACAGACATCAATGATTTCCATCAAGAAAAGCCAGGTCGAGGTACATTATTCCTTCAAAATACATCCAGCCATTATTTATCCTTCTTGGATCCGAGGTAGTAATGCTGAAATATATCACTTCACCTTTCAAAAAATGACTGTGTAGTTTTATTTGCCATTCAGGCAAAAACATGCTAATATGCTAATTTAGTCTTAGCAGTAGGCATTTGGAGTGTGATTGCTTTTAATGTGTAAGAATTTTTTTTAAAAAAGAACATTTTTTCATTCTGAAATGAATTTTGAAATTTCAAAAATACAGAGGAATTTCATGAATTTTCTTGGAAAATTTTAATTAGACTTTTTGCAATTTTTAAATCTTTTCCCAACTAAATGCTGAATTTGCTGTCCTCTATCCATTGTCACACGTTATTCTCTGTTCCTTTATGTGTTCCAATGTTTCAGCTTTTAGGCACCACTGTCTTCCTCATCACCGCTCTTAGCACTGCAGCTAATCAGCTAATAGATCCCGTTCCTGGACTGGCAGCAAACTGCATGTGAATTAGCATTATGCCTAGAAAAAAAAACGCACATACTGTCCATTTTTTCCTGAATATATAAGGTTTGCACTACTGAAAAATACGTAGAGTCTCCTGCAATTAATATGCCGTTATCGTCCACAGAAAAATCCACAAACAGGTGAATCCTTGAATGCTGAGCTGTGAATTGCCGTGGAGCCACTGCAGTATTTTTTTTAATCTCTCGTGTTCTGAATTGGTGCTGATCTTAAAGGTGATGCAACTCATTGCCGGTGTTAATTTCAAGTGTATTTACTTCCCCCCAGTTCACTGACACATGCCCAATCCCATTTCTATCAAAGTCTGAACTCAGATCAGGAGTGACATGGCACCCAACCCTGAAGCGCCGGTGTGAAGATGCATCCAGCGGACGAGATCAGACACGACTTCCCTGATAATCTTGGTGAAACTATCGACCCCCATTTTTTTCTGTTTTAACAAATAGGTTCTACAAATCATAAGCCGCATAAAGAATCAATGTCCTCTGTGAAATAATCCAGAATAAATCAAATAAAATTAATAAAATTGTCCCTTCTTGTGTTTACACAAGCAAAATACGGGTTTCAGGAATCTAACTCTGTGGGTTCAGTGTTTTCATTTTGTATAACGTCGCCTCAAAATAACATGCTAACTTCAGTGTTGCTATCCACGAACAGCTAGCTCATACTGCTAACTGATTATCTTCGTCCATCTGCCGTTCTGCAGGCCCGTCTTCGCTAAAATGCTTTTTGCCACATGAGCAAGTTATGTAGAATGCATTCAAATACTGTCTGTCCATCAACAGAAGTTGTTTAGTAGAAAACCAGAAAGATGCGAAGCAGTCAAAACAGCACATAAGCAGTTTATTCCATTATCTATCCCTATGTGTGCGTCTGCGGCAGCCACGTCCAAATTTGAGGTCAGAGTTGATGGAAAAAAACTGCAACTCTCCAAACTGAAGACACACAGCCAGGTTCGTCTGCTTTTTACCAAAAGCGGACATGTTTGGTCTCACAAACATAACGGTTCTTCTTCCTGTTTGGCCCGCTTCCTGTAGCGGGCCAAACACGAGGTGTCTTTTATGATCGAGCAGGCACACGAAACACTATCCGTCACCGGGGTTGGCACTGCGTGGTCCTCATATCGTCTTTGTTTATAGCCGCACTGTGAACGGATATGCCAGCTGCTTGGACTTCCACCCGACAACAGTCGTGCCCCGACCCGACACAGGGTGGTCTGCGGCCTTTTGTCCGCGAAAGTGATCGCGCGTTCGTCAAGCTGCGGAAAGGCCAAAATCAAAAGCAGCTCATTTGGTTCCGTCAAAACCAACCCGTTTACCTTGCTCTGGTGAATTCGAGCGTCTTTGTCATGACAAAGCCCTACATCTGCGCTCTGCTTTGTTCACGCGAGAAACGAACGCGGTGCCACAAAGATTATTAGCAAAAACAAAGCACTGAGGCGTTTCTTAAAATAAAGGGAGGAAGAAGGTCAGAGCTGGAACATGCTGTTTGCTGTCTGTTAGTGACCATGTGACTCTCAGAGACAGAACATTTTTTGTCAGCAGTGTTATCTCCCTTAATCTGGGGTTACAATATGGCTTTTGTAGTCATGCAGCTCTGAAAGATCCAAGTCTCTTTGATCTTACTTAATAGAGTTTGGTAAATGATCTCAGTACGGGAGCTCCACCCCTTATGCACTCAAACACACTTTGGACACACTTGCAGAGACTCATTCATGCCTGCACACACATAAATAGCCCAAAAAAAAAGAGGAGGAAGAAGAAAAAAAAGGGACCGTCACACAGGTGAAAGCTCTTCACCCTTCGGATCATTGAGCCAAGCGTTCAAGCGGCAAAGTAAAAAAGAAAAAAAGCGCGCTCCCTTCTTGGTCTGCAGACGCTGCTGCCTTTTTAACGATGTTGCTCGGCAGCTTTGCAGCTGTAAATCTGTCCTTCATAAACATGCTGCGCAAATAGTTTTGTCGTACGGAACCCAAACAACTCTGAATGAGATTGCTTCGCTTTGGGAGGCACTTGCAGGCTGTATTTACCAAAGAGACGAGCACAAAGCTATAGTAAAAAATAAAAAAAATGTCTGAGCAAGTGACTAACGGAGCCACAGGGAGCCTGGGAGAAGGAGGGTGTTTGTCACATAGCATTTATCTCTGGCGTGGCGATGACTCTTTTCCTCCGAGTTCTCGGCAAACGAAGAGCTTCCTGCCTTTTGAGAGCGCGCGGCCGTTTTCTGTCCTTGAAACTGAAGCACATGCAATGAATTACAACCATTTTAAAGAGCTGTCAAGAAACAAGAGAGGGCTGGTTAGGAGAAGAGAGGAGAGGAGAAGAGGTGAGCGGGGGAGGGAATTCGAAGTTGCCCTGCGAGGATGAAGAGGAACAACACAGGCAGCGAAATGAAAAATTGCAGGGAGGCTTCCGAGCCTTTGATGTCGCCGGGAACGGAGAGGTCTGCTCTTAGAAGTTGTTACTGGCAGACGTCGTGGCCGAAATGACCAGAATATTACCCCGGGGGATGTCCTGGTCAGAGTTTCTTCCCCCAATACGTTCCTCGTCCTTAGCTAAATACTGAGTTCCTGACTAAAGTGAATCAAATCAACAGCGCATAAATGCAAGCAGACCAGGGATTTCTCACTGCAGTAAAATAAAACTACATTTCATCATGTGCAAAATGATTGTGATTGTAACCAACTTCAGAATTGCAGTTCAGTCAAGAGAAACATTCTGCATGCTTGCAGTATCCATTGAGGTCGTCATCAGCACAATTACTGTCTATGTTGAAGTGGCTCACTGATAACTGAACTCAGAATACCTTTTAATTTGGCTCCAGTGAACTCTGTGGAGATAGCAGCGTTTCTCATGTGCACTTTGAATGATCACGTTACAAAAGCTTGATGGAAACTGCAAAATCTCAAGATTTTTTTGCTAAAATCTGCAAAAAAGTTTTTTACGTTCAGTTGAGGTTGTTTTTTTTTTTTTTTTTTTAGCTTTTCTCAAAATACGCTAAGGGGGAGATGGAAACCCATTTGCCGAGTAAATACTGATGTAGCAAACGCTCCCATTGACTTGTGGGCCTTAACGGGGACATGAATTCCCCAAAAACTTTCTAAATCCAAACCTCTAGCTTGGGTGGAGGAGTCGCTCCGTTTTTCCCGAGATGTGCGGTTCATGCTAGTTTGCAACCTCCACGTCTTGCTGGGTTAAAATTCTTGGGTTAGCAAAGTTACCCTCTCCGCTCTTTCCAAACCGGCAGATGGAAACGCGTCTAATTTGCCCCTTTTCTTCTTTTCTGCAACATTTTAAAAGCACACTAAAAATTCACAGGACCAGTTAGATGGAAGCACAGCTAATGTCGTTAGATAGCAAATTTAAAGACCTCCTAAAGATTCCTAACTGGATTCACGTCTGGACTTTGGGTTATTTTAACACATGTTCATGTAAACCATTTTATTGCAGCTTTGGCTGCATGTTTCGGGCTGTTGTCTGCTTGAGGGAGAAACTCTGCTCTGCTACAAGTCTTTTGCAAGCCCCTAAAAGGTTTTCTTCTGGTATCGCCCTTTATCTGGCATCATCAATCTTCTTATGAACTCTGACCAGCTTCCTGGTCCCAGCTGAATAAGAGTAGCAAGATTTTGCCACTGCCATGTTCTGCAGAGAGAGAGATGGGGTGTGATTATGTGCGGCGTCAGTTTTCCACAAAACACAAAAATGTTTGCAAGAACACCAAAGACATCAGATTTTTTCTCGAAATGCCCAGACCGTAGTGGCAGCATGTAGATTTTAGTTCATCTGTTTTTTTTCTTTTGTGGTTGAGACATTCAAACTTTTTAGGACATTTTTTCACTTTCCGTCGTTTTGCAAAGATGCGAAACCATGGATACAAAGTATGTTTTTTTTTACAAGTGGGAGCTACGAGTTAGCGTAACAAGAGCTCAGATGACACCCTCACTACAATCCCAGATGCCAGAGGCGATGAAAAAGAGGCTTCAGATGCAGACAGAGAAGTTTAAACTATCTCTCTAATCCATCATAATGGGTGACGATCACATCCCAACTCCCACGTCTCTCTGCCCGGGTTTCCAACCATATGGCCAGAGGAGTGGCAAAAGCAAATGAGGTGGATTAGCAGTGACTTATGAAAACGTTTCATTTCCCTTTGGGAAAAATAAAGTACTTTTAAATTGAGCTGAATCTGTCCAGAGCATCTTTTTCCACGTTTAATGCGTTTCCTCTTCTTAACGCTGCCGTTTTTCAAAACGAGTGCATTTATACTGAAAACAAATTGCGAACTGGGTGAGTTCAGAATATAAATGGTTGCAAAGGATTTTATTTAGGGATACCAAAGCAGATGGGACTGACGACTAATGTCTTTTCCAGCATTTATTTGCCATGTCCTCCAACGCTCTGTGAAAAGACACTGAACTTTGTGGCTGTCATGTTGCCAGTTGTCTTTTCGCATTACAGGACAATGAACAATAAGCATGGGCGTACAGATGCAAGAACCGTGGCTTATTTTATAAATAGTTTCAGTGTTAAAACTCTAAAGCGGGTATACAACTGGCCAGCTCGTTCTGCCGATCATGACCTTTTGCTTTGCGTAGACACAGATGAAGTCGACCCTTCTCGCCGGCGGCTCGTGAATTCTCGTGAGGGTTGGCACAACTGTCATGCATGCAACACGGTTCTCTGTAAATCTCTATAAATGTGGCCTTGATCCCCTCCAGAGAGAGGACGGCTTGGCCTCCACGCCCACGATGGATCAGCAGCCTCTCCTCTGCGCTCTTAGTGGATCGGTTTCAGCTGGAAAGCGACAGGTGCTTCCCTCGACTCGAGCTGCAGCGACAAACTCCGAGCGGTTGTAGGAGAGCCGGCAAACCCGCCGTTGTCTTTGCCACCGACCCTGAGAGCACCTCTTCCCTGACCGGTCCCCAATCTATCACTCAAGGAAAACACCGATACGCTTGTGTGAATGTACGCCTTCGTGCTTTTAAAGATGGTGGTGAGTCACCTTCCTCAAAAGAGCTGCGTGCTTTGGCGGCTCCCTCAATGTGCCAGCAGTTCCCCAAAGGGACCCACGGCGTACGTGTTCGAGGGAAGAAAGAGACACTGTTTGTTTCTCTTTTCCGGCCCGTGGGCCAGTTCCCTGATAAGCCCGGTAATAATGGCTTCACCATACAGCACTCAAATACTATGTGCCTGTCTGCGTGTTTCTGTGCTATAAAAAAATATCAGATTTAGCATGGGACTTTGTTTTGCAGATGTGTGACAGTGATAGAGTGAAGAAGCAGACAGCTTCCTTGGTTATTTGCACATGGAGTGCTATGAAAGAGAGACAAAAATGTGTTGTGTAACGTTCAAAAATTCCAGACGCAGCCTAATGGCTAAAAAAGAAGGGGACTGGGAGGACCGAGACATCTGCAGGTCCCTCCCACCCCCCTTCTTCTTCCCGCCGTCCTTGAACGCGTCTCCTCAGTCGTCTCTCGCAGAAAACAGCGGACAGGACAGCGGCAGCCCCAACTTCCTGTGTTGCGGGGCTCCGTTTTGTCAGATCCCTGCTAAGTAGAAACGAGGCCTGTCTGACTGCCTGGACACACGTAGGGGTCCGCTCACGGCATGAAGCCAGACGCAACATAGAACCGAGCTCTTGCTGGACGAAGGAAGGGCTAGCCTTGCTAAACGGACCAAACGGGGGGTGGAGGGGTAAATAATCACTTCTTTCATCCCGTATGTTATAGAGTGATAGCAAGGCTGTTCCTGAATGGTCTCCCCTTCTACAAAAATCATAAGGCGCTGTGGCAAAAGCAAGGAGGAAATTGTGAGCTTAGGACGCTTTTGCTTGTTCCTTTACTCGACTGCCAGTCGCCAAGAGGCGTGTTTATATTCAAGTCTCATATGGCTCCCATATCAGCGAAGCCAGGAGAAGTTTAAATGTGTAAAATACAGACTGGGACCCTCCAATGACACTTGAGGCTTTTTCCTGGTGGTGAACAGGTCAAGAAATAAAAAAATAATAATTAAAAAAAAAAGCTGGCTCTCACAAAATGAATATCATGCAAAACAATAAATATGCCTACTAATGCTTGGCATAAAATAAAAATAATGTAAGCACCCAGAGTGCCTTTCAAGAATATTCATACCCCTTCAAGGTTTCCACATTTAGTCTCATTATAATACATCAATGAATTACACCAAGGAGTTTTGTGACAGACTGAGAATAAGTCGCTCATTATGGTGAAGCGGACGGAAAAAATATGCATGATTGTGAAAGAAAATAGAGTCACTATTTCAAACAATGTTTTGAAGTTAGTTCAGATTGAGAGTGTCGGTGAAGACCAGTTTCTGAGTCGGGTCTGGACTTTGACTGAACCATTTGAAGTGTAACATGCTTTGATCTAAACCAATCCATCATAGCTCTGGTTGCATGTTTCAGGTTGAGTCTCCAAACCTCCAAAAAGGAATTCCTTCCAGGATTTGACTGAATTTATCATCCTCATAGGATGATACTTACACCATCAAGCTAATGCAAGGAATGAAAACATCTAAGCTAACATCCCATAGTGGAAAATGACCACAACTACAAATGCCATCATTAAGCACATTAGCACAAAAGTATGAAATGGAGAAAAACAAAACCGCTCTCTCAAAATCCAGTTACCTGATATGCATGACCAATAATGAAAGGAGTGTCACACTGCTACAAGAAACCTTCTGAACCAGCCGATTGTCATAGATCAACAGAGAAAATATGATGCAAAATGGACAGGAACAGAAAGTAATCGGGGCTGTTGCTAATCTGGCATGCACCCGAAGCTTGTTTACACAGTTAAGAAACCTGTTTTCTAATTATTTGTTCAACTGATTCTAAGGTTCATGCCATCATTAAGCACATTAGCACTTCTAGCAAGTGTTATCTTGTCTGCTGTTTTGCAATAAAGAAAATTGATGCTTTAAAAAAAATTAAATCTAAATAGCTGTTGACTTGTCCCATTTTTTTAAACCATTTTTTTCCTGGTTCACAATAACAAACCAACTACCTTTTGTAAAACCCAGTGAAAATATGTCCCAGTTTTTGGTTGCAGTGTGAGAAGATGAGAAAATGTTCAAGGTGTCTGAGTAGTTTTTCAAGACACCGCACACAGGCTTCAATAAACTTTGAGGCTCCATACATTTTTGACATGTTAGCAGAACTATGCATTATGACCGTTCCTGCAACGTTCAGTGGCAAGGAGCCCTAAGGAGCCCTGGACAGGCTGTTATCTCATCCAGGGAGATAGGAAGTATGGACAGGAAGTCCAAAGGGAGGGGGAAGAGAGGGCCCGAATGGGAAGCCCAGTGTAAACAGACTCAGCTTTTAATCATCCCAGCTCACGTTCGGAACTGGTCATGCTTTGATGTAGTCCCTCAGCGGCCGCTCCGCCCTCCCATCCCTCGTTCCCAAACGGCTGCGCCAAGGGCGCGGGGTGAGGGCACCGTGGCGATAGCGGCCCCGGACAGCCAGGGGGACTCGGTGAGTGAGAGAGAGAGGGGAAGAGGGAGGTGAGGGGGAAACATCCAGTGCCGTTTAGGAAACTGGGAAGAGGGAGCGAGGAATGTGAAGTGGTGCAGAGTTAAGTGGTGGCCTGCCTTAATTATAGCAGATGAATCTGAGGGAGCTCTCATGGGGGCAACATGGCATAAGGAACAAAGAGCCAAAAATGCCACAGTGAGAAGGGGAAATAGAAAGTCAAGATGGTTTCAAGTGGAAATAGGTGGAGCTTTAATGATGCTCTGTAATTGGGCTCCGTGCCTGTTAAGGAGGATAAAGTCCATCTCCTTGTCCCCGCAGAGACCCAAAGAAAAGCTCCGAGCGTTATCTCCCAAGTTGTGGGATCTCTCCTCTCATCGCCGAGCTCCATTTTGGAAAGGAGACGGCGAGAGAGAGAGTAAAAGAGAGAAAGAGGGTGAGACAGAGAGAGGAATTCCTCTGCACTAGTTTGTCCAAATAGTGCTGGCCAGAACCCAGCCAGTGTTCCGATGAACGTGTCCATTCAGCGGACAGGGCACACTTCCAGGAAGACCACAGTTTAAAAGATCAGAGGGAGTTGCGTACCAAAGTGAAGTCGCATGACTTGGATGTGCTGAAGAAAGCTGTGAACTTCCTCTGTCCCCCGGTGGTGCATGTTTGGCCCCCTCATGTTAGCCAGCATGATAACGGGGGCAGTGTTGTGTAAAATCCACTCTTCTTGAGCTTCGCATCATGTTAGAATGTATTTCCCCTCATCAAAATCATACCTGAAGCGTTGCTTTGATTCGTCCAAGCATGTTTGACAAACCGTTTCATGTCTGTGGCAACCATTGAGCTGTGCAAAACGCCCCTGGTGGACCCGGCACCACGTTTGAGACGGCGCGCCTCCTCGGAGCGACTGCCCCACTCGGCTCCTTCAGCTAGTCAACACCTGGTGGGACTACACATCAGCGCAACGTTGGTACAAATGTTTGTAAGGGTTAACAGAGGAGCAATGGTGTGATGCTTTCCTGCAGGTGAGGTTTCATAAGACTCAATTTCAAGATGTTAAATCACGCAGTTAATTCTCTTACATTTGATATATATTTAGCATTTTTGTAACGACTGAAATTGTGCTATAATCAAGTGTTCGGAAAATTCATAATGCTGCCATTTAACGTGTTTAAAGGAAATGCCACAGCAGAAAGCTAACTACTGCAAAAGATAACCTATTAACCATCCTACTTATGGCTATGATATGTTGGAAACCCACTCAAAATTTGAGATGTCA
Source organism: Poeciliopsis prolifica (assembly GCF_027474105.1). Lineage (NCBI taxonomy): Eukaryota > Metazoa > Chordata > Actinopteri > Cyprinodontiformes > Poeciliidae > Poeciliopsis > Poeciliopsis prolifica. The sequence continues at coordinate 8,149,966 of NW_026562394.1, forward strand.
AATCAGCTGGTTTGATTGACCTGGCTGGTGACCGTCCGGTAGGAAAGTCAAAATGACATCAGCGCCACACTTAACCGCTAACAGGCCGTGGTGAGAATAACACTCTGTGTGTGTGTGCAGTCACTGAGTGACGATGACCTAAGTTTAGCTGTTACGTGTTTTAAACCTGAAGTCTGAGGAAGCACAGAGATGTGCCTAGCTGTTTCAAAAGAAACTCTTTTTCTATGACAGCTACAGACCATTCAGGCTGTGAAAGAGCAAGAGAAAGCAAGACTTTAAAAAAGCGCAGCAAAAATGCTCCGTTGTACTTGTGTTTAAAGTTGAAATCTCTCTCCGTCATTGTTCCTTTTGAAACTTTCACATTCCCCACAAAAGTTACACTGAGGCTGTCATCCCGGTAATGCTAGCCAATGCTAACCAGGCTAATTGCTAACTGACGTCAAAGCTCTCCTTATTGTCATTATTTCGTTTTGAAATTATTGTTTTACATTGACTGTTCCCTTTCTCCGTTGTTTTATACGATACATTTGCTACTAATAGAAATAATTAATAACAATCACGACACAATTCTTGCTGTTCTAATATCGACTTATAGTTCCTAAACAACAACTCGGCATTAGCTCAAAGATCAGAGTTTTACAATTGAACCCAAAACTCAGATCTGAACCTCTCCAGCAAAAACACACCTGCTGAATATTTATACTCATGTCTTTGATCAGATATGGAACCCATGACGGTTAATTACACACTGATGTGGTTAATGCCGAAGACAGATTACAAGTGAGAATCAAAACACGCAGAGAATTTCTTCATAAAACTTTCAAACCTTCATCCGCCTTATCCACTGAATGACAAGAACATAAAGTGGGTACATAAAGCTGCCAGCAGCGGCAGAAAAAAAAAAAGACCTGTTGAAACAGGTCGGCGTGCTAACAAAAAGCATCCTGCAGCATAACATCATTTCTGCGCACCGAGAACAGTTTTCAGAAGAAATGGTCTGAAATTGATGACCTCACTACGCCTGCATGGTTCGGTAGGGAGGGAAACGAAGGGTTTATGCCACAGGTACTCAGAGTGTGGCAGAGATCAGAATGGTTATCTTAAAGCTGGAAACTTCTTTTACTTGTGTGTCAAAATGTGAACCGCTTAAACCTGAATATCCTTAAGAAAAAACAAAAAGATCCATCCCCAAAACTCTGCAAGGTTTGGTGGGGTGAAGAAAAAAGTGGAAAAAATAAATAAATAAATAAATAAATAAAATGAAGTAAGCTGGAAATCCCAGAGAGCTGGAAGCGCCTTTGATCCGAGCAGCGCCGTGATGTGCATCCGTAACGTGTTTTCAACGCCTCACGCAGACACGGCAAAGTCAGATGAGCTTTACCAGGAGAGGGAATAACAGGGGAGGTTTTTTAACAGTGCCCGATGCAGGGCTTTCTCTGCGACGCCGCGTGAAGCCTCATCGATTACAGCAAACTGAAGCATCTGGCGAAACGTTCACAAGTAGCCCCACACCTGTAGAGCGAGGAGAGACGAGATCTTACGGATCTGTCGTCCCGTTCCTTTAGAGACGGTAAATAAATTCACACAGGCCGGCTTTACAGCTTAATCCGCTCTTGAATGCTAAATATGCAAACTGAATAGGCCGCATGCTTCATATTTTCAAGGCTAATATTGCTTCTTTTTTTTTGTCAAAAAGGAGGAAAAAAACAAAGAAAGGGCATTCATTGGTCTCGACACGATTAGCTGCTTTCTGAAAGCCCTGTGCCACACCTTGATATTGAATGCATCAGACGAACATCAGACTCCAAACACAGCTGATGCGAAAACAAAGCAAGCACGTTGGAGAAGATGCACGACCTACAACAGTTGGCAACCGCAGCCGACATGTTTCTTCCATCATCAAAACAAACCGAGTGTAATAAGATGTTGGCTCTGGTGAAGGAATTCTGATCGTCTGTAGGAAGTCGGGATGTGATTAAGCAGCTCAGAGACACCGTGATCCGCAATCCAGTCGCACGCAGCTCCAGTCAGATGTTTACGAAAACTCGTCATCCATGAATCTAATATGAATCGTGGCGTTTCGATTATGTATTTGAGCTGCTCTTTTTTTTTTTTTTTTTTAAATCACCGAGCTGCTGGCAAAAAAAATCTGCTGGAATATTGGACAGCTGTTCTGTTCAAAAATGGTATAGCTCATTGAACTCATTGAGACATTTAGATCCTAAATGTTTCAATATGTGTAACTTGACGCTAAACCAGAAGTTCAATGATTGCAATAAATTTCAAAGTCAAGTTTTATTTTTATGTGCGTTTGGCATCATTTTCCTGTTGCAGCACCGAAACGGGAAAACAAAACTCAAACGATGGACCGGAGAAGAATAGAAGGTTTTCTTTCCTCCTGTCGTTTGTGCAATGCAGAAGTAGCACCAGCAGTGAAAGAGACCCTCAACATGATGCTGCCACTGCCGTGCTTGCTATTTGGTACCTTGTTTGTCGTCTGAGAGTTCAATCTGTTTTTCTTCTAAATATGATTTTATTTTTCCTTCAAAAAGCATTTGGCTTGTTCATGCAGGCCGCTCCAAACTGTCGGTTCTTTGAGAAGCCAGGCGCCTTTCTGTTTTAGTCGCTGTGGACATCGGTGCCTCGTCAGGACCTCATAGTTCCTGATAGCTTCTGAATATTTCTTAAAAATAGAATTAAAAAAAAAAACACACACACAAAACACCCTTTCAACTGGGGGGATGCTTTCTGTTAAACGGTGTATCAACAAGATGGTAATCCCTCACATAACTAATTTTGGAAGGTATAGCTGTAAGATTATTTCAAATGCCAGGTAGCAAAGCAAAGCCATTTCTGGTAATAATCCAGAATCATGCCAGGATCTTGATGACATCTTCAACATGTGTTGGGAGACTCATCGTAATATTAGGGGGCTGTATGATAATATTCTACATGAAATGAGTAGCCTTGAACCTGGGTCGTATTAAAATTAAACATCCTTTTTAAGATCCTTTTGGAAAAAGTACAGTTCAAATGCATATTCGAAGTTAATTTGACGCTTGACTGTAAACTGCAGCTATAAAAACCGGCAGAGGTGTGAAATTCATTATCAGACAGTTGATGACGTGTAAACTGATAGAAACAGGTGGAGTTGGGGAGGAAATAAATCCTGTCTCAATGAGGTGAAAGGCATGCTATGGTGGAATCACAATATCCATATTCAATAAACGTGGTTCAGATGGACTTCCCCTCATGTTTTTTTCCAGACATGACTTATTTCTCAAAAAGTACTTTTGAACATCCCTGGTCTGCATTATTAAGGCAGCGGTTGCAATTCGTGGATTTGCAATAAAATGCACCTTCGCACCATTTTGCAAGCTTGCATAAACAAACAAACAGCATCATCAAGCGCAGAGGCGTGATTGGATAAAAAGGTCAGGTCTTGCCGAGTGGCCGGTGCGTCACTCCTTACCTGCTTCAGCTTCCCTTGCGCGTTGCCCGCACTTCCTCCCACGAACTCCCCTTTCAGAACGATGGGCTTCCCCGTGGGATCCTTCACCAGAGTCACGTTGATGACAGCTCGGAGTTCCGACTCCATGCTCGGCTGGCCCAGCACCACCTGCAGGGCCGCCATGAGCAGCCACGGCCAGAGCCCGGCGAGGCGCCGCAGAGGGACGGTCATGGCCTCGGCTGGCGCGGCGGTGCCCGGCCGCACATCGTTGGACTTTGTCAGAAATATCAACACGAACAGGTCCCACTTCTTCTTCTTCTTAGTTTATTTATTTCTACCTCAGTAAACTACCTGCTGAAGAAATGAGCTATAATCCAAACTGTTAGTGATGAAGGGCTTCCATCAGAATTCCATAAACTTCCATTCAGCATCTGGGTTAAAATACACACACACATGAAACACTGCAGGTTACGGGAGAGAACGTAAGCAGGCCTTAAATGAACCTGCGTCCAGTGTTTATTAAAGTGGAAAGGTGGAAACTCCAATGCAGCATGAAGGAACCTGAATGGTGCACTGATTTCTCCCTCTCAAAAAAAAAAAAAAAAAAAAAAAAACGCCGCTCCGCATCACAAACCCTCAGCTCTCCTCGCTCGCAGGTTGTTTTCCTCAGAGATGAGCTGGCGTTAGTTACCCCCTCCCTCCCCCCGAGCCCCCGGTCTCCACTTGGCTCAAATCCCGGTCATGTATCCGACTTGCGCTTTATGTTGCAGTAGGACGTAATTCCGCCGCGTCTTTCGGTCACATCGTGCGAGCGACCGCGAGCTGGGTGGAAAAGTGTCAGAAGACGCGAGCCCGTCCCGTGGGCGCCGCATTTTCTGGATAAATCCACGGAAAACGCTCGAGAGTCACGGCTTGAACTTCAAAGGCTGGGACACAGGTTGCCGCCGGAGAGCTGGGAGCCATGCTGGCGGATAAAACCCGACGCCGAAAAGTTGTGCAATGTGCTTCGCGGCCGGGGAAGCAAAAAAAAAAAAAAAAAAAAAAAAAAAAGAGAAAAAAAAAAAAGGAAAAAAAGAGAAAAAAGAAAAGGAAAAAAAAGAAGTAAATCCTCGAAGGAGCTGCTCGTCTGCGCTCTCTCGGCTCTATCTAATTATTAACCGGAACAAACGGACAGTTTTCTCGCGGAGCTCAGAACTTTGTAACTAAACTGATTGAAACGCCGAAGCGGCTTCTAAACCCTAACCTGCCGCTCACTGACGTCCTGCAGTCGCTCCTCAATTAAACGAGAAGGAGGCAGCCCCGACTTCAGAGAGCCTCCGCGGCATATTGAGAAATGAGAACCGACCCTCCTGAGAGCACGCAGGGGGGGAAATGAATCGCTCATCAGAATTACAGGCGAGTAAACCGGGGAAAAACACCCCGAAACGCGTGAAGGAGTAGTAGTCCAGCCTCCATGTAGTCCCCACTGCGCGTGGTTAGGGTCCTGGGACAGAGCGCACAGCTATGACACCGTCTCAAAAGTTTACCTCCCGGACTCTCTGTCGCTCCCGTGGGATCTCATTGTCACTCTACCTGCTCGCAGGCTTGCTGCCTTCACGTGAAAGCGTCAACAGAAATATTTTATATTTTTTTGGGTCAAAACTTAACCATAGCAGAAAAACAAAACAAAAAAAACGTAGCAATTAATGACAAATAAATACAAATTGATTTTGAATCGTCTGAAGAGATTACGCGTAATTAATCATTTGTCGTTATTGTAACGCTCTAAAATTAGCGACATTTTCTGCAACGTCATACTTATTTTTACAACCCGAGCAACCATCGAGCAGTACACGTTTACATACTTGGGCGAACCCCATCAAAACGATGTGAAAATGTTCAATTTATAGATCTAGTTTAAAAAAATAAATCAGTTCATTGACTTTCAATTTACAAATTACACGTGAAGGCGGCATGGAGACAAGCTGAGGGTGGAGCTGCCGTCAAAACTAATCAAAAACAGCTAAAGGGCTCCCCCTAGTGTCCTTATGTACATTTCAGCCGCACCAACAAATTCCTCGTAAATAAACCAGGCAGCTGGAAAGTGTAGTCTGTTTTAATAAGAATGTTTTGCAGTGTGCTTTAAAAATCGTGACATTGACAGGTTTTAAAGGTGCTTTAGACAAGAAATAAAATGAAAAATAAAAGCAATTTGTAATACAAAATATTCATATTTTTACCAAACATTTTTTCTGACGTAAAAAACAAACAAACAAAAAAAAAAACAGCAAAAAAAAAAAAAAAAAAAAAAAAAAACTCACTAAGAAATGTAATTGAACAGAGGTTCTGTTTTCCGCTATGACACACACCACTGCTTTGAGTTAAAGTAGCGGAGTTGTACAACATTACAATTCATAAGAATCCTTTCCAAAGTCTTCATATCAAATTACAGTCCTTAAAAACATGCATTCCTTTTGATGTAAAATTTCAAATGGTTCAACACAAACACACTACAGTTGAAATTATTCTAGTTACAGCGAAAAGCACAACTGCACAATCACAAAAGAAACTAAAGAGAAAAGATGTATATGAAAACAACATTTTTTTTGTTTACACAGAAAGAAATCATCAAAGTGGAGCCTGAAGTCGCACTGTGAATTCATTGCGGATACTTCTTGTCGCGAGCTGAATCAATCAGTGAGCTGAAATCTAAAGGGGAGACGTAACCGCCTGTCACTGACTCTAAATAATCATGCAACCTCATTCTTTCCACTGCGTTTCCTCTAAATGTGCTCCTGCCGTGCCTTACCTAAGAAGTCCCTGTGCTGTCCTGCTCATCCTAATCCTGAACCGAGTTGCTAACCTCGACATTTACGAGCTCAGCATCATTGTCTTGATCAAAGTGAACCTTGCCGAGACACAGAAGAAGATGACAAAAAAAATAAACCAAAACAAAACAAACAAACAAAAAAAAAACAATAAATAGAATTTACTCATTCCTGGATTTATTATATGTAAACAGGTATGATGGTAAACAAGTTTGAAGCATTCCGCTCTGTACAAGAAAAAGAAATCCAACTTGGTGAAAAATGACTCCCAGTTGTAAAAAATACAAGGTTGTGAAAACTAAAAGAAGACCGTCCATCGTGTCCTCTTTTAGGAGGACACGATGGACGGTCCAAATAACCTTAACATTTTGTTAAGGTTATTTGGAAGCTGCAGCGAAAGGCATAATGGCCAAAACATTAGGCAGAATAGTTACAAAAGCACTACTCTGTTTCCCAGTGGGTAATCTTATTTTTTAATAACAATACTGTCTATGCAATATTCAGTGAGTTAAATGGTTTTTTCCCAAAGAATAAATGAACTTCACTGTACTGTTCTGCTTAAAAAATATGTTAAATATTTAGCTTTAGATTTTTGATCCCACAAAATATTACTAAGTGTTTTACTGATTTCTAGTGCAAATATTCCAGTACACTTAAAATAAGACAAAATTAACGTACCGGTAACTTTTTAGCAAGATTTATTGGCTTGTTTCAAGTCAATGATTTCTTAATATTGATTAAGAAATTGGAAAATGATTTCACTTATAACAAGACATTTTTCTCATATGTGAAAAAGTGGATCTAGGACTTTTTTTCATCAAGACTTATTATTATGTTATTATTATTATTATATATTATTATTATTATTATATTATTATTATGATTATTATATAATTATTGACTTACAACAAGCTTCTACTCATTACCAAAAGGTTACTTGTAAATACATTTTGTCTTATTTCAAATGTACTGAGATATTTTGCACTAGAAACTACAGCAAAAATACTTTCTAAGACTTTGTGTTTTTGCAGCGTGTTAATTATACACAAAGCATAAAGACATACATTAATAATGAAGATAATTATCTGCTAGTCTGAACAAAGCCTGCAAATAACAGACAACATTCTTCAAAAGCAAATACTAACTCCAGTGAAGATGTGTTTGGCACAAAGACTCACCTCATATATAACATCGTCAGCCATTTGCTCCGGTACTGAAACCACGAGCTCCTCCTCCTCCTTTTTAACGACAGGAGCTCTGCTGCTTTTACACGCGACGGCATCCCTGGGGTCAGAGGAGGGCTGTGGCACGGAGACGGGTTTCTCCGCGCTCTCCACTTTCACCAGACAGGCACTGGGTGAAGTTTGCATCACCTCATCTGCAATCTGGAAAACTACATCTAAGTTGACTTCAGGCTTTTTCACTTCCTGGCTTTCGGAAGTTTGTAAGTTGCGGTTGGGGTCGAACACGGTCACGGGACCTTCAGCCTAGACGAGTAAAAAAACAAAACAAAACAAAACCAAAAAAAACGATTCAACATCGATTATGTTTTAAAAAAACAAGTCGATGATGAAAACATGAAAAAAAATCATCCACTCTTATTCACCGACCTGGTAAAAACGTCTGGGAGGAAACTGGAGGCCTGTTATGTTCGGTGAGACGAGGTTCGGGTGGAAGCAAGGGCAAACTTCAAACAGGAAAAGACATTAAATTGTAGCTTCAAGTCAGGACTCTGAGCTCCCGTGTGACTGCTTCTGCATTTCCTCGCAAAAATATATTCATATCACATGAACCTTTTTAGCAGTTTCGCTCATTGTGACCACAAATGTCAACGTAACGTACTGCCACACAATGTGATAGATCAATACTTAACAGAATGTGGCTTTCAAGCTTCTTTTTTTGCGCACATTTTAATCTATTTGCAAACAGGTGCATGCCGAAAGTTCATAATTAAAATTAAAAAAAATCTGGAAGAAAACATACTAGAGATTGCACAAAAATTGAGACTGATGTGTAGGTTCATCTTTCAGAAAAGCAATATGTCCGCTGGAACCAGGGTGGCAGTGGACTCAGTTTGATCGCAGGAAAAACAAGTTTTAAAATGACCCAAAACCCAGACTTAAATCCAAGTAAGAATATGGAGAAAGACATAAATACTCTATTAAATATCATCAAGATTGAGCCATACTGCAAAGAAAATTGAGGGGGGAAACAATTTGCTACATGTGAAAGATGATGCAGAGGCACCGACTTGAGCTGTATTTGCAGAAAAAGGTGGTTCTTTTTTTTGAAGTGGCAATGATATTTCAAAACATACTGATCTAAAAACCGGGTAACCTTCAAGTAACTTCTCAACAACTACTTGTTGAAAAGTAGATGTTTGATTTGTCAACACACACTAGTACAACCTTGGCCTCACCTGTGGGATAGTAGCCAGCTTGATACTGGGGATTCCGAGGACTAAAACTATTGAAATGTGTTTCTCGGTTGCTCATACGAGGTAGGAAGCCCTGCTGAACATGCAGCGTTTTGGAGTTTGAGGACCCTCCAGTGTAAGGGTGCCTCAAAGGAATCGGCCCGTCTTTCGCCAGGGGCAGAGTGGTAGGGGAGAGAGCTGCTCCAGTTACCCTGCGCAGGTACCGTGGTGGCACTGGGGTTCCACTCTGAGGTCTCATAGTCTGGGATTTATGGGGATGGTACGGATGAGCTGGCGACTGGTTTGAGGGTCGCGAAGGCAAGAAATATCCTGGACCAAACACATATGGACATGGACAAAGTTTCGATTACTTTTGCTCATTCTGGTCAGCATTAACAAACAAGGAGCTCATAAGATCTCACTTACTTCCTTTTAGGACATTGTCTTTGCCGTCTGTGCTGAAACCTAGTCGCTGGTACCGGTTGGGGTTGGGGAGCCGGGAGCTGATGTCCTGTCCGGCTTTCAGTTTGGCTTTGTTGTCCACAGTGAGCCTGACGAGGTTCTCCAGAAGCTGAGGGCAGCTGCGCTGAAAGTTCGGGTTGTGAAAATGGTGATACAGCCTGTTGCCCGCTTCTTCTTCGTGGTCGGCGGGCAGATCGACCTTCTTGAATCCGTACAGGTTGAGCTGGCGGACGAAGCTCGAGAAGTTGGTGGTCTTGAAGGTGTCGGTGCTGCTGAAGGTCCTGGAGGTCGGGGACAAGATCTGGGCCTCGAAGAGCTGCTGGTCGATGACGATCACCTGGCCGCGGCTGTCCCAGCGGATGGCTCCGTCCGCCGGGTTGTTCACCAAACGCCAAAGCTTGGCGGGGAAAATGTTGGGGTTGATGTTGCCGGGGTTGAAAATGTTAGCGTCATCCATGCTTTCATCTGTGTAGCTGGAGCGGGCGGTGTTAAGTGGCGGGGCTTCTTCTGGGGGAAAAAAAAAAAAAGCAACGGACGTAATGGGGGGGCTAACTTAGCCGTTGTAACCACTTAGCTGATGGTCTCGGTTCTCTGCGACCAGGAGTCAGAAAAGCCCAAATTCAGTGTCTAAAAATGAAACAACGCTAATTGTCGCAGACGACAATAATGTCGTGAGTGGAAACTAAGGAAAATTTCAGAAAATTGCAAGAACGTTCAGCAATATTCGAGCATTGCTGTTAGCAGTTATGAAACGTTGGCTAGCTTTAGCAAAGGCATCGCCGAAAGCCTTTTAAACTAAACCAAACCTGTTTGTGACGTCATTCAGGACTGCCTAATAAAGGTCAAATATATATATTTTGAAACATTTAGTGCTAGAATAAACCAAGACTCGGTTGTAAACATACCTTGGGTCACTGTGGCTCAAACTGTTGGGAATTCCCAAGATCGTTGGAGCTGTTGGAGGTCCGTTTCCACGGCAACCCCGTCCGAGCTCCAACTGTCTCCATCAGATCAAAATTCAGTTCAAGTGAGAAATACTTTGGTTGAGTCAAAAGGGAGGATTTGAATGTCGCTGTCAACTCTTGTAGCGCTCTGTGCCGCAGCACATCTGGAGACACTTCTGACTGAAGCTTCTGGCTGTTGTTGCACGACAGCCTGAAAGAGGAGGCAGGGGGTTGGACAAAATTGATGTAAACCATTTCAAATGGTTTCAATTTGATATCATGCCATGTGAAGCAATTATGGAACAGAAATTACAGTCACTGTCTGACTCTGAAACACATTGTTACACATAGGGTGCAGCAAAATCCTTTTGAGATATGCATCTTACCTAATTAGAAAAATCACAAACATTTAAAATTGAATAAAAGTGAAACTCACTACGCATTTATATTCACACCTGTAATCTCAACTGCTGTATCTCAGAAAATTCAAACATGACACCAGCCAAATCAAAAATTATTTTTAGAAAAACATCTTGATGGTGAAGCCTTACGTCCTGCACAAATGACAATTTGAGTGGAAGGAAGAAGTGTGCACTTGCAACGAGAATAACCACAGTCTTGAAGGAATTGTGAACAAAAGCCAATTTATTAATTAAGAGTTACATTGCATAGGCTGAAGCAGACTCGGGGGGAGTCTGCTTTGTATGGTGACATCTTTCGAAGTCACCATACAAAGATGGATACTCAGGCTTTAAGGTGTGCATTCTATTAATCGGAGACAGCCCAGGGGACGAAACCGTCTCTGTGAAGACTGGTTTTTGCAGGCAATGCTCCTTGCCACCAGTCTAAAAGCAAAAGCCTATAAGCAGTCTTGGTCCAGGATGTGTTGAGTCTGCATTAAAAAAGAACCACCAATGTGTCATTTGCAAAATTCTCAGTTTCTCATATGGAGGTGCAGTCATTTGTGTACAGAGAGAAGAGGGTTGGCCAGAAGACACACCGCTGGGGTATTGTCAAGAGAAAGATGAGAACCTTCCAAACAATGCAAATAACCTGAATGTCACCAACTAAGCAACCTGGACTTCCTCAACATCTTCACAGGCTTATCGCCTCTGTACCACACCACTTATATGCAGTAATTCATGCAACTTAAAAGGTTTCTAAAAATAAAATATTCTGTATTTCAATTTTCAGAAAAAAAAAAGAATTATTGTAAAATGAATGCTGAATTTTACTGGCAGGGTTTAAATTCGTTGTCTTTCAGCAGCAGAAGAATAGATTATTTACACATCCGGAAACATTGCAACCCATAGTCCTGTAAAGATAACAATTAGCGGCTCTGGTATTAATAAATCTTTAAGACGTTTCAAAACTGGTAGCTTCATGGGATTTTGATTTTAATCAGGCGCACAATTAGGGGACCATAGTGTGGGTCCTAGAGCTACCGACTGCGTCATTAGTCGTCGCTTCAAAAATACATAGCCACGAACATTAGCCAGTCTGATACCTTGTATCATAGCGGTATATTCTTTGGAAATTTAAAATAATGGCATTAGAAACGGTGCCAAAAGACCTTCGCCACCTCCGGGCCTGTCTGCTGTGTTCTCTTGTGAAGGTGAACCCAGTAAAGACCCATTTAGCGTCTATGCTAACTGTTAGCTTCCCTGTCGCATTTGTTTTTGTATTTGTAATTTACCTCTGCTTAATTTGTATCGTGTGTGTGCGTCTGCGCGTGTTTTCCCGTCTTCAGACCATCGACCAGTTTGAATATGACGGTTGTGACAATTGTGAGTCATACCTCCAGATGAAGGGCAACAGAGAAATGGTTTATGAATGCACAAGTTCTTCGTTTGACGGGTAAACAATCTCAACAACCAACACGCTGCAACACTTGGACAGCACTTTGGTGCGCGGGACAACTAAAAATGATTAATTGTGGACTTGTTGTGATGTTAATTTCCCAGGGTAGTAGCCATGATGAGTCCTGAAGACAGCTGGGTGGCTAAATGGCAGAGAATAGGTAAAACTAGGGCTACAAGTGTTATAAACACTTCCTTCGTTTCCACTGAAATGTCTGATTTCCTGTTAACCCAGTCACTACTACAATTGTAAGCAGACGGTTGCGTCTAAAAGAAAATAACCTTTTTAGTCCATCAAAAAAGTCTGAATTGCCTGTGGATTGCTACAAGCTACAGTTCTGGTAACGTGTGAGAAATTGTCACCCCAAACCTTTTTTACTGATGCGAATAAACATAGATATGTTTATTCAAGATAATATTATGTTGGATAATATGATACTCTACAGTCACATTTGTGCACACTGTAGAGTATCATATTTGAAAACAAACATTCCACTTCATATATGGCCTTTAAAAATACAAAAACACATTATAAATACTTCTTCTGACCAAGCAGCTTCTCTCATTTCAGAGTTCTGAAAGGTATTTAGTGAAACTGCGTAAAATAAAGATGAATCCGTGTTGACGTTAGCTCCTCTTTGCTTAAACGTCAGCTAGTTGTAAGGATTAGTTAAACCCTTCACATTGCACATCTTGGAATAAAAAAAAATTCCCCTCCCAAAATAACCAACTCCACCCGTTTTTATTTGCTGAACGCGGTCTACGGGTTTTGGTCGTTTCACCATAGTAGTTATTCACATGATGTGTTTGCTGTTTGTTTCTGATGTATTTGCTGGAGACCAATTTAAACATTGCCTAAATGTCAAAGACGTTTATTTGTTCGTACTCTGGATTTATGAGCAGACTTGCAGAAATTGCTTTAAAAAAAAACAACAAAAAACAAAGATAAATATTAGTCACCTGGACTTTTCTTCTGGCTGTAACAGTCTTAACAGCAGTTTCCTCACATATGAAATTTCTGTCCAATAAAACCATTGCAGCTTAATTTTCGACGCGTAAAACGAGTTCAAATAACATTTGTTTCTTCCACAGGTAACTGCAAGCCGGGTGTATACGCAGTGTCGGTGACAGGCAGGCTACCTCCAGGTACTGAACCTACACACTCAGTAGAAACGTTTTTATCTGTGTTATAATTGTCGCCTGCCCATAATGCGACAAAATCCTGACATAATTCAGCGCGTCTGTTAAGGGGCAGAAGGAATATCTTATTTTACCTCCTTTTTAAAGAGCCAATCTGACACTGCAAGGCAATCAGACCCACCATACTGCTTACCGACAATTCAGAAAATACTGTGCAAAAAAAAAAAAAAGAAAAATGTTAGATGATTTTGCTGTTTAGCGTTTTATTGCTAAGCCTTCTTGCCTTTGGTGTTGCTAATGATTTTCTCCCTTTTCCAAGGTGTGGTGAGAGAGCTGAAAAGCAGAGGAGTGATGTACAAATCTAGAGACACGGCAGTGAAAACATAACCTGTTCAGTTTCCTGCTTTCTTGTCTTTGTGCAACAACACATTTAGTCATACACATCTTTTTGATTCTGGATCTTTTTGTCATGACAAACAAAAATAAAGGTCTGTTTTTTACTCTAACCGTAACGACTGTCTGGTCTGTGCATGTTCTGGCACTGAAACCGGTCGATGAGGTCAGGCAGCAGGTGGTCGCCGCTCTTCTTCTCCGGCGCTCAGGCTTTTGTTTTGGACCGGTGAAGAGCCGGCCTGCAAGCTGGAGGAGGCGCCGCCTGCCAGAAGCGGGCTAAAAATAGCTGGTTTCTGTGTGTGGACCAAAGTCAGACAGACTGCAGGATGACTCAGCAACAAACCACAGCCGAGGAAAGACGCAGAGCAGTGGAGTCACTGGAAAGAATAACTGCTGTCGTGTTCGTTTATTGATGAAAGCGATGCGGCCCTGGTCAGTGGAAACTATGGTGACCGAATGGCTGCTGAGTCGCTTAGATTTTGGAAAGTCCCCCGTTTCTTGTGATGAGGAAAAAAAAAAAAAACTAGATCAGGACTGGCCTCATTTTCTGAGTTACCGTAATGTATTGTTAGCTCTGCCTCTGGATTGGGCTAGTTTTATGCAAAAACACTCTAGACTAGATTTTTTTTTTTAACAAAGTGAATTCAGCATCTTTATGAAGTTTGTCCCTCGTATGAAGTGTTCAAAAATTTTCAGGCAGATTAAAATGACTTTAATGTGACTCAAGACTTTGCTGCCATTGAGCAACGGTCCAGTCCTTTTCCTCCTCACCTAGATGAGATGTTTCTAATACCTGCGGCGTGTGAATGGTTTAAAAATGGACACCTTTTTCGTTCCGCTCAAATTTCAATTTGTATGTTTGGCTAAACCTCGGATAGCCCTCTCCTAGAGGATACCAGCTGAAAGCCATAACAATCAAAATAAACAAATATAATGCATGAGTTTCATTTTTCAAATTGAGTTAATGAAGCAAATTAAATTTTCAATAATGTTCAGATGTTTTCCTGCATGCAAGATAGACTGAAATCGACTAACCAGTGACTGGTCTGGACAGTCACTGGGTGGATGTTGCACAAACATCCTTGTTCTTATTCATCTGGGCCACAAGATGTCGCCTCCTACTGAGTTTCTCTTGTTGGTAGGACACGTGCCTCCTGTCTGCTCCGAGTCTCCTTCCTGGTGTCCATCACCCAAAAAAAAAAAAAAAAAGCCCCGGGTCAACCAGAAGGGATCTTTCGGTTTTAGTTACTGCCGTGGCTACAGTTTCACACAAAAAAGAATAACGTCTCAGGTTGCTCGGCTGTTATTTTGTCATCTGTTGCGTGACACAGGAAGAAGCCCTGTTTACATCCCGAAGGGCCGCAGCTTGTCTGATTTCACTTTTTATGATTTTACTGATGCGTCAAAGTCACACACACTGAGGACTTTCTGCATCTGTTAAAGTGGGCAGTTGCTTATTGCTGCTGCGGTGCTGATGTGATGTTTTATTATTAAGTCCTAAGTGAAAGTCTGGACTTAATCCACAAACTTGCAACTTACCCAAGCTGAAAACATAGGAGACCTAATTTCAAACTCTGCTAAATAACTTTATTTTATTTCATAAAGGCACACATTTGATGATGGACAGTTGTGCCAGTTCCTTTTACTTTAATGAAAGACCACAAAGGACAGCGAATAGGAAGACGGAATGATGTGCAAACCCTACAGCTGAGAATAAGGAAACCAGTCCTTTCTCTTTTCTGTAGCGGTTGGAGGAGTCTGCACTGGGTTTTTACAGCTGCAGTAGCTGTATAAAAAATAAATAAATAAAAAACTGTAGTAGCAAAATAAGAGGACATAGAAAAGCATAAGATTTTTTAGATTTAAGTCAGTGTAGTTTTGTGCAATATCAATTCAGGAAGCCAAATGTTTTGTTTTTGCCAAACTGAATTTATGTGAGGTATGAAAACGCTGAGTCAATCGAGGCAAACAAAGGAAGAAACAGCTGGAAAAAGAACCCCAACTTATCAGATATGTCGCAGTATCAGAAACGCACGCATGCACACGCACACACACTCGGTGCATCAATACCATCAAATAAACTTGAGCACAATTTACGCCAGCTACAGAAGCAAGTCAAATGTTGGTGTGTATATTCCCTGATGGAAATAAAGTCATGATATAAATGCTTTATCTCTAAAAAAAAAAAAAAAACAGGTTTTTACAGTATAGCTGTAAAAACCTGTTTTTCAGAAGTGGGAAACTGTTCAACTGTTTGTTAAAATGTTAGAGTTCATTAAACTATTTGCTGTCGAATAACAAAAGACCAAACAGCCCTAACCTGTGGACCCTCGGGTGATTTTGGCGGCTGCAGATTTTACATTTCTGATGTTGCAACCACTGCATTTTATTTCCATTTTACATGACAGACCAACATAAAGTAGCATAACACTGAACACTGTCACCCTGTAAATAGGTAAACAGCATTCGACCTATAAATAATGTAATGAAAGCTTCACTTCCAGCAGAACAACAACTCTAACCACACAGCCAGCGTGACAAGGGAGAGTTCTAGATCAAAGCGTCTTTATCAGTCACAATGGCTTCACGGTTCAGCAAGGGCCAAACATGCATCCAAATGAGAATCTGTGGCACGGTTTGAAGACTAAAGCCCAAAAAGCCAAAATGCCCAAACCGGGCTAATGTTAGCTTAGCCGCGCTCAACGAAGCGCCTTTTTTCAGAGCAAAAGGAAAAGAGAAGTGAATTTATCTTTCTGTTGTGGTCTTGTTTTCACACGAACAGCTAAAAGAATGAAATTTACATCTCGGGCCAAAGCAGGGAATGAAGAAGCGTCTCAAAATAAATGGGTGGGGGAAGGAAAAGAAAGGCTCGCAACAAAACGCGGCAACAAAAAGAAGCTAGCAAACTAGAGGCCGCTGCGGAACGTCAGCAGAACGTCAGCAGAACGTCAGCTTCTGTCTCGACGTGGAACGGTGAACCGCGCAGGTGCGGTCCGGATATCGACCTCTGACCTAAACGTGGCGGCAGAAGGGGGGTAAAAAAAAATCGTAAAAACTAATCTGAAACCGAATTAGCATTCTGTACCAAAGAGCCCCCTCTGCCCTCCATTTCCCTCACGCTGGTGTTTTTAGGGGCAAAATGAGAAAAGTTAAAAAAATCAGTTATTCAAATGCATGTTGGGGTGTTGAGTGTTACTTTCCACCGTGAGATGACTGGAGAGACGCAACTGAGTTTCACTTATGGCTCATCGAAAGAGAAAACCTAAGACAATCATCCAATTGTTCTTAGGTTTTTTTTTAACCCCATGTCTACCATCCTGTGCTAAAGTGGCTGAATTTCACTCTTTTTTTTTTTTTTTTTGCTCTTTTCTTGTGTCGCCTTTAAACCAGCACGTGGGTGAAGTCATTTCAGAGCTGCGAGCTAAAAACAAAACCGAGAGCGCAGCTCACACGACCGCAGGCGTTGCCAGGAAGGCTTTGGGCTCCACCCTTCAGTCTCCCATATAGAGCTTTGTTGAAGCGCACCCTTCACTTTCACACGCACACACACACACACACACACACACACACACACACGCACACACACACGCACCCACACACACACACACACACCAGAGAGGCCTCTCGACTCCTTGTCTTTTGCCCTTATTTGGCCACATCGGGCCTTTTGAGCTCAACGGAAAGCGTCGGCTCAGTGAGCGAGGTGTGGAGCGCAGGTTCGAGTCAGAACGGCTCGCCTCGCCGGATTTCATTTGTGGGTTTTTTTCCCCCCTGAAGTGGACAACAGACAGAGGGGGGAGGTGGGAATGTCAAAACGGAGAAATGGACGCGGGTCGACAAAGCCCCACGCGCGCTCAGACCGATGCGTTTCGTCAGCGGTGACGACACTTCCTCCCTCCGGCAGCCCGGAGCGCAGCGCTGCGCACCAGGACGCTTTGGGTTCTTTTTAAAAGAAGCCAAGGCCTCACCGGTCTGACCCGCTTCTTGCTTTGTCTGGGAGACGCGACAGGATTGAGATAAATAAATTCTGTTTGGTTCCTGGTAACACGAATGTTGTTCTCTACTTTTTTAAAATTTGTTTTTAGTCAAAACTAGTTCTGTCAACTAATTTCCATTCCAGGCCACATTGAGATCACGAGTAAAATGTCCAGATATTAAATAAATATCAATGAATGCTTTGTGAAATAAATATCCCATTTGAAAAAAAATCAATGTAATATGGCAGTACACAGATTAAAACAAAAACATGGACTAATCACAATTAAGCTGTGATCTAATAAAGGAAGTGATTGCCTTGGTTATATTTGTCTCTATATACATAAAGATGTGTAAAAACACCTTTTTTCATTTACCAAGGTTGTATTTGTGTGCTATTAAAATTTGTGTCGTAATCTGAAAGATGTAATTATGATTAGAAAAAACAAAAACAGAAAAAGTAATCATTATGTAAAAGTAAAAAACAAAAAGAAAATCAAAAGATAAAGCTAAACAAATGAACCGTGGAGACGGAGGTTCAGAGGTCAGACTTTAGCAGAGCCAAAGCTGGATTTTCTGCTTTGATTTTTTTTTTTTTTTTGTAGTTTGCTGTTTTGGGTTTGTTTTTTTGTTTTTTGCAGTTTTTAAATAAGTCTGCTTTCTCCAGCATGAAGTCAAGGTTGTGACAGTAAACGGGTGCAAAACAGCTCCTTCTCCTCTGAGCCTCCGCGTAGCTTTGGGGACGCCTGAGAAGCAGCGGGTGGGCTGATCCCAGGGCCTGCGAAGGAAGATAAGGTTGGAGTAAATCAGAGATCATTTAGTCACCAATAAGCCAACGCTGAGAGGACCTGATGGCTGACACGCGCTCGCTGAAACACGGTCAGCAGCATTGTGGCCAAGCTGACGATACGAAACGGACGTTCGACTGACACCAGCTTCGTGTGTATTCCTGTAGTGGAGATAAATGTATCATTCTGCCTTCAGTTAGAATAGTAATAATCCGTTGGGATTAATGCTCCAGAAATGCTTTTGCAACACTTACCCGATCGGTTTGTCAAATTGACTCCCAAATCTGCTCCACTACCCACTTCCTCAGGTAGTGGAGGAAGATCTTCTTTCCTCCACTACCTGACCTCCTTTCTATGTGTGGGTAAAAATGATGGTTCTTTAACTTGCTTAGCGTCAGGCGGCTTCTATCGCCTCACCAAAAGTCATGGATTAATAATCTGAATTCCTAGAGAGACTGATCCCTTAGTTGAGTCTGAATGTCCCACAGGTTGTGTTTTTTTTTTTTTTTGTTAACCTAGAGCCTTTCTCCTCCCAACTAATGTTAATTTTTCCAACTACAATAAAATTTGCACGTCAATAAACGGCACACGCAGCTGAGCAGGCCAGTTTCAGTTCAGTGTACATCTCCTAGATCCAGGAGGGACCCGGGCGGTTCGGACCCGGGCGGTTCGGACCCGGGCGGTTCGGACCCGGGCGGTTCGGACCCGGGTGGTTCGGACCCGGGCGGTTCGGACCCGGGCGGTTCGGACCCGGGCGGTTCGGCCGTGTCGACACCCAGCTGCAGCTTTCTGGGGGTTGGGAGCAGGGAGTGGAAATGACTGACGGCCCAGATAAGGTCTATCTGGAGAGGCAGCCTTGGGTTGGGAAATTGTCGCTCCGCCGGGTCTCAAGAGGAGCTGGGAAAACGTCTCAAATGGCAAATCTATGAACGACTGAACACAGACCAGACATGATCCCCGAGGAACCGGAGATTTCTTCCCGCAAAGGAGCTCGTCGCACTGCCGTCGCAAACACCGCAAATTTATGGGCATTTTGTAGGTGGAAATACAAAGTAGAGCGAAATGGAGGATTGGGGTGAGGGGAAGGTTTTTGGTTCTCAAAACTAAAACTCTGAAAATTCATTGTATTTTTTTTTTTTTTGCTGTTCCCTAACAAACCTCTCCAGAGAAGAGCTGGATTGTGTTGCAGTTTGTTCAAGATGTCAGATTAAAGGGGATGAAAACTAATTTTATAGAAAAGTGAAGTTAGAAAGCTCCTGAAAGAAAAGAGCTCTCTAAATAGATGGAGCTAAATATGGCTTCCAAACGCAACTAAATTCGAAAGCCATGTATCATTTTGCTTCTACCTCCAAATTGTTTTGATCCAGCCGGATTCATTAATGATTTTGGTTGGTGTTGTAAAATGTAAACGTTCAAAAATGACTAAATAAAGCTTGTTATTTTTGGTATGAGTTATTAGACCCAGCAAAATGTGCGACTATAAAAGACAGAACTACGACGATTTGCTTCAATCAAAGATATTTTTATGACTTTATTTTCCATCTTTCTCTTCCAGCTCTGAAAGCGCGGCAATAGTGTTTTCAGACAGATGCGACACCACGACCTTTTAATTAAACCTCAAAATGTAGTTCTGTGCCAACCAGAAGGTCAATCAACCTGCAGTCGTGAACGCCGCCCCAGTTCTCATTTATCAAATGCCGTCTCCTCATTCATGTATCGCAGAAAAAATGAATGGCCGGATTCTTGCAAGCTTTTCACGTGTTGTGAAACCCAAACTCTGGGTTCGGAAAGCGAGTAATAAGAAGGAAAAAAAAAAAAAAGATATGAAAGAGTCGCCAGGAGAAGTGAGAATAAGTAGAAAAAATAAAAATGATTGCAGAAGCAGCACAGAAGGAAAAAAGAAAAGAAAAAAAAGCGCACGGAATAGATCGTGAAGCAGAAATACACACAACTAAACAGTTTTTCCTGTTAACCATTGCAAAACAGCTGAAAGATCTAGAGTAATGTGTTGCCCAATAAAGCTGCTCTGGGTTATTTCTGTTAAGCTGAGAACGAGGCCAGTTTTCTTCACGCTGCATATTAAGATGACCCAGATTAGATTGCAAACTGTCAGAGGAAGAAGAAGAAGAAGAAAAAAAAACTGCCATCACTGTGACACACAGAAGTTTGAACTCTGATTAGTGGAGGATGCAAGAAGCATGCTTTTCTTTTTAATTCTGTCATTTTATACGTAAAACTAGTCGACGAGAGCAAAGGGATCGATCTTATTGCAGCGGCGTTTTCATGCGTAGGCTCTGAATCGGTGGCTTGCTGTCGTGACATTAACGCAGCTCGCTGAGAAAAAGAAACAGAGCTTTCTCTGGTGAAATGTGACTGAAGCAGAGCCACAGTAAGAATGGACTGGTGTGAGACGCTCACAGCCAGAATCAGAAACGACCCGGCTTCACCGTTTGCTAAAATCTTAAACTGTAAGATCAACCTGATCCATTTTCTTTCATTTAAAACCGCAGACCAACAGTCCATATCCGCTGTTATCTGCTATTTTGATTTGTAATACAGAGACGTCAGACAAACGTCAACAAATCAATTGTGGTTTTCATTGAGCTACATGGCAAGCTAACGTTAGCTGTTTAATTATTCAATCCATCTGTTTTGGTAGTCAGTTAGCTCTACTGGTGCTAAAATAATTATGTCTATTTTAATATTACAGCTGTAGTATTATAACCATAGACAACACTTATTGTTATTTTTGATTTAGCATAGAATAAAAACCTGATAATAAAAGTGCTAATAAGAACCTGCTGCACAGGATATTATCCCAAATTCTGCTCTTTTAGGAAATGAATGAGAGTCAAAAGCTTCTGTTACTCAGGCTACCTGCTCAGGTAGATCCCGCAGGTGGCTGCTCCACGGACACACAGCTTAAAAGCTGCGTTTCAAGCCGATTTGCTCCTTCGGTCCACACTTTTACGGAAACAGGAATACTTCCAACCACCTGCGGGGTTTCTTGTAAGAGCTGGAAAAGCCTTTCTTCAGCAGCGAACTAACACGCAGGACCACAGTGTGGTCACCCTCATTCTTTCAGAGAAATCTGACTCCAAAGGTCTTTTAAACAGCAGCAACGCAGCGGGAAAAATGTAGCAGGGTTTGAACTCTTTTTGTAAATGTCACCAGCTAGTACGTACTCAGATGATCAAACAGTGCTGAAGGAAGGCCGCAGTTTCAGTCAATCTTGTTAAAATGGCCGCTGAGAAGCCAAAGGGACTCACTGGGGTCAAGCCTGGTTAACAAAACAAAACAAAAACAAAAAAACAACACAACTGCACTTAAAAAAAAATTCACATTTTTGAGTCCGGTTGGAACATGTGGCCCTTCAGTCCCTTCAGAAAGGGAGGGACATATTTTATAAGTTCTGTGTGAAGACTGTCTCATCAGCAAAAGAAAGCTCTGTGCATTTATTCTTTGGAAACAAATATGACAAATTACCAACATGAAAACACTGAACAACTCAGAGCAAAGAGCGCTGCTCTAATGAAAAGCTCTTTTTCAAGTGAACAGGAAACGCTGCGGCAGCCCGGACTGCAGCAGCCCGGACTGCAGCAGCCCGGACTGCAGCAGCCCGGACTGCAGCAGCCCGGACTGCAGCAGCCCGGACTGCAGCAGCCCGGACTGCAGCAGCCCGGACTGCAGCAGCCCGGACTGCAGCAGCCCGGACTGCAGCATCGCGCTCCTCAGACGTCCCGCCGGGTCTCATGACCCGTCGGCGGGTCACGCAATATTAAATGTGCGCGGTGGCACGGATAGTCACAGACTTGCACTTTTAACGTTAACGGACAGCGGAGACTCTCACATCTCCACCTGTGAGGAGAGAGAGAGCCGCAGCGCGCTGTAATCCGTTTCCACTTTGTTAGGAAACGACTGCAAAACTTTCAGGCTGAGGATCAAGACCTGAGCGACAAACCAAACAAGAGGGGGCAGGGGAGAAAGCGACTTCTATTATTATTTAATTTAGGATGACTTAAAAAAAAGAAAAAAAGTGGAATGATCTAGAGATGGCAGTTTTCTTAGCCCCTGTTAGATTGAAAAAAAAAAAAAAAACGTCGTCTGCAAAGAGAGGGCCGGAAGAGCAGAAAGAGAGCGCCTCTGACTGTTAAACCTCTTCCTGTGGTTGCATCACGTGGCGGTGGAGGGTTCAAAAGGAGGGAGCTTCTTCTTCTTCATCCACTCCTTGGACAGACAAGAAGACACCTGCGAGGTCGGCGGCGCGGGGGCAGCCGTCGGTTTGAGCGCAGACCGACAAAACTACCAAAAAAGCAGGGTGAGGTGAAGTATGAGGGATGACGCTATTTTTCCATTTATTAATTTTATTCTGACTAATGGACAGCGGAGACTCTGTCTCCGCTGCCAGCCTTATCTGTCAACTGTTTTTTTTTTTTTTTGCTTAAAGTGTTTTGTATTTCTTTTTATAAATGATTCTGATTTGTCTTAAAGTTAATTTTGTTTTTTTTTACTTAAAGCATTGAAGACGGAAACGGTTTGCTTTGGTACATTTGTATTTCCCAGCTAAATGTGTCGACATGATCTATGAAGTTAGCTTCCTTTCAAGCCATTGAGCTGATATTTTGAGCATGTTTTAACCCCAACTTTAACTTCTAAGCGTAGCGACTGGCTCAGACAGAAAAGCTTACTCATGCCTTACAAAATGGCTTCCTCGAGATAGCGCTTCCTCTGATGGCTTCTTCTGATATTTGCTTTATAACGGCTGTAAATCAGAGAAACGCCGGGCGGGGTTTTTTAGAGGCTGATTACTTTTTTTTTTTAACCACGTTCTCTCTGCCTTCTCTGCAGTTTGAGGCGTTTTGCAGCCTCATTTGCATTCGAACCAGCTATCTGTAGCTGTAGGCGACGCATGCGAACGTTTTGAAACAAATCAGGAAGTGAGCGCCTTCTGGTTTCGCACCGAGGCAGTTGAGCCGTAAGGTTTCAGGCTGGCAGACTTCAGAAGTTGGGGGAGGGAGGTCGGTCGGTTTGCAGCTGCGTGAGCGGCTACAGGTGCAGAAGAAGAAGAAGAAGAGGAGGAAGTGGGAAGTGGAAATGGACCGAAAACCGGAGAGGAGCGCTTGGATGTACAGTGCAGTCATCCATAAAGTAGAAAGCACTACTAAACTCCTCGCCAAAGTGTAGTGTTTCCTACTTTATGGATGAGTGTACTGTTGGCTTCAGGGAGAGCCGAGGGGCCGCCGGTGTCACGCAGGAAGTCGGCGAAAGAAAAGAGGAAGCTGCTTCGTCTCGCGGGGGCCACACGTTACCCAGAGTGTCGCGGCAAGTCGGTTCACATGGGCAGAGTGTGGCGCCGAGCGGAGCGAGCTCCTCTTTGTTCCCTCCATTGTCACCTGTTTGGAAACAAAGCATGTAAATGATACACTGATAATGGTAAATGATACGCAATCTGTACGCTGCAAAATAATAAAGATGATCTAAAAAATAAGTCCTGTGTTACGTGTTTTTTTTTTTTTTTGTGATTTTCAAACAACACTGGCGTTTAGTTTTTTTTCTGTGAAAATATACATATTTTATTTCAGTAAAAAAAAAAAGATCCATATCGAAATAATTCACCACATTTTCAAGTCAAGAAGTCCTCATTGTACTAGTTTTAGGTAATAGTCTGCCAACGACACTGCTTAGACATGCAAAAATAACAAAAAAGAAAAAATAAAGAGCAGAATAAAATCTGAAAAACTCTCAAAATAAATACAGATAAGCTTCCAGAAAGTGTAGTAAAAAGAATAATAATAATAATTGTAGTAATATATAAAAAGGTTCATCTTACAGTGGTTTCAAACAATGAAGACAAGGAGAGACAAAGATTTTCTGCGACGTATGAAAATAATGAAATTATAACGCGTATCCCACCGGTTCGTTACAGTATATACACACACAGCTTCGTTCCCGCTGAGGCGTCGACGCAGTAGACGTGTCTGCCTAAAACTGAAATGTGAGAGCAATGAAAATAAGGCCGAACATGGGTAGAACATGCATGCGAACATCCTGTAAACAACATATTAAGACTAAACAAGGTCTTTGTGTAAGGCTAGAAATGATCATCTGAGCTAAAAAATAAAAATAAATAAATAAAAAATCAAAACCAAACAGAAAACTTTATCTACATGGGTCTCAGTCGGAGCCAGTCAGCAGAGGGGCCTCTCGTGTTGCTGGGCAGCAGACGAGAGGACCGGACTGGTGCGTTAAAGGCCGTTTAACACATTACAACTATCCGCTGTACATTTCGGCAACTTTCGGGAGCGTCCAACCCCTTGTTAAAACACAAAAGTAGAAGAAGAAGAAGAAAGAAAAAAAACACAAAACAACAAAAAGTATTTAGTACTGCCTCTGGCTTGCATCTATCCCGGCTATTCAACATCTAACGTGTCTTTGACGAACCGCTTTCTGGTTTTGCTCTTGGCATCGTCGTGCTCCCTTTACGAAACCAGGAGAGATTGAAACATTCACAGAGCGAACCCTAAACAGAAAACAAACAAACAAACAAAAAACAGCCTAGTGAATCATACTGCTGGGAATATTCCGTGTCTCTTGTAAAAAAGCGAAGCACCTAACGTTTTGGCATATTCTGCAGCTTCACGACAGCCAGAATGAACAGGTGCCTCAGCACCGAAAGGAACCCAGCGATGAAAAACCTGAGGAGCCGCCTGGCAGCCCTGCGCAGCAGAGACAGAGGGGAGAAAATCAGAGTGAGCGTCACAAGTGGGGGGGAAAAAGTCAAAAAAGAAATAAAAAAACGGGCCTGCTCTGCACACCTGCGCTCAAAATAAACACTTCAATTACAGCTTTACTTTAACGAAGCTGCAATAAGCCCTACACAAACAACACAACACGGTTCTAACTCTCTAACACGGCATTATGTATTGCTAAAGTCAAGCTGGTCAGCATTGCTAACCATGCTGCATATGCTAATCACCAACATTTACGTTGTAACACTGCAAGCCGGAGGCGACAGCAGAAACTTATTGCGGAGCCCATCACGGTACAGAGACACCACAAGACTTCAGTGCAAACGCTCTGCTTCAAAGCAGATCCAGGAAGTGATGTTCCTGCTACAGCTAACATTTAAGAAAAACAAAACAAAAAAAGCATGCTACATTCAAATTAGAATAAACCTCTTAACATCTGACGACAAATGACATTCTGTCCTTTGCTGTGTGGAGAAGGGTTGAACTGTAACAACGAAGTGTGGGTAGAGTGTAAAACTGAGATGCTAAGCAAATAGGATGACGGATGAGTCGGTGTGAGTTAGTGGATTGAAGGTAGAGGAAGCGTCAGCAGTAGCTCTGGTTTCCT
Organism: Poeciliopsis prolifica; assembly: GCF_027474105.1. Taxonomy (NCBI): domain Eukaryota; kingdom Metazoa; phylum Chordata; class Actinopteri; order Cyprinodontiformes; family Poeciliidae; genus Poeciliopsis; species Poeciliopsis prolifica. Next base: position 8,175,557 of record NW_026562394.1, read on the forward strand.
CCGCATCCGCTACACTGTGATGGAAGAGAGAACTTGGTTCATCTTTCTCTAGAAGTTGGTTCTATCACCTTCTCTCTCAGTTCATTTAAAGAACAACTGGAGATTTTAGTGGAAACCGAATGCTAGTCTTCAGTAATAATCAACAGACGCTTGATGTCTGGACACTGCAGATCTGCCCATTTCTCTCTAACACACCCTAAACATTCAGGCCATCCGGATTTTTTTTTTTGCGAGTGAGAAAGGCATTTTTTTCTCTGTCTCTCTAAAAAATTTGATCTATTTTATTGCAGTGACCTCACAATGAAAAGTTTTAAATTGAGTAAATACCAACTGATTGTTTTTTTGTGAACGTCCCGCCATCACAAACGCATGCAGGGTGAGTGAGGTAAGCTGCCAGATGCCCGGGCATCATAAACTATTTGAGATTCATTTATTTAAAAATCTGGTGATAACACACGGGAAACACAGAGGTAAAGTACTCAGATTAAAACTTGGATCTCCATATTTTTTTCGTATGTGTGAGAGAATGTGCCACTGCAATAAAGGCTTAATTTGTTTTAGGACTTTTTGTACCTGCAAGGCCTGAATGTCCGTCTACGTCTGTAACCTACGCTCACATAGACAGAACCTAGAGGCTGATGATGAACCGAGCTCCAACTGAAACTAAATAACGATTTTATCTTGTGGGACTCGGCCAAGCTGACCCAATAATCCCCATATTGGCTACTAACATCGATTCCAGGGAAATGAATGAAATGGTGACATGCTTTCACATTCATTCAACCTCGGCAATCAGAAGAGCCCAGCTGCCTATGACAGCTCTCGGCTCACCGGTCAGCTTCACGCGCAGTGCTAACAGTTACAATAAATACGATTTTGTACTAAGTAACGTAAGAGGAGAACAGATATAATATAACTCCGTCCAATCAGGATGGATAGTGCATTTTTAAAACAGCCGCAACAGAAAAATAAAGAGCAAAACTGCTGCTTCTTTCTGTCGGCTTCGGATAAATACGGTGGCACCAGCGGATGAGCGCTAAAGCTAACGCCAACCCGGCCGTTGGCAGTCCGGGTGGCGTCTGGTCTTCTAATCGACACTGCTCAGCATTAAATAGGTCTAAATCATTGCTACGTGTTGGTATGTTATTGCTGCGTCGTTTCACTGCGACAAGTTGACAAAGCGCAAGAATTTAGAATAAATACTTGTGGATCAGCTCAACATGCACGCGCACATGCTGCAAGCGGATGTTCTGCACTGCCGAGTCCTCTATGTTCACTCGCTGGTCTAAGGCAAAAGTTTCATTACTGACGGTTAACGCATCAGTTAGTTGCAAACAGCATTGATTACATGAGACTTGACAGTACAGACAGAGAAAAGTGCTTTAAACGTGATACGAGTGTTCCGAGTCTCATTCTTTCTTGCTGGATCCCAGCTTCTTGAACAGTTTCTTGCCTTTGGAGAAAAAGCCTCTCTTCTTCTTGGCCTGCACGGCCGACGCTGAGGGAGCTGGGGTGTCCGGAGGAGAGGAGCGGACCTCCGCTGCAGCTGGACCGGGAGCAGGGGTCAGGTCGGGGGTCGGACTTGCGGCGGCGGCTTCCAGCTGCGGCTGCAGGTCCGACGGCTCCTTCCTGTTCGGGTTTGAAGGCTCAGCTGGGGGACGCAAAGCCTCTTTTGGCGCAGAGGGGACTGAATCTTGCGGCTCTGAAGAGGAGGTGCAAGGATCCTAGCAGAGATAAAGCCAAGCTTTAGATGATGAGATGGAGATTGTAAACCGTCTTTTTTACTGTTTGTACTGTACGTCTGGAGGGAGTAAGGTTCAAAAGGAAGACTGTAAAAGGAAAGGCTTTCAAGTGTTTTTGAACAAGGCAGGGATAGACAAACACAGGTAGATATAGATGTGAAGCGAGGCAGAAATAGATAGCAAGGTAAACACAGATAGAGAGAAATAGAGAAAGATGAGAGACAGAGGAGAGATATTTGTAGAGATAGAGGAGGAGACACTTTGTCTATCCCGGGGGTAATTTGCGGAGGTGGAGGATGGGAGGAACTACAGAGGAGGTGCCGACCAACTGAAGACACTTACGATCAAGTCTCAAAGTGTACAGATCGTTTTTGCTTCTGCAAGAGGCCATGCAGGACAGAGGAGACGCAACAGGCAAAAATCAGACAGAGCAGAAAACAAAAGCACAAAGTAATCGTGCACTTTCCCAGCATCAATAAGAGTCGGCGGCTTTTCACGTTACCGATTTGAAAAGATGGCAATGAAAATGAAATCTTTGCTAATGTACGAATGGACTGAGGTACCTGTAATTCCTTCCTGTGTTCTGGTGCCGGTTGGGCACTGATCGGTTCTGGAGGAGGAGGTTCTTCTGGGAAGGCCTGCAGGAAGTTGGAGGGCACCAAGCCTCTGTGTCCGTTCAACTCTCCCTGAAAGATTCGATGACAGATTCTGTTAAAAAGCCAGACTTCACTTTTTTTTTTAACTGTTCATTCTTATGACGCCGTCAAAGAAAAGTACCTACATAGACCAACTGTAAGTTAATTTAACTATAAAATTGTCTTATTTATAATTATTACAGCTGGAGTGGAACTGTTGCACATTTTCTTTTGCACAAATGCTTACACAATCCTCTTCGCTGTTGTACAACTTCCTTCCTTTTGCATTTTTTTTTTAATTTACAACAACAGGCTCCAGAGGAGCTGAAGTTGACAAGTTAGCCAGAGACGCCTCCCAAAGTTGGGAGTTTTGAAACTTACGTAGAAGAAACCGTCTTCGTCCATGTCACCAAACACGTGTATGATGTCTCCTGCGCTGAAAGTCAGCTCAGCCTGAACGGAGATTTCACAGAGAGGGTTCGCCGTTACTGAACATTTTAGACGCGTGGCACGGAAAGCAGCTGTTCACGTGCAGGTCGAACCTCTATGTCGGTGTTCGGGGAGCTCTCTCGCGGATCGTAGTCAAAGATGGCGACCATCCTTCGAGCCCCGGAGGCCGGTTTCCCTGCGGCTCCTGGAGCAGCGCTGTGGCTGGGATCTGTGGGCCACACGGTTCAATCAGAGCCGTTATCAGAGAGAATCAGGCAAAGTGTTTGTCGGCCCGCAAACACGCGGCTCTGTTTGTTCGTGTCGGACTCTCAGCGTCATGCTGCGCTGAGGAAAACTCACTCCACTGCACAATTCACACCAGGAAGAAACAACAAATTAGTAATCGGTGTTAGAATTTTCTACTTCTACGACAAAGTCAAATCGAACATTTGTCAGGCGATGAATGTGGACACAAGCAGAAACGGTTGCATGCCACTTAATCTGGGAAATTAAAGGAAGGGATAGGAAGAATTAGTTTACTTTAAGAACCAGGTGGTTTGTGGAGGGCAGAGGTCATTGGGTGAGCGGTGCAGTAAACCCTGCTCAGGTCTTCACCAACGTTTTACCAACTCACATTTAAGACTTTTTAAAGACCATTTTGAGAACTTTATAGAAAGTGAAATTTCTGTGATCTTCTGTGGCAGCAGATTTGGACTTCTCATACAACCTTAACTCCGATAGGGCCAAGCTTTGCTGCACAGAATGCATGTGGCATTATGTGGGTTGGCAACAGAATCGAGTCGGTCTTTGGGTTATTTCTCCATCAGCCTTGCACTTCTCAAGACTGACATGGCGAAGGCGAACTTCGTCCAGCCAACTGCTGACAGATTCGCATGATAGACGCAAAAGAGCTAGCTAGCTAGCAAGCATTAGCGGACTTAACACCCCGGGGACACAGAATCCAGTGAGCAATGACGTCTTCACACAACTCAAACCTTTGTCCGTTACGAAAGAAAGTCTCGATAGAAAAAAAAATCTATATAACCACGACAAAATTAAAGTCGTGATTAACTTACATTTTTAAGTCTGTTCAAGACCTTTATTTCAGATTTATAAATTTAAAACTTTTTAAGGACACTTGGACACTGTGATTACCAGACTAATTAACCTACCCCTCCTTCTGGAGGAAGCCAGAGTACCCAGAGAGAACCCAGGCAGGCAAACTCCACGCAGAGAAACACCCCAGGCTACTAACTGCTTCACCGTGCAGCCCTAGTTGATCATCTTACTGCTAAGATTGCTTTCAGAAGCTGAAAACTGCTGTTTGCTAAACATGCTTTGTATTTTGTGAATGTCACAATCAGGCAACCTATAATAAAAATGGGCGAATCTGAGCGTTGCAGTTTAAGCTGCTAAAATAGTGGCATTACACTAAGCAGAAAATGTTAAAAAACAAACAATCGCAGGTAAAGCATGCAGCGCGCGCTGAAACGCCGTCTCACCATGCAGGCACACCGGAGCTGACGACAAACCTTGACTGGAGGAGTCTATGCTCTCCTCCCAGAGCGCTGCAGACTCCACTGGAAAAACATGAGGCGAGGGGGAGAAAACATAAGCAACACTACTCAATCATTTTGAGGGACTGAGTGAGATTGGTGCAGTTTGAAGTCACACCAGCTTCACACAGAGAGTTAAAGGACACAAGCAGCCAAATGCTTGGTTGAATGCTATTAACTTCTCTTTAGTTCTGGTTCAGTCATGGATTGTTATGAGACAGTCTGACACTAAAAGGTGCAAAAACTGCAAAGTGGAAGGAAAAGGATATTTGAAGATGATTTTCATATTCTTTTACAATATCAGAAAATTGTGGAAGGTATTTATATACAGATCCTCTGAGTGAATTTCACAGGATTTCCCGTATTTACAGCTGCAGGTCTTTGGGTTATTTCTCCATCAGCCTTGCACTTCTCAAGACTGACATTTTTCCCCCATTCTTCCTTCAAAGTCGTTCAAGTTCTCTCTGTTTGGATGGAGTGGAAGCAGCAGGGCTCACCATGGATTCTCTATTGGATTTAGGTCTGGACTTTGAATATGCCATTCAGTCCATCACTGGCTTCCTGCTGCTCAGACAACAGACTGTAAAAGACCGTTGACAGTTTATAAATCACTGAACGGTTTAGTTCTGAAACACACTAAAGATCTGCTGCCGTTGTAGCAACAGAACCGTACAACCAGAACCATTCAGACCACTCAGGTCTTCTGGTTTGGCTCTGGATTGCCAAAACCAAACATGGAGAAGTAGAATTCAGCTTCTATGCAGCACCAATCTGGAACAAACCTCTAGAAAACGGTAAAGCTGCTGAACCACTAAGTTCCTTTTGACTTACAATAACTTACAATAACTAGATAATTGATTTATACACTTGATGTATAGTTTCTGATGTTCTTGCTTAAGGAATTTGACAAATTAATCCTTATTGCTGTTCATTAATCGGTTGCTGCATGATGTTTTTTGTTACGATATAAAGAACTTTGAAGTGCTGACATGTTCTAAACAAATAAACGTGAATTGCTGCGCCTAGAATAGCATCTCCACTTCATGATGATGCCACCTCAGTTGCTCATGGAGAGAAACTACTTTTGTGTTGGTCCATCACATAAAATCCCGACAGAAGTTCGATGCAGCCGTGACAGGCAGCCAGTGCGTACACTTTTATATCACGTGGCATATGGCGTGATGGAATCGTGTCGCGCTACATGCTACGTTGTCTGTGTGAAGCTGGCCACAAAAGATGTGAGAGTGTGTCGACACAAAGTTACGGGTGGAGATCACAGAGCACAAATGTTTCAATCGGTGATAATGACATTGATTTACAGCAGAGGAGCAGGACAAATGAAATGTTCTGGGGACTTATTGGTTAATCAGCAACAGCATGTGACATCCTGTGTCAGTCGTATCACATGACTGAGAAAAGAAATCAGGGGAAGAATAATAATATATGCCCTAAATGTTGGGAAGATGCATAAATTTTATGGCCATTTTAGCCGTTTCTCTTCTTTTTTTAAATCCCTTGCAGTGGCTGAGTGAATCAGCCACTGAAGGAAATGAGACAAATGTGAAGAAGACAGAAAGAAGCAAACCAGAGAGAGAAGAAGAAAGGAGGGGTGGAAGCCGCAATCAGCAGCGAGACACACCTTTCTTGGATCGTCTCGGTTTCGGCGGTGGAACAGGGCGACGCGGAAGCTGTGCATATGTGCGAGTGCCTTAATGAAGTTTTAGAGGCCAGAAACAATAAAAGAAACGAAATGATAACAATAAATAAATAAGAAAGAAAAAAAAAAACACAGGAAAGACAGATGTTTTAGAAGAGCAGCCCAGACGAAGCTGACGATGAGGAGCCAGCGAAGAGCCACGTAGACTGTGACAAGCAGCAGAACACAGCAGTGAGAACAAGTGGAAGTGAAAAGGTTAAAAAAAAAACTATAATCTGCAAGTACGGCTCTGGGTAGAAAGCAGGAAACAGAAGCAAAGTGTTAGCTTGAGTTGTGCTGGTTTTCTTTCCACCATTCACCACAGACAAACACTGACTCATTTTACTTTTCACATGCCTGCAGAAACAGGGAACACAGATTTTGTTCAGTTAGCTCAGCTGATATTATGAAGTCTCCTTATGGCGCCGGGAGAGACAGAAGGCCACAGACTACATGGAGCTTGTTTTTCCTCCATTCCGAAAAATCCGTGATTTTAGTTTCTTTTATGAAGTAAAATTATTACACCACAAGAAAATATTCCAGTCGCTAAAATCTAGGTCAAAAAAATAAATCAAAACATGGCGCCAGATTTTCTTTCTTCTGAGCAGCCATTTTCACTTACCACTTCAACATGGAAAGCAGTGACTTTATGAAACATTATTACAGTAGACACATTACAATGCGACAGTCATGAAGTAGGACTTGAGCACGTCGTCACATACCGATCTTCTCCATAGAGGTAGCCGTGGACAGGAAGCCCTGCTGCAGCAGCTGCTGCTGGGTCTCCTCGTCCTCCACCTGGATCTCAGACACCATGTTACACGGGACGTAGCCCAGACGGCCACCTGACTCCCCCCGGTAAAACCCGTCCGCGTCTTTCTCTCCATAAACCTGGGATGAAGAGAGAGACAGAAGATCCGCTGCAACTTTCGACATCAGGCTTTATTTAAAGGCAGAGTATCATATGTTTTGTGGGGGCACAGTGGGATTATGTAACCAAATCAAGTAACTATGTTACCTTCAGTTGTTATAGAAATGCTAAATGTGTTAAATATGACTTCAGAATTTGATGCTTTGAAATTGGGTATCTGTCTCTTTAAGAAACTCTTGCTCTTCCTGAAACGGCGCATTTGAGAAGACATTACAATAAAGTTGCGACTACAATTAAGTCGCTCCTTTATTAACCCTTTAACTTTTAATCCAATGACGCAATGAGAAGTAGCTCGTATAATCAGGGCTGCAGAAGTGCAGTTCCGACAGGTGTTTGCTAAATGCTGCTGGCTAGTCTGAAGGAGCTGGGAGGGGGGAGCTCCTTCAGCTTAGAAGCTTGGAAACTGCAGCTTAGCTGAATGGTTGTCACGGGAGATCAAAATATTTCTCAAACATGAACAAAAGAATCAGAGTAACACTTCAGGTATGTTTTTGATGAGGGAGCATTATAACACAATGTAAAGCTAAAAAAAAGTCAATCTTACATAATACCGCCCCTTTAAAAGCTCAGGAGGGTCTGAGGAAGCTGCACTTACTTTGATGATCTGTCCTTCGCTAAAGGGAAGCTCCTCCTCTGCAGCATCAGGATTAGGAGACATGGTGACGGGATCGTATGGAAAAAGCGCCACAAAGATGCGAACGCCGCCGTCGCCTTTTATTTTTGGAGATTCACCTGCAGGAACACAGTCGTCACGGGCTAAATTAAGAATTACCGACATTAAAAATATGATCTGCACATAAAGTCCGTTTCAATTCACTGCTGTACCTCCCCTCAGTTAAACATAGATAGACATATCTGCTAATAACATGTTATGTTCCATCCTCATTTGCTCTAACGCATTAGCAGATACTGTGATAGCTACACTTCTGATGGATTCTCTTAAGCCTAGGTTATTTTAAAATTGTACCACAACACACGAGGGGAAAAAATGAGAAATCCTACAGCTGGTAAAATCTCAAGCCACTCCATTTTTGTTTACATTTTGTGAAGAAGGAAGTTAGGCTCCTGTCTTCTTCAGAGGCGTTTAAGTTATTTCCTTCAGTGGTTCTTGTTGTAGCGCCACCACAGGCGAGGAGGAGAACAGGTTTTTGAAAGTGTTTGGGTCGTGTGAGACAGTCTTCTGGATTATCAGGTGACAAAACACTCCATTTGTGTCAAAATTTACATGCAATAAATTCTATGTAATTAATTATTCAACATTAAAATCTTGACCTCAGTTAGAATAAATGCGTAACGAATTAATACATAATACATTACGGATGATATTCTAAGTTATTGAGAGGCCCCTGCATGTTAACATTGCTTAGTTTCACTGAGCGTTTGTGCACCTCCCCCACCAGCTAACCGCGACGCTGCTACGAGCCAAATTGGCCCAGCACTTGTCCTTAAAAAAGGTAATCAAGCTAAACCACTGATCCTAAGCTGTGTGAGCCTTTCGACAAACGTGCACTTGTTCCTGATCTGCAGCCGCGCATCAGAGCAAACAGTGTTTGACCCAAACCAAAAGTCAATTATTCACACTGTAGCCTGCACTGTAAAAGAAAAAAGAAAAAACGCCTCCACAGACAAGCGCTTGTTGCTCAAGATGCCACAGATGATGCAAAAAAGTTGCTTATTTTAGCAATGCCGAGTATACTGAGAATAAAAAGGAGCGCAAGACATCAGCGTGGCGGCGAAAGAGAAACTAACAGCTTTAAGCTGAACTCGTCTCAGTATTGAGGCAAGAATCACAAGCAGACTACTCGCACACTTTCACATCCTTACTGATCTCTGAGCTACAAGGGCAGAACTTCTCTCTGCTCCCTTCCTCTATCTGTACATGTGTAAAATAAACATGAACCAGGAAAGGTCAGGTTTCAGACTGATTGAGAAGAGAGTGACGGAAATGCAGTGGAGGGGAGGGGTGTTGCACATCTCTAACACAGGCAGCTTCTTTGCTGGTTTATCAAGGTTACTATTTTAATGTCTGTCACTTCCTCCTGTCATGACAAGCCACTTTGGCTTAAGCTGGTTCTCAGCTTAGCAATCTCCACAGCACCTTCTTCTCCGCAACGCCACCCTCCCTCCCTTGATGCACAAGGTACTAATCCGACAACCTTCATGTGAGAGAGGGGGAGGCTTGCCAGCTGAAACCACTAGCATGTCAGGCTCTCTCCACACACTTCCACTGAACCCAGAAAGGAGGGAGGAGCTGCTGACCTTTGTGCTGCTTGGTGTGGGAGCTCATTGGTCTGGAAGAGAGCTCTGCCTGGCCACCTCTGGAAGGGCCCGCCACAGCTGGAGGGATCTGACCGGGCTCCTGTTCAAAACAGAAAACAACAACAAAAAAATATATATATGAGGAAGTAAAATTCAGCACACAAACCTGTCTTGTTTTAAGTTAGCACAAGGGGCAGGTTGGTTACTGGTACAGGGTTCATATGCTTTTCTCACAGCAATATTCAAGCACTTTCCAAGCATTTTCAAGGTACGTTTTCAAACTTTTCCAGCACCGCACTTTGGAGATGAAAAACGATAAAAATGAACAAAGCAAACCGTTTCAATTTACTGCAGTTATTATAACTGGTAACGTTATTAATAACTTTGTTATATCTTTAAAACTTTCTATATTAAAATAACATTTTTATGTTTTTACATTTTTCTCTCACACCTGACTGCTCCGAGAACAAAACGATAATTTAACATAAAAATCCAATAATCCAATCCAATAATGTTGTTTAAAGTATAAAAGAAAAGCCTACCTTTTTTTCAATAATCAAAAAGCCATTAAGCCTTTATGAATAATTAATATTCATAATACTGAAACGCCTGTTCCTGCTCATACTAACACAATATACAAAGAAAGTTAAAAGATCAATCAAGAAGAGTTTAGTCAGATTTATCGTCAGACAGTGAGAAGAAAGTTGCATCTGACTTTTGTTTTTAAACAAAGTTTGCACTTTATTAGAAAACTGTGCAGTTTGAATACCAAGGACTTTCCAAACCACCTCATTCAAATTCAAGTACTTTCAAAGATTTTAAGCACTAGCATAAAAACTCTGTTGGTAACACGATGTGCAGAGCTTGCAATGAGTTACAGCTAAGAATGTAAAAAACAAGTCGAACTTGACTTTAGATGATAAGGAAATTGAATGAATTAAAGAATCTTTTAGCAGAAAGATAAATTAGAGACACATGAAAGTGAAGCATATAAAGAAAATAACTTTTTCAGGTAGTTTTTAGACAAAGCCTGGGTGTTAATGTGCTGGAAAGTTGGACAAATTAAGAGAGATTCCACAACATTCTGGTAATGAAGTAGGCTTGTATCTATTGAGAGGTGAGGTTATCCTCTGAGGATCTACACAGCCACGGGGGAGAGACTAGGGCTGGGTCAACACAAGGACTACATCCGCTGCAGTTACCGCTGCTTCGGCCTTCATTCCTCTGCGGTGAGGCGGTTTGCCGTGCTCCGCTGGAGCCCCCTCGACCCACCACTCGGAGCTCATCTGCTCCAGCACCACCTCCCCGCGCCCGTACTCGGCGGGCTCTTCGTTGTCCGTGCCGTATTCCACGTCGATCTCCGTCCTGCGGCCGACCGGCGACCTCACAGTCCGCACCGTCTTGCTGACTGGGTAGGGTCTTGGCGGGGTAGGACCATGGTCGGGGCTCTCCACGGCGGCGGCGGTGGCGGCAGCCATCTGACTCCTGAGCATGGCCTCCCTTCTAAGGCGGTCCCCTAGCCCTTTGAGCAACGCTCTCTCTTTGATAGTGGGGGTGAGTTTGGGCGGACAGCGGGCTGAGACTCGCCTGCTAGCCGGACTCGGATACAAACTTTCATCTTCGGGATAATTTACGGTGTCAACCGTGTCAGCATAGCGCACCCTGTGCTGTGTCTTCGGCTTAACTTGCAGGGGTTCTTGTCGGACAGAAGGCTCTTTGGCAAGGGATCTGGGATCCCTGTTGAAGTGGTGGTGGTGCGGGATGTGTGGGTCGGGGGGATGCGGGTAATGGAGATGCTCAGAGTCTCTAGGAAGAATGGACCCGGGCCGAGGCTTGCTGCGGTGGAGTAAAGGCTCTTCCTGACTGCTATCCTCCTCCTCCGTCACCTCGGCGATGCTGAACAGCTGCTTGCACTGCGGGACCTGAGGAGGCAACTTCAGGATCCGTTCAAGAACGTCCTCGTCGCTGTCCGGCGTCTCCAGTTTGCGTGACTGCAGCGGTCGTAGTCGGATTGAGTCAAACACGGAGTGGCAAAGGTGTGGGGTCAAATAATTACCATTATCCAAGGAAAAATAATTGAATAAAGACGTTCAGGCATGCAGAGAGAAAAGAAAGAAGAGGAAAAACAACAAAAAGGGTTACAAACAGACAAATACACAACAGAAATTAAAAAGTGAACATAAAAGGGATCTATGATGCAAATTTCACATTTTGCACATTTTTATGCTTCCCTTTCGGTGTCAACATCTTCTGAAATCTGCCCAAGCACACTCAGTTGGTCTTTGGAAATAAGTTACAAATTTTTTGGATTCTGGAAAACGAGCTGTTCCAAAACCTTCCCGATTGTTAAGTCACATTCAACGGACAAACCCAGCAGAGTTCAGCTAGTTACCCAGTAACCCTAGCACGTTTGGTTGGGTGGTTTCACCTAAGTGTGCACTGATCAATGGCTTCTGGAAAAGACAAGTGTTTTGTTGTTGAATTACAATCTGGAAACCACTTTCTTTCTTCATTCTTGTTGGTTGGGGAGGAGGCTCCCCTTTTGCTTTTCAAAGATGAACGGTTGTATAAACATCCATCTGTTTGGAGCCATTTTCACATGCGAGCGTAAACATCTCGTTCTGAACTGACCAGGCTAAAATCTCAGCATGATTTTGTCACCCCCCCCCAAAAAAAGTAACCTATCCTAACCTTTTCAAGGAAGCATAAGCAGTCACCTTTAACAAAATGAAGCACACTCAAAAAAGACAGATGTTGTAGAGCCTATGCATTAGGATACATTAGTAATTAATTTCTTTACCCTGTTGGCTCCCACTGTGTACCCCCTGGCCTGTGCTTCTCCGAGGTGGTCCGAGTAAAGGTCTTCCTCCTCCTCCTCCAGGATGTCCGACAAATCTGAATGGCTGTTGTCTGCGTGATAGTCGCTGTGAGGCTCCGTCAGGCCTCTGTTGTAACTCTGAAGGAAAACAGCAGCACATCAGCCAATCTAATGAAAACTATCTGTCATGAATTCTGCTGCTTCATTAAAGCTGTAACTATTTCAGCTCTGATACTTTTAAATCACTGTGCTGTAGCTTTGGCTACATTTAAACACATAGTTTGTATTTTTTCCTAAATTTTGGGGGTAAAAACTGTTGAAAATCATGAGTGTATAAATATATGTTTATGTAAAAGAAAGAATCAGAGCGTACCTGCTGCCTACTAGGGTAAGCCGGCTCCTGGTCTTGCCTCAAGAACTCCTCAATGGACACCAGCCGAGTGTTCTCCGGTTCCTCCTCCACCTCCGACTCCAGTGGCGAAGTGCAGGGCGGTCGCAGGACGTTGGTGCTCTGCGGGTTCAAGAGGTCGACGATCGGGGCTTTAGGTGGACTTGCGACGCGCTCAGGGGTCCCAAGCTTGGCACAGGGGTCCTCGATGAACTCTGTGATGGATGGGAAAGGACGTATTGTCCCGGGGCTGTCGGTGTCTCTGCGGAGATCCAACACTGCCGCTGGCGCCACCATCTCCACTTGAGCAGGCGGAGGTGGCGTCGCTGGTGCTGGAGACGGCTGAGGTGCTGTGTTGATGGGGGAGGCCACATTAACCTGAGAAGAAGAAAAGCAGCGTTTTATGACGACGTCTGTTAATAAGGAGTGTCAATTTTAAGTTTCAGTGGCTGCTTGTCAATCATATGCTTCACACCAGGATTTTACTCCAATTAGCATTTTATATGCTTGATATTCAAGGTTCGCATACTTTTCTCACAGTAAAATTCAACCATGTAAGTTTTCAAACCTTTAAAGTGTCAGATTTTGAAGATAAAAGCGATATAAATGAACTAAAAAAAAGACAGTTTCAATTCACTATTATATAATTTATTATTATTAGCAATGTCTTGTGATTGTATAGACATTCTACAGCAGGAACAATGGAAACTAAAACATCTCAAATTGTCATGTTTTATCTCTCACACACACCTAATTGATCAGAAAACAAAAAATAATCCCCCAATTTCAATAACACTGTGCAGCGCAAAAAAAAAAAAAGCTAACTTTTATTTCAGTGACACAGACCAGGAAGTCATTGAGCAATTAGGAAGTGATAAATATTCAAAAACAAAATAAAATAAAAAATTTGCTCAAGTTTCCTGGCATTTAGCAAATAGAAATAATTTTGCTAATTCAACTGATGTAAAACAATTTGAATTTTTTTAAATGTCTGGTTTCAATTGTAAATAACATTTTCCAATTGCAGGCTTTTAATCAAACATTAGATTGCACTTACTACAAAACTGTGGAGTCTGAATATCAAGTATTTTCAAGAACTTTACACAAAAATCAAGCACTTTCCAAACCTTGAGAACACCGAATTGACATTCAAGCGATTTCAACAATTTCAAACCCTGGACGTCAGACTTTCATTCCTATTCTATTGATCAAAAGTTGGCAGAGCATTACCACTGGAGGAACGGCGGAGGCCACAGGTAAGGCGGCCTCACACATCGTCAAGGCAGCAGCAGAAGTCGGGTCGGCCCAGGCTTTCACATAAGAGGCAGATAACAGACGATCTTGTGAGTGGAGAGCATGAGGCAGGTTGGCGGCAGCCTCCACTGCGGGGCCAGGCAGAGTGTTGGGCAGCGCAGAGATTTTGGCAGCAGAGTTTCCATAAGACGGAAGTGGGGATAAGTTACTGGGGGCTATTGAGGTGCAGGGGAGGTGTGGCACAACTGGGGCGGTCGGAGTCGGGCCCGCCATGACGGCGGCCAGCTTGGAGGGCACGTTTACTGGAAAAGAGTCGCAGGATTCCCCGTGGGCAGACATGGTGCGAACAGTGAGCTCCTGAGCCGCCTGGAGGGCCTGGATCTGAGAGGGGCCCAGCAGAGCACTTCCAGCCGTCGGCGACGCCACTTCCAAGACCTTTGGCAGCAAGAATACATTTCAGACTTCGTATGCTTTTTCCCCACAGTAACATTCAAGCGCTTTGCAAGCATTTATAAGGTAAGTTTTCAAACTTTTCCAGCACCACCTTTTGGAGATAAAAACAATAGAAAAGAACTAAAAAAGACATTTCCAATTTATCACTGCTATTAACAATATCTTCTACAGCAGGGACAAGTAAACTAAAATATAACAATTTTATGTTTTGAAACGTCTCTTCAGCCACACTCTATATACCTGACTGGCCCAAGAACAAAACACTAAATTAACAAAAAACTAATTCACAAATTTCAATGAAATAGTTTAATGTAAAATAGACAAGCCGATTTTTATTTCAATTTCACGTGTCTAAAAGTCAATGAGCCATTAGGGAGTAAGGAACATTCATTATGTTGAAGCAATCCAAACAAATCGTGATAAAGCTCAAATTAAGTGCTTAAACACAATATACAAAAATGCTAAATAAAAGAAAAACAGCTCTCATTAAGTTTTCTGGCCTTTAGCAAATAGAAATAATTATAAATACTTTAAACTGGCCTAAAACATAAAAAGTTCAGTCTGATTTAAGTTCAAGTAGCGAGAAATAAAATGTGGTTTTTATTAGGTGCGTGAAGACATCTCATGTAAAAAATGTTCTCCAAACCAAGTTAAGGACTTCTCACAAACACTTTCCAAACCTTGAAAATATTTATATCCAAGGATTTCAGGCACCTGTGTGAACTCTGAAAATGACCATTCACACTAATGACATGATTACTGAAAATCCTTGCCTTCTTCTTGTCTGCATATATGGTGTATCCAGTGACCCGGACTCCGTTGGAGGTCCCAGCAGCATCTATGGTGACCGGCAGCCAGCTGATGAGAGCGATTCCGGGAGAGGGACCGGGCTCCAGCTGCACGTCCAGCGGAGCGTCAGGGGGACCTGCAGCGATTAAACGCGTTACACCCCAGCGAACAGCAAACGTAGTGTCAAGACTCACGTTTCTGTACTAATAGCAGGACAAAAACAGATATACCACACCAGTAAGCAGCAAGCTAACAATCTAAATATACAAGAAGGATCCAGATACCTGAATTCCCAGAGTGTGGGCATGCAACTTAAGCAAATTTGAGAGATTGTTTAGAGAAATGCGACTCAAACCATTGATTACAGATCACGCTCTAAGTAACTGGCAGAACCCAAGAGGAAAGTGGCACCAAACACAAACTGACTTCAACAACAAAACAGCAGCAAAGATAAAGCTATAAGATAATAAAAATCTGCTTTTTCAAAACCATTTTCTCAAACAGCTGATGTCTTGAAGCATGTGAAACAGGCTTTGTTGAAATCATATTAATCTTACGGAATAAAACAATCAGTCTCAATTTTATCAAAAGTCGGCCTTAAAGGTGAAAAGGTCTTTTCAGGGAGCTTAAACTGTGCGAAAGCAACATCTATTCTCAGATTCTTAACATTAAAACTTAAAATTTAAACTGTATGGTTTTGTTGGCTGCGGAACAAAACCATACAGTTTTGTCCTACAAAACTACCGACAATATAAAAATTCAAAAATCGGTTATGTACCATTTTTACCCGTCAAATTATAATCATATTATCGGCTATTAAGCCACATCTTTATGCGGTTTAGTAAATATTTACCTAGTTGAATCATGAATCCAGACCCCATCACACAGAAAGCAGATAAATGCATCAAACCTTTTCTCCGTAGTGATAAAAACCAGTGACTGAGGCCCCAATAACTTATAATAAATGAAATTAAATGACTCCACTAAAATTACCAGCACTTCACCTGCTGGGGTTTAAAGGCACAGCCTGACAAATCCCTCCTGGTTGCGTCAGCAGAGAAATCTGCACTAGTGCATCGGTCAGTTGGATCTGTCTGATCCAAAGCGATCAATTGAACTCTGCGGGTAACAAAGAAGGCTACTACTATTGTTACGGTCTAATTAACTTCTGCACCTTTATTTCCTCAAGATAAACTCCTCTGATTAGACTATAAATGGATTAGCTCGACGCTGCGTTCTCTTTAGTTTTCTCTGTTCTGTGTGTAGTGGTGACTCTAATTAAAGGCACCATTTCAACCAAAGGTTTACAGGCGCTTCCCAACCAGACGCTCCAAAGAGTCCAGTCCATAAATCTTCAACACGCAACTTATTTAGTTCAGTGTCCATAAGATGATATTCAGAAAGGATTTTTTTTTTATTGATTGATTTTAGTCGCCTCTGCGATTAACTCTTTGTAAAGTCTATAATGTCTATTTATCTGATTCAGCAGAAAATTTATATTGCAAATTAAAAGAGTAAATGTCGCTCTAAGTAACTGGCAATTGCTGCCTAAAATATCAGTTATGAGAGCTGAATGTATGATGGCTACAAAATGAGTCTTTTTTTAGTGATGCATGCAACTGCAGATACAAACAGCAGCAGTAATCTTGTCTAAAAATCGACAGCAACTGAATCTTTAATTTTTGACTGAGTTCTTTCAGCTCTTCCATCAACGCTCCCCCTCTACAGATGATGGATGATAAATTATTGGATGTACACCAGAGGCCTATGTCACCACTGATGTGTTGGAATCTGAATTACGTAATTACTTCACAGTGGGATTATTGTAAAAAAAAAGAAAAAAAAAGCAGCATAAATTCTTAATCTGGATCAAATGTTTGAGCTAGACGATAAATACAGAGGCTTCCATGTGCCAAGCGTTGCATTATTTTGACTCGAATGCTGCATGTGGGACGGGGGAAACAAATTTAAACGGCGCGATGCATTTGGTCCTAACCTGCCATCAGCGTGCTGAAGCTAACGGTGGCGCTCCTGTGCTCCCGGCGCTCCGCGGGGAGCTCCCATGGCGTTCGGTGCGGCCGCGCCTCCACTTTGACCGTGTACTGCAGGCTGGGCGAGAGGTTATTGAGGCACAGCGAGTAGCAGCCAGCCTTCACCAGCTCACACTCCTCATCGTTCAAGGACACAATGTGCACATAGTTACTGTTGCTGGGCAGCCAGGTCAGGTTGGCGGACGTGGCGGTAACTCTGTCCACGTGCAGCTGCGTGGGCGCCACGCAGACGTCCCGGCCGACCAGCATGCTGCAGCGGAGCTGGTCCGACAGGCCCTTCTCCGTCAGGCTCTGGACCGAAACCCGGTAGGCTTTGAGGTTGACGTCGAGCCGCTCCAGCACCGCTTTGGTCTGAGCGCCGAAGGGCACGTTCAGCCGCAGCTCCTGGTCCACATACACGTTGTAGCTCCACACGTTGCCCCACCCGGCCGGCACCAACGGGGGGTCCCAGCCGATGATGATGCTCTTGGCAAGCTGCTTGATGAGGGTAAGTTTCCGTGGGTAAGGCACGACGTCCACTCCCACCTCCTCCAAATCCAGATCCAGGCCGTTGGTGAGGGGGGCCGGAACAGACGAGGCCGACACCGAATCTGAAAGGGCGGAGGCGGGGCCGGAGGCGGGCGACGCCTCCGTCCTTTCTGAGGCGCCGACGCCCAGGTGGAGGTGGTGCTGGTGGCTGGCACTGTGCAGGCTGCTGTCTAGCAGGGAGTTGTGCGACACGTCCCCGGTCTCTGGGTGCTGCGCGCTCATTACATCGTCGTCTGACACGCGTTCCACGAAGTTTGAGGGGACCAGCCCTCTCCGTCCGTCCATCAGCTCACCTGGACAAAGGCAACGACTGAATATTAAACATCAGGTAGAATCAGGAACAATAAAGGGGTAGTCTTAAGTATTTCCCAGGTACATGGTGCCATTTTAAAACACAGTCAAGTAACTGTGTTACCCTCATTTGTTATTAAAATACTATTGATATCAATTACGACTTAAATGGAATTTGATTTTGTAATTTAACCTTTTGACATTAGGCTTTTGTTTCTTTAAAAACTACTGATCTTTCTGAAACTCCACCTTTAGGAAGTCATGACAGCATTGCTCCTCTACTAATCCTCTAACAACGTTTTTACCAGCGTTGCACAGCTTGTACAATGAGTTCAGTAGATGCACAGTTCTTCTAAATGTTTGCTAATTGCTACTGGCTTGTCTGAAGGAGCTGAGGGCGGTGTTACAGGGAAGGCGCTCTTTGAGGTGGAAAAATGAGGCTTGAAAATATTCACATTAGAATGAAATTATTACCAGTAGCAGGACTTTGAAATGGTTGCGCAAACAGAAAATAATTTCCAGCCCTATTAAGAATCTATAACAGACAGAGTTACCTTCATAGAAACCGTCATCATCCATGTCGCCATAAATGTAGATGTATTCCCCAGCGGTCAACGGCAGCTCCACCTCAGGGTTATCATTTGGCCCATCAAAAGGATTATAACTGTTACGGATAAAAACATCTTAATCTTCAACATTTATCTCAAGAAGCTGTTGATGCAGTAAAAGAAATGGTGTTTAATTTTTACTTACCTGTATCTGGCAATAAAAACCTGAAGCTTTGCTACTCCCCTGCTGGCTGTGTACGGCGCCGGGGCCACATCGATGTCCAACTCCTCAACTTCACTGGCTGTGTCCACCTGAGGGAAACAATTAATCCTTAAAATGGGTAAAAGTAAAGGGAATCAGTAATTAACACCTTCAATGTGGGATATGATGTATTCTAAGGTGCAATTTTACAATTAATTAAGTAGTTTACCATCAGTTGTTATAAAAATGCCGTTTGTATCAAACAGAGTTAAAAAGAAATTTGACATCGAAACCATATCTGACCGATTAAAATTGGTCTCTGTCTCTTTAAAATCCTCCTACTCCTTCTGACACTTCACCATTAGCACATCATTACAGCAGCGCTTCTCCATGCTGCCGTTCTTCGAAGCCGTTTACAACCAGTTTTAGGAGCTCAGCAGACGTGTATTTCCACAAGGTGTCTGCTAATTACTGCTGCTGCTAGTCTGAAGGAGCTTAGTGAGGGAGGTGCAGAGATGGAGGTTTAAGGACATAGACGGCGCATTGAATTAGCAGAGGTTTAGGCATCCCGAAATGGTTGCCACGGGAGATTCAAGGGTTTCTCAAACATGCATAAATGAGCCAAAGCAAGAAGTTTTTACATGTATTTTTCATGTTGGAATGAAAAATAAAAAGTTGATCTTGCATAATACTGCCTTTGTTTGGCGAATCACACTACAACATTTTACATGAGACAACTGCAAATGAGTTATCTATGCGAGTTATCTAGACATAACAACCTGGCTGTTTAGAGATGACTGTAAAGGAAACCACTGTGCTCAACTGAGAGTAATTACAGGAAGTGAAGCAAAGACAAAAAAAAAAAAACAGGACGAAACATAACCCGAGTTTACTTCCAAGGTTTACAATCATATCAACAGACTGAAAAATAATAATATTTTTGGATCTACTTTGCCTATACTACTTTATCTGACATTTAGAAAATGTCTTTTGCAAGGCTCAGCAGGAAGAGCTTTCATTTTAAATGAAAGTGACTAATTTTTAAATTAGTCACTAACCAACTGGATACCTGATGTCTTATTTCAAATAGTGGCAGCGATAGAAGATGCCGTATTTGTAGTTCTGTGGGAGATAATCACCCACAACTACTACTGTATAACCTTCATAATCCACAGTGCCGAGTGGATTATCTCACTAAATATAAGCTTTGGGGGCTGACGGGTGACTAGATAAACGGACCACCGACATGTAGGAACTGACTTTGCAGAGCCTAAGCAGCAATCCCCAAATGTCTATCAGATGTGTGTGAGCAGAAGTAGGAGTTGCGTAATCAGCTGCGTCCGTGCTTGCATCAGATGACAGGCGGGTTCTGGCCGGAACCTTTGTATTTGCACGTTTCTGGAAGATCAGTAAATCTGATGCACAACCGACATCTGCAAACAACAACGATGGGTGACAAAGCTGCTATTCTCAGTCCATAGGGGGTTAATTTTTGCTTCAAAAAATTAACTGATGGGATGCTGAGGAAAACTATTGCAGTGTGTACATTGTGCTAAAGTTGTATTTTTCCAAAACAGTTCCATGAATAACGGAATAAAAAGAATAAATCAACCCTTGCAGCTTACCGGTATCATATTAGACATATTTCATGGTCTGAACCAGATTTAACCTGAACCATGGAAACTTCCTGTAGTTTCCATTAATA
Organism: Poeciliopsis prolifica; assembly: GCF_027474105.1. Classification (NCBI taxonomy): domain Eukaryota; kingdom Metazoa; phylum Chordata; class Actinopteri; order Cyprinodontiformes; family Poeciliidae; genus Poeciliopsis; species Poeciliopsis prolifica. The sequence goes on from NW_026562394.1 coordinate 8,195,832, forward strand.
AATTATCTTTTTGGCTTCACTGTGACTATCAGAAGTTAAGACATCAAAATTGAAAAGAAAGTGCGGGGTACCTCATGCGTTGGGCTGGATTTGTGTGGACTGAGGTGGGTGTCAGATTTGGGGGTGAGGTGCGTGGTTTCTGACTTGGAGGAAGACCCCGACTTGCTGACGCTGATGGTGGGCAGCTCTCGGTGCTTGGTGACGGGCGAGCGCTCCACCCTGGAGAGTCCTGCTGCGTGCGGCGTGGACCCCCTGCGCAAAGCAGCGGCCACATCTAGCAAGAGAGAGAGGAAGAGGATAAAACATGTCCTTGCACGTTAACCCGGTTGTCTGCGACCTGCCAGGTGGGTGAGATCACTGGGCGGCATGCAGGCAGCTCAAGGTTGAACATGGCTGATTAAAACAGTGCAGGGGGGGAAGAAAAAAAAAAATCCGGTCTCCATCTGTCTGAGGTTGGAGGTCATGCCACCTTGTGTCGCTGTGAAACACACCAGCCGTGTTAAGGGGCTTAACAGGTTCTAGGCTCCACAGACGTTTAAAACGCCGAGTGGCGACTCTCGCCAACATGTGATGATGGGAAACAAGAGCAGGCCCGGTAAACGATGACGGTGCGGGTGAGATGACGGATCGGAACGTGCCGTGCTTTAAGTGACATCGTGACGAACAGAGACAGAGAGCGTACCGAGTGGATCGTTACCCTCCGGGCAGGAGAGAGTGTCACCTCCCTCCAGACTCCAGAAGGCTATTTCACCCAGAGACACCATGTCCAGAGTGCCACCAGTGCAGTCTAAAACACATAGAGAGCATAGAGCAGCATAAAGACACTCGGCAGAGAGACGAAAGGAGCGGAGCAAATCAAGCGGTGTTGTTACATTTCAAGGCAGCTGTGGCTGGAGGTAATGTTAGAAATACACAGACACACACAGAGCGAACGACAAGAGGATACACATTACTGACAACAGCAGCCATTGCAACAGTAGTGCCTAAAATAGTTTTAGGTCAAACAAAAGTAAAAAAACGCAAAAATCTTAATTAGTAAACAGAATCCATCTGTGTCTGATTTATTGTCAGCATGATTGCAGCTGTTCTATGAAGGAAAATCATCGAGAACAGACAGGTTAGGGAGAAGATTAAATCTTTGTAAGGGGCGTTGTTGATTCAATATCAATCCAATTCAATATTGCTTTAAATCCTACGATATTGATTTAGTGATAATTCAGTGGATTACGTATTAATGATTGTCATTTATTAGTTTTTTCCTGCCCATATTGACAACCATAGTGGTACACATCACCATCATGATAGCACAGCAACAGCAGCACCACCCTTGTGATCAATATGGAGAATAAAAGTTACTATATGAAAAGTGAAGTGTACTTAAACTTAATTCTCTTTTTCTTGTGGAAACTGAGATAATTCACATCACTATTGAATCATCAACGTTAAGCGTATGTGACCCACCTCACCCGTTGGTGGTAAAGCACAGCGAACAGCTGTTTGCCAACCACCAAAGAAATGAAGACGATGAAGACTACTTCACATCAACTCGTTTACACGTGACACCGAGCTGATAGAGTAATGAGGTAGTAAGGACGTGCAGCATCTCAGCCTGCAGGTCTGCAATGGATGCCTGCTGGTAAAAAAAAACAAACAAAAAAAAGCCCAAGCTGCTCATCTGGCTCATCAAGCTAGCTGCTATTCAGCGCTGTTCTTTGTCAGCAGAAAGTGCGGAAAATGGCGGAAGAGGCAGGCTTTCCCGTAAACACTCAAACGTCCCCAGATCGTGCGCAGAGCTCACGGGAGCGTTCCTCACCATGGCACAAACACACCAAATCGATATTGAGTTGGAAAACATTAATCGCAATGCATTGATGAATCGATAGTTCTACCCACCCATACTCGTCAACCAACACATGGCTGCCCGCCTTAATCATAGAAGCAGCCAAGAGGCCCATGGCAGCTCTGGAGAAGCTGTAGAGATGCACCTCTCTGAGGGAGAACCTGTAGACGGGTTAGTTGGTTGCATCACTCCACAAATATGTCCTTTAAGAAAGAGTGACATTAAAAAGCAAGACATTGTTGGAGAAATGTGACCAGAATTCTTTTTTACGGTTTGCCAGGAGCCGACCAACAGGTGGAAGGACGAAAGTTCAAAATGATACATATGAGCAAACCTCGTCTTCTACAATAAAATATAATGCTGGTAGCATCATGCTGTAGGTTTGCTTTCCTTCAGCAGGAACAGGAAATCTGCTGAATCTGCTCAGTGTTTTTTGGGGGATCCAGGAAACCTCTTACTTAAACGTCGATCCTCCGACCAGAGGTACAATGAAATGATTTAGATCACATAGCAATAAAGTCATTGAGGGGGCAAAATCTTAAAAGTCCACTAATGTATAAAGCAGGAAGAAACAGACAATAGGGAAAGGCTTTTTGCAGCTCACCTCGTTCTGTAGTCAGGCCCACCCCATTGGTCAAAACTGAGAGGCTGGCATTGTTGAGGAGGGTGGAACTGGCCAGGTCCACTTTGGAGGCCTGCAGCCGGAACTTCTCCAACTCCTGGGACAGCAGGCCGAACTGCTCACTCTGACTGCGACATTTCTCCTCCAGCTCTCGTACCTTCGACTGCATGCAACACGGACACATTTAGGAGATGCTGCAGTAAAAATAACAACCGGCCACATCCATATTTCAGCATGTTTGGTTGCCCTTTAGTTGCTCCGTAACAGCAAACTTCAATAAATTTTATTATGCCACAGACAAACACAGCGTAATGCATAATTGTAAAATAAAAGGAAAATGTAGCATAGCTTGATTAGTTTTGCTGTACAAATAAAACTCTAAAACGTGTGGAGTGCATTTGTATTCAGCCTAGACGAGTTAAAAAAAAATCTATTTGCAATTACAGCAGCAGGTATTTTCGCTACTAGCTTTACACATCTAGAGACTGAATTGCTTGAGAAATAGTTCAGTCAGATTGAGTGGGGAGCATCTTTGAAAAGCAGTTTTAAAGTTCTGTTGTTATTGCAGATTATAAGTTTAAATCTCCACTTTGACTAGGCCATTCACATGGTTTGTTCTAAAATCATTGCATTACAGCTCTGTCTGTATATTCAGTTCAGACTCCAATGTTCAGGAGCCAATTTAGCACCAACTTTAACCTACCTCAAGAAAAGGAAATCCCCACCATACGACGCTGCCACCACTATTTTTTACGTTTCGCATCTTCCATTTAAGCTGATGATTTCTGCAGCTTTGCCAGAGCTATTTATTTAGGAGCACCAGTGTAAAAATATATATATCAAAAATAAATGGATGCAAAACCTTTTAGATATCTTTTTGTTGAAGAAATGTATAATCTTCCTTCCTATGTCAGTGCAAAACTCTTTTGTGTAATCAAAGGCAACATTTTGGACACGGTAAATTTCACACAACTAAGCCTGTCGCAATAAGCTATAAATCAGTTAATAGGCAGATAAACTGAAACAAAATCAATCAATTCAAATGGTTTAGTTCTTCTCATGTCTCGCTTTCTACCAAAGACTGGATGACAAAAAGGCTTTTGCAAAGACTTTAGTTTCTATTTTGTTTGTTTGTTTTCCATATTTAAAATGTTTTCAAGTCCAAGTTTTAAATGTTTATTAAAACTTAAAAGTTTATAGATCTTTGAGAGGATTAACTTGCATTATTATGCCGTTAACATCACGCTACTTCAAAATAGTCTCAAGACGACAATATTATCATTTATCGCAATAATAGAAATAGTTTTATTTCTTCCTAAGCCTCTTTGAGGATGTTAAGATTATTGTAGTACACAAATACAGTATGTGTAATTGCATAACTTGTTCATGTGTGTGATTTTATACTTCTATCACGTTTGAAATAGATTAAATAAATAAACTTCTGGGAAGATTTATCCTCCTGCAAAATTTGTTTTTGTAACAGGCCTAAACAAACTCACAAAACCTACAGAAGTTTTGGTGACTAGACAAATAACTTCAAAATAAAAAATAAAAAAACACACACTCCAAGTCACAAACACACACGAGACATGACAAACATTTTAAGAATTAATGGGGAAAAAAACGGGTAAATAAGAAGAATGGGACGGTTATGATAGAAAATATAAGGGAATCTTCGAGAGAGCAGAAAGCGAGACATGTTGCTTCTGTCTCACACCCACTTAAACAGGTTTGCTATAGCTTTGCAAGGAGGGTTTGGGGGGTAGGGAGGTAGAAGGGGTTTCACAGCTCAGCTCAAGTTTCTATATGCGGCTGATTTCACTTCCGGCTGTGGTGGGAGTTTTCAAGCGGGCTTGGTCTGACAAAAGCTGCAGGCTGAAACTGTCTGAACAACATTTCCTGTTAGCTCTCACCTACACATATCAGTGGTTACCTAAAGCCCGGGCACAAATCATCTTTTAAGCCCCGAGCGAAAATGATGACAAACAACAATCTGTTTTGTTGTCCACATGTAGGAAAGATGAACCAAACACGGTAAATGTTCTGGGAAACTGTCACAGATATGTTTTTGACCTCAGGTGATTGGCCTGATTTGAACAAGAGTTTAGTTACTCGACACTGTTGAACACAAAAGGCGGTAGGACGGTGTGCAGTATTGTGAGGGGGTTAAACTAAAAGCAGCTGAGGCGTGTTTTCCCAACTCAGTGAGCGACGTGGGAGGTTAGGGTTTGCGGATCATTGGTCTGAGGAGGTCAGGAAGTACCTGCATGCAGTCCAGCGTACTCTGGTTAGCAAAAAAAGGAAGCAAAGGACAAACAGAGGTTTACAAACACAAAACACATGCGTGAGAAAAAAAAAAGGGGGATACTGGAAGGAACAAAATATATTTTAGTCAGGTAGAAAAAGCAGAAGCTTGAATCCATGTTGTTGGAAGCCAGAATCACTAGAATGTCTCGTGGCCCTCAGCAGCCGACATCTGGCATTCGAATGAACACATTCCAGATCGGTATTTTCTCCAAAACACATCTTTAGCAGACTGGGAATGGCCGCGTTTTGAGTTCGTGACAAAGCCTGCGCTCTCTGCAGGGGACAGAGACTTTCTCCTATGATTGTCTTGGGTTTTAAAAAAAGAAGAAAAAAAAAAAAACGACAGCGAGAGAAAGTGAGAGGAGCCGAGAAGGAAGGAAGGGAGCGAGGAGCAATTATACCCTACCAGCTCCCTCTGGAACACGAGCTGAGTCAAGTCCTAAAATAAAACACACACTTTCTTTAAGGAACAAACTCTCAGCAAAATGAGCAGCTCTGATGACAAACGTGTACGTTGCTCAAATTTAGACGATGATGACATTTTGCCTTTCAGCGAGTCACATCGCGATACAACAAGGACTCAATGATTTTTCTTTTTTAAATTCAAAATTAGCAGCCAATCAGACTGAGTTTCTAACTGCCTAACGGCTGGCTTGAGTTATTTTTACACAAACTGTATTGCAGTGAAGCTCAGAGCGAGTAAGAAAGTCACTAAACGACAGAGAAGCCATCTGTTCAATTCAAATCCAAAGGAGAATTCAAGAGGAGATCTCTTGTAAAACCGTGAGCTCAGCTCTTTTACATTGTTTCACTGCCTTTGTTTTTATCGTTTTTATAAATACCTAACTTCTCATAAGCACCTCACGTGTTTGCAGTGGCAATAGAAGTGCTGCTTGGTGTAAAATAAATGTGCTTATTTGGTTACATACATATGTGTAGGAATCACAGTGGCGTTAAACAAACTCACCTCCAGCATCTGAACAACTCCTTCATGTTCCCTCTTGGCAAATAACTGAGCCTAATAAGAAAAAAAATATAAAAGTTGGCTGTTAATATGTTAAAAAAATGTATAATTTGCAGCACAGTAGACTAGGTAGATTAAAAAGTTTTTATATGCCCTAAGGTTGCCTCCTGCTGGACAAAACACCCCATTTTCTTATGAAACAACTTTTATCAAGAGACATTTTTTGGGAATATGCAGTGTTCATGACGGTGTGTTTCTTACCCTCTGTAACCTTTTGATCTCATCCTGTTTGAACTTAAGGATAGCCAGTGCCTGCTCATGTTCCAATTCCAGCTGCTGCCTTCGCTCGGCGACCTCTCGCATGTGCTTTAAGGGGGAAAAAAAACAACACAACAGCAACAATAATAAACAAATCCACTTCAAACATTTAAATTGTCGTGGTTAAGATTCAAGCTGAAATCATACGACACTGCAAAAACACAAAATCTTACAGAGTATTTTTGGTCTAGTCTCTAATGCAAATATCTTATTCCACTTGAGATAAGTGGAGTAAGATATAAGTAACTTTTTCAGCAAGATAAAGGAGTTTATTTTAAGTCAATAATTCCTTGAGATTTTAAAAAAGTACTAGTTCCATTTTCAAATTGTTTGTATAACATTTCTGGATTATTTGACTTATAAAATGGCATTTTTCTCTTGTTATAAGTGAAATCATTTGCCAGTGGAACTAGTACAGTTTAAATTACTATTAAGAAATTATTGACCTTAAATAAGCTCTGATATCTTGCTCAAAAGGCACTTTAAAGTCAGTTTTACCTCATTTCAAATAAGACAATTGCACAAGAAACTAGACCAAAAATACTGGTAAGATTTTGTGTGTTTGCAGTGAAGAGGTGTAAGACGTGCAATGGGATACCTTTAGGACCTGCTCTAGGTTCTCCAGTTTGGCACGGAGTCTCTGGTTCTCTTCGAGAACTGAATTGTGTTGAGCGGTCACTTCAGAGAGATCTTCCCTCAGCTCCTCATTCTCAGCCCGAGTCTAAGAGACAGCAACGAGTTAACCGACTTGTTCCCAGTGAGTTCCTTGCATCAACCCGACTGGGACAGAACTGGTTGAACACCGACCTGGTCGAGCAGCTGCGCCTTCCTCCTGAGGAGTTCTGCCTCCTCCTTTAGTTGCTCATTTTTGCCTCGCTCATCCTCAAGCTGGTTCTCCTGTTGGACACACAAGACCAGTCTTCAGACTCCCCTTGTCTTTAAAATGTAAAACAGCAGCTCACGGGAGAACCGAAGGATGTTTTCTTACTAAATCCAGACATCTCTTCTGTCGCTTCTTTACTTCATGCTCAAGATTTTCACATTCTTTTCTCTTCCTGCTCAGCTCCCGTTCCTGGACCAAAAATTATGACAGTTATGGATAATCAGTCCAAAATAATCTCTGACATGTGTGATATAAAAAAAGAAATATAACATATAATGCAAATAAAATATAAAATAAATTATTAACAAACAAGTGTCTTGAAAAAGTAATGTTCTTTGCATTTTGTCACTTCAGAACAAGAAATGATATGTTAGACCAACATATAGTGGCCAATATGTGTGAAGTGGAAAGAAAAATTATAGTTTTATTTATTTATTTGTTTAGAAATTAAAATCTTAAAAGTGTGGCATGCATTCTCCCCTGGACCAATACACTGTTGAATCATCTTTCTCTTATAGCAGCAACTTGTTGAGACTTAAATTTTCCTTTACAAAAGTCCAGGCAGAGTGCAAAAGCATTAATTTTAAAATGTTACCACACATTAAACATTAGATTTAGGCATGGATTTGATTGGGCCACCCTGCCACTAGATGTGGGCATTATCATTTATAATTTATTACAAACTTATTTTTTAATGATCGCAAGAATTTTAAATTTATTGCCGTCTTGATAAATGGCAGTTACTGATGTTGAATTATTAAAAAAAAAGTCAAAAAAACAAACAAACATATTTTTACTATTTTCTCTACTGTTTGTTCCACAAACCCATTGACAGATATCTGTAAATTTAAAAAAATAAAAAGATCAGTACAAATCCCCCTTTCAAGTGGGAATACTTTTCAAGAACAGTAGTATTGTTTGTGGCATTAGGAATACTGTGATATAGAGTCAGAGCCACCCAGTTACCTAAAAAAAAGTGATAGTTCTTTTTGCAAATCACAATTTTTATTGTTATCACAATAGTGTAGCAAAATATTGCTATAAAATTGTGCTCCCTCTGACAAGTTTTCTTTTATCATTCAGTTCCTTTATTCTTCCGTAATCTGACCAGCTTCCCTCTCCCTGCTGAAGAAAAACAACATGATAAACTTTTAGATTTTTTATTTTATGAAATAAAACTCTCAGTTCACTTTTCTACCACTTTAAATGATTCAACGTCTGTGTCGGTCTGCCAAACAATCGCAATAAAACAGATTAAACAGTGGTTGAAAGCTGACAGGGTGAGAAAACGGATGAGGGATATGAAGAATACTTTTAGAGCGCACGTTCATACTGTCATAATTTGATGCAAAACAGAATACACCGACTTTACTTTCCTTGTCGACCTCTGATACAACACTGCAGAGGCATTACAAAGCTTACCATCCTCTAATTATTCTAAATGCAGCTTACATGCAGGAGAAGCAGAGCAGAAATCAGCTTATTTCAGCACGGCCACAGGGTCTGAATGAAGCATTACCTATCGACTGCATGGGGGGGAAGCTACAGAGCACACTGGCTAATTGCTGACCACAAGCAGCTGACTGGAAGAGATATTGTACTGTCACTAGCGATGACACGGCAAGACAATAAAGATAATTAAAACGCAATCTGTGGTCCGATTTGGTTGATTGTGTGTCAGTCGCAGCGCTGAGGACAAGAATGATGTGTACCGAGTCAGGATGTCCTGTTGTATATAGAGCAGCTATCCTTAAAGCATACGCCAGTTTTCTGCTCTTCCTTTAACTAGTCCAATGGCTGTCAACTGGGTTAACATGGTTTCCACATGTTTCAAATTTAAGTCTTTTCCAGACTTTTTAAAGACTGCTGTGAATGAAATTGAAGATCTGCATCATGACAGAAATGTATAAAGGAAAATCAGATATTTTGCTAGGCTCTCTGCAGACTTATCACCCATAGAGACAAGCTTTTGGCACAGAATGCATCTACAACTGTATGGTTGGCAATCATGCTAGCTAGCAAGGGTATGTTAGCTGCAGCCTCAATCACCTTGAATCACAGAACGCAATTAAGATGTCAAACTTCTGACTGAAAGAAGAGTCTTGCGGGAAAAATTTAAGACCTATGATTAACTTGTTTAATGCCAACTGAATTATTATTATTTTCAAATTAAATTAAGACATTTTAAGACCTTAATATTAGATACAGAAAGTCAAGACTTTAAAGGATGCCCGCACACACTGGTTTACAGGAATTGTCACCACCAGCAAAAGTTTCTGAGCAGCTGCCTGATGTTCAGCTGTGGCCGGCGATCAAAGCTGCTCAAACTTGATCTTTTTTCCAGTCAGAACACAGCAAACCCAGACGCTAAAACACTCTTCAGTGCGGATGCTGTTACTGAATGGAAGACAGATCAAAGTTAGCTACTTTCGGTATTGAAGTTGGAAACTGAGGAAGCCGTTTGGAACTGTATTTTATACAGTACACATGCTCTTCAAAGAGAGAGCATAACGTTGAGAAATTAATAGGAAGGCTGAGCAGAGTAAACTAAAGTTGCCCATTTTTATCTATTTGAGCTTCCAGCCTTTGCAGCAGAAGAAGCTGGATTTTAAAATCTAATCTCATGTCATAGTAAAGATTTATACTACCAATAAGTATTATAAAATATGCTAACGTCATTTTAAAATGTCAATCCAGTAATCATTTTGTTTTTTCATAAAACAATAAAAATATAATACAAAACAGCAAAATTTTATTTTACAGCAAAACCTCTCATAGAGACTGTGTGACATGCAAATTCACTCACCACAAAGGGCAAAGAAAAGCTTTTGAATAGTCTGAGCGGTTTTGGTATTAAAAACTAAAGCATGAGGTCAGAGGAAGTGTCTGGTGTCACAGACTTCTGTGATTTTAATCATTCCATTACTTAATAGGAAGCCATTTAAAAGCTCAAGTTCAATACCTGGAAACTAAGAACATGATTGTTACAATAAAAGTAACCATCCACCTTCTTCAGTCTATGAACAGATCAACAAACAGCATGCGTGTAGATTATTTAGTTTGGTTTAAAAAAAAAAAGAGCAAATCAAGGTTTGTGACATATGTTTGTGGAATGTTGAATTTAAAGGGATAATATTGTAATCCCTTCATTTTCTCTCAAATTCAGACAAATACAAATGGCAAACACGTCATTCTATGGGGGTACGTCTTTCACAATCAGTCTTTTTACACATTTCATTTAAGAATTAAAGTGAGTGTGCATGTTAAAAAAAATAAATCCCTTAAAGAATACTGGAAATTAGCGCTGGCAAACAGAACCTTGATTACTGCACCTCTACAGCCATTGCAACTGCACATGATCTTTAAACAACCCAAACCAGACGTGACCAAAAAATTATAACAAAAAAAGTTTTAACAAGCAAACGTAGTCTGCATTATGTAGAAGAGGGATCTTGTACAGCATCTTGTTTTATTTAAAACATAAAAATGCTCTTTCCAATTTGCCCAGCTAGATTTATATTGCGTCTTTTCAGCAACAAGAACAGAAAACGGCTCATCGTTGCTTAATGTCCGTACTCAAACCTGATTTTCAGTTAAAGCCACTGGACGGCTGTGCTTGTATTTACTATTAGATTAAAAGCAAAAACATGGTTGATAAAAGATGAATAATTAATCCAACATCCTTGATTTTCCATTTTAAGAGAAAATATTTCTATTAAATATTTCACACAGCAATTACATAGCAAACCTGACTGTACTCTTTCCATTAGTGACATTCAGTAGCGACTCTGATATAGGACTTAGATTCACAGGAAATGGAAAGTGGAATGAAAAGGGATTTGAAATTAGGAGAACGTTTATATTTTACCGCAGATTCTATTGAAAAGTGAAAGTATTGCAAAAGTATTAATAAGGCTTTCCAGGTTACAATGTCTTGCTAAAACCACAAAATCAAGACAGAAAAAATTTTAATGACCTCCTGTGATAAATATTATTTATAATAGTCATAAAATCATATGTTTAGACTACATTATGAATAGAAGATTGGAAATTGCTTTAATTTCAGTTGTAAAAACAGATATTATGAATTAATTATAATTAATTATAAACTCACTGTTTCATCACTGAAAAAGTCAAGTACAAGATGACTAAAAGTGAAAAGATAGAAAATTATGAGGCTATCAAAGACCAGCACCGCAGATCAGATGGAAATTAAAAAAAAACTGTTCACTCAGAGAGGCAAGAGGAAAAGCTGTTGATGAAAAAAAAATAGGGTGACAAACATGTGAATGAATGTGCTCTGGTCAGACGACACAAAAATCGAATCTAATCTATCTTCCACTAAATACGGTGAAAATCACTGCACTAAACGCTGAGTATATCATCCCATGGCGAAGCAAGATAGTGGCAGCGTTATTCTGCAGGGAGAAGGAAGCTGTTCAGAGTTGACAGAAGATGGAGAGAACTGAATACAAGATTTCAACATCCAGCAGGACAACTACTTACAGCTACAGTGAAAAGGTTTTTATCTGACCACATTCATGTGATAGAGCGATTTTTCTTAAGTCCAAACCTAAATTGACGATCTGTCTTAGGATTTCAAAATCTGTCTGTACCTAAAATGCTTTGTTAAAAAGAATGCACAAAATAGTCATTCTCCAGATGTAAAGGAAATGCCCCAAAAGCTTTATTAATTGCAGCGACAATTGGTTCTAAAATATATTGGCAAAACATGTTGAAAAGAACATTTCTTCCTCCCACCTCACAGTTACATACTACTATCACAATAAATCCAAATATAATGTATAAAAGTTTGTTGTACCAATGTATTTAGCAACCTTTTGAATCACTAAACTTCTATCTGCTGCTGCAATAACTTAAGCATTTAACCATGTTGAGGAAGTCATTAGATTTGTACTTAGTGCAGTTTGTTGAATGCTAATCTATTTGTGACAAAAGTTATGTAAAACAAGCAAGGCTAAATTAAAATTGGAGGTAAAGTAGAGCAGAGATGAGATTTCTGGAACATGCTCTTTAAACCTGGCCACATTCATTCATATTCCCAAAGCACTTCTGCTGCAGTATGTAACTTTTACAAAAATATATTGTTTACATATGTGTTAGCATGTCATGACAGCATAGTATGAGACAGACAATATGTGAAAAGATCGAACTTCTCCACCTTCTCCCAGTGCTACTATTGCAATCTAAGCAAAATTCACGGTTGTTAAAAACAGCCAATCAGAGCCAGGAGGAAGGTCTTGGCACTGTTAATTACCCTCGCATAAGCGCTGCTCAATTTGGTAACGGCTAGAAACAACTTAGGAAACTCATTATCCGGTAGTTATCGGTGGCCCTGCTAACTAGCATTTGTGGCAGGCTTCATTGTAGTGTACTAGCTGAAGGATAGCGGAGAACAAGCAAGAGGATGTGAATGGTGTATACACAAGAGTGATTGACAGCGGTATGACCCTACGCTTTGCTGTGATTGGTTGTTTCTGACCAGGAGTGGTGTATTCATTAAAATGACAGCAGCTCCATAGGTAGAAGGCAGAGGAGCTTGATTTTTTCCCCATAGATTATCTTGTGATACTATCATGACAGTAATAATTTTAACAAATATGTAAAATACATATTTTTTGTGAAAAATAACATATTGTAACTTTAAACTTGCACAGGAAAAACACAAAATCTAAATGACCAAAATGGAATTTGTCAGCTGTAATGCATCTCAACCTTTATTTAGAAAGGTTGATGTTTTTGCTGATGAGAACTAAAACAAACTGATCTTACCAGAAACTGTAGTCGCTGCTCCTCTGTGGGCTCCTCCTGGTGGGAGGAGGTCGGGCTAAGGCCCGGTGGGGGCGTCACTTGCAGCCACGACTCCCCCGCCTCTGCCGGAGTCTTCTCACACCTGGATGGAGCTTCATCTAATGCCACACACGGGGGCTCTCCTAAAACCTAGCGACAAAAAGCAGCAAAATGTATAGTCAGTCGATGTAGCGACAAGACCGAGCAGTGAAACCGAACTCTGCAAGAGGGGCTGGGGGGTGGGATTAGATCTGAACCTCTTTCCAAGTGGTCCAACTACAATCAAAGAATAATCCAGGGGAATCCCTTGAGCCTCCAACATGACTGAGACACACTGGCAGTAAGACTGTCCTCATTAATTAGCCAAAGTGTAGAGACTTGCATGTTTCATTAAGGATATTTTATTGCTTAAAAAACCCTGATAACCCTGATATGATTCCACAGCTGGAGGTGCAGCTGAAGGAAATATTTGTACTGGTCAAGGATCGGCAATCAGCATCTAATTTTAGAACAAACTGACTAATACTCTGAGTAAAACTGTGCTAGTGCAGCCAAGGCCGTGACCCAATAACAGGATCTAAGATGCTCTGCCACGTGCAGAAAGAGAGGCCTATTCATTGCTTTACTCTTTTATTTTATACAAACAGTCTTCCTGTGTGTAGGGTACTGTTTCACTTGAAGCTGATAAGTGATTTTGACTTTTCAGAACCTAATCTGTGATTTGCCTATACAGTTAGGTGAGGGTATCTCAGGTTTATCTTTTGGATAAAAGACCAGATGGTTTAGAGGCGAATGGCAAAAGGCTGCAGTAAATCCACTGGCGCCTGAAAACGAGTCTCCTGCAGAAAGAACAGCTACATTCTGTAATTTTTCCATTCCTGGCTTAGGTGTTTGCACATTCTGTCACATCGGGGATGACAGGGTAGCAGAGATCACTGGCAAATTTCCCATCTTGTATTTGGTCAGACATACTTACCCCAGTCAATCCTCAAGGGATTCCTAATAAGCTTGTAACACTTCATACTGTACACACTGATTAGGCAAGTTTAAGTTGGTGCAACAAGATGCTATGCGCTTGCTTGTATTTTCGGTGTAAGATTACCGCAACATTTTGATTCTCAGTAATAAGCACATTTTTCCAGCTTTTTATGACATAATGAACTGCTATTTTAAGTTAAAATAAGTCTGAAATAGGCATAGGTTGGTTACCAGTACTCAAGTATGCTAAGTTTTTAAAGACTACAAAACCCCCCAATGTTCTTTTCATGAGATGGCAGAGAAAATGATAGAGTGATGGTATTTTCTCTGGTTGCATAGAGGCGCACTTTGGAGAAGTTGTCAAAGTGAAAGTTACATGGAGTTTGTATGTCTTCTCCATGCAGGCACGGGTTCTGTCTGGGAACTCCGGCTTTCTCTCACCGTCCAAAATCATGACTTTCTGTTTAATTGATCAAAATTTTCCCTATTTATGAGCATGTGTTTGTGTTTTTTGTTGTCTATTTGTGTTGCCCTGTGATAGACACAATCTCCATCCTGTGCAGTGCTGATGAGCTGGCTGGAAAAAAAAAAAATGCAGATTTTTTTCTTAGTTAAAAGGACACACTGAGCTGTATTTTTAGTATTATAAAAAACACAGTCATGATATAAAAATTAAATAAGTCATTCTTACTAAGTCAATTCTCTTTTAAATAAAAAAATGACTGTAAAAGAAATTAGATTATGTTACACAGTGTTGTTAAAGTGTTTCCGTAAGTAAAACTGTTGTACTTTCCTCTCAAGGTTATGATACAGTGAGAATCTCATGCTGACCCGTTTCTGTTCTGCTGTATTGGATGTTTATAAATATGTCATATTCTGTAATCCTCACGTTGTTCTCTGCAAAAAGAGCAACTGTTTTTCTGAAATGATAGGTTCGAAGCGGATATAATCAGTGTTCGGGCACCATGAGATATAAACCTAACATGATTTAGGTGAATAACCTCAGAGAGCCGAATATTATGTAAGCTCTTGTTTATACAGTGGTGAGGGGGAGAAAAAAGGAACGGAGCGCGTCTGATCAAAAAGCTTCTGTCATAAATTTACATTCGTAGGTACTCGAACCTCACTTTAATATGCGTCAGTAAAGGACATTTACGCTTTTATTTTATACAAACAGTTTAACATGATTATTTTATAATAGAAAAACATCTGAATCTCACTCTGAAAAAATTTTCCTTCAGATACACTTGGACCAGAACGAAGGGATTACAAATAGTTTCAAAAACATGCATCTGGAAATGTATTTTGAGAAAATGAATAAAAAAAAGAAAAGAGACAAGTCTTGTTTTACTATTATTCACATATGTTTACATTTGAATTCAAAGTCATGCATGATAATGTTACCATTTTGATTTTATGGGAGAATAGGTCATTTTTGCTATTTATCTGTTTACCAAATTTATATCCTTAGTTTTCTGCTCAAAGAATGTTAATCAATAGAAAATATGTTTCACAGTAGAGTTTTTTTTTTTTTTTTAAGAGATGCACTCAATTGTTTGACAATTTGAAACTGGCAAATTTTGTAACCGGCTGTAAGGAAGTCTAAGAGTGTGGAAAATAGTTTACATTACTTTTGAAATACACACAGAATCTTCCACTTCATTAATGTTGGCAGTGATTATTTAATAACTGTTTATAGTTGGAAAGCCAGAAAAAATATTTGAATGTTTCATTTTATTATTGTACAAAAAATGGGCTTAAAAAAGGAACTGACTTAAAATTGTATTGACAGGTCAAATTTTTATAAAAATAGGACAATCCTTGGCATTTTTATGCTTTTTACATGCCTGTCTGTAACTGTGGGATTTTTATGCATTTTGGCCAATGCAACAATTAAACTGGATAAGAGTTGTGTTTGCCTTTCAAGCTAAGCTGTGATTATTTTTATGTCATTCTAGACAAGAGCTAAAATAATTTAGAGATTGTGCTTACAATTACTAGAAACCCTTTCAGTGAGTCTTCTTTAAGCAGCTTGAAACTCATTCACAGAATTTATTAGTTGTAAATAGTGAAACACTTCTACATAAACCTATTTTTACTTCTGGGATCTTGGAGAAATGTCAGAAATGATCCCAGAACCAGAGAAGCACTGATCAGATCTTTATTGTTGGGTGTAATTTCTAGTTTTCCTTCAGGCCAATTCTGATTTTGAAAACATCCCCAGTTATGCATTAACATAGCACTTTACTATTCATGTATCTGACTTGTTGACTGTCATTCAGAGGCGATAATGTGAAAATTTTCGGATTTCAACATCTACCTTATTGACTGGTCACAAAGTGAACATTGCATTCTTTAGTTTAATAGCAAAAGTAATGAACGATATTTAAAATCAACTCAGGTCGCCTGTTGATAAAAATGACCCTTAATGAAGAGGAATAAAGAAATGATGAGTCTCTATTAAATTGCAGAGACCAAAGCAAGTCCCTCTAAACATGGCTGAGGTTTAGGTTACGTTTGCCCACACAGTCACACCGATGTGATGCACAGACACTGCAGAATCGAGTACAACCTGGGCCCATGTGTACTAAAGCAGGGCCAGATCCCATTCAGCAGGCCCTGAATGCCATAAGCACATTGGTGTAATCCCCACAGACTACTGAAACGGGTAACTGGATCACTTCTTTTAAAAGCACCTTAATGGATTGGCCTGGCCGTTGATTTTCGTTTTAATGCGGAGCATATCGATGTCCACCTATCAAACGCTCTGTCACGACGTCCTGGGTTTGTTCTGTCTAAATTCTGCATCTGGAGGCTCCACATTAAGACAGTTACAAAACCCCAGTACCTGCCAGGCTGCCCTTCCTTAGGCCTCATGCTTTCTGATTTGGAAGAAATTGGCAGTCAGTTAGGAAAAAAGGTAAGTGTTTTTAGTGCACAGATTTACAAAAAAAACAACAACAAAAAAAAAACAGCTAGGATATTTAAATAAAAATCTCCTAAAATGTAAGTTGAAGAAATACTCAGACTTGTTCAAATGTGTTAGAAATAATATTAAGGAAACAGCTAATGATTTTAAGCATAAGTCTAACATCTCACATCTTACAACCTTTTTGCACAAACCTTTTTTGTAATGACGCTATTTAGTTTTTTTCTCCCCTACTTTTAGTCCTGCACAGTTTCCGAATGGACCCAGTTGGAGTTAGCCAAACAGAACCAGAATAAAATAGCTGACAACCACACAGAAAGAGATGAGGACTTAAGAGGAAAAAAACACAAACCTACCCCTTCAGTGTGATCTGTGGCAATGTCAAGGTTTCCCTTGGCCTGCTAGTTATCCAGAGCAGGGCGAGATGGAAAAGTCTTTAGTGCGGCTGCAGTCTTACCTACCATCCAAAACCCTCTCACCGCTGCTACAGCAACAGAGAGCGGATTACTGGACTGTACCATTCTGTTGTTGGAGGGGATTAGAGTTCACACAACATGGCCTCTTTCTGGGAGTGCGCGTGGCATTGGGGAGTGCATGTGTGCGTCCCACAGATGAGAGATTACCACAATCGGCATTCTCACTCGAGCTTCACAGAGAGTATTTATTTCATGGGCAGAGGAGAAATTTGCAATAACATTATCTGTAAATCAAATGAATGTCTTTAATGTTATGTAAAGTGATTTACATCCAAAGGGATGCTCCGCCTTTAAAACATGTCCCTCAAAAGGACAGAAGAACTAAATATTTTGAAAACTGCTGCGAGTGTTCATGCTTTCTACACCAATACTTTTATTAACAGGTAGAAAGCAGATTGCACCAACGAGAAACATGCCTGAGGTTTTTTCCACTTCAGGGTTGATACCAGAGTGTGCTGTGGGACAGAAGTGAGTACAGAGAACATCAGCATCACAGGCAGAGAGGATCAGAGTGTATGACTTCGGTAGCTTTGATCAGTCCCAAGTTAAACACAGAGAATCGCCTCATTATGGCTTGTGGGAGATTAGTATCAAGTCCAAAGACAAGCCATTACATAACACTGAAAAAACGGCATCCATGCCAATGTAAACAACGGTTTTGGAAAACCTCAGAGACCGGCATTTTCCATCGCCGGCAACAACTTCAACCGCGACTGCGCTGCAGAAACGACTGTTCTGATCTGCTCTGTTTGCAAGTGACAGCAAACCAAAACGGTGTCCAATAAGAACTGGACATTTACTGTGAGTACTCATAACTCCCCTGCAAGCAGGGGTCAGCGTGGAATTAGCTGTGTGTCATTCTTTTTTTTTTTTACCTTCTCTTGCCCTGCTTCTTTGGCGTTTTCCTCACACTTCTCTGTGCCATTGGAGTCAGGCCTGAGGCCGGGCCTTTGCCTGGACGAAGTGACAGACAGCTGCCTCTGTAGCCGCAGCACCTCCTTCTGAGACTCTTTGAGGAGTTTCTCATATTCCACCCGAGATGACTGAACCGAGGAATCCTGCAGAGTCAAGGAAACAACATCTGAAATAATGCCAGGAAAATTGAACTAAAAATGTTAATTTTTTATCTATAGCCTAAACACTCCATCGATTTAAAGAAAAGCTAATGATCTCCATTATGGTCAAATCTTTGTTACTTTTATAGTTTAAAATGAATTAAAATAATGTTCTAACCCATGAAACAAATGTGGATATGAAAAGTTAAGACCAACTTAATTTCAGTTAGATGTCAAAATTGAATGTTGTTTGATTCATAGACATCTTGTCGTCACTGAGCTGTATTTGTTCCCTGAAAACCTTTTCTGTTTTATAACCAACAGATGCTCAGATTAAGAAGAATCAGCTCCTATTTCCAAACAGGCACTGAGACAGTCAGCCTGTTCCTGCACTGTCATCTATCTGTCCTCAGCAGTGACGCTTCCTCTATAATGCAGGCTTAGGTTGGATGGTGCAGTACCCAAACTGACCAGCAGAGAGCAGCCTTGTGGCAGACATGACAACTCAGGTTGGATGGAGAAGAGTTTGAAAACCTTGGTGTTTTAGCTCATTCTAGGCCAAATAATTTGACTTTGACTGCTATGAAATAAAATGTATGTACCTTAGCTGGACCGAGTCGTGCCTCGAGCTGCCTGCACGCCTGCTGCAGGGCAGCAATCTCTTTGTCTTTAGAGAGCAGTGCATCAGCATGCTGGGCCAGGTCACGAGCTCGTTGGCGGGCAAAAGCTCTTTTGCACTGTTCCACAGCAGCAGGTCTGATGAGCGAAGGAGGATTCACCTAGATTTGGAAAAGATAACTTCATGATAAAGTATTCAATAGAATAAAAAGTAATTGAACATTAGTCATATACGCTTTTAAATTTCCCCCCCAAAAAATCCAGATTAGAAGACATGCATTGGAAATGATTGCAGTGGACAACACTGGCAAAATTTAGCTCCCAAAAAGCGTTGTTGGATTACTGGAGGATGTTATAGCAACTGACTTTCCAGTGACACTTTTTCATTTACAATCACAACCAATACTAATGTGCGTAGTAAGGAAAAAAAAAAAGAAATAACATAGTTAATGCTAATTATTTTATTGATCAAATCTGGGTTTTCCTCTAATCATTTTAGGCCATCTTCAAAGTTCACATTGGGAGAAAGGCTTCATTGCCTCTGTGCCTGCTCTGCATGCTCCATTCACTTTGTTAAAAACTTCACACAGTGGCTGAAGCATGATAAATGTTATTTTATTTAAAATCAAGTATTCATTTTCTTAAGCAGAATTAATTATTTTGCAACTTTTGTCCGGTTACACAATTAACTGGAACCTGGTGAAAAACACATTACTGAGCCAACAAGTTATATCAAAACAAAAACATTAGCCTAGCACAAAAAACAAACTGTTCAACATGAAAACATCAGCAGCAGGAGTAAAAACGGTGGGACAGTTTTGAAGAATGTAGTCATATGTGATGAGTCAGATAAGTAACTAAACAAGAGAGTGTGTGTTACAGAGAATGAACCATCAACACTTGAGGGTCCAACATATGAACCATTACTTTGCAATAAGCAATTGGTGTCTGTGGTAGATGGACATCATCACCACAGACAGACAGATAGAAATGCCACATAACTGAGAAATCCAACCAAAGATTGAATCTCTCAAGTTTGCATTAGATGAGGTTCTCAGCACAACAGCCAGACTGATTGGCTGTTATCTACCACAACACAGGTCATGTATCACATATTTAAGCTAAGCTGACAGGCAAAGCTGTAATATATTGCTATTACCAGGTGGCTGAACTAAAATGGGAGAATCTATAGAGACACATGCTATAGTCAAATGGGGTTAAGACTTTGTGGCTCTCTCTGATCCATCCTGGCAAATGCTGACGACTAATCAACTTGTTACTGGGACCAGTAGTCACCAGAGCTCTTTGGAAATGTGACCTTTAAACTGGGAAAGTTATTAACACAGATTACAGGAACATTATCATGGCGAAGCCAAGCTAACTTTATTTATAAAGACCTTTTAAAACGGCAAAACTGACCAAGGTGTTAATTACAGAATGGAACAACTAAAATACCAAGAAAGGTTCTCAAGCATCTCGATAAAACACAGCATGTAAGTTCTGGTTGGCTGGTTTGACTGGTTTTTGTGATGAATCATTTATTTCTTTGAAGTTAGAAACAACTTTTTGTTTAGCTTTTGGTGAGGCACTGTGACAACAATAAGCTGCGTTTTTTTGTTTTTGTTTTTTTTTTAAGTAGTTGAAAAAAAAAAAACTCCCAGCAAAAGAAAGTGTCGATATTTATCAGTGTGGTGTACCACTTTGAGGTTGGCCTCCTGTAGTTTGCGAGCTCTCTCTTCCAGTCTCTTAGCGAGAACAGTCAGCTCGGTGTTCTTTCTCCTCAACCGCCTGACCTTCTCCTCAGTCTCTGGGGCGCTGCTTTTTCGCTAAAAACACAAAAAACAATTATCATCATCACAAAGAGTCTGCAGTGAGTGGTCCACCAGCCAAACAAACAGGTTTTAAGTCATATGAGCCGAGGAGGGGTTTAATATATAGACATATTTAAAGTCAGAAGCCTCCCACAGTACACCATAAAGACATGAGGCTAAAATATTTGACATTTTCGAAACTGAATTAATTTCCGTAAAAGAAGAAACAAAAAGTGTCGGAATATCTCTTTAAGTGTTTTGTGGACCTGGCCTAGTTTCTACAAAGCTTTTCATCAAGGGTACGCGCACACACACAGTTATTTTTAGTCCTACCAGCAGGCCGTTCTCTTCCCTCAGTGTGTTGCAAGTCTTCTCCAGCTCGTCGAGGGCTTGCAGGAGTTCTGAGTTCTGACGCACCAGCAATCCGTAGTCTGTTCCATTCTGTGAAAGAACCACAACAAAAATATTCATTTCACCATCTACAGCCTCCAGTTTTGTTTTTAAATACCAGAGTACAAAACATTCTCAGGGAGGAACCAATTCGATTTTGCACTGTGATACTGTATTGTTGAAATATTTCAAAGGTTTTGCTTTTCTGTCATACCTAAATGTTTCAAGTCGTCAAACAAGGGCAATCCAACTATTGACCTCACAATCAAGCGTATCCAAAATATCTGTAGGATCGTCTCATTCTCTTCTAAAGTAAAGAGGAAACTGTTATCAATCATCGAACAGCACGCAGAAAACTTAAGGGCAAAAATTTCCTTAAGCAACAAATATTACAGTAAGAACAACCTTTCCATGAGATTTTCTAACTCACCGTTAAATTTTTTTAGCTCAATAAGGGAAATATTTTCAAGGCTGCAATTGTGTGTTGACAAAAGCTTCATAACCTAGATCATGTAGAAGACAGTGTTGCTAATGTGTTAGTAATTCAGGATGAAAACAAGGCCGCCGAAGAGAACAATGGTCACTGTGCCATAACATCCCCCTTGTAACTGAAGACTGTACTAAGTAGTTCATCAGGCATGTAGGGTAAGGT
Source organism: Poeciliopsis prolifica (assembly GCF_027474105.1). Lineage (NCBI taxonomy): Eukaryota > Metazoa > Chordata > Actinopteri > Cyprinodontiformes > Poeciliidae > Poeciliopsis > Poeciliopsis prolifica. The sequence goes on from NW_026562394.1 coordinate 8,217,486, forward strand.
TCACGTTAGACTTTCAGCTCCCCTGCCTCGATTTTAACGAGCCCTGAGGCTCAGATGGGCAGGTTGGAAATGAATACAGTGTCTGAGGTAAACGTTGATGAGTGAAAGCAGGGAAAAGGACATCCTCAAAGGAAAAGAGTAGCAGACACATTTAAAATGTTTGAGGAACGTCGTCTTTACGTTGCCCATTGTTGGCAGCTGCAAACCACAACCTGATTAAAAACAGGAGAACGTCTGTGTGCAGAATGAATCTTACACAGGACAAGAGCATGCTGATTTCTCCTGGTGTAAACCATCAGTAGATCAGCTGTGTTCATGTAAACATTACAGTATTAATCTTTGCATACAAAGCTGTATGTATTCTAGAAATCAGGGGCATATAGCCAATACCTTGCCCAACTCATTAAGGCAAAATCTTGACGAAATGGTCACTGGATTGTACATCATTGGAGATTTTAACACAAAAATGCCAAGGGGCTGACACTTTAATGATGTTGTCACAGTAACTGGAGATGTGGTGTAATGACACAAAATGTACAACACAATCTGCTATTGTTTTAGTAAGAAAGGAAACATGATCTTATTTCCTCCAAAAACAAGAACGTACTATCATAGTTATGATAATGACACCAACTGCTTATATCTTGTTGACATAAACAAAATTTAACAATGATCGGAATCATGACCAGAAATATTTCCAAACACCAGCCGCCTCTGGAGTTGCGACTTTTAGCCAGTTAACATAGAGCTGAAGAAAACTCTACTCACTTGGATACTTTTGATGGCAGTTCATCAAACAAAAATACTGTAGCCACAGAAATTGTGGCTACAGTATTGTAAGTTCTGGGTGTGCAGTAGTTTCAGCGACTGACCCACTGTGCCCACTATGAACACCGTGTTAGCAGATTTATGATTGACTGATTCATTAAGGAAAACTCTTGATGCGCTTCCCTGATCAAGATCATGTATTAATAGATTCCATATACTGTCTAAATTAGGGGCAAACGGCATTCAGCCACAGCAAAGACACGGTCTGTCACTCCAGGCAGCAGACGAGCCTTCCTTAGAACCTTTAAAATCCATACAGACACAAAGTCAGCACGTTTACTTTTGCACTCCAATGCTCTCTGAGCAAAGCTCGGCTCAGATATCGCCAAAGTTTCACTCATTCTGTTAAAATGTGAACAACCTCACATTTTTTTGATTTTGCACAGCATGTCATTTCACATTTGCATCCTGGAGGAGTACTGTAAGAGAATGACAACATTTTTAGGAGGTTTCAGCACCGTAGATCCTCCTGTTGCATTGGGAATACATACCAAAATAAGGCTGAGTTATGTCTGTGGGATAGCCACTCTAATTCTTTGGTACTCTTAATGCTGCAGAAAGTAGAAGAGCAAACATTCTGTGCTTTTGTTTTGACCACACTATTGAGCACACAGAAAACATTTGAACTGTGATCGAGTGGAGGGAAAAAAAAGAGCTGATGATGTATGCAGAACCCATACCTTCAGTATATCATTATAATGATCTATTAGGACATGAGAAGAAACTGCTCAGAGTATTGCAAAGACTTGAGAAACTCCAGCAAGCCAAGCTGCATCTTATTATAGGACTATTTGCTTTGCTGATGAGTGCTGCATTTTTTTTTTCAGGGACACAGAAATAATGCTTATTCAACTTTACTCAGTTTTACCCTATGTAGCTCGCTAGGGCAAGCTACATATTAACAATACACACATAGACAAATACTATTAAAGCTAAACATTAAACTCAGTATGTTAGAATTGCTTGAGTACTAAAAGGGCATAATAACACCTCAACTCAATGGATGAACCAGTCTTAACACAGACTCATTATATCCCCTTCTTTTCCCTAGATTTAACATTACCAAAAATTAAATTTAAAAAATTCCTGAAGGTATTTGATTTTATTTCACAAGTACAACACTAATGTGGTGCCAAGTAACCATAAATTGAAGTAACAAAGTGATTTAAACTCTAAACTTCCTGTTACTTGTGACAGCTGTTACAATAATATCCAAATCTTAATATTGATAGAACATAATCACCTGCCGCAAGTAAGTGGTGTTTAAAACTGTGATTAAGACTAAATCAAATGGTCCAGAAACATGCTCTACTTTCTTTCAGTCAAACTGTTTTTAAATCCTAAATATCTGTAGGATCGTCTCATTCACTTCTAAAGTAAAGAGGAAACTGTTATCAATCATTGAACAGCACGCAGAAAACTTAAGGGCAAAAATTTCCTGACTATGTTGTGGCTTGCAAATTGGCAACAAGATTCTACAAGGTGTTAAAAAATAACCAGTAAACACTGTTCATACTGAAAATCAAGCCAGATGTATTCAGTTGCAGAATTTAATTAAAAAAATACACAGTCAATTTTAGCCACCAAATTGTTGACAGTTAAGAAGCTCTATCAACATAATAAAAATTTATTTTACAAGTTAGAAGAAGCCCATGTCGATGATGAGTGGAGTTTTCTGTCCATTTGGAGGAAGTTGTGCCAACATGACTTTTCTATCTCTTCTGTTTTGATTTTAATGATTCTGGAGTCCATCCGTGTCGATTTTCTGTTTCCTGCGAATCATAATGAAATACCCAGGGGCTTTTCCCCAGGCAAGTTACACAACTGCTTCACAGAAACAGGAAGAAAAGGGCTGCGGGTGGCGAGGTCTGTCCAAGGCCAGCATACATTAGTATTCCGCCAATTCTCTCCCACAACCATGCTGTTTTTTTTATTTATTTTTTTTACGTGGACCTAGCTCTGTAAAGCTGGGCAGATGTAACTTAGTAGCAGGAGGGCAGGGGTCTCCCCACTATGGTCTGCCAGGAGATTGAGCTGGAAGCATGACAGCCTGTAATATTTGGGCCTGCCTGCTGTAGCAATACTCAGAATATGCACACTGCTCTGACACCAGAAGCAACCGTATTTGTGGAGGACCCCAAATAATTCGCAGAGTAGTGTCAGCTTTTAAACAGCCATCTCTCGGAAGCCTTAGCACTGCTAGTATATTTAAAAGGGAAAAAATGATAGGCTGTTATGTCTTTGAAGTAGGCGTCTCACCTGGCTTAGTTGGAGATGCTCGACTGTTTTTCACTAAAATGCAAGGCATATACTAAACAGTGTAATGAGGGTATTAATAATAATAATATGGTGACATAAGAGGTAATGTTTCATTTTATCAGGCATTTTTGGTTCATGTAAATGACAAAATGTATACATCACGATGCAGAAACGCACAGAGCTACAGTCACAAATAGCTGTTCCCTGTCATCATGACAGATTTCTATTTATAGCGATTGTACTTTAACATCTGAGCTTTTCATTGAGACTATAAAGCTTTATGATGGAGGAAACATAGACCTCTTCAAAATCAATGAGTCCATAAGCTTTTTATGTGCATCTCATAGTCTCACTCCAAACAGCTTTGGAATTTTCTGCAGTGTTCCTGTTTTGTCTTCGCCATGAAAAAGAACCAAAGCTCAAAAAGTAAAGTGGACATCCATTTTATCCAATATTAGATACGAGACCCTTAATCTTATTATGAAGATTCTAAATCTCCTTTCATAAAGGGACACAAATTAAGATTAAAAATATTCAAATTTCAAGACCTGCAGGAACTGGTGAAATATATGAAAGAAAGTTACAACAATAGCACAACTGATTTTTTCACACAGAATAATAGGCCTTTTAATAACATTTTAGCAGTAACTGTAAAATATTTTGGCGCAAAATAAAGTTTTGCATACATTCTATGCATTATGGTCTTTATAAACGTTTTAAACATCAACATGATGGCAAAACAGTGACAATATTTTGACTATTTATTGTTGCCTGAAAGAAAACAGTGAACTCTGGAGATGCAACAAGCAGAAACAAAAAAAGACTAACAATTTTTTTTTTTTTTGTGAATGTTACATTCACAGTACGTTTGCAGATTGCTCCTTTGCTTTAGATCCGAGGAAAGCTTTTGCACGGGATAAAGAAATTCATTGCTTTATAGAAATGCTAACATCAGCATCTTTTAGTCTGACAGCTAGAAATCCCCCCACTGGAAACCTCTGAGGAGTCTGGCAACAAGACAAAAGACACAGACAGGCAAATAAGCACTCATGCATTGCCATGTGTGCTTCTTTGTTAGACATGATAGCTGAAGCAGCAAGAAGCGAACGTCAGCTGTAATTGTTGAATAGTAACCGTGTAGTTGAAGGGTAAAGACGCTCCACATATTAAATTACAGTGTCTGGTCTAACTGTGGCTTTCTGGTTCAATTTCATTGACATGCTCAAGAGATTCAATAATTACATTTCTTCTCACTTACATTTGTTGTTTCATACAGTGATGGTGATCTCTCAGTTAATTAGTTAAGATGGAGAAAGATCATTTCAATAGGTGTTTAATGTCTTCCTATGATACTAGTATCATAGAAGAATACCTATTAAAACACAAACAATAACTATAAATACTGGGGCCGAGTAAAACTCCAGGAAGATCGACTCCTTTGAAAAATGAGGGAGAAAAGAACTACAAAGCTGTTTGTGGTGTGTTTCATTACTATTAGAAACCTCCCAATACTCATATATAAGTCATGAGGAATCCCTCTTAAGTGTCCTCTCAAATCCCCCCCCTGCATTTATTACATCTCATCTCTGCAGGGTAGCTGATGCTGACAGATATTGGGGGGTGGGAGGTTCTCATATGGAGAGAACAAAGAGCCAACATGGGAGTCCCCATTTCTTCCCCCAGGCGTTCTACCTCCAACCTGCCTTGTACTTATCACGTTCAAATGAATGTCCCCTGATTAAGCTCAAACAGAAATGAACACTGCTTTTTGAAATGTGGTTTTCTTGTGCCAAAATTGGAGTTTATAAGAAGCACACAGAACACACACAAAATAAATGAAAGTTATGTGAATTTACATTTGGAGAATATTGTGTGAATCCCAAAGACCAACATGCTAATTCAGATTTGAATCTACATCAATGTAATCCAGTTTTCTGGTGAATATACCAGTGTTGTTTCTGGATTACGGCCTTCCCTTCTCAAAGCAATTATAACAGTGCCTCTTCAACAAAGTAATTAAAACCCATTTAAGCATGTCTTCCCTTTCATCTCAGAATCAACATATTAAACTGCCACAGTCTCCTGGACCTCCAAGAGCCTAATAAAGTGCTGAAAGTGTATAAAACGTCTGAGTTGTTGAAAGAGACGAGTAGAGAAGCGATGGAAGGGTCTCCCAAACGGCTCAATTCACACAAACCCTCCGTAAGCGTCACGATAAGACAAATCTTGATTTGTTAAAAAAAAATTACATATGCAAAAGAAACACCATCCCCCCAACATAAAAGCAGCAACATTTATCCTGGTGTAAAAAACAGCTTTACAGAATCGACTTTAATATTTAAAATTCCCACTGATCAAATCATAGCATATTTAACATCAAACAGATTGGAAGAATCTTTTTAAAACAATGAATACAATGTTTTTGTCTAAACCTAAACTCTGTAATGTGCTTCTTCCAAGTCACCCTAAACTTTAAGACTTCGATATGAGAATAATGTAATTTTAATACAATCTGCAAGAACATGAAGTAGAATGGGAACGTGATGAGCTCCTCTTTCATCTTCTGGTCGAAAAGCAATTACACTCATGGGGAAAACACAAGCAAACATCAATTTAACCTTGACAGAAGCTTGAGCGGAGGATCAAATTATATGGAAATGTCACAGACAGGACAGAGCTCTGGGGATGTGGTTCACCAAACACTTCCTTTATGTACAAAACACCTTCATATCAAAATATTTCTGCTAATGTGTGAACTGAAAGTGGATTCTGTAAAAGATGACTAGAAACATCAGCATATGTTGCGCACTTTGCACTGTGCATTGAGATAACAGCTGTCATCATTAAGACAGTGATTGCCTGTCCATCTTGGAGACTTTGGTCACTGATAAACTTTAACTGATACACTGAACCAAAAGGAGAACAAGGAAGTCAACATTCTTTAAATTCCTGATACAGTTTTACAGTGTACAAGTGACGCCCACCGGATTAAATGTACACTGTAAGAAAAAGTGACAGCTGAACAGCGCTTGTAACCTCTGTTTCACAAAGACTAAGCGCCTCATTGCAGCCAGACGGCAGCCAGACACTCAGGCATGCTTCAGCTGGAATATGGGGAGGAACCATTACCCCAGAGATTCTCTCTGCACTCCACAATCAATTATTTACACCACATAACATGGCTAGCCAATAAAACACACACACACACAGCCACAGAGACATGTAAGTAAATGCGCCTCCCAACACATATGGTATGAAACCACTTAGCAAAGATCAGAAACAGAGAACGATCTTGTACACATATTAACCTTTTATGGATTTGTCACAAAAAATGCAAATGTAAGTCTAAAAATAAATCTACATCTCCAGTTTCTAATGCAAGAATTGCAGCTTTTCTTTTGCTATCTAAATATTTTGGGATTTTCTAGAAAAAAAAACTGTATATATATATATATTTCATACAGACCTAATTTAAATAATATATGGTAAACATGTTTCAGAACAGCAACCATGCCTGAGTATCCCAGGGTTTACATTTACCGTTTCAAAACTTCGCGTGTTTATGCAGAGGAATGATAAAAATAGCTTTCAAGACAATTTCTTAACTCTGCCGCACTAGTCATGAAAACAGCATGACCTGATGCAGCTTTTGCAGATTTTCTGCTGAACATCCAGTTGTGTCATTTCACTCACGGCAGGGCTAAGAGATGTTGACAAGGTGAAGGTTGTAGATATCGGGCTTAGAGCTGCAGATAACAAACCAGCATGCATGTTTAGTTTGGCTTTCTTTCCGCGAATTGTTCCGAGGACTGGATATTTGGTATCCATCGTAAGCAAACAGCCCCTTGAAAAACAAGTTGATCAAGTGTCCAAGCTCATCAGCTTATCACAGTTAAAATTATTACCAAAGGTCACATCAATGTTCTTAACAGAAGAACCCAGAGGCAACTATTGTACATTATGATCAAACTAAATCTTGCTGTCATCAAGATATTTAAATATTATTTTTCCTTTTCCATTTAGGGGTAGGCATGCCTCTACAACATCAAATAAAAAATAGAATACAAATAAAAAACCATGGTATAGTTTGCAACCCCAGTGGCAATAAATAAATGTCCCACAGGACATCAGAAATAAAGGAAGTGGATAATAAAAGTATTTTTGATTACCTGTGGCCCTTCACATGTCAAGGGACCAGCTTCAAAGTGTTGTCTGAGTTAAAATGCATGTATAATGTAAAGTCAAAAACAAGACCAATGCCGACATAAATAAAAACAAAAATACACAGCGTGATGTGATTGCATCATACTCCAAATTGTAAAAGTAACATCTATTGCAACTTTTGCTAAAATAGCATTAGAATTAATCTTATATACAACATATATGTACTATTGTCTTGAGTTGTCTTGAATTATTTAACATAGTTTGTAAACTGTTGCGTTGAGATACCAGTAAAGAAGAAAAAGCCCAGACTGTTACAGTCACCTCAGCACCATCATTACAGGGGGCTGGGTTGCTTACCTGGCTTAGGTGAATAGACAGAAAATCACAGGTTGTAGAAATAATTTCCCAAATAAACCCCCCACTGTGAAAGCACAGCGAGCTGTAAGGAAGCCTTATGGTGCAAACTTGGTGTTAACGAGAGCAGGCAGACAACCTGACAGGTAGTTAAGGACTGTTCACATTTAGCGGAGTTGTGCATCTTTGTTCGACAACCAGTAGAAAAACCAGGATACATATATGTGCTACATCTAGGAATGATTATCTTTAAGGATCACTTTTAACTGTATTGCAAAACAAGAAAAAGTTCTTGTGCTTCTAAAGCGAACGTGGTTGGTCGTTATCACAAACCATAGACAAGCTCTCGTACGCAATCCCAGCAATCTTTTACTCGCATAAAAGATCACTTTTTCAATTTTAGACTGAAAAAGTGTCAAATCAGGGCTCTTCGGCTAATCCTGAAGAGTAATCTGAATGTGACAACCTCCTGCTGAGGAGCCAACAAATTGCAGACCCTTGCTGTGAAATGACCAAATAGTCTTTGCTAATGTGTCATTTAATGCTTCATCTCACCGGCTGCGGCCACACATTTACTCCCAGGTTGGGCGCTGAGGGTTTATTAGGGAGCTTTTGTTTAGCTGCGATTACGTTGATAGGGTAATAAAGAGACAGAGAAGGGGAACACAGCAGGGACTATTGCACTCAAATTACTAGCTTGATGAAGAAAGCAAGTGAGACTAAGGTTACAATGAAATCGTCAAAAAGTGAAAGTGGAAAAGCATAAAGAAAATATATCAAAATGCAGTTCATTTGGCTGATTTTTAATGCTAGGAAAGTATTTATACTGTCTCGTTACAAACACAAACTTCAATGGATTTTATGTTTACATAAAGTCATGCATAACTGTGGAATGGAAGGAAATTTTTTTACAAATAAAATCAAAAATCTGAAAATATTATGCCCTGCCGTCCAGATTATTAAAGGTTTATCCTTCAGCATTGATGTGACAGCAGCTCCATGTTGATGGGAATTTTGAAAGTAAGCCTGTTAGACGTTACAAAAGAGTTGAAAGTTGGGGAGAGGTCTACGTTCCCGCAGGACGACTCTAAACATACAACCAAAAGTACAGTGGCTTAAATCAAAGCATATTCATGTGTCAGAATGACCTAGTCAAGGTTCAGATTTAAATCCAAGCTTTCAGAACTGATTTTTACAAATAGTCTCAGTTTAATCCGACTGGCTTTGAACTGCTTTGCAAACATAGGTTCAAAGTGTATGAATACTTTTACAAATACTGTATTTGTAAAAGCATTTCTCTATATTGCACTGAATTTCCCCAGTGAGGGACAAAAAAGGGAATTATATTCTATTCTTCTATTACATAACTCACAGATATATAAAAAGTGACTCCACTGGATTCTTCTTAGTCAAGAATGAATAAACTGTAATTCTACAACAAAAAAACATGTAGTAAAATCAAAAGGGTTTTTCCCCACAAACTATAGCATCCAGTCTGAGTTGTGCCTTCTTTAAGGACACCATACGAGTGAAAATAGCTACTAGGTCATCCTCAATCAGAATAATTCAAGCCAAGCACAACTTTGCACCAGATAACTTGTCTGCACAACTATGCTGCTCACACTACTTCAGTGTAAACCTTATTCAAAGGCTTCCTGGATGCACATTCCTACAACCTTCAGGTATTCAGTTCTTATGTAGTGTCAACAGTCGGTGGACCTGATTTGTTTGCAATGCTAATAATGTAGCTGAAATAACAGTAAGAGGTCAACTCCCCCATCTGAGATGGAGTGAAAAGACACAAATGCTGCTTACCTTTCGTAATTCTTCCATTTCAAACCCGCGCAGGTTTGCATAAAGTGAATGGTGCCTCTTTCCTAACAGCGACGTCTTTAAACGAGCAGAAGCTGGGATGTCCTTGTCCAAAAGCCCACGTTTCTTATCATCCTGCTCCCGAGACCCGTGTTCCTGCTCGCCGGGCCGGCATCCGAGAGCTTGCGTCTCTTTGGGGCTCTCCATCTCTGTGCGTGTCGGTGCAGGTTCGGGCTGCTCAGGCCGAGCGCACAGGTCATACATCCCTCTATTTAAGCAAAAAGCATCAGAGGGAATCTGCGAGACCAAATGAGGTCCAGAGCCAAATCTAACCCGTTTTCCCTACATGCTCTGTTCAGGTTGACAAGGAACACGATTGTCCTGCTCTGCTGAAGTTTCAGAGGAAGTGCATTTTTCACAGCAAAGGTAGAATGTCTCAAATCAAGCACAGTTCATGTCTTGGCATTCTTGTCAGATACTAAACAATATGTCTCATAAATGTATTAATGAGTTTATGTAGCAGAGACAGATTAAGGCAGTTCCAAATGAAGCAGGAGCTTTAAGCAACACCCATGCAGTTTGGAGAACGTGCGGTGACGTTCTCCAAATTGAAGATGTTCAGTTCCATGTTTGTCGACTCGGCTGTTGAAAGCTGGCAACTGATTGTCGTGGTGCTGTAGCAATCTTTTGCATCTTACTTCAAACATTTATGACGAAGCGGAGTACAACCGTGGCTTGTTTCGCTTCTTCTCGTTGCTGTCGTCTCGGAGGTTCGGCGGGGACAGGAAGAGGCGCACACGCAGGCTCGCTTTTTCACCGTGCATAATTTCCAAACCGCACGTGCAGGCTCAAATCGAGTCCCGAACAAGGCTAGATTTACACCGGAAAACATGAAAAGAGTCCAACTAACAGGTCTCCATTCCTGGTCTCCATTCTTGCAGCGAGGCTGGGAGGTGGTTGGCACGATGACTCCTCTGCACTGTCGTCATTGACGCGGCGGCCGTGTCGCAAAGCGTTTTAATCCAAATTCCACAAGACTCGACAGGGCTGCTTAATCCCATCGTATTTATATTGCAATAAAAGGTAAGGAACGAGGACGGAGGGAAAAGCCAGGGAGTCTAAGACGGCAAGTGTCGATGAGAGGAGGGGGCAGGGCGTGCTGCTACCCTCGTCCTATCACAAAAAGGCAAGCTTTGAGACAGGACCCAATCATCACAGCTGCTACGGCTCGTTTCCATAGAGATGACGCTGGAATGATGGTGGCTGCCTATTGATTGTGGAGAAGGCAGTGGGCACTGCAACAGAGGGAGGCAGGCAAAAGAACAAGTGTTCCCTGTCCAAACTGATATTTTACTGCAGCTCTTCAAAGAGAGAAAAAAAACCCTTATCCACTGATTGAACTCACAGCTTCCTGAAAAAGCCTTAGACATGTGAATGTTTGTAGTCAGATTACAGCAACCACTCTGCTGTTTAGTCCTGTAGTTTTAGAAGAATTATTTACGCTATTCCAGCACAATAACACTAAGTCAGAATAGTGATTTATTCCTGAGCATCATAGGATCTACAGAGACGAGAGAAGTAAGTCACGATCAGATCTACTTGATCTCCCCCATGTTATCGGATGTCTACAGTTGCTCATTCTTATTTTTATATCGTTCATCCTCAAAGTAAATCTTTAACTTGCTGCTGTCACATCTGAATTTCCCCATTGTGGGACAATATATTTCTACTCTATTATTTTCTAATCTGATGAAAGTAAGAACCTGCAGCATTAATGCAGCCAGAACTTGTTTATAATTTTACTACCACCAATACATTGATTTTGAGTAATTCTACTGATCATTAGTACTTATGACACCTTTTATTCTTACAATCATTTGCCATCATCTAACTTTTACTTAATTTGATGGCAGATGCATAGAATGACAAAGTATTGGAGCTGTCACTTCTTAACTAACCAGTTTACTGTAGTATGTTTTATTTATTTAAAAGCGATTTACCATTTCTCTAGGTAAATCAAAGCAAAGTTGCAACAAAGTACTGGAAAAATGTATAAAACAATAAAAAATAAATACCAAAGACCTCAAATCTTGTGAGATTGAGAGACACAGCCAGGAATACGATTAGGCGGAAACGTATAAACAAGAAATATGAAAAGGTGGAGCAGAAAGTTTAAATCTACATAAACTCCACTTGTGACACACAAGTCCATTGTTTTGCTCCGAGAATAGTTTTTTTTATTTTTGCTGCAGACTAATTCATTATTCATAACAGTTTACCCACAATAATGAGCTTTTCCACCCTTCCAGCTCCAGCTTCGGCATTTTTACGGCTTAAATTTACTGCCTGACTGATAGCAGCACCCACAGCGCCAACTCCAATAATAACATTTTCCAAGATAACTGCAGCAGCACACATCCAGGTTCGCATCCACAATTTGTTTTATTGTCAGGTTACGGACTATTTGTACTTGTTCATACCCACAACTGAAAGTATTCCAGTCAGCTTTTTCCAGAAAGCATCAAACCACAGACACTGCATAGTTGGACAGAAAGAAGGTCCGTCAAGATCAGCCGCATTGGCATCCTGTCAGTCAGACGTATTTTCACAAAGCCGCCTTGACAGACTAATAAGGCAGCCGTCGATCAAATACAGACATTTTATAGTGAATGGCTTTCTGCTGAGTCCCAGAACACATTCTATATTTGTTACTTATATTTCTTTATAAAATTCAAATCAGAGACTGTAAATGACAGTGGCTTCATTTGGACAGTGTTTCTTTCTTTCTTAGAAGTGGTTCAAGCTTTGATGAAATGCTGAATTTTCTCTTTTCTAATCTCATCCAAAGCAGACTGACCCATTTCTGCCACTCAAACAGACCCACAAAACCTGCTCTCTGCACATGGATACAGATATTAATAATTGCTACGTCAGGCATTTTCCAATTAACTGAATCAGAGTGATTTGTGTTTTTCTGAAGAATAAGTGAAAAAGGGGGACCAGAAAGAAATGTCTGAAGTAACAAACATGAACTTCAATGTGTTTTGTTTGCATTTAATGTGACAAAGTGATGCAACCAGGAAGTGGAAGGAAGATTAAATATGCTAATTAGGGGTGCACCGAATGCAGTTTTCTGGCCAATTCCGGCAGACATCATTTTTTGCGTGTTTATGCAAAAAATGTTGCGCAATATATCAAGAATGTTGCTGAATTGGCAACGATGGAATAACTACTGTTAACTGTAAATGTGCAGACATGACCTGGTCGGCCAGTTTGTCAGTCAAACCTCTTTCTTGGGAGAAAAGAAAAGCACAGCAGTTGATTTCTAGGCCTTTGACAAGGTTGATAACATCTGTGGATAAGATTGGATTCAAATGTGAAAATCGGCCGCTCACCGATCTCCCAAAATTATAGAAATCAGCACCAATAAATCGTCTGGCCGATAAATCGGTGCAACCCTGATGCTAATCATTATTTGTACAGTTACTAGACATTTGTAGTCAGGCCCTGATACTCTGATAATCAACACAATTAAACTAACTGCTTTAAACCAGAGTAACACAAAATATCCTACAAAATCTCTCAGGAACACAATAAGGCCACTACTGAAAACAAACCTTAAAACAGCAGCACAAGTGTTTCAATGCTCCGAACTAACACAACCATAATATCTGGTTTGCCACTCTAAATTACCATCCAACAGCTTGTAGAGAGGCATTCATGCTCCTGTGAAATCTAATCTTGCCATTCTTTTCGATCTGTAATTTAGGAATCACAGAATCAACACAGCAAAACTCCAAACAATCCATATTTCCTGTTTATTCCTTGCTTTGTTTATACCTCAACAACGGATACATGAGGATTTCCACATGAGAGACGCACATTTATGCCACTTATTTCACATCACTGTGTAAATTTACAGTGAAGACCAACAAGCAGCTTTCAGCCACACAAGAAACAAAAGCTTTTCTGAGAAAGGAACCCTAGCCAAAACATTCATTCCAATTTTAAAGAATTCTGTAATGAATTATCAAAAGAGCCGTCAAGTTTAACACGTACAATTCATCTAAAATTAAATTGCATAACCTATTTTGACCTAAAAGTCTCAGACACACAGAGTGTTACTTAGTTCTTTATTGTATAGTAGACAACTAGAAATGTAAACTCACCTCCATGTTCCTTCTTGGGCATTTGGTCAATGATGACTCGTCTGTTGAAGAAGACTCCACCCACAGGGATGGATGGTTATCCTGAACTGCACGGATGGTGTTGTTGGGGTGATGCATTTCCAGAGAGTTTGTCTGACCCACACCCCTGACCTTGGTGGAGGTCCATGGCCCAGCAGTCTGTGACCTGTCGCTTGAGAACAGCTTCTTCTGATCAGATTTGCACTTTTTGTTGTGTGAGGGCAAATCTCTGAGGGATGTTGTTTCCAGCTGTGCTCTGGAGCTGGTTAGGAGAGATGTTGAATGACAGGGATTACAGCTGTTATCCCAGACCAGCTTCTTTGAGGATTGTTTGGCTACATAGTTGGGTGGTCTTGACCTTGGAGTCCCCTGCAACAGCCTCCCATGGGCTTCTAGAAGGCGGCATAGGAAGATGGCTTTCTCTAGCTCGAACTCCCGCCTGTGGTGAAATTTAGAACCTGCCCGTTTCCCATTTATCTTTTCATACAGCTTGAGCAGCAACTGCTCCAGCTTTGATTGTTCTCTGCCGAGATGAAAGCCGTCTTCCCCGGAGGACTGGGCCTTGTTTTTTATTCGTCCCTCTTTAGCCAGAAGAAGTCTGCTTTGGTTTCGGTCCTTTAGGCAAAAACGCCTGGCTGCCAGCTCCCTCACGGTCACCTTATGTTCCCTCTCTGCCTCTCTTCGCAGGCTCCGAATCTCCACGCCGAGCTGCCCGCAGGCCCACAGTGTTCGGATCTTCTCCGCCTCCAAGTCGGCCTGCAGCCTCTCCAGCTCTTGTCTGCAGTCCGTCTGGTTCTGGCATGACCTCTTGGACAACAGGGCCAGAGGGTTATCCCTATCTTCTCTCATGCTGCCTCATTCACAGCACAACATGCAAGTAGGGAATGTATTGAATACAAGAGGGAAAGTATTGAAGCAGGAAAGAGCAGCAGGTGAGTGATGGCTGGATGGTTAGCAAACATGCAGCATGCACTTTTTTAAAACACTGGACCAGTAGAAATATGAGACTGTAGAAGGTGTGGGAGAAAGGGAAAAATGATGCGGATTAATTTGGGGGAAAAAAAAAATCCAAAGAAATCAAATGAAGAATGTTAATATTGTGATAGTGATAGCTCAGACAGCTTAGGAATTTCTTCATGCCGTGGTGAATTATGCAAAAATCAACACCAATAAATATCAAATAAGAAAAGACTGTAAAAATCATAGTTGGGTTGCTTTACTCTTATAAAACTACTGCTGTTGCTGGCTGCAGGCCTACAAATATCAGCTTATTATTTTCTCGGTGTTACTTTATGAGCAGAATGGAAAATAAAAGATATAAACTATACCATTTGCCAGAAGTCTATTAAACATTTCTATCTTCAGTCTGTGTATCAAATACTTATGTTTATAACTGTATTAATTTTTATGTCATAGTACTTTAGCGGCAAAGATGTATATTATAATACTGTTTTTAAAAAAGGTAATAAAACTGGTTTCACCCAAAGCCATAATTTTATTTGTCTACGCCATCTTGAAATAAGAATCTCACACCTGTCAACTATGGAAAAAGTTAGTCATTTTTAAGAAAAAATAATCATACTGCATTGTTAAAAGCAGTTGAAAACATAATTGTTTGGTACATGCCTCATCCTACATTATCCTATAGGATAGGCTTTGAAATAATATTTTTGCAGCTAATTTTAAGGAATTTCTAGAGTTGCTTTTGCTCATATTTTTTTCTTCCAATAAAATGCACCAAATACAATATTCTCACAAAACTGACAAACAATTGACCTATGTTTTTATTATTTTTTCGATATATTCTTTGGTGAAGTCATATTCCCTGTAAGCGGACTGCGTATTTGTTCTCAAATTTAAAGCTTAGCATGTCGGTGTTTTCTGACGGAGCGAGCGTTCCTTTAACGGCCAATAAACGGTGCGAGTGACGCTTCAGTGGATGCTGCTGGACGCTTTAAACTGATGGAAACTTTCGCTAACACGGGCTAATTAACGAGCTTAACTTTGCCAGACGGAGGCATTTTGTCAATTAGCTCAACCGTTTAATGTTACGCAGTTGAATAAAATAAAGTGTGTAGTGTTTTAGGGTCGGCGGGGCTAAATGCTAATACGTTTGATTAGCAACAGTTAGCTAAGTTTTCTGGCTAGAACTTATATGAAACTCACCTCTTAGCGGACGCTGCGGTTACAGTTAACTTTCGCCGATGGAGACATCTTCTTTTAGCCACGGCTCTTGTAAAGAAAGTTGACGCGCAAACTCTTGTCTCTCAAAATTAGCGTTTAAAGGTCCACATAGTCACGTAGTAAGAGGTGTGTTTATCTGCCTCTGTCCAACACACTGTCCCCAGTCCACCGTTATCCTGTTGGCGAGCACCAGTGCTGCTTTCAGGTCTGCTTTGCGACGTCGGTTCATAATTTTAATACCCGGAGTCCGTGACATTTCGTCAACTAATCTCGACTTTCATCTTTAATACAATCGAGTCAGAATTTTGTGATAGTTTAAAGAACTAGCTTCTTCGCGCAGTGTTTTTAAAATGGGTTTCGGCATGACTTTTATCCAAATGTACACGTTTTAGTTATGCGTCACCCAAGAGGTGTTATTTACATTTATACAATGACATATGACCTCTCTCTCTAAGGAAAAAGTTCTAAAAAAGTGCTTTAAAATTATTCGTCCATGTATTTTTAGCCTTAGTAATCAATCAGTCCACATTAGCTCGTACGTACAGCATTATTGATAGTACTTGAACACAACGCGCTCACAGCATTTATCTCAGTATATGCGACTAGAGTGACTACTAGCGGTTACGTTCTGCAATTACAGGTCAAGAAGTGTGAACACAATATCTTACAATAAACGAATAGACATAAAATTAGTTGTAGTTGTAGAAGTGGTAGTAATATATTAAATTGTCATAAACATAACCTAATAATGCAGAATATTCCTTCAATAATCCCAAAGCCTGTAATTTCTTTAAAGAAGACTATATTTGAAGTATGCTTTATTGCAAAGCCTATCCAAAACAATACCAAAACGATACCAAAATTAGACCAAGAGTTATTTGAAATATGCTAATCTGACATATTTTTTGGCCAAAAAATTATAATAAAAAAGCCCAGGTGCAAATGTGTAAAATCATTTATGACAGAATCCACTGGAAAAACTTTGATTTCAATATCCAGGTGTTGGATGACAAGCCTATTGTCGCTGCTATGAGTAACACCTGTGCATTATATACTGTAACAAGCCACAATGTCCTACGTGAAAACAACCCATTAAGGGGAATCCAACCCGCCTGTGAATTGCAATATAAACTCAGACTTTTGTCGGCTTCATTTCTGCTGTTCGCGTCTGTATGATATCAATGAATAAAAAGACGCTGGTCTAAATTTTTTGTGACTTTAAGAATTTTTCCCACATATTATCAATCCGGAGGAGAAACAAACACAAAAAAAGGTCATGGAATAATGAAAAAAAATAAGTAGTCAGAGAAATTTATTTAGACAAAAATTTAAAAAATATCACAAAACTAGAAAACAAGGATGCCAAATGGAAGGAGAAAAATCAATCCCTTAGTCAAACAAACAGAAGAATTAATACAAAATAAAGGGGCACCAAAATAAAATAAAACAAATGGAATCTGTAAAACATTTAAGATATTAGTAAAAATAATCCTTGCCTTATTTTTTGATGACTGAACTGGAATTTATTATGTGCTACATTTCCAATGCACAAATAAGTTGCTCAATAAATCTTCATATATGTTGACATTTTAATAAAATTGGAAATTCACATTTAAAATAGGTACATTCATGAATAATTGTTGGTATATTTTAATAATTCAATAAAAAGTTAGTGTGCTGGTTAACCAATCAGAAGTTAGACTGATGAACAAAGATAAACCATGACACAGTGAATATTTAAAAAATCATAAATGCTGAAATAATTAACTTCCTTTAATTACTGCATTAAATATTTAAATTAAATAAAACTTTATGAACATTATACATTTATTTCAATCATGTATTATAGCTGTATTGAATTATCATATACATATATATTTATAAAATAATCTTTGATTGTTAGAGTGCGAGTTAGAGTGCGAGAAGAAATTCAAGTAACATAAGAACAGTTCAACTAAAAGAAAAGAAGACCATGTTCCAACTGTTGTATTTAATCATCATATTATCCTGAAATTAGGTCAGAAACTTTGCTGTGGATAAACAGAAACTTGGCCTCTTCAGTTGTCACCTACCGACTTTGATGAATATATAATCCACAAGAACACACTGTTCAATAAGATCCACATGTCCTTGATGAAGTGCTTCCCGAAAGGTCATCATTTGGCAAATATAGAGAAGTGTATAAATCCTCCAAGGTATGTGCATGTCATTTCAATATCATTCCTTCAAAGCCAGTCTGGCTGCTGGGTGGTGCTTCTATCGGTAATTCACTACCTTTCATTTTCTCTGTGCTCTTTTTCTGTCTTTATTGGCTTATGATGAACCCAGTTTAGACAGTCTCACCTGTGTTCGAAGGGCCAGTATGGGAGTTTTATATAAATAGAGAGCTTCAGGACACAAGCCAGAGTTATCACTCAGTGTTCTTGGGCTGCTCGCTGTCTTGATACCCGTCTCAGTGCTTGCGTGTGGCACAAAGGAGTCAAAAAGGACAGACAGCCATTAATCCAGAGTCCTGCAGCTGTACTTTCTTTAATTCTCTTCAGCCAGTTGAATGCAATATGTTGTCCTATATTCCCGATGAACGTGTAGCTGAAGCTCCACTGGAATAAGGTGAAAAATGAGCTATGACGAGATCATATTTCTGCGCGAAAACGTGTGAAGGAATACTTGGGCAAATTTCAGTGGCAAAGGTGAATATCAATACCAAGGTTCATGTGACTTCGTCTGAAGTATACAGTGTTGTGAATTCCCCCTGCGCCCAATTACATTTTCTGTTTTTACCTTTTTTGTCAGTTCTCCATGTCTCACATCATCAAACTGTTAGAAGAAGGGCTTAATTGCAAGCAGACAGATGGAGGCGAGATGTTTTGTTCACAATTAAATCAGAATGCTGAAATTCAATACAACTGAAGAATCCCACAGCGAACAAAGAAATAAAGAAGCTTAAAAACTGCGAAGGTGTGAACTCTGCTGGCTGCATTAAAAGAATGATTAGCGACTGGAAAGGGTCGCTTTATCGTTAGTCATTTAAAAAGCTATTTTTAAATGACAATTTAATTTATTAAAAACATTCCAGATTTGCATTTGAAAACATAAAACCAACAATTTGTTAAATGATGAATTAACTCGGATTAACCACATTTTATGGGTTTGGTTTTATGAGGCATGTCATTTCCTTTAGCATTAGCTTTGCAAGCGTGTGCTCTATGTGTGCGCTGTATGTATATGTATGGCCAAAGCAGATAGAGGAAAACACAGCATTATTGATTCTCACCATTACACACATTTTGCACCAAAACACATTAATCATGGATACAAAACAAACAATATAATTGTTAGCAATTTGCCGTAGTGTTAATACCTGCATGTAAATGGTTGAAGAGATGACCGTTGCGCTTTGTATTTGGAAATCGGGCCCACGAGCAAGAAGGTCCACATTCCCTTCTGGTTGAAGTTTCCCACAATGTCACACAAGGAAACTGTGTGTTTGAGTTGTTGCTTTAAGATATGACCACATTACCGTCTCATTTAACTAGAACGTAGAGAATGAGCCTATCCACATGGTACAAATCCATAAAATCATCATCAGTTCCTTCCTGTATTCTAAGCCAATACTTGGTTAAAGGGGATATAAAATAGATTTTTAAGCTACTTAAAAAAGTTAAAAGGTTAATAGAGGAGCGATGTGAAGAGCATCAAAAAGAGAGTGTTTCTTAAAGACACATGGAATGAATTATAAAGTCAAATTTTTTTAAGTCATGTTTGATACATTTAGGATTTTTATAACAACTGATTGTAACGCACTTAATTATGTTATAAAATGGAACTATGTGACTGGGAAACCCTATAAAGAAAGCAAAATAGTTTTAAAAATGTTCTGTCACCTAGAAATATAAATTGCCTGGCTGACCTAAAACTGGAAGGTCAGCCAGGAAATAAATATCTGGTTTCAACTGAATGTGTTTTACAGTAACAGTTTATTAAAACAATCATTTCAAATTTTTTGGGGGGTGGGTTTTTTTTTTTTTTTGCATTACTTACCACCTTTAATTCCAACAACACTGTTGGGAACTTCTTTTAAACCTAGAATAATATGGCACTTTAGGTAATTTGTACTCAAACAACTACTGGATTACAGTTCTCTGAGTAGGTTTATTCTCAGAAATAACCAGAGGCATGTACGGTGCCGACTTACAGCCTTTTATTCTCTAGACACTCGAGTCTCCTATTTTTTAATGCTGACCTATCCTGTGAATTACTCTCACTAGTCTCATTATTGCTTTCTCCAAGGAGAAAGAGGGATCTCCTTACTTAATTTTCAACCAAGTATCTTGTGGAGTCCATAGTTATGTAATATCCACAACGTTTTTGCTACCAAACCGTTTCAAACAAATGTGCTAGACTGAGTTTATGAGTCCTTTTTTTATTTAATGAAACCCGAATTCATAAAATTTGGGACATACTATGGGAATAATGGAAAAAGTTCCCAATTATTTGCGTGTATCTCGCTCTTTTGAAGTCTATCGTACCTTTCCCCACCTGGGGGACCTGGAACACCAGCTTTCTTCATGACCCACTTCAAATAATTGTGCAAGACAAAAGCGTCCGGATCTCTCACTGTCCTTGTTTGTGTCAATCTCAGATTAAAAAAACCCCAAAACGAGGCCAAAAATATGTCATATGGCACAACTTGGTGAAAACTTCACACTGAGATTATAGTGCAGGTGATTGAGGAATATGCTGCCACTCACAATGATCTGCATCAATGAGATTCTTCTAAAACGGACTCCATAACCCAAGTACGATAGGCTGACTTCACCAAAATGCCAGCATGGTAAAACTGATGCCTTCAGAAACGGTGGAAACTGTTTGATTACATCGTGGGTTTATTCTCCAGAGAGGACGGAAGTCTCCTTCTTTCACGTCTTTTATTTGGCACAAGGTGCTTTGTTTTCCTTTTTTATCTGTAAGACGAGAGCAAATGCCCGATTCCACGGTAGGATGCGCAGTCATCCCACGGAAAAAGAGAGATTTCCATTCAGAGGTGTGGATTATTACTTCCTCCTATCAGTTTTGTTCATTGATGGGAATGTAAGCAATGTGACCGGAGCTGAACATAATCTTGTCTACACATGCTGGAATAAAGGATGTGTTCCTGTGACTTTGTGCTGTCAAGTGGAAATGTTGTTTTAGCAATATTACAAAAACATCTTAAGGTTATTGCAATGTTGTTGAAATAAAAGTAATCCGTCTCTTTCTTTGCTCTCCACATTTATCATCAATGTGAGGGCAATAACTAATTTATTCTCACAACTTTTCTTTTTCCTCTGTATTGAGCTGATGTAGCTATTTTCTCCTCATACTTTTTTTTTGACACACTCAGTAAATTACATGGGAAGCTCTGATACTTATTAAATGTATACAGTATATAATGAACATTTTTATTAGTCTCAAATCCATCACACGTTATGAAATGAGTGAGGAATATATCATTGGAATAAATGTATTCTCAAAATAATTTAATTGTAAATTGAATAATTATGTTGGACATGTGCTCTAAAAATACTAACAGTTGAATAGTGAGTAAACTGAGACATTCTAGTTATTAGTTATAAAATTAGATAAACAAACAATATGTTTGGACTGTTTTTAGATAAAAAAAAAATTTCAAACAAAAATCTGAAAGGTGTTTTTTGATTTTGTAATCATTACATACGAGTCTCTACTTTGCAAAACTACATCTAGTCTGTTTGTGGTGTGTTGCTGCCAGATAAAGGCATAAAAACAAAGTTGTTGCAACAAAGCTCAAACTCAGTCAGTGGGATGATGGAAAGTTTCTCTGAACTCCTATGTTCAAGTTTTCCCCCATGCTCTATTGCTTTATGACTGGACTTTCTGCCACATAAGCTCAGATTTATTGTAGCTCCGTCTTTATGTTTAGTATCTTTTCAAGTCTCTAACATGTTTTCTTTCAGGTTGTGTACTAACTGTCGCAGCAAGTTAACAAGCATAAAATTATGGTTAGAAGCTAATGGAGGTGATGTTTCCTCTGGTGAGATACAGTTATTAATAGGTAAACAGACTATGCATTATCTCACCTGATAAGTGATTTGATAATGCTGCCTTAAATCAAATTTATGTGCACCATGTTTTTACATAATTCATAAATAATGATGATAAAGAAGCTGTAACGACGCATGTGTAAACAGCCAGTACATTTTCTCCACAGCTCAGGACAGATTAGTCTTTGGCAGCAAATGATGAGTTTGCTGCATGAGTCAGATAGGTCTCAGAAGTTTTTGGCACATATTTGAAAGTAAAGCACTAAAAATTTTTTTTTTTAAAGCATTTCTTTGCTTTTTTTTATTTTATTTCTTTTTTTTTACTTTCCATACTAAAAACATTTGTATGTCAAGTCTTTAAAGTGCTTCCAATGTTCCATTGTAACTTCTCAGAATACTTCAGGCAAATTATGTGCTATTCAAAACTGCATTCTAGTTGGTGTTTTGCAGTAATATTCATACGCACTGGCAACATTTGGGCAAACAAACACTGGAGGAGCTGCACAGCAGAATCTGTCATCATAAAATTCTATGGAAATGGAGTGGCAAACCCATTGGCCAAAAAACAAAACAACAAAAACAACCCATTGTTGAACAAAAGCTAATAAGTGCTGCATAGACTTAGCTTAAAAAATACTTTGGGAGAAGGTGCCCTGGTCAAATGAGACCAATAAAAAATGGTGAATTAGTTTCTCCAGCTAATAAAGCCAGGCAGAGTTGATGGAAAGATATTTAGCTATGCAGCCAACTGCAGAACAATTCTTAAAGTTAAAAAAACCTCTCAAAAGACTGGCAGCTGTAGTTACATCATAAGGTGGTATTTAAAAGAAAAAACTGAATACAAATGCACAAAATACTGTTCATATTTTAATTGCAAAAAAAAAAGTTATTCACTACATTGTTGTTGGTCTATCACATAAACTGTCAGTTGCATTCAATGAAATTTGTGGCAAATAAAGTAAATATTTTCTCCACGTCAGTCATCACTTTGAGTTTGCCTCAGAATCCTCCAATTTGGAGCAGCTCTCTGTAATGTGGGAGAGTCCAGTGCACAAACACGAAACACACAGAGAGCCCAAGCCACAGCCTTGCCTCTCTCTGCGACTGTGTGCAGGGATGAGCTGGACCGCACCTTCTGAGAGCTCCACCTGAAACTGGAGATGCTGGATAAGCAGTAAAGGGCTGGCTTACATTGTCTTTGTGTCTTTCACGCCCCTCCTGCTTCTTTTAAGCTTAGACGGGTACAGGGCGTTAGAATATTAACATACAATGCTGTGGCATTTATTGTTTTACGTAACCCATGTCACCGAAGCCAGGTACTTATAGTCATGCAGCCCTAAGGAGATGAAAGACCCAAGACACGTAGTGCTGGATATTGGAGTTCTCTTGCTTCTTCTGTGTTTGTAGTTTTTAATATTTTCTGTGGAATTTGTGGACTTAAAACTTCCTGCTGGTTCAGCTCTTTTGATTTTGCTTTTTCGTTTGTTTTGAGGAGAGGAAACCTATTTTAATCTTTTTTTTTTCCTATTTATTATTTTGGGTGAAGATTAATTAACAGGTATGTATTATTTTTGTAACTTGAATGTAATACAATAAAATTTTGCTCATGGGTCATATTTCTGGAGCTCCATTTTCTACACTAAACTTGTCATAAAGTGAAAAAACTGACCTGGAGTCACACAGTTTAACATGTTCTTTAAACAATTGTTCAAATTCTGATTTATTTTTATCCCTTTTTTTTGACAAAAAGAAGAAATTATGAAGGATATCAGAAACCCAGTTGCCTCATGCGCTGCCAAAGGCACCGGTTTTCTGCTCAAAAAACAAGAGGAGATTCTTCCCATTAACGGTGGCTGGCGTCGATATTCTCCAGTTTATTTCAGACATTAGGGGGTATTTTTGTGGGGCCGAGATCTTTCAGCTATTTCTCAGTGCAGGGAAGTGAGAAGGGAGGGGAAGCAGAGCCGACACAAAAGGCAACATTATTCCCCAGCGGATCTGCGCTACATCCCACCATGAATGGAGTATTGAAAAACATAACATTGGGGACAAGATTGTTTTTCATCCCTCATAACTGAGCCATTTGTCCCAGAGTTTCGAGTGGTGTGCTCGTACAGTTCGGTTCTCAAGCGCCGCGGTGGCGTTAAAATCCCCACCTCCCAATTGGACGTTGACTGTGTGCCTTTGGGCTTCTGCACCTTATGTTTTGAGACAATTACACACCAGATGAACCTGAAAGCTATTCACAGTCCTTTTGCATCAGCTCTTTTCCAAAGAAGTTGCTTCCAGAGGCTGGAGATAAGCAAAGAGTACAGAGGCAGAATATTTTAACATCTTCCTCGCTTCTTCCTGCTTTCTGAGATGAGAGGCGCCCTCACGGTGTCATCGCAGGCCTAAGCATTTCGGAGGGTTCTAGTGACAGATTGCAGGAAGCAGCGTTTATGCCTGACGATGGGGGACCACAGAAAGCAGAAATGTCTTTGTGTGCTACCTAGGCCTGGAATGTCCACTATCTCAAGGGGCCAATATCAAATTCTCCCTTCATTATCCCCTAATACACATTCCTGGGTAAGGTCAGGGGGAATTCTGCATGAGCCGAGAAACAAACAAGCCAGGGCCGACATTCACGCTGAGTTTTTGTAAATTACAGCGTGGTTCTTACAACTGTTCTCAAAGGTCTGTTGGGTGTTTGCATTTTAAAGTGTCCGCAGATATTTGCCGTGTTGTGGATGTACAACAGACGGCAACAATTGATGGTTTAAACCTAATCAAAATAGTGTGTTGCACTCCATAGTAGATCAGTTGAACTAGATCAGATATATCATTTTTTCGCCCCTGTTGCATTATCAGATCGCAGCACCCAACTTTAGAGCATCCACTAGAAGTTCTGAGGAATTCGTTGTCGTTACTATCTGACTGATTACTGAGTGATCCCTATGAATCCTGACATTCCCTTTCCGAAGGAAAATCCCCTGGAAAACACGGACAAAGGTATCGGCCTCTGATTGTAACACAAGTCTTCTCCAGCTGCTGGTGTTGCTCAAAACCCCAAACGTCTTTCCCTCCATCCCAGCGGTCAGTGCAACTCTACCTCCAAATCTGGGTTTGAGGGTGGCCTTTTTGTGCACACAACAGCAGCACATTCGTCCTGATTGAATCAGGAGCTGGTGCCTGTAGAGATATACTCAGAGATCTTTTATGTTCATCAAGTGATCTCTGGAAATGGCGTCTCTTCAAACCGACTGAAAAGACCATCCAAACCCTGCTACATCACAGTGACAACAGCTGCAGGCCGTATCAGATAAAACAATCCAATACTATCATTAGACCACTCCAAACCAGGACAATAAATACTGATTGTTTTTCAGTTGTAGAAAAGTGTCTGCCACGCCTGAGGCTGCTGCGAGTCTAGAACGCATGCAGCTCTGGACTCTGGGTGCCCCTGATGAGAGTAACTGAGAGTCTGTAACTGTGTGTGTTGCAGCCAGATGGTGAGTCAGACAGCCATGCGAGGCCAGCGCGGGGTGGAGAGCGAGTGCAGGTGCTGGAACCCGGCCGTTTGGCTCCTGGTGTTCCTGCTGGCTTCCTTTGTGTTGGTGCCTCTCGGCGTACTGAGACTAGGTAGGTCTGGTGGGGGGCCTGGGGTACTCTGGGTTTATCTAAAAACAACAACTGTCCGACCTAAAGCTACTTAAATATGTACCAGTACTAACATGATATGTAATAGAGGTAGCAATATGGTAAGATGTAATACAACTTGAATATTTTTATTTTTATTTAAATGTCACAAGTGTCTAATGAAATCTTTAAAATGGAAAAGAATCTTTCAGACAACATTCCTTTTTAAATTATATATATGTATATATATGTATGTAAAGCAAATCTCTCCTCTTTTCATGTTCCAGCCTGTGTGTTGTTTGCCTGCAGTGCTGTGAAAAATATTTCCCCCCCCCATTATAGATTTCTTCTGCTTTTACTATTTTATCACACTTAATTGATCACATTGTCAATAATGACTTAATTTAATAAAAGATTAAAGCTATCCACACCAAACGGAAGTTTTATTAAAACTGAATTTCATCAGTCGGACCATCTACTGAGATCAACAGCTTTGTGTGCTTTCAGAGAATGCAGTTGAGTTTCCAGAAACAAAAGGGTGTGGCATTCAGCTCACTGAATACATTTGAGCGATGCCAAGACATGTGGGCAGTTTCCCCAAAGTGAAATCCCCAAAGGGGCTGGCTTCTATGTTTCAATGCTCTACCATTGTTTCAGATCTTTTAATATAGGTACAGTTCTCATATACACCATCTGTTACATGTGATTTCACATCACATTATGCAGAACATCATATCTCACAGATAAGTTGGTCACTAGAAAATTGCTACGGTGCCTTGCTTTGTGAACAATGTGGACTCTTGTTTCGGCAGTCGTCTTCACTCTGTATAATCTCCTATGTCACATTTTCTCTGCAGTTCCAATGTATACTTGCAACCGTTTGTGACTACCAAGTCGCATTAGGGTCGTAGTGTTGGTGTCAGGACCTTCCAAGTTTGACTGCAAACTGTAATGAACATGCGTAGATCACAAACCAAAGAGACAATATTAACGGGCTAAGGCCATTGAAGTTAATCTGTTTGGAAAGAGTTTCAAAAATCTTTATTTCTTAGCCTTTGGGAAGACAGCAAACCACAGTGAGAGACAATATTCACAAAGAGTGAAATCAAGAAAAGGTTACCAAGTCTTTTAGAAGAGGTCTGCCTAACAAAATTACTCTAAGAGTGCAGTGATGACTCTCAGCAACTCAATACAACATAAAAGTCAATGTTGAATCAGAAACTTAACAGTAAGAAAAGAAACTTGGCCAAAATAGCGTCCACTTTGAAATGGCTTAAAAACCTCAACAAAACCAAACAAAGATTTTCAAGTGGCCTCGTCAAAGTCTGGCTGTAGTCTGCCAGAGATGCTATGACGTGACATTAAACATATGCGAAGCCCTCCAATGTGGCCAGCTAAAAAGCGGTTCTTCAAAGTAGAGTTGTTAGTCCAAGGGTGGCACAGATCGCTATGAAGGGCTCTTCACAAAACTGCCAGATATGTGTGGGGAGATTATCCCTGGTGATCGTTTTCTGATATTAAAATATGACTGAAACGTGTGTGATTTAAAAAAAAAAAATAGCACAAACATAAGCAATTGTAAACTTCCCCCCCAACACCATCTTTATGTGCATTTACATTTGAATTGGATTCCACTAATTTCATTAGATTTGATCTGCAAGCAAGAACATCAGCTTTTCTGAATTCATATTAAAGATGCATGCAATACTTTTAACTACCTATAGTAGTTTACAAGTTACTCCCATCCATCCAGCAGCCATCTTGTTTAAACACAGAGGGAACATTTCAGCTACACTGTTTCTGTTTTAGTGTAAAGTTAGTGAATTGACGGCCATGCCATATAAAAAATGTTTTGTCTACAAAATAAAAACAACTGCAAGAATCAAGGCCAGAAACTGGAAATGAATGGGACACATGAGCTGATTATTTGTGAATTTAGGCCAAAAACACACGGTAGAGTCCCCTGATAATGCTTCAGGACCGGTTGTACCTGCAAGCGAACTCCCTGTGGATGGGAGCCTTTGTGTCGGTGGGTACTGTCTGACCCCCTGTTTCCCCGTCAGACCCGGCCAAAGCCCTGCAGCCGTTTTAAGAGGCAGACACGATCAATGCCAGTCTGTGAAACAACCCAAGCAGAGGAAAACCATCTGTTTACATCTGCATACTGGTTTTATCCTATTGCAGAGTCTATAGATGTGAGCCTTTCTGACTTTGTCTATTTTGTATTTCCAGGAGGCATGAAGATAAACAAACGAACTCTAACCGGTAAGTGACATTCAATTATTCATTTTTTTTTACACATCATGTGCAGAACTCAAACTCTCAAACAAGAAAGCGTAAAAGAGGTGAAGAGTAACCAGCATGTGACGCCACAAACCGGCATATAAAAGCGTCTGCTAAACTGTATTAGCACATTGCTCATGCCTTTGTGTCACAAACAAATAAAGGAGGTTGGGAATCGACCTACTTAAAAAGTGTAAGAAGTGGCTGTCACACGAAGGTCATCCTGGTGTTTTTGTAAAGGTGTCAGAATCTGAGATACTAATCTGCAGGCAGTGAAGTGTCCTTCATCTGAGTTAACAGCTATAATCAAAACATTTTCATTTTTAAATGCACAATAAGAACATCTTAGTCAATTTTTTAAAATGTTATATGTATAATGGCTTGTATTTAGGATGCATGGTGCCTATTACAAGTGTGTAAAATAAGACAGTGAGATGTGTGTTTGTGGAAATGATGGATCTAATTGGGAAGAGTTGAAAGAATTACAGTTTTTGGAACCTGAGGTGTCAACACCTGCTGACCATTACAAAGTTTTCAGGTCCTTCACATTATCTGCTTGTTTACAGCAACAAAAAACAACAACAAAAAACAAAAAGGGCAAAAAGTTTAGCAGACATAATTTCATGTGGCTTTTCAGCTCACATGAACATAAACATAAACATAATATTTCTTTGGCATACTTTCCAGGAATAACATTAGCAGTTTCCCTTCTTTTATGGAACATGAGTTTTAAATTAATGCTTCAGAACACCACTAATCATAAAAGAGAAGAGAAAAAATGTGAAAATAAAACAACAGCTTTCAATAGTTTTAGTTCTAAGCATCAGCTGAATAAAAATGCTTTTCACTTTCATCTGTTGAAATCAGCGAAATGTGCAATCTGATCTTATTCTCTATTTTGTTCATTTAAAAATATCTTCATGGTGAACAGCGCAGACTTGCCCATTAGTCCATTAGTCAGTGGACTGAAGGCAAATGTATTGAAAACCAGAAGAACTTTGACTGCTTTCATATAAAAAATGATGAGGATGTGAAAAACATGACCCAAGTCACTGAGGTGTGGCATTATAATCAGCTAAAGGACAAGTGAGAGTTTATTTGAGATTTGAGTGTTTATTTAGGAAAACTCGGAAAAGACAACTGCCTGACATTTTAGAAATGATTTAAATTTTAAAGTTATTTATATAATGAATTTGCTTTCCACAGGAAAACTGGAACCAGACTTATCCCTTCTATTATTATCATTTTTTTGATGCGCCTAAATATTTTATATCAAGCCAATTTTATTAGCAGAAAAAGATGGCCTTTGCAAATTAAAACTTTTTTTATGTCATTATTCCAACCAAGCAACCTGATGGTTTAAAAGTAAAATTAATTAATTAATTAATTGTGACCAGATTTTTCTGGTTTTCTGAGCCACCAGGCCTGAATATCGCCAGACCTGTAGAAAACCACAAACTAAAAAAACCCTCCTAAATAGAACTCATCTAACATGGAGCAGGTTGCATGTTCTCAAAAAACAAAAAGCGAAATTGATGGGACAGATCAGAAACAAGGACATTGACATCAGTCTGGAAAAGGTCATTTCTAAGGCTTTGGGACTCCAGAAAACTGCAGCGTGAGCAATTATCAATAGCTGATTAGATGGAACAATGGTAGACTTTACCAGCAGCCAACTGAACTCCTGAAGAATATCTTTATTTATCTTCCTAAACTATACAGAAACATTTGAAAATATTGATAAAATGTTCAAATTGGGCATTTCCTCAAATTTAGAAAGTCTACATTATTTATTTCAGTGTTTAGGTAAAACTATCTGCAGGTTACTACAAACAAATTAAAGACTGAAACCCCATAGAGGATCAGCGTGACATACTTAATCTTTGGCGCGGGTTCATTCTGAACAGGCTTTCTGCTGTGGTCTCGGTCCGTGTCTAGCGTTACAGGAAATCAAATACAGTAGATAAAGAGGACATCACCTATGGAGGGCCAATAGACACCCGTCAACCAACAACTGACGATACCCTCTGACTTTTTGTTTCAGGCAACACGATGCAAACCTTCGCGAGGACGCAGTACCAAGGTGAGTGTGAAGTTACTGCCATAAGGGGTAAAAATGCATTCAACTCCTACCATGGCAGCGTATCGGTGACTCTCTGACTGGGTGCCAGAAAAGCAGAGTGCAGGAAATAGATCAGTGCTTGGGGCTTAAACAAGCTCATTTTCCCAGCTCTCCATTCTCCTAATCCCAAACTCATTTACTCCTCTCCTTACTGGTTTACCGTTTTCCCCTAATTGCGCAGGGACATTTCGTCTGTACGCACATGTTCTCAAGCAGTTGCGAGTCTCCTTACCTTTAACAATAGAGAGAGCAATGTCTTTGGACACAAAGACAAAAAACTGAAAACCTGCCGTCTCTTCAAAGTCCAACTGGTGAATGGACGCAACAGGTGCGAGGGCAGAGTCGAGGTGCTCTACAACGGCTCGAGGGGCACGGTGTGCGACGACGACTGGGACATGGTGGACGCCAACATTGTGTGCCGGCAGATGGGATGCGGCGTGGCCGTCGCCGTGGGGAGCAGCTCTCGGTTCGGACAAGGCTCGGGACTCATCGCGCTGGATAACGTGGACTGCCGGGGAAACGAGGCGGACCTGAGTCAGTGCAGTAGCCTGGGCTGGGGTGTCCACAACTGTTACCACTATGAGGATGTGGGAGTTACCTGCAGAGGTAAAAACGTGTTCCAACCTCTTTTTAAACAAGTAAATTACAGAAGAAATTGTTTTAAAAAATGTTTTTTTCCATTATTTGTTCTTTCTTTAGAACTTGTGTTCTTGGGGGCCAGAGAGTTTGCAGAGCCCACAACACCCATGGTCAGGTCTGGATTACGTAAGTATCATCTGCTCTGATAAAACTGAGATTGATCTGTTGCTGAACATACATTTTAGGCGGGAATTCCTAAAATGAAAATTCATGAGACGGTTGCAACAGTTCCAGAGAATTTCAATGTAATTCTGAAAACGTGGCTGTGCCAGCTGAATGTCACTCGTCCTGCCCACTGTGGGCAAAAGTTACAACATGCAACATCTGCTCACATCTAAAAGCTGACAGGACAATAACTTGTGTTCCCCGTCTGATTTTCGACTTTCTTCATCAGATGGTCACTTTGAAAAGACATTTATATTAAAAAATTTCTTGCAGCCAGATATGCTGGCACACCCATTTTGTTTCAGACCTTTTCAGAGGTCCTCTGCAGACAAAATGCCATCTGTCAGCTTCTGACGAAACAATCTGCAGTGAGATTTAATTTTCACTACACAGATCTGAGCATGTGGACATTAAGCCATCCAATAGGTTAGCATAAAGTTAATGACAGATGGATCACAGTAGTACTTTGTAAATAAAAAACTTCATACCAAACCACAAACCTAAGTGTATTGGTTATAGACCAGAAGTACATTTTGTGGAATTTACATCTGCAAGCAATTTTCCTGCATCAGCTTTGGTCAGCTTGAATCTTTTGTCCCTTGTTTCCGTTGAGAACTGCCTTGAATTCAGACAGCTTGGTTGGAGAGACTATTTAAGTCTTTGAAAATTGTTGGTTTCCTTAGTTCTCATAATACTGTTTGTTCATCTGTGTTTCTAACAGCTACATTTGCACTGAGATTAAATTATGCACAGGTAGGTTGCATTTAAAGATTAGGAGTCTGCTGAATGGAATTGGTTGCATTGGATTTTATTTAGGAGCATCAGAGTAAAGGCAGCTGAATACAAATGGAAAGAACACTATCCAGATTTTTACTTGTAAAATATTTATAAACTCATGTGAATACTGCATGGGTTTTAATGTACTGGGATGATTTATGAGTCTGGTTAAATTGGGTTTTGTGTTCTGGCATAAAAATAATCCATTCATATTTGAAAAAAAAAAGCCACCTGCTGTGTTAGATACTTGTTTTTAAAATGCAGAAGCTGGTTTCCATAGACCATAAACGTCTTCTTGTCGATACATCAGGTATTCCTGGCTAAGTCATCACATTTCTTCACAATAAAAGCTAGACATTTTAGAGATGCATCAGTCATTGGATTTGGACACATTCAGACTACATCAAAAGCCTTCGGGGATTTGGTGCACTGGATCCCTCACACAACACAGATGGAAAGGTCTCTTCAGTTTCAGATTCTTCTCATTGTTCGCCGGGTTTGCCTTTGTTGTGCTGGCCGTGTTGTTTTCTTTTTTACATTCATTCCCAAGAGGATCATGGAGATGCAGGGCTGAGTCAAATTCGGGATACAATTGATCATATGACGTATTTAGTTAATCCTCTGGTGATCATCATGAAAACAAGAGTAAGAAGGTCTTCCAGATTTATAACACTTGCTAGCTGAAGGACACATGAGAATGTCTATTGTCTCTCCGTTTTGTCTGGGATGAAACGTAAGGTGATAAAGTTAAAGTTTGGTGCAACAGTAGATGCTAAAGTTTTTTTCTTCTTCTTCTGTTTTGCCCTCAGTGTGTTTTATCTCAGTTTTTTTTTTTTTTTTGTACCAATATCGTAAGAGTCCTCTTCTGAGCTTTCAGACACAAAATCTATCAGTTTGGTGCTTCAGTCGCTCTAGCATCGAGTAAAATGTTCAGTTAGTCACATTACTCTTTACGGTTTCCGCCCTCGTTCTCTTGGTTTCAGGCGATGGCGCTCTCCGCTTGGTGAACGGCATGAACTCCTGCCAGGGTCGGGTCGAGATCTACTACCAAGGAAGCTGGGGGACGGTGTGTGACGATGACTGGGGGCTCCGCAACGCCATGGTGGTGTGCCAGCAGCTAGGTTGCGGCAGTGCGGTCTCCGCCCACACCAACTCCTACTTCGGCTACGGCACCGGGCTCATTCTCCTCGACAACGTCAACTGCTACGGCAACGAACAGGAGCTGATGAGGTGCAAGAGCCTGGGCTGGGGAAAGCACAACTGTGGACACCATGAGGACGCCGGGGTCACCTGCACTGGTACTATGCTCTAATTATGCTGGGGTGGGACAGTAAAGTTATTCAAAGTGGCGGGTAATTTACAGTACTACAGTCTTTGAAATGTTTTTATTGGTTTAATATTGTAATCTTAAATGTTGTGCTTCCATTTAGGGCTGAATTGATTTATCAGATTCATCATGATTAATATGTTACTGAAATAATCATCAGCTGATTTAGTAATCGATTTCTCATTGACTGGAGTATATAGACTTATAAAAGGCCATTTGCAGAAAGGACAACATATTCAGAGCATTAATGTACAAAAACATATTGATTTTGCATTAAACAAAACTGCCTGCAAATATGTTACCAGTTGTGGCTTCACCTGGTTCAAATTCTGTAAAATGGGGGGGAAACAAATACCTCAGTACACATCTTTTATGAATTAGTTAATCCAAAAAAGTCAGACCACACTGATGTTAAGTCAGGCAGAAAGGGGTAAGCTTTTCACATGCTAATAGAAGTACTGCATCAGCTGCAGATGCTGCAAATGATCAAGCGTGCATTAAAGGAATGCTGCGTTAAATAAAATGTTTATTTTCTAAATTAAAAACAGAATTAAATTGTTTGTTTAGTTTTATTTAAAATCCTCAAAATGTGCCAATTTTTGCATCCATTTAATTGTCAGAATAGGCAAAATAACTTCTAAAATTTGCCGTTGCAGTTGAATCCGTACAATTACAATATTTCCTGAGTTATTAATAGTTCAGTAAATACTTTAAGTAATTCTGTCTGTAAAGTAATTTCGTTTTTGTTATCTACATATTTCAGGAACAACTACTGTTCCGCCAGCAGTTACAGACGTACGAACAATCATCTTGGGAACAACAGGCACCACAGGTAAATATAGCAAGCACCCTCAGCAAACCACCACTAGAGGGAGCCCTTTGTCCCTCTTGACTGTAAACACAAATCATGGCGAGAGGTGCAGGATTTATACAAATATCTCTCTGACTCGGCTAACAAGAGTTCACACTCACACATAAGACTGTACATGTAACAGCGTGAATCCATATGCTTCAATTTAAACTCATGATTATTAACCTTTATTCAAAGTACACATGAAATAAAGAATAAGTTTAAAACTTCAGAGTAGTTTCACTCAGTTAGGACCAGTACAAAACAACAACAACAACAAAAAACCCACACACAAAACAAACAAAAACGTAAATAAAGAAAAACAAAACAAGAATAGACTGATCCGGAATAAGTTTTTTTCCTATCTTTCCTTCAGTGACAGAGAGAATTTCAACTACCAACCCTACAACAACTACAACAACAACCGTAACCACGACTACCCAAGCCAAAGGTAATTTTCCATTTTATGAATAAGTAGTTCTAAAGTATGAACTGCTGATACCAACTGATGATGGTAGGCTTAACATATCACTTGGCCAGTAACTCTGTTTTGTTCTCCCCCCAAAAATGTATCATAACTTCATCATTTTCACATTTCTATTATTGTTTATATTCATAAAAGTCCCAAATTATTATTACAGCTCACCAGACATGGACATATGATGCTTCTGTATAGTACAATGTGTCCAGAAACCCCAACATATTTAAAAACATTTGTGGGGTCCCTCAAAAATTGGAGCCCTGGGTAGCTGCCCCAGTAAGCCCTTTCTGAACTCTGACCAAGGTGTGAATACTCTTGCACTACTTCACACAGATCTGTCCGTCTGTCTGTCCGCCTCCAGGCAACCCGACCGTCCGTGTGATGAACGGCAACAGCAGCTGCCAGGGTCGCGTGGAAGTCCTCTACAAAACCATCTGGGGGACGGTGTGTGACGACGACTGGGACATCCCCAACGCCAACGTGGTGTGCAGAGCGCTCGGATGTGGTCCGGCTATCGAGGCCAAGCCCCTGGCCTACTTCGGCTACGGTTCAGGGCCCATCCTGCTGGACAACGTGGACTGCATTGGCACAGAAAACGACCTGTCCCAGTGCTTCCACCTGGGCTGGGGTCAACACAACTGTGGTCATCACGAGGATGCCGGCGTCATCTGTGCACGTAAGACCTGATCATTCTTAGAATTTCTATCAGGTTATGGTAAATCTAAGGACTTTTTTCGTCTTTATTGTGAAATTAGCACCAAAGTTGAACAACAATTTCCACTGAAAGTGCATATTTTCCATTGAAACAGTCATTTCTGCCTGCCTTGCTGAGCTGTTCCCCTGTGCTGCATGACTGTAGTCCTCTAGAGACGGCACGGAAAGCATTAAAAAAATAAAGTGAATGAGTCAAGGCAAATCAGCCTCGCTGCAGGCCAAACATAGCAGCTTTACAGCACAATCAGAAGCACATAGGCTCTTCTTCACATTCTAAACAATCCCTGGCAACAGGTCAAATTTAAGACTTTTTAAGATCTTTCTAGT
The DNA here is from genome assembly GCF_027474105.1 of Poeciliopsis prolifica. Taxonomy (NCBI): domain Eukaryota; kingdom Metazoa; phylum Chordata; class Actinopteri; order Cyprinodontiformes; family Poeciliidae; genus Poeciliopsis; species Poeciliopsis prolifica. The sequence continues at coordinate 8,252,639 of NW_026562394.1, forward strand.
GACCAAAAAAACTACAAACACAGGGGATGGTTGGGGAAACTTGCTGCATTGCAATCAAGCATAACAAAAGCTGTGAACCATGATGGAGGTGAAAACTAAGCTAGCTAGCAATGATATATTAGTAGCTAGTTGCCGACTGGAGTCACAGAAAACAACGAAGATGCGACTCAGACATTTGCCTGACAAAAATGTCCCAGGAGGGGGTGGGGGGGAAAGTACATTAAATAGTCCTATCAGGACAAAACTTAAGATCTGCAATATTTAAGGCCAACTTACACTTTTTAAATGAATTTAACATTTAAGCCTTAAAATTTAAGGCATTAATTTTGGACACAAATGAAAGACTAAGGACATGCAGACACCACAGCAGGTATTATGTTAAATACATTGGAATTGCTATGTGTCTTTTTTGTGTGCAGCACTTTGTGTGCCATATAAATAAATCTGATGCGATTTGAAACAAAATCTATTTTTGTTTTTGAAAAAGACAGCCGTTTAATCTGGCTCTTCTCTCAGCTAGCAAATTGAATAGATACATGCATCAAACTCATTACAGAAACACTTTTCTTCAGAGGAATTACTTCATGCAAGAGGATCTTTGCATCATAACGGTAAAAGCAACCCAAGAGGCAAACAGTTTTCCACTATTGGTCTGGGCAGTAATTAGAGGAGAGCACCTTGGTAATGCTTGTGTGACCTGATATTCCTGTGTACGTCCAGTGGGTAAGAGAATCATTCTCCTTTCTCCGCTTTTCTCTTCAGCTCCCCCACAGTTGGACCCCTTGTTTTTAATGCCAATCGCACGTGACTTCTTGGTGACAGAAAGAACACCGGCGACCACGACACCTGCTGAAGGTAGGTCCACCTCCAGGTACCTTGAACGAGGTTGTATTACAGCTTCAGCGGCGAATCTGAATTGTCTATATTGAACCGTAGGAGCGCTGAGGCTGGTGGGCGGCCAGCACCAGTGCGAGGGTCGAGTGGAGTTGTACCTGACCTCGCAGTGGGGCACGGTGTGCGACGATGCCTGGGACCTTCCTGATGCCCAGGTCGTGTGTCGTTTGGTGGGCTGCGGGGAAGCCACGCACGCTTGGGGACAGGCTCACTTTGGACCTGGCACAGGAACGATCCTGCTGGACAATCTGAAGTGCAGCGGCACGGAGGCCTCCCTGCAGCGGTGCTCCCATATATCTTGGAACGTGCACAACTGTGATCACTCCGAGGACGCCGGCGTGACCTGCTCCCTGTCGTGATCGCAGCGTGACCTCGCTCCCATCTCCCGCCGCGCTAGGACTTGTACACATTATGTAAATACCAACTTTCACATCGTCGAAGGAGTACCCCATGGAATAATATAATATACACAGTAAAGTTATAAATATTAAGCACTTTATAAAGATGATATTAAAACTAAATGTACACATTTCAGCAAATGTGTACATTTAAGTATATATTTAAGCTAAAAGTTTCCCAATTATAGTTTTGGGTGTTAGTAAATGCTCACAAAAGGGTCAGAATTAGATGACAGAGAACTGGATGCCATGTTTGTTGAGGCATTCGATGAGGGTGGTTTTTGGCAAAAGCTTTTAACTGTTTTTTTTTTTGTGCTAATATTTACTGTATGTGATCCAAGTACTCAAGGAAGTCCATCACTTAAGTCTGTTGAAGACACTGAAGGAAGAATAGAGGTGTGATAAATATATGATAAAAGTACAAATGGAAGACTTGGTACTGTATGCTATAAACCAGAAGAATGCAAAACTCTGTCTTGTGAATTTCTGAAGTATATATGCAATCTTTATGTTCTGTGCACCCTCATAAATAAATGTAACTAATAATTATATATATATAAATAAAACAAAAATAAATGTTCTTATTTTTTGGTATGTATATTTGGTCTATTTGTCAATCTTTCAAACACCTGTTACGTATGTTCATTGTTGATCAAATGGACAGAGAACAAGGACTCCATCTATCCAATCTGGCAACTACAAGTCTGGGCTACTCGTACTTTACAGTGGTTTCTAGTAAGACTGTTCTTCTGTGCTTGTCAGGCCACAACCACAACCTTCTTTTATTTTATTAGCATTTCAGGTGTTGGAACAACAAAAAGTAGAAGTGAATGGACAATGACTTGTGGTTATCCAAAGGTTCGTCCACACTGGGGAGAAATCTCAGCATGATGCTGCAGTCATCGCTGCACAACTTGTTTCTTGTGTTCGTGTGAAAAACTGCAGACAGGATTTCTTATAGTTTTCTGTTCATAATGGCCGCCTTCTTGCCAGTTGCAGAACGCATTGTTGATGGTTGCTAAGCCGAAACCCGTGAATCTCTGCAGCTCCTCTCCTTTACTTCACTGATCAATGTTCTGCTCGTCAGGTCTGCCCATTTTGTATCACGAACGTTTTTGGTAGATTTGCTGATGTACCAGTAATTTCTTCATCAATTAGATTATCGATTGAACCATTACTTGAGGTCTTCAAAGTTCAGGATATTTATCTATAACCTAACTCACCCAAGCATTCACAGCAAAGAGGGGCAGCCCCTGCTGCCACCCTGGGCAAACCCCTCAATCAGCCGCCCCTCTCAGAAGCTAGTCATTTCTTTTAGGGCGACAAATTTTACAGATAAAATCTTAAAATACTTTTTAAAAAAGTAAACATTTCTTGTAAATCAATCATGTTTTGCATCCATTTAAATTTACAGTACAACAGAATCACACTCGGATGAAAGCTATAAAAAAAATTAACCCTCCAGATGCTCAAAGAAAAAAAACTATCAGGAACCTGAATGCATGATTTGGTTTATTGTTTGAGAAGATACATTCATATGACAGCTGTTTTATGTTTGCCTTTAAGAAGAAAAGTGCCTCTCTAGTGCATTCAGCTTTATTATTTTAGTCCTCGTTGGCATCAGTTCAGGCTGTATAGAAATGCGTGCCACACTTTTAGATTATTGGTCTTAAAAAAATAGAAAAACTCCATAATGATTTTCCTCCAACTTCACAACTATGCATTACTTTACATTAGTCTGAAAAAAATGGTTTTTACCTGACAAGATCTAAAAATGTTCAAATTATATCAATGCTTTTGCAAGGCTTTAACTACCAGGAATTGAACAGTGCGCTGACCGGAAACTGATACGTACAGACACAAAGTGTCCAAGTCTAAAAAAACAATTTCAAGCTGGAGCCATCCAGGTGATTGTACGCATGGCAGCCATAATTTAGAGGCAAGCGGTCCTTCTACTTCAGAATCAGGTTCCCAACTTTGGGGGCCCTTCCTGTTGACAAGTCTGAGATGGAAATCTGAAATTATAAACACAGTTGGGAATCCACCTAGATATACTGGAGTTTTCCATTTGAAACTATGACTTCAGAGGCTTTTTGGGTTTGAGGCGTTTTTCAGCTTCGAACTTAGAAATTCCAACTTCTAGGTAAAAATGACAGACTATTAAAACGCAGCAGTTAGCAGGCAGTTTAAGTGTCTGAATATGTTATTAGCACAGCATTATTGCATCCCAATTATTGTAAACTGGGAACCCAGCTGACTGGTAAAGTTCTGCTAATGTGATTCTTGGCACAGTTCTTGTCCTGGCTTGAGATTACAGTACAGACTTTACTGCAACGTAACTTTGACAAGTTAATTCATTTTAAACTTTGTAGCTCACTCTGGGTTTCTAAAAAACCGCAGACACTTTTTTTTTTCCAGCTTGTGAAACAGGCACTACAATAAAACATTAATGATCAATTGTTACAAAAAAATTTTACACTTACTTTTGGATACACTTAAAATATCCAGTTTACAGCATTAAGTGTAGTTTAAACAAACCACACTCGCCGACAACTACAGCAGTTAAAAGTAAAATCTGAAGATTTCAGCCTAAGACTTAGGTGAACACTTTGAAATAAAGTGACTTTATTGTTCAAACTTTTCCACATTTTCCATGGATTTTTATGTGGAAGACCAGTGTAGTTTGAGTGAATAGTTATGCAAAAAAATTAGACATGCTTTAAAAACTATATATACTTTTCCACAAAAGTCCACAAGGTGTGACTACACTGATGCCCTTAAATGAAAGTTCAACTGTTTGCCTTTACAAGTCTCCTGGTTACTATACACTATGTGACTTAATCTCAGTAGAAATCCAGATGTTTTGTGAAGGCCTCAAAGGTTTGTTTGAGAACGTTGGGGAAAAAAAAAAACTGCGTCAAGGAACACAGCAGAGGTTACATGAAGGAGGGTGAGGAAGTCTAACACAGAGTTAGCATAGGCACCAATGATGGAGGACAAGCTTTTTTTCCTGTAAAAGTCATTTCTCAGCCATTTGCATATCGCTGTGAGTACACGAGGATGATTGACAGCAGTAACACCTTCCTCCTGGCTCTGATTGGTAGTTTTTGGTGAGGCGCATCCTCCATCCCCACACGGTAATAAAAGCTCAAGGAGGAAGGTCAGTCTTTTCACAGATTATCCGTCACGACATGGTGACGGTTTTAACAAATATGTACAAAAACAGATTTTAATAAAAGTTACATACAGCAACTTTTAGTGAAAAATGAAAAAATCAGAAGTATTCCTTTAAAATGGGGCTGATGTCATTATTCCTACCAGAGTAACACCTAATGCCCCATTTCTTTAAGAGGGTTTTAGGGATTTTTGACGTCATTAACTTTTTTTCATTCATTCATTTCACCATGAGTATTCATCTTCTCCCTCATATTGCAACAGGGGCGTTTATGAGACGAAACGAGGCTTTTACATTCCTATAACAGCAAAACGTGTTTATGCTGGTTGGTATGAACCCGAACTCTTTCGGGTTCGGGTTCGGCTGCCTGGGTCGTTACGTCACTCCGGGTGGACACGCCTTTTTGGGTGGCGACACGAGCCAGGGAAAGTGCTCGTGTAGGGGGAGGGGTGTCCCGTCGGCGCAGGCAACACAGACAGACAGACAGCAGGCAGCAGCTGCGGCGACAGCACCCGGCACCGTTGCACCGCGTCCAGACATCCGCGTTACAGCTCCCAGCGACGACCGAAACGCACGGCGGGCAAGCACCACAACCGGCCTCTAAGATGGTAGACCGCGAGCAATTGGTGCAGAAAGCCAGGCTGGCCGAGCAGGCGGAGCGGTATGACGATATGGCAGCTGCCATGAAGTCGGTAAGTAGCCCTCTCCGCCGTAATGACCTTTCTTCTCTCAGGCCCACTTTTGTGCGGCAATTACCGGACCACGTCCGAGCCTGGGCGTGTGTGTGTGTGTTTGTGTGTGCGCGCGCGCGCGTGCGTGTGTGAGTGAGAAAGCTGCGGGACTGAGCGGGGAACGCAGCCCCGCCGCACTCCGGTCTGGCGCGCGTTCGCCTTACCGCAGCAGCCAATCAAAATTGGTGTATGAAACATCTGATTGAAGAGCGCATTTATGAGAAAGACTTGCTGCAGAGAGCGGTAAATCACAGCTCAGATCAGGTCTGGGAACACATCATATTGAACGGGGCTATGAAGGCCCGTCCCTGTCCTCCACCCCACCTCACCCACTCCACCCTCTCTCTCTGCGTATCAGTGATCTGATCCGCTATAATGAGATCAAAAATCAGTGATTTACTGTAAATCTGCGGCTTTTTGTTGGCGCTGAGCTGCGATGGATTGTCGTTGTCTGAATGCGGACTGTTTGATCTTGGGGCGGTGCCTTTTCCAACAGGATCCTTCACACACACACACACCCGCACACACACACCCACACACGGCCAGGCTTGTGTGATTTAAGCGCACTGAAAGAGGAAAAAAAAATGCTCACATTAAGACATTCAAGTGATCCGATCGCTGTCTGTCCTAATATATGTAAAAATGTTTGTTGTTACACTGAAAGAAAACCAGAAGGATCCTGTCGAGAGATGTTGCAGGAGAGGGCGAGCTATAGGTGGTACCGCGATTTCACGATGATGTGACATAGTAGGATTCGCTGATGGTCGTGTTCCGGTTTCCACGCGACATAATGAGCCGTCCGTTTAGCTGGGAAAAGCCACCGTTGTCTTAGCTGCACGGGGTCGGGGCAATCCCTGGCCGCTGCGCATTTTGCGCATGGGGGGGGGGGTAAAAGGGGCAATGCAAGCTGAAGGTTGTTCGCAATCGATTTGCGCAGAACTCATAGGAACCTGTCAGACGTGGGTGTCGGTGGACCGACGCCTTTTTCGCCAGATTTATCTCAGTGCACGTCCCACCCCCCCCTCCTCTCCACCACCGATCATAAACGCTGTTTTTTTTTTTTCTTTTAAGGATGCTGTGCGGCAGCCGCATCCCTGCGTCCCGGACCTCCTCCTCCTCCAGCAGGTTCCCACACAGAGGCGTGCCGCAGCATCTGCCAGGATGCAGCAGCACAGGCCCGCCCGTAGTGCACCATTTCACATGCAGCTTTTTTATCCCAGCTGCACAAAGGCTGCTGCTCACTCGTATTTCCCCCCCACCTCAGCGTGTATGGACACTGAGTTCACATGGGAGTGGACAAAAATTAGGAAACTCTGTGCCAAAGCTCTTTAAAAAAAAAAAAAAAAAAGAAAAAGAAAAAAAAGAGTAATAGTTACAATAGAGTCCCCAGTCTTTATTTGTAGTGAGTGTAGATCATGTTGGAGTATCTAGAGATGGGAATCCTTCTCACCTTTACACCACGAGAGACTAATTCAGAAAACAAGACCACTTCAGATCAAAGAATGAACAAATGTCAGCTGAGGCTTAAAGAAGTCAGACATGAGCTGAGATTGGCAGAAGTCCATGTTGCTTATAGGACCGGCCTCTAGTGGTAGCCAGCAGGGACCCCAGCTCCACCCCTCCCCATTTATGCCGAGTCAGAGGGACAGAGCTGCCCCTGACCCAGCCAGTCGCTCTGCAGCACAGAGCAACGGGGCCTCGCCCATCACTTGAAGGGAATCCCTTGCCACTGCAGCCATGGCAAAAAGCCTCAGTGGTGAATGAACCAAATAACCAGGTTGGTGGAACATGCTGCACCCTCTGTGCTCTCTGAAGTACAAGGGATCAGGACCAAGCCCTACTAAAGTGGGTGAGGATGGGCTGATGTCAGGGCTGAATTTTAACCACTGGCTTTACAAGATCTGGGTGAATTAGATCTTGAGATTTTTTTTCCTGCATTGGTAATTGTTCTTGCCAACATTATTGGATTTGGAGGGTTGTTATTTCTTGCAGCATGCAGCAGTCAGTTTTAAAGTTAAAAGCTACTAATTCAGAAGGCACCCTTAAAGAAACAGCAAAAAAAGAGTAATGACTTTCATGTCTTACATACAGCAGATATTTATTTAGTAAAATAGTCCATTCTGTTTGTACCAAAAAGTTATTTTTTACCAGTTTGAACTCAAACTATAATGGCCATGAATCTGGTATTACAATTAGGAATAAACAGTCTGTAAAACTGGAACAATCTTGTCCACAGAGAATCAGTTCTAGATACGATTTTACCACAGAGAACAAAATGCTGTTCCCCCCTCCAGCCACATGTAAGTGATGGTTAGCATGGAGTGTGCACCCAAATTCTCCACGTGTTAGCTGTAGACGCGCCAAGACAACGAATATGCCAAACAACAAAATGCAAATGAAATCGTTTGTGTGGAATGACAACAAAGCTGAGCTAATAAACTAATAAACTACAAGACAACCATGTTTTGTACAACTATGACACATTTGGGGTTGTATGTCAGGTCAGTGGTTGCACTAATATGTCAGCGCTTTCATAAAAATGCCGTTGCTGCCGTCTTAGTTGACTCTGTTGACACAAGGCACAAATGGTTGAAAAACCTTCCGCTTCAGAAAACATTCCCACATGGGCCTATTTTGCTGCTAGCATTTAGCAGCGCAACCTTTAACAAATGCTTGCAACTAGAATTTGTGCAGCATTGGTGTGTCGGCTTTCCCAAATCTGAGCTCTGATTCAGACAGATTAGCTGTTCCGCTCCAAGAGGCTAAAGCTAACGTCCAAGACCAAAGTAAACCGCTGCTATCTTACAACGGTTCAAAGTCTAAAAGGCCAGAGGTTTATCAGAACACTATTTTACAAACGTTTACCATGTCGTCCTTTAAATTGCATCTTTCTCAGTATATTTCACACAGGAAGATCATTAATTGCCTCCTACTTTCATTTCCCACGTGAAATAATTACCGTCCTTTTTGTAGATAACCTTCCAGTACAAATGTGACAATGGTTACAGATGATTATTATATATCTGCAATGATTTGCTGTTTAATTATGTTGGTACTGCTTTGTCTTCGGTCCTATTGAGCTATCTACTAGCATAATAAGTTAGCTACAGCCACAAGGCAATAACTAATTTTAAGCTTTTGACAGAAACTCCCTTTAAATCCCACTTTTCGCTAATGAGATTTGGTTTTAAAATGTCAATGTATCACACAAATTATGAAAACATTAAGCCCTGAGATGCATTAATGACATGATTAACGACTACGATATAATCGGTATAATGACAACATGTGTTATACCTCATGTTAACCACACATCTGACTGTTTTTAGGCACATCCTGGTGCTGCTGTTTGTTATAGTTGTATTGTAGTGATGTGGGGATCAGGTTATCCTGACTGGTACAGATTTCATTTTCTATTTCAGGTCATACCTACAACTCCCAATTTTTTACAGATTTAGATCATTTTTTTCTAGAACTGAAACATGGTATTATTATTATTAAGCTTTGATAATTCAGTAAATTGATTACTGAAAAACTGGCCAGTTTTGATCTCTGATTTCTTGACTGGTGTAGCTCCGTTTCTGCAAATGCGACAAAATCCACTCTCCATTTCATTCCAGCCTTGTTGAGTCCATTTGACAGTTAATTTATATAAAAAGCTTTCAATGCTACAGTAGGCTAAGAAGCTATTACATCATACTACCCACATGGGCAAAGAGCAGCAGCCCTTCCATGCAACCAAAAAATAATCTTGTCAGAGTTTTAAAGGATTGTCTTCAAGTTGTGCTAAAAGGCTGTCCCTGTGTTTGCATCTTGTGGCCCCCTCTGTTCATTTAACGGCTCTTATCAGTTTCCTGTTATTGATCAGTAGTTGAATACATCACAAGTAGTCAAATCCAGCATAAAAACACAGTACATCTCGGCAGCTACCAGTGACAAGATTCTGTTTATCTGACAATTACCAGCCCCATCCCAGTATCCATCCAGTGTTTAACCAACAATGCTTGAACGCCGTCTTAATGCGCTGACTCCATTAGTTTGAATTTATGCTCACGCTCTCGCTCTCTCACACACACTGTGTTGGAGAGCTCTGTCTAAGAAAATGCATGTCCCAGATAGCCAGGACTTCCATCATACCTAATGAGCTACACGCATTCCTCTATGCAAGCTATTTTTTTTTCTCTGGTGCATTAGAAGATTTACTGAGCTGCATACATTATACAAACTGATATTTAATGTAAGATGAGCTCAGCATGTTGATTAGGTTTTAGATAAATACACCCATAGAGCGGCGCACAGTCAGGCATATTAAGGCCGTAAATCAAGGACAAATGTATGTTTTATTGATGCTTTCATTTGTTGCCACATATGAAATCAAACCGTCAGCATTTATAAATATAGCTCTGCAGCAGATGTGACTGATCTTCCCAAGTCAACACATATGTTGCAGATGCTAAAAATACGTCCTTCACAGCAAGCGGGTGTGAATGTTCAGCGTTGCTCAGCATTACAGTATAATCCATACAATAGGAGATGACATCAGCTCAGAGAGAACTGAGGGTCATGACCCTGTGGCGTTTTATTTTCACTCTTAATCCTAAAAGGTAGTAGCTATTTAACTTATATCCACTATAATGTCAAAACGTTTTTCCAGTGAATAAAAGTGTAGTTGACGTTAGCTTTACCCTGTTGTCATGTATAGATGATCACAACATGAAAACTATAAAACCAAAACATGTCACAAAATAAATATTAAATGGGAGATTCATTTCTTTTCACAGCTTTGGCTATCTTGATTTTCTCAGTATAAATGGCCTATAATTTCTCTGCACTGGTGCCTTGCAACACAGAAATCTCATTTGGTCTCTGATTGCTTAACTAGCTGGTAGTTAGTCTTATGAAATTTTCACAATTTCATTTCATCTTCTTTGCAGTATTTCCTTCTTCTTCTGATTCCATCCTTCAGTCTGACGGATGGATGTGCCAGACTTGGAGTTCCTCCTTGCAAGACAAAACTCCTAAATCTCAGTCTGGTTATAAAAACACCCAGTTTTGTCTCAGGAAGTTTCAGAGTGGCACAGGGATTAGTTTTGACTCATTGGTGAGTCACAAAGTACTATAAAAACACCCACTGTTTCCACCTACATACACACCATCATCAAGTTTATTTGACAAGACCTAATGTCTTTACTTCCATAGGAAGCAGCTTAGCAGCTGCTTATTTTCTCAAATTTTTTTCTTTCCTCATACACAAACTCAATCACCAGGAGATGGAGTGGAAATAATTGTGGAATCCTCAGGCTTTTTCCTGACACACCTACCCAAACCAATCACATGAGTAGTAACTATAAATATCCCACTCAATATATTTTCTTCATGCTCGTACATGGAAACTGAAGTGCATCTTTTAGGCACTTGGCCTGACAATTCAACACTCAATTGTCAGACAATAAATTTGCAGCAATCCGTTCTCCAGTGAGATTAGATGGTGACAGTAGATGATTGACTATGCAGCAATCGCTCATATTGATCAAGCTTGTGGATTAGAAAGAAATAATTTCCTTTAACAGAATGAACCACATTCTTTCTTGGCATCCTCAGCACCTTTCAAACACACAGAGCTGAACGTATGTGTAGAGGTGTGTTTGTGTTAAGTGGGTGTATGCGTGTGAATTTGCTACCTGGAGGTGCAAAGTTGTTTGGAAGGGTGAGAACAGTAGAAAGCCTGCACTAGTGAGCACCTAATATCAGCAAAGGACAGCTCTAGAAGGCAGCAGACAGACATAAGTTACAACCCAGAACAGCCATTTGCTCCATATAGAGATATGTTATCATTGAAGTCAAGGAGCAGCAACCTCCTGGGTCAAAGAGACACTGAATAAGAGAACTCGAGCGCCAAAACTATCTTGTACAGTCGCCCTCTTCCAGAAACCTGTCCCCATGCAAGGCACCAGCCCCTGTAATGGTAGCCAGAGGTCAGAAGGACCATGGGAGGGGGCACATTACCGCCCCATATGGTGAGCTAACGCCGGGGAGATCAATAGGGAGGGATCTCTACCAGAGCCCAGCTTTATCCCTGTGTCTTTCTCGACAGCTCCTGGAGGCGTAGGCCCCCAACAGGAATCCACCACTTCTAGATGGTCAGAGAATCGCCACGCCAAGGAAGTGCTCCACTTTAAAAAAAAAAAATCTTATAGATGATCTGAAACTCTTAATTTCTACCTTCAAAGCAACGCATGCAAAACAAAAAAACAGACATGAACGTAGCGTATAGCTGGGACACACACTCTCCAGCAAACAGGAACAAATATCTCGCCTCCCTCTATATCAGTCCAGAGGCCTACCAAGGCATCCTTCCTTTAATGAACAAGCCCTTTCTGTGTCTTATGGTTTTACTCAAACATTGGCTGTAATCACAGGAATAACTATCGTTGCATGTGGTATCATAGCAACAAGGAGCGAGAGAACGCTCGTCTTACCGCCAAGCTCTTTGTGGCCGATTCGGCTAACCCTATTCACGCCGTCCGTGACGTCAGGTCGTCCCTGGCGCCTTTGTGCTCTGCTGCTTGAAAAGGGGTTTGCAGAGAGGGTTGTCACATCAGGTTAGAGTAGAACAGGGTGCAGACCCAATTGAGCAGGAAAAAAAAAAGGGGAATGCATGGAACACAAAGAAGGGGGATCTGTGGGATTGTGGCACGCCTTCATTATGTGGAGAGAAATGTATTTAATGAAAATATAAGGAGCTATGCTTTTACTTACCCCACTTAGGCACTACAGGGTCATGCAGAGATTTGTCATAGAGGAAGCTATTGATTGTCCTGCCTGGCCTTTGTTTGCATTAGCATGCAGATGTTTGGAAGTTTGACTGGCCAGTTGGGATGAGTCACGGCAGACCAGGCGCGATTGATGATTTGCATGGGTGAACAGAGCTCTATTGTCATCCCCGCACCGCAGCTTCCGTTGGGGCCTTCTGCTTGCCCTGCAGCCCTCTGGAACAAAGGCAGCCATGTTTGTACTGATCAGTTGTTCAGGCATTGTTTCCCTGACCTCTGATTCTCCAGAGCTGACCCAAACCTACTGGTTACGTTTGCTGCAGGGAAAATAATCAATGGCTCTGACTGCATTTTGATGGGTTGAGGTAAAGGAGTGCTGATAAGGTGTTTTTGGTAGAACAAATGAAGAAGGTTGAGGAGGACTTTCCCCTTAGTGTTACGCAATATGTACCTTCTTATTGTTTGCATTTCCTCACACTTCATGAACAAAGGTCGGCATATTTACAACAGTTGTAATTTTTACAATGTCTTAAGAAATAAATAACAGTCTTTAGACAAACTAATATAACCCTCTAGAGCTCTGCACGTATCTCTGTCCGGCAGGCTTTGTAGAAGATTCTTGGAGCAACTTCTAAATGTCATTAAAATGACTTATTTTACCCAGTGTCTTCTCGCATATATTGACACAATTTTAGGGCTTTACGCTTACAAAGTAGTTTGTTTCTCTCCAACCTGGTTGGTCTTGTAATGGAGAATGAATGATCAATTCATTCTCCATTGTTTGCTTTGGCAGATTTAAAAAGGATTACTAGAAAAGATGCAACTAGAAATGACTAATGAGTGGTTTATAGCTAAAAGTAGTGACCAGGCAATCAAAAACTAAAAAAATCGGAACTTTTTCAAATTAGTAAATTAATCTTGTACCAGCCTTCAGTTCTGCATTCTTCTCAAAAATGAATCGAATCCCTCCAATTGTTCTGGCTTTCTCCTGCAAGTTATCTTCATCTGATACTCTAAACTGCTTTTATGATTGCATGTGTCTGTGGTTGACCGGTCATTGTCCATTTCTATACTGAAGTTTTGAGAACTGCTCCTCAAGTCGTTTTAGCTGCGGCTGTTTCGGAAGCAACACATAGTCATAAGTAGGATAAACAGATAAATGCAGCAAAAAACTTAAATGTAACATTTATTACTGTCACAGAAGGATGTCGGAGGTGTGTACCATTTTTGTTAGTGTTTAAAGACGGTTTGATTTTATCATCGACAAAAATGCATAGTCATGCAGCACTTCTTGTATTTATCATCACTGCACTTGATAAGTTTAAAATTTTCAATCATCATTGTAGTGATGATTGAAAACTTTTCCATCAATGCTTACAATAAAACATATTGGAATGGAATAATGTATGGGACTGTATTACAGATTATATATGTTCCTGCAATACAGCAAGAACATATCTCCGATTTACCATTCGATGTGTTCAGTTATAAAATCATTAATTTATTTTGCTGTAACACTGCAGTTAAAAGAGCTTTTCTACTGTGAAAACATCGCCAGGGATAATTCAGCCCTATAGATAAATGGATACATAGATCATTCTTTTAAAACAAATATTGGATTATAGACCTCTTACTTCCAGTTTTTTGGATGTGAAATTACAACTTTTGTCGTTCGTCAGATTCCCTTTAAACTTTTATTTGATCACTTAATTCTGCTTGGAGTCACAGGCAGCAGGATACATTTCAACCAAGGCCTGTAGGCGATAAGTGGGCCACAAGACGGGTACCCGGCCCCATCACAGAACCAGCATAGGAACAACTGTTAACGCCTACATTCACACCTAACCGTGATTTACAAGGCATGTTTGCGTTCTGAGGGAGGAAACCAGGACACTCAGAAAAAAACCCAGGCAATCTAATCCGATCTCCAACCTGTGCTCTGCCATCGCAACCTTTTGAACACTAGAGTAACTGAGTCGTATTCTCTAAAGAAAGTTTACTGGGTTTTTGAATTTTTAAGGAGGACTGGTTAAGTTGGATAAGTTGGAAAACTGTCCTGATCACCAGCTGGTTGGTGAAAAAAGTATACAAACAGAAATATGGGCTCACCATCTGGCAAGTATTATTACCATACAAAAGACAGAAATAGAGTTAATTAGAATGATGGTTCTGTGCTCTAAAACTGCAGAACTTTGACATGCATTATCCTCACAAATGTACATTTTTACATTCTGCTGTTGGCAAGTCAACATTTTGTTCGTCATCGATGGACTATTCCCCCGAGTCGTTTTCCAAAGTGTGCTCTTTTGTTTATTGGCTTGCTGTTGAAAAGGAGCGGTCATTGAAAGTTGCTCCTTTCTGCAATAAGGCAGACTTCTCCGGTTCCTTCATGTGACTGGAAAGACGGTGACCGAGTGGAAAAGGTTGCTTGTGGTTTCACCGTTCTCACTGCTCCCCACCCACCATGCTGCAGCCTTCACCGCATCATCATCATCATCATCATCTGCTCTCTCTGCAAGCAGCTTGTGGCCACTATCTCCTTCAGAGATAGAGAGGCTCTCAGAAACAAAGCAGGTTTTTGCAGTTACCATGGAAACTAGATTGCATCACAGCTTGCTCTTTGCTGCCCCACCTCACTCCCTTCCTCCCTCCTACAATTTAAGCACAACTCAGACCGACAGCTTCTTTATGCATCAAAAAGTTGACAGAAAAGCAGAGGTTGATGAAGGTAAAAGCTTTTTGTTCAGCAGATGAGGACATGATTAGTCACATCCGTTTGTATCAACAGTGACTGTTGTAGCTGATAGGGATTAACAGATGCTGCGAGTCTTTCACAGCTCCTGCTTCCTGAGAGACTCGTGCCCATAAAGTGTCATCGCTGATTCCAGTTGTTCACATCTTCTGTCAAACTCGAGGGCCGCTGTCCTGCAGTTCTTAGATGCGCCACAGGTACAAAACGCTGGAATGAAATGGCTTAATTACCTCCTCCTTGTGTAGTTAAAGTCTCCAGAGCCTTGCTAATGACCTAATTATTCTATTCGGGTGTGGCGCAGCAGAGGCACATCTAAAAGTTGCAGGACAGCGCTCCCGGAGGACTGGAGTTTGAGACCCCTGCTCTAGACAGACGCCACAGCTCCACCATGTGTTCTGCATGAGGATTTCTAAACCCCAAAACAAACAACGTGTGCGGGTTACTCCTCCTTTTTTTGTTGGTGAAATAGTAATAGTAATATAAAGCTTCTAATTTTCTAAGTTGGTCGATGTTGCACCACTCATGGAGACGTCACTTTGGAGTAGCTCTGATTCGTTAGTTCTGATTGGTTCATAGCCGTTATGATTGAGACACTGGATCATTTGCAAGGATTTTTGTTCTTAGTTTTTTTACTTTCAGAGCGTTGTGCAACTGTGGTAATAAGGTGTTGTTTTCACAACTGGGAGCAGCTGATTAGAATCTCAGAAGCTTAGATAACACCTGAACTATGACCCCGTATCCCATAGAAGTTGAAGAGGAGGGTCCACGGATGCAGAGCAAGACCAAAAAGTAGAGAGAAGCACCAAGCTTACGCCACCTCATCTATCAGCCAACTTTTTACAAGATTATAGATTTTTTTCACCTCTGCTTGTAATAAATCTGAGCTCTTTTACTTTTTAAAAATACATAACCACTTCCGATTCTTTAAACTTTTATTGTGAACAGTGAATGTTCTAGTTAAAGCAATGTGAGGACAAGTTTCATATGACTAAAATGGGAAGAAAAACACACTTTATGCTCAGAAAGGGTCTAGAATGATGCCTCTTCTGTTCATCCTCAAGGGGGTAAAAAGGCCGACCAGCAGCAAATAGCCAATCAGGTATTTCCATAAAGGATGATGTCAGATGCAGAGATTGATATCATGAGAATGATTTGGTCAAAACAATGTAGTTCATAATTGTGATGTGGAAGGGCAAAATATTTTTTTTTTCTTACAAATGAAAACCACACATACAAACATTCGCCCTAAAACAATATCTCAAACTTGAAAACAAACAAGGTGCCGTTCAACCCATTAATAGAGTCAAACACTTAAAAAGTTGGCCAATAAAAGCAATATTCAGAAAAGCATCCCAGAGGGCCGTGGTAGCTTTGGAGGAGCTGCAGAGAGTCTCACACTATTGTTAAAACAAAGTCCCATTTGTAGTTTGCCATTGAAACAATGCAAGGGGACTCAGCAAGCGTCTGGAAAGATGAGACCCATGTATCTTCTCATCCATCTGAGTCATGTCTCCTGCAACAAGCTCAAATCAAAGGCGACTGGACTTTCACTCACCTCTAGGTGTCAAAACATCTTCAGGAAAACTGAGAAAAAAATCTGGTTCCCTTTGATTTAAACCTGTAGAATGATGTGTGAGGAAGAGCTCAGTCTTTTTTAACTGGCATACAAAATATTGTTTTGTAGATTTAACAACCCAACATCACCCTGAACACACCATCCCTACAATTAAAGATGGTGGTCGCAACATGTGGATACGCTTCTTTGAAATAGACAGCAATTGGTTTAAATCCAAGCACATAATGTGAGAATAAGTAAAATACAGCAATTTGAATCACTGTTGGCTGAAGGACTAACTTTTTGTGTACAGATGACAACAGATTGGTTTAGTAATCACTCTAAAAAAAAATTCAGCACATGCTACAGATTTTTCACATAAAATATCCACTAAATTCCTTATTTTCATGCATGTTTTAATCGGTTTCCAATATTGTATAAAAAGCCTTTATACTTTTTTTTTGCCTAAAATGCAACATAGAAGTTATTTAGTGAATTGGGTAAAACCTTATCAAACAAAGGTGTAAAATGTATATTTTGTATAGTTTTGGCTTAATTACGGCTCTGAATATTTTTTGTTAGCAAATGCTTTTTTTTTTATTTGTACACTGCAATTAAAAATTGATCGATTGCTTCAATAATTGATTCATCACAATTATTTCAGCTCTGTTACAGATATGTTTTTGTCACGTTACTCAACAAAGGTTAACGTCTACATGTTTGTCGCGCTTTCCCTTTCAGGTCACAGAGCTGAACGAACCGCTCTCCAACGAGGAGAGGAACCTCCTGTCCGTGGCCTACAAGAACGTGGTCGGGGCAAGACGCTCGTCCTGGCGCGTCATCTCCAGCATCGAGCAGAAGACGTCGGCCGACGGCAACGAGAAGAAGATCGAGATGGTGCGGGCATACCGGGAAAAGATCGAGAAGGAGCTGGAGACGGTCTGCCAGGACGTGCTCAACCTCCTCGACAACTTCCTGATCAAGAACTGCAACGAGACGCAGCACGAGAGCAAAGTCTTCTACCTGAAGATGAAGGGCGACTACTACCGCTACCTGGCCGAGGTCGCCACGGGCGAGAAGAGGGCCGCGGTGGTGGAGTCCTCCGAGAAGTCCTACAGCGAGGCCCACGAGATCAGCAAGGAGCACATGCAGCCCACCCACCCCATCCGCCTGGGCCTGGCCCTCAACTACTCCGTCTTCTACTACGAGATCCAGAACGCCCCGGAGCAGGCGTGCCACCTGGCCAAGACCGCCTTCGACGACGCCATCGCCGAGCTGGACACCCTCAACGAGGACTCCTACAAAGACTCCACTCTCATCATGCAGCTGCTTCGAGACAACTTGACGCTGTGGACGAGCGACCAGCAGGACGATGAGGGAGGCGAGGGCAACAACTAAAGAGTCCAAAACCTCATTCTGCCAAATCAACACAAGACGCGCGCTCACAAATGACGACAAAAATAGTAATTGTTAAAAAGTTCTTAATTTAAACAAAAAACAACAAAAAACAAAACAAAAAAAGACGGGAGGGCGGGGGAACGTCGGCTACCATTTTAGCCGATGGTACCGACGTGGTTGCTGTTCTTTATTTTTCCACAATTAAAAGCGAAAAGATCGTAGGAGGGAAGACGTGTTTAGTTTGAGAAATACGCTATGATTAGTTAAAAATAAAAAAGAGAGAGAGAGAAACACCCAAGAATGAAACTCCCTTCACCACAGCCTCTGCAGCATTTGCTAGAGTACCGACTTGGGTCACAAAGAGGTTCGTCGTCCATCGAGGTGTGAATAACCGTCATACTCACAACCGCCAGAGACTGACTTATCATGCAAATGAAGCGGAGCTGTTTTAATGTATTCGAGCGAGAGGGAGGAGCATTCAGAAATTCACTCCTCGATGCTTGGGCAGCAAGAAAAATAAATAAATCGCGCAAACCTTGAATGTCATGGCCTTGCTTAGTGAGAGAGAGATGGCGAGTGATAGTGAGTGAGAGAGTCGACGGGTTCTGGGGAGGAACGCGGCCTCGTTAGGGATGTTGGAGTTCGTGGTGTAACGTCAAAGAAAACATCTTTAGTTGCACCGCGTCCACGGTGGTTGAGTGAAAAGCAGGTTATTTCTGCGGTTGAAGACGTAGAAAAAAAAAAGGGTTTTTTGTTTGTTTGCTTTGTGTCAGGTATGTGTCCAGCTCAGTCACATGGTCAGTCATACTGTAACTAAAACTGCAAACTTATACAGTAAAAAAAAAAAAAAAAAAAAAACATAGTGCAGCTTGTCCCTCTCATGTGCTGATGTGCTTTCTTAAATAAACGACCCGTTTTTGGACACCTAACTCTTATTGTCAGTATTGTCATTACTGTAACATCTTCGATTGGCTCCTTGTGTTTGTGGGGAAGCAATTTGATCCAGATGAGCAAATCGAGAGAACACTGACTGAAATGTCCGTCTGCAGGTAACGCTGTCTTTTCCACGAATCGACAGGATCTCTGAACCACAGACCTAAATAACGAACTAATTTGTGAGCAGAGCACACGCATTGTTAAAGCGGAAGCTGTACGAGCAGATTTGAGGTTTGTGGATTAACTTTGTTTTCCGTTTCTTCTTGGTCAAGAAAATGCACTTGCCTACTATACTGTCTCTTCAGTGTGAGATGATAACCGCTCCAATATTCTCCATAAGAAACAATATTGTGCATGCTGGTGATGTATTTATACAGTAGCTTCGATTTATTAACTTATACTGTAGATGTTATGTATTCATATGAACATGGAATTATTAGACATTAATCAGATTCTTTTCTATTTATTTCTTTTTGTTGCTATTGTTAGCTACACCTTCTTTTAATCTGTGTTTTCTTTACTCCATTCGCTGAAGTGCGCTATACCAAAACAGTGATTGTTAACAATAAATTGATCTGTTATGGACATCGCTATGGTGACATGCATTTCTTGGTAAAAAGGGGGAATAATAGTTATTACTTAGATTCCTTTCAGAGTATATTTTCAGCTATTAATGTGTATTATGGACTGGCAGGTTGTTGTAAATGATGATGGGGCAGATGTTGGTAGCACCCTGCATCCACGATGCATCCAGAAGTATTTGCAGTAGAAATTCAGAAATAATAGTTTTGGTTCATAAATAAAAATATGCTTCAGATTTAATGTGACATACAGAGCAAAACACTAAAGTTGCTTGTAATTTCACTCATAAAAGGAAGAAACTATTTCTTGGAACTCACCCAAAAGTGCAAAACTACGACCGTTTCGATCAGTGACAGCTTTTAAAATGGAGGATATGACTCACCACCCAGAGCTGTATGGGCCAGAGGGGCAGCACAAGTTTAGGCAGTTGCACCCAGAATGAACTTTTGATTGCATATTTGCATTACCAGTCAGTGGAGAGTGGGAGGCTCCCCTGTGTTGTACACACTGAAAGGAAGCATATTTAGCTGTAGCTGCAGATTTGCAGCTTTCTGATCTGCTCTAAACCAAGGAGTTGTTTTCATCTTATTTTACAGTGGAGTCCAAACTGCATCTGGTTTTTGTTCTGAATAAACCCGAGCCAGAAAACCTGTGTCCACCAATGTGTTTCCAGTGTGTATACTGTATTCTACCAGAATATTAGTAGAATATTGGTACATTCTACCAATATTTTATTCAAAAACAGTCAAACTCACCAAACCAGCTTGACTGGTAGTTTTGTATGATTGTTGCACAGCAGATTATAAATCTTCCTTTTATTTACAAAAACTCTTTGCATTACCTTTATTTTCTCCTACAGTTTACTTATAATAAATCTTTTAAAAAACAACAACAACAACCACATACATACTTGCGAGGATTGTAATCAATTCAATAACATAAAATTATTGAACGCAGTCATGTGTTTTGGGGTGACTTTGTCCTTTTACTCAGTCAATTTGGTTTATTCTTCCTGTTCCGAAGTTTTGTCTGATTTTATTGACACCAATTTTGGTCCATAGAAGACAAAAATTCCATTAGAGAATCCACAAAAGTGCACATTTTGTAGTCCTGTCAGGATTCCTTTTAACAGGAAGCATTTTTATTGAACGGTGACATTTTGTGAGCAGTTAAAATCACTGTGGAAGAACAAAAATAAAATGAAAGCCAAACATCTTAACTGACGCCGAAAGGTTTGTTCAGCTACTTCATTTTTCAACTGACAGTGCAGACCATTGATAGATTTTCCCCAAATCTAAACATCGGAGCAGATAATTCAACTTCCTCTAAGGAGAAATAAACATCTTATTAAACCTGGAAGTACTTCCCTGGAATAAACAGAAGACTGTCAGTCAAGAACCGCAATTTGGCACATCAACTTTTCCTCTCAGCAGGGGAGTGGTGATTATTTTAAAGGGCTGGTGGACATTAATTGGTCGCAGGGTGATCAACCCGAGCTGCTGCCCCGGAGAATGAACCAGACACCACCTGCTTTTAATCATTACAACTGCACGGGGTTGCAGATATCACACTTTTAGTTTGGCTATTTGTACAATAAATTTTTTTTTAAATCTAATTTTAAGGTCGTGGCGTGATTTGTCGAGGTTCGGCGTAGTAAATGGTGATATTTGTGAAAAATACGACGATAAAACTATAATCAAATTGTCACAATTTGAACATTCAATCAGCTTGTCTGTATACACCAAGATTACTTTAAGATTACTAAAATTACTACTATAAGAGTGCAATGACAACTTCTCCAGCACAAAAAAATGATAAATAAAATTAAGGTTTTGAAATGGCCTAGTCAAATCCTGGGTTCAAATTATACTGAAATGGTGCCTTGAATTGGCTTTTTCTACATAAAATGGCTGAAATAAATGAATTGTGAAAAGAAGTGTGGCCTGATATTCCTCTACAGATCGATGGCAGACATTTCTGTGACTCGTTCACAGGTGCAGCACAAGAGCCAAAACAGGAGCTATATGAAGGGAGGGTTGTGCTGTTTGTGCTGTTTGCACACTATACTCTGTTGTTACAGAATAACATTTTATGAAAGCACTTCTGGTTCAGCCGAGTGCAGGAAGTTAGGATCTGAGATGAATCCAATTAGCAACCTTGGATCCACCTGCTTTTTTTTTTTTTTTTAATTACACAAAAAAGCCTGGGAGGGTTCTGGATGGATGGGGAACGCCATGAATAATGCAGGCCTCCATTAAGAGCAGGGGGGAAGTTGTGATTCACAGACTAGGAAAGGTTGACATGCAAAGTGGTTTAGAGATGAGTGCTTTGTAGGCCAGAGTCTGTTTGGTATTCATAAACTCAGCATAAATCAGAAGTCATATATAATATGACTCTCCACTGATTGGTTGATATTTCTTACGGCCAATACAGTCGCACGTTGTGAAAACAGCTGGGGTTAGTCTAATCGTAGCAGACCTACTACTCTCTCCAGGTCCAGAGGCATGAGGGAAAAAAAAAACAAACGAGAAAACTGTATTTATTTTTTCCTCTGATCTACTCTTTGTAACCCCTCAACATGCTGGAAGCTCAGTGCATAGCAGGGCGCTCTATTAATAGATACCCCCCTCCAGCTGTGGAGTCAGGAGTCGAGTTAGTGAGTGCATTAGCGAACAGGCATGCAAAGCGAATAACTACAAGCGGAGGAAGAACAAGAAGTGATGGAAACGACCGATCTGGCGATGACATCACAGGCTGCAGGTTTCATTTCACTCAGCGCTGTGAGACGCACGCACACAGAATGACACGCGCAGCTGGCTCCACTCATGCAGCTCCGCCTGCGATTGACTGCGACGCGCAGATCTATGGGATGGTAGCTGGTTCTGTGTCAGTATGTGAGGCCAAAGTGTACCGAGCTTTTTCTCTTATACACACAGAAAGAACTGCTGACCTAAAGTCACCAGATACCACACTGCTCTTCCTGAATCCGAGGTTCGACTATCCGACGGACCCTCCTCTTCAGGACCCCCGAATAGACCTTGTCAGGGAGGCTCAACAGTGTGACCCCTCTATTATTGGAGCACACCCTCGGGTCTCCCTTTTTGAACAAGGGGATCACCACCCCAGTGTCCCAATCCAGGGGAACTGTCCCTGATGTTCATGTGATATTGCAGAGTTGCGTCCGCCAACACAACCCTACAACATCCAGAGCCTTAAGGTACTCCGGCCGAATCTCATCCACCCCTGGGGCCCTGGCACTGAGCTTTTTAATTCCCTCAGCGATCTTGTCCCCAGAGATTGGAGAGCCCAACCCAGAGTCCTCAGGCTCAGCTTCCTCAATGGAAGTTATGTTGGTGGGATTGAGGAGATCAACAAAGTACTCTGCCCACCGGTCCACAACGTCTCGAGTCAAGGTCAGCAGCACACCACCCCCACTGTAAACAGTGTTGGTGTTGCACTTCTTCCCCCTCATGAGATGCTGGATGGTGGACCAGAATCGCCTCGAAGCTGAGCGGAAGTCTTTCTCCATGGCCTCTCTGAACTTCTCCCACGCCCGAGTTTTTGCCTCAGCATCCACCCGAGCCGCATGTCGCTTCACCTGTTGGTACCCATCAGATGCTTCCGGAGTCCCACAGGCCAAAAAGGTCTGATAGGACTCCATCTTCAGCCTGATAGCATCCCTCACCGAAAGTGTCCACCAATGGGTTTGAGGTTTGCCGCCACGACAGGCACCACAGCTTCTTAATGACTTGCCAAAGGTGTCAGACTAAGATAAAGTCTTGTGGAGCATACTATAACATTGGCAGAACTGCAGGAGGCGCTGCTGAGGATGGAAAATAGGGTAGGTTTAGGGTTAGGGTTAAGTTGTCTTATAAATCCTGTTGGCTGTAGATCTGTTGGAAGTACTCAATAACATGGTGGCAAGGGGAATGTTACCCCTTAGCTGTCGTAGAGCTGTGCTCACTCTTACTCCTAACAAGGGTGATCTCTATGAAATAAGTCTTTTGTGTACTGACTGTAAGATCTTCTCAAAGGTTCTGGCATGCAGTTTAAAAAAAAGTTATACATGTTGATCAGTCTTATTGTATCCCTGGCAGATCACTAAGAGATAATATAATATTAACTCGAGATTATTTGGATGTTTCTAATTTACTGGGTTCAAACTTCGGCCTGATTTCTATTGACCAAGAAAAGGGATTTGATCGAGTTAAGTACAGATGTTTATGGATGAGTTTGAAAGCTTTCGGTTTCTCCTCTAGGTTCATTGTCATGAATAAAACTCTCTATTGTGACATTGGTCCTGCTCTTTGGAGGAAGCAGTCTCCCACTGAACCTGCTTTCCTGGATGCTGATGACAGCGTGCAGAGGGTGGCTTGATGTTGCTTGTCCATAAAAGTCCAGAGCTTCTGTAAACTTCTCTTCTCCGCCATTGCTGCCAGAGAGTCCAGGCTCGTACCGACCACTCAGCCCGTCTGATTTGTTTCTCAAGGCTGGAAAGGTCTGACTTAGAGATGCTTCCACCCCAACACACCACAGTGTATAACAAGACGCGAGTGACAACAGACTGGTAAAACAAACCCAGCAGCTTTCCACAAATGTTAAAGGATCTCAGCCTCCTCAGAAAGTACATTCTGGTTTGGGCCAACTGCTTGATGTTGCTTGTTCAGTCCGGCTTGTTGTCCAGCAGCAGGGCAAGATATTTATTGCTCCACATGACCTCCACACTCCTATCAGAACTGGTTGTGGACTGCCTTTGACCCTTCTGAAGTCAATGACCAGTTTCCTTTGCCTTGGATCTGTTTGGCTGCAGGTTGTTTCTATGGCACCAGACAATAAAGTCTCTTGCCAGGCTCCTGTACTCTTCTTCGTTTTCTTTGATACAGCCCATGATGGCAGTGTCATCAACATAATTCTGAATATGGCACAAATATATATATGTATATACATATGTATAAAAAAAAAAAATCCCTTCTCACCCACCGCGGGTGGTTCTTATCCTCTGAGCTCGGGTCCTCTACCAGAGGCCTGGGAGCTTGAGGGTCCTGCAGTATCTTGGCTGTGCCAAGGACTGCACATTTCTGGACTGAGATGTCTGATGTTGTTCCTGGGATCTGTTGTAGCCACTGCTCCAGTTTGGGGGTTACTGCCCCGAGGGCCCCGATGACCACAGGCACCACTGTGGTCTTCACCTTCCAGGCCCTCTCCAGTTCCTCCCTGAGGACCTGGTATTTCTCCAGTTTCTCGTGCTCCTTTTTCCTGATGTTGCAATCACTTGGTATTGCTACATCTACCACAACGGCTTTCCTCTGTTGTTTATCCACTACGACAATGTCTGGTTGGTTCGCCATTACCATTTTGTCTGTCTGGATCTGGAAGTCCCACAGGATCTTAGCTCTGGCGTTCTCTACCACCTTTGGGGGTGTTTCCCACTTTGATCTCGGGGTTTCCAGTCCATATTCTGCACAGATGTTTCTGTACACTATGCCTGCCACTTGGTTATGTCGCTCCATGTACGCTTTCCCTGCCAGTATCTTGCACCCTGCTGTTATGTGCTGGACTGTCTCAGGGGCCTCCTTGCACAACCTACACCTTGGGTCTTGTCTGGTGTGGTAGATCTGGGCCTTTATTGCTCTGGTGTTTAGGGCCTGTTCCTGGGCGGCCAGGATGAGGGCCTCTGTGCTGTCCTTGAGTCCAGCTTTTTCCAGCCATTGGTAGGATTTACTGATATCAGCCACTTGGGTTTATAGTGGGGGTTTTATATATATATATATATATATATATATATATATATATATATATATATATATATATATATATATATATATATATATATATATATATATACACAGACATTATTCTCACGCTACTGTTTTACTTTGATATTTACATCTTTCATGCATTCACAAAATATCTGAAAACATTGTTTTCCTGTTGATTTTTGTTTCTCATATGGAGGTTTTGTTCCAGTAAAAGACAGTAATCTAGAAGTGGTTTGAGAGAAAAAGCAGCTTTCCTGCAAATACTTCACCGATGCGCGATCATCTGAAGCAGCCTCACTGACACTCTGTTATTAAGTCTGTAAAACAACCATCAGGATGCATTTTGCTAGGCCTGAGTCACTCACAGGGCCTGACTCGCTTCATTGCTCTCTCTTGCATGACTGACCATTGCGTGAAAAACTCGGTGAGAGGAAGCTACAACATCCAGAGGCTTGATGTTTCTGTCATTATTAAACACAGCTCAGAGTGACTGATTAAACGTCTCAGTGAGGAGAGAGACAGCTGATGCAGAGGAGACCTTACAGGTTTAATTTTCTTTATTTTCTGGTTCAGTGGCTTAAAAAACAAACAAACACATTTTCAGATATAAATCGGTTGCTTTCCAACCCAGTGACACAGCGTTATTGGCAAGGGACACTACCAGGTGGGTTTGAAGATGCAATAAATAACAGCTAAAATCATCTGTGAATGGGACCAAGCTGAGATGAGTCCTTCAGAGGAGCGTAGTCACAGCTCAATGAACTGGCACATGGCAGTGGTGTAGATGTGTTTACACCATGTGCTCGGCTCAATGCTGTGGGAGGATGGGGGAGGAAAGCAGGGGCAAGCCATAGGGCCAATTTGGAAGAAACAGTAAGATATCCCCCGTTTATATTCACAATTACCGGTAGATAAAACTCTTATATAAAAGTGCGTGTGTGTTTGTGTATGTCGCTGAGTCACTGGGATGATGACTGAGAGAGCTCAAGCCCGGCACGTCTTTCTACTTCTTGGCCACGGCTCCTGAGCTCTCCACGTTTACAGGAATGGTGGTCTCAGAGTACTCCAGGGCTGGCTTGTTGATTGGAGCCTCCACAGTCAGGACGCCCTCTGGAGACAGGGAGGACGTCACCTTCTCGATGTTGGCTGTAGGGGGCAGTCTAGAGAGGCGCGAAAAGGACACGGTCAAGTTTTGGGGTCTCAAAAGTACCGAATCTTTTCACGTTTTGCCCCCTTTCATTCCAATCTTCAAGGTATTTTATTTTTGACAAATGAAAATCTTAGCGCCTCATCCCACTTTATTATGTTCCCGCTAAATAAAATGCAGAACCATTAAATACGCTCCGAGGTCAACAACATACAATATTATGCAAACAAATACTTTTGTCGGAAAACTAACTTCGCAGTACACTGAACTGTAATTGAAATGGGACACCAATAAAGGGCTAAAGATACTTCTGCACGGTACCTATTTCAGTCATTTATAATGAAATGCAGAGACCTTTGATACAAGAACAACAACAGTCAACACTTCACCATGGAATATATTAAAAGCAGTACTGCATTTCAGCCTGTAGGTGACAGCAGAGCTAAACTATAGATTGGCACAGGCAGGGCTTGTCTGCCAGGAGGCCTGAAATCTAATGAATCAGTTATAAACTCAAGCAGATCTAAAAGTAGACAGACTAAGCTTTGATTTGGTTGCTGGCTTATTGCTTTATATTTTAATTATGTCATTATTTTAGATTACAAAGTTAAAAAATAAAAAAAACGGTCAGTGTTGAATTAACCGATTCTTAATTAGTGATAGTTAAAAGTGACTTACGTGTATTTTCTGGTGAAGCTTCTTGACACAAAACCATGTTCGTCCTTTCTTTCTTCATGCTTCCCTGTGAAAACGACAGCGTTATTAGCATTTCCTTAGTGCAATTGTCTATTTTCACCATGCAATTAATGAGATTCAAATGGTAAATTGTTTAATTTTGCTTTCAGATGGCTCTCTTAGTATCGAATGAAATCTACAAAACATGGGTCTTCACAAGGAGGTCTGAAGACATGATTAAGGAAATCAGCTTAAGCTGTGTCTTCTGTTTCCAAACCATGAATTTATGAGATTAGTGCGACAGCTCTTTTAGTAATATATAACCTTTAACCTCAGGCATTTTCTGGAGTATTCAGGCCGAAGCTAATGGATAACCAATAATTCATTAGCAAATTCTATCTAAAAAAAAACAACTACTAGGGAATATTGTAGCACGAAAAAAAGGAATAGAAGGAGAAAAAAAACGACCCTGAAGGGTCGTCTGGTGGTCCATTACAGTGGAGAACATTTTGCTAAAACAGGAGCAGACAGAAAGCAGAGCAATATTTGCGTCAAGGCACAAGCTAATCACTAGCAAAATAGGCTAGTAAATGTGCATAAAAAAATGATATGTTGAAGCTATGAAACTCACCAGTGCAATCTACTGAGATTTTATAAGGCCAGAAATGAAAGTAACTTATTACAGCAGCTTTTGCCATGTTTTTAAATGTGTGCCAGCCATATTGGATTTTCAGGTCAACCCAGGTGAGAAACGTTTGACTTTCTTTTGGAAATTCACTTGGGACGAACTTCCTGTTTCATTTGTTGAATGTGAAATGTGTAAATGAAATGCAGAATCATTTTATCATTTTATTTCTGTCAAAACATATATTTACAAAATTAATACAAGGTCTGAGATGAACTGGTTTAGTCCTTTGCACTCTAAGGAATATTAAATATGACTATTTTTATCTCATCTTGTTCATGAAGGCCTTTGCTTTATGGTTATTATTCTGATCGTTATTAGAAGAAGAAGAAGTGGTTTTGGCGTTGCATGTCTGTCTGTGCTGCTTAAACGCTGCCCCTCTATCATATCTTCTCAATAGGACCAAACGGCTTGATGTAAACACACAACTTCAGCTCAGCTTCTTTAGCCTTTAGTTGTGAACAGGCCTACAGCAGCTGAGGAGATGATACGTTAGCGTGTGGAAAAACATTTCTAATTAAGCTGATGATGTGAACCTTTAGACATGAAGTGTCAAATTCCCCTCCCATTGAATCACACGCTTTGTTTATCTCTGTTTTTCTGACCAGGTCCAGTGTCTTCACACCAGCGAGGCTGGCAGTGAGGCAGCGGGACGGGATCCAGCTGCCCTTTTAAAGTAGCAGATAGCCGCTGTGACTCACAATTACGTCGCTTTGCTGTGAGGACGGTCCTTTTGGTAACGCCACACAGGCGGCGCAGGGTGCAAGGCTTCGGAGATCCAGGTTATTACGGGATCTTACATCAGCTTTCAGTTTGCTTTAGTGTTTTAGGATGATGGAGGGGGAGTTAAAATAGCTTTTTCCATAGCTGACCTGCTTAACTGTCTCTCACAAACTGCATATTGTCTATCTATGGGCTTCTGTTCCTCAGGTCGTGGGGGAGGGGCAGAATACATCTTGAGACGATATCCTGAGGTGAAATCATGACAGGATTGGTTAAATATTACAATTTTGCTCTGCATGTCTGTTAGAGGTTGCAAAAGTTTCCTCCCACAAGTTGAACTGTGTGTTGTGACGTATTTGGAAGGAAATCGGCCAAAACTACCCCTCCCTTCCACTGGGGTGGGGTGTCTTGAGATAATATCCTGAGTTCTCCTTATCCTGCAACTGGAGTCTTATCCCAAGTCTTAACCCTCCTCTGTCTTCGGGTCATTTTGACCCGAAGACAAGAGGAGGTTGTTCTTATTTTTTTCGTCAAGTTCACATTTGAATTGCTGCAGCAGAAAATTCCATCTGAGTTGTGAACACTGTAGGTCTGATTCAGGACTGTTAGATTTCAAGTTTCTGTATGCAGTTGCAATTAAAAAATGTTTTATAAGGGCTTGTCCTCGGGTCATGTCAACCCGAGGGCAACAGGAGGGGGGGGAAATTTGAAAAGATATCAGTTTTACGGAGATCAGTGATGCCATTCCATACTGTTTGCCTGTCCAGCTGTGATTCCTTAGTCTTCCGGTCAGTCTGACCTGAGGCCTGGGTTTGGTTATTTTTATTTCTTTTGTAAAGTTCACATTTGGATTGCTTGAGCCTAAACTTCCCCCTGAGTTGTGCACACCATAGTTCTGATGCAGGACTGTTAGATTAAAGTTTCTGTATGCAGCTGCAATTGAAAAACATATTTTTTAAGGGCTTGTCCTCGGTCGACATAAGCCGAGGACAACAGGAGGGTTAAGGGAAAGTATTGTCCTCCTGCAGTTTAACTTCTTGTAATTCTTGCTTTTCCAACTCCTCACATCTCTCTCTGTGAAGCAAACTTTTAAAACAAGCATGCTGAAAAGGAAGGAAGGAAAAGCGCTCACCAGAAATTTCCAAAACGCCATCCTTGGTCTTCACCACCAGCTCCTCAGGTGAGAAATGGGGGACGTCCAGGGAGATCTTCCAGTTGTCCTGCGTCTGCTTGATCTCGGACATCCCGCTGCTCATCTGCCGGGACAGGGCTCTGGCCTGGTGGGCCATCATGTGTCCCGGGTGGTACATCATAGGGCTCTGGGGTATCATAATATCTGGGGTCATGAGCGATGGCCTCATGTACCCGGGCCAGTGGGTGGTGGGGAACCCAGAGAAGTCCTCGAAGACGGGCGGGAGGCCGAACGCCTGGTCGAAGATGCGGCTGGTTTGGTGCAGGTCCCGGAACGGGTCCCAGCTCTGGACGCGCTGCAAGGTGAAGGGAATGCGTCTCTCGGCCATGCTGGCTGCGGTCAGTCAGAGGAGGTGTGTCTGCAGAAGAAAAGCTCCAAACATGCTCCCTGCCTCTCAGCACAGCACCTTTATACGCTTTGAGACTCCAGCCCCCCGCCGTCAAAACATCCCACCCCCTCCAGCCCCACCGGCACGCCTCCCCCAAGAGGTCTTGGAAAGTGCTGGAACCTCTATTTGTGGCAGACGCAGCATGTAAATAGAATCCAACAGGAGGGCGGTGCGTAGCGTCAGCTGCTCTGTGGAAATCCTGTGAGGAAGCCCCTCCCCTCTCTGTGCTTCTGAAAGAAACTAGAAAACGCTGGAGGGACGCGGGATTGTTCTGGGAGGAACGAGATAAGTTCGCATTTTGGACTGAGGGAGAGAATTCACCTGCATCAACTGTGAATAAATAACAACAATGAGGCCTTTTTAAACCTAAGAATGTAAAAAATATCAATGGAAAGGAAAAGGAGGGATGCATTGAATTCACTTCCAGTGCATTGCTCTGCAGACTCAATGCATTTTATTCAAAGTTTATGTTATAAACCAATTCAAATTAGTGCATCCCTGAATTTTCTTTTTATCTGTAAAATATTTTCAAACAGCTTTATGCTGGGATATGTTTTTCATATCTACTTGAGAAGTAGCTCCAGATTCGCTCTCTAGCTGCCGTATGAATCCCGCCAATGAGCAAGAGACGATCAGCACAGCGTTACGTCTTGAGAAGGGAAAACGCATAACGCGAGAGCTTGATTAATTCCTCATTTGTTTATTACCATGTAGCTTAGTTTGTACAATACAAAGAATGATCTGAACAAAAGGGGCAATGATATACTCGACACACCGGTTGGGTTAGGTCTGCTTACACTAAGAGTTGTACGTTTGAGTGGAAAAAGACTCCGTGAATGGAAAGGAAGACTTAAGTGATTGTATCACCGGTTTACTTGCTGTCCCACAGACGATGCTGTGATTGTTTTTGTCGTGGTACATCTTCAGTTGGCGGACGTAACTAGCTGACCTTCGGTACGGCGTAAATACGATGTGGAGTTTTCTGTCGGGGACAAAAAGACGTTGTGAAAACCACATAGGAAGATTGAGCTTTTTTTTTTCTCTCAGGTGAGGCAAAAAAACAGGAAAGACGGGGCCAGAGTCTGAACAGGCCTGTTGTACAATAATTCAATCATTTACTTTACTTCTGGTCAGTCACTTGTATGTAAACCGAAACCATCTCCTTTGATCATATCCTGATGCATGATCTGTCTGCATCGGTGACAAAATGTAGAATAAATTAAACATCAAATAAATAAATAATCCAATAAATAAACATATAAATAGGATAAACTCGAGATGAAAACACACGTATGCCGGGACATAATTTTGCAGTTTTCCTGCTGATACTTGCTGATCTTTGAAGACGAGGTTTCAACACACACACACACACACACCTACACACGCACGCTCCCACACACACAGATTAGTAGAAAGAACATGGTTACGGGAGGAGAGTGAAAGTACGTAATACACGGCACCCGCCCCCCCTCCCTTCACGCACTCAATGGCACCCTTCTCAGTTTGTAAATCCTCTTCCAGGAGAATCTTTGTAACATGCTAAACACGCCTGCTTAAGCTAAATGGAATATACAGTGCATAGTTTACAAAGCCAGAACGTATCAGAGTTTAAATCTATACAGGCAATATCGATACAATAAAAGTTATAATCATAAAAAAGCTGGGTTTTTTTGTTGTCTTTTTTTTCTTTGTTCCCTCCATCTGTCCAGTTCTCCTTTGTTCTAACTTTTGTTGATCTCTGCTATTGGATAAGAAGACGGGTTTGAAGGGATGAGCACAGGATGGCAGGGAAAACAAACATCTGGAAGGTTTCCTTTTGGTGGGCTTTGTTTTCTATTTAGCTCCTGTTTGTTTTATTTTTTAGAATACATATATGTTTCTCTACTTTCACGGAGCATGTGTTTGTTTACCAACTCCCTTCTGGTGGTGGAGGATGAGACGGAAAAGTGCTAGCTGATGGTGCGATTTGTTCCTTGGGCTCAGTCAATTGATGAGTTTTTGTTTCTTGTTTTGCCTGTGCGATGCATGATCAGAGACGGTTCGATCCAAACGAATGTGCCGTAATAAAATACAGAGCGTCTTTGTTCAGGCTCTTTTCTGGAGACGGTGTTGTCCCTGATGGAGGAGCTTGGACTCCGGAAGGGAAGACTCGCAACATCCTCCACCTTGTCGGCGTTCAGAAGCCCGGGCTGTCGTAGCTGCTGTGGCTGTAGTAGCTGTGGTGGCTGCGGGAGCGGCTCCTGCTCCGGCTCCAGCTCCGGCTGCGGCTTTTGCTGCGACTCCGGCTCCAGTTCCGGCTGCGGCTGCGGCTCCTGCTGTGGCTCTGGCTTCTGGTGCGGCTGTAGCTGCTGTAGCTGCTGTAGCTGCGGCTGCGGCTGGACCGGGACGGGCTGCTGTCGTAGCTCGACGACGACGGACTGGGCCGGTAGTACGGGATCGGCCGCTTCCGAGCGCTGAGGGGGCGGGGCAGGGACAAAGACGTCGGAGAGAGACAGCAGTGTGACAAGTTAGGATGAGGGAGGTGTTAAGACATTAAGGTGATCAGGCTGTTATCTGCAACGTGATGCTTTAGAGACAAGACCAGCAAGTCAGAGTTAGGTCCCAGAAACAGTAAACGAGTGCAATTTCTAAAAGAGATGAGCTTTGTGGGTTATAAAAAGCTGATCATCCACACACTCAGCAGCAGGAAAATGCATTTTGTTAGTTGAAGCTTGAATAGATCGAATTGTTAATAGCAACCGTGGAATTGCTTCCTGTAAGGTAATCGGCTGTTAGCGCCACCAAAAGAACCGCCTTTCTCTCAGTGGAGGTCGTCACCCACACAAATCAACACCGGGGGTCGGAGAAATGCTACCAAGGAGACGCACAACATGTCTGCCCCTCCTTCTCATTCCAGCAGAACCGTGGAGTTTTCAACATTTTAGTCACTGGTGTGGTATTCGCTCAAACATCGGACTCAAATGACCTGATCGCGAACCGGAAATGCTGGCAACACTTTTCAGTGTGGAAGTTCTTACTGAAGGTGGACGACTTAGAGCCATCTGTTTTTAAATATCAGGTGTTTAAGATGTTTTTAGAGTTGTAATTAGGTTGCCGATAGGCTGTTATGTTCAAACAAGGATGAACATAAATTTGCTGTTTTTTTTTTTTGTTTGTTTGTTTTATTCCAGTTTCGAATTTGTTTTGACAGAAAATGCTGACAGCGTTTACATTTCAGGTAAAGATCTGTTTTATCTGGGAAGTTCAGATAATTCCAATTAGTTACGCTAATTGCGCCAACAGATACTACAGCAGCTTATAATGTCAGTTTAGTCTTTTTTTTTTTTTATAAAATAAAATCTGTTCAACTCCACAGGTGTGTAATGTGATGTCAGGCGTTTTCAATAAAATATTTGACTGATTATTGTACTGTCAATTATAACTAAAATACTTACATTTTCAATCAAAACCAGGCTGTTTTTTTTTTGTTTGTTGTTTTTATATGTTTATTATATTGTAAATTTAACTCCTCACAATATTCCAGAAGATTTAAAATGTTTAATTGTGCACAAAATCTTTGGTTGGTGGATATCCGGAATAAACACGTTGAACCTTTGCAGTTTATTTTCTGTCAGAATATTGTAACAAACAGCTAACAGAATAAAGTCAGAAATATTTTCAACTGTTTTTAATTGCCTGCCATTTTATATGAACTCCTGAGTTTGACAACATTTACACATTTATGGGAAAAAGTCCAGGCAGTTCTGTGGCTTGAAGGAGTTTATGTCGGGTCAGAAGTTTTTTTTTTAGTTTTTTTTAGAGAAATCACAAAATGAATGTTCAGCGGAACCTTCATCTTCTGCATCTGATGTTCTGCCAATGACCGAGTAAATGGACCTTGGCAGCATTTCGGTGTTTGCTTCCCTGCGCTGCAGCGTTAGTGCGTGATGTCAGTGGGGTGTAGCTTTAAGAACTGAACGGCGAGCTTGAGAGGTGTGATGGAGAAAGAGAGAAAGGACAAAGGAAAAGACAAGACGAGTCCAGGTTTACTCAGGGGAGCTCTGACGGTTTGATGTTCGGCTGAGTTCAGGGGTCAGACTAGCAGGGCTCTGCTGCACGGCAGCTGTTACCAGGGTAACAAGCCTGCAGCACGTGGATTCAGCAGCATCCCGTTGTCTCCAAGCGAGGACCTTCAGGACTGAAGCAAACACGACAAGGTACACGCATTTCACTCATCGGGTCCGTCAACACTTCACACGAACAGGGAGAGAAACGGCAAAGTGGATTTAACAGGAGTGGGGGAATCTTCCTTTCCTCCTGCTCAAGTAACCGATTACAAGAAACCATACAACAAGTAGGACTGATGAGGATGAAAAACTAATCATTTAACGTGAAGAACAAACCAAACATATGTGGCAGATAAAAATGATGCCTAACATGTTGTTTTCTCAGTGAAGATACTTCGAATATTCACGGCAAATCTCTGAAAAAAAAAACACAGAGAAATCAAATCGAACCCAGAGCGCAACATTGATCCATAAATTATGTGTAATAAATTGTAACCGCATGAAAAAAAAAATAGTACCAATGAAGAAAAGGCATAGGAAACCAAGAAAGCAGCTGAAATCTGTCGGTATTTAGTAACCAATCCTGCTGCTGTGTGCAATTCAACATTATCCGCTTTAAATTTAACTGGTGACTGTGAAATGTTTTCTCATTACCGAAGTATTACACAGAGTGGTGTGGTTGGTAAGGCAAAAGGTCTATTTTCTAATTGAGTTCATTTATATTTATATAGCGCTAATTCACAACAAAGGAAGTCTCAAGGCACTTTACAAAAACCAACCATTTCAATTCAATTATATTTGCATTTCGATTGATCAAACAGTACAGTAAGATAAATTAGGGTTTCAGAGATGCTACAAAGGAAACCCATCAGATCGAATTCACTCCTCCTGGACAAACACGCATAGTTTACAGTTTTTACTTTCTATTTGTATAAATAGGCAAGGTGTCTGATCCATACTGTCCATATAACTGAAATATTATGTTAAAAAGTCCAAGTTTCCTCCTTCTAATGCCTTTTTGTATGGCATCTCTTGAAGCTGCTGAACACGAGACATTTTCACACATGAGCAGGGCATTTTATGTAAAGGCTGTGATGTTCTACGATAGAAACCAGGATGTTTATTCTGGCGATAAAGAGGCGTTACCTGGTGATCCTCCGAGCCTCCATGAAGCTGGGGGAGTCCCTTCTTCTCTTCCTGATGGGCGAGTAGCTGCGTGAGCGGCGCCGAGCTCGGCTGTCGGTGTCCGAGCGGTTGGCGCTGTCCTTCTCTCTGCGTGACAGACAGTCGGCCGTCAGAGCGGCAGCAGCAAAGCGAATCTAGGTGGCGAGACCTTCGTCCCGCTGGGCCTCACCTGGAGACGTTCTGTCTGCTGTGCGGGGACTTGACCTTGCCGGTGCCCTTGTCTCTGGAGGCCGAGCGCGAGGACGAGCGGCCGCTGCTCCAGGAGCTGCTGCGCTGCCGGAGGTTGGCTTTGCTCCGAGACTTGTCGTTCTTCCTACCTGACACGTGTGAGTGGCGTCCCGGAGACGCCGACGGGCTCTTGTGATGCGCCTGGCCTCGATTAGAGCGGCTGTGACGCTTGGAGGAGTGGCCACCTTTTGCCCTGGGGGAAAAATGCAGCAATTTAATTGATTCATTTGTTTTGTTTATTAATGTAAGTACGTCTTCTGTTGTTTTCTGTCTGAAAAATCAATAAACCAAATAAAACACACAATCGACACTTTTTAGCCACAATGGAATCAGCAGATCAATCCAAAAATGTAAATTGACAGAGCAAAAAAAGAAACGAATAAGAAAAAATATACATATTTAATATTGTCTCCATGTTTTTTCTCCTTTATGTGTACATTGTTTTATTGTAAGAAGCAATATATATACGTCATTTTAAAATCAAGAGGAGCAGGAAGGGATGAAAAGTCATAACTTTGTTGACCTCTTTCCAGAATGCCACAAATCTGAGCAATTTGGCGAGAAGAGCTTGGAAAAGTCCAGCACCGGCTTACTTTCGCTGATGACGGGACGTCCTCCCTTTGTGAACGTGGTTGTGCTGGGAGTGGGCCGAGTCGCTGCTGTGATCGGGGGAGTGGGAGCTCCTTCTCTGGCCTCGCTGGCCGCTTCTACTCCCTGACGTCTGAGTTAAGGAGCTCCCGACAGCTGCGATCTTGCCATCCACACTCCCAGTCTCTTCGGCTTGGCTCCTGCTGGGGGCGCTGTGGAGCTTTTGCTCTTTTAGTAAAGAGGACTGGATGCCTGCAGAGCTTGCATTCAGCAGACGCAGCTTCTGCAGAGAAATTACGACCAACAAAGGAAAAGAACAAAAAGAAAAGAAATAGGACAAAAATAGCATCAGAATGTTTTCAGGCTGGTGATAAAGAGCTACGGTTTACTTGCCAAAAGAAGATAAACATCTAAAAGAAAAAAAAGATCTAGGTTTTCTCCATATGGCTTATAGATAGTCCTCTATGGTGCAGCGCATGCAATACTTGACATGCAAAACCATAATGAGTTGAGAGAAATAAAAATAAGAATCGCAAAAAACAAACAAAAGAACTAGGAAGAGAGAGGGAATAAAGAAAAAGTGAACCAAATAAGTTTTAGAGCAGAGGCAGAAAGAACAGAGCTACAGATTCTGGAGAATAGAAAGAGGACTTCTTCAGTATTTTTTATTTTTTTTTAGTAATGGCTAAAAATAATAGAAATGAAACAAAACAGGAAGAGAAGACAACTTGACGAAACATCACAGAAATGGAAGGAACAAAATAAAGATCACAATTATTGAATCAGTTGAATCAGAAAACAAACTGACTGTTACTCAATTTTCTCTGTGTGTTTCCTGAGAACATTTGCTGAGATGTGAACAGCGACCCATTTTCTTTTTTTTTCTTTTTTTTTTTTTTCAATGGTTACTCTTGTTTAACTCCCTTCTGTTTAACATCCACTTACCAATAAAGTGGTATTCCCTCCTTTAGTAGGTAAGGTATGAAGAAAAGGGAAAAGTGGGGCAACATAAGTGCATCATTAGATTCACAAAATGCAAGAGAAAAAGACACAAAACCTTTCCCTGCCAGTGACTCATGAGACAATGCATGGAAATCAAGAGAAAAGAACTGAAAAGCAAAGAGGAGAACCCACAATGTGCAGGGAGTCCCTCACACAGAGCGTAAATGCTCCGGACCCGGGCGCTTTCCTAAAAAAAAAACAAAGAAATCACGCAGCAGCTGCCTGGTTCAAAGGTGAAATAAGTCTTCCTCACTGTCTACAGAGGACCTGAACTGTTTGGACGTTACCGACTTCAGCGTCTGGGCTCATGGAGCCCCTTAAATCCAGGACATTAACTCTTACGAAAACAGCCTCGTTTATTTTCCAGAGAGCTGCTCCAACAGGAACATTTCATCCTCACTGACGTCGTCCAAGATCGCTGGAGCTGGCAAACCTCCATTGTACTGATATAACCTTTTTATTGAGCTGAAGTGAAAAGCAATTCTTAAAAAAGAAAAAAAAAATGCAGTTACAATAATAGACCACCGTTTACAAGGGTAAGGCTGATTTTATCACATAAAGCTCTGCAAAAGTATCCAAAGTCATTTCCACATTGTGACACGTCAGAAACATAAACAGTTTATATTTGGCTTTTATGCACATAAAATGATTTTAGTCGGCTGATCGGCTCAACGTCAACATGTTTATGGTGTTTCTTACATGACTTATAGTAAATTGTGGGTCTATTTCTCTCCTTGCCCTGTTTTTGAAGATGAGCATGTCTTAGCAAGCTTGCTATGTAGTTCGGCATATTTCTTTAAAATGTTTCAAATGTGGAAACAAGCATAACAGTTGGTCTGCTCGGCCCTCAGGTCGTGTGTTTTTTCACGTATTCCTCTTACATTTTAGGATGTTTTCACAATGGCTGCCGTGTTTTTGTTTTGTTTTAACCTTTCAAATTAATTATTGGATAAAGATGTTACGTATTTTCACAACTTGGATGAGCTGTGCATAACACTATACGTTTTTGACTTTGGCCATCATATTCATGTAACTTTAAATTAATAACATGCAACATTTCACAGGATGAGCAACAGTCATCTTCATGGTTAGCATTAGCTTCTAATCGTTTTTTTATATGTTGAGCAGATTAGCTATGGCAGAGCTATGTTTAATTTTCGGTTAGGATACCACTTGTAACCCCAAGTGGTATCAACTACCTATTTTAGTGCAAATATATAATATATTTATTTTCTATGGCTCAAAATGTGCAAAAAAGTTTGATTTGACACCAAACACGTTCATCTAATTCAGCACAACCAAGGTGTCCATCTTGGAAAATTGTCTAGCAGACAAAATAATTATTTTTTTTTATGGCTCCAGTTATGCATAATTTGACACTGAAAGTATTTATCTGTGATAACTCTGCCGACCATTTTGAATCTTTCAGTGTGTAATTGTTTGCCTTGCTTGCTTTTCCTACTACTTTACAGTCACACATTGTTCTTTGTCAGACCCAAACATTCATATGATATAATACACTGAAGTTTGTTGCTGTAATATGACAAAATGTGGAAAGGCTTAATATATATATAAATATATATATTTTTAAGTGAACAAATCCATTGAAAGGACCAAAACGAAAAAGTAATTCATGATGTTACAAAAGATGGATACCGATCGTGAAAGTGACATTCTGTATTTAGGTACAGATTTTTTCCCTTATTCAATATTATTTTACAAGTAAAACATTAATGTTCATATCATTTACTTAATAACCAGACTGAAAGCAACTTTCATTCATTTTCAGATAAAAGTTGAACAAAAACAAATAACTCCTCTTTAAGTAGCCGGCGTCCTGAAAAGGCCTGTTTTGAACAGGAAGGTTTCGTTCAGGGACAGTATTTGTGGTCCTACAAGGTCACAGCCAGTAGATTCTCTTTTTTTATTTTAATTTTGATCATTGTCGCAGTAGTACCACAAAATATCGCGATAAAATTCTACCTCATACCCATGTGAAGATTGATCCCAAACAATATTGTGAGTTTTTAAAAGCTTTTTCTTTGTTAAGCAACAAAAATAATACACAATGGGAAGAAATATTTTACCAACAAAGACTATTATGGCTTTTAAATAAAAAAAAGAAAGAAAAGTGGAGCTTTTTTAAGGGCCAAATGAATCCCAGGCTCCATAGGGACCAACTAATCAACACAAACAGTAGCTTTGGTCTTTTCAAAGGATTTGTTCGTAGGAGGAAACAACACGGCGGTGTCGACATTATCCTTTAAACAGTGTCTCGTATTGTAAGCTTTCAGCGACAATAAGGCCTAGATTAGACATTCGCCAGGGCGCTGAGGAACTACAACTCTTAATGCACTCTGCTAGAAAACAAAAGACAAAAAGAGAGCAAAACCTCCAAAATGTGTTTCAGAAAAAGCAAATTTGGCAGGATCTTCAGCATGCATTATCAACGGGCTGAACAGCTCGGTCAAACCAAAGATAGGACAAAAAGCACCGACTGGTTGCTGCAGAAAGAGAAGCCGTTCTCCACGGGAGAGAAGACAACTAAGCGGCGTAGTCAGAAAATATACAACCACTGGTGATTGTGATGGCGGTCAGAAACTGTCGGAAATAAAATAAATAAAAATATGGAAAAACTCAAAAGACGAATGGACTAAATGACTAACAGAGAAATGCCGGACAAACAATTTTTATTTCATTTTTTTAACCAAAATAAGTAAAGTAATGGGACCTGGAAGATAAGAGCGGGATAGTGGACTTCTGAATGAGGTTAAGGAGTAAAGAGAAAAACCAGAGCTCTATGTAATCCAATCTCTCACGAGTCAAATCATAATTGATGAAGTCAGACTGATTTAGTTAAAGATCATTGGTCAACAACAGAAAGAGAGGAAGAGAAAGAGAGAGAAACATTGACGTCACTCAGGCTAGGGTGCTTGTCACATTCTCATCTGCATAAAGATCACGTGCGTAGGCAAAGCGTTACCTACCTTCCATTTCAACCAGTGACACGTATGCAATATCAACAAAAAAAGGAAAGAAAGAAAAAAGGAAAAAAAAAAAGGAGAAAGGAATGTTCTCCGCAGCGAAATGGGAAAAAGACAATGACCTCTTTTAGTATCATGGCTACATATTTGAGTCCAGAGATTGAGGAGGAATAAACAAAACAAAAAAAAGTCAAAAGAAAATAGAGGAAAAGATAAAAAATTAAAAGACGAAGAATCCAGATGGAATTCAAAAGCCAACTAAAACCAGAAACAATGAATGAAACTAGAGACTACATGATTTGCTGTCTTTTTCGCTTGTACAAATGCAGCCATATTTGTATCAAAACAGGGGAGGGAGGATAGAGGGACAGAGTTAATTAGATTAGTGGAGCGAGGGAAGAGGAGGAGGAGGAGGAATAAAAGGAGGAGGAGGGCATGCAGAGCTGGCTGATGTGAAAGAGATGTGGGAAGAAAAATAACAAGAGTGAGACGTGAGTCACACTGGGCGAAGATGAACAGGTAGCAGAGGAGGAGGAGAGGAGGAGGAGGAAGTCACTGCTAAGATGGACAAACTAAAAAGAGTCAGCACATTTCAAAGGGACCCCAGTCACATTTTGGCCCCGGAGGCTTCTCCAGCAGCAGTGAACCATGCGCTTCACTCTGGACTTTTAGATGCTGGCTGGCCCAGCTCTATTACAAAACCCCTTTTTTCATTTAATATGTTTAAAACTATAAGCAGAACTGCAGCAACAAAGAGCAATCTGCCCTCCAAGGCTTACCCCTCAAATGGCTAGGGTCCCTTTTAACGTCATCACTCGTGTTAATAAGGCTGTTAGATGTCAACGTTATTTGAGGCTGTGTTCATTTATTTATTTATTGGATACTCCTTCACAATGAATGAAAACAAAAGTGGCTCCTATTCAGACCCGTTGGTCCACCGTGCAGGAGGCAGACCGCCGTGGGGAAACTGGGAGAAGCAGCAGCAAACGGGTTGTTGGTCCCTTCAAAAACCAAAAGTGCTGTCTTTTGAAAACACTGTGTCATAAAGTACTTTTTAGAAAAGTATGAATTACTTGTGAATCTCTGCTGCTCCGACTAAACATGAACCCTCTAGCGCCCTCCTGTGGCTGGGAAAGTGTCACACATCCAGCTTCCGTAAGAGGACAACGTGAGGCTCACATTTCCTCTACCAAGCTAAAAAGATGATTTAAAAAAAAAAACAATCTGCTTGGATGTTTCCTGTAATGTCACACTGGTTCGGTCGTCCTTAATATTATATTTCATCAAATTATGGGCTGCATGTCTGCCTGAACTGTCAGCTCTAGAGTTTTAAATAAAACAAAAAGAATCCATTTCACCGATTATTCATTTTATTTCCACTTTGCAAGCATTTAAAAAACGTTACAACAATAAATCTTTTGATCTGTGTTTCTACCCAGCCATCTTTCGACCTTCCTGTGGCGCCTGTATGTGACCAGCTTTGCACACACAGACTCCAGCATGGACTTGTGCCGGTGTTAGAACATCTGTGGTCAAACCACAAATCCTCAGCTGTGTTTCGGTCTGGACTCGCAATACAAGGCAATCTATCGATCTTACTTTTGCAAGCGCCTTGTGTTGGTTTTTATTTTATTTTTAGTCCTCCAACTGTATTTATTCATCAAAAATGGCAAGGTTTTGTTTTCAAAACACTATTTAAAATGTGACTCCATTTAGATGTGCTGAAGGTAAAAATGGCTCTTAGTACTGCAAAGGTTGAGATTTTCTGTTATTCGACCAAATTCTAATAAAATGCATTAGACGTTTGTGGTTGTAATGTGACAAAATATGAGAAATCTTCAAGTGTATTTCTTATTTTTTCCTGTACCAGCAAAATCTCTGATTTGAACATGCTTTAGGTTCCTCATAAAGGGAAGCTTTAAGAAGGAGGAGAGACTAATTAGCGGTTTTATTTGTTAGCTGCTACTTCAAGTTCTCCTGGGAGTTTTCTGCCTCCTCCATGGTGGAGAGACGGTTCCAAAGGGACCTACTGCAGGAACACAAACTGTGCTGATGGAGAACCAAAGAATCACACAGCTTCATAAATAAAAAAAATAAATAAATAAAACATCGGTTAGATCAAGAATCTGTCGTTTTGGTGAGACGCTGTGGCTTTTTAAAACTCTTCTAACTCTCGGTGGCGTTGCATTGTGGCAGCGTCACATTATCTATTAAAAAACGCTGGCAGAAAAATTATGACCAAATCACATGCTCCTCTTTTACTCCATCCCCACTTCTTTAGAGGTTTTTCAGTCTTCTTGCACGCATGAATTAGAAAGCAACCGGCTCCTGCCGCCTTTTGGAGACGTGCACACTGAAATGGTGCAGCAGTAAGGAGGAGCATGTGTTTGACGCCTGGTGGAGTTGTTGGATGCCTGGAAGAGAAGGGGAACTATCTCCTTTAGAAGAAAGACAACTGCATTGACAAGAAGACACTATGACACATACCCAGTTAACCTACTTGATCCAGTTCCAAAGCATATGAGCGCTTTTTACATGGACAAGACAGAGAGATTTGGGCATTTATTCACGGGCAAATATTATGTGAACCAATAAGGGCGGAAGAAAACATAAACACAGCAATGAAAGAAATAAGCAGGGAGAGGAAAAGGGGGGGAAACAGGGATCAGATGAGATCTTTTCGACACATGCAAGCTGGAGTAGAAAAACGGGGATTTCAGTTCTCAGGAGGAAGTGTTTACAGTGTGCGCAGCCAAGTTTAGAGACATATTCATCAAAGAAATGGCATTTCACAATCAGCTGCTGTGAGATACCCCTGTGACTGAGGCCTTTTAAATTCATTCCAACGTCTCCTGGGAGGCTGCTGCAGTATTAATAATCCCTTTATAGGAGGGAGGTCGTTTTCAGAAATCAACACAGGAGTTTAGAGCTCATTGGAGGAAACGAGGGCTGGTTGTCTGATTCGTGACTCTTTAAGCTTTTGGAGCATATATGTTTGATTATAAAGAATTAAAAAAAATAGTACAAAGCACCCATAAACACAAGTTCGTTTTGTACAAGCTTTGCATTTACTGCGTCATATTTGAATGGAGAAGAAATAACGGCAATGCAAAATGTATTTTCCCACCTGCAGATTTCTGCCGTTTCATCATCAAACAAACAAGGTTTGGTATCAAAAATAAAACATAAACTCAGTTACAAAGTAACCACGTCTTAACATTAAAAATAACAGAGCAACTATTTATTTATTTTTTTCTCCAAAGAGTTTTTGCAGCGGCTCGTATTTTTGACAGTAGGCAGACAGGAAAGAGGGCAAAGACATGCGGCAAAGGTCGCCGGGACCAGGAGTCGAACCCGCGACGTGCTAATAACCCCCTGAGCAACTATTGCAAACATTCACCATGATGCTTCAGCAAAGAGAGCGCCACATCGTCTCTGTCACATCAACCTTTTTTTTGCACACTCTCCTTACTTTTTGAGATCTGAGTGTTTTATTTAGCTTTTATCTGGGCTTGTGTCCCACAGCAGAACAATGCCCCTCATTGACGTGTTTGCTGTTCCCCATAGTAAAAACTTTATCATTTACATGGCAACCAATGTAAGATAAAACAGATATTAAACAGTCACTCGTGGTTAGCTATGCATGTAAAATGTGATATCTGGAGTTACAGCTGGTTGCCTTTCATTAACTCAGCTACACATAGTGCTGAACATCCTCTGATGTTGAACTTTAAG
Source organism: Poeciliopsis prolifica (assembly GCF_027474105.1). Taxonomy (NCBI): domain Eukaryota; kingdom Metazoa; phylum Chordata; class Actinopteri; order Cyprinodontiformes; family Poeciliidae; genus Poeciliopsis; species Poeciliopsis prolifica. Next base: position 8,296,170 of record NW_026562394.1, read on the forward strand.
TGTTTAAATGATGGGAAACACAAAGGCATCCGCTTGTTTTGCTAATTGTAGTTAATTAGATCACTGGTTTGTTGCCTGTGATGTTTTAGCCAGATACCAATTCCTACCCCTAAAAATAATAAAATGAATCATTACTTTTATAAGATCAGACTGTATTTAAAAAAAACCATTCTCTATAACCAATAGCCTGACATCTATGGAAAACAGAAGGAAGACCTAAATGAATAGTTTTACTTTTAATGCGTATTAATCACTTTTATCCCAGTCCACAGCTGAAACAATTCATTTACGAGAGGAAAAAAAACTGATGTAAATAAAAACACAAACCATAAAAACAATAAATAGTAAAAATTATTCACTGCATTTTCTGTCCTTTTCGGAAACAGCGTCACATTTTCAGCCATTAAAATATGACACAGCAAATGTTTGACTTGTTTATTTTCCTCCAACATTTTTAAGACAGCAGCTGCTTAATTTACAGATTATGAGTCACCTGTTTATTTAGTACAACTTGTGCATGTTTAAATTTACCATCCAGGGTGTCGTACGCTAGGGGACTGACGAAAAGCACAGGAATCTTCCATCTCTTAGCTCCCTTACTGTGTCACTGGCAGAACACCGACATAGAAACAAACACACACACACAAAAAAAGAAACAACCCAAAAACTACCAAAGAGACAAAAATAAAAAAATAAATAAAAAAACAACATGATGGCAGAGAAGTGAAAGAAACAGAGCCTGAAATAAAGCAGCAGGAGCAGCAAGTTTCACACATAGGGCCTTTGACATGTCAAAAATATTTGAGTTAATAATCTTCAGACCTTGTTTACATCCCAGAGACACCTGAGAAAAGTTCACAACCAAATCTTCCTAATCCTTGCGTCTAGCTGACGAGAGCTGATGTAAACCAACACGGGAGAGCAAGTTAAGAGCTTTGCAGAGACTGTGGCAGAGACCACTGAAGGTGTGGTGGGTGGAGGGTGAGTTGTGGGAGGGGTGGGGTCAAAGTAGAGAAGAGTACATACATCATTCCCTTTCTCGCCCTCGGCGTGTGTGAATCTGGCCGCCTTGCCATTGCGGCTCCGTCGGGTGTGGTCCCCGTTGTGCCACTTGGCGGGATTGTTCGGAGCCAGAGGCGGAGATGCGGCCGACGCCTTCTGTCCGTCTGTCTTGTGCTTGGAGTTCAGTCTGGAAGAGACACAAAAACGCAGACTGGTTTACGAACCGTGAAAACAAAAAATGAACTTTTTCACCACAGGACAATTATAAATAAATTAAAGCATATAAAATATTCGGATGGGGTAAGTCTAGTAGACCCGTTTCGATTAGGGACCAAACTTGCAATATTTGTTACATTTTCAGTTCACTTTCTCTCTGCGTTACGTCAAACAATCCGAACCCTTTGAATGACCAGGTACTCCTTTGCCTATGGCGATGCTGCGCCAAGAACCACGGAAGGAAAGACACAAAAACTTCAGAAGAAGAGACGATCACAACTTCCTTCTTCACAAAATGTCATGACTCAGATTTTAGCCGTTTTATTTTTGCTTTTGTCTTTGACAAAAGACATTTCTTCACTGGTGCCAGACATATGTGATCATTTTGGTTGCATTTACCCAGAATGCCATGGGCTACAGTTTGCTTCCTGCTTTTGGAGCGGTTTCTGGTCCACTTGGCATTCACACATGCAGCAGAGTGCACTTCCACCGAAGTGAGACCTACGTTTTTAGGCAGACCACAATTTGCTTTTTTGGGTCCACATCAGAGTTTAATTGTGCATCAACACCTCCCAAACAAACTGGACTCCAGACGAACAAACTAGAGCTGGATGGTGTGAACGCGCCCTGAGAGCCAAATTTTTAAAATACTTATTTCACAAGGCTGCATAGTGAAGCACAAACTTAACACTCCCAAACTTTGGGAGTGTTAACAAAAATGAATGGGTGGTGCAAAAATACACACTTTCTGAAACAGAACACGCAGAAGGGAACACAACTTGTTCAAGAGAGGCACAAAGATCTAACATGCGCTAATCCCAACAGTGCATTGAACAGAACTCTAATTAACTTTGTACATTTTTCCAAAATGTTGCTCCAGTAAATGTAACTGAGTAAATGCAGCTAGTCATGACAGAGTGGGTTATGGTGCAGCCCAGTTTGCATCAATTCACGTGAAAATAACAGGATGTAATGACGGCCCATGTTTCAAACGAGCAGCACCGAGCATCCAGAGTTTCAAGTGTTCTTGCCAGAGGTGCATGGATTTTGCCACAGTGTAAGATCAATTATCGGGCGGATTTTAAAAGGCTTTTTGTCAAAATCAAAGAAGTGATCTATTTCAGCTTAAAGCTGGACTTGGAGGCGGTGAGAGGGGTCGTTATTGGAAATGAAGGATGGTGAAAATGCCCTCAGAAGAGGATCGTTAGAACAATTTTTCTAATGTTTCTGGAACATCACAGTGGAATTATTTTACCTGAATCATATTTATGTGGCGTTCAGCTCCAGAACTTCTTGTAATCATAATTATGCAGCTTATCAGTGTTAAATTACAGCAGTATTTATAAAGAAGCGGGCATAACTATTGTCCGCACACAGACACTATAAAGATCTTAACTATAAAAGCCTGCTGGTGGACATCAGCTGCAACGCAAGCTTTTAATGCACTTATTGTGCTGCACATTTAAAAGGTTGGAGCTTTTGAGCTGACATTTTAAAACCAGGGAACAAGAAACTCTGAAAACAAATAATAGACGGAGAAAACCCACTCATTGTCAAGCGGTAAAGCTAAAAAAAAAACCTTAACCTTAAACCAGACTCTTTTTTTTGTCAGATAAAGGATAACTCCAATAAACTTCAGTATAAACAGAAAAAAGCAGAGGCAAAACCTAACCTACTGTGTCACTAAGAGCAGAACATATTTGGATGAACTTTTGTGAAGGAAATCAAAGCAAGTAACTATCAGAACCTGAGAAAATGAAGACATTTTTAATTGGAAAACGGTCAAAGAAGAGAGTGAACTACTCCGTCCAACATGGGCTGAGCAACAACGTGACTGACGATGAATGGTTTTTCATCAAGCAGGAATGCGGAGCCAGATATTGCGACCATTCATAGCGCGTTATTAAAAGACGCGTTGAGGAGCCCAATGTGCCTCCCAATCTTTCCCCCGAGGGCTGAGAGTAAACGAGAAAGAGAGAGAGGCACCAGGACAACCGCCCAGTCAGACCAATTTGAGAGACCAATTTGAGAGAGCGAGCGAACGGAGCGTGTGCGCGTGTGTGTGTGTCAAAGAGTCGTCTACCTGGACGGGGATCTGGAGGTGCTCCGGGTGGAGGACAGGGAGACGCTTCGAGAGCTGCAGCAGCTGCCCTGACGCTGCGAGCCCCTGCTGGGGCTCTCACCTGGGGACCTGATGGATGACAGCAGATGGACAAACACACCACACACACACACACACGCACGCATGCGACGGAACATGTATGCATCATGGAGACACACACAACAACGCACACTCAGTCATCCAACTCAGAGCTTCTGAAAATGCTTCAGGCAGAGCTAAACATGTCCAATATAAAGAAATGAATATATACTTTATATTTAAGTTTGAATCTTTAATTATGAGTGGAAAGTGCTGCTATAAATTCATGCATGTCCCTGCAATTACAGCTGTTTACGTCTCCACACATGAAATCTACGCCCATGTTCTCTGCAAAACAGTTATTTTGGTAATTCATTATTATTATTAATAAGATTTTAAAAAATTGGAAAATTCTGCAGATTTGTTATTTAACCACTTTTAATACAATATTAGAAATCCATTGAATAATGCAAATAAACAATTAAATTCCTTTTTAAATAAGTAAAAAATATATATATATCACCTACAACACAATGCTATAGCATTCCTTGTGAATTTGAATCAGGTAATGGTAAAACTATGCCAGTACTAATTCTGGGTGGAACACATTTACAGACAAAAGTGTTTTCATCTTAAATACAAAATGTGTAAATATATGTAAACATATTTTTGGCTGAATCTTGCTAAAAATGTCGCTTTTTTCAGAAAGTTGTCTTTTTTTGAGTCTGAATTCTCCAGTTGACGATTAATAGATGATTAAATTAGTCATCAGTCACTCTGCTTCAGTGTTCATTTGTGTGCGACGTTATGACAAGCAGGAGAAAACAAGGTGCTCAGTGAGTAAAGTCCCTGTGTGGCTCACCTCTTTTTTTGTTTGTTCTTATCTTTGTGCTTGTTCTTCTGGCTCCCTGACCTGAAACAAAAGCCAGACAGAAGGAAATGATGCCGTGTAGATTAAAAACAATATATCACTTCCCTTTCATTACCATGTAAACAAATGGTAATTAACGAGAGCAATGCCATCAGAAGAAGACTGCACTGATGAATGCTAATGCAGCAGACTGACGAGTTGGCCAGGTGTTTTGTGTTTTTACTGTACCTGTATCTTCTCTTTTTCCTGGAGTCAGATGCTGACCTGTGAAAACAAAATGATTATGTTAGATTCCAATAATGGCAAAATGTGACACAGGTTCCAGGTGGTCCAGGGGATTACTATCCCGTCTTTTGGAGTCGGTTCCAGGATAAAAGTTAAAGTTAGACGTTGAAAGATGGTTATCAAACTGTAGCGACTCGAAAGAGCGTTTTTAATTTCTAAATGTTTTGCAAACCAAAAAAAAAAATCAAAAAAGTTTGGCGTGCATTTATATCCAGCCACTTCTAATGTAATACATTTCAAATTCTTATGACTTGAAGTTCAGCAGGTGGTGACGGTTGTGGGCAGGAAGGATCTTCTGTAGCAGCCTGTAAAACAGCGGCTTTGAAGAAGCCTCTGACTGGAGACACTCAGTTTTCATAAGACAATCTCATGATGGTCATCGTTTTCTTTTGTAGACAGACAATTTCTGATTGTAGACATGCTTAGCTATTAGACTGTTATAGACAGTGAGAAAAAGATTTTAATTTGAACAAACACTGAAAAGCTTAATGCATATGAAAGCAAATATATATCCACTTGGACGTCTGAATGTCTAAACTCCTGTGTTGAATGTTTATTTAGGAAGGAAATTCTTTTATTACGGAGTATTTTCCTTGCAAACTGGGACAGAAACCCATCCAGGTGTTTGGTGCGTTTAGTCTCAGATGTTCTTTTCACACCACAGCTGCTGCGGCTCATTTCTTCACATTTCAGTCACAGTCGGGTGTGAACTGTTCAAACAAAGCCAAGGCTCACCGTCCTTCTGTCCTCAGCATTAAGACTGACACGCCACCCTCGCATCAGTACCACCTTCATTGCAGTTACCATGGTGATTAGTCGGGCGGGTCCCGTTTAGTATCGCTCGGCTCACCTCCAGCATGCGGCATAAAGAGTGTTGACTCGCTGAAAGGGCAGTAATAAAGCTGTCATAGTAACATATGTGGCTGGTATGAAACTCTGAGGACCGGACCGGCTTTTCCTCGTTGAAAGAAATCAGTTTCTTCCTCAGACTCTCTGCTGAAACACTGAACAGTGTGAGAGTGAAGCTGTTGCTCATAGAGGTAAGAAAACAGCAGGTCAGGACTCTGAGGTCCTCTCCTCAGGTATATCTGATAGCCTCAAAACAGGAAGCCTGATGGTGGGAGTGGGAGGGCGAGACAAGGCATGTTGCTCTGGCTCCATTTGTTCGATACATTATTCATACATCAACATCACCTGCAATGCAGAGCATCCTTGGAGCGAGGACGAAAGAGAGGAGAGAGAATGAGGACAACGGCGGGGACGGGGGGCATTGGGGGAAGGGGCGTATGGATGGATGAGAGGTGGGAAAGCGCAGCGGAGCAGCTCGGCAATTTATAGAAAGGCTCATTTTTCTTGTGTTGTGCACACCCCCGTGCAGGCTGGGTTATTAGAGCAACACATTTAGCCCCACTGCCCCCCCTGAGTCAGGCGGGGAATGAAGCTGGGTGGAGGAGGCCTCTCTACAATTGCTTATTGCTGTTTCCATGTCCCAAGGCATTGCACAAGTTGCTCTTGATGAGCTCTGGCTCTTCTTCAGTTCCTTCTTTCCCTCGGTCTCCGTCTCTTAATGTCTTCACGAACGCCTCCCCTATTCTTCTTCCTCCCAGCCTCCTACCTTTGATCCCATTTTTCCACATTTGTCTCCCTACTTCAAGCTACCGTCTTTCAGCAAGTCAAATTTAAGACTCTTCAAGAGCTTTTTAACGCCACAGTTGGGGGATTTTGCTGTATTACAATTTAGCCAAGCAAAATTGTGAAATTTCTGGGGTGTGTCTGTGCCATCCACGTTGTTGTCATTCTCGTGTGTTTGGTTTCACTTGTCGAGTTCATCAACCATGATGGAAACAAAAGAGCAAACTATGCAGCTAGGGTTTATTAGTAGCTAGCGCACATCTGGGCGAAGCTCAAATGTTTGCCTGAAGTCCTGTGAGAAAAAAACCCCCAACAAAAAACAACTTAAACGGAATAAAATAGTTCTCTCAGGAAAAAATTCAAGACATTTAAGGCTAACTTGCATTTTGTAATGAATTGAACAGTTTTTGAAGCCATGAGTTCAAGACGTTTGAAGATTTTAAGGATGAGTGGACACCCTGTTTTACAAGCTGTCTCCGGTTCACTCTGTGAGAGAGCAGCACTTTCAGCAGGTAACAGGAAGGCTGTATAAACTACAGCAAAGGTTTCAATCATTGTCTGTTATGGAACGTGTTGGATTTGGAAATATTTCCAAAATTGGGGGGATTAATGGACATTTTGGGAGTTAAGGTGAAGATGCACATTCTGTAATTTTACATACATCTCATAGTATATAAGAAGGACCCAAATTCAGCAGTGGCTGATCAAATTATTACTAAAATGTAGATCAGAAATCATTGTGGTTTTAATATTTCATTTGGTCTTTTATGTTCCCTCTCCCTCTCTCCTCTTTTTTGTATTACTGATTATTCTAACATGGAAACAGCTGCCTGTGTTTTAAACCAAACCTTTTTTTCCTTAGTGCTTTTTTTTTGTCTATTTAGTTTCTCTGTCTTACTCCCTTCCTCTCTCTCGCCTTCCTCAGTAATAATTGATAACAGCTGCACACTGATCCAAAATACATGAAAGATGGAAGAGCAAAGTAAAAAGAAGAGAGAATTATTTAGATGCGTCTCTGTGAGAATAATTTAGGTTTCTGAAACTACATTTCTGCAGCTCACGTCGTTGTAGGGGTAAAACTGTGGTGCAGCCTGGAGTCTGTTCTCTGAAATCCCTTTGTGTGTGTTCCTGTTTTTTGAATGTAATTGGTGTCAATTGTACATGGAGTGATTGCTCGTCGTCTTCAGGCAACATTTTCCTTCCTCTTCTTCCGCGTAAGCATCTGTTGTTTTCTGTCGAATAAATTTTATTTCTAAGTACTTTCGATGACGGTTTCCTTTCATGCGTTATGTTCCGTGAGCCAAACCGTAACAAATTTGTTGCCAGAGACGGGCATAACTCTGAATGTGCGACGCCTCGGTGTGTATCCCGGATGAGTCTCTAATTTGTCAGAGCTTGGCTCCGACAATCATAACAAATGAGAGAAAAAAAAACCTGGGATTGTTTTACAAAATGACATTCACTTATCAAAAGCCATTGGGAACCCCAAAACAATATATTAAAAAATAGAAACTTATTCTTCCCAAGTGGGGAGAAGAGGCATAACCCGGAGGAAGGAGTCCCTGAAGTATCCGGTTCTGACCAACACCAGCAACTCAAACACAAGCTTCAGGGAAAAAAGACATGCAGCTGTGCTGCTTTGTGAATTCAGGCTTTCTTGTTTGTTTGAGTTATGACTGATGACACCTTGTACACACTCACCTGTCTCGCTTGTGCTTCTTCCCACTCTTCTTCTTCTTCTCTCTGCGAGTGGGCGAGGAGCTGCCAAACCTGTTGATGAAGAGAAGGTGAGGGAGGCAGGTATGACACCGGAGTCTTGGGCTGCTGATGAATTCTTCTTTCCTCTCTTTTCTTTTTGGCTGACATTGTCAAAAAATAAAAAAAAGGGGAGATATGCGCATACTCCTCCCATCGCTCCCTACCTCCACGGTTATGGTATCGAATGACTCATTTGCAATATTCACAGAGAAACGATTAGAATTTTATTCCACAAAACCATAGAGAGTAATTGCACCATGAGTAATTATCCTATCAGCAAGCCTGGAAAAGAAAAAGGAAGAGGAAGCATATTTAGGAAGGGCTGTTTCTGCTCACCGACTCCTTCGACGGCCAGACTTCTTCTTCTTCCTTTTCTTTGGCCGGGGGGATGGAGAGCTGGTTGATTTCCTTTTCATTCTGAATTGGCCGGAGAACGGGAGAAAAAAACGAAAGGAGACAGAGTCAGGCGGTGCAAAAGCATTTACTAGTGATTGTTATTATAACAGTTTTCAGTATTAGATTATAGTTATTTGGTGTTGTTTTGGCGCCTAGGCAATGACATAACGAATGTAAATTTTTCCCATTTCCTCAGTCCATTCAGCCAAATTGCAATAACAATGCATTACATCTCTGCAATGAAAGCAAATTGCTTATAAGAAAATGAACTAGTTATTTTCTGAGTGCAGGCTGATAGCAGCAACATTTGCAGGGTTACTCTGCATGGATGTTTCTGCTGGGTTTTCCATTTTATTTTCTCCAAAGAAATTCTCAGAAATCTTTTGCAGGACCATTTTAATTCCTATCCCCCCTTCAGCCCACCTGTCATCACTGTGGTAGGCCTGCTCATAGTCTCCGTCTTCGTAGCCGACTGCGTCTGGGTCGTCTTCGTACTCGTCGGGCTGATAATGGAAGTGGTTCACCCTGGAAGAACAGCAGTCAAGGATCACCAAACAAAGTGAGCTTTCCAAAAACCGTCTCACTCCTTCAAACTGACGCTGACTTTTCACGGCAAGCTAATTTTACTCATGACTCACATGTTTGTCAGCGGAGAGCAGACTGAACGATGAAGGAAAGTGCAGCAACATGCAAACTGTGACAATCCTCCCAGAAACCAACGCAATATTAGCAGGCGGAGTACACGATATTTATCATAACGAATTGCTCACTGCTTACGCTATTTAAAGTCTAGAGAAGTTAACTAGGGGTCAGGTGATACCAGCAGCCTCATAGTGTGTATGGTTGCTGCCTCAGACTTTTAACACTTAGGATAAAAACACATGGAAAGACATTTCCAGCTATTTACTAATACCACAATCATGCAAATTGAACTTTATCCTAATTTATTCAATAGTTTATTTTAAGTTTGTTCCCATTCATACCCTTATTTCATTGTCTTTATGTGTGATGGAGAACAAAGACTGCACTGGAATCATGATCTGACATGAATTTGTTATAAAAGTATTACTGATTAAGCTTTAAAAGTTATGAAGCTTTATGTTATTAAAGCTAAAGTTTAATCAGTAATTCTTTTATAACAAACTTATGTCAGATCATGACACGTTGTCATAATAAAGACATTTTGAATAATGCCAACTTTGTATTAAAAGTGTCATGATTTATCGAACGACACTTTATGACAACAGTCATAAATATGCATGAAGACTCACTCCTGAGTCTTCATGCAGGTGTTGCGTCACGTTTATGACGGCGTCATGACCGTCTTATTCACAACCCGTCAGATAACGTGTTACCTAACGTATTAATTTAAATTTGATTTCTTTCACTGTGGATGAAGTTTTGTTAGGACGATTCTAATTTCCCCGGACCTCACACCTGAGAACAGCGCTTTCCAATTTATGGCTCAGCTTGTGGAATTAAAATGTTCCAACTCTTCTGACAAACTACATTGTATTTTCTGACGTTTGGCTGCAAACTCCGTCCTAATCCTTCCTGCCTCAATAGCCCCGTTTTCCCTTTAGTGCCCCGGTGTAATTGACCCAACCTGACCTTACCGTGTCAATGCAGTCGTAAAAAAGAAAAAGGAGAAAACACTCACCCATCTCTTTGACACTGTCTTGTCCCATTGTAATAAAAAAAAAAATCATAATTGACTTTTTTGTGTTATGGATATGTGTTCAGTGGCTGGATGTGTGCAGGTTGTCTAGATCAGAGGGATGAGGACACAACCATCACCTTGATGAATCGCCGTGCCACCCCAGAGAATAAAACAAGAGTGGAGTAATGAAGAGAAGAAGCTGAAGCGACACACTGCAACAATTTAATAAAGCAAAGGATAGCAACTCCTAAGTGACAACCTCAAACGCACATGTGAGCTCTAAAAGACAAACCTCTACATCAGATCTGAATGGAAAGCAAAGAAGAAATCTAGATAATATGTGATGTTAGATATCTAGAGGGGGAAAGCAGAGCGGTTTGTTAGGAAGACACGAGGCAGCAGAGACCTTAATTGGCTGAGCACGGATGGGCCCAGCAGGGATGCTGTGAATCAGCTAAAAAAACCACTTATTTTACCACGACAGTCCGGCTCAAATCTCACTAATGGGAAATGAGAACGAAACCTCCAGAGTGAGTCAGACGGCAGAGAGACGCAACCAGCTGTAGGAAATATGGATGTTTCACAATTTATGTGATTGAGTTTAAATGAATGTCGATTTAAAGCTGGGGTATGTAAGTTTTATGAAAAAACAAACATGTTTTGACATACTTGTTAAAAGCGTCACTGTGTTGTGACACTTTAATAGGAGATTCTGTGAAAAAAATCATCCTTCTCTACATCCTCCCTGAGCTATTATTGTCATCTGAAGAAATGTCCCACTCCCAGCCCGAAACATCCAATCAGAGCCAGAGGAAAGGTCTCAGTGCTGACAATCAAGCTTATGTATGCGCTGGTAAAAAAACACTAATGGTGGAGAAATTACTTATCATTTCAGGAACACTGTTCATCACATGCTAACTAGCGAGAGTATTCATGACAATCTCTGTTGGGGTGAGCAAGCTGTAGCATGGCAGAGAGAAAAGGGGCAGTCTGAGCGGTGTGTGAACAAGCTTGATTGACAACACTAAAACCCTCCTCCAGGCTCTGATTGGCTGTTTCTGATCGAGTGGTTAGTTAGCAGTGAGAGAACTGGGAGAACACAGACAAAGTTGTTTTCTTTTTTCAAAAAAATTATGGCATAGAGAATTTAATGTCATGTTAGAAAAAAAACATTTGAGATTAACTGAGGTTTAAAGCATGGAGCATCGCACTGAGACATAACGGTCAGGAAATGGCGAAACTGCAGTTGTAAAAGGATTGACATGGACAGAAACAAAAATCAGGTAAGACTTGGAGTTTAAACAATCCTCAGCTGGCACTAAGGGGTCCAAAGTGTTCAATAAATATCACCAATCCTCCATCTGAGCCATCTATACCAGGCAGGAAGAGTCAGTGACTCCATATTTCTAAATTTTGACCTCACCATCTGAATATCACAGCGGAAATAGACTCAGTGTTTCCCACTGTGGACATCTGAGCTACTTTTCCCATTCGATCATCTCAAACAAGTCTGCCAATTCTCCTCCGACCTCTGACAGCCGCGAGACATTTTTATTCACAGAACTGCTTCTCACTGGATATTTTCTCTTTTCCAAGCATCCTCTGCAGTCCTGAGAGCAGGCTGTAGGTGAAACTCCCAGCAGATCAGCAGTTTCTGAAACACTCAGATCAGCCTGTCTGGCACCTTCACGTTCACAGTCGGTTGCTTCTTTCTCATTCTGATGCCCGATTTGAACTCCACCTTAATGCCTTCGGTTGCTGCCAAGTAATTTGCTGATTCGCAACTCGAGATTGAATCACTGAGCATGTTATATTGACAGGCGGGTGTCTGTTTCCAGCGGAGCGGATATGCAGGGGGAAGTGCGTCAACAATGATCGTCCTGAGTGAAACGTATGCAGAGACCAGAGCATGTCGAGTTCTTCCTTCCCTTAACTACAGAGTAGAAAGGTAAAGGAACAGTAAAAATCAATAGACCAATGTTCATTGAAACTGCCGTATTGTTTTTGAGTTGCACGTCTCTTTAATTTTATTTTATTTTTTACCAGATCATTACTCTGATTAGAAATGCTTTACACGGTTTGTTTGCGGAAAAGATTTTACACGAGAGATTTGTTAATGGAGCAGCTCTCCTTTGTTTTCTTTTAAAAAGTGGTAACCGACTTTGGGCTCTACTGGACCCGTCCTTAACACCATCCTCCATGACCAGCTAATCTGGATTTATACTAAATTCAGGATTCGTACACTTTTCCCACGGTAAAATCCAAGCACTTTTCAAGATACGCTTTTGAGATAAAAACAAAACAAGTCAATTAAGAAAGAGAAACTCAATTTACTGCTTTATGTCATAGAATGTAAATAAAATCATCTAGTCTTGGGACAAGGGAAGCTAAAATATGACAAATTTTATGTTTTGACATGAGGACAAAACACTAACTGAATAAAAAAAAGTTTAAAAAATCTCGTTTTCAGCAACTTTGTTTAACATATAAAATATAAGCAACACTTAATTTCAGTTGCATAGATTAATAAGTATTCATTACTTCAGTAAATATTCATCAACACAATCCAAGCAAATCATGTGAGGTAAAGGATTTTCCTGCTCAGACTAAATGCTTAAACATGATATACAAAGTTAGTTAAAACAAACAAACAAAAAAAGAATCTCTAAAAATATTTGTACTAAATTTTCTGGCTTTTACCAAATGGAAATAATGTTGGGAATTCTAACGGACCTAAAACGAGAAATGTTCAGTGTGAGTTAACTTCAGGCACCGATAAAAATAAATAAATTAATGTTTTAACTAGGTGTATCAGAATATCTGGTTTCAACTGTAAATAATGTTCTCCAAATGTATGCTTCAACCAAACATTGGGTGCACTTTACGACAAAATATCAAGCACCTGCCAGAAATCAAACACTTTCCAACCCTTAGAAATTGAAATGCAAGCATTTTCAGTAAATTAGGATGGTAAGAGAGTATTTTTTTTTCACTGCATGTAGGATATTAACTTTTGAAAAGTTAATATCCTAACTTTTCAAAAGTTAGGAAGTCTTATGTCTTTACGCATAAGACTGTAAACACAGTCTTATGCGTCAGTCTTTACTTGACGCATAAGACTGACATACTGTCATGAACATGACATGAACACGAAGGAGTCTTTATCAATGTTTATGACTGTCATGAAGTGTCATTCAGTAAATATTGACACTTTTAATGTAAATTTGCTTTAAAAGTTGCGTTAAAAGTCCCAACTTGCGTGATTTTGTAAATAATGACACTGAAATTCAAAGTTGTCACTTTTATTGGACTTTCAATGCAACTTTTAGAGCAGCTTTGTATGAAAAGTGTCATTATTTACCAAATGTTCATGACAGATGTTATGTCATGCTGGTGACAGTGTCATGTCAGTATTATGCACACCCCGTCAAAATAAAGTGTTACCAAATGTTTCAACAGAACCTATTTTAAAAAGCTTAAAGTACCTGTTCAAGGACATGTCAGATAAAGTATGGACTATATATGGTCTGTCTCTCTGTCCAGGCAAGAATGAGCTCTAAAAGGCACTATTTGCAGCAAGATGGATTAATATCCACAATATGTCATTGTGTCCTTCTACAAACTGAAATAAGCCGCCTGTGTGGCTTCCCGCTTTAAGCCAGGGAGGCAGCACTGAAACACACTGCCAAAAAAAGCAATTAACAACATTTTAAACTATCTAGTGCCCCCTGTGTTCAGTCATTAGTGATGACTCAACTAATTCCCCACCCTGTTCTTAATCTCCTAATTGGTGCCAGGCTCCAATATGCGAGAGACATCTGTCTAGCCAGACAGCCGCCCTGTTAGGCAGATGAACGAGTGTCCTCCACGCTCAGTGCTGCGGTGGAGAGGCGAGAGGTTTCCCACTTCAGCCTTTGTCCCCGGGACCTGGCAGTGATGGACTGTGACCGGGGCCCTGCTCCGGGCTGCAGCACAAAGTGGCGCAGCTCATTCATGTCCGCGCTCAGACAGCCGCTCGGCCGCTGAGGGATCAGTCCTGTTCTCGTTGCTGCCCAGAATTATAGTGTGTTATTTTGCAGTGGAAGTTGGATTCATTGTTCCTCAACATTTGAGCGGTGCTACATCTTGTTCCCGTGGTTTGAAGCTCATGTGTTTCACTACATCTGAAATACTGCGCTAGGTTAGCTAGCAGGGACTATGCAAAACAGCTGAACTGTCGAGTCAGATCTATTGTGCCATGTTTCTGTTCTCCAATAAGTCTGGTCTCTCTCTAGTACTTCATCCGACAGTTGGGCTTTCTGCAAAGCCAGTGCTGGGTCAACTTCTACATTAATCCTACACAGATTTCATGCGTAACTCGGAGTTACTCAACGACATTCGTTCTCTCGCTTCCCGTCCAGTCTTCAGAAAAATCAATGCAGACAGTAGTAAGTATGAACATCTATCCCTACTGCAAGCTTTTTATGAGCTGCTGTGTAACAGTAGCAAACTACTCTGCAGGGCCCTTGCCTCCTCCCAGTTGGACAAGTCACTGAAAAAAGTTATGGGCTCAACATGACTGCTACTACTGAGCAGAAGTAGACTCAAAGCAAGAGTATATTCAGTGGTAAGGTTGTCAGGATTTGTTATTTGTGAAGTTTGCATACAAATATTTCAATGTAGGGTGTTATTATTTTTCTGTATGAACTAAATTATCGGCCATCTGGGAATTTCTAAGGGTCATGGTGAAACAAACTGGTGCTGGCTGTGCAAAGAAACCTTGTGGCACGAGATCTTGGAACATTAAAACGCTGCAATGTCTTTTGTTTATGTGAAATCTGTCAGCATGTTGCTTCCTCTGGTGAGGTTGGTTTTAGTGATGGCGGTGACATGTTACATCTGTCACTTGAAGCATTTATTTTGAAGCAAAAAATGAAGTGGTTCTCAACTAATAAGACAAGATTGACTGATAAAAAGCAGATTTTTTTAAAAAATACTATTGTCTCTACTTCAAAATCTGCTTTTTGAAGTTTAAACTTAAATTTCTTTGACAGCGAACAAACTCTTTAAACACAGTTTTGAGATTTATGAAACATTTACTTTCTTTAGGGAAACATAACAATGCCTTTTTGGCTTTAGGGTCATCTTAGAGATTGGCATAAAATTATCTGAACACTCCTGGACTTGAATATTCTGTGCTGATAAATTCTTTGGAACCCTATTAGTGATTTGCAGAGTCTTTAAGCTGATTTTGTATTGGCTCATCTCATGAGAGTGAGAAAGTGAGCCAAGCATTTTCTTAAGAACATTTTCTTATGGGTTCTAAGCTTGTTTGCAGATGAGCCATTTCTGGATGTGGCCACCGACAACTCATCATCAACTCATCTAATTGGCAGAATGCCACATACTTTTGTCAGTCTTTGACTTTTGCTTTGGCTGGGCCATAAATGTCAATATATTCACCGTTGTGTAACTTTGCATGCAGCATGAGCCGCTCCATCAGCAGTGCTCCACATCTCAACATCTTCTAGGTAAATGTCAGACACCAGATGAGGTGCAAAGGAGGGAGGAATCATTAGCCGTGTCTGAGAGACAGGAGGCATGAACTTCATTAGCAGTCATAAGGTCACAAACAGTAGGTCAGGTCGACTCCACTCCGCCGCCTCTGAATGTGTGATGGACTGGCTCAGAAGGCCACCATGCCTACGCCCCTGCTGTTCCCATTGCTCATGATTCAGACATGCATTTCCTTCGGTAAGTCCATACGACGCACACACTATGACTGTCTTCATCTAAAATCCTTTTCTCCAGATGAGACCAGCTCCCTCTCAGCCTTCTGCGCAAAGCTTGAGGTCTAAAACATGAAAATTAAATTAACTTTACCATTTTTAATAAGATGTGTTCAAATATCCAATCAGGGACTTCTACCAGAAGCTTGCTAATCGATATAAAAAAGTGCCTGCTGGCTCATTAACTTACTAGCGATACAAGAGGTTTAAATCAGTTGATATTGATTATTAGACAGGTTGATTGTTTTGATTATCTGAAGTACTGTGAAACTGTCGGTGGGATCTTTCCTGTTTTATCAAGAGTATTCACTCCACAGCATTGTTTTTTTTAAGCATTTATGAGGCACAGTGGAGAAACCTGAAACTGCTGCTGCGCATTTTTCTCAACTTGCTGTTGCTAGGTAACCAAAGAGCGAGTGAGTTGATGCCACCATCCATATTTAGCTCATCATGAGACGCTGAGCAGCTAAAGCCTTTCCTCTGCCTACATCCCCCAGAATGCTGTGAGGCTCTGGATTGGAGTTCAGTGAAATTATTCAACTGATATTTTCTACTAGAATAAGATAATCAGTTCAGGTCAAATAAAGATTCATGCCATACAATTCTTTCACACTGAATAAAAATGACTCAAATGTATCATTAAAAGGCCAAATATGACATTCATATCCACAATCAGTGTAAAAAATGTCTAACTATAAAGAGGGGTAAAAGAAACTGAACTAAGATTTTGACACGCTGACGTTCCCTCTGATTAAATAACACGTCTAAATTTGCAGATTTTTCTGTGCTTATTCTTTTGTAATGTTTTCACAAGGAAAATGTGCAACTGATAAAGGAAAAGAAATAAAAAGACACATTTTCAGAATGAGCCAGATGTAATGTAACTTACACGGGTTGTGTGTGAGGGCCCTCTCTGGTGATAACACCCTCCTTGTCCATCAGCATTTGTCTGAATGTGCTCACTTTCTGCTGGATCTCCACCTCAGTGTACCTAAAGGCATGAAAAACAGAAGTTGGAAAAAAAAAACATATTTATCTGTTAGCTACAGTTTTCAATGATGAGCTCATAAAAAACGACTTTTACTAAAAGTAAACGACAGCAGCTCAAGCGTCAGGAAATATTGTCCAACGTATTTGCCAGATGCTTCCCTGGTAGCCGTCACATCTCCTGCTGCCACACAGATTTCTGTTTCGATGGACCAAAAACTGAGTTCTGGTAAATAATGTTGATGAGTCACTGCTGTCCGCTTCTGTCCCTGGCCTGCACAGCGTGTCATGTTTCATTCTGAGAGGACTTCTCCACAATTCACACAGAATAATGAAAACCACTGCAGACGAACGCAAGAAGATTTTTATCTATCGTCTCAAAAATGTAAGGTGAGTTGTGGGTGCCATGGAATTCAAAAATGCTTATTTATATTGCAGTTCCATTGAGTAAAAGGAATAAGAAAAAAAAATAGTTGTTGCTAAATACAATCCATCTATGCAACCTTAGGCTACATTTTTATTTTCTAAGACTATGTGTGTTTTATCACAGCAGCCTGCTCAGAGCTTATAAGATTAAATCGTCAACAGGACCATAAATCAGCTTAATGTGTTGCATTTATTCTTCTCCCTAAAAAGTTCTAGATAATCAAGCATCATCAGTGTGTGTTAAACACTTATTTGCCCAAAAGTACACTCAAACCTTTGGGCAAATGAAAGTTTAATTTGGGCATATGAGATAAAATTGGCTATAGCCAATTTCAATATGGCTATTGACATTTCTAAAATTTTCAACAGCCATGTACAATCACTGAGAACCGATTCTTCAAGCTATTTTTTGTTTTTAGAAAAGCTTGAAAGAAGCACATTGATCCTATGTCTTCAGCACACATGACATTATGCACCAAGATTATACATCTTTTTTTAGGGGTCCATGTAATAGGAAAAGTATAAATCAACTCGGTCATCCTGGGAGCTGTGAAGTTTGAAGTAGGCTCATGAATGATTCAGCTGTAAGCTGTGTGAGCTGAACTTTGAAGTCGTGCTGAAAGAGTTGCACATCATTGCCTTGCGCAGGTATTGGATTTGTGTTTGTCCTGTTCTCTGGTTGAAGCAGACAGGATTCTGGTTCCTTTAGATGCCTGTTGCGTTGGATGGCAGTTCGCCTCTGAACAGTTCGTTCAGGCCAGGACACGCCGCTGCCATCAAGCAGAGATCCAAGGAAACCTTTTTTTTCCCCCTCCCAATTTAAAATTTTAAAGATAATCTGCATGATGTCCAGATGTAAATGTCAAAAGTATTCATACCCCCAGGACTTCTTCTTATTGTGTCACTTAAAAACTCTCTTGTAACATTAATTTTGGAAATAGACCAACATAAAGTAGCATTTGATTGAGAAGTAGAAGGAAGTGGATAGATTTATTTTTTTTATGCCAAATTATTTTTTAAAAAGTGTGACATCTCTTTTATTCAGTTCACCTCCATCCTTGACTTTTTTTTACTTTTGTTGTAATTACACCCACAAGGTTTTGGAGCACGCCTCCACTAGCTTTGCACATCAAGAGACTGAACTCTTGTCTCTTTAATATTTCCTTTTCTTAATAGCTCGATTTTCAAGTCTTGCCACAGATTGTAAATGGCTTTCGGTCTCACTGCAAAAACACAAAATCCTACAGAGTATTTGTGGTCTAGTTTCTAGTGCAAGTAAACTAACTAACTTACAAGAAACCTTTCAACAAGATACAGGAGTTTGTTTTAAGAAAATAATTCCTTATTTTTTTATTCTAGAAAGTACTAGTTCTACTGGCAGATTATTTTACTTATAACATGACAGTTTTCCAATGTTATAAATGAAATAA
This sequence comes from Poeciliopsis prolifica, assembly GCF_027474105.1. Taxonomy (NCBI): domain Eukaryota; kingdom Metazoa; phylum Chordata; class Actinopteri; order Cyprinodontiformes; family Poeciliidae; genus Poeciliopsis; species Poeciliopsis prolifica. Next base: position 8,314,741 of record NW_026562394.1, read on the forward strand.
TCTCCAAGCTTACCTAGTATGTTTTCATCAAGATTAAGTAATCACTGACTTAAAATAGGATCCTACTTCTTGGTGAAAAGTTACTTATCAGTTAGCTTTGCCTTATTTCCAGTAGCACTAGACACTGGACCAAAGCCAAGCACCGTGTTTTTACAGGGCTGCATTTTGACTCGGCCATTTTAACACATGAAGAATCCCTCAAATGTCAAATCTGTGACACCTTTCAGCCTCCATCCATCTTCACATCGACTCATCAACCTCCCTGTCACTGAGTCACGGCCACTGTCAGTTCTTAACCAGACATTGGGTTTTACATACATTTCATAATACTACATAATCCTAACAAAACTCATTGGAGACTGGGATTTTAACTAGTTAACATTTTTGCACAGGAAAGATGTGCTAAAGTGCGATAAGTATAATACATCGGAAAGGATTTTACAGATATATTGGGGGCATCAGAAATAGCCGAGAGATATTTCAGCCGAGGGGAAGCGGGACGCTGTGACGGCTCCTTCCAGTCCAGCTGTGTAACAATCTCTCAGCTCAGCAGCTGTCGGCTCAGCACAACAAGAGGACCCAGACCAACACTTTATATTCATGGCTTTCTGTTCACAGTGCAGCAGCCATCACCATACATTAGCTGAAGCTCTGCAGCAGTCGCCCTGCTCCGTCAGATGTTTCTCTGTGGATCGAAGAAGGATACACAATGCTGAATATTCAACTCATTGGTTCTGGCCAAACACTTAACATGCGTGTGAGATTTCTGCCGTTACGTCGACAGACTAAGCATTTGCGACGAGCACCGTTGGCAACAGCCCATCAGCAGCGAAGATAAGAGTTTGTGGAGTTTGTTGACATGCAGTCAACAGAATCCGTTTCCTCTTATCCTCCTCTCTCCTGCTCAAGTGCTTCTAAACAATGGCGTTCAGCAAACGTGGGTTGTGTGCAACAAACAGAAAGTTGATGCATTTACGCTAGCAAAACCTACCGGATTTAAACGGAGGACCCAACAGCTGAAAGCATTTAAATATATCCATTGTATAAAAAGAGAAATACAAATTTCTCTCTGACTGTCGGACATTTAATTAGACTCCTGTTCTAACTCAGGAGGGGCAGAATTGGGTAATAGCTAGTTACGTTTATTTGACTGATTTCTGAATGGTGTTTCACAACAAAATGCCATGTTGATATCCTGGTTCAACCTTGGATATGAACATGACTATCATGCCATCATACTGTTCAGAAAGGAAACGGTTTTAGTGGCTTAGAGACAAACATGCCTCGATGCAAAATGCTTGGGAGCAAGAGCGAACGTTAACATTCATCACAAAGTGGCTCAAAGTCAACGAAGTCAATGTTTTGGAGTGGGTGTCCATCCTAAAGGCCTGATCTAATACCATAGAGAATTGATGGAGTATGTGATCAAGTCGGCCTGCAAAACTGATTCAGATTCACCGTTTCTGTCTGAACTAATATGAGAAGCTTGTGGAACGATACCTAAAATGTTCGACCCATATCATATCGTTTAAATGGAGAAAAATAGATTATATGTCTGTCTATACACGGTTTTCAAACATCTACATTCCCCTGTATTGGCCGGCAGGATCCTGAGCCAAGTATCTTGGGAGTATTTCAATTGAAGTTAAGGCAGAAATACACATTGAGCTCTAAATTAACTTGAGTGAATGGCCACATATGGATGTTTGTCAGATGCTATTAGGATATGCTCCCTGAATCAACACATCTCTCCAGTGCATGTTTAATTAGCACTTCTTTTAGCAATAAAGGTATCCGCTTCCCCCCAAATGTGCCATCTGTTCTACTCTGAAAATGAGCGATCGTTCCCAACAAAATCATATACTGTGAATCTGTAAAATATCTAACTGCTCGTGTCACCTGTGTATTTTTAAAAATGTGCAAGTACCTCAAAGGAATTTAGTAATTTTACAGAGGCCAAATAAACGATTCGTGTCTCCAGGAATTTGGAAGGACATTGATCTGAGAGAGGTCTTCTGTGCCTCTGTAGCCATGAAGAATTACCGCGATTAAAGAACTTGATTAGTGTAATTAGACATCTTAGAGCGCCCACAGATTTCCCCCATTAACTCCCAATCCAGAAAAATGAATAGTTGAGGCCTCCAGACCGTTCTTATGATAATAAGCATCGATTCGAGGAGTGTGGGGCACGCTTGTGCTCATCCAAACTGCCAGTGCCTGTCTGCGATTGAAGTCTGATAAGCTATTCTCTGCAAGCTGTCCCCAGACGTAGCTGTGCACCTGTGAGATTCTGAAAGCATCAGCTGTAGTTAGCGAGGCTGAGGAGCTCTGGGAACACGGGCAGCCAAATCCGACCACCCCCGTATTTCTATTTCATGGACGGAATTAAAACGACTGCCGAGCGCTACAGTAAAACGGTTTAACTCTGGAGTGGAGAGGATTTTCAATTGATGCTCTCCACACTCATAGATTTTCTAGTAAGATAACAGACCCTGGGCAGACCTGACAGAGAAGGTAGCAAAGAAGGAGCTAATCTTTCTCTCCCTTTAGAAAGCTGCCATCTTCACCTTGCCAACAGTGCAAGCTGATCAATAGCTTGGGCTCCACTGTCTACAGATTCCCTGTTCATCTTTCCTAAGACCTCCTTTAACAAAAGAACTGACAGCCGTTTTGTCTAGCATTGCCCTTTTTTTTTCACTGTCCAGGGCACTTAGTGGGGACAAAATGGTTCCTTCTTTCTTGAGAAGAACTCCAGTAAAACCTTCAGTCTTTGAGAAAACTAGCTCTTCAGTTTTTGACGCAGGCTTTAGTGTGGAAGAAAGCCTCCATTAGGGCAGAGACAGCTATTTGCTCTGGCATCAAAGACTCTGAAAGCAGCCTTCTTAATAAGATCTGGGCTTCTCACTTGTCAATTCTTGCAATTCAAAAGTACCTTCTCACATGTCTCTAAAGCAATATTCACCTATGCTGTTATATATCTGCCTGTATGGATAGACTATCTCTCTAGTGTATCATAATGTCCTATGCAAAGTAATAAAGCTATGAGGTGTCTTGTTTAGGGAATACACCAATAGTCCATAACTCTGTTCAATCCATCAGTCAAAAATGCAAATGCATGATGACAAACCTGATAAGATGTAGGTGTCCTTAACCCACAGTGGCACATGGTGTTGGTGGCTGTATTTTTAGTGGGGACAAAGAAGCTGGTCGGAGTTATTAGAGAACACTTGAATTCAGTGGGACAATGTTTAGTTGGAGCACAGCAGAGAGCTCATCAAAGAGCTGGGGAAACGGTTGGCACACTGCAGGAGTTCAAACCATGAACATTCATTAAGTCTCAATCAGCAGATTAAAACACCCTTTAAATAATCTGGCCCTGCACATGAGGGGGAACTGCTGAGTTAGTGGGCCATGTCTTCAACACAAAAACCCACGCTTTGTTTACCGCCTCGTAGTGAGCCTGTTGCCGTGTCCTGGGGACGAACGCGACAGCATGTCCCTGCGTTGTGTTCCTCCTTGCACAGATCGCATCATGCTCCTCCAACCACACATCTTTTATAAATGGCCTGATGTATGCAACCTTCAGTCATATTTAATATGTATTAATGGCAGGATTGCCAGCAGCCGTGAAGCACTCAGTGCACAAATGAATGAGGGATGCTGCCAGGCTTTAGATAGCTAAATGAACAGACTCCCTTAATCGCAGAGCCAGTTTAATTGGCTCCCATGGTGAGGCCATCACTCATGACAGGACCATTTATCCTGGTCGTCTCACAAGACAGAAGCAGATTGGGGGTCCGCGAGGGAGGAGGAGTGTGTCTTAAAGAATGTGGCAGGCATCCAACTTGTCTTCAAACCCAGATCTTCACCAGGACCTCCATCAAAAGAAATTAGGCCGAGTCCTCTGTCTCAACCCCTCAACAACTGAAAACAAAACACAGCCTCCATTTTCATTATGCCTAACGCCTGGCACTGTTCTCCCTCTCTATCCCCATGTTTCATCCTTCTCTCTATCCCTTAATCCTGTGCACACACACTTTTATTTAAAGAGGCACATTAAAAACTGGAGAGGCAGGGGTATCCTTGCCCAGCCAAGCTGGCAAATGAGCGTCCCCCTTTTCACTTCAGCCTGACAAGACGAGCCGAGTCCGTCCAGAGCTCGAACACTCTGCTAAGTAGTTGGAGTCCTTTCTGTGTGAGGCTGTGGAGCTGGTCAGCCAGGGTGTCTGGTCAGCTTGTATTCTGTCATCATTAGCCAAGCTGCTGTCTGCCACTGCAATGTTTCACCAGACAGCATGGCTCTTTTACATCGCTCTGAACCCAGGAGCCGGAAAGGAGTGGACCTTGACAGATGGGGGAAGCTCAAGTCTCCCTCTCAGGCATCCCCCCCCCTTCTCAGGCAGCCTTAATGAGGCCCCTTTGCCTGACGAGAGCATTCATGCTCAAGGACAATTGAAATCAATGGACAAAAAACTAAATTGAATCCACCACCATCCTTCTGTCGCTTCCCGTATCTGTGCGTACCCAGTAAAAATAACTAATTAGCTTGACATTTATTCAATTATTAATTAATTCTCTCTTAATATATAGTAGGATTAGGAAGTATTCTATACTTGACAAATGTGATGGAAGGAAAATGTCCGAAGGCATCTGTGGGAAAGCAACCCTTTTCTACTAAGACAGGATCACAGGGCTCCACATTAATTATGGGCTTTTCAGCATGTAGTTCAACTCCAAGCTGTGGTTATTTAAGCGGCACGGTGTGTGTGTGTGTGTGTGTGTGTGTGTGTGTGTGTGTGTGTGTGTGTGTGTGTGTGTGTGTGTGTGTGTGTGTGTGTGTGTGTGAGTGTGAAGTTGGATTCAGGGACAAGTGCTGAAATGGTGGATTACGGCTGACTGCAGTCTCAAACATTTTCATGGTTCTTTCTTAGTTTGAGTTGGATGCCGGTCGGCCATCGCCCCTCACCGACTGTCTCCAATGGCAACATCGCCGATTAACGTTTGACAATATGGATGATAATGTAATTCTCAAGAGCAGAAGCACCTCAACAGATTTCCAATGCCAGTAAAATAACCGTTACGCCTAAGTTTCAGGCAGACTCCCACAAGAAATAGTAGTTTCATTGCCAGCCATGTGTAAAAAGATTAAATAGGAAAAAAAAATCTTTTTATAACATTTTTATAGCAGGCACTTATAAATAAACACATGATAAAAAAAAAAAGATGCTATGCACCATTTCCTTACAAACACACTGTCCCTTGTGTTTACTTCACTCTACTGCAGTAATTTGCTTTAAAAAAAAAAAAAAAACTTTCCTTCCTCTGTGAAGATGAAAATGAGTTTTGGCAGGTAACAGGTTCTGGATTTAATATTTTTTGCTGCTCCTCGCAAATTCACCAGCTGCAAAGAAATAGACCTGTCAGTGTCAGGTTCTCTGCTACGGCTTTCACCGCCTCGCACTCTTTGTAACAACAGAGATGCGGAGGGAAGAGAAAACAACTAATTCTCTGAAAACACAAATGTCACTTAGAATCCAAACCTCCCTGCAAAACACACCGACACTGCAGGGAACAATATGCAACGCGAACAGAGCGGCAGAAGAAACCGTTTATTCTTCATAAGAAAATAAGTGTCCAGTTGAGTTCCTGCATACGTGACCTTTATCGATCTACCCTTCATAACATTCTCCCTGCTGTTTTGCTTTAACTAAGCCGTCTGAAATCTTTTAGACTGTAATCCTCTAAGTCGTGTGGGGAAACAGAAATAAAACATAATGCTAAGACTTAGATTATAAACAGATATTAAGGCCAGCTAAGCTCATGTTGGTAGTTTAGCAGGTGGTTAGCCTGAACTAAACAGGGGCAAACTGGGCACACACCCAGGGGACCCATTGTCTTGATTAAATCCAGGACAACTGCGTAGCGGTGCAGCCCCAAGTTCTTTGCCAAGAATATTGACCTAATCTAAATCCAAAAAAAAAAAAAAAAAAAAATCTCCCTACTGTTTTTTAATAAATAAATCTCAAAATGGATTCTGTCCTTCTTCGTAACTGACATAACGGGAACAAATCGATCATAATTCCATGTCATGAATAACTGATCACTAGCAGATAAAAGCAAATTATTTGCACTGATTCAAAATCAGCTTTTCCAGTCAGTTTCCCTGTATTGATCAAAAGAAAACGTCTGCAGAAAAAATCACAAATGCACAAAATCCTCCTTGGAGCTCCTTTCAAAAACATTTGTGACTCAGAACCTTTATGCTGGAGGACGGAGAGCATCAAGATACCAGAGAGATCCTGAAGATTTCAGCTCACATCATCAGCTAAAAGACTTAAATGAGGAGATTTGCAGAACTGGAGAATTTCTACAACAATATTCCTGCTTGGTGCATTTCTCCCGTGGCAAGTGCATCTCTGGAGAGTGACAGACTCAGTCGTGCATGAGCGAAACGGTTTTTAGAGCCTACTGAATGATGCTGTTTTTTTTTTTTTATCTCTCACACTCTCGGATTCTCTCTTTCTTTTTCTCTATCTCTCTCTCAAAAATATGATAAATAAGAGCAGAACTCTGAACTCTGAGCATAAATTTATTAATTTTACCTTGGCTTACTTGGATTTAGGACTAATTTTTGTTCATTACAAACTAACATGACACTCAAAGTGTCATTTGTCAAACTTCTAATTGTGAAAATAAATTTCAAAAGTTTCTTATGAATAAAAAAATATCTGTAGCTTGTAATGTAGAGTTTTTTTTTTAATTGTTTAAAAGAGCAGGTTATTTGATCATTGATAAACATAACAGGAATTATCTTCTGGTACATTTGACCTATAATGGCTTCCTTAGTTATTTACATACTTAAATAAAATAGAGTCATAGTTAAAAATGCTCCATTATACATTGCATAAAGCAGCAGTCTCTTGTTTTCAACTTAATTCATGAACACCATTTGCAACATGGTTTATGAGCATTGCCATGCATTTATAGATCATTGCCTGATGTTCATAAATCCAGCGCAAAACAATTATGTAAATTTGCATTGCAGCTAGGATCATAAAAACTATTTAGTTACAAGAAATGACTAAGAACCTGAAGGTTGCTGGTTGGCAATATCAACTAAATCCCACAGTACTGTCTTTGGATGACAATTTTTAACAGATAAATTAGAGGGTGTTATTCAAATGAGAAAATTATGTCACTACAGTTGTTTCACCTTTTTCTTTTGGTTTGTTTTGCAGACCTCCTGCAGCACCAGTTCTGCATAAAACTGACAGAAACTTCACTGCTAACAGCGTTGGCAACTTCTAAAGGTCGTTCAGGATGCATCTACTCACCCCTGCTCCTCCATCATTTCTTGGAGCTCCATACATTTCAGCTCCACCCTCCTCTTCCTCTCGTGGTCCAAAATCTCTCTGTGTGGCTTCTTCACCAGGACTGGCTCCAGTTTAAGCGCATCGTCCTCATCTGTTCCTGCCTGGCCCTCCTCGGCTTTGGCCTGCAGCACCGTCGTGGCCACTGGCCCTACTGAACCTGCGGCCGTTCCAGGCTCAGTTCCAGGGACCGCAGGTTGGGCCACTGCATTTAAACCATCCTTAGGTGACGGCACCCTTGTCGCGTCGTACATGACTGCTTAAATCTGTGGAGACAGTGAGAAAAGCGAAGACATAAGTTCAGTGGCGTTTTGAAGTCTCATGTTGTGCTGATGATCTGATCTTTATGAGAAATATTAACAACCTATTAAGCAATATTTTATACATTTATAGTTTGTCTGCACAACAAAGACTACAGGGAAACAGCAACCTACAAATGTTTGGAGACTGTACTGGTGAAGAGGCTGGGATTTGACTCAAATGTCTTTGGACAGGCTGCAGAGCTTCTGCTTGAACTGAGCAGTGCACTCTGCAAACTTTGCACATGTCAGCTTTGAAATGATACCAAGAAATGCATGTCCAGAAAGAATAGGGGCATCAACTCGCGCTGCATGAGTCAACAACCCTGGAGCGCAGGAAGACAAGTCAGGAAGGAAAGAGCATAATGAAACACGGTGTAAGACAAACGACAGCAGGAAAAGGGGGAAAGAAGTATGGGACACTGAACCTGCAAGAAATAAACAAGTGACAGACGACAGACGTATATTTTGGCGTGTCAGAATGAATGACTTTTTTTTACATACATTTTTATATTTTTTCACCGATCCCTTTCTGGCTCGTTTGCTCATGAAGTGATGATGGAAGCTGCCACTTCCATGTATAAACTAGTATCTGGTATCCAGTGCAGTGTGGCTCCTGCTCTGATCAAGATGGATTGTTCTTTTTTAAGGTCGGTGCAGGTACCGGCAGGAAGAGAGCTGCAGGTTTTCTGCACTGGAGTCTCAGATGACACCCAACGCTGTTATTCCTCTTCTTCTTCTACAACTGATAGCTTCATTTCTCACAAAGGAGATATAAAAACAACCAGGAGATGTAATTCATCACTGTCAAACATGGAGGAGTCAAGAGAGGATGATGGCCAGAGCTTCAGGATGACAGTCTTTTCATCCGGTTTGAGCGTGAGCGGCTTGTGATGTGGGATCAGCCGGTTATGTGCTTTCGAGCCGCTCACGGTGGTCTTTGACTGGTTAATGGGGATGTGTTTGTGTTTTCAAGTGCTGCGCCCTGCTAAACGATCCGTGGATGCGTGCGTGGCGACGCTGCTGTCGGCTGACGGAACAGGTGGCGGGACAGCAGGAGGCATCATCTCTGAATCCATAATACAGTAAATCAGCACTTAATATTCCGTGACAGCAGTCAGTTATTCACATACACTTGTCTGCAGCAAAAGAGAGCAAGGAAAAGAGCTCTCATTTATCGGGTGGGGACTTTAAGATGGCATTCAGGCAGACTGAAGTGCGGTAGAAGATCTGCGACAAACGCAAACTGGTTTTACATTTCTGTTCAACGAGAACGTCTCTGTCTGCTAATTAAGTTTTTGTCGTCAGAGGGAGTGTTTCCTAATGACTTACATGGGAAATGAGATCCTCCGAAAGCAGCAGAGTGGGAGTGGACTGGACTCTTCAGGACAGTTTGTTCAGGGGTGTTAGAAAATTGTCTTGTTTTGTTTTCACAAAAATTGGGCTCAAAAAGGGCAGTGGATCTTTCTGGCAACTTTGTAACCAAAGTGCAACTGAATGCCCTCTTCAAGGAGTGAGCCAGTTATCAAGAAAGGTTTTAAAAAGTTAGGAGCATTTTTAACTCTGTTCCTACAGCCCTTATTCTCAGGACTTTGAGCAGTGTTAGCCAACCTATATGTTAGTTTGCAGTTTATCTCAGATTTCAGTTCGGGACACTTACGGTGGCTTTGCTCTGTTCATGTCCTCTGCAGTTTTCAATAAAGAGAAACACCAATTTTGCAAACCAGTAATCAATCTCCCTTCCATTTTTGTCTGTCTGTCCAGTCACTCTTTTGTCAGATTCTTTTCTTTGCAATGTCAGCTGCTTATGATCAGTGTGTTTTCATGTGTGGCTTGGTGAATGTCTCCAGTGTAACCATTTTAACATCATTCGTGAACAGGACTGTAAGATGTTTGGACAGGGAACATGAGTCGACTATTGACTGGTTGAGATGGCATGGAGTCACTGACTAACTCAGGCTTTGAACAGATTCACTGCACAATGAAGGTCATGGACTAAAGACATCAGCAAACCACAAAACAAAGCTTCCCAAATCAAGCATCATCCTCACCACGAATACATCTCCAGATTCTGCCCATAAACACCACAAAAACCTGGCATGGTCCAACCTGAACTGGAATTGTTTGAACAAGAATTTGCCTCAAGATGGCCGCCTTAGCAGTTCCACCAGGTTGAAAACATGATCCACTGTTTAAATTAATATTTTGGTAAATGCAGCCAAAATGCTGTTTTTTATTTATTGTCTCTGTAATTTGTCTTGCTAAAATCAAAACAAAGACAAAACAAAGTAAAAATCACTTGACTACAAATATGTGTCAGTAGAAACAGTTAATACAAAACAAAGGAAACTATAACACAATTATTATTCAGCCTAGTTTTCAACAAATTACTATAACAGTGCACACTTTTATACATATTTTTGGCCGTTCGAAATGTTTGCATTTTGTTTATAACAAAAGCAATCAAATCATGTTATAAATTTTATTAACTTTATGACAAATACCACAATATTGTGAAGCCATGGTGTTAGTATTTAAGGACTACCCTGTAAAAAAAAGCATTGTGAATGTGTGTGCGTGTGTGTGTATGTACACAATAACCAATATCTGATGTCCTGATGTCAGATAAAAGCCTAAGTCGGATCGGGATCGATATCTCAGAAAGGGGAGAGGAAAGACGCAAACAATGAGTTTCATGCCGGACATCACGTCCTGGCCCCATGAATAAGCTGTAAGCAACAAATCCCACCATATGTGCCCAACCGACCGTTGAAGGCAGGTTCCGCTGTAACGAGCTACGATGAAATGAAGATATCATCAGAACATTGGGGGTCGTTTCGGCGCAACAACAGATGTGGGCTCGACGTGCCGTTTAACTCGAGCGGCCTCATTATTACGTCCCACATTCATCTGTCTTTGTTCACGAGACACGGGAGGAGAAACCGAAAATCTGTTTCCTTTCAAGTTGGAAGAAAAAGAAACCATGAGCAGAAAAGAAGCGGCGCCACACAGCTAATTGTGTTAAAGTCCTCTACGGGGGCTGAAGGTTATCTCCAGCTGCTGCGGTAATTTTCTACTGCTATTATAATATCTTCTGCTGCGTGAGACAATCACAGCATCTAACAACCATCCTTTACAAAACATGACATTTTTGTTTGTCTCAATCGCCAAGTTTAACAATGAGCTATTTTATATGACAAAGAGATAGTATTACAGTTCAGTATTCAGCAGTCTGTTTGAGGATGAGGTGCTGATTGCTGTTCTGAATAAAAGATGGCCTCGCTGGATAAGAAGAAGACGGCTCAGCCTTTAGTTTCCCTCCCTGCTGCCGCGTCTGCGGCGAGCGACGTCGCACCTCTGACGACGGGAACAAAGCCTGTAAGTAACAGCCAGACGCAGTGGGTGTGCCAGGTGCCGGTCTTCAACCGAACGTTGAAGACCGGCTGTAATTTTCATTCAAGCATCATGATCTTTCAATTACATGGTGGCTGGCAGCCCACGCAGCGCCGACTGATCTGATGCACACAGTGGATGGATCACACACTTAAAACTCCATTAATAATGATAACAGTCGCTATGGTCACACATTGCAAAAAATGAAAGTAAAAAAAAAAAAACCCTAGACACATTAGAGAGCTAATGTTGCATCAAGTTAAGATAACATGAGAGAGGAAATTGCCTATACTCGTGCCATGGTGTTTAGTTTTTCTTTTTAAATGGGGGAATAATCATCCAAGCAATTCGTCAGCAACAATCACAGGACATTACGTGATGCGGCTGAAGACAGAAACTTGATGGTCTGGAATAAAGGATGAGCGTCTATCACAGCATTGACTGTAAAAGATTTGTAACAGAAAGATTTATTTTCTCTTCAAACCTTCAGAAGGATGATCCTATTAGGTCTTAAACAATTAATCGGATTAATTGTGATTAATAGTGATTAATTGATTATTGAAATAACTTAATAAATCATTAATCGTCCACCAGACTCCAGCGGACATTTGCTGGAAGGACAACACACTCAGAGCAATAACTGCACAAAAATATCTACATTTGGCATTTAAGATGAAAACCTTTATGTGTAAATACACATCCTTTGCTGGAAATAGTCAAGTGGGCACTAAAAGAGTGTAGTTATTGCATTGTATTCACACAATACAATCCTTATTTTAAGGGATTTAATTATTTGTTCATTTGCATTTGAGATACTTTAAAAATTTCATAAATATAAAGCATGATTGTAAATTTAAGTGGTCGCACAAAAAAATGTGTGGAATGGACCCATTTTTTTCATCTGTTTAATCGATTAACCATCAGACTAATTGATAAAATAATCAATCATTAAACTAATTTTATATCAAGTAAACATAAAGGAGTTTCCTTCTGTCTATTTGTTAAAGGGAAAGGTGATGATGTTTGAAAGCTGTCGAGTGGTGGACCCGGGTCCAAATGTTTTCACTTAGACTGAATTCAGACAGGTCCAGAGGACCTCAAAGGTCCAACATGCAATAAGTTGTTTTGGTCTGAACAAAAGCTAAAGTTTGTCCAACATTACGTATCCGTGACGGATCACACGCCCACGTATTTTAAACGGTTTAAAATACTTCCCAGACGTCTCACTTTGCACTGACGTCTCCTGGTTTTTGCTTTTGCGAAACATCTTCCTGCTCCGTTTTGTGACAACAGGGCGAGTCAAATGCAAATCTTCTGGGATGTGTGACTGATGGAGACAAAGCAGGGAGGAACTGCGTGTGCATGCATTGAGCTCTAACTGTTACAGCTTAATTAACTCCTGTCTTTCTTTCCTTCATCAACAGGGTGAACTACCTCCTTCATTTAGAATCTAAAAAGTAGATTAGCACAACTTTATATTGGGAATTTTGATCTATCTATTGTAGTTTCTTACCTTTTTACCAATTTTTTAGACTTTCACTGAAAGGATGAGGAGATTTCTGGCCACATATGAAAGAGAAACACCAGCTAAAATAAAAGTTGAAATCCGTTCAGTGACTTGGAGGTGACAGATGTCCGGCTCCAACCCTTCACTGTCAAACTCTTCCTCCCAAGAAACATTGAGGTCGTTGTTGCTTCCAGAGCAATATGACTCAAAAAATATGGCTGCTATCCATCAGTAGGAGTCGCTACCTCTTTTTCACCACTCCATCTTGCTTCTTCCTGCAAAACCGTGGATAAATCGCTCAAATCGTCACTGGAATCCTCATAACTTCCCGCTCTGCTGTGCACTCAGACTTAGTGGTTTACCGTTTGATTTACCCTGAGCGGCAACATTTTGTATTTATAGCATTTCGTGAGAAACATCTATTATTGAAAGCTTTTGTGAACACGGAATGAAAGCGCAGTAGTTTATCTTTTTAAATCATGTAAGTGGGTTTGTCCCTCGAAATTACCGTGCAATAATTGCGAAATGCATCAGTCAGGGAGACGTTTCACAGTGATGCATGATGTTCCTTCTCTGAACTGTTGGACCGGCTCCATCAGAGCTTCTCTGTATTTGCCCATATGAACAGTGTTTACAGGAGGAAACGCGACAGCAGGCTTCTTTAAACAAAGACCGTATGTATGACCATCTGCACGGTAAGGTCTGTCCTCATGGACCTGCATTTGCAAACACAGTTCACTCCAAAAAACTATGAGAATATAGATGGCAGTCAGAGATAGCAATAGATTTCCTCTACAATTAAAGCCTGTGATCTAAAGTCAAATGTCACTGCTGCTTGCTGCAACAGTAGCATCACATTTGAAATCATTTGGCTCCCATATTTTCCCTTTCTTGCCTGTTTCACTGTTTATTTTACATGGTGTCACTTTCCTCATCACTCCTCTCTCATTGGTCGCTCGGCGTTGTGAACAATGACTCTGACGATTGGGCCTCATTGAGCGGTGAAAGCCTCTCGGCCGTGATTACAGGGTGGCAGTAAAAGGGTTCTGACCTGAACGGAGAGTTGCACGGCCAGACTACAGAGGCCGTCTCTTCCGGATGCAACGTGCGTGATTGCGCTCCCACCAAGTAAACCCTCCCCCTTCCTTTCCTGTGCCTCCTATCTCCCACTTTCTTCTTCCTAAAATAATCGGCCCCTCTGCTGGAGACGTGTGTTTCGTTGTCAGCCTTTTGGCACCTGCAGGATTTGTTTGGCTCCCACAAGGTCACTGCTCTTTATTCCAAGCACGTTAGATTGCTGTTGGGTGCCAGGAGACAAACAGTCTCAACTGTTTTTATTGTTTTTGTTGTTGTTGTTTTTCATTACCTCCCTCCACAGGTCCATTTTTTTGTAGTCGTCAGATGCATGGTGCATACGAATTTGAGCAGGGAATCAAAACCACAGATGTGCACTGTGACCTTTGGAGATGTTTGGACCTAAACACGCCATATCTGCTGCATATCAAACTTTTCTTTTCTTTTTTCATGCGTTTCTCATTGAACACACAAACAGCTTTTTCTGATTTGGTTAATTCAGGAGCAGCTCGTCGTTTCTCTATTTACTGACTCTAATGAAAACAAGACACGCTGGAATGAGATCTAATCGTGGCTGAAACGCGCTCCGGATGGAAGCCAGAGGCATTGTGGGGAATCGGTGCCGAATTCCACTGACGGCTCTTCGAACAGCAAACGCCTCCGAGCAAAAGCACTTCGGGCAAAGATGGGAGTCAGGGTAACAAAATGAAACATCTTGAATCAACATTCCCACATTTAATTAGTGGCTCACAAATTAAATGTGTTGTTTTAAAATTGCTGTTTGTTGGGGAAAAACGTGTAATTTTGGATTGAAATACACAGAAAATCCTTTATACTATTTTACTTTTTGAAAATGTCACCACCACAAACTACAACAGTTATAGTGTCCAATAGACAAACAGAGCAGGACATCAATCCAAATGACACATGCTGTAGTTTTTTTAATTTCTTACAAATATAACAATAAAAAGTGACATGCATTTGCTCAGCCCCCACTGCCTCCCTGCTCCGTGACCCGTCCATCATCATTCCTGCCAAGCTGAAAATTGCTCCCCTGAATTTTCAACTATTTCCACAGATTCCTGATTGGACTTTGGTCTGGAATTTCAACCACACAGATATACTTGGATCTTTGGTTGCATGTTTAGTGATGAGCCTTAACACACTACACATGCCTTGTGCTTCAAATAAGTAGACAAACTGATGCTCCACCTCAGATATGAAGCTATGCTCTTCTGACCCTGTAATTCATTTTGGCTGCCTAGTAGCATAACTCCAGCCTGTCATAGAAACTCCAGTGAGCTGCCATGTGCAGTGTCTCCTGGGAGAGATGATTAGCATCACAGTGCTCCTGATGTGATTAGAGGGGTCAGTGGCAGGGGATAGATGGGCTCAGCTCCGTCTCCGGCTGTCAAAACAAGACACAGAGAAACACAACTTTGGCCATTCGGACGGTGAGACGATCACACTGCCTTACTTACCACTTCCAATTTATCTGCATTTAACTCTCTAACCTTGTCTATGTAAGAGCTTTTATTTTAATGCTTTGTGAATCACATTATTTGAAGTATTCTAGTGGAAATCAACAATTAGTTATTTTTTGTTATTGGGAGGTATTCAGACTATGTAAAACTGGCCAATTTGAAACGGATCATCTAAAATTTTTTTCAATTTTTGAAATTATTTTGAAGCTTTTATCCGTATTTAAATGTGATGTTTTTTCACATAAAAATGAAATAAAAAGTGTCATAAGGTGAGATTATGATCTGTATGGAAAATAATGCATGTTCCTTATGCTTATGAAATATTTCTAAAACAGAGATTTGCCTTTTTTCCCTTAATATGAATAGATTTTAGAGAAATATTCCGGTTTTATCCATTTCTTTTCTTGAAATTGGCAAAACTAATTCTAACTTCTTGGTGCCTTCATGTGACATTTGTGAAAAATGCAGACACATATTTCTAGGATATAACAGACCTATGTGACGCTGGGTAGCTCATAAGCTTTAATCAGACATGTCTCTACATTTGTTTACTGTATATTTATGTAATTATGTGAAACTTTGATTTTCCTGTGATCGTTACGCCTTCACTCAGCTAACTGTCAGATTGGTCAAGATTTTGTTGATCTGCCTCCATTTTTAATTGCACATTTGTTACATCAATCGCAAGTCAAATAGCTGCCTAGATTTTGTGTCTCAGAAGGGAAATCACTGAGGGAACTGTACATTTCTGTACTGAGTGCTAAGACGAAGTTTGTGGTTGTCTTGTCATGAGACCGGGTCGATAGCTGTTGGTCTCCAGATCAATTAACTGCAAACACCGACGTAGATGGACGTGAAATCAAAACGGTTCGCTCAAATTGACATAGGGGAACAGATTTTGATTAACCTTAATTTAATTTGCTGCATTATGTCAAAAATTAACACCAGGCTGTTAACATGTGTACAAATGACCGGCATGCAAGAGCAGAAATGTGCATACGGATGTCAAGACAAGATTTTCAACAGGTGAACTAAACCCGCTTTCTCCCAGAGTTTCTCCCTAGCATGATGTAAGAGAAATATCAATAATAAATATGTGTGTCCTGTCAGTTTAATAGAGGAGCTGCCTCCAACAGCATCTTCTATAATCTACACAGTCTGCTGTATGGAATAAAATTAATTTTCCAATAAAATAAACAGCATCTACCGGCAAGACATCACTCACTTCTATCCAGTTGAGCACAGGCTGTGATCGCTTCTTTTTCGAAATATTTATTGACTCAAACACGGTTCAGAGCAAAGCATCAGTGGAAAGTATTGCAAGAAATAAAATGCAGCTACATTAAATGTAGAGAATAAATTTGAGCATTTTATAAATATCAGTGCAAATGGCTGATTTAAATAACCTGCAGAAATACACTAATACACAACAGGTTGGTACATCAGAATGAAATGGCACGTTTATGAAATACAGGTAAGCTGGGATGAAATGGCAATGTCTAGAAGTGTGTGGTGCAACTTAGGAAAGCAGAGGAATTTGAGGTCTAAAATATCAATACCAAGTCGGTATCAATATCTAATCAATAAAATCAATACTTACGTTTCAGATTCCCTCTTGATGATCATTTTTAGCACTTTGAATGTTTTTCTCTTGTTACTGTTATTCATGTTAATGTTATTGAAGTATTTTGTTGACAGATGTAAACTTTGTCCAAAGTCTGTCCTAGATTTGAACAAAATAATTAAAAAAACAAACAAACAAAAACAAAGAAATGTCAGAAGTTCGACAAATTCAAACTATGGTATCGGTATCGGCCACTGTCCCGGTATCAGCGATACCAGCCTTGTGTTTACTTGGTATCGGATAGACGCCAACATGTGCAGCATCACACACCTTTAATAGAAATGATCCTGGAGTCTTTTAGCCTAAATAAAGTATTTCTACCTTTGGTTTGTCTTCTTACAGCGTCTCTAAATTGTTTTCTTAGGCATTAGCCGACGTCGGTTCCCTTCAGGTAAATCCTACTCTTAAATTTATTTATCGTTGCTGGGAGATTTTTTTTAGCAACCATCTAAAAAAACAATTCAATTTTCTTTAATTATATTAATCTCCTTCGTCAATTCTGAAGCATCTAGTGATCAAAATTTTTACATGTGTAAGAGCTATAGATTTGATATAAAAAAAAAAACAACTAAAAAACCCCAAAACAATATGTTTTCATCACAGCTGGCTTTTCCACCACAGATTTCAGGCTGCTTTTTTAGACACCACTGTGAAGAATGCTCACACAATCTCCTGCGGTACTACCATTTCATCATGTTTGTACTCCTGTGCGCTTTGAAAACATCCGAAGACACGATTTTGATATGGATGAAATCTTCCTCTCATCCACCTCCCTGCTGTTTGTCGGGCACAGAGCCAGTCAAAGTGGGAGCCGGCTGAATCGAGTCGATGCCTGCAGCAATCTGAAGCTAATCTTCAGACTGCTGCAGAGCTGAAATGAGGCTGTCCTCCTTTCTACCTGACACAGCACTCAGGAGGACGGAGTGATCAGCTTCCTGATACGAAGCGATGGCTGTCAGTTAGCAGCAGAGTGTCGGCCTCTGACGCTCTTCACCGGGGACGTTCCTCTGAGACACCTGCAACAGAAGAAACTTCACTTCTGCTCAGCACAGCGCCCACTGTCACCCCACATAACATCCGCCGTCTCCTAATTATGGCGAAACAGCAGCAAAAGTCTCTCAAAAACTTTCCAACAATGCCTGTTTTCCCCCCTGAGGGAGAAAAATCTGCCAAGAACTGTTTTGCTGAGTGCAGCCAAAGGTTTGATGCTAAATACAGGCGCAGTCTTCACCTAACAAGCACCGTCATCGCCAGCAGACAGCAGCCCTGAAAACGGCAATGAAAATACGTACGACGATATTTACCCTATCATGTAACACCAAATTCTGCTTTACTTCACAGTTTGTGGCTAACTTATTTTAATCGTTTGACCAGTCATATTAATATGATTTAGAGCTTGTTAAAGGGGGAGTATAAAGCAAAGTTAGCTTTTTTTAGCATTACATTATGTTATCATGTTATTTCCTCATCAAAAACAAACCTGAAGTGTTGCTATGATTCTCTCATGCATGTTTGAGAAATCCTTCAATTTCCCGTGGCAACCATTCAGCTGCCCTGGGGGGCTCGAGGCGTAGCTCCTCCTCTTTTCAAGACAGCGAGAGCAGTTTCCAAGTAACCAATTTCCCATGCCACTCAGCTCCTCTAGACTAGCCAGCAGCAATTAGCAAAAACCTGGTGAAACTGCACATCTGCTGAGCTCATTATGTAAGCTACTTCTCAGTAAGAAGATGGTAAAAGTGTTGTTCAAGAGTTAGTAGAGGAGCGATGTTGTCACGACCTCCAAAAGCAGAGTTTTATATGAAGCAGGGGCTTTTATAGAGGCAAAGGCCCGACTTCAAGATGTTAATAAGGTCAAATTGCATTTCTTTTAAGTTATATTTACTATATACAGCATTTTTATAGGTACTGAAGGCACATATTGTGCTCTCAAATGCCACTATATGCCTGGAAAATAAATAATACTGCACCTTGTCAGAGGCTCTGCTATCTTCGAGTGAGAAGAGACTGCAAGGTTTTGTTAAAAATCACAAACTGAACCAGAATTTATCACGACAACCCCACTAACCCTGCTTTACCTAACCGGACCCAGATCTGCATGAAAACTCACAGTTTGAGATTTTACCTTAGTATAAGAGTGAAAACACAA
Source organism: Poeciliopsis prolifica (assembly GCF_027474105.1). NCBI lineage: Eukaryota > Metazoa > Chordata > Actinopteri > Cyprinodontiformes > Poeciliidae > Poeciliopsis > Poeciliopsis prolifica. The sequence goes on from NW_026562394.1 coordinate 8,333,638, forward strand.
AAATGACCTCTTTCATCTGACTTTAGTAGTACGCTGTCACAAAAACTGCACCGTACGGAGATGCTTTAAAGCACATTTGTTGTTTTGAAAAACCAATACTCCCTACACTTTTTTTAATGAGGGATTGTTAGTTTCTAAATAATTTAGCCAAACTCTTGTCTCATCTCCTGAGCTCGATGAATGCCTGGTGAGTGTAACTCACACATTGCCCCGGAGAAGAGAATAAATGAGTGGCACCGCTGCAGGCTGCACAGAGAACTGGAGCGTTCTGCTGCAGTCGGGCAATTCGACTGTATTTTCGGCATTTCCCATAGAAATCATCTACACTTGTGAAAAAGAACATGATATATCTGCCATATTGTAAATATATATATATATATAAATATGTTGAGAAGCAAACTCATACAACAGCCTCTGATTGTTTCTATGTAGCATAACCGACTGCGGAGGCACAGCCCTTCAGATTAGTGAAGCTGTTATACTGTAATGCTCATCCACTGCTGGAGCGTAACATATGACTCAAACTGGAGCGCAGCCAGCAATGAATTGCAGTCCTTATTAAATCTGACGTGTTGACTGAGACGCTGCATCCTTATTTATAGCTACAGAATTGAGTGTCATGTTAATATGTACGGCTAACTCCAGCACTAATTGGATAAAGTCTTAACTTTGACATGTTTACAAGCTTAATCTTGGGAGGGGGGTTTTATTTCTACTAGATTTAATGAAAAACGGGGACACATTGTGGGAAGTGGGAGAACATTCAGAGCAGGGATAGCATAAAATGTGGAAATCAGAAGACAAACGGAACCAGAGTGGTCAAAATCAATACTTTTCTTTCAGGATGTGGTGTTGTGCTGGTTAGGTTACAATAGGCAGCAATCCACAGCTAAAACAATGTGCAAGTCAGTGGGAGTAGGAGATTTTAAACTGGTGGATTTCAGGGCGACCACACACGTTTATCAACTAAGTCTGCACACTTTGTAAAAGAAAAAAAAAAGTCTGACTACATGCCAGCTTTTGAAAAGATAAAATAACACCAGGACTCAACAGATGAAGGATAAAATAATAAAACAATATCTGATTAAAACCTCCCAAACTTTCCTAATAATAGCCATGATTAAACTTGGCGTTCTCAAATCAGTGTGCCAGAGATTAAAATTTCAATCTGGCGCCCCAAATGTCTAAACGTCTGCAAAGCATAATTGTTTTTTTTTCTTGTGTTTTCAGTTTTTTTTGTCTTTCGTGAGGCTTCAACGCAAAGTTTCCAATCAAATATTTCCCCAAATCAATCCAGTTTTATCACACAAACAAATTATAATGGCTTGAATAAAATAAAAGTGTATCAGACAACATATATTGTATGTGTTAATCTGCAATAATGATATTTTCTTCAATCATAACAATGCATCTGTCAAACTTCCATGGTGGCTTCTGTTAAAATATGCCGAATCCAACAATCCACTGAAGTTGCTAACCTGGTATGCTAATGCAGACTGGCTGCAACTCGCCGGCTTTCAGGATTCCAGCTGGCTTATGGTCGCCCTCTGAGTCACGACTCTCACAGGTCAGGAACAATGACCTTGCATGCTAATAAGGAAGCTTAAAGTGAGTACAGAGAACACTAAGGTCATGCACAAAATCACCAGGATTACTGGCCAAAGATATTTATCACTTTGGGGGAAAAAAGGGTGGGAGGAAAGTGGAGTGTTTCCTTAGCAACACAAACATAAGAGATTTAAAGAACATGTTTGTTTGTTTTTTTCAGAAAACAAACAAAAAGCAGGATTCACGGTTGTGGACTTTGCCTTTATAAAGTTAACCATGATTGTCAGAGCTGAAAGGTACAGGACTGTCTTAACACGGCGCTAAACAGAGAGCAGCATGCCAAGCCGCTAAGGTGAGAACGCTCAAGTCCGCAGGCACATAAACGGTCACACCATAACACCTGGAACACCAACAAAACCACCACAGCAGAGCCTGAGCATAAACAGCTGAAGCTGCCGTTTCCTTCTAATTAGAGAAAAGTTATCTATTCAGCAGAAAAGCTTAGGAAGAGGAATGAGCTGGTGCAGAACCATTGGAAAGACTCATTAGAAAGCCATTGTGTGAGACACAGAAGCCCAGCCCAGAGGAATCCCGTAAACATTACGCTGTCACAAATCAAGGAGCTGTGGGGACAATGTGAAAAGTGAAAAATAAGGTGATGCATGCAATCCGCTGCATTTCAAAATTCTACACACACAAAAGGTTTGTAAAATAGAGGACTGCTGGGGGGGAAAAGATAGCATGTCGGCCTGTAGCGTGAAAACCGGTCAGAAAAATTGCAAGCCTCCGTGATTTTTGTTTTATTCAGAGTCACATGCAATTTTGTTCAGTCATATCTTTGAGTCAGAAAATATAAATATCTTGTTTTAGGCATAAATGAATCACAATCAGTCCGTCCTTTGATTTTCAGAGCAGATGAAAATGATTAACATGGCCATTCTGACAAAACAACAACATAGAAATGGCAATACATATGTCTGAAATTATGGAGAAAAATACTTTGTCAATGTCCAGAAAGTATACAAAACAAAAAGAGAAACTGATTGACGATAAACCGATAAAATATTTCTGTCAACACATAAGAATGAGGCTAAATAATTGGAGGGAAGTAAAATCCATCCATCCTTGTCTGAAACTAATTGTCCAGACACAGCCAGCACAAATTATTTCAAACTAAGATTGGATGAAAACCAAAACTAGCATCAGGGAGAAACAAATGTGGCAAGAATTGAATTACATTTTAGTCCAAAAATAATTTAATTATAAATTAAATTCTAATTATAATCACGCAATAAATTTGACAAATCAAACCGTTTCAGTAGTGAAGGGCAACTTGCTAAGATAAATTTATGGAAAGAAGATTAGTGCAAGCCAGCAGATGTTTAAATAAATAGACAAAGCACCAAGCATGCTTTGCAAGATAATTAGCAGCTTCCTGTGATTCTCCATGAGTTCCTCTTTTAATCCTTGATTGGGTGTTTGAGCACTTCATTCAGCAGGCTTTGGAAAATCAATGGTTATCTCAAATCCAAACTGCGATCCATCATTACTCACCCTCCTTATTAGAACCTGCAATGAAGTGACAGTTATATTCCTTGGGTAAAAGAGAGGCGGCCTTTTCTCTTTGTCACATCCGAGGTGAGTTTCCTTCCCTCGACATGTCTCCAAGGCAACTGCAGCATTCCACCTTAAAGCAATTTGGACAGTAGCACTTCAATAAATTGAGCACACAGCAAAGCCTTGAAGTGGAGGAAAAAGACACGGGGCCAAGATGTCAGTCCATTAAGGTGCGTTCCGCTCCGTCTGCCTCTTCAAATCACAAAGCCGGTGTTTGAATGCAGCCGCAGCAGTGATTTACGTGATTGGGCCGGTTTGATCATTTGTGTGTTTTTTTTTTTTTTCCTGTGTTTGTAGCAGAGATTGCTCTATGGGAGTAAGTGGAGCTGGTGTTGGCCACACACCTGTTACGGCGAGCGCGTGGAAGACCCCCGTCGCAATCCTCCAGAGATGACGAAGCGTGACCCAGCAGCGTACAGGTTTCCATTTCACGGCCGACCGCGTGCGAAAGCAACGAGCTATAGGAATAAATAGGGGTGTTATTTGCGTGCACGCCGCAATTAAAGATGACGGCTGGTGATAGCTGGAATCAAGTCAGCTTCCATGACAACAATGGAGCAGACAAGATATGAAAGAGAACAAGTGTCACCGTGGGAGGATTTCAGTGTTGCACGCTGCCCTTTTCCTCACCGAGATAAGACGCACAAAGTTAAACAGAGGGAATCGATTTGGCTACTGTTTGCTCATAAACGTGTAATTTATCCACAGCGTGGCGACTGGACTCTGCAATGCGCCACCTCGCCTACTTTGTTGTTGTTGTTGTTTTTCTTTCGCTGCCAAGACCTCCGGCTGTGTCACGATAAGGAGGAAACCTCTTTATAGCACTGGGACACACAGTGATTAACGAACACTAAAGGGCAGAAAGCTTCTGCTAAATCAAGGTCAAACTGCTAAAAGCCCCGTTCTGACAAGATTTATAAGTAATGGGCCCAGTCATCCAGAGACGCTGAGAGCAACTACAGACCCACAGCAAAGGAAGGCAGTCAGAGAAAATGAATCTGACACTGATGTTGACTGAAAACAGCAAACTATAGAGGGAAGAGTTAGATGAGTTGATGGAAGGAAAACTAAGCGACTGATAAATGACTTAGACGACAGAGGAAGCCGGAGTATCCAGAGAGAATGCGCTCAGGCACAGGGAAAACATGCCGTGAACTGGATTTAACCCAGCAACAGTTTACTGTAAAGATGAATTAGTTCAGAGTAAAATCATGCCTCCATGATGTAGGATGTAACATGACCTCGACCCCTAGGCGGGAACTAGTTTTTGGTCCACTCAAGTTTCTTTTGCATCATTTTTAACCTTGTTCACAAGACAAGAGTTTTCCAAAGTTCCTCACAAAGAGTCGCTGCGTTTCCTCCTAAAAATTGCACAAATTGAAATGACAAGAATACATTTCCCGAATGGAAACACGTCAACTTTGAAAATACAAGTTTGTTTGTGCCATATCGAAACAGATGCGTGTCGCAAAACTACAATGGAAACACTTTTTTTGCATCATACGGGATCAATAACCCGATGTTACTACTGGCAAAAATGACAAAGAAGACAACAGGAAGTATTAAGAGGCTGATAGTTTGTTTTTGTTCTTTTTCAGACAATGCGTAAATTGAAAGATTCATTTCAATTTACACGTTCATGAAAAGCTGTGAGTCATTCTGAAGTCTTCTGTAAAATCGGCAAATACAATTTCCACAAAACATATGTAGTCGCTTCAAAGAATAAAAGACTTGTTACTCCGTAGCCTGAATAAGACGCCGACTTCTCCTCTGAGCGCTGATGAGAGCTAGCACTAAGGCTCCATAATGAATATATCTCATGTAACTGTTTGCTTCCGTCACTGCCATAATTTCTAATGACTTATCGCGAGAACAACCTCATTCACCAATAGAAACACCACAATGATGAGATTCTGTTATTTTTAATTCGGCTGAGTAAAGATTCGAGCACATTTATAGTAGAAGTGCAGCTGATGCAGCATGTTTACTGAAATACATGAAAAATTAAGAAAGTATTTAAAAAATATATATAAAATCAATGCAATGGCCACAAATGACCCCCAAGCCACCCCTGTTAGAGGTAATTTATTTGACAGCGTGGCGGGAAGTCGGTACCAAAGGAAACACTTTGTGAAAATAAGAGCATGATATATACCTGACTCCATTTGATGATATAATGACCCACATGCTTCCAATGGCGATGATGACCATCGTCCTTTACTGCCCTCCAAAGCTCCAAATGATACCAATGTTCAGCTTTTACATGGATTTTTTTGAAGACGGATGTTAGGAACTCAGTTTCAATAAGATTGTCAAGGCGAGCTGGGTCACCTCAACCCATATATGTCCGTCTGTCCTCTTACGCCTCAATTTGCAGCGCTCCCGGATGGGCAGCAATGCATGAAATGGACCGGTCATGGCAAAAAAAGGAGATAACACAAGACAAATTGAGATGCCTTGACGGACATCCCACCTCTCACAGTTGCCCCCATTTCTCAACTCTGTCAGAGAAAGCTACACAACTGAGCAACAGAGCGGGACACATTCCAGCATCAACAAAGACAGCCACCCTTATTGAAGTACATGTAAACATGAATACTGTAGTTCTTTGATGTTCACAACATCATTACTTTCCCTGGCAGGATAATAAGAGCTGAAAAGCGTTTACCTTTTCATAGAAACGGCCGATGATGGAAAAAAAATCTTCAAAAAGACTTAAAATCTGCAATCAGGATTAGAGCATTCCACAACAAGCTCCAGCTTAATGACAAACAAGACTTTATGTGTTCTTACAATGATTAGGAAGCAAAGCAAATCATTCAGTGTGCGAGTTGAACTTATTAGTAAGGCAAGGTATGAAGTTTGTAACAGTCAAAACACCAACGCCACTAAAACCAATCGGCATCCTGCATTTATTTCCAATAACTGTGTATCTTTTTTGGCAGGTTGAGTCAAATGAAGCACATTTCTAAAAGTAGATATTTGTTAAAACACTCAGTAGCTGCAGCTTGGTTAATTATGTTGTTTTGTTTATTATAAAGGCCTATATGTGTATGCATCCTTTCATTGTGAGCATCCAGCCACACTGTCTGCTGTTCAATGCACTCATGTTTGGCAGAATATATGGATGGTAAATGCAAGCCAAGTCTCCAGGGAGCTAGTGACAGCAGCAGAGCCAACTTGTCAGCACTGGGGTGTGGCAGAGCCATAACACCCCCTGTGTGTTGGCGGATTGGGAGGGGTTGGTGCTGCTGGTGGTGGTGGGGGGGGGGGCGTCTCTACAAAAGGACTTGTAAAGGTTAGGTGAGTTGGCTCCTTCTCCTCCAGTGGGCTCCCACTCAGCGCCACAAAGGTTAGCCGGAGCCCTCGGCCGCAGCGGAGGTGGTGTGAGAGTGCTAGAAATGTCACTGACACCAACGGAGCTCCAGACGAAGTCGATACTGACGCAGCAGCTGCTCCACAGACCGCCAGAGTCTTTGTCACGGAGCCATTTCAGTCGGCGGAGAGAGGGGTCGGAGCAGTGAGGGGATGGCGCCCCATGTTTATCTGCCTGTGATATGCACAGGCATATCACAGGCAGGCTCTGCCTGAGTATCACCCACTCAGACTCACTCCAGAACCAAGCCACCTGCTTGGTTCTGGTGCTGCAAAAAATAACTGCAAGCATTCTTGGAAGGCCACAACAGATCCGTGTGTTTATGACTCTTTACTTAGACTTCAGCCGTAGCCAAAGCGATATAAACATCTGCAGAAGCAACAGTCCCCAAGCATTAGCAGACAAAATGTCGAACCAGACACAGAATCATCCTTTCAGTGTCACTTCCCGTCTGTGTTTCCCCATATGGGCAGCGGCCATGATGGGCTTATTAATCCCTAGGGAGGACAGAGGATGACTGTGTCCAGGCTTTCTGTGCGTCTATCTCCGCGCCACCCGCCGTCTCCTCCCCCCTCCTCACCCATTGCCATCTGTTTACTGCCCAGCACTCTGGCTTAATTTCTTGCTGCACCCAGGTCTCTCCTGCTCCTCTTTTTTTATTTTCTTTTTGGCATTTACATGTAACATTTCTGAATATCAAACATCCGCGAGTTGTGCCACACGCCTGTCGCTCTCGTCAGTTACAGCGGCTGGAAAGCGGTTTCTGGTTTCCATGGAGAATTCAATGGGACCAGAATATAATGCATCCGGTTTTTCGGCCCGGATTTTATTTTCTGTTACTGCGTCTCGTCTTCTAGTTACCAACTGCCCATTTCTGAGTGATGTTTTGTTATTGTATATAGGGAGTGGGGATGTGGCAAGCTGCTTTTCTAATCCCCTAAATAATTTGGTTCCCCTGATGCATCTCCTCGGGGCTCTGCTACTAATCCACAACAAGGGGAAGTGTGCTCTTGACATTTTGGGCTCTCATGGGTGTTTTGCTCAAATTCTGCCAGTTCTCTCATTTCAACCCAGGACGATCCCTCAGCTCGCCTCTGCTGCAGACGTGTTACTGGTGTTTAAAGACAACAGGGCTTCGGATTAAACCGAGCTCTACTGGCAGCGACGATTAATCACACTCAGGCTCACTCCGCCCATTTCTGTCCCTTTGCAGCTCAGATGGAGTGTCAGATTCCTGCACTTACCCTGACATTAAAAAGATCGCACACTCATTTCTCTCCGCATTCACAGTGATGTCATTCATCTCACGTTTCCCACTTTGTGTTTGTTAATCTTATTTACAGGGCTGGTAAAAGACCCGCCCTATTACCATCTGCCTAGTTCAAAAAGCCTGAACACCTTCAGCTCTCAGAATGATGCTGTAGATTAATCCCAGTGCTGTTGAGAGGATGAATAAAAGCATTTCTCTCTTCGGCTACGTGACCTCGTACACTTTCAGACTCCGGGTCAGGGCTTCAAAACAGCCTACGGTCTTCATGGTCCGCAATTTTTAGATGCGTGCCCCCGCCGAGGTGGATATTCCTGCTTCTCTCAAATAGGAAAGGCATTGGGCATGAAATTTCCCCTGACAGCTGACTCCCTTTAAACTCAGTAAAAAGATTTGCGCTGATCAATCAGACGGGAGGCCCTGCGACAAAATTCAGTTGAGAGTCGGGGGGGAATGGAAAAGAAACGCAACACCTAGGAGCAAAAGTAAAATCCTTAATCAACAACAAAAAAACTCTAAATGTGTAATTACTTGTCCAAGGTTATCAAACAGGTGAATATTGGTATTTACGTGGCAAAACAATGCTGTCTATTGACCATTTTGTCCTGACAGGGAGGAGAGAGGACATAGAGTTTTTATGTGGCAGAGCTTTGGAGGAAAGCAGGGTTTAAAATGCAACACATCTCTGTTGCTCCCCGTTTTTCACTTTAGTGAACGAGCCTCAACCTCACTCTCAGTGACAGCCTTTTGCAATGCCTATTAAACCGCCTGCAACGCTTTCATGTTTTGTCACGTCACAACTGCAAATGTCAATGAATTTTATTGGAATTTGAAACGACAGACCATCAAAATCAAAAAGTAGCGTAAAGCCGTGAACGAGCTGCAGTTATAGCAGCGGGCGCTTTCGGACGTGTCTGTACCAGCTCTGCACATCTGGAGGTTGAACTGTTTCCCTGCTCGATGCAAAACAGCTCAAGCTCCGACAAATTGGATTGAAGAAGCATATGAGCATCAAATTTCAACTTTCTGATTCATGAATATGACCTCATCTGGTCTTTTACTTTCCTATTCAACTAATCATGTTCTTTTGAATTGAATTATTTTGTAGTTACTCTCTGAAACATAGTTTCTTTTCATATTTTTCTCTCTATAAACTGTGTTTCCTGATATGAGAAGAGCCTGACATTGTCTCTGCTCCAAAACAAAAAAGAAACTAATAATAGAACTGCGGCGGATCAAAAGCCTAAGAGGCCTGAACTGCTGACGTAAGACACCTATAGAGCCTGTAACTTCCCACTTCTGAAAAAGTCAATCTTTTACCATTCCATTCCTCCAAAATGGGAGCCAGTAGAAATCCTCTAATGGCTACTGGGAGCCCTTAGACAAAAAAGGGCTGTCAGTGTGTCTGTTTTATCGGATTGGTTAATATAAGTGGGCCCCTGTGGTAAACAGCAGCTCCGACTGGAGCAAAAGAGCAGCAGTAAAACGCACCCCTTTATCTCAATCTCCGAGATGAAGCCCCTGCCTGGTATCACGTCTCCCTGACAGGAGAGAGTCTGCAGGCTCTCCTCGCACCTCGGCGCAACAAACAAACCTATTTCTAATTCTACTAGTTATGGTCCACAGGGAGAAGTGAAGTCAAATATGCACGGGAAAAAACCAGCAGTTGGCGAGGGTCCATGAGTCTCTGGCTGTCTGCTGGGTAAATTACTGTACCGATGGCGCAGGAGTTTGGCCTTGCTGTGTTTTTTGTCCTTGTTATTTCCAGCGCACTCTCTCAGCATTACTGTCTCCAGTTGAACGCTTCATTACTGCAGATCCTCTTCTTGTTCATCCCAGATACTCTCTAGAGCCTGATGCATGCAGATAAACTGAACATTATTCAGAAAAGCAGCCAAATCACTGCATCTGCTTTAAACAGCCGCATTACCATAATGCATTTTACTTCAGCTTAAAGAAAAATTATGCTGATTAACAATATTTCTACGTAGGAGAACAGCAGGAAAAACCACTTGATGTATTTTCCAGTTACTTTCTGTAGGGATAAAGTCTGAATTTGGAAGAACACCAATCCCTAATAAATTGTAGAGGGTCTGAATAATAAAGATATGTTTATTTTAATTCTAAAATTGGTCAGAAATGAATTAAATTAACTTATTTACCTCCTACATTTATGTAGAAGCACACATGGGAGAAACCAAATAGCCCAGTGATCTTTGTTTAATCTCTGGTATCGTTGTTGTCCAACACAAATAAACAAAACAATAGACTAGGAAAGAAAGGAAGTAGGAGAAAAGAAAAGAATAGAATAGAATAATCTGAACTTTCCCTTTGTGGGGAATTCTGGTGTATGAGAAGTAAAAAGTTGTTAGTATTTAATGCCAGAGCAGCAAAAACATGTATATTTAACTGCAGAACAAAATCCTTGAAATAAGTCAATATCTTCTTAGCTTGGAGTTCCAGTGGACACTTGTGAAACACAAGAAAATTACAAATTCGCCAGCAACAAAGAAGAAACTGCATTTGAAAGAATAAAAAAAAATATAAAAAATTTTCTGTTTGAAAAAAAAAAAAATCCCATTTGGTTTCGTTATTAATGTAACAGTCTCCCTGTATTTCTTTTTTCTTGTGTTGGATTTATTGATGAGCCTGTTTAAAATTTTTATTGCAGTCCCTCGTATTGGAATCAGCTCAAGATTGTGCGCACAGACAAAGGACATGACCTTGGTTTCAAGTGCTCACAGCGTACAGACAGAAAGTGCAAGAATTCACAAATTACATTAAATAAAATAAAGGATAAAAGAAACAGAATGTGCGTGCATGTGAAACCTTGTGGTGTTCTTTAAAGGGGCATGTTATAATGTTATTCTCTCATTAAAAACATGCCTGGAGCGTTGAATTGTTTCTTTTTGTTGAGAAATCCTTGAATCTCACATGGCAACCATTGGGCTGTGCAAAACACCTGGGTGAACCTAACGCCGCCTTCGAGATGCAACTCTGCCCCAGAGCTACCATTTTCAAGCTTCCAAGCTCCCACCTCACAGACCACCTCTCTCCTGGGCCGCAACCCCCATCAGCTCCTTCAGACTAGCCAGCAGCAATTAGCAAACACCTGGTGGAACTGCACATCTGCTGAGTTCGTTCGTTATATGAGCTACTTCTCAGTGCAACATTGCTGAGGAGCAATGATGTGATGACTTCCTGAAGATGGAGGGTCAGAAAGAGCAGGAGTTTCTTAAAGAGAGAGAGGCCCAATTTCACAGTGTTAAATTGCAAAGTCAAATTTATTTGACGCGGCTGGACAGTGGTGCAGTTTGTAGCACTGTTGCCTGGCAGCAAGAAGGTCCGGGAGTTTAATGGAGTCTCCATGGAGTTTGTATGTTCTCCCTGTGTGGTTACTCTCCGGGTACTCTGGCTTCCTCCCACAGTCCAAAAACATGACTGTAAAGTTAATTAGTCTTTCTAAATTCTCCTGTGGTTGTTTATCCTGTCTGTCTCTCCCCTGTAAGACAATAGATGGATGATATTTCTTTGATGTCATGTTTGATAAGTTGACCAACATAATTGGTGGAAGCTCAATCAAACTGATCAAAGGAGGAGACGACATGAGATGCCAGGATGACGTGAGTAACGTCTTAGCAAGACTCAGACATTACTTCAACCCTCGGCAGGTGACATGTTTCTCAAAGATAACCTTCTTTCAGATGCAGAAATCAAACGGTCCATGTTACCTCGTGCCGATCTGATACAGCTGCTTAGCTCTAATGCTCATCTGGGCTATTTTTCCCCACAGAAGGTCTGCTTAGCAGTAGATAAAGGGCTCAGTGGGGGCTACCGCATTTCAGGCTCCTCTCTCCTTGCAAATCAGTCCAATATCAGGTTTGAATTCACAAACTCTGTTTGGGAGACGCTGTCTGATAGAGCTCCTAAATAATTCACCAGCCACTATCCTTGGCCGATATGTGTAAACTCTGTCTGAGGAGATACGAGAACTGCCCGGCTGTCTTAGAGGGCAGAGGCATGTAGGGCTTTTAGTTCCTCTCCTTTACAGACACTGAAAATACATCCATCTTTGCTGTTCTTCACCTTTCCATTCATTTTTTTTTGTAGAGAACTTATTTTGTCTGATTTAACCCAAGTGCGCAGCCAGGACTGAAGAAATGCTGCTGTTGAAATCAAGTTAAAATATAAAAGTCTGGAGTAGAATTGATTTTGTTTGAAAGGAAGAGCCGAGGCTTTTGAGAAACACTTCAATCAAATATTTCTTAAGACTGTGTAGTATGAGCTAGAAACACTTGCTCTTTTTCCCCCTCAATTATCTGTCATATCTAAGTAAAGCACAGTATGATTATGCACATGTCAATTGATAAAAATGTCTCCTGGAAATTACATTTACATACAAAGGTGATGAAAAAAATAGTAATCTTTTTTAGACATTTATTTTTTTTAAAAATATTGCAATATCTGGCAACTTATTTTTTCCCCAAAAAAATTCAACCTTGAAATATAAAACTAAATCCTCCAGCTCTGTTATACTTAAGTAATGCCAAGCATATGAATTAAAAGGAAATTGTCCAGGGTAAATTACCCTGGATAAACTAGTAATTAGTACAGTTTTTGAGCTTCAGTGTATCAAATCACGCAGTAAATTAAGTATTTTTCTATTTATTCCACAAAAAACATCTGACAGTGGAACTTTTTGTTGCATTATGACACTTTCTACCTTGAAAGTTTTCTTGTGAAAGAGCTGCTCAGAGAAGCCCCAATAGTTTGAGCCAGATTTGTAGATTCAGATAATTAAAAGCAATCACTGTCTACACTTTCCTATTGAAGCAAAAAACCACACACACACACACACACACACACACACACACACACACACACACACACACACACACACACACACACACACACACACACACACACACCCACACACCACACACACACACACACACACAACAAACACACAAAGCCCGAAAACTAATTTTGAAATCCTTTTCATAGATTATCTCTGGGTGCGTCAAGATTTGCAAAGCGCCCATTTCTTTGTTCAAAAACGAAAACACATTAATCCTGCTTTAAATGCAGGTCAGATTCTTAATTGGTAACTTTATGTCTCTTAGAAACTTGTTACCATCTTCTCATATGAATGCGTTCTTGTTTGTGCTCCAAATAATAACTTCGATATGAGGAAATTTATTTTTCTTAGCATACCTGAGCATTTTTTAAAAATAAATATCTTCTTCTTGTCACTATTTCCTATTGATTTCTCCATACCAATCAATGCATAAACACTCAGTAAGTACTGAGGTCTTTCACTTAAACAGGTTACCATTCATAGAAACATCTGTTTACAGGTCCAACACGGCAGGAATATTCAATTAACTTTAACTTATTCATGCAGAGACTGACTGTTCCACCCCAACCACCCTCCCACCAGACAGCTGTTTGACAGGCTGTGGAGAGTCGACTAGCTCCTTTGAGCACACACACTTCCGACCACAAGACACAAAACGCAGTGCCACTCAAAACCCACACGTAGGTTTCGGTTTTACACCAAGGTCCCTCTGCTACTAGAACCCGCTGGTGCACACCAGCTCTGGGAGCAAGCTGCTAATTCAGCCTCGCCCGGCTCTAAATAGCAGAAAGCGCTGCGAGGGTCTCATCCGGCTGCGCTGATGGAAAATTCCCAGAGTGCTCTGCAACGGGAAAAGACAGGAAAAGGTCAGAGTCGGCATTCATCTTTTCACCAGACTCTTTTGCTCCCAGCATCACCTTTTCCTGCTTTTATTTCTGTGTCCTTGGCTGGGGTTTTTTCCCCCTCCCCGTCTCTCTGGGGTAAATAAATGTGTAAATTATGTAATCTGCCATCAGTGCTGAGTTTCAGCACTGATGGCATCCGGCCTTCTGCACCTGTCACTGAAAACGAACGATGGCTGCACAAAGTTCCTGCAAATAATTATAAGTGCTGTGTTTGCATAAAGGCAACTGCTTGCTCTAAATGGAAGCTGTGGATATGCAACATGATTCAGATCAGGCAAATAAAGTGCAAACGGAGGCTGTGGAGAGATTATACCAGTCTGCTTTTGTAAATAGGGGTTTTAATGGCTGAACCAGCAAGGTTAGTGTTCTCCAAACAGGCCATTACTGGAGCTCTGTCTCATTTCCTCAAGTGACAGATGCTCCCTGAGTCATCATCTTATCTCTGGCCGATCCTCTTCACCACATCACCCACTCAGGATTATGACAGTGGCAGAGGGGCTGCTGAGAGGATCGTTTCTCCCACTCACTCTTTTGTTTTATCTCCAATATCCATCGCGCCAGAGGGCCCTCTGAGGAATACTAGCAAACAAAAACAATCAACAGCCATTTACGGCGGCAACGTGTGCGACAGGGCATCATCATGGCATTCGCAAACAAAGTGTTTTGGTGATATGCGCCTCCTGTAGATCTTTGGAAGAAGTTTGGGTCCTTTGCGTGGATTTGAGTGGTCCGTTTGACATGGATTTTTTAGATAAGACTATAGTTCTGCAGAGACAGATTAGATGGTAAATAGCTAATTTTATATTTTCTTTGACAACATTGAAAACCTTTAAGCACAAACAAGTACTGTTGTGCAGTGGAGGAACAATAATAATTATTTTATATTATTCCAATAGAGTCCAGTTTCATTTTTCTATCAGAAACAAAATGCTTTATTCTATATGCTGAATGGATCATTCAGCATATAGAATAGGACTGTATATAAGTAAAGGCTATTTTGCTCACACTGTGACAAAAAAACAAATCTGGATTTGTATTTCAATTATTAATTTAGCATCAACAAAGCAAAGTGATTAAGGACGGAGTGTGAACGAGAAAAGCAGAAATACAAATAAATGGCAGCAGTTTTACTGCAACCTTGGTTATATTAAATACAGAACGAGAAGCAAAATGATGTGAATAAAACGAGACCAGATTACAGCGAAATGACGCCATTAACAGTCATGAACCATTTTACGTGCGAGAGCCAAGTAAACAGCGCAATAAACTGTGTTCACATCACATAAGGAGGCGTTTACTCAACTGAAGGTGTGCCTACGAACAATAAACTGATATATTAAAGTTGCTTATGGAGCATTTAAAGTGATTGCTTGGGTTTAAATTTCAGCTTTTGTTGCTGTTTCAACAAAGAAGGACAGGAAAGAGTCAAGGATGTAAGTAGGTTGGGAAGAAGCACACGCAAGAAATGAGTTTTCCACCCACTCCTCTTTGTTGCAAGGCCTATTTGGGGGATGCTAAACATGTGACGGGATTGGATAATTTTCCAAAGACCCCCCCACAAACACACACTCTCCTCCTCCCATCTCTTCACCAGCAAGTCTCCCCAGATGACCCAATCGTATTCATCCATCCCTTTAGCCCCTTTCATCAATAAACCTTTCAACTTATGTCATTGTGAAATGCGTAATGCGCAGAGAGTTTTCCTCTGATCGGTTTCAGTGCTTTCCAGAAACAAAGGTTGATCTAACAGCTCCAGCTTCCCTTCTCCCAGAGAGCCGTCTGGTCAAAATAAAACACTCAAAGTAGGACAGAAATGATAATTGTAGGTCTTTTATTCATCTGGGAAAATGTGTTGTTCTGCTGACCCAGTTCAGAGCTGCAGACGCCTAATGATTCATCCTAACTTCTTCAATTTCTAACACATAATGAAGAGCAGAAACCTCACCTTGAGGCCTTGATGTCTTTGGTTTTACTGTGGTTTTATTGATAGAAAATGATTCCCAGTAGCGTATAAATCTTGCTTTATAACTGTTGTAAAACATGCTCTGACTGCTGATTCTGTGAACAATTAGAAGAACGGACTGATTGCTGGACTGTCACATTTAGAAAGTTGTGTAACATTTTCCTTTCAGTTCAGAATTGTGTTGCTCCATAACATAACATCAAATTAATAAACACTGAAGTCTGTGGTTGTAACCTGGCAAAAAAGGGGGGAAAGTGCAATTAGTGTAGGCTTCTCCAAAGCTTCCTAATACCAACATTACTGAGAAAATGATTAATATTTCATAGTGAACCACAGCCGGAAGAGCCTTTCTGGATATGCTGCATCAAATGTGATTTTAAAGAATCGTTTGCCCAAATGTATGAATGATTGACAAAATAGACAATATTGTTTTTTGTGTGTGGAAAAGGCGGCAGAGGAACGTGTGTGGGTGCATGTACTTGTTAATCTGGCATGTTTGCTAACCTTCTGAAAATATCTGAAAATCAGGGAATAGGTTTTGAGGTATGTTGTGTAAATTGAATGGAAGTCACACAACTTCGTAATATGGATGGAAATACAAACTTACGTGTGTGTGGGTGCGTGTTCTGGTATGTACTAGATATGGAGGATCATTGTAACCATTCTCGCCTGAAAAGGACGGTCATTTTTTGGAAAGAGAGGACATTTTCCTGGTCTTTACCTTTTTTCAGTTGGCATGGGCTCCTAAACTAGTTAGGTTTAGCGTTATGACGTGAATTAAGTTCTGCTTAGGGTTCATAGAAGTAGTAATGGTTAGGAGTAGGGGAAAATGTCAGCAGCTAAAATGAATGGAAGTCAAAACAAAGTCCTCAGCAGGATGCGTGTGTTCATGTGCGTGTGTGTGTTTAATACCTTGGAGTGAGCAGCAGATGGTTTTGTGTTGGGCGTAGCAGCTGCTGCCCCTGCCCCTTTTTCTATTCTTTTCTGTGTCCGGCCCCCACTCCCACACTCCCGCACACAAGCAGCTCCTGAAATGTACACAGCAGTCACCTGACGTAACCGGACGCCGATCCGCTTCATTATTTATCAGCTCGCTGGCATGAACAGCCCTGATAAGTCTCAAGCAGAGCTCCATCCATTCCCCAGAGAAAGGACGAACGTGCACGTTGTGACATTGTTCCTAAATTATGAGGGCAAAAAGGCCCAGAGGTGAACTACGAGTATTGGAATAACAGGAATTAAGCATTTAACCGCTTTCTCCATTCATCTTTGTCTCCCCCTTTTTACTCTTTAACTCCCTCCTTCACCTCTCCGCCTCGATGCAACTTCAAAGCAGCCGTGGAGTCAGTTGGATAGAGGAAGAGGGTCCTTTGGGGGACCTATCGCAAACACACACACACACGCGCGCGCATGCAGTACACACACTCAGAGCTTAAAGATTGCTAACAAGCAGTCAAACCGTGCCCTTTGAGGAGTAACTGTGTGAACGCTTCAAAAGGGCTCGACTCGAAAATGAGCGCAGCCTCTTTTCTTGACTGCACTGACTTCAACAAAGCGGTTTCATGTGCCCTTCACGTTACACACACACACACCAAAACAGACATCCCCGTGCTCACACGCAGATGATCACTTGACAGAACGTCAGTCTGCTGCCAAAAGGAAGCAGATACAGAAGTGAAAGCAAGGCTAATGTTAGGCTTTCCACTAAAACTTCAGCGGATGGTTGTGATCTCACATTTATCAGTGTGAAGAGTTGCTTTAAAAAAAAGAGAAAAGGTGGTATAAATTATTCAAATCGCAGCCTGTTTTAAATTTAATGTCATTTTTTCCCCCCTGCCTCTTGATGAGGATGTATCTGGGGCGGAGCTGTCTTTGATCAGGAGATGAAGCAGGAGCTCTCTTGATCTTCCATCTCGGCTTAAATACTCCTCACAGTCGAGTAGCTGACCCGAAACCTAAAGTTCTGTCCTGAAAAGTACTGAGAAAAAAAACCTCAATTAACCCCAAACTGACTGGTGTGATCTCCAAGAGACGCTGGAGAAAGCCAATGTTTTATGAAAGGCCAAAAAAACAACACAGGATTATGAGGGGCCAGGTGAGAGAATAATAAAGGTGAAGATAGAGACATCAAGAAGAAAAAACTTAACGCTGCACCAATCAAATAGTTTGACAAATCTGATTTTCCAATGGCAGAATTAGTAACTTTGTTTTTTTTTTTTTTTTAAATAAGGAATTACAAGACAATACAATCTAAAAGTAGATATTTTTAGTCGGCATATTGTCAAACTTGTTTTTGGCTGACAATTTAGTTGGGCTGTCAGCTCAGGTAGCCAACCTGCAAGTAATCTGCTTAACTTACATGCAGCTTGTAGTTTATTAACTGTAGCTCTTAAACAGTTTCCTTCAACTCTCTGTATTTTTTTGTGTGCCTTGAAAAAGGCCCAAATGTCTCTATCACGCTCTGCAGGTCGATGCCTTCATAAAACAAAAACAGTGGAAGTATTTAGTTTGTAATTTTTGTATCTGATCAGATGATTGGTACCCAAACTTTCCTCCACTCGCCTGATTGGTGTACCTCTATAAAACCCCTCCCAGTCAAAAAGCTTATATAAAAAATGAATTCACCCGGGAGGAAAGCCTCCTTCTAGCTTTATCCAAGGTAATGCGGGTCAGCAAAGCCATTGGGATATGTCTGAGTGCATTGCTGCCAAGAGTGTAATGACTTACGCGGAGCAGTCCCCGGACGGCTCCTTTCCTTTGACAGTAAAAGCTTTAATTCTGAGCCTACATTTCATTTGCTGCTTCTGTCTGAAATTGCACTGCCTCTTCACTGCCAATCACAGTAATGTGCACTTCAGCTCGGTTGTCTGGGTCTGTTGTGCCTTGACCCGGCTGCTCACCCGCCAGTGTTGTCAGATGAGAAAGCTTTTGGCGACCATCAATAATGTCTCCCACTCGGAAAGCAGAAAAAGCTCTAATGTGAATTATTTCATGATCATCTATTGCAGGACGTTTTAGTGGTTGCGTCATGGATTGAGCAGCACAATCCTTCCATTGGACCGTGTACGTGCTAATCCGGTTTCCAGTACAAATGTCCTGCTTCCACATCCCAGGCTCTTTAAATTTGCCCACTGGCTGATTTCATTTCCTGTTTCCCTGCCGGCTTGGATTTAAAGGTTTTGTTCTCCATGGTGTGCATGAGGCATCCCATCAAGCACTGTGGTTGTGATGACGTTTAGCCTCGCTTCACGTTAAAAACTATCAACACTGTCGGCCTGGCCAAATAACACCTCCCAGGTGGAAGAGCAGAAAACAGAAAGGTTTATATTGTTTTGCAGTAAACTCACAGCCAAAGCTCTAGCTATGTAAATCTAATTGTTAGGGTGAGAAAGTAACAAAATACCGTGGTGATACTTAGATTTAAAAAGCAGTGGCAAAGCAAATGAGGTGGATTAGCAGCCCTTGACATCAACTGATGGCGTCGTCCAAAATGTTGATAAAAGTAGGTTCATATATTTTAGGGTTTTTTTTTTTTTAACAAACTCATTTGCTATCTGTAACTGAATTAATCTCTAGGTTTGCTTCTGTTCCTTCACACAAATCAACATATTTAGAGTTCAGGTCCTCTTATGCCGTCACTGCTGCAAATAATCTGTATCACCCGACTGTCAAGAGCCTGAATGAACCATTAGCGTATAAAAAGACAGCTGCAGCGGGGAGAGAGAGGAAAGAGTGGCTCTTTTTTTATTTTATTTTTTTCATCGCAGACTGGAGAGTATAGATTTGCTCTGCTAACATGTGAGGTGGGTGTAGATGCTGAAGCGCCGAACTCAGGGAGCGAGCTCTACACAGTCGTAGAGTGGCTAATGTTGGCAAGGAGATTCACAGACTCGAACTTGGAATTTCAGAAATGAGTCATGCTCTCCAGCTCCAACAGACGCCGAGGACGCGGAGCGGGGAGAGGGAGAGAGAGTCACCCCACGGTGCAGCAGAACGGAACAAAAACAACGCAAACTCCCACACTGAATCTGAATGCAGGAGAAAAACAAAACAAACAGCGCTTGGTGATGCATGTGCTCTCCTGCAACGCTGAGAGACGGGGCCGAGGAATCGAATGCTCCTCAAAGGAACGTGGGAGAGGGTGTGTGTGATCGCGTGCGTCCGTGCGGAGGGTGCGGGATAAACGTGGATGAGATTTATCGTTCGTAGAACAGAACGAGTGGCGTGACGGCAGCAGAGAGATGACGGTGAGGGCGGCGGGGGGGAGTTCCTTATGGAAAACTCTTCTGTAAGCTCCGATGAAAGGAGAAAGGAGGTCAGTTAAAGCTGACCTCCTTTCTCCTTTTGGAGTTTCCGATGACAAAACATGACACAAACATTCAAAATACTTCAGACCAAATATCTGTGAAAGAACGGATTCATTAGGATTCTCCCCGAGGATTACTGAGCCACTCTGCTGAAAGGTAATTAAAGCGAGGTTTAAGGAAGGGAGATCTGGGTGGAATCTTCAAATTGGCCACAGATGATTATTTGTTTAAGTCTTCACCGCTTCTACATCTCAAATTATGCAGCGTTAATGGCATAGACTCAGACTTAATTTATTGTCGTTGCACAAAAACACAACAGTGAATTTGGAAATGAAATGTTGTTGCTTGGCTACCAGGGTAGACAGAAAAAAATACCGAAAAACTATAAGTGTGAATATACATATACCAGTGTTACTGGTGCAGGTAAATAAATAATAGGATAAATAACGCAGCACAAATAATAATACAGCTCTGGAAACATAAAGAGATCACTGCAAAATTATCAGTTTCACTGATTTTACTTTTTAGAGATATGTGTTTGAGTAAAATTAACTTTGTTTTCATTCTATGACAACATGTCTCCAAAATTCAAAGCAACAAGTTTGTATTCATTTGCAGAAAAAGAGAAATAGTCGAAATCACGTAAAAGATGCGGTGCTTTCAGAGCTCAAATAATGCATATGGCTACATAAAGGCTAACTGTTGGACGGTGAAAAAGACTGGAAACTGGGCTGGAGGATCACTTTCCAGAAAGACAATCACCCAAAACATTCAACCAGATCAAAGCATTTTCATGTCTTAAAATGGCCCAGTCAAAGTCCATCTCATGAGAATCTGTAAGCATACTTGAAAATTGGTGTATGTTGTTCTGTTGGATAAAATCCCAATATAATATATTGCTAACACGTTAGGCGGGTGTAAATCCCAGCGAAATATATTGTGTTGTTGCAAAACGTGAAAAGTTTCGGAATACTTTTGCTGTAACTGGAATATCAGTCGTATGGAATGCATTTCTTGGAAGCTAATGTCAAAAAATCCACCCAATCTCATTCACCACGTTTGAATATTTCAGATGTCACACATATTGGGGATAAGCTTCATTATTTGAGTAAAAATCCAGGTTTAAACCTTCCAGATTTTCTGCTTAATCTTTAGGACAAGGGCCTCAACGTCTTAATTATTGCAACGTAGCACAAACAGTTGACACCAATTTTGTCTTATTTGAAGAAGGTGGGGGAAGGGAGGAACTTCACTCAGGTGTGCGTTGACAGAGGCGAGGAGAGACGGCGAGGAGCAGGTGGAGAGTGGTGGGGGGGGGTATCACCGCTGATCTGAACGTGGGGCAGGCGGGAGGCAGATGCTCCCAAAGCAGGATGAGAGACAGGAGGCAGCGGAAGGTGGCATTTCTCTCACACCTCTGTGAGCAGCCGCATCCTAATGCAAGCTAGCCTCTCACCTCACCTGGTCCGATCTCTCCAATAGCAGCACTGTGACAAAATGGAAAGGCTGCGTTTGAAGACGCGCTCTACGCTCCGGCTCGGCCGGGTCGCACAGGTTGTGCTACCCTTAAAATCCGTCCTGCCTTGTGGTGATGCGCGTGCGCACATCGATGCTACATCACATACTGCTTACTCAGCAGATTTCTTATGAATACGTCCTACCTGAGGAAGTTTTGTTTCATGTGTTTTATTTCATCGCAGATTACGGCAATCTTTATTTAATTTATACCTTCATTAAGCTGCTGTATCACTTCATGGTTTTAGTTTACATGACTGGCAGCTTGTAAATATATTTATAAATGACTTTAGTTTTTCCGTCTGCAATGTCGTCACTGTAAACAAGTTATCATTTGTAGGTTAATCAGGACAAAATACGTTGTTTTGTGGGCTTTTTTGTCCCTATACTTTAAAATATTCTAGTTTAATTACACTCTATTACCAGACTTTGCTAAATAGACATTGGTAGCGATATTATGTGAGATTGAAGCTGTGTAATAGCTGTGTAATATTACACAGTGTACATGAATCATACCCTGTCATTTCAGTGACCTGCGCAGTTCGGTCACTGAAATGGAATAATGCATAAAAAAGAGTTGTGGTGATCTCCGTTTGTCTTTAATTTAGTTTAGTTTCCCCCGTCTGATACTGTTTTATTCTTACAAACGCCTCTGTGCTTGAAATATTTTTTCAACAGGTAGGATGCTCTAGTAAAAGGATTAGTGCATACATCTAAGGCTTTTCATTTTAAACAGGTAGGATATTCAGATGAAGGAAGTGATCTTCTTGTGGTTTCATCATTTTATTGGATATAAATTTATTGGATATAAATTGTTCCAATGCTAAGCTAAGCATAACTCCTAAGCTTCCACTTCAGGCCCGTCACTCAAATAATGTTACCAAATATATTTAACATTAACACAACCAGTTTTCTGCTTGTAAACATGGCGGTAGGAGTTTTGGACAGTGTTAGCTATCTATCCGTGCTATGGTAGGACAATCTGACGAGGTAGCTCTGATAGTCAGTGGAGCTTGGAGCGCCGTGCACAGTCCTGCCTTTTCTCTCTCTCACACACACACACAGACACACAAAAACACACACTCCTGCTGACTTTTTTCTTTTCCCGCTCAGCAGCATGTCGCAAACCAAGCGCTGATTACTGATTGGCTCGTATGGACGGAGGCATGCAGTCAGCCGGTATGTAGACGCTGCAGAGAGATTCGCACTGCGTCTCCTAATTCCATTTCCAGTTTCTAATGTGATCATCAGTCATGTTTTATATATAAATGATCAGCAAATAAATGTGGTCAGCACATTAGCCCAACCGAAAAGCACTGACTGTCTGCGTTGAACAAGAATCAAACCAAAAAAATTGTTTTATTTTACATTATTTTACCTCAAGTGTCTATGAGTTCAGCTGCAGAATTGTTTCAATTCAGAAATGCTTTATTGATCCCAAATGGAATTTAAATGTTTCTGTTGCTCACATCACACGTTTCTTCAGAGTTTTGGTTTAAGGTGATGGCTGTGGACATCTTATCAATTAGAGGAACGACTCACTCACGATTTTTTGCAATTCTGTCAGATTAAAAACATTTTTGCGTCAGCATTTTACACCACTTGAAAGAGACAGACAAAAAAGCAGTTCCAAGCAAATTATTAAACAGTGTGTAAGCTTGCTCCATACCTTTGCTCTTTGTCGTTTGGTGTATTTCAGACTGTTTCATCATCACTGAATGCTGCCAATATTTACAAAAAATCTTTTTGATTTTATTGATAGAAATAACTCAGTGGATATAAAAACATTTTTAGAGAAGACAAATAAAAAAAAATTCATTAGATTAAAGCCAGCAATAAAGTGGAAAATGCTTTAAAAAACCTGGAGCCATCAATTAATTATAATTTGTTTGTGTTAGAAAAAAAAAACAAACAGAAAAAAAGAGGCACTAAGCTGACTGTAGACTATGGGCCAAAAGAAAAATGCTGCTTCAATCTACGCAAAATTGAGTTGCTCCTGTCCTTTTATCTTTTTTTTTTTTTTTTGCCAAATATTTACATTAATTAAATGACAATTTTTTTGAAACTACAAATTTGGCATGATTACATGGTTTTTGACAATTTGATGTAACTATGTACAAACTCCCTTTTGGCTACAGTCAAATACATCTACCATTTCATTTATATATATATAAATGTGACTGCAGTCACTACATAGTAAGTCAAGTGAAGTGTAGTTTAATTCCTATACTCCAAATTAAACACATTTTTAAATAAAGATTTATATTTTAAGAAATTTGAATACAAAATATTAACCTTTTGGTATTTTACTATACTTTTGTTCAATACGTCGCACCAAGCACCATAATACTGAACATGGCATTTGTATTAACTGAAGCATTAGTGTTTTGTTGTTTCATGGTACCATTGCTGCTTTAAGACACTTTTTAGGAAGTGAAAAATAAAACCGACGTTTACGGCACCAAAATAAATAAATAAATGAAACAAGCAGAGATGCAGCCTCGGTGAAATACAGCACGCGCCTTAATCCACATGAACAAAAATGGCTCCGGAAATATTAAATGTCCCGCAGCGAGGTGAGACCGACACACAAGCGCCAGCTGGCCGCTGTGTGTCGACAGACGGAAATAGGAGTTATGAAACCTCAGCATCATCCGCAGAGCTCGGAGATGCTGCTGCTGCCTGGCTGAAACACGGACTCCCCTCAGCCTGCGCGGTTCCTCCTCGCGTCACCACAGACGGGAGATAAATATACGGGGCCGCAACCAGAACGTAAACACCCCCGATGCCGCTGTCCCGTATTTATGAAGCAAGGAGGTCAGTCTGCTCCAACTTAATCCTATTTGAGCCTTGCTGACAACTCTTACCTCGTCCCTGCTCCTTTGTCCTGTTGCGGTCGGTGTTCCTGCCGGATATCGGTGGGTTTTCTCAGTGTATTCGGGGATCTGGGACTCGGGTGTGAGCTGGTGCTGATGGTGAGCCGCAGCTTCGGTCCCTCCGCTCGGCTTGTGGTGCTGAAGTGGACAGCGCTTCGAGCAGCTCCGGGAACAAAAACCCGTATATGGGCTTATATGGGCGCCACAGTGCATAGCGCCCTCTGTCAGAGCGGAGGAGCGCCTGCAGAACAGAGGTGACATTGAGCACAGCAAGTAAATTATTCCTGTTTTAATGGCACAAGAACTTGATTTTTAGATTTGTTTTGTTTTGGTTATGGTGAATAAGTAAATCCTTATTCAAAAAGACGAAAAAACAAAATCAGCACTTCCTTTGGGACCTAAGTTATGGTGACAATATTGGATCCAGGCGTGATAAACCAGGAAGAGAAGAAAACATGCAGGATGTCAGCCCCCGGGGGCTGACTTTGGGCACCACTGCTCTATTCAGCTTGAACCCTTTTTCATTTAATTGTGGTATAAATGTAAAACTCAATGTGTGCTGTAGGTACTGTCTTTCCATGTATAGACAGTGAGTTCAACAAAGTTGACAACTGAGATCTTAAAAGGTTGAGATATTGCTTTATAGAGAAACCCCAATCTAAACACTGAAGTTTAAGGCTGAAATGTGACAAAATATAAAAAGTTAAAGACGTATGAATGAATTAAAAGGAGCTGTAACTAGAAGAACACAAAATCATGTAAGCAGGATACAAGGCACTGACTTTATTTATGAGCAAAGGGGAGAAATTATCTTTTATCTATGTGAGTCAGCCTGAGAATAACTGTGGAAGGCCACTGGTTTAAAACACAATTATAAGACACACAATATACATGTACAATTAACTCATCATTGCTACAGTGATTGATAGCTCTACGTAGGTCACATAAATTAATGTACAGTATGCTACATGTATGCAATATGTAATATATGTATATGGTTAAACTTTAAGTGGACATCACATTTAGTATTAGTTCTGGGTGAGTTGGAAGTTTAATTGAAAATATGATTTACTTTCATTCGCTACAAACAATCTTAGAAGTGAGCATCAACTCCAAATCCAGCCTTCCAGTTGAGTTGGTCCACGATAGAAAGCTGGTTTTGTCATTAATTGTTACCCGCTCTTCAATAAACGCTGTCAAAGGCGCCACCTGGAGTTTATTAAGCAACACTACACAAATATATACAATCAGAAGGAAAATATAAAGAAAAAATTAAGTCTTATTGAGGGCACAAAGGGGCTAAATCATTTATCTAAATAGTTATGTATGTAGTCAATATAATACTGCAATAAATACATTAAATGACTCAAAAATGTATGTGTATGAATAAATATGTAAATAATTTACAATATACAAAATGACTAAATCTGCATATCATTGATTAAAACTCAAATTTACTATGTGTCCAAATCATATCTAATTACTTCAGGTATTTGTTTCATGTCAACCATTTATAAAATATTTTTTCCTCACTATGTGTCATCAAATATAGTGCACTACAAAACAGGATTATGAAATAATTTGGAAAAAAATAACCAATTGTTAACGTTTAATGTCTAAAGAACACATTTTTAACCAATTTTCAGGTATAATTATTTAAGTATTTTACAAAAATAATGAAGTAGTTCCACCTGTTTAACGTATGTGTAAGTTTTTTATTTGAACTCTTTCAATGACTTTTATTGAATTGTGGACTCTCAGACCCTTTGCACAAAAGTCCTGAGTCCTAGCTAGCTAGTTAGCTATTTTGCTAGCTAACTAGCTAGATAGTAAACTATCTAGCTAGTTAGCTAGCAAGTTAGCTATTTTGCTAGCTAACTAGCTAGATAGTAAACTATCTAGCTAGTTAGCTAGCAAAATAGTAAACTAGCTAGATAGTAAACTATCTAGCTAGTTAGCTAGACAGATTGCTAGATATGGGTTTTGTTAAGAAGTTTAAAAAGTGGTGATATACTTTTTGAACTCCAGGTGGCACTAATTAAACTTGTATACATAAATTTTGTAGTAGCGTAAAATAAAAACGATAACGGTGGGTCTTAACTGCACTTTTTAGACACCAGGTGCCACCAGAAAGCACGCAAATGAATTTTGGAGCGGCTTTCCATATTTCCGTCCCTTCACTAAACAGGATTTTTTTTGGAGGGTATTCTCCATTGGGCCGTAAGCTGTGCATACTACTGCCGCATGATGGGCTGTAAGGAGTGGTCCATAGCAGGAGCAGGCTCCCCCTGGGTCACTGCGAGTGCAGCCTGCTCCGGTAGGAGGCTTGGGTCAGTCAGGATGGCTGTGGTTGTACTCAAGAGACGGAGTGAACTCAGAACCACTGGGAGAACAAGCAAGAACAGCAGAAACAAGATTTAAAATGCATGGCTGACCACATAGAGGGAGATACTAACAAATGAAGTATCTCTAGAAGCCTCTGATGGGATTTGTGCTGGACTCACTGGGTCTAAGAGCAGGCAAGGCACAGTGCTGGTCCAACCAGGAGAGAGTGGATCGACATAGGTCTTCCACGCTGGCAGTGGAAACCATCCCATTGTAGGACTCGAACAGAGGCTCAATGATGATACTGAACTGACACTGAGCTAAGGAAGGACACGTTTCATTATCAGGATTCAATATTGTCATATAAATCCCATCCCATATTTACAAACCTGACCATATGTCAAACATTTCTCAGTGTCTAATGGGCTGAGAAATGTCAATAGACACTCTCTTCAATTCCATCCAGTTCACACCAGTTTAACAGACAAGTCAATAATTTGTAGAATAAAGCAGATTAATAAGCAGTTATTAACATCTTAAATTACAGTGTATGGAATAAGATGTACTTACATCAGAAGAATGCTAATAGTTTTACCAGCAAACATGATTATACTGCTATTGTTGATCATTTATAAATAAATGTTCAAATCAAGAAGAATTTGCTTTTTTGTATTTTAGAAATACAGAAGTAGTAGACCTGATAATGGTAATATCTGCTTTGTTATATTATTAATTTTCTATAATGAGACAATTTTTTTATGCTCATCAGCGTATCATGCAACAAAGGGAGCAAGACTGTCTTACAGTAGATCCATGCTAAGCTAAAAAAAATGCAGGATGTGATTTAGCATAGTGCTGCAGAATGATCGGGATTTGTTTCAGGGACTTATTTATCTGAACATTTTATTTCTGAATTTCTCAGAAGAATTAGACAACAAAGAGGAAGTGTTAAAACTTCACCGGCTTGTTAGATTCAAAGCCAATCAACAACCAGCATCATGTGGGTTGAAAGACAACCATGTTTCTTTGCTGGTTTAGGTTCACAGATCTTAATGTTAAATGCCTGAGGGGGAATATAATAAATCAAAAAGTGACCTTGACCATCCTCCCAACTCCTTCAGAGGCAAACTCAGATGTGAACCTGCTCGTTTTTGGTTTACAAGCTATAGATGTTTCATAAATCATCTTTCTGCACTGGTGCCTCTGGCAGCAAAGTTTGAAATTCAGAATTGTCTTTAGCTTCAGTCTTTGATGTTATCTTTGTGGTATGTTTTATTCAATATATTGAGTTGAGAGGATCCTAAGTTCATTCATATTTCACACATGGATTTAATATAATTTTTTTCAAAGAGTGGCACTGATTTTTATAGGAAAAATGGTGAATCAAATAAAAAGCAATAATTTTCAAACAACTCTTAGGTGTTTAATGTCTGTATGTTGACTCCCTGACTAAAGAGTGAACTTCTTCTGACCTCAAACTGCAAACTGTAAATTTTAATCAGAACAAATGAAATAGGTGTGGAAGTTCAACTGATATTTCACAATTTTCTTTTCTTCATTGAAAAGCATCTGCTATAACTGCCATAAAATCTGTTTATACGTATTTGGAGAAAAAGGCTTGCAGCCACATCATCATTTGATGTTCTTGAAGTGTCTGCAGCCTGATGCAGAAACTACTGTCACTTTGCTCTCAGTGGCTTTGAAAGTTAAAGAAAGTGCCTTTCTTTAACTTTAAAATCAAGCAATTGTAAAATGTTTGACTCTTATGGGCCACATAAAAATAACTGTAATAACAGTTATGTGCGTACATATTATTTTATCAGTCAAATCAAGTCAGTTTTTGTTTATTTAGTGCCAAATTATTTTTAAAAACCTATGTTTTAGAAGTACTTGTCGAATGAAGAAAAAGCGATAATTTTAAACATTCTGACACCACTGACACTTTGAGGACATTTCTCATCTCAAAGTTGCCAACACCACTGATGTATGGCATAAAATCTCAATAAAACACTCTCAGGTGTGTGGTGACAAAATATAGATCCACTTTTGTGAGGCGTCGCATCGCTTCGCATTCAGTTCCCGATTTAAAAAAAGAACTCAATTCATCCGTAAGGATACGATCCAGAACTTCCAGTTCTGGAGAGTCTGAGCCCGGACGTACTCTCTGAACTTTTGCCTCATGTAATCAAAGCGCTGCCGTGTGATGGGGACACCTGTGGCTGGGAGCTGCTGCTGGCAAGCACTGCGCAAAACACACACACACAAACAAACACACTGTGAGTCAACAGAGCAGAGTAACCCGTCTTCATGATAGGAGGGTAAGAAGAATGAGGAACATCGAGGGGATAAGCCACAGTCTTGAATGAGCATGTCTAATCCTTGCTGATTAGGAAATGAGGAAACACACAGTCAGAGGCTGATGCTGAGTAAATGTCTCACTTGATGGCAGAGTTCAGGTGCTGGATCTCCTCTCGGAGTCTCTGAACCTCCTCGTGCAGCTGAGCTCTCTCCTGCTGCATCTTACTGATGTACTCGGCAGTCTTCTGCAGCGTTGTGGCTTTGCTGATCTGTGCCAGCATGCAGACGGATTACAACCCGTGACGCAACGCCGCGTAATTACTCACAATGTCATTAGCGCTTCTGCTACACTGAGAGATGTACTTCGTCAAGTCGCTTCCACGGCTTCGTTGGCAAATGCAGCTGCATCATTTATTCGGCGTACCTTTATGCTCGGCTGGGAGCTGAGCGTCGTCACCAGGTTATGCAAAGTGTCGAATCCCAGTTTGATGTTGAAACGTCTCTTTTGCTCGGCAGAGATGTGAGTTATCCTCCTGGTCTCTGTTTGCTGCAGACACCATAGAAATGTAGATCAAATTTCAAATCTCATGTTCCCAAAACCTTCCTAGATGTGCAGCAAAGAAAAAAGATTAGAGCACTACAGTAAATATAGAAAAATATAGAAGGAAACACCCTATTTTACATGTAAACGTTACAAAATGTCCCACCTTATTAGACTCCAGCTTTCCTTGTCCTGAGAAGCCGGACTGTGGGGAGCCAGGATTGGAGGCTTTGTCCAGGTTTGGTGGAGAGATTTGACCCGGACGAGCACCGAACTGAACTAAAAGAAATATGACATTTGAATTGAGCCTCAACACATAAATAATATTCTGAATTTGAGTCTTAATTATTGAACAAATTGATCAGACTATTTGTGACTAATTGATTACTGAAATAATCGGCAACCAATTTAGTAAGTGAAAAATCGCTGCAGACTCTGAGATATGCTATTTTCTAAAAGAACAAAATCCTCGGGGTGATAATTAATAATGTTTTCAATTCGCATTTGAGATGAAAAACATTCTTTATCTGTAGATATGTGTTTTTACCCAGGATTCCTCAAATGGCATAATTTTAGCTTCACTTGGTTCAATTTCTTAAAAAAAAAAAAAAGACTCATATTAGACACCTTTTGCTGTCCAATAATTGAGTGAATTAAAAAAAAAAAGATCAACAGATTAGACTGACACTGTATTGATGCTAAGTTGAGCTAAAAGGCCTGAGATTTTCACATGTTGACGCTAGAAGAATGTTTTCCATCCTTTCATACAAATGATTGAGCTTCCACCAAAGGAATGCTTTGTTATTGCATTTTTGGCAATAAAATGTTTATTTTCTTAATTCAAAAAATTATTTGCATCTTTTATGTATTTTTAAAATCGTACCTAAAAGTGCTTCAATGAAAGATCTGCAAAATATGCCCATTTTGAATCTGATCATGCTGTTAATCATGACTAAAATAACCATATGCAGCCTTATTAGAATCAAATATGATTTGTTGATATACTGCAAGCTTTTTTTCCACACTTTCTTGAGTTAAATGTTGACATTTAATCATTTATTTGAAAATTCAGCTACAATGCCCTTGGAGAAGTGAGATATGTAAGGGCGTACCAGTCAGGCTGCTCCTGTCTGTTGCATAGAGAGGAACGGGTGACAGCTTCTCAGTCTTGGGAATGAGCAGGGCAGCGGTGCTGTTGGTGGATCCGTGGGTGAGAAGAGCGGACACCGCTGAGCCTCTCGAGGTGCTGGCCCGCGGCCCGCTGAGGCCCAGCGGCGGCGTCATCACTGCAGGCCATCCTGCTCCATGCTGCAGTGTCGAGGAAACGCCGCCACCTGGAGCGGCCCGGCTTGTCTGCTGAACAACACATGTTTTCTGATGAGAACGAGAACACCAGAGCAAATGCGTTTGATTGATGTCTGAACTAGATTTTTTTTTTTTTTTTTTACATCACATTTCTATTGAAGTCACATTAAGAGTCCCAAATCTGCTGACGAGATCATTAAAGTGCCTTTGGAGACACTTTAATACTTCAGACAGCTAACAGTAAAGACAGGAAGTGCTAACAAATACAGAAAATGAATTTTTGGTGACGAAACACTTTTTCAGAAAAATTATAACATATATTTTGAATTAAAAAAGAACCACCGCTACTAACATCAGGAAATCTAGAATTCATAACTTATTTATTGAAAAGAGTAAAAAGCACAGAAATGATTCAGTGAGCAGGTTAGTTGAGTTTCAAAAATACAAACTATTAGTTTTGATATTTCAAATCTTGCTGAATAAAATCGGTCTTCAATCCTGAACTACACTAAATTAAACCGAGCCAAAATAGATTAAGCTGACATAAACTAAGCTGAAATATGAACAAGCCAAATTAATATAAAAAACTAGATATCAAATAAATCTGAATTTAGATGCTGTAATTAAGATGAACTAAGACAAGAAAAACTAAGCAAAACAAAGCTAAAGCAGACTAAACTAAACTGCTAAAATGAAAGAGATAAAGCTAAAATATGCTTAGCTAGAAAACCGTTAACTAAAGCTAAGTAAATGTAAGCGTAACATAAGCTAGCACAAATTAACGTGAGATTAACTAGAATGGACTTATTGGAACTAAACTAAGCATAAAAAAATACAATATAAACAAAGCCAAATTAAAACAGTTTAAACTAAGGTGAGGTAAAATAGGCTAAGAAGCTTTTTCACAGGCATTATTAATGTGACACCCCCAACAATTCCTTCAAGGTGAATTCAGTGACTGTTGAATGTGTGTGTAGGGGTGTGTGTATGCGTGTGTGCGTGCGTGTTTGTGCACAGGTGAAGAAAGAACAGTCTCTGTCCAGCTTCATGGTGACTTGACATTGAGAGCATATGCTTCTTCTTATCTCGCTACTTGATAAAGACGCCTTTGGCTTTGCTTTCAGAATAAGAATCTAACCAAAAATAACAACAAATTAAACTTGGATGATCTAACATAAGCTCGTTTAAACTAGTTTAACTTATTTATGGTAAGCAAAATTACTAATAGGTAATCTAATAAGAATGAATGTACCTGTGCACTAGTAGTTTGGTCGAGGCTCAACGTAGTAAAGTTAAGCCGCTTTGCTATGCGGGACCAAACTTCTGTTTAGAGCTCTAGTTGACATATTGGACTGCAGCAGTTATTTTACATGTGAAACAAAAAGCCTAATATTTTGCTGAGCACCGTCTCTTCCTTGCTACATCCTTTCTAACATTTAGCTGGATTTAAGAGAAAACAATGCCAGAACTCCTTTGTGAAAGAAAAAAACAAAACAAACCCCACCCCCTTCATTTTACATTTAGGAGTTAATGTCTGGACATGAGCTTACAAGCTGAAGGTCTTTACTAGACAAAGCAAGACATGTTCAGTTAAGCTAACCCATGCTAAGGACCAGCCAGCTATGAGTTATAATCAGCATGGGTGCCTGTATTTGAAATATGTGTTTTAAACAATTCCCGTTACGTCTATTTATCTCTGTGTTGTGCAGAACCCTGTGCAAAACAAGAGATAGAGAAACACTTATTTAAGGCTTACCACAGAGCTCTTAGATTTTGACCTCTGACCTTTAGTTGCCATCAGGGAGGTACTATTAAACCCAAGCGTTGGTTTTCCTGTAAGAACAGAGAAAATTATCCATTGTGCGCTTCACTGTTAGCTGTTATCAGACGTAAAGCAGTTGTTTGAATTAGCTCACTGTCATGTGTGCTGGAGGAAAGCAGCTTAGCCAGGCAGCTGGTGGGGATGGGGGCAGTAGATTGGGGGTTGAAGGGCAAATCGGGGGACCCAGCTGTCCGCAGTCCTCCAGTCTTCTGCTTGTGCTTTCCCCTCACCCCTGAAACAACCAACTGCTCCGGGACAGACAGGCAGTGGGTCGCTGTGACAGGAGCCAGCGCTGCGTGGACCGGGTCCGACGCGGCAGCCGGGTAACTGAGAGAGTGGCAGTGGGTTTGGGAGTACGGGTCCGCTGCCGGAGAGTAGGTATGAGCCTGGTACACGGAGCCCTGAGCTCCCATTGTGGAGGCAGTGTGAGTAATAACTGTAGAGGTCGCGCTCGTCGTTGTGTCGAACCCGAACTTGTGACACGGCACCGGGTGCAGGAAGGGAACGCTTGCAGAGACCGGTTGCTCTGCGTTACTGGTGTATGCTGTAGACGCAGATGCATCATGGTACGACTGATGTCCATATGACATGGCTCCGGATGCCATGCTGGACGTCTGGTACTCGCCACAGTCCTGGCTCGCCCTGGTCTGCTCTGAGCGAGGGCTGGATGTAGAGGGCTGGGGTAGACAGTCAGAAGACAGACTAGGCTGCAGGGGGGAGAAAGAAGATTCAAAGTTAACATTTGTTTTTAATAAAAGTCTCCAGGAAGTGCTGTAACCAGCAGGACCACCTGAGCCAGCTGTGTGTCGATAAGACGCTGAGGGGCTGTCACAACAGGAGACGGGACGGGAGCATAAGCTGTGCTGGGGGGACCGTCAAAGAAGCTACAGTCGGCAAACCCACTCTGGTCAGTGGGGTGACCTCGGTAGTTCAGAAAGATATCTGGGAACACATTAACACTGTTTATTAGACAGACATACTTTCCATATTACAAATCTGGGAAACATTGAGGTAGGAATGTGATGTTTTATAATGTAATGTTTCCCTTTTGTGCTGAAACAATAAAAATTGTATTTAAAAAAACTATTTTTGTCCAATTTGCCAGAACACTCAGAAAGTGGAACAGTGCCCTCTGGAGGACAAACTGAGTATTACAGCATTACTGAAAACTAATGGTCTACTTCCTGCTTTCTCCAGTCATTGGTTGCTGAAGCATACACAAAAAGCTGTGAATATGAAATACCTACACTCCATGTTCATGTTTATTTTCAGCGATGAACAAAATGAGACCATGATAATGCATTCGGCATGACTCATGAGAAAGAAAGACACAAGCAAATCCTTTGGAACGAAAAACAGAAAAAACCTGTAAGAACTGGATTCATAAGAATGATAAACCTGAAACAACACTTTGTCGACGTGTTTTTGATTAAAATTACCATCCGGTTTTCTCTGGTAGGAGATTAGCAGAATATTTGCCTTCAAAATATTTTGACAAAAATATATTTTGTCAAAATTTGACCACAACTCTAAGGACATAAACATTCTTCTGGCTTTTTAATGAAGAATCTTCATTTTTTTTAAATTATTATTATTATTAAAATGAAATTATTATTTTTTTAAAAAAATACTTTTTTTCTGGTTAAAATAAAGTCTCTCTACAGTTTCAGCTGTAGAGAGTGTTGCATCAAAACCAATAGGTATTTAAAACGCCTTGGTTTACTTAAAATTTCCTGATTTCATCCATCTTGACAACAGGTCTCTGACGAGAAGTAACTGAAGACCATAATGGCGCCGGCACTATATTTCAGTCTTGTTTCTTTGGTAAAGTGCTGTGCTTGTGTCGCTCTATTCTTCCACAAGATTTTCGGAGATTTAGGAGACGTACTGGAAACAAATTTTTTTTTTTCCAACTTGACTTCATCCAGACATCTCATGGTATATTTGAGACCTTTAGTAAAGCACATTGTAGCATGTGTCTGGTAAGAGATTTATAAACTCAAAGAATTTGAGATCTGCCATTTTTACTTTACAACTGAATTGTTTTAGTACTTAATGGACAGAAAATAGTTTTTTCATCCATTCTGTCAGTCATTCTGGAGCCGCAACATGTAAAGCGGCTTCATTCCGTATTGATTGCTTTCTATTTTTAGGATATTGTCAGAAATAGTAACCGGATATGGGTCACTCTGTCTTTTAAAGTGTTTACGCAGGTTCAATAAATGACTGATCAAGTCTGGTCTTGAGTAAAATTCACAGGATCCTCATGGTCTAGCTTACTGCAAAACTATGATGGTAGCAGAAGGTGTGTTGAAATAAGGAACAACATTTATGCTGAAACACTTCCGATTTTAAAAATGGATTTATTTTGTCAGGGAAACGTCTTTAAAAATGTAGAAATTTTTTTTTTTAAATGCTCTGTGGCCACCGTCCAGATTTATACCGTTCTTGAGCTGCAATGGGAGGCCACACAAAATCCCCCCCGGGTGCTGAAAATGGCGTGTGGACCTGCACTTTGGACACCTATGGTTTCAATTTCTCAAACTGATAAGAGCCTTACCAAACCAGCTTCAAGAAAAACAACAACAGGTAATAATTAAACACTAATACATCGCATGGTGCAGTTGCACAGAGGTTCGCTGCTCCTGCTGACAAAGAAATGAATCGCGACATAAACGGTTTAATAAGAAGGGAGTACCTGGGATGTCCATGAAATCATCCATACTGGGCTGCAGCGGCGTCAGGCCTGGCTGGATCATGTCAGCATTGCTTGTGTAAGCTAAAGGGAGAAAGAATTCAAAATTAAACTATTCATTGAAAGTCCTTGTTTTCACACTATGGCATCAATTGTTAAACTCATCACCGAGACAAACAACTTTAAAGAGACGTGATTAAATCAGTCTGTAAGTTAATTTAATCTCTTATTAATACGCAACAACATAGTGATCATAACTACAGCACATTTTATCCCTTTAACCAACCCCAGACTGAATTAAAACACATTAAAATGTTAACTTCGATGGTAAGATAAATTCTCACACAGAGAACAGAACCTGCCTTCTTTATCAACTTGTCTAGTCCTTTTAAAAGAGTAATAAGGGTTATGGACTTAGACTTCTATCAGGATATTTTGTGGCATTATAGTGATAACAATAAATAAATTAAAAAAACATACATTTTTATTCATTTTTAGGAAACTGTAGGACTGTGACTGCATGACACAGCATTTATAGCACCACAAACACAAAATATTGTTCTTGAAAAACATTTGAAACGGGCTTTTTGAAACATGACGTAAAAAGAAACGACTTCAGAATTTAACACCTTAAAATTGGGGTTCTGTCTCTTAAAGACACTCCTGCTCTTTCTGACGCTCCGCCTTCAGCACGTCATCACATCACCATTCCTCTATCAAGAGTTACAGACATTCGTCAGAGCAGTGGACTGAGAAAGAGTTCCTAGAATGAGCTCCAGAGATGTGTTTGCTAAGTGCTGCTGCTGCTAGTTTGAAGGAGCTGAGCGGGGGAGGCGAAGGTAAAGAGACATCTAGACATCTATTAACGCAGAAGTTCGTCTGGGAACCTGAAGCTCCAGGAGGGCGGCGCGTTTTACAAATGCGAATGGTTGCCACGGGAGATTGAAGGATTTCTCAAGCACGCATGACAGAATCAAAGCAGCATTTATGTGCAAAGATAACGTGATGAAAAGCTCAGGAAAGTTGATTTCACATAAAACAGCTCCTTTAAGTTCCTGACTCAGACGCTGCTACCCCAACAGAAGAATGTCGACGGCTTCACTGTTTCAACGACATCCGATTTATCACCAAGAAGAATCATTAAAACAAAAAATAACCCACATACTTAAAATGTCTTCCAGTCCCAGCATTAAATGTTCGTTAGAATTTTAAGTTTATTCATCTTTAAGAACGTGTTCTTGCATTATAATCTTGCCATCATTACTTAAAAATGGTCTCAAAACAATATTATCGTTTACCAAAATAACTTCTGGAACAATTTATCATCCGGCAAAATCTGTAATCGCGACAGGCCTAATTGTGCATGACACACAACCACATAATACCACGAGGAAACCTCCCTGAACACTTTGTTAAAAAGTCCTTCAGTTTTACACAAATCCCCAGCGAAACATTTCAAAACTCTCCAGATGTGGGCATCTGACTCACTGTTGTGTCTGTCGCTGGTCCAGGGACAGGGTTTCTGGGTCATGGTGAACAGAGTGTCGGAGATGTCGGACAGAAGGCAGTCCAGGTCAAACATGTGGGCCTCTGCTGGGGCCACTTCAGGTTGCTGGTGGGAATGACTGGACCATCTGTCCAGCTTGGCCTGGCAGGTCTGCCCCTTCAGCACAGCAACAGAAAGACGAAGGAGCGTTATCATTCGATTCCAGCTTCCTCCCGCCTCAGGTCGATGTGCCCCTGAGCAAGGCACTAAACCCCAAACTGCCTGCCAATCTGTGTATTGGTGTAGAAATCTGGGAGCATTTGAGAGTGTGAGTGGGTGAAGCGCTTTGAGTGGCCGAAAAGATTGGAAAAGTTTAGTCCATTTAAAAAGTGTGGTTTATTTCACTGCCTCTCACAGTAACCACATTTAGTCATATTCATTGATGCAGTGTCAGCTTTTTTTTAATATACCAACAATGACTGAATCATCATGACAATAATAAATCAAAGTTCCTAACATGATAAGACATTTTATGCGATAAATTATAAACGATACAATAAATTATAAACTATAAGAAATAAATCTTAGCTGCAAAATTACTTTATCTCATAATAACAAAAAGCTAAAACTCAACATCTTTGAAGACATGCACTACAAAAAAGATTGACAATTGAATATGCTTTTACTAGCAAAACTACACTTGCCCCCCTTTATAGCAACCGTTCGGTTAGAAACCCTTTATATTAGAGAGCCTCTGTATTCTGGAAAGCAAGAAAAACTTACAGAAAATGCAGCTCATGACTCGGTCCGTTCCCTCTGCACACAGCGCTTTATTTCACCTTGACCGTCTTTGTCATCTTCACCCACCAACCCCAGATCCAGAGCCGGTCTTATAGGGAAGCCCAGATTGAGCCGGAAGCTCCTTTGATTACGTTTGAGACATCCCCTCTGAGAAGATTGGTGAGTTTTGCATGCGCATGCATGTGTGTGTGTGCATGTGTGCGTTTGTGAATCCCATTATGAAAAAAAAAAAACAACAAAAAAAACACATTGTCAAAAAACACAAGGCCCCCAACAGGTTATCATTATGTGGTTTCATTTTGACGTCTGAACATTTCAAAACCAGCGACAGCCTTTTGTCCCTGACCTAATTCTGCACACACGTGCATGCAAACAGGAAGACCCGAAGCCCCGGCCAGTCAAACTGCATCTGGTTAAATAGGGATAATACACACACACACGCATACACAGGAGCCTCAAAATTTCCTACTTCTGACAGCACGTATTTACATGTTTTGGGTTCCCTGCATCTGAGTGGCACCTCACAATACAGACGATGTCAAAAAAAAAAAATGAAAAGAAGATAGAAAGAATAAAGACGAAGAAAAAGGAAAGTCTAATTTATATTTGCCACAATTATCTCCATAACAGGCACAGACATTACTACAAATACCGTCAAATTCCTAAAAAAGAATTTGAATGGCAATCGCATCGCTGGCTGTCTGCAGGAAGGCGTGACGCTCTGTCCGTAACAAAAAACTAAAATAAAACACAGGATGCAGGGAGGGTGTAATTCCACTTAAGCATGGATTACTATTTAAAATGTAAAAAAATGTGACATTTTACTCTCCATTTATCATTCTACCTCCTCACACTGGAGTAGATCAGGAGGATTCTTCACACACCGATAGATTAAAGCAGAAAGCATCATTGATGTGACTCGAAAACCGATTTTGAATCAAATGGTTGGGTTTTAAAAGCGGATTCAAATCCTGAGATAATAAACAATTTCCACCTCTAGAATATAAAGTATTAGCTTTTCTAGGGTTTAATTTGTGCCTTTTTCCAAACATTATAAATATGCTACTGAAATACAATTCTAGATTAGTTCACGATTCTCAAAACAAATGGGAGTGGTGATCTTTCTCTTTTTTTTTTTTTTTTTTTTTTTTTTTTTTTTGCACTTGCCTTTTCTAAACAGTTAAAACAGCCAGATTACAATATATTTGTTGGATTCTAAAACAGAACTTCTACTCCTTAAAACTGGAAATAAAGAAAAATCTTAGCTCAATAGGTTTTGGGCCAAATTAAAACAGGGATCTAGTAAGATGAAAGACTGCAAAATTCTATTTTGATGAAACAAAATTTGCAGTTTGGTTTCGCTTGTGCTTCTCCAGCCTCTGGCTGCAACTTGTGGGAGGCCAGCTAATGCATAGCAGCGATCTTTGACCAGCTGCTGATATGTTCCCTTTTAAGTGCTGTGCAGAGCATAATCGCATGGACGCTAGGAGACAGGCTCATTACCGGAGCGTTCTTAATTTTTAACTCGGGTATATGAAGCCTCTCAGCGCCGGAGGGAAGCTCAGTTCATCCGCCGGCGCTTCATTCAGAGGACTGAGCCGTCATTCATGAGGTTCCCTCCTGCTTCTTTGCTGCCTTGGCCGAATTACTTTGGGTTTCTGCATCCTATGGCGTCACGAACAAACACACAGCACCTCTGCTGCTTAACTCTGACAAAAGCCCTGCTGCAAGTAGGTCAGATTAAAAAAAAAAAAAAAAAGAAATTACATTTCGAAGCAATTTCACTTGAATGAAGATTAAAACCCCCCTAATCACTGTGTCAATTACCTATAAATGTCAGGCGATGACGCACGGCTCAAGTGTTTGTTGTTTTTTTTGCCCTGCAGATCCTTTTTTCTACTTTCTATCTAGTTAACAGAGGGAGACTCGTTCCTCATGTTCTTATAATGCATTCAGGTGTGAATAATAACGAAGCAGGTCACCGGCCCACACAAAGCGGACCAGGTCAGGCAGCCAGTCCGCTGCCTTACCTGGTCCACTACCTTGATGCACTTCCAAGACAAACAGAAAGATACACAGGAGCAAGAATGACTTGTCAGATCAGATCACATACCTCCTGCAGCATTGACAGGATGTCATCCTTCTTCTTCTGAAGCTGCAAAACAGAAACAGAGAAGCGTTACAGTCTGATTTACAACAAGTGAGTCAGACAGTCAACACAACAAACGAAAAAGTTGACACTTTTCAATTCTTTAATGGCAGGGGAAGCAGACAAACTTTCCTGCAGAGCAAATAATATGGAGGGAAAATACTTAAATAGCCTGGTGGCTATTTCAAATTTTGCTTTAATTTTTTTCCATTCAGAACTGAGAAATCTGAAAATAAAAATTGAGAATGCTAAATAAATAGAGCATTCCAGGAAAACAACCTCATTCTAACTCTGGTGCACAGAGATGGAAGTGTCATGGTGCGGGGACGTTTTGCTGCAAAAGGACCTGATCCCTTTTGCCGTCATATTCTGGAAAATATAAGGCCATCTGTGAAACTATCAAACTGGAAATCGCAGTTTGACAACAACCCAAAACAAGACGGTCAAAACTGGTAAGGTCCTAGTCAAAACATATTCAGATGCCGTGATCCCATGATTGTATCACCTCTGCAGGCTTGTGTTTACTCTATTACATCCTGATAACCGAGTACAATTTAGGACAAAAGCATTGAAACACGTGGAGCCGACTCACACTCACCCTTTTCTTGTAATAAATCCTCCACTTGTGGTACTCCTTTATCACCACTTCAATCCTCCTCTTCCAGTAGCTGCCCTCCAAAATGATTGCCTGTTGTTCCAACACCGGAGAAAGCCGCGGTTTAACAGAGACGGAAAGCGAGCCACGACTCGACATGCATTTGAATCGCTCACCTCAGGCTTTCGGTGAGCTTCTGCCTCGGAGCCTTCCAGCGGCGTGACGAACCCGCACACCGGGTTCTTCCTCTTCTCCACATCTGAGGGTCAAAGATGCAGAGCAGGTT
Organism: Poeciliopsis prolifica; assembly: GCF_027474105.1. Classification (NCBI taxonomy): domain Eukaryota; kingdom Metazoa; phylum Chordata; class Actinopteri; order Cyprinodontiformes; family Poeciliidae; genus Poeciliopsis; species Poeciliopsis prolifica. The sequence continues at coordinate 8,374,173 of NW_026562394.1, forward strand.
TATTGTTTTAGCCTGACTGAACCAGCATTGTACTGTCAAAAAGACATTTATGTGCATTCTGGTAAGAACCAAAAACATTATGGGATTCGAACTCATGAACCTTTTTTTCTGAAAGGTGCAGACCGAGGAACTATTTTTTACTCCAAGAGAAAAGAGATTCCGGTCCGACCTGCAGGCGGCGGAATCCTCTATAAATCAAACGTCAACTTTCAGCCCGACAGTCACAGCAAAGCCAAGAAACAAAAAGCTCTCCCGCTAAACTCACAGTCAGTCAATAATTTTAAGATTTGCTTGAAAGTTATAGATTGCCATCGTGTCAGAAAAATCCATAAGTTTAATCTTTATACCCATCTACCTTTTTTTTTTTTTTTAATCTAACGCCACCAGTCTGAGAGAGAGAGCTAAATTTTTATTTTTAACAAATTAGGCTAAGTGATAGAGCTGAGGCATGACAGTCCGTGTGGCTCTGTGACTTGTTTGCAGCATTGATGCAAGTGACGTCCAGCAGAAATTTAAAGGCAACACCGTTTATGCAACACCTCATGCATTTCACAGAACACAAAGGCAACATTCCACACACATTCCGGGGACGTTCAGGGTTCTGAGTGAAATTAAGAATGATTTAGAAACATTGTTAAGACTCTGCAAGGTTGTGACAATGTTTTATTATGAAAAGGAGAGGCAGCATTTTAAAAGGTAGGTAAAAGTGTGCTTTATACTGGCAGCCCGTATAGAGCATTGAAACAGTTTTCATATCAATAACACTGAAGAGGATTTTATACCAGCCAGCGGCCTTGTCATAATTCAGATGAGGCGCTGCGGCGTGTTCTTAAACTATTGATACACCGATTCACTTTTTTCTCTCCCGATACCAATATCTGAGATTTAGTATCGGCTGATACCAATCCGATACAGAAAAACAGTGCTGAATTGACTTAAAACTTCTTTTTTTTAACACAAACATAAATGAACAGAATAAAAAATTATTTGATAAACCTCCACCAATACAGCACATTTAAATACACCAATAGCGACTCAAACATGTAAAAACTAATTTAATTTGTTCAGTCAGTAGAAACAGTAGCATAACAGCCTATGTAAAATAAATAATGACAAAAGGGATTATTTAGTCGATTAACTATCTTGGTCAAACATGTACAAATAAACTGCAGAAAACCTTTCAAATGGTTCAGAAAGTTCATTTAAGAATTCTAAATATTATGTAAAATAAGTAAAGCATGACATCACTCAGAGCACAAAGTGTAGAATTAGACTGAATAGATCTATCTTTTTTAATATTGGGACCGATACCGATATTAATATTGAATCAGTGTATCTCCATCTTAAACAGACTGCTTGTGTTGGAAATGTGGCAAATTTCCAATGTGACTGAATTAAATGGGCCAAAAGTCATCCACGGTAAAGCAAAAAAGCCAAAAGGGTATAAATAAAATGGAAAACAGGAAATCGCTTTTCGCAGCTATGTGTCAGACGGTCGCTCCGCTCTTATTTTCCTAATCTCACACTTTATAACGAGCAGCAGGCGGGAGCGGAAGAGAGGACACGCAGACTCACACTGAATGAACCATGCTCTCCATATTGCGTTGTTCAGACGGATCTTATCCCTCCAAAGCAAGCGCAGACCCTTGAACGACTTCCATTTGGGAGAGACTATTTTCCCACTGTGGAGGAGCAAACAAAAAAAAAGAAGAAAAAAAGTGAAACATGAGTTACATCTTAAAGAAGAAGAATGCTGAAAAACAAATTATTGCCTGACTGTTTCGCCCCCTGCGGAAAACCTGTCCTGAATTTGACTAATAGCAACCGATTGACTGCTTTCTCGGTACTCAGACAGGATGTTTGCCTTTCTTTTTTTTTCTCTCTCTCTGAGATCCGTCTGCCTGCAGAGAGCTGAGAAGAGGACTGCTAATGTGAGGTGCTCCAGGTGTTGCTAGGAAGTCCAGCGAATCATTATCAACGTGCTTTTAGTGGGTTAAAATGTCTGCAAGTTATTTTCTGAAAACTAATTTCATCTGCTTTGTGTGCAGGAGAGCGAACAGACTGAACATATCACACATTGCGGTTGATTTTCTGGAACATTTAAGCTTTTGGAGTCAATCTATGTGTGGAGTTTCACATTTCCTGCAAAAGATCAGCTGAATTTCTTTTGTTAGTGACTTTAATATGTAGCTGCATCTTCAAACAAGCAGTTGGGAGCCTTAATCAAAGAAAAATAAAGGACATAAAGGGCAGTGGGCCTTCTTTGCGTGACCTTTTCCCCTTTGTAATCTTTCCATTCCTGCCAACTGGATTCAAAGTCCAGTTTACAGTCAAGACTTTCCAGGCTGTTGTGTAAGAGACGCAAGCCTCAGTTATCAGTTTGAAAGGGAAAAATCTATTGGAAAACAGACTTTTATGCAGACTTTCTTGACTGCAGGCTGCTCGAGGGGCTTTGATGCATTTGTAATAAAGCTTGGAGTAATTTTTAGTCTCCAGAATACTTTCTTTATTTCAGTGGAAGAATGAAATTTAAAACGGAGAATGCATGTTAATGAAGCGGGTGCTTTCATGTTATGTCAGATTCAGCACTAAAGTGCACAAAACAAAAAACGCTTTTCTATGGTGACTAAACTGTGAGCTCAGGTTAGTTGTTGACCGGGCTGCAGAACTCACCTGTAAGCCAGAGACATGCACTCGAACAGCCGGGTGAGAGTGGGGTCGATGCTCAGGCTCCCGGAGTGGTACCGGTAGGTCTGGCACCACGTCCGGTTCACCGTGTCGAAGTCGTACCGCTGCGAGCCGCCGCTCTTCCTGCGGCGCGCCGCCGAGTCGCTGTGCGGCGACGACACCATGAAGTGTCCGCTGTGGATCACCTGGGTGCGGGCGAAGGAGCCGGGCGTGGGCTCGACTCCCGCCGGGCGAGCAGGACCCCCCTCCGGCTCCGAGTCCGACTCGGAGGAGTCCTGCAGCTGGCTCCGCGCGGCCGCGCACACGCTGCCGTTTCTCGCCATGGCGCCGCAGCGGCTCCGCGGGTCTCCTCTCTCTCCCCCTCCGGCTGGCGCTGGACGACTCTTACCTGCAGAGGGCGGAGTCCTTCCAGCAAGCGGCGGCGACCGCACACCTCCGCGTGCTGGGTGGGGAGCGCGGCACTGTCAGAGCACACTGCTGTCGGCGTGTCAACTTCCTGATCCGCAAAGTCTCGCCGCGAAAAACAACCAGGAGGATCTTTCAGGAGGAAAGGGTCCAAAATGCTGCGGCATTAATTATTAGTCAGGTTCAAAACAGCGTCTCAAATTCGGACCTGCAGAGCTATGCGGTCTATTTTTGGCAGAGCTGGAAAAAAAATAAAATCTAATCGTCTATAGAACGATACTTATATCGTCAAATAGAAATATCGTCTAGTGGTATATATAACATATTCTGACTTACCGGAAGAAATTTCGATGGGAATGGGCGATATGGACTTTGAATTTAATCGCAATATTTTGTGATACTTCGATAACGATAAAAGAAACTATTACTCATACTTATATGGCTGTAAATGCATGGCACCATAAACACAAATATTGCCATTTGAATGTCACTTTACAACTTATAATCCTGAACTCCAAAAATTACCTGGATTTATTACAGATTTTCAAATTTACTGAAGAAAATAGTCAAAATAAAATTCAGTTCAGTTTAACCCTCCCCAAAAAATTATTTATATTCAGGCAAATTACAGAACATTTGTAGGTAGGCATACACATTTGCAAGTACAAATTTATGGGAGTCTATATATTGATTACAAAAAGATAATTTCCAAATAGTTATGCTAATAAATAATTCCAACATAAAAAAAACAAAAACATGCAATGTGTGATGCACTGGTTCTTTAGTTCAGTGCTCCAAATTTAACATAACTGTTAAACTTTCACCTGCTTTTTTTGTTTTGAATTTTTTTTGCACAAATTTTCTGATTCTCAACATATAAATAAATTATGAGCTACAGCTGAAAATAAAAGCTACAGTCTCATTCATTGTAGGGAGTCTATGAAAGGAAAACACTAAATGCAACAAAATAAAGTTGATGTAGAACTAATGGTTAAGTCTTTTTTAGTATGTTCACTACTTAAATGTACATTAGCCTTTTGTTTTCTTGCAATGGATTAAAGGCAAAAGGGACAAACTATCAAAACAATTTTTTACCCTGAACCTTTTTTTCAGTGTTCTTTATGTGGGATATAGTGACATCTAGGGGCAAGAGCTCCAATTAAAATCTAAATGCATTACTCATCTTGTTGAACATTTATCACTAGATCTATTCTGACACACCAACGAGGCAAACAAGTGGGAAGAACAACCTCTAATATCGTTATATGTAAAATGTTCATAGAGAAAATTAAATTTACATTTGGGTATCAAATTGTTTATTGAACAGTTTTTCCAGCTTAACACTACAGAACAGCCATTACCAGACCTTCTGAATCTGACAAACTACAACCACTTAGCAAGAACTCTGTTCCCTGGCCAGCGAGGAGGGGAAGACATGATGACATGATGATTGGAGACCGGAACACAAAATAAGCTATTAAAGGAAAACTCTGATCAGGTCACATTAAATATCCACAGCCACAGAGTCAGGTTCTGCAAGAATCGAGAGCAATGATGGTTTCTGACATCTGTCATGATGATGTCCAGACAAATTTGAATGATCTGGTTTAAACTAAGCCATAATAACAGAGCAACTGCAACATAGTGGCTGCTGGCAAGATTCCCACTCAGTCTCTTTGTGGTTTTAGATCCACCCATCCCCGAGTGCTTTACTGCGTCATACCACTGTCCTTGTTAGATTGCACACTAAGAACTATGACAATCTCGTTCGACACTACTTGCAATTAATAAAGCTTTGCAGATCTTCTAGGAACTTGATGTACTCCTTGTGCTCGATGGCTGTACTCAGCTCCGTGAGCTCATCAGCAAAGGTGTTGTCGACCCCGCGGTCAGCCAAGAAGTCCATCATATGGTCATACAGAGCCTGAAAACAGACACAGCAGCTCGAAATAAATGTTTTTCAACGTACTATGCTGCACAGCAGGCATGAAGTTCACTGTTTCTGCTCATACCCAGTCCAGAGAGTCTGTGTTGAGTGTGTAACTGGTCTCCTTCCAGTCTGATTCTCCCTCCGGCTGGAAGCTGACCTCCCGGATGGCAAAGATATCGCTCTCCTCCTCACCCTCACCATGGCTCATCTACAACACACACAAAAAAAATTGTAATTCAGAAGCAGTAAATAAAAACTGATACTTAATATCTTGGCTTCTGGAAGATTCAGTGGGTTGAATTTAAGACTTTTCACACAATTGTGATGTAAGTTTAAAACTCCCATGACTTGTGAAGAATACCCAAGTTAACTTAAAAACAACTTTTAAGTTAAATACAACTTTTTAAAAATCTTATTTAAATATTTTTACCTCATCTTCAGGAAAATGGCAGTCAAACACCAGGGAGTGTTTGGCCCCCGGTTTTGTAACTTCAATCACAAAGTTGGGTGTTGACACAATTTCTGGCTGTAAAATGAAAACAGAGTTGTCATGAGGCAAACGTTCATATTCACAGATATCTATAGCATTCTACATCTCGGGCGAATAAGGAAATCTAAAAACAGCCAGCAATTATTACATCAGGAAGACAAAAAAAAAAAAAAGATTCGGTTCACCTCATCCTCAGGAGATTTCTGCTGCTGTCCCTGCTCCACCTCCTCCTCAAAGTTGGGCGGAATACTGTTGTTGACATTGAATGTGACAGTGATTCTATAATAGGGGAGGAAAGAAATAAGGCACATGATTAACATTAGAAGAATGACTTTTCCCAAACCTACTTCTGTTTTTTTCTTCCTTTAAACTGCAGCCACCAACAGCACCAATTGGGCTGAGTCAGAGGATAGAACTACTTTCATCAGAAAGCGGAGGCAGACATAGAGAAACCAACAGCATTTACATTAATGCAACAGCCATGAAACTGGTTCAATCATGAAGCTGGTTTAGTGGAAAGACATTTAATAGAAATATTGGCCTTCTTACTTCTCTCCAGAAACTTGTTTTGTGAGTTTAGCCTCTGTGCCGTTCATCTCCAGCTCCCAGCCTCCTGACATCTTGGGGAGAGATTTGTTCTTCTGGATCTTCTTCTCTTCCTTGATTTCATCCAACAGGAACTCACCAAACGCTTTGTCACCTGTTTTAAATACGTAACAGATAAATTAAGACAGACCAGCTACTATAAGGCTGTTGTACTCCAAGTCCTAGTATTTGAAAATAGAACAGCAAAGTTGTGGTCATTCTATATTTTTTGTGTAATTCTATGTATTAAAATTGAAATATGACACAAATATGTCATTAAATTACAGTTGTAAATATTTGTTAATTTAGGAACAGTGGAATGACCTTTTTCATTGCACATAAAATTACTACAATTATCAAAATATGATTGCATTCACACTAACACAAGTGCCCTTAGAAAACAAGTCTGATCAACGCGTCTATCCAGGATGCTATAGATGCCCTACATCAATTTCAATGACGTCCTTGTAGTGACATTTAACCCTCACTTTACTGTTAGCACGTAATAAACCATGTAAACGTAGTGCTGTACTTTTCATTTTTAAGCGTTAACAGTTCTAGCTAAAAACACATTTAAATCTCCAGGTAAAAGGCAGTTAATTAGCATGAGGATGCTATTAGACTTTACATGAGACACGAACACTACACAGGTTACGTTTCACGTGTTTTTAGGAGCCCCACAGATGGCATTTAATTAGGCTCCATAGTTTAATGTTTACTACACAACTAAAAAGCCAATTGGTTGGCTAACGCCACTAAATGGATAAAATGCATCAACGTTACCTTCTGTGTGTAGTCCTCCACATCCACACGACACTGACGGATTTAAAACCTTCGAGCTCAACAGGTTGGGCCTGTATCCCGACGAAGCTCCGTTGTTATTCAACATCCAGAGTGAGCGGGTGAACGGCCGAATCGTCGCCGAGCCTGGAGAGCGCAACGCCGGGTAGCTAAGCGGCAGGGCTCGCGCTGCTGACGGAGCGACTGAATAAAGGCGAACAGCCGCTCCCACCGCACGGGCAACAGATTTCAGCATGGCTTTGTGGATGTAAGAACCTTTTTAGAAACAGGATAATCACGCCTAAGACCAAAGAGACCGCTGTGAGCCTCACGACTCCCACTGCCACTACAAGAAACACGCGACACGTGTGGAAGGACACATTGACCTAGCTTAACTCTGACGTTTGCACCGGAAGTAATACTTTAACGATAAAAAAAAGAGATTTAAAAAATATTCCGTTTATCCAAAATTTATCTGAACCTATCAGCGATTTACAACGTATAAATAAGAAAGAGAAACCTAAACAAAATAAATAAAACTATTTATTTAAAAAGAAGAATCTAATTAGCGCCCCCTGTGGCTACAATAGATACTACATTAAGCGGTGCTTCTGCTCCGCCAGGATGGTTTCATAATTTTCGACCATTCTCTGCTTCAGTCACTCAGGGCCGGTCCAAGGCACAAGCAAACTAAGCAGGCGCTTCGGGCCCCAAAGCTACTCAGGGGCCCCGTCAGTGGAGCTTTTTTATTTTTGTAATAATCTCTGTCATTATAATATAAAAAACACAGTTTCACTACGAAGTGATTTGTTTTTAGCAATAATATATATTTGATTATGTATGAAGAAATTATTTTACTGCTAAAAAGAAAACCAATAAATTGCTCTGGGGGGCCCCTGGTGGCCGCGGTAGGTACCGCATGGTTCGTCGGTAACGAGCTGCCGTCGGCCCACATTCTCAGGGGAGAAAGACTCACCTGGTACTAATTATTTTTAGCTATTGGAGTAACGCGCAAGAGAAATGTATTGAATCAAAAAATGTCATTAATATGTGTCCATCTTAAGTAGGGCTGCACCGATTGCACTTTTCTGGCCGATCCCTGGTTACCGATATAGCAAAAAAGTATATATATATATATATATATACATATATATATATATAATATATATATATATATATATATATATGTGTGTGTGTGTGTGGCGACAGTGGGGTGAATATTGTTTAGTGCAAACGTTCAGACCTGGTGGGCTGGTCTGTCAGTCAAACCTCTCACTGCAGAGCAGAAGAGGACAGAGGCTGATTTTTAAACCTTTGCCGACGAAGATAAGATCAGGGGATAAGATCAGCTTCACATGTAAGTATCGGCTGATCACGATCCCCCAAAATGAGGGAAATTGGTGCCCAGAAATTAACTGGTCGATAAATCAGTTGGCCAATAAATGCATCTTATTATACATGTATGTAATGTAAACAGCTCTGCCAGAGATGAGGTAAGTTTATAGCAGGTGTGTGAATGATCTAATGATCGGACTGCTGATTGCAGCCAGTCCATTGTTAGCAGAACTAAATGGCCCCAAAACCAGATTCCGCTAAGGGCCCCATAGAGCCTTGGGCCGGCCCTGCAATCAGTCACTTAAATATCCAATAACAAATCTAATCTAGAATGGCTCCTCGCACTAAAACTGATATGTTTCCAACTTGGTCATGTGTCTGATCACAAAACAGTACCATCACTTCCTACAAGATGCGTTTTCATATCTTAAATATGATTACTAAATTAATAGTATCTCAGTTAATTTTGTTTTGTGGACATAATTTAATACTATCACATTATAAACTTGCGTTTAGAACAAGTGGAAACCATTTTTTTTTATTAGAAACAACTTTGGTAATGCGAGACTATAACAAATTCTTATCATATACAATAGACAGTTTATGAATTCATTCAATACCTGCACTTGTTCTTACAAACTACATGCATGCACATGAAGTATTTGAAACCTCAAAAGCTTCATTTCTAGTTGCAGTCATCACAGTAATAGTAATCTCTTAGAAATTCAGTCAAAATAAAATAAAACAAAACTGCAGTTTTAATTATCCGCAGGAACCTCAAAATACATTAGCTGCAGCAGTTGGAATTTGATGCATTTTTTCAGATTATATATACACACACATATTATATATATATATATATATATATTGTATAAACCTGAGTCCACAGTAAAAAAATTACATTTAAATTTTTCAACAAAACGTATAGTTTATATTTCATTTTTTTTTTTCTACCGTCATGTCCATGCACTGCATGCATTAGATGTTCAGCAGCTACAGTAACTCATCATCTGTGTGTTGGCTGGGTAACAATCTGTCCCAATACACACTGAGTAGAGCATGAAGAGAGAAGGCACGCCACATCCTCTCACATGCAATGTCATACGTTTTAGATGCACGAGCCAACGTAGCCATTCAATCAGCAAAAGGAAATATTTTCATTGAATTCAAATGTGAATTTTTGATCTGTCGAACAGTTGATGACACATTTTACTGTCTTTGCAGAAAATTCTCAAGGACTATCCTTATAAATTTAAAACTACCTGTTGATAAAGTTGAGGACATCACTGATCTTCAAGCTATTGTTTTGAAGGCAGTCATTGCTATAATCCAGTTACACTGAAACGTGCAGCCGACGTCCAGAAGTTTGGCTCTTCTGATTCCTGCCAACTCTACACCAGCGCATTTCTGTGTAGGGCATTTCTGTGTCCCTGAAATGCCTGCAGATCCTGAAAGAGCTGAAGCAGATTTCATTAAAAAGAAACCCAAAACAAACGTTGTCGTGTGGCGCCGGAGCCTGCAGGAAGTCAACAGACGCCAATTTGTACAGCTGCAGTGAGACATTCTTGTCCAATGTCAGCAAGGAAAAAGTGGACCCCAAAAGGTTTACAAGTCCCTCATTTATTCAAGAGTGCAGTCCTGTTAGCTCCTGGTGAGGTGCAGCTTGCGGCCAAAGTACTCCGGCGCGGCGTCCAGCAGCCAGTCTGCGTCGACCAAACACAGGTCTCTCATGTAGCAGCGGGACGTGTGCAGCAGCTCGTTGAAGACCACGTACGCCGGCTTGGCCTGGAACAGGACGGAGGACGGGTGGATGGCGACGGCCTGGTGGGTCTCCAGAGCCAGGTAGCTTCCGTCAGGCTGCAGCTCGGCGGCGTTGATGAACATCCCGTGGGCGAGGCAGCGGCGAACATTCCCTGTGTCGGCTCCGCAAGACTCGAGCTTCAGGTTGAGCTGGGAAAGACGAGTGCTTTGTTAAGTCAAAAGATGAAGTACCTGGTCTGACCAAGCAAAATGAAAAACGGTTAGATCACAAATTTCATCGCATTTTAGTCTTGGAAAACCTGACTTACCTTCAGAGAAAGAGAGAAAACATCACAATGCATCCCATTAAAACATACTTTTCTGACAAACAAAGCCTTTTAGTCATGGTTTCTCAAAAAGGAATCACCATTATGAGAGTAATAGTAACATGAAAGTGTATGTAAAAACAGTTTCTGTTTTCTTCTCAAAAATGCCTTGATTAAAAAAAATTTAATCAATGCAATCAATCTCAGTATTTTGGCATTTTATAAAAAAGTCTGAATTCTTCTTTTTTTCAGTTCCCTGAATCCTCTTCAGTAGATGTGAAACAACTAATTGGCAACTTTAAAACACGGTTCACAACATGTGGATAACTGAGCAAGAGGAGTCAGCATCCACACTGTCATGCAGCCACAACCGTTGTTTGTGAGCATAAAGTTTCCGAGGTAAGAAAATTTGTTGTTATACCATTGTACATCGTCTGTGTGTCCTCTTTCAATACTATCAACTCCATAAAATCCTTCACCGCTCTCTTCCGTTACAGAGGTAATAGTAGAAGAGAGCCTTTTTTCGTCAGTGTACTTTGACTTCACTCCCATACACCATAGATGTAGCGGCAGCTTAAACTGACTTTATAGGGCTGTTGACAGTTGGAATAGAGTTTCACTTTTGTGTCATTAGTAAAGCCTTTTGATAGATAACATACTGAGGTGCAGCTAAAACTAATGCCAAGACATAACATGACAAACATGAGCAGTTGAAAAGTGAGGCTTACTACTAATACCATGTTTCACATAATTTAAGCTATTCTGGCGACATAGTAGAATGGTAACTTTTATAGGCACGTGCGTCGCGACAAAGCGACAGTGATGGCAGAATTTTTTCAACTGGTGAGTTACTACAAGTGGTTAATCATGATTACGGTTTAATCCCTAGGGTGGGTGCCGGTCTGTTTGGTATCTGTCCGACTTCTCACAGACAACATTTCTCCTGAATTTTACAAGTACAGAAATTTTAGAAGCCCAATCTGAACATGGAATCTTATTTTAACAACAAAACAGGAATCGCACAGTTCACATAAAAACAATAAAATATACTACTGAAATGTAACTCTTCGACACGATTCTGATAAGCAGATTTGTACCTTTAGACAGATTTCTCTGAGCTGAGCCTGGACGTCTTTCACCAGGCCCATATTTCTGCTGTTGACAAAGTTTTCCCGACACCACTCCTACAACACAACATGGTTCAGTTCAAACGGGTTAGCTGTGGTCTTTCTGGACATTTTTGGGAGAATTTCTCCTCGTCGCGCCCACCTTGTTACCGCCGACTTTCTTGAAAGCTCTGTAGATGTTTAGCAGGGTCATGTGATCTCCCTCGCTGGAAGTGAACTTCTTGCGTGCCGCGAGCACCTCGTCCCGCCGGGCCGGAGGGTTGTACAGGACGGTGTCCACCGACAGCAGAGATACGATGCTCAGGATCTCCTCGGAACAGGAGAAGTCCGGGGACAGCAGGATGGTCTGTGGCAGAGAGGAACCCGCACGAGGAAGCGGTGAGATATGTTTGCTTTGAATTTTGTTCATGTTGGTTCCAAATGTTCCCTCACGTTTGTTTTAAGTCTACAATAAAAGCAGGGCTGAAATGATCATTCTGATCAATGGTGATTAACTGATTATAGAACTAATCGTCATCTAATTTAGCAAATGATTAATTGTTAATGGGAGTATATTAACTCAAAAAAACAGCCATACATGTATCTGCTGAAACAACATTGCTTACTTATTGCTCAGAGCAATAAGTAAGCCAAAACTGTTAAAAAAAAAAAGCCTTCTTTGACTATAAATATGTTCTAACAAAAACTCCAAAGTAGGAGGTTTAGCTTCATCTGGTTCAAATTCTGTGAAAAAAACAACAACAAAAAAACAATTGAGCATCTTTTGCTATCCGATTATTAATTGGATAATCCAAAATTAAACAGATAATCCCTATTGTGTGCTAATTCTAAGAACCAAGCATAAATGCCTGAGGCCTCGTAGTATTCTTGGCTGCAGATCCATTCCTTGCTACAAGTGAAAAAGGAATGACACATTATTGCATTTTTAGCAACAAAATATTTCCTTAATTAAAAAGGAATTGAATTATTTATTTGCATCTTTTAAGGTATTTCAAAAAAGGCGTAAGAGGTTAAATGAAAAATCTGTGGAATGTACCAATATTTTTTAATCCAATTAATCATTAGAATAATTGAGATTAATTAAAGTAATCGTTCATTGCAGCCCTACATAAAAGCACATTGCACCTTGGCATATCTGGGTTCCAGAGGGAAGCTGGCCATCCTTTTGCCCAGAGCAGTGAGGAGAACCTGGCCGTCCTTCCTCTCCACAGCTCCCAGCAGCTCCAGATGCTCCACAGCAGAGCGGACGGCCTCTGGGTGAAACAGGGACACAGCGATACTAACAGATACACTGCATAAAAGAAAAAAAATAGAAATCAACAAGAAAAAAAGCAACCGCTTCTTACCTGGAGAAGGTTTGGACATAAAATCAAAGTTCATCACATCAGGAATGCCCAGTGCCATAAGCTGCAGCATCACACCAGCTAAATTGCACCTGGAGGATATGAACAGACACAGGAGAGAAAAGCTGCAGTAGAAAACCCTCTTCCATCAGTCTGACCTGAATAATTCAGAATTTCCAGCAGAGGAGGCTCTGCGTCCTACCTCTGGATCTCAGGCACAGTCATGGGGGTGAGGTTGTCGAATTCCTGTTCGGTGTAAAGCCGGTAGCAGAAGCCGGCGTCCTCCCTGCCAGCCCGGCCGGCTCGCTGCCATGCTTGAGCCTTGGAAACTCGCTGGACGGCCAGCACCTCCAGACCGCTGTCTGACAGGCAAAACACATCGGAAGCAAGGAGGTTATGTGGCATTATGTGTATTCTAAAAACTGTGAAAATATACAAATTACTGTTGGGCAATAAATCGACTTTATCTGGTCTTTGAATTGTTTTTAAAGATTTAACTTTAGGAAAATCTGAATTTTCTTTTTTCCACCATTGTTTTCATTGTTTTTGACGTTAGAGCCAACATCTTGTTTGACAAGCATGTATGTACATGATTCCAAAGTCTATTTTAAGTCCTGGAGATTTTAGATATGCTGAATTTGACGAACCAAGGAGGTGATTCAGCCGAGATTAAGGTGTGCTGAACCATTGCTATATCTAAAAAGTTCCAGGACTCTGGCCCCACTTATTTAAGAAAACAAAATATAATCTTTAAAAAAATGCAATGACATTTCTAACTGTAAGGTGATTAAAATATGGGGACGTTAAAGAGGTTATGTATGAAAACATGCATGAGACTGAAGCCTCTCACCAGGATTGAACCGTTTGGCTTTCACCATCCCCGTGTCGATGACATATTTGATCCCAGAGATTGTGACTGACGTTTCTGCGATATTGGTGGCGAGGATAACCTTCCTGCAGCCCTGCGCAACAACAAAAAGCAGGAACCGTTCAGCGCTTCAGACGTCACAGCCAGCTTCCTGCGTTGTTTGCCGTCTGCTTTACCTTGGGCGCTGGCTGGAAGACCCTGAGCTGCTGTGCTGGGGGCAGCGATGCGTAGAGAGGGACGACCACCATGGGGCCGCAGTCGACAGGAAGATGCTTTGCGATGTCTCTGCACGTCCTGGCCAGAGCCTCGATCTCCTCCTGGCCTGTCATGAACACTAAGATATCGTGGGACTGCGGTGCTTCCTGCGAAAAAGCAGCACAGAAAATCTCGTCAGAATGAATCATTTAACAAAACAACTGGCTTTATTTACTTTTTCCGGCCAACAAGTCCTGATTTATAATTTTTAACTGGAGAGTGAAGGACAACCTGATGGATTTGGAAGATGGAAACGAGTGCAGCCTGCAGGTAGTCCGACTGGGGCTGCTTGGTGTAGTAGATCTGAATGGGATGCTGCCTCCCCTCCAGGTACAGCACAGGCGACTTGTTGAAGTACTCCGAGAACAAATCCACGTCCATCGTGGCGGACATGATGATGACCTGCAGAAAGGAGCTGCTTTTCAGACGCTTTTTGATTAAAAGGTACAACAACAAAAAAACACAATAAATGACAGCAGGCGTCTCACCTTCAGTGGAATCTTGTTCAGCTCCCTGCGTCTGCGCTGAGCGCTCTTGACCACGCCGAACAGCACGTCGGTGTGCACGGTGCGCTCGTGGGCTTCGTCCAGGACCACCACGGTGTAGCGCAGCAGCATGGGGTCTCCGATGGCCTCGCGCAGGAGCATCCCGTCCGTCATGAACTTCACCTTCGTCTCGGGGGAGGTGACATCCTCGAAACGCACCGTATAGCCAACCTTACAGAAGTAGTACACATGCAACTGTGAGACTTCCAAGATAACAGCAGTGTGGTGTGCTTAAATATTAAAAATCAAATCTGTTTTTAATCTGCAAACGGCCAATTTATCTGCAAATTGCATCGTTATGAATAGATGTTCAATATTATTTCATTTTAGAAAGTACTTGTCAAATGCAGAGATGGATAGTTATTGGGATTTTAGCAGTTTGTTGACGGGTTTCATCAAAACATTCAGGCACAACCAGACATTCATGATTTTGATACAACCCAAAATGAAAATAAGTTTGACACCACGGTTTCGCCTAGTGTATTATAAGCCTGGCGGCTACCAGGCTTTAATTGTGCAATAAGGCTTTCTTATTTATTCAAGTCTTTTTAAAATGTTTGCATTTTTTTAAGACTTTCTAGTTGGTGTTCATGTATTCATTTTCCAACCTTTCAGCAACACATAATTATCGAGTGATATTTTTTACATTTCCTGTTAATTTCAAACATTTTTTTCGACTCAAAAACACGACAGTGGATGAACGACTGCTGAGCGCACAACCACCACTGTCCCACAGCATAATGCTGCCACCAAGATTTCATTTGTATTGCAGTTGCAATTGCAATATTTTTTGCACTTTAACTGTTAGTATGTTAACATACTGTCTGTTTTGTGTGCAGTAATTAAAGTATGAAATAAAGTTTAAGGTGGAGTAAAATCAGTCATTTTTGGAGACAACAGTGACTCTAAATTTTATTAAAGGGTATAAGTGTGTAGGGGAGTGAATATTTAACACTGTGAATCTTGAAGCACTACTTTGTGTTGGTCTGTCACTCTGGCTATATTGTTAAAAACAACGCAATACCAGCTTCCCGATCTGAGTCCTCTTCTCCTCGGACACCCGGGCTGCCAGGGAGATAGCAGCGACCCGACGTGGCTGGGTGACCGCGATCAAGCCCTGCCTGCCGATGCCGGCTTCAAACAGGTACTGGGGGATCTGAGTGGTCTTCCCGGAGCCAGTCTCGCCTGAAAAGAACGGAAATGGGTCGTGCTTAAATTGACAAAAACCGCAGGAACTGCATTATCTGCTCAAGACATGCGACGACGGCAGGAATGTTTCCCCCAAACTACAAAAAGTTGAAAACAAATGTGCATCAGCGGCTCTGGCTGTGTTTTACCTATAACTATAGCATTATGAAGCTGTCTCAGCTCGTTCACTAGCCGAGTTTTCGCCTGGTAGATTGGGAGCTGCTTCCTCTGGACGTCGATCGGTGTGGTCACATTTCCCTTTCTGGGCAGCAGCATTCCAGGTTTGCTCTTCTCCAGGCGGGAAAACACGGACCCCGGCTTGAATTTCTTCGCCGGAGGAAGGTCGGGGTCATGGGGCATGGTCTGGAGGAAATACCCGCAATGGGAGAACCTCGGCGGCTTCTTGCTTTGGAGAGAAGATGCGTGGAAAAGTTTCCTCGTGCTTCGCCGACTGGACGCGCGAGCGTCAATGCGGATGTTTTGCTACCTCTGCAAAAACGTCACCACGTGGTCGAATTCAAGCGCACACGTTTGACGTCACCGGCTCGATTTTTTTTTTATTTTTTACCATCAATGTCCCAATAAAAGTCGCTTATTTAAATACAATTCTACTAAATACACAAACATAATATTAAAAATGAAGAGTGGAAATAATTTGGACTACCTTCACCAAGCCCTGACTCCATATTAAAAGTTATATTTTTATATATATAATATATGAGCCTTTATTAACCTGAACATAGGCGTTTTCTGTTTTCTGTAACAGAAAACGTTAATATTACAGGTAATGTTAGCCAATCATAATGTAAACATGAGCGCCTCTCAGAGTTGTCCAGCAGAGGGCGACATAAACCATCGACAGTTTTAATCAGTATTTACTGTTTTCTGTCAAACGTGTCAACGCTGTACACTGACACAGAGACTATAAATCATCTCTTTTTTTCCACTTTTCCAGCACTACAGCCCTTTAACATAGTACGTATGAATGGGTCAGACTCACATTTTCCACTCTTTCCTGCTTCTTCCTAAATACCATTACTATATTTGAAATGTTTTTGTTCATACTTGTATAAAACAGCTGCCATTTACAAGGTTTTGTGGATTTTACAATGCATTATTTTTCAATTTTAGTCAAGACAGTCATCATAGTTTCCTTTCTGGATTACTTATTTGAATCCGCTGTCATCTCCCCTCTACAATCAATAACATCCCAAAGTAATTTTTTTTGATTCGTGGAGCTGGAGTGCTATTTGCTACACATTGCTGTGTATTTTTATTACAATAAAGAAAATTTACCTTTCTGAGCATCTCCATGACCTCTGTATTCCATAATGCGTTTGTCAGTGTCGGCCTGGAACTCCCACAGGATGTTGGCCCTGCCATTTTGCACCACCTTTGACTTTGGAATTGTACAAACACACTCAACACATACTCCCTTGTCAATATTCCTGCCATTTCATGATGGCTTTCAGTGACAAAATACAGAATAGGAAACATCACTGAACTTTCTCCAAGATGTCCCCCTTCAGTCTTGGTGTCCTATAAGCATCCTCAGCCGAGCTGAGCCACCATGCTGGTACTTACCTGTATCATCTTGTGTGTTGCAAGCATCTTGTACTGGAATGAAGAAATTACTGAAAAGATACACTTCAGCCTACAACTCAATGTGTCTACTACATAATATGCAGTAGGTGGGAAAAAATGATATCCCAAACATTGAGTTCTTTATGAACACATTTTGATGTCCTCTTGTTTTAGCCATGGAAAGAAACATGATTTACTTCCACTTATACAACAACACTGTTTTGCCATTACACAAACGATAACAAAAAAAATGTTTTCCTGATTCAGTCTTTAGAGGATTTGCTGGTATTTTGTGGATTATTGTTATGGTGCAACATCTGGCTCTGCTTCTGCTTTGATTTTTTTACACTGTTTAAAGATCACGCACATCTTTTCTCAGTCAATAAGTGGCTGATGTCAGCTGAAGCACAAGAAAAAAGATGGTAGTAATGAAGCATTCTTCAGTAATAGACACTTATGCAGCATCTGATAAACCCGTTATCTGTTTTCTAAAGAAATTAGGTGTAAAAATTCCTTAAATAACAGAGTTCACGTGTCAAACCTTCTTTCGGAGCGTGCTTCAACACGGTGTGACGTTGTTTTGTCAGACATGCACCAACACGCTTAAATATTCCAGAGAAATTGGTGCTTGTAACCAGGAAATTCTGTAACAAATTCGTTTTAATTGCCTTCAGCAGAAATGCCTTTCTCTCTTCTTCCCTGGCGTCTGCCGATACGTCGGTGTGCTTCGTGCTGCTGACCTGCAATCGATTTCTTTCTCTCCACATTACTGAACAAATGCAAATGTTTCCCTGTTGAGGTTTAGTTAGGACTCTCCTAGGAGACAGAAGCAAAGAAGATTAGACCTGGCAGTGAGTTAATATAATCTCTGTGTCACTGTGTCAACAGTACGCACACATAGACTGTTTTTATTAGACGATCGAACCGCCTCCGAGGTTTGTATGTGGTTCTCCAAGTTCACCTGATGTTTGTGTTTCAGGTTCATCCAGAAATCCTCTTGGTCCGAAGCCAAAAGCTGGCAGGACGTGGCCTCTTGCAAATATAAACTATATGCCATGTTCTGTCATGTTCTGTCAGTGTAAGCAAGTATAATTGTAACCACAATATGATCTCTTAAGGTGTTTCCAATGTTAACATACTGACCTTTTCAAAGTACTTTTTTTTTTAAGTACTGTACTTTCTGGACTATAAGTTGCAATTTTTTTTCATAATTTGGCTGGTCCTGCTATTTGTAGTCCGGAGCTACTAATTATGCTTTTCCTCTTCATTCTGCTTTTTCTGAGTGATGCGTCCTGTGGTGCGGCTTATAGTCCAGAGAATACAGTAGTTTTTACCCGTATTTGGACACAAATCTTGGGCTGAGGTGACACGGTCAGCTGGAATTGGGTGGAGTCTCCCAGAAATTAAACAGATCAAAACCTTTGTTGAAACTCTGTTTAATAGACTGGATATCTTCTACTTAATTACAAAGAAGGTGACTTTTGAAGAAAAAAATAACTGGGAAACCAAAGGTGAGAAGCAAACAGTCTCTATTGGATTGAAAAATCAAATGTGACGTTTAAGCCCACAAATCAGATTGTTGTGAACAAGAGTATTTTCTGTAGAATAAAGCTAAAAGACCAATGCCACCCTGGCTGATCACGTGACTTCTGATGTGATACTTCGTGACGAGTGCTACTGATCGCAGACCAGTAGGCATCCTGATGAAGACGAGCTGTAAAAGAAAACATGTTTCATGCTGCCAGCGGATGAAGGTGGGAAAATAAGTGGTAAGCAAAGCAGCATCGTCCACGGCTCTGTTACTGGGTTTGTGATTGGTAACTGACCAGACACTCTGCCACATCTCACTCCAAATATGATCCTTGTTTCTCAACCTGAAGTCCTTCTCGGTCACTGTACACATCCACATTCCCCGCCACATGAAGGCGGCGTTCCTGTTCCTCAGAGGAATCCAAGACTTCTTCTTACGCTGTCGGGCATTTTTATGTGCTGACAGTGTTTGTGCTGTAGTTGATGCAGGGCAGCACAGGTACAGCGCACTCCTCCAGATCCTCAGTACGAGTCTGTTTTTTCAAAACAATCTCGACTGAGAAAAACCACCTGTCGGCCATATTTTAACCTTTTCTTTTCCATTAATAGCAGAACCAGTTGTAGCTCTTGTTGCTCTGCTTGAGCGTTATAACCGTGGATGTAGGAACAGCTTAAATCTCACCACACACTGGCTGCCTTTTGTTGTTCTCACTCAATTTATATCAATCCTCCAAGTTCTGCTCCCAAACTAATGCTTTAAATAAGAATATATACTGAAAACACAGTCTAAACAACACAGGCAAAGATAAAGGCAGTCATGTAAACACATGACGAATATGAAAAAATTTGCAACAAAGCCTCGGCCCTCTGAGCGAGTCCTTCATCGGCCCGTATCCGCCTTTTGCACCAGATTCTACAGATTATATTGTTTTTATTAGAGCATTTGGAATCCAAATACGCCACTAATTTTGGATTATTGTTTAGAGCGACATTAAACCCTTCTTGCAATCCTTGTAAATTCGCTGCAGTCCTGCCAAATCCTTCCCAACATGCATTTTGGGGGAAATTTTCAAAACATGTTTTCCCCATTTTAGAAAAATCAGCAGTTTTGCCCTGATGTTGAGCCCAAATGTTAAAAACTCTGTGGACAAGTCATAAGTCTCCATCACCGTGGGAAATATTTCCTTTAATATCCCATCTTATTGTCACTCATTCAGTTTTTGCATAATTCCAAGTTGCCACTTCACACATCCTGTGAGGGAAGATTAGGAATGCAAAGCACCTCCTGAAGAAAAAGGAATGTAAGGCTGAGTGAGAAACACTCCTCTAAACACTCCTCCACACACATAGAATGAAAATAAAAAAAAAATTAAGAAGGCTTAACTTCTGGCAAATAGTGACAAGAGAAAAAGGAAAACAAGCTTAAATGCACGCGCTGTATTTGTGTCTATCTCCGTCTTGCATGCAGGAAGACCGCCTCGGTGGAAATGATAAGGTTTGATTGCCCTAAGTGAGGAGGAGGTCCGGTTCTTAGCGCAACAGCTGAAGACTGTTCATAACTCAAAGAAATCAAACAAATGTCTTCTGATCTATTTATAGTGTTAGTAGGATGCACAAAAAACCAAGAGATGCCAAAAAAAAAAAAGATAGAAAAAGGAAAAAGCAGATGATCAAACGCAACTGTGTGAGGAGACGGTGACCCCCGCGAGCAGAGAGGGAGGGAGAGCCGAGCTGGAGGGAGGAACTCTCTTTACTTCATCTCATGAAGCGTGTCAGACGTTAGCAGAGGAGTGTCTCTCTCTGCAAGAGCGGAGCAGAGCCACAGACTCAGGGTGAGAGAAAGAGGGATTTTTGCTTCTGCCTTCTCGTTTAAATACATATATGCGATTTAGGTGACAGGAGAAGGCCCTCCTGTCTGTGGGTCAGCTGGCGAGAAAAGATGAAGAACCAAATCACCAGCACCCTGTCTAACTTCTTCTTTGAGTACGAGACCCCTCGTCAGGTGCTGGTGAGGAACAGGAGGGTGGGAGTGGTGTGCCGGCTCATCCAGCTGGGCGTCCTGGTTTACATCATTGGGTAAGACACTTAAAGTCATCTCCTCTTCTCTTTGCTTATCAGAGCAGTGAAGATGTCCTGATCTCTGAGGATTTCTTCTTCTTCTCCTTCTTCTTCTTTTGGGTTTGAAAGTAGTTGGTCTGACTGAAACACAGACGTTTTGTTTGCAGTGCACCGAGTGTTTGTGTGGGAAACCGATATACTTTGGCTTACCACGTCCTGTTGACAGAGCAAACACTGGTCTTTAACAATCGAAGAGCCTTGACTGGCAGCCGTGGCAGAAGATCCTGACGTACCAGGACAAATATTTCCTGTCCGCTCCTATAAGTCCAGACATTAAAAAAGTGAACGTTTCTTCACTAACGATTCCTAAGCCACCCTCTCAAACATGCTTTGACAGGCAGGAGTCTATTAAGGTAGATCTAATGCGCTTATTAAATCTACTCCAATAAGCCCACAAACCAGTGGTTTGTGGTCTTAATTGCTCAAAAAGACGCCTGTTTCATTTGCAGCATTTGCACAAAATATGTTTTCATTTGTAGTTTGCGCATCGGAGCAGCAGAACTTGCAGGACTGAGTGTGATGAAACACACTGAGGCATATGCTACAACGGATAAAGATCAAGTGCTGCACAATTCGCTGCCAAACACTGCTGATGTGTTATCTGCTCAGGGTGATGTTGACAGTCCTCCAAATATGAAATTCTGAAAGAAAGTGATATAACCCGGCCTGTTGCAGAATTTACAACTTTATTGTGTGTCATCTACTTTGTGTACCTTCTTAATCCGAGCAGCGCATTTATGTTTACTCCCTGCTCCCGTCCTTCCCTTTCTCTGTCTTGGTCTCTCTCTACTCAAGTCTTGTCAACACAGCTGGATATCTGGAAAACCAAAAAATAAATAAATATGCAATTATATCTTCAATGCACACCTCAACTCTGTTTAATATAATTTCGTCTGTTTCCGTCAGTTTTCTAACACCCTTGACCTTAGAGGGGTCAGACGGGATACTGGTGCCTTTCTTCAGCTAACGTTCTGGGCGAGAGACGGGGTTTAATGAAAACAATTATAAATATAAACTCCAATAAAAGTGGTGATTTGAAAATGTCCTTACTTGCATTTGCGTGTGTATATTAGAAACCGGAAATGTGGAGGTCCATGATAATAGTTGGTATTCAAATATGGCCCCGCCATCGACGTCACATGACGTTAAAATGGATCATTGTTGTTTCGCCATGCGGTGGAGGAAAACCGACTGCCATCAGAGAAGTGCTGATTTTTATGTTGGTTCAGACACCTTTTGCTCGTTGGCTTCTGGCAAGCCCAACTGCTCCAATAATGCGTTGGGTTGCAATGGAGAAACAGCGCCGGGAGGGCCAAATGTTTTAAAACATTTCTCCGTTTCTCCCAATATGGCGGAACGATGCCGTTCCACATTGCTGGTTTTGGATCAGACTTGGACCCACGCGCTGTTAGTCCGCCTGTTCGGCCTCCTCTCAAAGCTGAGTCCAGTTTCTAATCAACCACTGTTTCTCTATCCAGTCAGCAAACTCCCTGATGTTTATGCTGCATTCCAGTTTTAGTCATAACTGGGAAATTATGACTTCCCAGTTGGAAAAATCTACTGGAATGCTCTCCTAAATGTCATTTCAAGTGGGAACAGCTCTGGCTAGCCCTACCTAGTTACAGCCTGTAAGGCCGACCTGGCAAAATGGGTCAGC